>NC_090934.1:731498641-732748641 GCF_040938575.1 Ambystoma mexicanum | reverse complement strand
ACACTGAAGACATTTAAAGTTGAATGCAATAAAAAACAGTCATTTTGCAGAACATGAATGATTAAAGTTGAAATATAGGATATTTTAAACATGAAATATATCGGAGGTCATTTTGGAGTTCCGCTGGAATTCGGTGGCAGGGACCTGTACGTTTACACTTTTTTGTTAACGGGTCTCACCACCAAATCTTTCTCATTTGCACAGTGGAGTGCAAAAGGGGAGGGTAAAAAGGCAGTTTACATGCTTGTATGCTACCCTTTTGCACCCCACCGTGCAAATAAAGTAAACGCTGCCTGCCACATACGCATGTCAGGCAGTGTTTACAATGGATTTGCATGGAGCACATCCGCCTTTTGTTGGTGCAAAAGGCTGGCTGACTGCATTGCAATCCTCAGCATTTGCACCATCATGAAAATTCATGCCAGCGCAAATGCTGTAGCATTTATATGGCAGAGAGGAAGGGAGCAGAGGAAATGTAAGTTACTTTCAGGCCCTGCGCTCCACCATACAAATGAATGAAAATGAGCTGTGATGGGAATCTGGTGCATACAAGCCTCACAAAAGGCTTTTACACATTTGATTCCCATTACAATGGGGTGCATTTTTGCTCCAGGGCGGAGTTTGGTTGCAGGGAGCCATTACTTGTAGACATTAACATAGGCAATTCCCTACCTCTACTTTTTTATTATCTACATGGCGGCGTGGAAATGTGCTGGGTAGAAGGCGGTGTTCACACATGTATGCCACATTTTGCCCTGCACATTTGTACTCCACCTTGCAAAAGAGTAAACTCTGGCAAGCATAGTTTAATTGTTATTGTAAACACTGCCCACCTTGCGCTCATGTAGGCAGCATGTAATACTCAACGCTGCCTGCCCTCAGAGCATTGCAGACATCGTTTATACTGGATCCCTTTGGGGTCTGCCTGCTTTATGCTGCCAGATAAAGGCGGTGAACGCCATAGGAATCCCCAGCATTGCATCGGCATGAAAATCCATGCCAGCACAAATGCTGTAGCAATTGTGTGGCTCAGAGGCAAGGAGGCAGCGGAAACGCAAGTCGCCTTCCCCCTTCCTCTCTGACATACACATGAATGAAAATGAGCAGTTGCGTTAATGGAAGGAGTACAATCTGCATGCAAGGCTTTCACGTCTTCCATTGACGTTGAGGCTCTGATGAAAATGAGGCCCAATGAGCTCAAAAGCTACCTACATTTATGTTATCTTTTGTAAAGTTAAAATGTTCAACATACACTTAAAACAGGGCATCTTGGCGCTAGCTAAATGAAAGAAGTCAGCAGGATATATTGGTACAGTGTAGAGCATATGTGTAAAAATAAAGGCTTTCGGCTTCTTCCGAAATGACCAATATCTGACCTTAAGAGGGAGCCGAGGACATTTTGAGGGCCCTAAAAATGAGAGCGACCCGCCCTTTGAGCTAGCCCAATAAGTCTTATCCCTTGAGTAATAAAGCAGTCGTATGTTGTAATCCAGTGAACCCTGAAAACAGACAGCTGACTATCACCAGCAAGTTCCATAAAATATTCTTGCAACTAGATGGACCAGGTGTGCGATAAAGTTATAATTCAATAGCACTTTTGGAGTACTGGAGACAGAAAAGTACAGCCTTTAAGAAGTTACAAGTGAGCATCAAACAACACAGGAGGCGAGGCACCCTTACAGTTCTCGTGCATGATTAAAATTACACACTGACATGACTTGTCATGTCAAGAAGTATAATTTAAATACAAAGTGATGCAATTTTGACAATTACTGTTTTAAAATTATGGCTTCCCTCACAATTGGTAGGCATGTTTCAAAAATTGCTGAGGTGGCATCCAGTCGATTCAGTTAGAAAGAACCAAGACACTGTGCATTACATGTAAAGTAACATTTCCGAACAAAGCTGATCCACAAAGGGGACCTCCCAGGCCTCCCAAGCAGGGCCGGCCAAGAAAAGAATTGCGAACAGGCAAATTCAAGCGACCATTGCACAACGGTAGCCGCATGACAGACTGGTTGGTGCACATTTGTAGTCTTGTGGCATGCCGATTTCTGTGTTTGTGTTGAAGGAAAGGAGGGCGTTCTCTTTTCTGAGAGCCCTGTTCTAGTGCAATGGCGAGCTCAGCTGTCAGCCAGTCCCATCAATCCAAACACAGCAAGCTCCTTTTACATGAAGTGATAAACAGAGCCCACAATCCACCCTTCCACTATTTATGAAAGCACAGACTCACACATCTCTATTCTTTTTCCACAGGATTCAGCTATTTATTAAATGATTTCATCCTTTTAGTTTACTAATGTGCGTTAGTGATGTAAAGAGCTTTAGATTAAAGCGCTATATAAAAAAATAATTATTATTATTATAACAAATGAAGACCGTGCCCTGGTAATATATGCAAAATACTCCAACCCAAATTATTCATACTCAAGAGTTGAAAGCTCTCCTGGGATTACTGTGACAGGGCTCTGAGACCTCCCGGTCTGTCCCGGACACTTAAGAGAGGAGAGGCTTATGCCCTCCTTTTTTGAGAAGCAGGGATATCAACTGGCGCGCCTCTGCCTGAGCAACATGCATTGTGAAGAGCGTCTACATTTCATTCTACGCTCCGATAATTATCCACAAACAAAGGGCAATAACTATCCACAAACAAAGGGTAATCCCACTATATGGCCTCCACTGGACCAGTTGAGGAAGGGGCGGACTGGGAAGGGAGTCAAGGTGGAAATGTCCCCCAGGCTGGCTGGGCTGTTGCTCCCTGAGCCAGAGCTTCAAAATGTAAAAAGAATCATTGAAAAAGGTGAAATCCTTCAGATTCTAGCCTTCCTTGAAGGAGACGAATGCTCTCAAGCCTGCGTGGCTTTCATTTAGATATGGTGAAACACTTGCCTTGATTTCAATAGTATTGGAGATGTCCGTGGGTGGTGCCCACACATGGCCCTCCACACTGGGTGAGAGCGAGAAGAGCATAGGCACACGGGTATGTTCATATCGTGCAGCCGCAAGTTACGCATTTAAATGACACCCTGGATAGTAATGTTGGCACCACTGCGGTTTATACACCAGTGGTCCGTTACACTCAGCAGTAGCTTATCACCACTCCAACTACTTGCCAAGATAGTAAGGGACCATATCTTAGAGTTTTTCTCCAGTTTTATTCTGTAAGAATGCTACTCCTTTCCTTTGGTGAATTTTCAAATCCCTGGAGATCTCATTGCAAAAAGATTTTAATAGCACCCTGAATAGCACCAATGGATATTACTATATGTGGCATTATAGAAAACCATGCAAAGATGTAATATTCAAGTATTCATTATTAGTAGACAACAAACTAAGGGGGTCATTCAGGGTTGGGTGGATTATTTTCATGAAATATCGATGCTATTTGCGAAAATCTGTCAAATTCAGAGTTTATCACTGGTGGAAATGGTCTCTTTGGAATACCTCTGGAGGTATTTTCAAAGTACCACCTCTGCAGGTGGTATCATAAAAAGGTGTTTTAAAAAAAAATAAAAACATGTCAGGTCTTTACACCTTCAAAGTGAAGGTGCAAATGGATTGTGTCCATTAGTTATGGAAAATGTGGGTAAGACAGTGAGGTAAGGCATCAGAGATGCCCACCTTTTCACCCCCTTATCATGGCCCTCTGTAAAAACATGTTTCACTGTATTGAAAGAAAGTGCCTGCACTTCCCATCTATACAGGGAAAACATGTTTAAAAAAATTGGGTCAAGTTTGCCTTTTTTCACTCCACCTCTAAGGTGGAGGTACAATAGGCAGATTTTCAGCAGAAAGTCTGCCTAAAATATGGCCTTTGGTATTCCCATGGAATAATGCCAGTGGTATTTGATGAAACCCTGAATTGGGCCAACAGTAAAATCGGCGGTATGTGTTGAATACACTTACTTTACCATTACCCCCCAACTCTGAATGAACCCCCTACGTTTTTCATTTTTTGTCTGGTCTATATAATTCTTATTCTTATTTGACCAAATAATGACACACATACAAATCAATACAATTTTCATATATATATATATATATATATATATATATATATATATATATATATATATATATATATATATATATATATATATATATACATAATCAGATGAACATGAACACAGATACACAGATGCATCTTTGCACATCATCTTTACACAATTGTAAAAACACCCACAGTCACACACAAACACACACACACACGCACACTCTCCACCTTCCCTGAAAATGCAAATTAATATGATAGGTCATTCTTACTCATTCTTCGTCAACAGATCCAAGATGGACTCTTCTCATTGTTCCTTTCCGGTTCCATGAACTGAAACATGCTGCTGACTTTCAAGAAAGTGCATCTTGGGAGCACAACAAAAGTCAAGTCTCCTCTGGGTCTGTTGCTCTGCACTGTCCAACGGCAGACCGCATAGTCACATCTGGCAGCAAGACCTCAACCAAAAATTCTCCTCATGTCTGGCAGAAGCCGCTTATCAAATCAAGGAGGTCTACACTCTACACGTGGGCCATGGCAATGGAAGGGGGTCTGTGCCAAGGAATTGGTGATAGAGCAATGTGGACAAGTAAAGAGGTGCAGGGGAAGGGGATTGAGTTGAGGGTTAAGGGATGGTGCAAAAGGGGAAAATAAGTCTAGGGCATCAAGGATGTGGGGCAAAGGAAGGGCACCGGAGGGTCGTGGGCAAGGAAAATAGGGTAAATGAGAAAAGGTAAAAATCTGGACAGAGAGGTGGATCAGCAGATTGAGTTACTGTTTCTGGAACCTGTGCTTAACCTGCATGCCACTGTACCCAAATGACAAAGTGAGCCAAATACTTGGTTTAAAAAAAAAAAAAACATGCTTTTATTGACTTTTTAAATAAAACCTTACAACCTGGAACATCCTTTAACTCCCCCGCTCTTCTTATCCCTCTCCCCCCCACCCCCTCCGGAAGGTCTCTATGGTTGTCTTTGATGTTCCATGTCTGTCCTTCTGTCTCTATTTGAACATGTCTATACTTGCTTCATTAGCATGTGTTTCAATTAAGACATCTCTTATATTTGGTCAGGTTGATTTGTCACTTGAATTGGTGCTTTGAAAACACGATTTATTGGACAGTGTTTCAGTTCAGTTTAGCCCTTGAATAACAACTTTGCAAAAAGCATTTAGGTGGTTCTATTATTATTCTGGAACAAGGAAGCTTCAATCGCCACCTGCTACAATTGACACATTATGTTACCTTGAGTAAATTACTTTTCATCACTGTGCCTTATTTTTCTTAACAGTTTCTAGGGAAAGTATCACTCATATGTGTTTATAATGTTGTTAGCCCATACATAAATATGTACAATTTCTTTAATGCTTACTGGTTGGGAGACAGCATGCCAAGTGTGGTTCTTGTGTTATGGGGGCCGGTAAACACGGTGCCAGGTAGGGCTTTTGTGTTGTGCAGTGGGGAGGCAGGAAGCCGTGTATGGATCTTTTGCTGTGTCAGCACATGGCTCCTAGAGTGAAGGCAGACATCCTGACTCGGCTCTGCCAATGGAGATGTAGCCTGCTCTCCAGTTGCAAACGGGGACAGTAGAAATCTGGGCTAAAATCCCAAGTTTACCATTTCACCAAATTATATTATCGCAGTGAAATCATTGTATTAAGTGTGGTATGTGGGAGAGGTTCCCTAGAGCCTAGGTCTCTAAGAAAACACAAACATTACTGAAATATATGTTGCATTAAAGGAAAAGCAATGTCAATAAGTGCGTCAGAGTGTTTGGAATTAAGTTTAGTTGTCCAGAATGTCATGGCCTCTGCATTGTGGGCTTGGACCACTGCACCATGGGCCAGAAAATTGTACTTGCCCCCCAATCCAAAGGTTGCCAGTCCTCCCCTGAGCTAAGGGTAATGAAGTGAGTACTTCTCTGGGTGTGTAGGGAAATGCCAGATTGAAGAACACGTTTTAACCTTTTCATTTTGTTCGAGTGAATGGAGATATCTTTTTTTTTTTTTTTTTTTTTTTTTTTTTTTTTAAACTCTTTATTTCTCATTTTCAACAATATTCAACAAGCAGTATCATCATCATAAGTCATTGAACTGCAAAATATACAATAGCAGGAAGCAATACAGCAGAATTTCATACCATGACCCCATATCCCACCATATCAAAATGTAAAATTAACTTAAAACCAAACCAGATATATCAAACAAATAACAACAGACAAACAAGACTACACAAAACAACCACATAAACAACACAATCCCCCCCCCCCTATATGTAAAGTACCTGAAAGTAAACCATTTCACTCCACTCTATAATTCAACCTAGCATTATCCATAAAGGTCATTAAAACTCTCCCACATTTCATCATAAAGTTCTGCCTTGTTTTGTTTACTAAACATAGTTTTTTCAAATCTTGATAAAGCTCTAACATCCAAAATCCACTCCTCCACTGTCGGCTTTTTCCGTGTCTTCCAGACCTTCAACACTTGTTTAACCGCCACCAACAAAACTTTACGCACCCCTCACAATATCACCCAACTTACATTACGCCCACCACCATACGACAGGAATATAACTGCTAAGGGATTGCGTGGGTAAACAACGTCCCAGACCTGATCAATCCTGTCAATAACCTCCCTCCAAAATCTTACCACCCTTTCACAATGCCACAACATATGTAACAGAGTACCCTGTTCTTTTCCACAACCCCAACACAAATCACAAGAATATGGGTCACAGGCTGTGTCTCAGACTTGAGTACTCTGTACCAGTAAACCAGTAATGTTGCATTAGCGCCTCCGCCTATCCAGTTGGGGGCACCGGGACCCTCATTGAGGTGAGCTGACAGTGGGCCTCTCGTTCTCAATGACCGTATTAGTCCCCTGTTCATGTGAGTATGCATACTAATGAAATACTGAATAATGAACTCAGACTACACTGAAGAAATGACCTCAATTGAACTAACACCAAACTATTAATTTCTCATTAGTCTGTGGTATTATAACCACTATACTCTTTAAATACATTTAATATCACATTTCCTTCACGTTAAAGTTATATTATATATCCGAGTGAATCATAATTTTTCTGAAACGAGGTTGCTATGTCAAGCATTACATTAGATCTTTCTGGCAGATATGCAGTTCAGGACACACATGTAAAGGAAAGGTGCAAGGAGCCCCACCTAGAATATGCTTCAAGCTTAGCAGAAATGCAACCACTTCACCGAACCCCTGTGGGAAGTCACACATACTGGTTACACACAGGATAGGACCAGCTGCATTGGGACCCATAAAGGTTTTGAGCTCACAGGCAAGTCTCTCTCTCTCTCTCTCTCTCTCTCTCTCTCTCTCTCTCTCTGTCTCTCTTCATCTCTCTTCCCCCACCCCCGTTTCCCTGGCTCTCTAGTGAGTCAAGGCAATGCCATTAGCTGGTGCTAGCCTGAAGAGACCCCCCCCCACCACCCACTTGCTGCACTAGCAGAAATGGGGCCCGGGCTTTCCCTAATGAGGAGGCCCTCTGTCAAATGCTTAGATTGGTCCTTATCTTACAGCAGTAATCATCTTGCGAAATGACAAGCACCTGAGATTCAACCACCAATAAAATCCATCCCTTCTCTGTCCAGACTCTCAGCTCCTCTACATATAAAGAAATTCCCCTGGGCAGGGCCATGCCTTCCACCTTCTTGAACAGGCCATACCGCCGCAAGGTATATGGCATAATTCCCTGATCTGCAAAAGGAATCTTTGAGGAACTCTGGTGTTCATTACCCGTGTGGAACTCTGTTATTCATTGCCCTTGTGGAACTCTGGTATTCATTACCCCTGTGGAACTCTGTTATTCCTTACCCTTTTGGAACTCTGTTATTCCTTACCCTTGTGGAACTCTGGTATTCATTACCCTTGTGGAACGCTGGTATTCATTACCCCTGTGGAACTCTGTTATTCATTGGCCTTGTGGAACTCTGTTATTCATTACCCTTTTGGAACTCTGTTATTCATTACCCTTGTGGAACTCTGATATTCATTACCCTTGTGGAACTCTGGTATTCATTACCCTTGTGGAAAGCTGGTATTCATTACCCCTGTGGAACTCTGTTATTCATTACCCCTGTGGAACTCTGTTATTCATTACCCTTGTGGAACTCTGGTATTCATTACCCTTGTGGAACGCTGGTATTCATTACCCCTGTGGAACTCTGTTATTCATTGGCCTTGTGGAACTCTGGTATTCATTACCCTTGTGGAACGCTGGTATTCATTACCCCTGTGGAACTCTGTTATTCATTACCCCTGTGGAACTCTGGTATTCATTACCCTTGTGGAACGCTGGTATTCATTACCCCTGTGGAACTCTGTTATTCATTGGCCTTGTGGAACTCTGGTATTCATTACCCTTGTGGAACGCTGGTATTCATTACCCCTGTGGAACTCTGTTATTCATTACCCCTGTGGAACTCTGGTATTCATTACCCTTGTGGAACGCTGGTATTCATTACCCCTGTGGAACTCTGTTATTCATTAGCTTGCATGGAAACCATGCCCTTCATCTCTGCAACAGTGCCCTGAAAGCAAAACAGACGTATACCAACTTTTCTGTGTACCACTTAAATGACAGCATCCCAGAATATTTTGAAAATCGTAAGTTCCTTTAGTGTGAAAGGTTCAGATGCCCCCTTGACATCCTTCCTTTCTCTTGCAAGGAACCTCTCTCACCCTGGAATGGCCAGTCAATGGGCAAGAACGGCCCTTTATATTGCTGCACCGGATGGTTCTTCTCCTGTAAGGGCAGATACATAGAAATCCCTTTCTTCTTGGTCCCACCATGTAAGTATACCCACCCTGCCAGTCCGAATGAATACCTGCACATTCAATTTAATACCCTTCTCTTTTCTCATTATTCCTTCATTCTTTATATGAGGCTTCTCTGGAACCTTAGGCCTCACCACTTCTGGAGGTCTCAGATGGGTATGAGATACTTGGCCCCAGAAGTAGTATTGATTGTATTTCTTTCTTTTCACGTTATCTTTAGTGCACTGTACTCCTGAAACAGGCCTATAAAACACTATTTCACATTTTTCTTTCTCTAAAATCAGGCTACCAAATGTCCTTAATCTCTATGCCTTAGAAAATGTGCACTTGATCAGAATACTTAATGACCAGAAACTATATACACTATGTTTTATCTACTTACTATAATTGTGAACTATTTCTTCTTCCCGACATGATCTTATATAGTAATTATTTAAACCTGATAAAAATGCAAAGACAAAAGAACACAAGCAGCATCAAGTGGGCAAAGATAAATCCCCACGAAGAGGGAAAAGTCTCTTGATTTTGGGTCCACCTTGCCCCATCAATGCCACAGCCCCGGTTCATCTCTGGAATCAGTACTCCCTGTCCTGTGAGTAGCAACTCGGTTTGGGCCAAGGAACCACATGGTGGGTGTCTTGGAGAACCACTGTCAGTTCTCTTGGAGACGTGACAATTACAGTCTTGAGCCAGACAATGAACGTTGTGTTTGTGAACCCTTTGCCCTCTCTCCAAATGACAAGTGTGTGGTCGGTGAGTTGGCCAAATGCTGAATCTGTGAACGGTACCTGTCTATGACCCATAGGCACATGGATGCATTGCTTGGAGCCTGCCAAAGGCATTATGCCTCATACTTGTTCCCCGTCTATTATATCCCAGACCCTTCTTTTATGTGTCGGTTCCGCAGACTGCTTTTGTCCTCATCTTCAGACACAGCCCCAAAATCGGAAGATGTGTAATCATCCCCTGTGAACTCAAATGTGTTGATTTCCATGCTAGCCTCAGGCCTGGCAGAGTAATTGGCACCCGAGTCACCTCTTGGACCAGACACCCTCATGCCAAGGTCATGTTCAAACGCTTTGTTTTATAAACTTACAAGGTCCACGGACATCCACATTTTACCAATCTAAACACTGCTAAGCCCATTGTCATGAGCGTTGGCTGAAGAAATAATATGGCCAATGAGTTCAACAGCACGATCCTGTGGCAAGTTATTATTTTTCCAGTCTTCCCAGTAAAACACTTAAGCACCAGACATTGGTGCCACAGGTGCAGCTCCTATTTCAGCAGACTCAGATATCAAATCACAGGTGTCAAGGACAGATACGTGAGTAGCTTGAGGATTAGAGGGCACTTCAATACCCACAAGGACCTGTTGGTCATAGGGCTCATGGGTACTGGAGTTGGCCAAGTATGTCGGTTGCAAGCCTCAGGCTTCAGCTGGCTCCTCCTTGCCTGGCGATCTGTGACATCCCCCACAGAGAGGCTTCAGCAGTAAATCAGCCATGATGTCTCTAGTCCCAGGATCATAGGGTGTATTCGAGTAACCAATGACTTGCGGGTTTGGGAGAAGCTCCAAATTGGGGTCTCCACGGGGGCAGCAGCACTCTCGGGCTCAGCAGTCAAGCCCTTCAGGAGATCCATTTGACCTGATTCTGCACTTGGTAAATGAGACTGCAATTTCTTTCCTACCGGCTCTGAGGCTTTGGTGCACCATGTTTCGTCATTGGGCATCATTTCTATACAATTGTTTCCAGAACCTGATAAGAGGTCACATATTTCGAAGGGAGTTTGAGACTGCTGATGAGGCGATATGCCCCAAGGCAGCGGGCCGTTACCTACAGTTGAGGGCTTGAGTGCAGCAAGCATACCTTAACGAGGGCAGCGGTGCCTTTATCGAAAGGGTCAGCCCACCGCCGAGGGGCATATCACCATTAGCACCCATGTCGTTATCTACACGGTGCTAATGGTGTTTAGAAAAAAAATCATTCCTTTGAAGCGTGGCTCAACACCATGCATTGCTGTCATCCAGGAAGTCTGTTTTCAATGTTGATGACACTGAACATCATCAACATTGAAAATGGGCTTCCTAGATGACAGCACAGTGCAGCGCTAGGTTGTGCTTCAAAGTTACGTTTTTTTTTTTAAAAAAACACATTCTTAGCACCTGTGTAGGAAACTATGCAGGTGTTAAGAGATGAGGTGGGAGGAGAAACAGGGAAGGCTGGCTGCCTAGGCAGCTCGAAACACAGGCTTGTACCATACAGTAAATCCCACATTCCAAGCCTCCTGATTGGCTGGCACCACCCTGCAGGGTGCTAATGGGCCTGATCAGTTAGGAACTCTGCCTCCAGTTACACCAAGATGTGACTGCATAAAGTGCAAGCAACACTGGGATTCAGGGCCATGCACTCTTCTTTGGGTCAATCAGGGCATAAGGGCAAAAGATGTTTCCCTGAGGATTAGGGGTACATTTGACCTGGCCTCAGATAATGTATATATCCATGCCTTCAGCTAGTAAGGGCACCAAGGCTTGCAGCAAACATTCAGCAAAGTCGTTAGTCGCCAGACCTGGGTACAAGACTATAGTATCCTATTAAAGTGTGTATCGGGAATGTATGTCAAGGCTGTATGGAACACATTAGCCTGTTGAGAGTGCTGCCAGGGTGAGTGTTACCTAAGTGTTCTGAGTGTGCCAGTTAGTGCCTGAGAGCTGAATGTGATGGGGTGTCTAGTGTGTGTTCTTCTCCTCTATGTATCCTGAAACTAACCTGTAGCATAAAAATAATACAGCATTCTGAACTGTACCTAAGACTCCTGTGTCATCCTCTTGCAAGATACTACATGAACCAAAGTGTGGGCGCTTATTATTACAGGAAATCATCTAGCATGGCTAAGACTATAGTATAATAACTGGCATTAATGCTTGCTTTAAGCAGTGTTCTAGTTTCAAGTGTGAGTGCACACTGTACACATCGATCAGAGATGCTATGGTTTGATGCAACAGTGTCCCAATGCTTATGCCTGACAGGAGGCTCACTCATGTCCTCACTCTGCAATGCTAACAGCTCATGCTCCAAGCCTTGAGTGGTGAGGGCCCTGCCCTGGTTGTGCGTTCATCCTCATGTGCGCTTCGAGAAGGTGTAGTGAGCCAAAACCTCCCTGCCCAGCCTCACCTAGGTAATTGGCCAAAGTCCAAGAAGGTGGAGATCTTTTTAATACAGATGATATCTTTGCTTCCCTTTACGACAGAACAGTCAAAGCAGGAAAGTTCTTCAGAACTATAGTCAAGAAACTAGGAGTTCCCTCCGGGGAGGTGCTTGCCAAGGTGCTAAATCAGTTAAAAATGTCACAACACTATCCAAAGCACCATATTACGTTAGACAACATTACACAATAATCCAAAGGTCACAGTTGGGGAAATAAACGATGTGCAGCAATTTTAACATTGTATGAGGTCTTTTTTTGGGACACCAACATACACCAGGAACACAGTTTTGCCTGAGTACCTATGAGAGTGCAACCCGTCCTTAAGACAGGAAATTGGTTATGGGCTGTTTGACCTGACTTATCTTTTTTACTTTTGTAAACCCTGTAGAACTGTATGGTGAGAGGTCTGAACCCGACAAAGTGGGACCTATGAGAACTGTATGGTGAGAGGTCTGAACCCGACAAAGGGGGACCTTTGTGAACATTTTGGTCAAAACTTTATTTTGGAAGTCAAGAAAGAGACTTTAATGTAGAAGGCCAAACGGGCCTCGATCCACGTTTTGGAACTTTTTATTGTGTTGGAAACTGAGCCATAGTGTGTCATCCTGCCTACTGGGACAGCCTTACACTGTGAGGTCTAACGTGGGGAGGAAAGCTGGTTCAACCCTATTTATTCATTTGAACACTGATTTTCCCATTTTCATACATTTCTCCTTTTTTACACTTTTTCGTACAAGAGATAGGGCATGCATTAGATTTTTGTTAGCATAGGCCATTTTGATTTGATGGACTCCACTAGGACTGCATTATTTATTTTTGATGGTCACGACCACTCCCATCTTAGCTATAGGGAAAAGTAGGAGTTTCTCCAACCCCAAAAAATTTCAATAAAGGTTTTACAAACTGTACCCAATTTGTCAGTGTCATACCCTGCCTCCCCTACACCTCCCGCCGTCAATGATGCTATGATATCCATTCTTGCATGAGTTTGCATACTTCTAAAATAACAAGCAATGAACAACACACTAGAACTATGTGCAAAGTATTTATTTCTCAATGGTCTGTCTGATTATGCCACTATATCTACTCCGTACTGTGGTGAGCTTGATGACATTCCCATGCTTTTATGTGGAGTAGGGGGCTGGAAGGGGCAGGATTTGCCCGGCCGCTACCTCATGTGCTTTCCTGAGGGTGGATGATACAGGCTCCATAGGGCAGGCTGCCCCCCTTAAGATAAAATATTCACTCATTTGAGGGGCTTTGGAAGGAGGAACGTTTTGAGACCACAGCAGGTGGGAGATAGTATAGACAACAGAGATCACTTGTGAGGTGAGAGACTAGTAGTCTGGATGAGATGTTGACAAATTTGCCAGTTCACGAAACGGCGCTGACCGGCGAGTACAAGGAAATACCAGAGACACATTACATGGGAGAAAGCAGCTAGGAGGCACCCGAGGTGGGCCCCATTTTGCAATCCCCAGTGCAGAGCCAGCAGCGGGTGGCAGGCAGAGACAGAAATGTGAAGCATTGCTCTTGCGGAATTTTAAGATGGCACTGAATGCCACTCAGGCCTTTAATGACTCAACCTCTCCTAACGGCAACAATCAGGCATAACAGACAAGCAACCAATTATTCAAATATGAAGACAACTCCCTAATTGGGATATTTGGAAAATGGTTAGGGATTAACCAAGCCATGGGGAGAGCTTTTAAACTAAAAGGATGAATAACCAATGGGAATTATGGGCTATGGCCAGTCCCCTTTTGAGGGAGGATACAAATTGGCATGGGTCCTCATATGGCGTGAAAAACCCAGAGGATACAGACGAGTCTTATCACACTCCCTTAACGGCGAGAGAGAGAGAGGTGTAGACTCAATACAGGAGGAAGTTCTGGTGGAGGTATATGTGCCGGATCGTGATCCCTTATTCCAGAGGAGAATCTGGACAAAGAATGAGTCGGAAGGAAGATGGTTTGAAGGACGGCTGTGACAGCTTGGGAAAGGATGACAAAACCCAAGAACAAAAGAGTCCCGACCACCACATAGTGGAAAAAGAGATTGGCCCAGACACCTGGAAAAGCACTCCAACATCCAAGGGAATTGAAAGATTTGCAATGAAAGGCTTTTTTTGCCACCATCTCAAAAGATCCAGGGTGGGGGGCAATACCTATTTCAGGAGGGTTTGCCAAGAATATTGACTGCCTGCCAAGAACCCCGGTGAGGAGTGAGATATAACCATCCAAGTGTGCTGGACCTAAGTTCTATGAGGAACCAGTCATGAGATCAGTCTGAGGTACAGAAAGGGCCAGTCGAGAAAACTGAAAGCTGACCCCAAGGCCCAGCGAGGATCCGACGAGTGGCCACAATTGAACCCAGGAGCACCTCTGTAAGGGCAGGTAAGGGTTTAGTTCCACCTCAATCCCACCCTTCCCCCAACCTCCTGAGGAGGACTCCAGCCCACTCGACTGTGAGATTAACATCTATGAGCCCCCATGCACATGGTTTGCTTGAACCCAACACAATGACCCATTCTGCAGGAAGCCTTCAGACAGGTCATATCCGAAACAGCTAGGAAAGACCACCGGGGGCTTATTTAATTGAAAATCAAGGGTTATTCTGAGTACACCCAAAGACGAAAGAAGAAGGCTGAGCATCTTACCAATTGATAGTCCCAGCTGCCTACAGCGATTCTACTGGCTGGTTGTGGACCTTCAGATACAAAAGTATGTCAACATCTGTCAAAAGACCTCTTACACAGAATCCCTGACGATAATAACTGTCATGATTTGACATAAAGCCATATTGGTTTTGCTTGTTGATGTATATTTCTGACACTATGCTCGCTTACATAAATGTACTGACTATTTACTTGTGAGTGCTTATGTTTGTTTTTTCTGCATATACACAAACCTAGGACAATGACATTTACTGCATAAACCGTCCATGCATTACATTGATGTGTATATGAACAAGATTCACACTCAAAACATATGAACACTAAAAAGAAGATCTAGATGCCTTCACTGGGAACACCCATTCTTCCATTCATTATCAAATATATTTCATGATCCATAGTTATAAAAGTGTAGGAAGTGCCATGTAGCTTGTAACAAGGTTCTTGTGTTTTTCATTGAGATATAGTGCCAGAATAAAGGAAGGCCTGTGCAGTGTACCCATTAACAAACACTAAATGTAAGCCCTTCATATCGCCAATACTTCTAAAACTTTTCCTATATAAGCAACAAGTGTTTTGTTCTGGACACAAAAAATGGCACACTGATTCGCAGCCGCCAAGTGCGATCTTCTACTTACAAAGATTTCAAACACTTTTCCAACGCAAGCACCAAGGGTTTTGTCCGGCCATGAAAAGATGATGTGTTCAAATACAGACACTAAATGCACTCTCTTATACTTACATAATTATAAGACTTATTTTAAACAAGCAACACCAATTTTCTCTAGTCGCAACCAGTTAAAGACACACCTATTTAAAGCCACTGACTGTAATCACTTCCCCACCTCCAAACAATTGTGTGATGTCCCTTTCCTAACTGACAAAAAGTCTAATGTCTAAAAAATGGCAGTGCCTCATGTCTCTAAAGTTCTTACCACTGCCCAACAATCCAAACTTTCTTCTCAACTTTCTTCTCATCCTCCTCGCCCTTACATCAGTGATTTACAGTGTTGACCAGCCTTCTTTCCTTATTACCCACTCTCGCCTTGTCATCAGTGATACATGACTTGCCAGGATTGTATCTTGCCTTTTAGATCATTGATTTACCATCTCCTGGAACGTGTCTGATCCCACTCATTTTTCACCCATGCTCCTTTAGTCTTTATTCCCTACACCTCCTCTCTTGGTAAGCTCATCTGCTATTTTGGGCTGTCTTACCTCGTATTGGCTGATCATACCCATTTTGTCTTCTCTTCTCCTTTCCCACCTTTACCACTCCACTATCCACTCATGTCTCTTACCGCTTATCAGCCATCCACTAACTCCTCCAAGACATCAAGCTCTACTTGCTCATCCCTACCCTTATCCTTTCACAGTGATCTTCCGCACACTATCCCTCAAGGCTCACAACCGTTCAGTCCTCTTCAACAAAGACCTTAAACTCTACCAATGTATAACTTCAACTCTGATTGGAGCTAGACTAAACTTTCAAAACCTCAGGGGTATCCTCCGCTTCTCACCTATCACTCAGCTCAAAATCTCACCTCTATCACCTGCCATGCCCCACTTTGCACCCTTTGATCCAGCATTCAAACAAACCAATCTGCCCTGTGCCCCTAAAGCCACCTCATACTACCACTGCCTTTCTCTCATGGAACCTCCTGACTTTCCCTTATCCCTCTTATCAAACATATATTCCTTTCCTGCTGCCAAATGTGCTCTTAGACTCCATCACCTCTCCCTAGAAGTAACCGAACACACCGTGACCTCTTGACCCCTTGTTTTCTCTTACTGTAAACACTGTATAAACCTTACAATTGCATATTATCACCTTTTCACCTCTACGTACTGTAAACAATCTCTGTCAATCTCTTTTCCCTAGTCAATGTTATCACTTGAATATCCCCCTCACCTGTCATCTTGATATGTGTAAGGTACCTGTCTATTTCTGGCCCAGCCCTCATGCTATTGGCTTAAGTGCAGTGTTTTGTAAGATAACAATACTTCCTGTTCATAAAATACAAATACACTACCGCAAACTTGTTTCTCAGAATCCAGCAAGGTTATGTCAAAGAGCAGTTTGTTTATGGGACTTTCGGTCCCATCCTTCTAGATCCCATGCATGGAACGCAATAGATTCCACTGAGTAGATCTGACCTGTTCTTCCATTGCACATAAAGCCGCCACTCTGTTTTGCCATATACTACCAACTGCTACACAACCATACCTCTGATATGAGTTCGCTGATAAAAGGACGTACCTTGCCATAAAGCTTGCTAACCAAAATATCCTGTCACCTAATAAAAGTATAACTGTTACAAGATTTCTCATCCCTAGTTTGATGTTTCTTTGGAGAAAAAAACACACAACTGAATTCTAAAATGTAAGTTATTGTCATGGGGGCTGGAGGCTGGAAGCTTTTGTCCCGATGGAAGCACCATTAACATACACATTACGGCGCCTCCTGCGCCGTTCTAGTAGTTACGTTTTGTGGCATTCATAACGAGGTTAGCCACGCCCCCTCAGTGCGTTGCAACAATCTTCGTTTCCTCGCTCCACTGAAGCCGTTTACTTCAGTGCTCCTAGCGTTTCCAGACTCGGATTCTCCTTCCCTCCTGTGTCTCCTTTCCCATCTGATTCTTTCCCATTTTGCCTACCAGACTTTCAGCTCCATTCGTTCATCTGTATTTTTCCGTGTTACCTTCCGTTTTTTTTTTTCCAGTCTTGCGTTTGGGTCTATCCCTGTAGCTTTTCTTTTCTACCGGCATCTTTCTGCCATCTTTACCACCTCCTATTCTTTCCCCCTGCTCTCTCTCCTGTGCTTAAGTATTTCACGACATTCGGTTTTCACTCTTATCTCTAAAGACTCCGGTTTCATCACGGCTCGGTGAGTTTTTTCCGTGGAGATTGGGGGTATCCTTTCTCTTAGTCCGTTTTCTTTCCTTATTCCTTTCTTTTCTCTTCTGCTTACGCAATTTCTTATGTTATACTCGTTTCGCCTGTTTGCTTACCTGAAGCCCCTCCTCCTAAGCTTCCTGTGTCACCAGCTTGCCTTCCATCTGGATACCGAGTGGTTTTTGAATGCTTCAGCCCCTGGTAATACAGTCTGCAGACTTGGGAGACTCCTGCCCAGCCTCTGCTTAAGGACATTCTTGGAAATCTCCGGCCCAACCTTTGTTTAAGTACTGTTTGCGGAATCTCAAGACCAAGACTTCGGACATTCCTCTTCCTTCGGTCTCGGAGTTGAATACTACTGGGGTTTTTTATGCCACTGGCTTTTTCCCCCATATTGGGCTGTAGAGGGAAGTGCCATAAATTATTGCAGTCTGTTTTCTAATAGCAACCATTGTGGCGCATTCCCGAAACAGACCCTATCTCTTCTCTAAAAAAGGAATTTCCGAAGAGACAACAGAACTATCTGGATCGGAATTATCCTCCAGTGAATCAGACACCGAGATACAGGTGAGATCCACTCTTGACAGATTGCAACGACTAAAGATGGCCACGGCAGAACAAGTCCAGGAGCTAATAAACGCTGTACAGAACTTTTCCCTCAAACTGCAGGGAGTTAAGGCAGAAAATGCAGTTCTCCGTCAAATGGCAGTTGCTAGAGAAGCCCACCAGACGGATTTACCACCATTGTCCTTGGCAGCGGGAAAGTTTGATGGCTCACCCAAAAAGGTTAAGGAGTTCCTGGATGCGTGCATGATATACTTTACCTTCAGACCTACTACTTACGCTCTAGATCGCACTAGTGTAGGGCAACTCCGTTGGTCACGTCCAACAATCCTGTCTTACAAGACTATAACGCCTTCATAACCCTGCTACGCCAAACCTTTGAAAGACAAGAGATCGGATTTTCTGCAGGAGAAGCCTTGTTTGATATTAAACAAGGTTCGATGGACCTAATGTCCTATATTTCTACCTTTAAGAAGCTGGCGGCAGAAGTGGGCTGGCCAGACACAGTGCAATACATGGCTTTCAGAAGAGGTCTCCATGACGACCTGAAAGACGAATTGGCACGAGTTCCTAGACCGGCGACGTTAACCGACTTGTATACTCTAGTCCTGCAGATAGATTACCGACTCATGGAAAGACGATCTGAGAAAAGGAAAACCCGAACTCAGACATCTTTGATCCCAGGACCGTCACCTACTTCCACCCAAGGGTCACATCGCTCCGGCGAAGAACCCATGCAGATTGGTACGACTAGGGGTCCTCTTTCAACCACAGAAAGAAACCGATGTAAGGAAAAGGGCTTATGCATGTACTGCGCGTCGGAAGCACACCTCCTCAGGGATTGCCCGGAGGTTCCTCCGAGACGTCGGGGAAACGACGGACCCCGGTCTTAGAAGGAGCCACTTACCGGGGTTCAGTGGAAGGCTCACATTGTGCTCGGACGTCAGGAGAAGACGCCCGACTTATGGTCCTTCAAGTGTCACTCCAGTGGAAGAATCGTCCCAAAAAGAATGCCTTAGCCCTCATTGACAGCGGGGCGGCTGGTAATTTCTTAGACATCAATTGGGCTAAACAAGAAGGTATTCCCCTTGTAGCTAAGACAGAGGAACAAAAGGTGGAAGGGGTGGATGGCCGTCCCTTATGTTCGGGACCTATTGCACAAGCTGCAGTCGACATCAAGGTATGCATCTCTCTTCATCAGGAAACCCTCACCTTTGATGTGATAAGAGCAGCACATTTCCCCATTATATTGGGAATCCCTTGGCTCCGCCAACACAATCCTGTTATTAACTGGTCCCTCAACACCTTAAAGTTCGACTCTGAGTTCTGTTTCCAACATTGCTGCTCTTCTAAACAGACGGAAGCAACTGTTATCTCTAGCCCATCAGGAACTTCTGGTTCCCTTCGGGTTCTTAACATTCACCCCGTTTTTTATGAGTTTGCTGATGTGTTTGAAGATAGGATACCCAAAGACTTGCCCCCTCATCGGTCTGAAGATTGTGCTATCGATCTCGTTCCAGGTACTACTGTACCCTTTGGACGTATGTTTTCTTTAACCTTACCAGAAAAACAAGCATTGAGGACATACCTAGACCAAAACCTCCAAAACGGATTGATTCGTCCGTCTAAGTCTCCAGCAGGGGCTTCCTTATTCTTCATAGCCAAGAAGGACACAAGTGAACTACGCCCATGTATTGACTATAGGGGCTTAAACAAGATCACAGTGAGAGATCGCTACCCGATGCCTTTGATAAAAGATATCTTGGAGGCAGTTGAAGGGTCATGTATTTTCAGCAAGCTAGACCTTAGGGATGCGTATCATCTCTTAAGGGTTAAGGCTGGGGATGCATGGAAGACGGCATTTCGTACACCCTTTGGGTTGTATGAATATCGAGTAATGCCATTAGGCTTAGTTAATGCCCCTGCAGCCTTTCAGAGGTTTATGGACCGTCTTTTTGCTGATCTCTTATTTGTCTCAGTTATAGTGTACTTAGATGACATCCTGGTCTTTTCTTGTAACCCTGTTCAACATCAGGTTCATCTCACTGAGGTCATGGAACGCTTGAGACGCCATCAACTCTTGGTTAAACCGGAAAAATGTGTGATTGCAGTGCTTTAGGTACCCTATTTAGGTTTTATCCTATCGGAACATGGTATCGAGATGGATCCCAAAAAGGTCTCGGCTATTCTCTCCTGGCCAGCCCCCTCTTCTGTAAGGGAGGAACAGGCCTTTTTGGGTCTTTCAAATTTCTACAGACGATTTATCGTCAACTTTTCTGAACAAGTTCTTCCGATAACGGCTCTACTCAAGAAGGATATTCCCTTCGTTTGGAATCACAATGCAGAACAAGCGTTCCTAGGATTAAAAAAGGCGTTTTGTTCGGCTCCTATTCTCAAACAGCCAGACCAACGAAGGCCCTTCTTTGTTGAAACTGATGCATCTTCAGGGGCACTGGGGGCTGTTCTCAAACAAGAACACGATGGTATGGAACACCCAATAGCCTATCTCTCTCGCACGCTTACGCCTAGCGAGAACAACTACTCTGTTATAGAGAAAGAGCTCCTGGCCATTAAGCAAGCATGTTCAGAATGGAGACATCTCCTCCAAGGGTCAAGACATCCATTTGAGATTCGCACAGATCATAGCAACCTCAAGGTGCTACAACAAATGGAGTGTAAAAACACTCGACAAGCCCGATGGGCTTACTTCTTCGCCCAATATGATTTCTTTATTACTTACCTCCCGGGCAGCAAGAATGTTCTAGCGGATAGTCTGTCTCGTAGCCCCTCCAGTTGGGTCAATCCACCCTTTAAGGGGGAACTTTTGTTACCTGAGGTCTGAATCGTCCATACCACTCAAGATTTTTACAGGACGTTAAGGAAGCGAATCCGGTTGCTATGCTACCTCTTTCCAAGCCGGTTCAGGAGCAATTAATCAAGAAAGAAGGACTGTGGTTCTACAAAGGAAAGCTTTTCATTCCCAACACCAAGTTACAGTCACGAGTCCTTCATTGGGGTCATGAATCACGGATCGCTGGTCACAAGGGCTTAACAGCTACTTCCGACCTAGTCAGACGAATGTTCTGGTGGCCTAACATGCTGTCTGACATTAAACTGTATGTATGTTCTTGTCCTATCTGCGCCAGGAGCAAGGGTCTGACTTCAAAACCTGCTGGTTTATTGCACCAACCAAAACTTCCAACAACCCCGTGGTCACATGTCTCTACCGACTTTGTGGTAGATCTCCTAAAGTCTCAAGGATACTCAGCAATCATGGTAACCATAGACAGCTTCAGTAAGATGGGCCATTTCTCACTGCTGAAAGGAGTGCCTTCTGCACCTGAGATGGCGCAGGTGTTTCTAAAGGACATCGTCCGACTCCATGGTATCCAAGAAACCATTCTTTCGGACAGAGGTTCTCAGTTCACCTCAACCTTTTGGAAAACCTTATGTGATCTACTGGGAATAGAACGGGCCCTCACCTCAGGTTACCATCCCCAGTCTAATGGACAGACGGAACGTCTCAACGCCACTACGGAGCAGTATCTTCGCTGTTTTGTTAACGAACAACAAGATAACTGGGTCTCTCTTCTTCCTATGGCCGAATTTTCTTATAACAATACCCTTCACTCGGCTATTAAAATGACACCTTTTTTTTGTGTATTTGGTCATCATCCCCGTTCTTTTCCCCTGAATAATGTCCAGGCTTCATGTCTACCCACGATAGACTCTCTCTTGGAAAACATTACCAGAACACAGAAGAACTCTCTTATCAACCTACAGGAGAGTAGAGCTCGATATAAACATCAAGCAGATACTCATTGGATCCAGAATCCTGATTGGCAAGTAGGCGATAGAGTCTGGCTCTCAACCAGATACTCCCCTCGTTGGACACATCCTTCCAAATTCTCTCCCAAATATCTGGGTCCTTATACCATCACTGCTCGCATTAATCCTGTGGCTTTCCGATTTAAACTCTCTTCTCAGCTCAGCAGAATACATCCGGTCTTCCACTCTTCCCTGTTGAAAAGGTTCATCCCAGACCCACACCACAGGAAAAGAAGAACCTTTCTTTTAAAAGATACTAATCCCCCCGCAGATGAATATGAAGTGGAGAGAATAATGGATTCGAGATACTACAGAGGTTGACTCCAGTACCTAGTGAGGTGGAAAGGATACTCTCAAGCCGAGGACTCTTGAGAACCTGTGACTAATCTTTCAGCTCCCAGATGTGTTCAACAGTTTCATACCCTCTATCCGGGTAAGCCTGGGGTCAGTACCCCAAGAAGGAGGCATACTGTCATGAGGGCTGGAGGCTGGAAGCTTTGGTCCCAATGGAAGCACCATTAACATACACATTACGGCGCCTCCTGCGCCGTTCTAGTAGTTACATTTTGTGGCATTCATAACGAGGTTAGCCACGCCCCCTCAGTGCGTTGCAACAATCTTCGTTTCCTCGCTCCACTGAAGCCGTTTACTTCAGTGCTCCTAGCGTTTCCAGCCTTGGATTCTCCTTCCCTCCTGTGTCTCCTTTCCCATCTGATTCTTTCCCACTTTGCCTACCAGACTTTCAGCTCCATTCGTTCATCTGTATTTTTCCGTGTTACCTTCCGTTTTTTTTTTTCCAGTCTTGCGTTTGGGTCTATCCCTGTAGCTTTTCTTTTCTACCGGCATCTTTCTGCCATCTTTACCACCTCCTATTCTTTCCCCCTGCTCTCTCTCCTGTGCTTAAGTATTTCACGACATTCGGTTTTCACTCTTATCTCTAAAGGCTCCGGTTTCATCACGGCTCAGTGAGTTTTTTCCGTGGAGATTGGGGGTATCCTTTCTCTTAGTCCGTTTTCTTTCCTTATTCCTTTCTTTTCTCTTCTGCTTACGCAATTTCTTCTGTTATACTCGTTTCGCCTGTTTGCTTACCTGAAGCCCCTCCTCCTAAGCTTCCTGTGTCACTGGCTTGCCTTCCATCTGGATACCGAGTGGTTTTTGAATGCTTCAGCCCCTGGTAATACAGTCTGCAGACTTCGGGGACTCCTGCCCAGCCTCTGCTTAAGGACATTCTTGGAAATCTCCAGCCCAACCTTTGTTTAAGTACTGTTTGCGGAATCTCAAGACCAAGACTTCAGACATTCCTCTTCCTTCGGTCTCGGAGTTGAAAACTACTGGGGTTTTTTATGCCACTGGCTTTTTCCCCCTTATTGGGCTGTGGAGGGAAGTGCCATAAATTATTGCAGTCTGTTTCCTAATAGCAACCATTGTGGCGCATTCCCGAAACAGACCCTATCTCTTCTCTAAAAAAGGAATTTCCGAAGAGACAACAGAACTATCTGGATCGGAATTATCCTCCAGTGAATCAGACACCGAGATACAGGTGAGATCCACTCTTGACAGTTATCCGTATTAATGTAGTTATATATCTAAGTTTTGCAATTAATACATTCATTTATACAATTGTTATCTGCATTAAATTATCCATAAAAGTGTTGTTCCTGAACATATTTGTTAGTTCCAAATAATTGAGGTCTGTTTTCTATGTGAGACTTAAAGGGCCTCATTCAGAGGTTGGCGGTGCAGTAAAAAGGAGGCGATATTGGAATTAGCACCACTATTAACACACCACCAAAATCATCATTTCAAACTTGAAACCTGCCAAATCTGACTTGTTTTGTGTGGACGAAATATTTCCCCACACAAAACTATTACCACATGAGATATTGCAGCATGCGGTAACCACATGCAGTAATATGGCAGTCCAATGGAGTCCAAGGAACTCCAAAATGGGGAATAACAGAGGGGTTCACCTGACTCTGCATGCTTACTGTATGCTGTGACAGTATTTAACACGATATGATGGCCAAAGTCTGAATCTACTGACATCAGGTCTACTCCCACTTGGTCTGATTCGTTTGCAGTTCTTTTTTTGTAACGACTTTATGATTACAAGTGAGGGTGTTATTTTTCCCAAACCTGAAGTAAAATCGATCACACTTAGTTGAGCTAAAGCTAAAACATGGTTTGTTCTAGTCATGATAATAAACCAACTAAAAGGCTGTGGCACATTTTGAGACCTATATCAACTACTTCTATGCCTGTAAGACTGAGATTGTAAGCATTGGGACTCTTGCTCTCACTTTCCCATTTTCACTCTGGCTGGACTCCCTCGGCCCTGCGCCCGCACCCACCTGTGTGGATAAAAACCTTGGGGTCATCTTCAAATCCACTCTTTCCTTCTCCTCTCACGTTTCTGACTTTTCTAAAAAGTCTATCAGCTTCACCTCTTCAGGGGTACTCTACCCTTTCTCACCATCTCCCAGCGACTCACAGTCTCCAGAGCCCTGGTTCTCTCTATGCCGGACTACTGCAACCGCCTCTTCCTCTACCTCCCTTCTTCTGCCCTGCACTCTCTGCAAATCATCCATAACAGAACCGCAAGAGTTATCCTTGGCCTTTAAAAAATATGGCTTTAAAAAGGCATGCAAGGGCAAAGGTAACTCTTGGATCGAGGCGAGACAACAGAAGCAGAAAAGTCTGTCTCCAGAGTTGAAAAACGGTAGCTCAATAGGAACATGTTCTGAGCTTCATTATAAAAGGGACAAAACAGCAGAAAATACGCCAATGTTTCGTCCATACGGGCAAATCCTGTCACCAAAATGTTGGGTTTCCGACCATTTACATGTTATGCTCTTTAGGGGAAGGCATTAACGCAGGCTCTGGCTAAGAGGGTCTGATGGTAAGAGTCCGACCGTGGTTAACGGGCTGATTCATGGAATAAATATGCGCCGAAAAGGGGAGCGCAAGCGGGAAAATCGCAGCGCAAACGCGAAAATCGCAGCGCACGCGTGCCAAAGCCGCGCACATCGGTCCATGGAATTAAGTGCGCGTGTAAATCCTGGGATGTGCGCTAAAATCATGGTTGGCGCACGCGGGTGCACACGTTATTAAACGTTATTAAACGGTGCACATAGCGCAGCCCACACAACAAAAGTGGGCGGAACACAGAGCGTAACATGCGGAATGGGGAACAAAACGTGAAAATGTGGGCGTTACGGGGGAAGTACAGGAGGTAAATGCCTGCAACGCCCACACGCGCGCCAACAACATGTATTCATGGAATTCGAACAGGGGAAAGGCGTGCGCCAAAAAAGACTCGCTGATCCGGAAACACGTACGCCAGGAGGAAGTAGGCGTAAGCGGGCCCGCGCAGCATAAAAGTGTGCGCAAACATCTAACAAGCTCAGATGCCACAATGAATATACCGTTCCTCGCACCAGTGCTCGTCGGACACCGCAGGAGGAGGAGGATAGCAGGGCCCCACATTTTTTTACCCAGGACCAGCCTTTTTGGGTTGCCTGATGACCAGGTGTATGGGAGGTACAGGTTTCCACCACACATAATCCTAGAACTGGTCAGGGAGTGGGAGAATGACCTCACATCACCCTCCCTGTGCTCCCAAGCACTGAGCCCCTTGGAAAAGGTGCTCAATGTACTGCACTTCTTGGCTACTGGGTCATTTCAGCGGACAAGTGCCATAGTGGGGGGGGGGTGTCACAGGCCACGCAGTCACACTGCCTACACCAGGTGTTGGCCATCATGACTACACGCTCCTCAGTCCGCAGGCACATATACATGCCCAGAACACCTGCAGAAAGGCAGGCCGTGGTCCAGGACTTTTACGGGGTGGCACACTTCCCCAAAGTGCTAGATGCCATTTTTTGCACCCATGTGGCGCTACGTCCTCCCAGGGCCACAGAGCACATATATCGAAACTGCAAACACTGGCATTCAATCAATGTGCAGGTTGCATGTGATGCCAAGGGAATAATAACTTCAGTATATGCCAACTATCCAGGGTCAAGCAATGATAGTTACATTTTCAGAATGTCACCCCTAAACCGGGACCTGGAAGCTGGCCGGCATGGCGATACATGGCTAATTGGTGAGTATAAATGCCTCTGCACATGCATGCATATCAGAAACTGAGAAAAGGGAAAACCCCACTAATGAGAACCATAATCACCTCCCCAGGGGACAGTGCCTACCCTCTGAGCACCTACATGATGACGCCAATTCGGAACCCCACCACACCACCAGAGGTAATATACAACACAGCCCATATTGCAACCCGGGGCATAGTGGAGCGCACATTCAGAGTGCTCAAGTCACGCTTTCACTCCCTTGACTGCTCTGGTGGGCAGCTGCTATACGCACCCCCAGTAGTGTGCAGGATCATATTGGCAGCATGTGTCCTGCACAACGTTGCAACATGCCGGGCCTTGCCGGTGGACATGGTGGCGCCCCCATATCCCCAACCACATGCACGGCCACTGCGCATGGGAGGTGAAAGGGCACGTGGTGAGGCAGCCCGTACCCAGCTTGTGGCAAATGACTTCACCTAAAATCACACCCCTGCGGAGTGCACACAGCCCTGGCACATACCAGCTGAGAATCAATGATGATGGCAAAAGGGACAGTCAATTGTCACAACCATACCAGCCTGAGATTGTTCACCTGGAAGTGTTACATTGTATGCATCCCTACCTACTCAAAGACACCCAATGCTGTGTCACAAAAAGACACACATTCATGCAGCATGAAGGATTACCCCCTTGCAAAATACCACATCAAAATACTACCATGTCACCCAACCCCTCCCCATCTCAGCTACCCAACACACCATGGCATGGCATGCAATGTGAAAGCAAGTAAATGAATGCACAACACATGACACAAGTGTCACAAAGTGCAATGTTCCAAATGTAAACAGTCCACAGAAAATATGCTTTCAGTAATCAATAGGAAACACCACACATGAACAAATACTTACCAGCAACACAATACATCAGTACAGGAAGAAAGCGTGGCAATACAAGACAGGAAAAAATCAAAGTAGTGCAAGTATCACAACCTGACCAAGGCAGCACATCGACCCCTTCCAACTGCAGAGTGTTGCATTCAGGCAAATGTCTCAGTGTACTGCATACAACATTAACTGCATCTGCAAAGGAGACGGCCTTGTGAAGACATGAAGAAGGTACATGTGAATAAGGAGAAAGACATGGATGCACAAGCACATATCAATACACCATGCAGTGTAGAATTCAACAACAATCCCCACTCGGGATGTACACACAGTTTTGACTACAGACTGCCCACACAGCTCATGGGAGCCCAGTGTCACTGTGTAAGTAACTGTCACTTGGTCACACCCTTTGCAAGCCCATGGAAAGGGGAAGCAGGGGGGGTGTGTGTGTCAGGAACCCAAGCATCTAACCCAAAGACAGGACAAGCCTGCATGTGCCCAGCTGGAATACACAGTGGATGCCCACGGGAGCCACACAAAGCAACAGACTGTAAAAAAAACAAATGAAAAAAATAATAATAAAAAATGGCCATGTGTGGACCTGGGGGGGCAGGCCACCCAGGAGGCATGAGGTACAGGGTGCATCCCAACACCCACATACATGGATGTTGGGGAAAAAAAAATACCTCCATGGGCTTGAGGCCTGCATGGCTACGCTACAGGGGGAGAACTGCAGTTACTCTCTTCACCCTCTGCCCCTATATCAGGAGGTGGCCGTGATATGGGAGGCAACCCACGCAAAGCCCTGGTATGGTCCTCCATGGCAGCAAGCATGCGGTTCTGGAAGGTTTGGTTCTGCAGGGTAATGGTACGGAGATCCACATGCAGCACCTAACGGGTTGCCTGCATTTCTGCATGCATGGCCTCGCGTGATGCCCGGATCTCTGCACGGGTTGCCTGGAGCTCAGCTGAGAGTGAACGTGTGAGCTGCTCCAGCTGCTGTTCTGACCTAAAATTCCGGGAAGCCTCAAGTTCACTCAGAGTATCTCTGAGGAACCTGTGTTCTAACCTCAGGGCTTCACTGTTGGCCTGTGACTCTACAGAAATGGCTTCGCGCAGAGCCTCCAGTCCAGCCTGTCGGTTCCTGTTGGACCCCAACATGTCCTCCCTGTGTGAGTGGCAAATGTAGTCTGTAGCCTGCTGCTGGAGCTCCATCTGCCTTTCAGGGGGGGGATGGAAGTGACCACCCTATCCATTGCCTGAGCCATCATTTCACACAATGCTCCCTGTTGTGCTGCAATACTGTACATGGAGTTCTCCCACATTGTATTGCCTGGTGGCGCACGGCCACCACGTTGACGGACACCACACCTGTTAGGGGAAAGGCGATCTGCACCTTGCTGTGATGGCACTGCCTGAGGCTGCAGGACTGCATTCCTCCTTTGATCAGCTGGCCCAGGAACAGGAGCAAACATTGTGGAGTGTGACCCTGCATCCGTAACCGCCAAAGGGGGACGTTCCAACACTGACATCCCCTTAGAGGGGTCTACCACTGGTGCAGGTGGGTTGGACAGAACAGCATCCCTGCCAGAAACACTCACCTGCGATGGCACATATGTCTCACTGTCCGATTCAGCACCTGAATCATAGAGGTCTGCGGAGGGGTCCCCAGAGACACCTGTGGACAGTATGGTCTGCCGGAGGAATGGGTTTTCACCCACCACCACCCCACTTCCTCCACTGGTGTCCTGTTGTGGATGAGATTCCTCCTGGGTCTGCATCATCCCCTCCTCCTCAACAGCATTAAGGGCCTCATCACCTGCAAAAACATGACAGACAACAAATGGAAACAGGCATGAGCACCATAGCACACACATAGGCCTGACAAGACAGAGATCCAGTACATAAATTGCACATGTCCCACATTAATATAACTCTGGCATGCATGCACTGTCAATGAGTTGGAATGGGAGGCAAAAAGCACACACTGAGGACTCCAAGATGGAAAAGCAGCACATGTGCAGCATGCTGGATGGCACTGGCAGCACACATTAGCCTGTGAGTGGCATGTCCAATAGACATACATGAATCATGCCATCACACAGATGTCATGTAGCATAGCCATGGTACATTTGACAACTACAGCCATATGTCAGTGAATGAGTACTGTCACCCATCCATGTGAGATGGACATGATGAGATGAAACATGCAAAATAGTGTGACAAAATATGCAAGTGCCACATACTGCAACACATCCAGTGTTCAATTATACAGTGATGGCAGGCAGATGGATACATCAATGGTTGGTCACTTCAACATGACAGAAGACAACAGTCATGTTCTACTTACAAACATGGCCCAAAAATGTTTGTGAGCAGGCCATTACTCAATCAGCCTGAATGGTTAAATCATTCCCATAACAAGGTAATAAATGTGGCCCATTGTGGGATGTAATCTATGACAGAAGCATGTCACATATGTGGCAGTAGGGCAGAAAAATTCATCGTAAAAATGGCAAGGATTGAAACAATCAGGCTGAATGAACAGGAAAACATTATAAACAATGTTATTGCAAGATGACAGTTGAAGGGCAACTACAGTAATCTGGTGCAAATTGGCTACTGTGGTCAGAAGGGATACTGTCATACCCAAACCCAAGTCCAGGGAATGGTTTGGAGGAAGCACCTGGGTGACCCATACCAGTCATGACTACACACCCTCACCTGGCACTCAATCCGAACACATCACCCAAGCATACACATGGATTACACACACATGCATGGGCACTCACCGGACAATGCTTCAAAATCTGGTAGGTCTCCCACGCCTCAGATCTGTTCCTCTGTGACGAAGGTTCCAGCGACAGACTCATGTTCAGTAAGTTGGTCGTCCTCTGGTGGAGACCCACCGCCAGTCACCAGAGTAGAGGCATGATTGGAAGTCAGCTTGTTCTTTGCTCTGCGTTTCAGATCATCCCACCGCTTGTAGCAATCATCAGGGGTGCGCCTCACAAATCCAAGGGCACTAATGTGGTCCGTGATGGTCTGCCAGAGGGACCTACGTTGAGCAGGCGTAGTCTTGCACCCTGCAGTCACCACCATTTCACGGCTATGTGCCAACACATAGGCCACAAGCGCATTTAGTTCGGCGTCATTGAAGCTAGGCTTCCTTGACGTACCCGAGTGTGTAGCTGTGTCTGGGGTCCCAGCCTGTAGTGCAAGAGCACCCTTCTTCTTCTTGGAAGGTGGTGCTTACGCCACTCTGGTTGGTAGGGGCATAAGCACAGGTGGACTGGGTACTTGAAGTTTGCAAAGGCACAATGACCAAAGGTCTCGGTACAGGCATTGGCTGCAGGGTGATGTTGGCCTGACCAATGTCGGTGTGATGGACTTGTACCGACACTGTCCTGGCTGGGAGAATCAGAGGTGGGGTGGATTGAGCTGCAGCTGCCCCTGCAGCCTCCTCACCCTAGCTACTTGGGGCAGCAGATGTCATTGCTGCCCCAGATCCATGTGGCCTGGTGACTGCAACTTTTACCGCCACACGTGGCTTAGACTTGGTGACCTGGAAGTCAGCTTGGGAGTCATCCTGTGCCGGTTCATTTAACAAAATGGGCCGGTTTAACAAGGGCTGAGCTGGGATGGTGTCAGCTGCATTTCCCACAACCATTGGGGGGCAGAGGTGGCCCTGATTGGTCCTCCACACACTGGCCTCTTGGGGCACCCTGCACATCCTGGCCACATCCCCTACCGCGGCCACCTTTTGGAGGTCGGCCACCTTTCCCTCCCTTACTGCTTGGTCACCTCCAAAACATGGCACTGATGTTGTTGTGCATATGGGAGTTGCAGTAAAAAATTGTCCTGGGCAATTGGGGTGAAAGGGGTAGGGTACTAGATGGAATTCGTACCCTAGTGCTCTAGCAAGGCTGTCTGTGACCCCTGGGGGAAGATGACGGGTCACGCAATGCACAGGCATCGCAAAAACAAAAGTAAATGTGCACGGAACCCCTGGTAGACCACGTGCGTGGAAAAATGAACCCGCACTACGCTGTGGCACCCAGAAACACAAAAATAAGCGTACGCGTGTTACACACCGCCTACAATGACCTCTGAAGGGGTACGCGACACACGGGGGCAACCACAGTTGGAAAATACGTGCGCGACTCACCGTCTGCCTGGAAAAAGAACGTGAAAAAGGCACGCATGTGCACGTTGGCAACACCCCCACCAAAAGAAGAAAAGAACGCAGTCTGAGGTAACAGGGAATATGAACTGGAACCGTTGTGAAGTAATCGCGTGTGAACCAACAAGTAGTACAAGAATCACCTGCTCGCTCTCCACAAAAAGCACATACAAGAAAATGGCATCCTACACGTACCTTTTTAGCCAGCCCACACATGCGATGTCTACGCGCTAAGGGCCTTTCCTCCAATCACACGCAGTGACACCCGGACGTGCTGTTTTTGAACGTGTACAATTAACATGCACCCGTGTTGTGGGAAACGCCCGTGCGTCTAACGTCACAGGCGCGCTTACGGGTTAAGGGCCTTTCCTCGAATTACACGCTAACGTGCTGTTTTCTCACATGCCAAATCACTCCATATCAAGCTGGCCACGCAACAACACACGGAAGACCACGCTCCTGCCCAGAAGGACGAATTACTGCCCCCCAGAGCCCCAAGCACGCTCCCACCTGCCATATGCTGCTGCCTGCCTGCCTGCTGGCCACATGCCCTGCTATTTGGTGCCTGCAGGTCAGCCATCTGCAGGGGTCCAGTTGCTGTGACCACCCCTGCTGCAACAGAAGACTCCCGACTGGAGTACCATCTTGCTCCACAGCCCCGCCTCAGGACCCAGTTGCCCACCCACACCTGCCTAGGGGGTTGCCATGTCAGACACAACACCATCTGGCACCACTGGCAACCCCCAGCCAGAGAGGCAGAGGGCTACCAGCTTCACTGCTGCAGAAGTTGGTAGCCTGGTGGAGCAAGTCCTGGTGCATTATGATGCCCTCTTTGGAAGTTCACGTGCTGACAATGAAGGACGGAAGAGGATCTGGACGGACATCATGGCTGCCATCAACGTGGAGGGGGTGGTAGCCCGCGACTTGCAACACGTCCGGAAGCGCTGGGAGGACTTCAGGTTCAGGACCCTCTGCAAGGTCCGGCGTCTCCTGAAGGCAAAGCATGCAAAGGGGCGCCGGGTCATCATGCAGATGAGGGTCCTGGAACGTATAGACACAGCGCTCCACCTCCGGGTCTTTGGGAGGCAGACCCGTCCAGAGTCTAGCAGTAAGTTTGCATGTGTACTGATTGGATGCTGTGCATGTTGAGCTGTGGCAGGTGTGTGCAGATTGCACATATGTCTTGGAAGGACCATGTATGGATGTGTATGTACAGGGAAATGAGCCTGCCGCATGAGAGTCCAGTCATGTGTGAGGCACATCAACGGTGTATGTGTACAAAAGCATTATGGCCAAATGCATGTTGGGGTGCACACATGTTTACATATCTGTGTATGTACCATGGCATGGTTGGGGTGTGACAGATGGATGAGAGTTCCACCTTCATGTACGTGCATGGTGTACATGTCTGTGTGAGGGCATTTGACATGTGTGCCACTTGATACACCATGATGCATGTGACACTGACATGTAGGAGGCTGATTGGCAGATGTGACATGGATGCTGAGGATTTCACTGCAACAGGTGGTGTAGATGTACAGATGCATGTACGTCTGGTGGCATCTGTGCATGTGTTTGCCAATCCCCGTGTTGCATATGATGTCAGGCTAACCTTCGGATGTTCATGGTGTTGTATGTGTATGGATGGTGCTGGCTGCTGCAACATTCCTGTTCATTTGCGCGTGTGTGTTGATAGAAATGATATGTGTGTTGGGGAGTGTGAGGCCATGTGTGAAGTTTGAGGCTGCCACTCATCTGCAACTGTCATGTGTGTATCAGACCATTGTACAGTGCCCTGATGCCTGTGTTCTGTCTCTCCCTGTCTGCAGAGTCAACTGATGAAGAGGGCGGAGACAGTGCTGTGGAGCACACAGGCAGGGATCCCACCGCCAGCCGGAGAGACAAGGCCCAGCTCCCCTCCCAGGTTGCCATCTCGTCAGGGAGTGAGGCGTCTGGTGCCACCTCTGCGGCCGCAGTTGCCCGGGGTAGGTCCAAGAGGCGGAGGTCGGAGGTGGACTCCTTGGCAGCAGAAAGGGCAGCTGAGACCCCACAGGGCCCTACGGAGGAAGATGGCACGGAGTCATCCAGGTTGGTGGGGGGTTTGGTTGAGGAGGAGGCTGTGGAAGTCACACACACAGGGCCTGGAGGGGGGAATCCACTGGTGCCAGTGGTGCAGCGAAGGGGTAGGGCAGGAGGCAGCACAGGCCGCCGTGGAGCTGCCTGTGTGTAATCCTGTTCCCGATCCTGTGACTGCATCATCCGGCACCAGCAGGGATTCCTTTGTCCAGACCCGTTTTCAGGGAGGGGATAGCCGCACAACAACTGGCCTTCCTCTCCCTGCGGACGTGGCAATCCGGGACCGGATTGAGCCTGTCCTTGGTGGGGTAGCTTTGCGTGTTCATGACATTCGGAATGACGTGCGGGGTTCTCGCGAGGACAGCGCATGTCATTTCAAATGTCTCAAAGACCGTGTCAAACTACTGGGCGGGGTCCCTAGTTCTGGGTTCCTCTGTGTGCTGGAGCTTCTTTCGACCTCCTCCTCAACTGAACTCAGTATGCGCCAGTCATCCTCTGTGCCATCTACTTGCCCAAGTGTCACCCGGGCACCCTGTGGAGCTGTCCCTGCCACGGTCAGGAGTCGGAGGTCCAGCATGGGTGGCCACCCCAACAACTGGACCCCAGCAGGTCGATGACATGCAGGCAACAACGGGCAGGGCACATGCACAGCAGCAGCAGGCTCAAGGTGGGAGCGATGATGTCTTGGGGCCAACAACATCAGAGGGGCAGGCATCGGCCAGAGGGCAGGAAGACCCTGGATTGCAAATGTCTTCCATGTGGCAGCGGTTGGGCCAGGCCATAGATGCGGAGCGGGGGCGGGCAGAAGAGGCACAGCTCACAATGCTCAGGGTGGAGAACTCTATGCGGAGGGTGCTGAGGCGAGCCTAGTGCCTCGAGGCAATTCGCAGGGAGTGGGAGTTGAACATAGCATCGTCCCTGCGAAACCTCGGGACATGGAAGAGGCCTGCCTCCAGGACATAGACCAGGAGTTCGATGATGCCCTGGCCCGGGAAATCGGAAAGTGGCCGTCGGACTAGACTGCCCTCATTGCATATAGTTTGTAGTGTTAGGTTTCATTTTCATTTTCATTTATTTTGGGGTGAATGGACTATGCCCCACACTTTTGTATATAGTTCTTTTCTTAGGTAGTTCTTTGGATAGGTTTCATTTCTTTCATTGGGCTCATGGACCCTGGATGAAATCAGTGTACAGTTTATTATGTGAGGATTTTATTTTATTAATCACCATGGATCAATGGATTTTTCAATTTACGTTTCCTTAAGATTTCATTTGGTGGACCGTGAGATTGGAAGAATTTTGTTTTTCATCACTTTGGATTGGTTCTTCATGTGTTTTTTTTATTCTGTTTTGGACATACATTTGATTTCATTGTTTGAAATATGTTTCATGTTTTCATTTCATTTCATTCATTTTGTTCATAATACATTTTTATTTCTTACTTCCATGTGTGCTATTCGCTCATTGGGTTACTGCATGTGAAAAAGTGGATGTAGACAATCACTGGCACCCAGTGTGTGTGTGAGGGACATGTTTTGATGTGCATAGTTGACTTTTGGTTTGTGTCATGGAATAGCCATTTCAGTGTGGGGTGGATTGAGGATTTGATTGCCTCTCAAGACTGGGGTGGCGTACTGTGGGATTTTGGTGGACATGAGGCCCATGATTGTGCATCTTTATTATGTGTCGGGGGGCATGATTCGGGGCCTGCTGGCAGGTGCCCGTCAATGCTGGGTGGGTGGGGGTGCAGAGGGACATGAGTCGGGGCCTGCTGGCAGGTGCCCGTCAATGCTGGGTGGGTGGGGGTGCTGAGGGACATGAGTCGGGGCCTGCAGGTAGGTGCCCGTCAATGCTGTGTGGGTGGGGATGCAGAGGGACATAAGTCGGGGCCTGCAGGCAGGTGCCCGTCAATGCTGGGTGGGTGGGGGTGCAGAGGGACATGAGGCGGGGCCTGCTGGCAGGTGCCCGTCAATGCTGGGTGGGTGGGGGTGGGTGGGGCTGCTGAGGGACATGAGTCGGTGATCACTAGTGCAAGGTGACATGTGGGCTGGCTGGGGGGCATGCCCATGGTGGATGGGCTGCCTGCGGGACATGACCAGGGGTGCAGGGTAGTCCCATGTGGTGTGGGCTGCCTGCAGGGGCTAGGGAGGGGGTTGAGGGCACACCTGGGAGGACCCACACTGCCAATTCACGTGTGTAACACCCCGCGCACCCCACTGGATACACGTACTCCGCTCTGCTAGCGAAATCGCTTGTGAAGGTACCCGCGCACCCCTCAGAATACACGTACCCCTCTCTGCAAGTGAAATCACGTGTGGTAGTACCCGCGCACCCCTCAGAATACACGTAGCCCGCTCTGCAAGCGAAATCGCATGTGGTAGTACCCGCGCACCCCTCAGAATACACGTACCCCGCTCTGCAAGCGAAATTGCGTGTGGTAGTACCCGCGCACCCCTCAGAACACACGTACCCTGCTCTGCAAGCAAAATCGCGTGTGAAAGTTCCCGTGCACCCCAGAAATACACGTACCCTGCTCGTCCAAGGCCTATCGCGTGTGAGACTCCCCGCGCACCACACTGGATACACGTATCCCGCTCTGCAAGTGAAATCGCGTGTGGTAGTACCCGTGCACCCCTCAGAATACACATACCCTGCTCAGACAGAAAAATCACGTGTGGTAGTACCCATGCACCCCTCAGAATACACCTACCCCGCTCAGACAGTGTAATCGCGTGTGAAAATTCCTGTGCAACCCAGAAATACACATACCCCGCTCGCCAAAGGCCTATTGTGTCTTCAACTTCCCGCACCCCCCACGAATACTCGTTCCCCGCTCGCGCGATTGCAGTGTAGCGGCCAATCTAGCTGGTCCAGGGTTAGCGCGGCCCTTTGCGCTGCATTGGGGATTTCAATGGTTTTTCCTTGCGCAAGGGGCGTTCTTTGCACCAGCGCTCAAAATGCCTTGGCAATTCCATGAAAACGCGGCGCGCCAGAATGCTGTTTAGCGCACACGGCTGGCGCACGCTGGCGCATGCTCCCTCTCTGCGCTGCTCGCGTGCGCTGCCTCTGCGCTGAAATCTATGAATTACCCCGTAAATATCCAGCTGGCCGCAGCAGTACACAATGTGAGGTACAGCCTAACACAGGATTTGCTAGGGTCCGCGTCCTCCCTGGTGTTATTTTGGAACCTCCAAAGTGTATATTTTAGCAGCTGGGTGTACAGGGTGGCAATACTTTCTGGGTTTTCATAATAAAAAGCCAGACCCAAGCAGCTGAGGCCCTTTTTTTAAAAAATCAAGGCAACCAATTTGGTGGGAATTTCCCATTAACAAAAGATTCCTGAGCAATAGTTTGGCAAGAGTTCCCTCTTTGCTGGCCCACAACGTACGCCATTATAGGACCTAAAGGAATGTAGATATAAGAGCAAGTGGAGGAGGGAACCCCAAGGAGACGGGCAAGGAACAGATTCTCCCCCTCTGTAGAGTCCAGGAAAGGCGCTCGTTAAAACTGATCCCCATGTTAGAGAAATTCCTGCAGATGCAACCTATGGCCATTCAGAGAGATCGAGATCTAAGGCAATTTATGAGTAGTACATGTGAAATGCATGACAGAGCCTCTCCCGGCGTTTGTCGTCAGACGTCTATCCCTCACAGAGCCACCATAGGAATCCACAAGTACCAGTAAGGATTAGTGGGGTAGCTTTTTTCTGTTTGCATAGTAGAAGACTTTTACCTTTGCCTTTTGTGTAGGTCTGGCCTGCGCATTTCCCAGGCATTGACCTAATGATACCACCTGGCCAACAAGATGGAACAACTGGAAAATGTTGGGTATATGACAGCCATGCCTGATAAATACCTATCAAATACCTGTAGACGAACCACAATTGTTCGCTTTGTCAATGCTAAGGACACACGTGCTGCGTAAAAATCAAGTGGCTAAAGTTACACATGCTTAAGACATTTTTATTATACCAGTAGCACATATACAGTGGCTATTAAGCCATTAACTCATAGAAGAGTGCTTAGAAATAACACTGTTAATTAAGCCCTGTATCGCATACTGTTTTATGTTACTGCTTCATATAGCTAGCTCAAAGAGATCCCATGATGATATGTTTTAGGTGAGAGTGGCAGATGGTGAGAATTGCCATAGAGATTAGCCTGGCAATGGGCAGTCAATGGGTGGGTAAATAACCAAACAACCCCCACAAGAGTGTGTCCCTTCTCGAATATCATCTTTATGCGATCTGTACTCACATTCAATAGATTTTGCTTATAGGTGGTGCTCACGTGCCATCTAGTAGCCACAACTAAAATGAAGAACATATCACCATCCATCGATTCAATTGAGAGGATGTGTTATTTAATGTAGTGGATTTAATTCTGTTCTATGAGTCGATTGACATGTTTTTCCTGCTTAAAGCACCTTTCAGGACTAGGCAGTAAACAGACAGGCTGTGTCCCAGTAACGCAGTTCCCCCCCGAGACTCAGTGGCGTCCTTTTATCTTGAACACTTTACCCTTTGACTGATATATGTTGTTGGTCAGCCTCATTAAGAAGACGTATCTGCACAGTGGACATTATGAGGCGTTTCCACATGCTACCATTTCGTGAAGATTCAGAATTAAACAAATTGAAAATGTGTGTGAGTGTAAACGGTTGTGCATGGTTTGTGGTCATTCCACACCACCTTTTCATCTCCTCCCCTACACTGCATTCCTTCCACACCACACCTCAATCAAGACAAATAATTTAAAGCAAGTAAAGAAATGTTGTGCAATTTGTTATCTCTATAAGCACACATTCCTCCACACCTAATAAGATAAACAAAACAATGCACCATAAAAAGAAAAAGTACACAAAGCGCAACAGCAAACGAACGGGAGCAGCTAAACCTGGACACTCGTTTATTATTGGAGGAAAAGTGGTGGTGCGGTAATGCAGCGATAAATTGGCAATAACAGAATTACCACTATTTCACCACAGTTACTGCATTTCTGTACTCATAATGAGGCCCATTCTTTATCTATAATGTTAAAGTGCATGAATATATGTCACAGTAATCTCAACGTCATTTATAAATTCCCCAATTTCGACCTTGTCAATAAACACGATTAACAAAATCTAAACACTGATATACACATAACTATTCAGGCATGATGAACACATTCTTTGTGAAACCTATGTATTATGTCGCCTAATCCAGGCACCTCTATGCCTACACCTTAACTAAAACATTCACACAGGAAAACCCCCTCTATCCCTTATAGGGACAGCCATCTTTTCCCTCATTGGTTGTTACTGAATCATCCTCTATTTTACAACGAGGGAATTGTCTCTTATTTCAATGTTTTCCATAAAAGAAACTGGATAAGGCCCAGATCTGCAAAATCCAGGTTATATTGGAAACAAAGTATTGAAGTCTATATTTGTAACCTGGAAATTGCAAAACATCGACATTGTTTTGGCACCTCTGATACGTGCATGATCAAAAGAATGTTATGAACCATGATTGTAGATTCAAATCTGCTCTCTACTTCTGGACTGGTGCTGCAATCGGGCAATTCTGGGCAGCTGCCTAGGGTGCCAACAGAGAAAGGAATGTAGAGGGCACTTTGTGGCCTTAAAAATGACAATAAAAATACGGTTGTTTTTCAATTAAGCCAGCTATTGTTTATTATGAGGGGAAAGTGTTCCCAAAACTAACATATGGGCTGGAACCTGTTTTGAGTGCACTGTTAAATGGTTGGACTTAATTGAAGCTTCCATATGGTGGCGTGTTTTGAATATCCCAAACGCTGTCCCACTTCCTGCAATAAGGGAATCTATGTCATCACTGCGACGCCCATAACTGCGCCGATGAAAAAGTCGACGCCAATTACGGCGCAGCACCGTAATCACATAGATCACTTTCCCCCCTGCAATACTCCAACCTCCGCCCCACTTACCTTTACTGTGGCGCACTGCTGTGTGCGCCACTGACTCCCTTGTACCCCTGCAGCGTTAGTTCCTCCCACTTACGTGGGGTGGTGCTGATGCCGCTGGATCCTTTAAAAAAAACAAATATTTTTCCTGTCCCCGTTTCTGTAATGATAAGCGGCGGACACCCCTGCAACCCTCGACTCCAATTACTGTGACCTAGGAGAGCGGGGACACCCCCGCAACCCCTGCTCCACTTGGGCACAATAATGAGAGTCGGCATTATCTAAAATGCTGGCAGCACAGTAAAAACACAGTCTGCATTTTAGAGTTGCAGTGATGGTACGTTCCCCAATAAGATTTGAGTACGGCTTGGTTTTCCTGAAAGGGCGTGCATTCAGGAGATTATCTTTGTACCGAAATTTAATTTCTCCAAAACCGGATTTCTTGCCAGAGGAAATGAAATTCTATATGGATCTGGATTATTTATGTTTGGGGACAGCACATTTTGCTGTTAAAGTGCAAAGATCCTGTGAAAATACTTTAGGTGAAATGCATTTAGATTCAACCACTCTGTACTAAGACCCTGATCGAGTTAAAAAGGCTCTTTATGACAGAGATTGGGTTGAGATAACAGAAAGTTTCCATAGGTACCAATCATTGAGTCACTTAGCCCAGCAACATAGAAGAAGAGGGACAATTTCCAGTTACTTAATTCAATTCCCCAATCATTATTACAGTTATTCTTTTAAGATTCCGCTGGGATTTGCTACTTACTAAAGAGGTCCTTTTGAGAAGAGGAATGATTACTCAATCTGATGCAAAGTATAGATTTTGTAATAGCAATGATTTGGTGGAATCACTTCAACATTTGATTCTGTATTGTAAAATGTTGAATTTGCCCAGATTAAATTCTAGCGGAGAATGATGACTCCTATTGAATGGAACAGTATTGAACGTTTTTGGCGGCGCTGTTTGTATAGTGAGAATATTACTGATGGGACTGCTTGAGCTGCTTTTTAAAAAATCATTACAATTGACTGTGTCATTTTAATAATGTCATAGGAGCTTTCTTATCTATATTGTTAGACTGATTTTTTTTATGCTGTTGACTTTGGATTACTCTTTTACTATCATGATTAGTTGAATAAGTGTTTTAATTTGTATGATTTTATGTCAATTGTATTTACATTCACCAATGTATGGATAGTTTTTCTTTTTATTGTGAGTGTTTAGTAAAGGTTTTTTTTTAACTGTATACAATAAAAACAATGAAATGCCAAAGGAAATACCAAATCTGGTTTCGTAAGGGGCTGGAAGCACCAAAATGACACTAGCCGACACCCACACCAAGCGTTGTACCGCTGTTGATCTCCCTTTCAGACATTGACATCATTTCCCTACTTAAGCAGCCCTCCAGCCTCCTTTCCTTTGCAGGTGGTGAGTAGGTGCAAGTGGATCTTGGTCACGTGGCCTAAGCCCCTCCCGCATTCTTAGCCCTGTCTTTTCCTTTCTGCTCTTAAATCTTAGAACAAAGGCATCTCTCGCCTGAATTTGAAGGACAGACGAAGATAAGGGCAATTCCTGTTTGGACCTGTTCAGACCAGGAGGATCCGGGGCCCGAACACCTTCTGTGTAAACACATGCTGACATGTTTTCTACATCTGTCCCCACAGGCCATCCGCGCCATCACCAGGCAACGCCAACAACATTGCCCCTCCTCTACGACATGGACTCCGCAATGCAGCAACTTCACCCACATCAGCCCCAAGCCATCAGCACCCCCTCACCATCCACAACACAGAAGTTGATACTCGCCAACATCCGCTCAGCTATCACCCATGCAACATGTATCGCTGACCTCATCACTACACACAATCTTGATGCCATCTTCATCGTTAAGAACAAGCTGACACCCACAACCTAGACGTCCTTGTCCCTGATGACTACAGCATCCAACACAGAGACTGACCGAACAGGCCCTGCACCAGACTTGACGTCGACAACATCCTCCTGCCACTTCCCACTCTCCCCAATGGACACAGTCACCTTCCATCTCATCTACAGACCGCCCAAACCCAACACCAACTTCACCAGAGACTTCACCGACCTGGTCACTACCATGTCTCTAACGCATTCCAACAACATCTTCCTAAGCAATTTCAACCTTCCCGGCAAGAAGGCCACCAAACTGATGAAGGGAGCTCTCCTCTGCCTTCTCTAAACCCTCAGCCTCACAAAGCACACAAAAGACCCAATTCACAAGAAAGGTAACATCCTCGACCTAATCAGCATTGCACTGTCTTTCCTCCACTACAGCTCTCCTCTCCCGCTTGACTGGTCTGACCATCTAGCTGTGCCTTTCAACATCCTGCACACCACCTTAGTCAAGCACTCCCAGCAGAAACCCATTAGACAAACCTTCAGGTCCTTCAAGAACTTCCCGGTGGAAGCCTTTTTGGAAGACCTTGTCAACCTCCACCTTACATGGACCGAACACCCCCAACCAAACTGTGACTCTGTAGTTGAGGCACTTAATGCCACCCTCTCAGCCTCCATCAATGGACACGTGCCTCGGAAACAATGCACCTGCAAACCTAAACCGTCAACACCCTGGCAAATGCAAAAACTCACAGAACACACATCAGGTGTTGCCAACCGATAGCCCTATGCTGCACTCCTAATGGGATTCAATCCCCAATATGTTTTAGTAGCCAGTTGTGAAATGGAGTCTCCAAACAAACGGAAGACACCTTTCGCAGTGGTGTGTGTGAGACTCTTAGAGAAAAGGGGTAATACAATGTTAATTTGCGTTCATTATGTACACTAGCTGTGTCCTTAAATAAAGGGATGTGCACCTGGTACAGTATAATCCAGAGCCACCAAGATCAATTACAATACAGGTGCACAACATATATTCTTTATATAGCAAAAGATGTTCAAACAACTTACAAAAATAGATGAATGGTAAATCAATTCAAATCCAAGTCTCATAAATACAGTTGGATAAGGTAACATAATCAAAGCTATAGAGTCACATCAAAAAACAACTTAATGATCACTTAGATTCATATATTCAGCAAAACCCTTAGTTCAATGCAAATGTACAAAACATACAACAATTCAGATACAGAATTCACACACAATGTGTATGTGCTACAGCAGTATGGGTAGTCGAATCCCTTCTGCTCTGTCTTTTATCCTAAACACTCCTAGATGTAATAAAGTGCCAACGCGTTTCGGATTCCGATGAATCCATCTTCAGGACAGGATATGTAAAGTTCCTTCAGGTGAATAAGGATTTTCCTAGGGAAATGTAAATAGACGAATTAGCTCTTGCAGGATTATTGATAATTTGGGATGGTTTGGGATGGTGCTTAACAAACAAAGGCACTAATCTTGGAGTTGAAGTTATGGGGTCAATCGCTTCAACCTGTATAGCAAGCGAAAAAAGGACATTTCAGCTAAAATGAATCTGGAATGTTACACTCTGAGCAGTTAGTAAAGAGAAAATATTAATATCACTCACCCGGTCCAGAGGCGAAAAAATCACCCCGGGTATGAGTAGACTGTTGGAAGGTCGGTTGCACTGTGTGCGTACTGCAGAATATAAAGATAGGGGAAGACTATTTAGCAGTAAGTTAGAACGAAAGTTCACGTCTCATCAATAGACATAATTCAACTCAAGACACGTGTACAGGTCCGGTAAACATAACCGCAACCAGATGTTTAGCGGCATATTGGCGCTGTTCACGGGTGGTGGCTCTAGTGCGTGTTACATAGTTGTAAGATACATAACTTATCTGGTCAAGACCAGTCTGTAGAGAAAACTCAATTACCTTCTCTCTTGGATCGAACGCAGCTCGCGAGACGCCCGTCAGTCAAACGCACGGCCCGTGACTGAGATCTGTTATGTGGTAACCATGGCAGTGGCGCGCATGCACACCGCTACGGTCAGCGCCATGTTGGTAGGGGCATTCGTGTTGAGATTGGTAGAATAATACCGATTTCAACATTAAATTAACACATCATAGGTGTGAATAATAAGAGGTTCTACTAGAAATGCCCATAACTGCAAACTAGTTCTATATATAAAGACTCGTAGATCGCATGAGTAACTCGCAGATTGAGTAGGTTGCTATGGCAACCATGCTGCCGAACAAGACGCTGCTGTGTGCAGCGTCTTGCAGAAGTCATACGTGCCACAAGAGATCAGTTCTAAATGCAAGAACTCAGCCTCAGCAAAACAGTCATCAGGAAACAAGAGATAACCTGGTGCTGCTCTAGGATCGCATTTGACCTGGAACTCCTCAAGGAACTCTGAGCAACCCACCAACAACTAATCAACACAGCCAGGGCCTCCTACTATCAGAACACTATGGCAGAAGATGACAACAATAGCAGAGTCCTCTTCAAAACGGTCAAGCACTGTGTCAACTCACTACTTGCCCCTGCCATATCACACTCTATTGAAACAATCCACTGCCATCAACACCTTCTTCATCGACAAAATAAGCAAGCTTTGTCGGCACATAGCCACCAGTTTTGCATCCACAGACCCACCTCACGTCCTTTCTTGCGAAATCTCCACACCCTGGACAACATTCAAGACAGTCTAGACAGAGGACCAGGTAGAAAAACTGGCCACCCTCAAAGCCACATTGTATACATATGATGATCCTCCCATCATCCATCCTCAAGAGCCTCGCTGCAGAAGCTCTCCTTCCCTACCTGGAGATCATCAACAGCTCCCTAAATGAAGGCATCTTCCCATCAACCATAAAAAAGGACAAATCCTCTCTCTACTAAAGAATCCCACTCTGGATCCCAACAACCTTAGTAACTATCGTCCCATCAACCGTCTTCCCTTCCTAGGTAAGATCATCAAGAAAGAGGTATCCGCACAACTGCAGCAACACATCGACACCAACAATCTCCTCCAAACCTATCAATTCGGGTTCAGACCCCAATGCAGCACAGAGACAGAAACCATAGAGGTGGTTGACGATGCCCTCAACATCCTTGATGGTGGCCACCGCTGCCTCCTGGTTCCACTCAACCTCTTGGCAGTTTTCGGCACAGTAGACCACCAGGCGCTTATGAAAACCCTACATCGGCACATGGGGATCAGCAACCTTGTCCTATGCTGGTTCAAGTTCTACCACACCAACAACCAGCAGTTTGTTCAGATGGACTCCTCTAGATCGCCAATGTTGCCCAGCACCTGTGGAGTCCTGCACAGTTCCATTCTATCTCCAGTGATCTTCAATCTATACACGGAGTCGCTGGAAGCCTTCATAGCCACACGCAACATTCACATCCATCAATACACCAATGACACACAGCCATACCTCAAGATTGACTCCATCAAGGACATCCATAGGCTCAAAACCTGCCTCTCATTGATCCAGTCTTGGATGTCCAGTGCCTACTTGAAGTTCAACCCTTCAAGACTAAATTCATACTCCTCACCAACAACACTGAACACCCAGACATACAGACCTGGTAGTACTTCACACCCGAGCTGACTTCCTGCGCTATGTCCCTTGTGTTCCACATCGACAAACACCTCAAATTCAAGATACACATAGCTAAGAAAACTCAGATAGCTTGGTAACATCTCTCCTTCCTCCGGAAAGTCAAGCCCTTCCTCCATCTGGGTCAGCTTTAGATCCACCATTCAAGCACTGGTCCTATCCCACCTGGATGGGGGCAATGCACTCCTTGAAGGCCTCGCATCGTCCTCCCTTGTGCCACTGAGTATTGTCCTACATGCAGCCACAGGCCTCATCGAGGGTCTACGCAGATACGACCAAATCACCCCGTCCCTCATCGGCCTTCACTGGCTCATACTGCATGCACAAATCACCTTCAAATTTTGCTGCATCATCTATGAGGCAGTCGCCCTCAAATCACCCAGCTACCTTACAGAGAAACTGAGCATCTACGGTGGACAGTGCACCACCAGAAGCCACGACACCTGCAGTCTTGAAATCCGCTGTTGCAAAAAGGAAAGGACCAGAAAATAAGCCTTCTCTGTCTATGCCCCAAGACTATGGAACCTCCTCCTTGTCAGCATCAGACTCGCGCCCACGCTCCTACAATTCAGAAAAGAACTCTCAAGACCCACCAAGGAATGTCTCCTCTTCAACACCTAGTCCATTATGTCGCCCCTTGCGCCACCTGACTCGCTAGATGCTGCAAACCCCTCTACTCCCCGTCACCCGGTACAGCTGTACCCCTCCTCTGTGCCCCTCTGTATCCCTCTGTATCCCACTCCCTGCTGTATTTCTGTTCTGTTGTTACCTCTGAAAAGCGCTCTGTTGTGCATCTGTATTGTTGTATACCTGTGTAAAGCACTCTGCTTCTCAGAGCTAGGACCGCTCTCAATAAATACCATAATAATGACTCGCAAGATGGCCGCCGGCAGGGGAGGTTGCGTATAGATCGCACTCCCGCCGGGCCGTAATAAAGAAGCACCACAACAGAGCGAATCCCGAGCGCTCAAGAACCGAAGGCATGGCTAAACACCCGTGGATGTGAACCGCAGCCGTGAGCAAAAAAACGGCAGCATAGATCACCCTGGGGGACAGGCTACGCGGGGTGAGGGATCCACCCCTCCCCCCATCCAAGGAAGGCCCGGCGTGAGAGACCCGGCGGAGGAGCATGGGGCTCGCGTGGAGCTCCGCCCCAGCCCACCGCGGCAGGACAAGCAGGCTGGGCGGCGGAGGAGGAACGGGAGCGCGGAGTGCCGCGCTGCTTCAGCGGTCGCGGCCGAACATTGGAAGCTCCGCGGCGCTGGGAGAGGCGAGCGAGACCAAGGAGTGACTGGGGAGACAGAGTGGAGGATCCGGGACCCTCTTCGCCCCTCCACCGAATCCCCTGTGGATGTGGGCGGCATAGATCGCCCCGGGGAGCCGGTTCAGGGGGTGTGGGAACCACCCCTCCCCCCCATCAGAGGAAGGCCTGGCCAAAGAGACCCGGCGGAGGACCCCGGTGCTCGCGTGGAGCTCCGCCCCCACCCGCTGCGGCGAGATAAGCGGGCACTCCATCCAGTGCGCAGGGGGAAACCGAGCAGCTGAAGGTGGAACTGCGGAGGAGGCGTTGGGGCGGGGAGCGCTGCACCGCTGCCACCACAGCCGCGGACAGGCATTGGAAGATTCGCGGCACCGGACGAGGAGAGCGGGACCCAGGAGCGACTGGGGAGATGGAGAGGAGCACACGGAGGGTGGCGGACATCAGAGGTGAGCGAGACGGTGGGTGCCCCCCGTGGCCTACCTGGATGAGGGACCTGAGACCCCACTCCCCCTGTTTACCTACACCACAGTCAAAGGAGTTAAAGCGGAGGGGGGGCAGTGGAATTGCGGGGGCGACCCAGCACAGGCATGTGACAGCTCCCGCGGCTGACAGTCGCCCCCACAGTGAGGGATGAAAGGGGATCGCCCATAGGAAGAAGCCTGCAAAGAAAAGTGCTTAGAGCAAAGGCACGCAACCCCAGCCAGTAACCGTACACCGGCTAACACTGGAGAGGCACCCAAAGGAAACGCAAAATCCCCGCAATCTGTCAAGATGTCACGGTCGAAGGGGAAGGGGGGAGCCTTCCAATCTACACCCCAAACCCACAAACAGGATTCAAGTCTCCTCCAAATGTGGTCTTCGGATACACCGGTGCCCCCAAAAGACGGGCCAGGGGAAGCCCTCACAATGGGCACAAGCACCTCAGATCAAAACACTCTCCATCCGCCGTCAAAGGACGATATGCGGGCCTGGTTCGTGGAGCTCCAAGACAAATTTATGTCCACAGTTCAGGACCAATTTACCTCCCTCAGGAATGAGATGAAACAGGCGATACAGGAGATGAAAGTGGATGTGGCAAAGTTGGAGGAAAGGACGGATACGGTGGAGAAGATCGTACAAAATCTAGATGAGGAGGCGAAGCAGATTAGTGAAACTCAAGAACATCTGCTGAGACTCACTCACAATTTAGAATTACAATGTGAAGATCTGGAGAATCGCTCCCGCAGATCCAATATTCGCATTAAGTTTGTGCCAGAATCTGTCTCGGACAAAGACCTCAAGAGCGCAATACAAGAGGTGTTCAGAGATATAGCCGAGGCCCAAGAAACACAAGACATAGGGATAGACAGAATCCGCAGGGTAGGCCCAAAAAGAACAGGCGCCCCAAGGGAGAGACCAAGAGACGTCTTAGCGGCACTGACATCATACCCGCAAAAGGAACTGATCCTGAGGAAAACAAGGCAGCTGGATCACATAAGGATGAACGGGGTGGATATACAACTCTACCAGGACTTGGCCTCTGTGACACTCTTGAAAAGAAGGGAGATGGGCCCACTGGTGAGGGAACTGGTGAAGAAAGAGTTCAGATATTTTTTTATTTTTTTTTTTATTTAACATTTATAAAGCGCTCACACAGCCCGCAGGCATCGAGGCGCTGTTACAGGGATTGTTTTTTATTTTTTTTTCTTAGTTGCGTAATTGTGTTTTTTTTTTTTTTTTTTTGTCTTAGTTGCGTATTTATAACGCACTTAAACACCCAGAGGTTTTTAAGCGCGGACCCGGGGATCGAACCTGTTGTTGCTTTGTGTCGTCTTGCTTCCAAGATGCGCACGCTGCCGCTGAGCTATCCTCCCGGGAGGTATAAATGGACATTCCCATTTGGCCTACTATTTGAGTGGGAGGGCAAACAGAGAAGAGTGACCTCGTATGAGGAAGGCCTCCACATATTGAACATGCAAACAGATGAAACGGAAGTGAGAACGGCCAGGTCAAATTGGGACCCGCAAAAGTGACTAAGTGGATGGGAGGGGGCTCGCCAAAAGAGGAGGAAGAGTGGAGGGCGACGTCATCATCATCAGGGGATCACCAAAGAGAAAAGAGATGACGGGTAGGCACAGCGCACTGAGGGGAAGGCCAGAAGAGAAAGTAACAGTAGGTAGAATCAAGAAGGATCTAGATAGGTGGAGCCCCCTAAGGATCTCATGGTGGGGAAGAATACAATCCATAAAAATGAATATACTACCAAAGGTGCTCTACTACTTCCATGCCCTCCCAGTCTCGGTCCCAGATTCATTTTTCAGAACTCTATCCAGGACCATTTCACAGTTTGTGTAGAACAGGAGACCTCTGAGGTTAGCTAGAGCCATCCTCACGGCACCAATAAAGGCAGGCGGAATGTCCCTACCCCACTTCAAGAAATACTTTCAGGCAGCCCAATTCTGGGTTTTAAGGGAATGGTTGGGGGAGAACCAACAGACAATCTGGGTAACCCAGGATAGGGCGGTTGCTAGAACCCCCCTGGAGGATCTGCTGTGGAAACAAAAACAACACAGACACGAGAACCTTCGAATCAGTGAAATCCTGAGGACCACCTTGAAAGCCTGGGACGACCAGACCAAGAGAGGAACTATGACCACCCCACTGGGCCCCTTCGCTCCCATCTGCAGGAACCCACAATTCCCCCCAGGACAGGAACCAAGCGGATTTGAGAGGTGGGAGGCGGCAGGATGTAGAAAGATTGGAGAAATGTTCATAGACAAAGAAATAAGATCCTTCACAGAATGCAAAGGTATGTGGAAATTAACAGAAGCGGACAGATTCAAATATGAACAGTTAAAGCACTGGCTGAGCACACCAGAGGTCTCCCAGGCGGCCACGAGGGACCTCACACCATTCGAGACGTATATTGTGACCAACCCAGGGGACAAAAAGCTAGTGTCCACACTGTATAAATATATTAACACACAAGAGGAAGAAGTAAAATGGACCTACATGAGGAGATGGGAGGCCACGCTGGGGGAAGAAGTGACCAGGCAGCAATGGGAGGAACTGTGGGCGGACATCCCCAAACTTACCAGGGCTGTTCAAACCAGGGAATGTGGTGGAAAATAGTCACCCAATGGCACTATACCCCAGCAAGGCTAAAATCAATGTACGTGGACACCTCAGATCTCTGTTGGAGGGGATGCTCGGATGTGGGCACCTGGAAGCACATATGGTGGGAATGTCAGGGAGTGAAGGACTTCTGGAGTGAAGTGCAAAAGGAAATTGTCAATATAATTCCAGAGGCTGCCCAGATGGGGGAGAAAGTGTGGTTATGCGGACTCAAAGACCCACAGGCCAAGAAACTAAACAAATCCCAACGGAGGAGCTTTATGGGCCTGGTAATCGCGGCCTGGGCAACGATTGCACAAAATTGGAAGAGACGAGACCCACCACTGGTATTCACCTGGCTGCAAAAAGTCTGGTCCCAAATGACTATGGAAAAGATAACAAACCACTTACAGGACCAGAACAACACTTTTATGAAGGAGTGGGGACCGGTACTGGAATACCTGAACTCCGACTACATGGCACAATGGTGCCCACACAACATCAGAACCTCGGACATATACAGAATGTAAAGTTCCCGAAAGGAAAACACAAAAGATCAGAACTTCTTCCGTGGGGGTGGGGGAAAGTTGGGGAGATCACCGATGTTGATGTTATTTTCTGCATAACCCTGTGAAAACGAATAAAAATATGTTTAAAAAAAAATACCATAATAATAATACAAATTTGGAAGTCCAGTCACAAAATTGTTTGCAGATAAAGCACAAAACCAATTTTCTTTTTCCAATATTTTTGTTTTATTGATGGAAGCATGTTTTCTAATCCCAGCCTGATAATTAGACAAATGTGTGAAATTTGGTGTAGTATCCTATCTGTGGACGTGAATGTGGGGAAATGGGGGACTAGAGATGGGCGAATGTACCTTTGGTGAAGGAAAATAGGGGAAAGTTGCCTCCAATTTCATTTCACCAGCAGAGCAGCTCTTTTCTCTCAGATTTGCTTGGGTGCCTGAAACTTCGGTCAAATATAGGGCTACAATGTATTCCCCTTATAACCCTAACTTTCAGGCACTTGAAGCAATTTCAGGCGGGGGAAATGGCCAAAAAGCACAATTCCAATCCAGGGGCAAAATGGGCAAAGCTGATAGAATTTGCCCAGGATTTAACAATTTCTCCACAGAGCAAAAGGTGCCTGTTTCTTGCAGCCCTCGGATGAAAGATCCTACACCTGAGACGCTGCTTGGTTTCTTACAACTTGGTAGGGATTCGTATTTTTCCAAAAGGGAGTATATTACATGGGTACCCCATTTCTGCACAAGGCGTAAGGCCTAAAAAAAACCTTGTGAGAGCCATTAAATGCAATCCGAACCCAAGAGTCAGATCTTGTTGAGATCATTTCTAGACCACTAGCCAAAATCCGAGCCAAGTTTTGCCACCATCACAAGCCCCATGATTACTGTCTTGCAGAAGGGTGTCCAACTTGAATGCGGCAAGAACAGAAACACAACTTCAAGCGTCAAGTAATATCAGTACCCACGCTCCACCCATTTCATCCATATAGCCCCCAACACCTCCTTTCTCTACAGAAGCAGTCACAGCAGGGAAGACACCATGACTGCTGTATGGGAACACACACATTAGCACCGATATGGACACTCACTCACACATGGAACAAAGGGAACCAAACAGGGGAGTAGAATCCCCAGAGTTCACCCTCTTCTAATGTGTGTTCAGACCATTAGCATGGTGAAAAACACCAGGAGGGCCTGCAAACCTAGGATCTATCTGGTGTATTGGGCTGAAAGGGATCTCACTGTTGCTACATCTACTGCCATGTGAATCTGCCAACATCACCAGGCATCCCTGACATCACCAGACATCCCTGCAAGTACGCATCGTGAAGCGGCAGGAGGTGGTTTGACAAACAAAAAGGTTGGTGCTTGTGATCCTCAGGTTCTTTTGGGGAGGTTTACACTCCTTCTGTACTGGGGTGACATCCACATTGGGGCACAGCTCTAACAAGGAAAGAAATGGGGCTGCGCCAAGTCTTGAGATAGATTCAGCTTCCGTCCCAGTCCTGCCACCCAGAGCCCGCCTTAGGGGGGGTCATGCCGGGTGACCGCCTGGGACGCCACGCCCCCCAGGGCGCCACTAGCCCCACCACGCCAGCTCGGGGAAGTCTTTCAAGGGCTCCCCCGAGCTGGCATTGTGGGAGAAGGCGTGGCAGGCGTCCTTTTGCTGTTAAATGTGCCCACCGCTATGGGTGCCTTTAATGACAAAAGGTGACATTGGCTCCCCACCACGCCAGCTTGGGGGAGTCTTTCAAGGGCTCCCCGAGTTGGCATAGTGGCAGAAGGCGTGGCAGGTGCCTCATTGTCCTTAAATGCACCCACGGCGGGCTCATTTAATGACAATAGGGTGCTGACGTGCCCTATTCATATCATTACCTGCTCGCTCGAGAGAGGAGGTCTAAAACAAAAAAGTCGTCCATCTTGGCCCTGCCCCCCTTCCGCTCCACCCCCTGTTAACCAGGGATGTGCATCGGGCGAGGTGGGGCGCCAAATCGCCAAGGGTGCTGCTGCCCATAAGGCCGGCCCTGCTGCCACCCTCTCTGTCTCGTAGTTGCCTCTAGACCTTGTGGCAGCACAGTTATCCAATATGGAGCTCTGCGGCTGCCCAGATTACCAGCAGTACCTACACTTCCTCTTCCAGCACAGGCATCAGTAACTACGCCATGTCTCAATACCTCATGGCGGCTCCCTACCGTTCAACCATGGCTCTGTAATAAGGAGGGAGTGGGGCACGGGAAGCATGGGTAGGGCAATTGTGCAACCCCTGCGACAGCACACCACCCCCTCAAGCACTGTGTGAGGCATATCTTATGGCTGTCTATGACAGCAATCAGGAAAACGGCTTAGCAAGTCCTAGCCAAGCTCTAGATGGATGTGCATAACCTGTAGGTGGTATAGGCAGCCAGTGGGCATGGAGGATGGCGCTGCATGTCATTCTCTTCATCAGAGCACCACAGCATGAAAACAGTGTAGAAAAGGGGTATACAGGATTCCAATATAATGCTTATAATGGGAAAGACAAACGATGTAATAACCAATATTAGGGAGTTTGTCATATTTCTGTGCCATTGGTTAATACCCCACTGCGTGTGCAGAAGTCCTGGGCAATGCTGCAGGGCCGCCCAAAGCGAGGCAGGGTAACTGCTGTTACCATCAGAAGGCCTGGAGAGGGGCAGCCCAACCTGTCCCCCTCTCTGCTCCTGCCCTTCCCCCAAGCCAGAGAGACACGCAGTCTGTGCAACACAAAGCTGAGGAAGGGTGAGGTGTGAGCAATCACCTCACCCTTCCTCCATACAGCAAGGTGCTAAGCACCTAAGGAAACCAACAGTCAGGAAGGGATCAGGTTGAAAGACCTGCCCCCCCAGGGGGCCAGGCAGTCGGCTATCCGGCCGGGGTCTGGAACACAAAAGCCCCCACTACTATACATATCAAAGACCCAGGGCTCCCCTGGGTCTTATAAATACAGAGCGGCATGCTCTGAGAAAACACAAACAGTTTGTGGACCCTGAACGTGGACCCAAACACACAGGAGGTGCACTGTTTACTCAGTGCCTTGCAAACCTTTGCTTCTTTAGCAAACTCTGAAGTTCGTTGCATTCGCAGCATCTTTGTTTCCCTTTGAACATTGCACTGTTCATGAACCTCTGCACGGCAGCGAGCGGCAAACACTGAACAAACAAAGAAAGTCTCCCGGGACGTACCGAAGGAAAGCAGGACTCCACTTACCAGCTCGAACGAAGGAAGGAGGTACCTGCAGAGCAGCCCGGCGTAGGCGGTGGCTTCAGTCAAACGTCAATTTCAGGTAAGCCGCCACGCCGAGCTGCGAGCATGAAATAGAACACTGTTTTTTATAACCGCGTGCAACAAAGATAAACATCCGCGGGCAGCCGCTCACCGGGAGACCCGGAACGCGCGCTGTGCAACAATTTCAATAGAAATATTGCAAGTTTAAACACTGAGGCTGTGGAGAAACCCCGTTCCGGGAAACCTTATCGCAAAAGTACAACGAACATTGTAATTGAGGCAGTAGGCAGACAACTTTTGGTTCATACAGCATTTGGGGCATTTTTTTAAGGCCCAGGCCAACAGGGCAAACACAATTAATTGCAGTGACCAACAAAGGCATAGTTTATATGCATAACTAAAACCTGGGCACAAGAAATAATTACAGCTCACCAAAGACCACTGCTGCAGTTTGTCTGAACATAAACCAAAATATTTTTTGGGGCAACACTATACAGTTACCCAGCACGGGAAACAGCATTTTTTGCAAGCCCACTAGAATCCACAAATAATACAACAAGCATTATAATGTGCATGATAGGCGGTGCTATTTCACAACGAGTAGAGAGCTCATTTTTGACATCTGTGCAGAGACTGCTGACACGGGTTCAGATCCCTGCAGGGCCAAACACAGCCTTTTTCAAATATCTTTCTTTTAATCAAACAGGCTGAAAGGAAACATGGGTCCCAAACGAAAATCACAGGAACCCACAACACCGTCACAGAAACCCAAATCACCCCACCTTATGGCAGCCATCGAGGCAGTGGAACACAATGGTTGGGCATGGGTCAGGGTGAATATGTACGGCCTACCAATGGAAAGGGCACCCACACCACCCAATCAAGATGACGTCACAACACCACCAAAGAGACAGAAAGTGACAGATGGCCCTAAAAAAGATAACAAAAAACTGGAGAAATAGTATGAGAACATGTCAGAAATGCAACAATTATTGCACAAAATGAGGGGGAAACAATTACCTTAAACAGGGGAGCAGGGACCCACAAACCCCAACATAACCCTAGAACCTACCATAACGGTGACCACCCCCACCATCAACGATCCAAACAACAGCAGCCCCAGCCACACCACTGCCACAGGTGCCAGCAATGCCAACAGCTGCCAGCACAATTGCGCCAACTGCAGCCACAGCAGACCCAACAGGTGCTTTAAAAGCATGGGCAACCCCCAGTACAGAACCACTGGGACAGACAGGGCAAAGCAACAGCAACCCAACAAACATAGCAATGATCTGCAATGCCCAATTAGAATTAAAATTGAAGTCCTTCCAGATTGAAATACTGAATAGATATAAAAGATGCCTAGCATGGAATATTGACACCATAATCAAAGAGGCCATATGGGCCAAAGAGTTCATAGAAATCTTTTCACTTATAGAACCCCAACGCAAAGGGAAAGATGCTTTTAGGGATCCCAAAAAGATAGAAGAGAAAGCCATAGCCAGAAATGCCCAGGTAGAACAGAATTGGGACAACTGGCTACAGGCCTTCGTCATCTTGGCAACAATGTACGAAGAGAAATTCCCCAATGCTGGTAGAAAACTATGGGTTTACATGGATAAAATAAGAGAAGTAAAAATCACTCAAAAAGGGAAGACCTGGCTAGCATATGATATCAGATTTAGGAGAAGCATGTTAGAGAGGACAGCCATAGAATGGGACAAGGTCCAAAATGACTTATGCACGTTAAACGCAGAGCCCCTCTCGGAGGAAGAGGCCTCACAGAACATCTCCAAAAATAGCAAAAATGCACAGGGTCCCAGAAATAACGATAACGAGAAACATACAAAGGGGGAACAGCCCTTTCGGAAGAACCAGCCATGGGTGGCTAAGTCTAATACCCACAGGCAGAACAAAAACCACTCTCCAAAAGCCAACATTCCATGCAAGAATTTTGGGAAAAACCAGTGCACCTGGGGTAAGGACTGCTGGTACAAACATGCTTGAACAAACTGCAACTGTGACCACGCAGCAAGCAACTGCACCATCCACTCCCTTTCAACCCCAGGTTTGGCACCACGCAGAACCCCCATCAACCCAAACAACTATAGAGAAGCACTAATGAATTACCCTGACAGGGAAACCAGGGAGGCAATCTGGCAGGGTTTCACCAAGGGTTTTACCATCCCTTTTAAGGGCACAGGGTCACAGAACATCCCAATGAACCTGAAGTCGGCCAGGGACAACCCCCAAATAGTGGAGAGCAAAATCAAGAAGGAATTTCTGTTAGGCAGGATTGCAGGACCCTGGGACCACATGCCCCTCAAAGATTACATAATATCACCACTAGGGCTGGTGCCCAAAAAAGAACCTGGGAAAATGAGGCTAATTCACCACTTATCCTATCCCAAAGGCCAATCATTAAACGATGGCATTCCACACATGGAATCCGCGGTATCATACACACACTTCCAGGAGGCAGTAAGACTCATACAGGAATGTGGCAGGAACACCCTGATGGCCAAACTAGACATTGAATCAGCTTTCAGTCTATTGCCAGTCCACCCAGATTCTCAGCAATGGTTAGGTTTTACTTTTAACAACAAATTTGATGTAGACAGATGCCTCCCCATGGGGTGCGCAGTACCCTGCGCCCTATTCGAGCATTTTAGCTCCTTTTTTCAATGGGCTTTCCAAAAACAGAGACCAGGGACCAAAGTAGTACACTACCTCAATGATTTCATGGTAATGGACCCAGCAAATTCTGATGAATGCAACAAGGCACTGGCGAAATTAGAAGGAATGGCCGCACAGTGGGGCATACCTTTAGCAAAGGATACAACGACCAAACCTGCCATCAACATAATTTTCCTGGCCATTGAAATTGACTCTGTACAGGGCCTCTGCAAGATCCCCAAGACAAACATTGCAGAACTCCTGGAGAAAATACAAGGCCTGACAACAAAAGACAAGGGCACATTTAAAGAAATTCAATAATTAGCAGTGAGTCTCAACTTCGCTGCTAGAATAATCCCCCAAGGGAGCGTATTTTTCAGAAGTCTGGAACTAAAAATCAAATCATACACCAAACTCCACCTACACATCCGGCTAGGCACAGAGGTGAAACAAGACCTGGAAATTTGGGGGATTTCCTCAAAGATTTCAACGGGACCTCACTTTGGCGTACGCCTTTGAACACATGGACAAAAAGGGTCCTTTTCACTGATGCAGCCGGGAGTAAAAGGTTTGGAGTATACTAGACTCATAGTGGGTGGCAGGACACTGGCCCAATTCATGGCAACAGGCGGGGTGGACTAAGAACATCACCCTCCTAGAATTATTTCCCATTTGGCTAACATTACACATCTGGGGCAGGCAGCTAGTTAACACAGAACTCTTGGTCTGGTGCGACAACATGGCCGTAGTAGGCTCCATAAACAGAAGGGCTACCAAATGCCCTCTAGTGCTAAAAGTCCTACGAGCCATCACAGCAGTCACACTACAAGAAAACATTGTGGTCAAAGCAAAGCACATCGCTGGGGCGGATAATAACATTGCAGATGCTTTATCTCGCTTTCAGTGGCCAAGATTCCGGGAGCTAGCGCCTCACGCCCAGGAACAGATGACGCCAATACCAGCGGAATGCTGGGCAATAATGGAAAATCAAAAATAACGGCATCAACGCCAGCGCCAGAGAGCCATGGCTGGGATGCCCAACAAGAACCAGGCACCTCAATAACGGGTGCCAACAACTCCTTAGGCTTCCTAACAGAGATGGCAGAGAAAGCACTGGCAAGCACTACCGCAGCGCAGTACTGTAACTGCTTACAAACAGTATTAAAACCACAGGCGTAAACCATGTAGAGTTAATAACGATTAAAGACATAGAAATATTTTTAAAATGGGCGCATGAACAATGGCTTTAAGAGAGACTGGGCAAAAAGACACCTAGTTGCAATTTCATATTTTTCAAAAATACAGGATGATTCAGACCCCACGCAGAGCACTCTTATTTCCTACGCAATGAAAGGATGGGGTAGAATAGAGGGCCCCCAGGTGGACACCAGCCGCCCCCTGGATTTCAACAAACTGGTACAAATTGCAAACCAGCTGGATGCCATATGCTGGCATCCATACGAGATCTTGCTATTCAAAACAGCTTTTTTCCTGGCATACTTCGGGGCTTTCCGTGTTGGAGAGCTCATCGCCTCCAGCACCAAGGCTACCAACGGCCTGGGTGTCATGGAGGTCAGGGTTAGACAAGAGAGCGTTAGCATAGAAATCCAACAATCCAAAACTGGGGCCAAAAGAACCATCAACATTTGTTGCATTGATGAAGCAGCAAACTGCCCGGTATGTATCACCAACCTTTAACACACGCAAAGGCCCACGGTAGGGTGGAGGTTTCTAATCCACAAGGACGCATCGGCACTAAGCCGCTACCAATTCAAAGGGGTGCTGATGAAAGCAATCAGTAAAGCAGGGTGGGACCCCAGGGGTTTTGGCACCCATTCATTCAGAATAGGTGCTGCCACCTCAGCATGGCAAGGAGGCCTAGCTCCCCAACAACTAAAAAACATAGGGGATGGAAGTAAGATTGCTACAAAAGATACATCAGACCACAGCTAATACAGCCATCCTCCCTCATTTTTCTTTCTCCCCCTTCCTACAGAAACAACAGGCGAAGGGAGGACCGCTCTCCAATCAGCATGGATAGTCGGCCACTCATTTATCTTCAGGACAGGCCGATGGGCAGAGGAGACCAAAGAAAGGCCACCTTTCAGAAACACCATTTCTTCATGGTGGGGATACAGAGGCCTACGATGGGCCGAGATCCACGAAACCCTAGGAGACCTGGTCGCATACAGAGACCCGCCAGAATTTTTGGTCATACACCTAGGGGGCAATGACCTGGTATCCATTGCAAGGAGAAATTTATTCGAGAACATGTGCTCCTCCCTAGCAGGCATTTCACATAATTGGAGGGGAACAGAAATATATTTCTCTGCCATCCTACCCAGAAAGAAATGGCAAGGGGCCAACTGCTACAAATCGATAGACATTTCTAGAAGAAAACTCAACAGGGGGCTAGAAAAATTCTGTACAGCAAGAGGACTGGGCTTCATAAGCACCCGGCCATTACACTGGGTGACCCGGACCTTTTTCACAAAGACGGCACCCATTTATCAAACCAGGGCATGGAACATTTCTTTAGAGAAATTACAGCAACTCTAGCCTCCAGGGGTTGCCACTAGAGATACTTTCGGGGGAACGTGGTCAGCCGCCAACCTGCCCACGTGTGGCAGCACGGCCAGAGGGGGTAATCCCAAGACCCGGTGCCCAAAAGTATGTTACTAAGATGATATGTGATTGTTATCTCCATAACCATATCTGTACAATAAAAACCTACGGCCTTTTATTGCCCACACTTGACAACAATGTGTGAGCCAAATTATTCCAGGTGAGGGTATGGGGTCGGCAAATAATTATGCATGCATGTGGGTTCAGCAGTTATGGGCAATACTGCAGGGCCACCCAAAGCGAGGCAGGGTAACTGCTGTTACCATCAGCAGGCCTGGAGGGGGGCCGCCCAACCTCTCCCCCTCTCTGCTCCTCTCCTTCCCCTAAGCCAGAGAAACACGCAGTCTGTGCAACACAAAGCTGAAAAAGGGTGAGGTGTAAACAATCACCTCACCCTTCCTCCATACAGCAAGGTGCTAAGCACCTAAGGAAACCAACAGTCAGGCAGGGATCAGGTTCAAAGACCTGCCCCCCCAGGGAGCCAGACAGTCGGCTATCCGGCCGGGGGGGCTGGAACACAACAGCCCCCACTACTATACATATCAAAGACCCAGGGCTCCCCTGGGTCTTATAAATACAGAGCGGCATGCTCTGAGAAAACACAAACAGTTTGTAGACCCTGAACAGGGACCCAAACACACAGGAGGTGCACTGTTTACTCAGTGCCTTCCAAACCTTTGCTTCTTTACCACAAAACCCTCCCACCCTACAAATAAGGGAGAAGAACAAAGGAAAAGAAGTACAAGGCACTGTACGGTGCCCACAACAAGTCGTGGGACATGAGAAGGCGGTCACGGGCCAGAGGGGGTAACCCCAAGACCTGGTGCCCAAAAGTATGTTACTAAGATGATATGTGATTATTGTTATCTCCATAAACATACCTGTACAATAAAAACCTACAGCCTTTTATTGCCAACACTTGACAACAATGTGTGAGCCAAATTATTCCGGGTGAGGGTATGGGGTCGGCAAATAATTATGCATGCATATGGGTTCAGCAGTTATCAGTTTATTGTGTGTTCGCTCGATGTTTGGCAAATGAATTTCCGAGCAGTGCACGAATGGCGGGCTAAACGCTAACTCTGCAAATCCGGGCCTTTTCCTGATCACCCTGCTGCAATGCAGGTCATTCAGAGAGGTATTAAACCCAATCCCCTTTGGGAGAGGAATTCGTAAATCCAGCATGAAAGGAGGCTGCCACTCTGCTGTGACCTTGAACTGCATTTATGAACCCGCCCCAGCGTCATCCCTGGGAGCTGCGCGGTGCCGGCAGTCCGCACTCAATACACTCGTTAGCAGCACAGGCCTGCATTACACTTCCTGTCAGTCTGGATACCGCAGACCTTTGTCGAACTGTCTTGTTTGAAGTGAAGAGCTCTTTCAGGATTCAACTCTGAGAGGTAATGATTAGTGTAAGACATTATTCTGGGGCTGGCCCAGGGTAATGCACACCTGCAGGATTAGATTCGAAGAGAATTCCACTTCGCCGTTTGTGACCTGCATATTTATTGGTAATCCGATGACAGACCAATTCAGGGCATGATTGATGGTCAGAAACATAAGGCCGTCCATCTTCAGAACAGTCTTTGCTTCCGGATCCATAATTTCCACTCTTTCCACAGCCTGTGTGCTGCCCCCACTTCCTAAACCCGTGTGCTCTCCCTGAGCCTGTGTGATGACCCCTTACTGGACTTGATGCTTTGTGCCGCGTTTCCTGAGCTTCTGTGCTGCTCCCAGGCCCAATGCTCGCATTTGCCATCCTCCATCTCCATCTGCTGTTTCTTTCAATGAGCCTGCGCCCCCCACTCTTTGGACCTGGGTACATGTTTCTATGCTGATCCTCTGTGGTGAGCCACGGCCTCATCCTGAACATGCCTGCTCCCCTCTTCTGAAGCCAGTGTCGTTCCTTTTCCTGAGCCTTGGTGATACTTCCTCCCAGGACCTGTATATGCAGTCCCCTTCTCCTCCCCTTTGCTGTTCCTTTCAGTAAACTGTTTACCCCCCACCTTGGGCCTGGGTAAGGTTCCCTTTTCCAAGCCTGTGTGCTGCACCTCTTCCTGAGCCTGTATACAGCCCTTCTTCTAGAGCTGCAGTGCAGTCAGTTTTCCTGCGTCTTTGTGCTACTTCCTCACAGGACCTGTGTGTCCATGTGCCCATGCCCTCACCCCCAGCTGCTCCTTTCAATGAGCCTTTGTGCTGCCCCCTTCATGCCCCCTTCCTAGGCCTGGGTAAAGTTAACTTTGCTGATCATGTATGCTGTCCCATGTCTTGAGCCCCTGAGCTGTTCCCCTTTCTGAGCCTTTGCTTAGCTCCCTTCCCAAGGCCAGTGTGTCGAATCCCAGCCTGTGTGATGTTCATTTCCTTGTGCCTGTGTGTGGCTGCCCCTCTTCTGGGCAGTTCCCTTTGCTTCTTCTCTATGCCATTCTTCTTCTTTCCCCTGGGCCTGTGTGCTGCCCCCTGTTTCTGATTCTGGGCAAGTTCCCTTTGCTTCGTCTCTATGCCATCCTTCTTCCTTCAACTGACCCTTTGTGCTGCCCCCTGGTTCTGGGTAGGTTCCCTTTGCTTCGTCTCTATGCTACCCTTCTTCTTTCCCGATAGCGTGTGTTCTGTCCCCTCTTTCTGGGTCTGGGTAAGTTCCCTTTGCTTCGTCTCTATGCTACCCTTCTTCTTTCCCCTGAGCCTGGGTGTTGCCCCTCCGTCTTAGTGTAGGTAAAGCTCCCTTTGCTTTGTTTCTATGCTATCTTTCTTAGTTCCCCTGATCCTGTGTGTTGCCCTCTCTTTCTGAGCCTGGCTAAAGTTCCCTTTGCTTCATCTCTGTGCTTCCCTTCTTCTTTCCCGTGAGCCTGGGTGCTTGCCCCTCTTTCTGGGTCTGGGTAAAGCACCCTTTGTTTTGTCTCTATGCTATCCTTATTCTTTTATCCTCAGCCTGGGTGCTGCACCAACTTTATGGGTCTAGGTAAAGTTCCCTTTGCTTTGTCTCTATGCTATCCTCTTCTTTTCCCTGAGCCTGTGTACTGCACCTCCTGTTTGGGCATGGGTAAAGTTCCCTTTGCTTCATCTCTGTGCTTCCCTTCTTCTTTCCTGTTAGCCTGGGTGCTGGACCCTCTTTCTGGGTCTGGGTAAGTTCCCTTAGCTTCGTCTCTATGGCATCCTTCTTCTTTCCCCTGAGCCTGTGTGCTGCCCCCTCTTTCTGGGTCTGGGTAAATTCCCTTTGCCTTATCTCTATGCTACCCTTCTTCTTTCCCATGTGTGCTCCCCCTCTTTCTGGGTCTGGGTAAGTTCACTTTGCTTCGTCTCTATGCTACCCTTGGTCTTTCCGCAGAGCCTGTGTTCTGCTCCCTCTTTCTAGGTCTGGGTAAATTCATTTTGCTTTGTATCTATGCAATCATTCATCTTTCCTCTGAGCCTGTGTGCTGCCCCCTCTTTCTGTGTCTGGGTAAGATCCCTTTGCTTCGTCTCTATGACATCTTTCTTTTTTCCCCTGAGCCTTTGTGCTGCCCCCTCTTTCTGTGTCTGGGTAAGATCCCTTTGCTTCGTCTCTATGACATCTTTCTTTTTTCCCCTGAGCCTTTGTGCTGCCCCCTCTTTCTGGGTCTAGGGAAGTTCCCTTTGCTTCGTCTCTTTGCTATCCTTCTTCTTTTCGCTGAGCCTGTGTACTGCATCTACTTGCTGTGCATGGGTAAAGTTCCCTTTGCTTCATCTCTGCGCTTTCCTTCTTCTTTCCCGTGAGCCTGGGTGCTCGTCCCACTTTCTGGGTCTGGGTAGGTTCCCTTAGCTTCATCTCTTTGCCATCCTTCTTCTTTTCCCTGAGCCTGTGTGCTGCCCTCTCTTTCTGGGTCTGGGTAAGTTCCATTTGCTTCATCTCTATGCTACCCTTCTTCTTTCCCCTGAACCTGTGTGCTGCCCCCTCTTTCTGGGTCTGGTTAAGTTTCCTTTGCCTCGTCTCTATTCTACCCTTCTTCTTTCCCCTGAGCCTCCGTTCTGTCCCCTGTTTCTAGGTCTGGGTAAGTTCCCTTTGCTTTGTCTCTATGCAATCATTCATCTTTCCCCTGAGCCTGTGTGCTGTCCCCTCTTTCTATGTCTGGGTAAGTTCCCTTTGCTTCGTCTCTATGCCATCATTCTTCTTTCTCCTTAGCCTGTGGACTGCCCCCTCTTTCTGGGTCTGGGTAAGTTCCATTTGCTTCGTCTCTATGCCATCATTCTTCTTTCGCCTTAGCCTGTGTTCTGCCCCCTCTTTCTGGGTCTGGGTAAGTTCCCTTTGCTTAGTCTCTAGGCTACCCTTTGCTTTTCCCCAGAGTCTTTATTCTGCCTCCTTTTCCTAGGTCTGGGTAAGTTCCCTTTGCTTTGTCTCTATGCTGTCATTCTTCTTTCCCCTGAGCCTGTGTGCTGCCCCCTCTTTCTGCGTCTGGGTACATTCTCTTTGCTTCGTCTTCATGCCATATTTCTTCTTTCCTCTGAGCCTGTGTGCTGCCCCCTCTTTCTGAGCCTGGCTAAAGTTCGGTTTGCTTCATCTCTGTGCTTGCCTTCTTCTTTCCCGTGAGCCTGGGTGCGGGCCCCTCTTTCTGGGTCTGGGTAAAGGTCCCTTTCTTTTGTTTCTATCCTACCCTTCTTCGTTCCCCTGAGCCTAGCTGCTGCCCTTCTTTCTGGGTCTATGTCAAGTTCCCTTTGCTTCGTCTCTAAGCTATCCTTCTTTTCCCTGAGCCTGTGTACTTCACCTACTTTCTGGGAATCGGTAAAGTTCCCTTTGCTTCATCTCTGTGCTTCCCTTCTTCTTTCCCGTGAGCATGGGTGCTGGCCCCTCTTTCTGGATCTGGGTAGGTTCCCTTAGCTTCATCTCTATGCCATCCTTCTTCTTTCCCCTGAGCCTCTGTACTGCCCCCTCATTCTGGGTCTGGGTAAGTTCCCTTTGCTTCATCTCTATGCTGCCCTTCTTCTTTCCCCTGAGCCTGTATTCTGCCCCTCTTTCTAGGTCTGGGTAAGTTCCCTTTGCTTTGTCTCTATGCAATCATTCATCTTTCCTCTTAGCCTGTGTGCTGCCCCCTCTTTCTGGGTCTGTGTAAATTCCCTTTGCTTCATCTCTATGGCTTCCTTTTTGTTTTCACTGAGCCTGTGTGCTGACCCCTCTTTCTGAGCCTGGCTAAAGTACTCTTTGCTTTATCTCTGTGCCTCCCTTCTTCTTTCCTGTGAGCATGGGTGCTGGCCCCTCTTTCTGGGTCTGGGTAGGTTCCCTTAGCTTCACCTCTATGCCATCCTTCTTCTTTCCCCTGAGCCTCTGTGCTGCCCTCTCATTCTAGGTCTGGGTAAATTCCCTTTGCTACATCTCTATGCTACCCTTCTTCTTTCCCCTGAACATGTGTGCTGCTCCCTCATTCTGGGTCTGGGTAAGTTCCCTTTGCTTTGTCTCGATGCAATCATTCATCTTTCCCCTTAGCCTGTGTGCTGCCTCCTCTTTCTGGGTCTGGGCAAGTTCCCTTTGCTTCATCTCTATGCCTTCCTTTTTGTTTTCACTGAGCCTGTGTGCTGACCCCTCTTTCTGAGCCTGGCTAAAGTTCCCTTTGCTTCATCTCTGTGCTACCCTTCTTCTTTCCCGTGAGTCTGGGTGCAGGCCCCTCTTTCTGGGTCTGGGTAAAGGTCCCTTTGTTTTGTCTCTATGCTACCCTTCTTCGTTCCGGTGAGCCTAGCTGCTGCCCTTCTTTCTAGGTCTATGTCAAGTTACCTTTGCTTTGTCTCTATGCTATCCTTCTTCTTTTCCCTGAGCCTGTGTACTGCACCTACTTTCTGGGCATGGATAAAGTTTCCTTTGCTTCATCTCTGTGCTTCCCTTCTTCTTTCCCGTGAGCCTGTGTGCTGGCGCCTCTTTCTTCGTCTGGGTAGGTTCACTTAGCTTCATCTCTGTGCTACCCCTTCTTCTTTCCCCTGAGCCTGTGTGCTGCCCCCTCTTTCAGGGTCTGGGTAAATTCCCTTTGCTTTGCCTCTAGCCTACCCTTCTTCTTTCCCCTGAACCTGTGTTCTGCTCCCTCTTTCTAGGTCTGGGTAAGTTCCCTTTGCTTTGTGTCTATGCAATCATTCATCTTTCCCCTGAGCCTGTGTGCTGCCCCCTCCTTCCGTGTCTGAGTAAATTCCCTTTGCGTCGTCTCCATGCCTTCCTTCTTCTTTTCCTGTGCCTTCGTTCTGCCCCCTCTTTCTGACCCCGACTAAAGTACCCTTTGCTTCATCTCTGTGCTTCCCTCTTCTTTCCCGTGAGCCTGGGTGCTGGCCCCTCTTTCTGGGTCTGGGTAAAGGTCCCTTTGTTTTGTCTCTATGTACCCTTCTTTGTTCCCCTGAGCCTAGGTGCTGCCCTTCTTTCTGGGTCTCTGTATTGTTCCCTTTGCATTGTCTCTAAGCTATCCTTATTCTTTTATCTTGAGCCTGAGTGCTGTACCAACTTTCTGGGTCTGGGTAAAGGTCCCTTTGTTTTGTCTCTATGTACCCTTCTTTGTTCCCCTGAGCCTAGGTACTGCCCTTCTTTCTGGGTCTCTGTATTGTTCCCTTTGCATTGTCTCTAAGCTATCCTTATTCTTTTATCTTGAGCCTGAGTGCTGTACCAACTTTCTGGGTCTAGGTAAAGTTCGCTTTGCTTCGTCCTTATGCTATTCTTCTTCTTTTCCCTGAGCATGTGTGCTGCCCCCACATTCTGGGCATGGCTAAAGGTCCCTTTGCTTCATCTCTGTTCTTCCCTTCTTCTTTCCCGTGAGCCTGGGTGCTGCCCTTCTTTCTGGGTCTATGTCAAGTTCCCTTTGCTTCGTCTCTTTGCTATCCTTATTCTTTTATCCCGAGCCTGGGTGCTTCACCAGCTTTCTGGGTCTAGGTAAAGTTTGCTTTGCTTCGTCTCTATGCTATCCTCCTTTTCCCTGAGCCTGTGTACTGCACCTACTTTCTGGGCCTGGGTAAAGCTCCATTTGCTTCGTCCCTATGCTATCCTTCTTCTTTTCCCTGAGCCTGGGTTCTGCCCCCGCATTCTGGGCCTGGGTAAAGTTATTTTGCTATTTCTGTGTGCTTCACCTCTTAATGAGCGCGTGCATCCCTTCTCACAGAGCCTCTGCGGTGCCCTCCTGATTGTTAGAGCTGTCATTTTTTCTGACCTCTTGTTCAGCGTCCCTCCAAGGAAGGTGATGAGTGTCTGGACTTTTTTTTTTACTTGAAAGGCAGAGCGCCAATATTTTTCTGTAGGGTTGCACTACTTATAATCGGAAGGCACCAGCTCTTTTCGTATTTTTTGAGGGAGAGCCATTGCTCATCCACAGAAAAAGATGGTCCCTCATATCCGGATGGGTGCCAAGTTGACAGGGCAAGGTGCATAGTTGATGAGGACTGACATCAGTGCATAAAATAGGGTCGACATAGGCTAACAGATATGTTGAGCAGCAGCATTTTTTGACAGAGACGAGCATTATATATAGATATACAATGGGAGGATAGTTGTGGACCCGGGAGTGTTAATGAGGCCACATAGCTGCAGGGGTACACCTCCCAAGACCAGGTGTCCTTTTAATGGCAATTTAGAACCTTGAACAGTGGAGGTAATTTTTATGTGTAGGCATAGGTACCAGAAGTGTGAAGGAGCAGAAGATAGCACAGGTGGGGCGGTGGACAGAGTGTATAGTGTGAGGGCAAAGGTAGTGGGAGGTGGAGTTGGCCAGCTGAGGGGTAGGCAGTCCATGAATTAATTTAAGTAGAAATAGGAGAAATTCTAAGAGGGATTGACAGTAGATAGACTACTGCCTCTGAGCAGGAAGCTCTTTTCGACCTCGTTTTCTTGCCTTTTTAAATTTAAAGTCGTGAATTAATTTCACTTCTCTCCCATTAGAGTGCATCCATTCCGGGACTCTATAGTGTATCGGGTTCCCACTCGAAGACTCCACCCTCGCAACTCCAGGTTGACAAGGAATCTGCCACCTACAAATCTTAAAGGCTGAAACCTCTGCACTGCCCTGTGTCACATACAGGGTGAGTATAGTGCAGGTCTTTTCATCTTTATTTTTAACTAGCAGTACTGTTATCTGACAATGTTTTACCTAAATAGGAAATCCTGTTGACAATTTGGGCTGATAGCATTTATTGCACCTATTTGACTGTGTACTTTACACACCTGCCTTACCCCTCCCAACCATTTTCATTGTCTTTTTGGACCCCATGTAGATCCAATTTGTCCTGAGGAAGGCTCTCCAATCAATGCCAAGAAAGATGGCAATAGCCGAAACGTGCCTCTAGTACAGTACATATATCTAAATTGCAAGAACTGATGGTCTTTGTGTGTACTATTATTTATCCACAGTTTCAAAACTGGCACGTAGGCAGCTTTACCCAACATGATCATACTTTGATCATGAATACACACAAAGGATAGGAATCTTTGATACAAGACAGTTTGAATAATACTGTAAAACACCAAGTCTAATTTTGTAATTTGTATGCTTAAATGTGAACCTTTTTTTGTTTATACTTTGAATAATTTCTGTTTGAACATGTCAATCATTTATGTGGTCATTTTTGTGTATTTATTGTTTATGTTTTCTGAACACCTCATGTGAAAAATCTTCTCTGCATTGCTCAGAACTACCATTTTTTACTTATGTTTTTGTACATTGAAGATTTTAAACAATTTTTATCTCTTTTTTCATTAAAAAATAAAATGTATGGTCAATAATTTTGCTCCGTTTGTTCTCCTTGGTATTTCCTATTTATCTGACTCCTTAGGAGCAGAACATTCATTGGTTTGGAAAACTGAATATAAAATTGGACCTTAACCTCTTGATCATTTTACAGTGAGAGTTACAACCTTTTGTTTATCATATACCTTGCCCCGAACTCCCACTGAACACGCTGGGGGCTCCCCCTTTTTTTGTAAAATATCTGAGTAGGAAGCAGGCATTCTGGAATAGTGGACCTACACTTATACAAACACATTTAAAATAACGTTTAATTTCCCATAGTGGAGGGTCGGCTCCTGCAGGAATTTTAAGGACCCCCCTTATCACTGCTATAATTAGAAATAAAATATATGTTGTGTTTGTGTTTTTGATTTATAAGATAAGTGGTATCCAGGGATTTAATGAATAAAAAACAGAGAATTACTTTAATAATGAAACAATAATAACGACAAAATATGATTTAAAAAAAATATGTATATGACGTGGGGTAAGGGATTAAAACAGGTGGGGAGGGGCTTGGGTGTGTCTAAAAGCATAGGGAAACGGGTGGCTTTGGGGGCCCTAAAAAACATTTTAAAAATCTATATTTTTTTGTTATAAAAGTTTTGTTGTAAAATCATTCTTTGTAATTTCATTCAGTAAAATCACATAGGACCAAGAAACGCTTTCACAATATTACAACTTGTATGTCTTCCTAAATATATTTAAAAAAAACGATCATAATAAACATAACATAAAAGACAACCAATCATAAAACATAAAATAACCATTACATTTCATCACAATTTAATAAAACATCATCTATAAAATTCATCACTGCTATGCACAACGAAATCTGGTTTCCACTCATTAGTTTCCAAATCTATTACGCATCCATTTCTATTGGGATGTGAAAGGGTAATTTAGAAAATTCGTCTGACCCACAGAAATAGGAATACAGATATTTCAAAGGCCCCACGAAATCCCTTAAAATATATTTATTACAACTGTAAACATAATGTTTAGGGTTCTCTATAGGAGTGTGCATCCCTGCATGGATGTGGGTACTGTTTCATTACTTTTAAGGACCTGTCCAGTCCTCATTAAAGACAGAAAATAGGATATTTGTGACTGAGACCAAGAGGTTCTTTAATATAACTATTCTCTCTGCATAGTGGGGCGTCCTCTTCTGCAGGACCCTAACATCCTTTGAAAAGTATTAATAAGCATCCTATTTTAAGAATTCAGCAGCACCCCTAGACCTTGTAATACCTTGTTCTGTTTCTATGGGTGTAGAAAATGCATTAAACATGTTTATGAACTCTTTCGAGATCATTTTTGTTTCTACAGGAATCAACATCCCCCTGCAGAGTTGTGAGCACGATTGTCCTTTTTTGGATACTGAGCAGGTGACATGGCATAAGAATAACAAAGAAGGCGGTGGGAACAGCCAAACCCTTTGCGTCAAGCAGCAATGGATGGACCGTACTTATGGGACATGTCCTGGTAATAACGTCATGTGCAGTTGCAAACTTGAAACTTTTAACACAGAAGTATTTTATCATTTTTGTTGAACTGATTTGTAGGCGAGGGAGCAATTTATCAATTGCAGATCTTTTTCGAAGCGCAAATGTGACCTATGCCTAGCAAAAGTTGTAATTAAGGCTTGCACCTATTACACATGATTTGCAACAGCTGGATTTCACAAGCTGCCGTGAAAACGTCATGTGTGTGTTCAGTGTACGCATGTCTACATTATGCACACAATGTCCTGCAAGATCTGCATAATTGGGCATACCTCGCTAGGGGAGTGTCAGTGAGAGGCTAGGAGACGGGAATGCAAGTAGTTATGCACACCGACATAGTGGGAATTAATGTGGCAAAAGGGTCGGTATACTCGTCGAACAATTTTACCTGTTTGCACCCAAATAGTTTGGATTCATGTTTTGCAGTTAGTGTGCCCATGTGCTAAAATTAGTGCGATTATGTCTGCATTCATGTAGGCAGGGACAATGCTGACATGATGATTCCTTTAGGAAACAGAAAAATGAAAATCACAGGTTAAAACTCATAAAATCCCTTTTTGTGACTACTCATGAGTAATATACACATTGCAGACTGTACACAGACATGGCTCAATATTTACATTAGGTATACATGCACTTTTGATTTAAATTACTTCTCCAGCTACGCTTTCTTTAACATACATATATGGGACACATTGTCCTTTGGAAATATGATGGGTAAGGTATGAGTGCATAAATTAAGCATGTACAAACCAGCCTCTCTGAATAACGTCATTGTATCCTTTCAAACTCTCATTGATACCAATGGAAAGTGGGCTGAGGCGTATCAGATAATATCGCCACCAAAAATATCGCCGTACATGTGGTCGTCGGGAACGGCCATAGGCGATATTTTTGGTAGGGATAATTTATGGGGCAAACGGATGGGGGGGTTCCGGGGGTATCCCCCGCTCACTTTTAAAATATATGGGGGTTGTGGGGGTGTCCCCACAGGCTCTATGGGGTAATATTGCCGCAAAAATATGGCGAAATTTTTGTACGCCAATATCTTTGCGGCGATATTATCACATGGAACCGGCTGAGGGCACCAATCATCTGTCAAGAAAAAATAGGCAAGTTTGGGGGCTCAAATGGGAATGGGGAATGGTTTCCGGAATGGGGATTTACCGGTCCCACCAGGGTCGGAATGACCTGGTAAGTCCCCATTCCAGGGACACGGACCCGGAATGCGGTAAGGGGGTAGCCATGGCACTAATAGCGCCATGGCTACCGCCTACCGTGTAATGAGGCCCTATGTCCTGACCATATTTATCCTGACCATATTTATACTTAATGTTTAATTACAAACTAGCATTCAGTCTTACCAAATGTGTAGTATATGCAATTATATGCCCACGTGAACAGATGTACATTGGGACGACAATCTGTCAACTGAAGATACGCATTTTGCAACATTACAGGGCAAGTCGTAATATAGATGATAATTATCCCTTGGCTGTACACTTCGCAGACAAACATAAGAGTGATGCTTCACTCATTCTGTTTTTTGTGTTGGCACACATACCGGTGCACAAAAGAAGAGGAAATAGAGAAAGAAAACTGTGTAAGTTAGAATCCAGGCTCATAGTTAAATTTAATACAACACTTGAGAAGAGCTAACCATACATCCAGTAGAAGATTGAAAACAGTAGAGAAAGTGCAATAGAAATGAAACTTTTGTGCAATATGTGGTATTCTTTAACTTACTCAACGCAGGACAATTGTATCCTCAAAGAAATGTGATACCAATTAATTAATTCACTTTAAAGTTTACATAGTTTATATTATGAGAAATGACAATACTATGAGAAGTGACAATATATATGAAAGATCTTGCACACTAGTATTGCACTAGGCACTTGTAACTTTATATAGGATAGAACATTTGATTGAGATTCATGATATAAAAAATAGCATTTTTGCACACTGACAATGCACTGAACAGAGAGCACTTTATGTTGCACTTTATAACACGTAGACACTTTGGGGCCGATTCATGGAACAAACGTGCGCCGAAAATCTTTGCGCAAGCAGGCGCAAGCGGAAAAAAACAGGCGCACACGCACGCGTGCGATTCATGGAAGTCCCTGCGCGTGTTTACCTCGGGATGTGCGCCAAACCCGTGCATGGCGCACAAGTCACTGCAACATCCCGAAAGACGTGCGCGACGCGCACAGTGAAAGCGCACAACCTCGGCGCATACACCAGAAAGTGGGCGGGACACGGGGCGTAACGCGCGCAATGGGGAACAACACGCGAAAATAAGGGCGTAACTGGGGATGTACTGCAGGGAAGCAGATGGAATGCCCACACGCACTCAAACCATACGTATTCATGGAATCGAATAGGGCAAAGCCACGCACAGCCAAAGACACGCACAAGCTGAAACACGTCCGCCACACGAAGGCAGGCGGTAGAGTCCCAGCGCATCACAAATGTGGCAACATACAGCAATTGGGCCTGTGCGAGCGGGGCACGTGTATTGCAGGGGTGCGCGGGAAGTAACACACATGATCAAGCGGGGTACGTGTATTTCGGGGGTGAGCGGGAAGTTACACACGCGATTGAGCGGGGTACGTGTACATCGGGGGTGCGCGGGAAGTTACACACACGATTGAGCGGGGTACGTGTATTTCTGGGGCGCGTGGGAAGTTACACACGCGATTGAGCGGGGTACGTGTATTTCGGGGGTGCGCGGGAAGTTACACATGCGATTGAGCGGGGTACGTGTATTTCGGGGGTGCGCGGGAAGTTACACACGCGATTGAGCGGGGTACGTGTATTTCGGAGGTGCGCGGGAAGTTACACACGCGATTGAGCGGGGTACGTGTATTTCGGGGGTGCGCGGGAAGTCACACACGCGATCACATCAGGGTACGTGTATTTCGAGGGTGCGTGGGAAGTTACACACGCAATCTCATCAGGGTACGTGTATTTCGGGGGTTTGCGGGAAGTTACACATGCGATCTCATCAGGGTACGTGTATTTTGGGGTGCGGGGGAAGTATCACACGCAACATCAGCAGGGTATGTGTATTCCAGGGGTGCGCGGGAAGTTCCACACGCAATTCCATCAGGGTACGTGTATTACAGGGGTGCGCGGGAAGTTCCACACGCGATCTCATCAGGGTACGTGTATTACAGGGGTGCGCGGGGAGCACCACACGTGAATTGCACGTGTGGGTCCTCCCAGGTGTTCCCTCTACACCCTCCACGGCCCCTGCAGGTGGCTCACACCACAGGGGCCTACCCTGCACATGTCCTGCAGGCACCCCATCCACCATGGCCATGCCCCCCAGCCAACCCACATGTCAACTTGCACTACTGCCCACCAACGCATGTCCCCCTGCACCCCCAGCCACCAGGGGCACCCTCCACCAGGCCCCCACCCATGTCTCCCACCACCCCCAGCAGTGCAGGGGCACCCTCCACCAGGCCCCTACCCATGTCTCCCACCACCCCCACCCCCCAGCAGTGCAGGGGCACCCGCCACCAGGCCCCCACCCATGTCTCCCACCACCCCCAACCCCCAGCAGTGCCGGGGCACCCTCCACCAGGCCCCCACTCATGTCTCCCACCACCCCCACCCCCCAGCCACCAGGGGCAGCCTCCACCAGGCCCCCACCCATGTCTCCCACCACCCCCATCCCCCAGCAGTGCAGGGGCAGCCTCCACCAGGCCCCCACCCATGTCTCCCACCACCCCCACCCCCCAGCACTGTGGGGCACCCTCCACCAGGCCCCCACTCATGTCTCCCACCACCCCCACCCCCCAGCACTGTGGGGCACCCTCCACCAGGCCCCCACCCATGTCTCCCACCACCCCCACCCCCCAGCACTGTGGGGCACCCTCCACCAGGCCCCCACCCATGTCTCCCACCACCCCCACCCCCCAGCACTGTGGGGCACCTGCCAGCAGGCCCCCACCCATGTCTCCCAGCACCCCCACCCCCCAGCCACCAGGGGCAGCCTCCACCAGGCCCCCACCCATGTCTCCCACCACCCCCACCCCCCAGCCACCAGGGGCAGCCTCCACCAGGCCCCCACCCATGTCTCCCACCACCCCCACCCCCCAGCAGTGCAGGGGCAGCCTCCACCAGGCCCCCACCCATGTCTCCCAGCACCCCCACCCTCCAGCCACCAGGGGCAGCTTCCACCAGGCCCCCACCCATGTCTCCCACCACCCCCACCCCCCCAGCAGTGCAGGGGCAGCCTCCACCAGGCCCCCACCCATGTCTCCCACCACCTCCACCCCCCAGCACTGTGGGGCACCTGCCAGCAGGCCCCCACCCATGTCCAACTCATGTTCCCCACCACCCCCACCCCCCAGCACTGTGGGGCACCTGCCAGCAGGCCCCCACCCATGTGCAACTCATGTTCCCCAGCCAACATGTCATCACAATCTAGATCCCTGGTCCCTATGGTCAGCCTCCAAATGCAAAACACCCACCCGAGTATTGCATCCACCCACTCATAATTTGCAATTACATCACAGAACACCAATTGCAAGTTCCGAAACAAACACATTTCCCTCACATACACCCAATGGGTGTCAGTGAATCTCAAAACCCATATCATGAAATGCATGAAAGCAATGAGATACCACACATTGAAGTTCACCAAACAAAATATGTATTAAAGGAAACATAAATAGAATCAAAAATGAAGAAACAGAAATGTGAATGTACAAAAATTAAAAGAAGCATGTCCGTGAAAAAAAGCAAAACCAAAAATAAAATTCCAAAGTAATGGTGTCCAAAGTCAATGTCCACAAAACAAAATCCAATGGGAAATAAAAAAGAAAGCCATTGCTCCATGGTTAAAATGTGAAAAAAAATACAATCCAACAGTGAACTATGTACATGGGAACAAGCCAGGGTCCATTATCCCAACAAAAGAAAGGAAACCTATCTAACTACACTAACTAATAAAATAAACTATATACAAAAATGTGGCCAATGTCCGAAAGGTCCAAATAAAATCAAAACAAAAATGAAACCTAACACTACCTACATAACTATGTACAAGGGCAGCAGGCTAGTTTCACGGCTCACTTGTGGATGTCCCGGGCCAGGGCATCATCGAACTCCTGCTCAATGTCCCGGAGGCGGTCCTCTTCCATGGCCCCGAGGCACTCGGCCTGCCTCAGGGCCCTCCGCATGGAGTTCTCCGCCCTGACCATTGTGAGCCGTGCCTCATCCGCCCGCCGCCGCTCCGCATCTATGGCGTGGCCCAACCGCTGCCACACGAAAGACACTCTCTGTCCTGGGTCCTCCTGCCCTCCGGCCGATGCCTGCCCCTCCGATGTTGAAGGCCCCGAGCCTTCATGGCTCCCACCACGTTGCTGCTGCTGCTGTGCCTCTGCCCGTGCACTGCCTCCTGCTGCCTGCACATCCTCCGCAGGCTGGGGTGCAGTCGTAGATGTGGCCACCCCTGCTGGACGTCCGACTCCCGACTGTGGCAGGGATGCCTCCTCCACCAGCCTGGCCGCACCGTCAGAGGCAGCTCCACAGGGCACCCAGGTGACTGATGGGTGGGAAGATGGCACGGAGGACGACTGGCATGTAGGGGGTCCAGTTGAGGAGGGGGTCGTAGCAAGCCCCATCAGACGGAGGAATCCGGCCTGGGTGACCTGTCCCAGCAGGCTGACGTGGTCAACGAGCCATTCGAGATGACGTGCAGTCTCCTCATGAAAAGACTGCAGGTCACCTCGCATGGCCCGTTGACGCAACGCCACACCAGTCAGGACAGGCTCAACCCGGACCCGGATAGCCACGTCCGCAGGCAGAGGAAGGCCAGTTGACGTGAGCTCATCCCCTGCCTGAAAACGGGTCTGGACGTAGGCATCCCTGCTGGTGCAAGATGATGCAGGGACAGGATCAGGGACAGGATTGCACACAGGCACCTCCGCGCCGGCCTGTGCTGCCTCCTGTCCCTGGTCCTGCACTGCGCCACTAGCACCAGTGGGATCCCCACCTCCAGACCCCGTCTCTGGTGCTTGCACGGCCTCCTCCTCCACCAAACCCCCCACCAACCTGGATGACTCCGTGCCATCTTCCCCTGTTGGGCCCTGTGGGGTCCCAGCTGCCCCTTCGGCTGCCGAGGAGTCCAACTCCAACCTCCGCCTCTTGGACCTCCCCCCGGCAGCTGCGGCCTGGGACGCGGCACCGGACTCCTCACTCCCCGAAGAGATGACAACATGGGAGGGGAGCCGGGCCTTGCGTCTCCGGCTGGCGGTGGGATCCCCGCCGCTGTGCTCCACAGCACCTTCTCCGCCCTCTTCATCAGTTGACGCTGCAGACAGGGAGAAACAAAACACAGGCATCAGGGCACTGTACAATGGACACATACACACATGACAGTTGTACATGAGTGGCATTGGCAAACCTCAGACATGTCATCAGAATCCCCAACACACATGTCATTTCAACTCGCACACATGAGCCATACCACAGCCATATCGCAACTGCCAGCACCATCCATACACATACAACAGCATGAGCAGGCAAAGGTGAGCCAGACATCACATGCAACACAGGAAGTGCACCACACATGTACACACACCACCACACTTGCATGCATGTGTACACCCCTGCCAAGTGTCGCAGTGTTCAGACGGGCATCCATGTCACATCTGCCAATCAGGCTTCCACATACCGCTGTCACATGCATCCATGTTGTATCACTGTTGCACCCTTGTCAGATACACACACATGCACATGTACACAGTGCTGATACATGCAGCCGAAAACAACATACATGCGTGACATCACGGACATGTCTACTTACATACACATTCATCCAAACATGTGTGCCCACACAACTGCATTTGGCATGCAAGCCTACACACACAAGCACCATCCATGTCTCACACATTCCAGCCCTCACATGTGTTAGCCCCACGGCCCTGTACACCCCCACCCATACTCGACCCCATACAAACAGATGTGCAACCTGCACACTACTGAAAAATCACCACACGCACTGCTCACAATCAGGATGCATGTACACTTACCGCTCGACTCCAGACGGGTCTGCCTCTCAAGGACCTGGACGTGGAGCGCTGGGGATATGCGTTCCAGGACCCTCATCTGTTCTTCCGACAAGTGGCCCCGGCGCCCCTTGGCATCCGCTGCCTTCAAGAGGCGCCGGGCCTTGTTCAGGATCCTGGACCTGAAGTCCTCCCAGCGCTTCTTGACATGTTGTAAGTCGCGGACTGCCACCCCCTCCGCGTTGATGGCAGTCACGATGTCAGTCCAGATCCGAGTCCGTCCTTCCTTGTCGGCGCGGGAACTTCCGAAGAGGGCATCATACTGCCCCAGGACTTGCTCCACCAGGACACCAACTTCGGTGGCACTGAAGCTGGTGCCCCTCTGCCTCTCTGGCCGGGGGTTGTCAGTGGTCTCAGATGGTGTTTGCCCCGACATGACAACCCCAGAGGCAGGAGTGGGTGGGCAACTGGGTCCTGGGGCTGGGCTGTGGAGCGATAGAATCCCAGTCGGGAGTCTTCGGTTCCAGCAGGGGTGGTCACAGCAACAGCACCCCTGGCTGATGTGCAGGCAGCAAATGGCAGGGCACGTGGGCAGCAGGCAGTCAAGCAGCAGCAGATGGCAGGTGGGAGCGTGCTCGGGGCTCTGGGGGGCAGTAGTTCGGCCTTCTGGGCAGGAGCGTGGTCTTCCGTGTGCTTACGCGTGGCCAGCTTGATACGGAGTGATTTGGCACGTGAAAAATCTGCACGTCAGCGTGTAATTCGAGGAAAGGCCCTTAGCGCGAATGCACGGCAGCACGCATATGCGATTTCATTGGACCAAAGGCCCTTAGCGCATGAGCGCGTCTGTGACGTGATGCGCGCAGGTGTTTCCCTCATTGCACGTGATGACAGAACACACGTGGATTTCCACCAATCGCGTGTGAAAGTTCCCGCGCACCCCGGAACACACGTACCCAGGCTAATCGCGTGTGGAACTTCCCGCGCACCCCGAAACACATGTACCCTGCTGAAATCGCGTGTGGCACTTCCCGCGCACCCCTGAGATACGCGTACCCTGCTCGCACGGGCCCAATCGCGTGTGGAAATTCCCGCACACCCCTGAAATACACGTACCCTGCTGAAATCGCGTGTGAAACTTGCCCTGCACCCCTGAGATACGCGTACCCTGCGGAAATCGCGTGTGGAACTTCCCGCTCACCCCTGAAATACGCGTACCCTGCTCGCACGGGGCCAATCGCGTGAGTTACTTCCCGCGCACCCCAGTGATACACGTAGCCCGCTTGCCGTGCTGGTACAGGTTTAGCGCAGCCCTTTGCGCTGTATTGGGTATATTGTTGGCTTTTCCCTGCTCGAGAGGCGTTCTTGGGGGCGTAACTGGTGCTGCTGCAGGGTCGCTGCGCCACTGTGCGCCACGGCTGGTTTTGGTGGCTGGAATCTATGAATACGCGGAAATGGATTTTAGCGCACGCGGCTGGTGCAGGGATTCACACGCGCACACTGTGCGCCAGCCGCGTGCGCCACTTGTGCGCTGAATTCTATGAATTACCCCCTTTATCTGTACGTATATAGAGTTTGTTGCCATTTAGCCCACTGGGGCAGGATTTGGAATTTGGCATTAACATTGTACAACTGTGCAAATAGATCACTATTTTAGTGAGCATAATCCATCCATTGAAACTTCTGCCGCAATTATTTGGCTTTCAACAAATGATTAGTCCAAGGCGTGCCACGCAGGATCTCACTGTTGTGGTTTTAATTAGATAATAACAGATTGGCCACTTGGCCTAATAGGCAGATTAAACAACGTATAATTGAAGAACCACATGAAAGAGAGTCAAACTTTATAGTGTAGAGGAAGTCCAAAATAAAGCCTGCACTCCAATCGTCCATTTTGAAGTACCAGGAACGTTCACACCAAAATGTGTGATGTATGATGAGCAAAGAAACCAGCAGAGACCTGCAGTAGGGCTCTGCCCAGTACCTATCAGGTGAACAGCACCTATTGAAGTACCAATACCAAGAAAACCATGAACAATAAGGTATCCATTAAGGAAACCCTACCAAAAAATGAAACGAAATGAAGATTGCCTAAGTACAGTCCCGAAAGAAACCAAAAAGGTCTTAATGGAAGACGAATGGTGACATCACAAGGACCCAGATTGACTTGCAGATAGAAGAAATGATGACCCGAGAATGATGCAAAGAGACGAAATGCCATAAATAAGGATATTGTGAACCTAAAGTGAAAGGGCGATGTCGAAATGCAAAGAAGTTTAAAGCTGTAAGCAAGATGAAGACGTTCGACCAGTTTACACCTGTAAATATGCTTGGAACCACAAGAAAGCTAAGAAAACAGTGCAGCTTGCTATGCTTAGTAGAAGAATAGTGAGGCAAGCGCCATTATACATAATCTACCTCAAAACGAAGCACAATATTATAAGTGTATTTCTACTTTGCACAAGAAGCAGAATCAACCCAGGTTACAAAAGGCCAACCGAGAAAAGATTCATATTTAGCAAAAGGAGAGGAGATGGCTGAAACGAAACTCAGCAGAGGAAACTTGTGCCAGGAAAGCCAAGGTCATACTAATAGAAGAAGCGAACAGTAGCTACATTTAATTGAAACTAAGAACAGAATATCCTGCCTCTGAAAGGTCGAGGTAAGAAGACGTAGGCAGGTGGCGGGCTAAATGAGAATCAAATACACAAAATTGAGAGAAAAGAGACAAATTCATAGTGTAGGAATCACGTGACCAGCCGAGCAAGAGGAAGCGAGGGTTCACACCTACGTTTGGCACCTGACCAGGCAGAGATATCAGAACTTTTCCAGACAGAAGATGCAGTCTCGAGGCCAACCACAGTGAACTAATTGACACATGGATACTAAAGTGATGATTGATTGTAACCATAATCGGAGAAAGGCCGGGTAACTAAGGGGCACCCTGCACCTGGCTGAAGATTCTGCGTGTTGCTAAGCGAAGTGGAAAAGTATTCATGGGGTTGGTGCCAACCCAATCACAATGGACCAAATAATCTAGGGCCCTATAGTTAGTAGAACCAATGAGACATCATACTTTTATTGACGTCTACAGTGGTCATTTTTGAAGGAAGGGTTTAGACGCGCACCTGACAGTGTTTACCCAATCCCCTCACTCAGTTACAATATACAGATATACTACCTATAGTAAAGTTACCTTTTCCTAACCAATAGAAATGCATATTAACTTTTGAGTGTTACACGTCAATAATGACAAGTTTTGAGTATAAATGTTACAACTTGTATGAAGTTCATTGGAGTCTGAAGCGAGAAGGACGATCGCATTACTGCTGATATCCATAACTCCCTGTTTTCTGTACTTGTCATTAAACGGATTCCCTTTGCCAAACCATTGAGTTGTCCTTATTGATTGGTGTTGGAGTAATGAATCTGCACCCCCATCCATCTCAAGGGTGCAGCTATCTCGTCTTAAAGTACTTCTTAGCAAACCTCAGCTCTATGAGCCGGCCGGGGTTCTCAGAGTACACTTGGTAGCAGAGGCTAGTTATTGATTATTGATTAGAATGAGACACCCATTGACCGTCGACATAAAGTAACTCAAGGTCTTCGGCAATATCACAAGTCCTTTGCCATTCGGCCAAGTAGACTGTGAGGCTCACCATAGACAGTGGTAGTGTAAGAAAACGAAACCTGCAGGACAAGGTTTGAAGGGACCTGTGTTTCCCCACGTAAACCCTTCCCATTCCTATGGGCAGCTGAGCGGAAGAAAAGCCAAAGAAGGCGGTAAAAAAGGTGGTGATCCCGAGGGTCCAGAGAGGAAACATGCGAACGGTGAGTGAAAAAGACTGAGTGTTTTGGCAAAAGTGCATGCTTTAGAACAAGTAAAGGGAAAAGGTAACGGAGGGAGGCGGGAAAACAAAATATAGCTAGAAGTTGAGAAGAATGTATATATCTAAGGGGAAGGGAATAATGACTCAAGAGTAACTGAGAAGTAACTAAAGGAAAGATTCTGGGAAGGACACCCGAAAACAGAGAGGTTACCAAGGAGGACACCCGAGAAGTGAGAGGATTCGCCTTATTCCTACGCTAATATAGCAGCTAGAAGAAACGTGTATCCAGAGTCCCAAATAAAGGGGAACAAATAGACTACCACAGCGATTAAAGACGCCATGAAAGGGATACGTTTAAACTACATGTTGGGGTAAAATTTAGAGGCAGAGATACATGTGACCAGCTGGTGTTCATCTAATCTGTTAAACATCTGTCTTACATGTTGTTTGTTGTGACACCATAAATTGAACATTTTCTTTAACAAATTGACTTAAATATTACGCAATTGAATAGCTGAGATAATATAGTATAAAAACTGATTTTGTTTAGTAAAATAGAAGATATAACATTTTGTGAAAAAATCAGGATTGGAGCTTGCAGTGTTTGGTGCTCGCTCATATTGTTGAACTGTTTAAGGCACGTGAAGCCTTGACAAGTGTTATATAAGGAGAAAGGGAACAGATTTAAGGATGGAAACCATAACTCCATTGGCACACCTATGCAAACAATTGCCGAAACATGCACCTAAACTGAAAAAATATAGAACAGGGTGGGTTAAGGGGACCGCCCATAAAATGTTTATTGCATGGCCACAGGGCGGGTCCTTATCTAAAGCTGTTTTGCAACACATGACGACATACTGGCACACCACATACACTGGCAAAAAGTTAGACAAACGCCTAGCTGTTCTAGAGCTTTGGAAAATGTATGAACAGGGAAAGGAAGAGGAGCCACCAATAGATTGGATACTTAATGTATGTTCAGAGGGGGGTGAGATGCCTACCGCACCACCCGCCCCAGCCGAAATGAAGACTGAAGAAAATAAAGACGAGGGGTTATACCCACTGAGAGAACTTAAAGCAGCTAAAGGGTATAGCAACCTGGCATATGAGTCATCCACGCAAAGTAGTGATGAAAATCAAGGGAAAGAAAAGGATAAGGATATCACCTCCACAGTCCCAAGGGACAGGGAGAGACGTGATGATGAGAGAAGGGACCAGACACAGACAAGTGCATCTTTCGATAAAGAGAGAGAAGGCAAAAGATGGAAAAGAAACGAAGATAGAACTGATGAGATAGCATTTGCAAAAGACGAGTGGGTGGGAGGGCAACATTTATTGAAACTAGATGGTAAAGGCATTGATGATGCGAAGCAAAGAGAGAGGCTAGATGATGTACAGAAGTAAGAGATGAAAGAATTAGAAAGAAAGATACACAAATGCGAGAACAGCTATATCGCGAAATGCAAGAAAGACAGCTCGATCGCAAACAGAGAGCAGCCAATGATCAAGACAGACAGAAGCAGCGGTCAGTGGAAGAACAAAGAATACTAGAGAAGAGAATAAAGAGACGAAGGGATGAGGAAATCCAAAGGGCAGATGAACATAGAAACTAAAAGAAGGAAGAAGATAGGGTCAGAGAAGAGGCGGGGAAGTGCAGAGAATTTGATGACGATGTAGAACGTAAGCGAAGACAGAGAGCACGCGATCTTGAATATCTGGGGAGAGAGGATAAAAAAACCTGAGCCAGTAGTAGATTGGGAAGATATAGAAGAATTCTTCCCTGCGTACAATTCAATACCAGGCACATCTAGGGCGAATATCGCAGATGACTGTGACACCAGAAGCATCTGAGAAACGATCGATAGAATATATGATGAAATGGGTCAGAACAAATACCCCAAGGGGAGGGAGAACACAACCGCCTGGAGAGCACTCAGCTGTATGACACTGAGGATGTTTCCCAAAGTAGTGAGACTAGAGAACTATCCCTGGATAGACTAGAAATAAGTAGGAACAAAGAAGACACAAGAAGTGGCACAAGTTGAGCACAGACAATGTCCGACTCAGAAAGGGAGGAGCATGAGGAAATGGAGGAAGAGAGAAGGAGCGAAAGACGACTCCCGAGGGAGAAAGGGATAAGATGGTCAGACACTAGAGAGTCTGCACCGAGGGCATGAGAGTCAGCCACACAGTCAGACCGACACAAAGAAGTATCTCATGGTCAGAGGGGGGTGTCACCACCACCCCATGTGAACAGGCTTAGGACATTGCCAGGCAGGCGGCGATGCAGGAATATTTCCCCCTGCAATAGACAGGAGAACAAAGAGAGAAGAGAGAGCAAGCTATTCATCACAATTTCCGTTACTCGAGAAAGGGGGGGGTAAGACCACAATATATTCCATGGCCACACCTGGATCGAGAAGATTTGAAAAACAAGCTTCCAATGCTGCCATCTGGAGTTGGAAATGGATACACGAGTTCGAAAAAATGACAGGACGAACACGTTAGCTATAGATGATATCAAGGGTCTCCTAATCGCCATACTTGGTGAGAGAGCAGACAATGTTACCTTGGTGTGACCACAATTAATACTGCATATGAAAGAACTCCATTTAACAATTGCAGAGCCGCGGTATGGAAGGCACTACAAGTGCTTTACCCAGACACTTCCGATATAGGAGCTGTAATGACACGTAGAATGAAGGAGTCTGAGGATCTGTTCATTTACATAAAGAATTTTCAAGACACGTGGGTACTCGAGACTCTTGAATCTTGGGGGAAATCTATACCTGTGTTCTACCATATATTGTGCCAAGGGCTGCCACAGCCGGTACAGAAACAGCTCAAGAAATTGGTAGAAATCGAGGCGAAGCCATGGTCAGAAATACAGCTGACCATTGCACACTATAGTAGGCTACTACAAGAAAAGAATCACAAAAAGGAAGTTGCACGAAAGGGTGAGGAAGCAAAATTGGTGCAGAAGAAATGGTCAAAATATGAGGGAGCCATGATAACTAGCACAGCTAAATCGAGCATGCAGCAGGTCAATAATCCACAACAGAATAATCAGAGCAATACAGGGTTTTACCCAAGGGGAAGAGGATTTAGAGGAAGAGGATGGCAGAGTAATCAGGGAGGTTTCCAGAATAATCAAGGAGATTTCCAAAGCATGCATAATGGTAATCAAGATATGTTAAATGGGCAAATGATCCGACCACCACCAGTTTGTTGGTTGTGTGGGATGACAGGGCATTTAGCGCGCACATGCAGAAACCAAGGCATGTGCAGAACGGCCAAGGGACAGGAGCAGGCACGGCAAATCCACCTGCATTTTTACAACAGGGAGTTGCACAGAATCACACGGTGAAACAACAAGCACCAAGAGCGCAACAAGGTTTGCAACCTCAGAATATAGTGAGTTTTCCACAAGGACAGTCCCAACAGTCACTGCTACAACTGTCACAAACAATGAGCTCAGGGCAGACCATGAACCCTGGAATGGGAAATAACACTGGGAATGGGGGAAATCCACCAGCACCCAGTGGGCCCAAACTATATATGGACTAGGACAGCTCACTGGGAACCCTGATGTGTTCTATCCTATCAGTGACACCAGACCCTCACCGGGAACCTAGGGTGGATGTTGTTATAGGGGATAAAGAATATTCCTTCTTAGTTGACATGGGTGCAACAAGCTGGTGTATATGTGAGGCAAGTTTTCCTTGTTTGTTTGTTTGTTTATTTTGCTTATATAGCGCAGCATGACCCAGGGGTATCTGGGCACTTGCAGAACAGATTTATAGTTACAGATGGTTACCAGTGGGCAGCAAATACATAGTACAACCGGTACATAATACAGATGTGTTCAGGTCGCAAGACACATGTGTACGTACAATATACAAGTGATCAGTACAAGGTGTGACAATAATCTACTGGCGTCACAGAGTTAGACAGTTTTGGGTTCTTTTTTGTTCAATAACCATGAGATGGCATGGCCTCTGAATTCTTTAGGGGATTGTATGGATTTGATGTTCTGAGGAAGTGTGTTCCATAATTGGGCAGCAAGAACTGTGAAGCTAGTTCCGCCCGCCTTTTTAAGGTTGTATCTGGGCACCACAAGGCAGGAGGTGTTGGTGGATCTGGTGGTTCTAGCTGACGATTTGTGGGTAAATTTATCTGTAATATACGGTGGGGCTCGATGGTTCAGAGCTTTGTGGGTAAGGCAGAGTGTTTTTGGGTCAATTTTTTCTTGAATGGACAGCCACTTACGGTGTCTTCTAGTAGCCGAGATGTGCTCTATTTTGGGAATGTATAATGCTGCTCTGAGTGCATTATTTTGCAGAATCTGCAGTTTGTTGGTTATCGATTTGTTGGCACCTAGGTATAAACCGTTGCAGTAGTCCAACTTGGATTGTGTAAGTGCTCTGGTCAATGTGAGGCAGCTGTCAGTGGATAGTAAGTGTCTGCAAGCCCTGATCAGCTTGCCTGTATAGGCAGTGGCTGAGGCAGTCATATTAACTTGTTTAGTAAGGTTGCAGTTGGCATCAAGGTAAAACCCTAAAGTTTTTAACACTTTGGCTATAGGTATGTTATTCCCATCTATGTGGATACTAGTGTAGTTAGGGCTGAGTTTTAGTATGTTGGTGGGTGATCCGATTATGAGCAGCTAAGTCTTATCATCTTTCAGGCAGAGTCCATGAGTGGCCATCCATGCCTGAATGATGGTGTAGACTTTGTTGATCCGGCAGATGTCTATGTTTTAGGTACCAGATAGTGGTAGGAGTATCTGGGTGTCATCAGCGTAGTTAGTATAGGTGACACACAAGACCCTTGTGGGACTCCGCAGGTGATGGGATCGGATCTGCCGCTGCTGTAGGCGAGAAGACGCGCATGGTCCTATTGTCAAGGAAGGACCGTACCCACATGATGGCGGAATTTGAAAAGTGAACAGCCGATGACAGGTGTTCACATAGAATGTTATGGTCAACCAAATCAATGGCTGCTGACAGGTCTAGGAGGAGTAGAATGGCAACTTTACTTTTGTCTTTCAGGTCATCAATTTGGCTTTTGAGGTTAACAAGGGCTGTTTCGGTTCCATGTTGTGGTCCAAAGCCAGATTGACAAGCTCCTAGTAGTTTATTGAGCTCTAGGTAACTTGAATTTGCAAGTAGGCTACTCTATCTAAGATTTTCAGTAGGAAGGGGACTGTAGTAATCGGCCTATAGTTGGTGGGGATAGCTGGGTCAAGAGTTTGTTTCTTAAGTAAGTGGAGGACCCATGACTGTTTTATGTTACTTGGGACTGAGTTATTAGCGAATAAGGAGTTTATTAGTTTAGCGATGAAGGGAGCTAAATCCCTGGCCGCATCTTTAATAATCTGTGCTGGGCAGCTGTCGCCTTTACAGTTTGAAGGTTTAAGTGAAGCTATGATTTTTTGTACTTCAGGGATGGAAACCTTGTTGAATTTGAAACCTGAGTTATGGTCACTCGTGGAAGGCAGAATGGGGCTAATTGGATTGGCTGAGGACAATTGGAGTCGTTTGTCTGCTATTTTGGTCTGGAGTCCTGAAATATTGTTGGAATGCACATTTTGGGTACTGGTACACCAGGGTTTATCCTTAGTGCTGGTATCTGTGGGGGGTTGGGGTTTTCTAATTCTCTAAGGATAGTGAATAGTTCCTTGGTGTTGGATCCTGCTTGATTGATTCGATCGTTATAGGTTTCTTTTTTGGTTCAGATGGTCTCAGTTTTGTAGGTGGCAATGGTATTGATAAGGTTGGTTTTGTTTTCTGGGGTAGGAGATAATTTCCAAAGTGTTTTGAGTTTTTTTTTTTCTGAGCAGAGTAGTTTGAGTTCAGGGGTGAACCAGGAGTTCAGATGTGCTCTGGGTTTACCTTTACGTAGTTTGAGTGGTCCAATGGTATTTATAGCTTTGGACATGGTATCATTGTAGGTGTCAAGGCGAGGTCATAAATACTCAGAGTTTCACAGGAGCTACAAGTCGTGTTTCCTTCACAAACGCACTTCCAGTCTCTATAGGAGAATGTGAAATAAACCTGCCTCTGTTATATTCATGACAGACCCCAGTAAACATTTTGGGTCGAGATCTAATGTCAAAGTTAAATATGACAATGTCGTTCACAGAGGAGGGCATAGTATGTTCAACTCCAGGAATGCACTATTCAAACGTATGCAAAATGATTAGAGCATACGCAGGACACACAGCCATGAGGGCTATACCATTAGAGCCAGAAATATTTGCGTATGGAATACGTGTGCTAATGGCAGGGCTGCCAGGCCTTGCAGGCAGAATCACGAGAACCCCAGAGGAGTTTCTATTTAGAGCAAGAATACCGATGCACAAGGAGAAGGGACAAGTATTTCCCTTGATGATACACACAGCTGCAGTACGAGGGAGAATGGCCTTGATTGATGGTTATGACGATGAAGGCCGACAATGGTGCGCAGTAATCGCCATTGAAGAAGGACATCGATTGACTGACGTCACTGATGACGATCTGTTTGAAGAGCAAGCAGATATGGGAGAGACAATGGTGGAAGTGAGTCTCACCTTTTGGGTGAGAATGATCAAAAGAGAAGTGCCTCAGAGAATGATGTTGGCACAAAACCATCCTGTATATTTTGATGACGACATGGACCAGGTGCCTGTCTCAGTGTGGACCACAGGACCCTATGACGTAGGCCTATTGAAAGGGGTCAGAGAAGTAAAAATTAAGCTAAAACCAGGAGCAATTTAACCAAAGCACAACAATATCCCATGTTCAGAGAGGCAGATGAAGGGATTTTTAAGACAATTTCGCCTATGATGAAACAGGGCATCTTAGTGACGTTAGAATCGTCATGTAATACTGCGGTTTATCCGATCAAGAAATCAAAGGGAGTGTCTTGGAGGATAATTCAGGATTTACGCCCAATAAATGATATTGTTGAGGCCGGGTTCCCTTTAGTCCCAAACCCGGCTACAATTCTATGTAATATACCCGTTGAGGCAAAATATTTCACGGTGATTGACTTGAAAAATACATTTTTCTCAATACCGTTGCACCGTGACTCACAAGATCTGACGTCATTCATGTTCAGACAGATGCGTCTGAAAAGCACGAGGCCTCCCCAGGGGTACTGTGAGTCTCCTTCTATTTTTAACAGAGTCCTGCAGATGGACCTAAGCAATATTGCATTGGAAAGCGTTGTCCTGCAATACGTGGATGACATCTTAATCTGCAGCACGACTGAGGAGCAGTGCAGGCACGATTCTGTACAGCTATTGACTATATTAGCTGAGAAAGGATCTAATGTTGACAAGGAAAAGCTACAATATTGTCAACAAGAAGTACTGTACATAGGCCAGCTGATCTCACATGAGGGAAAAAGAGTGACTCTAGAAAGGGCTGAAGCCATACTGAACACGGCTAAACCACACACGATAAAATAGATGCAGAGCTTTTTAGGCCTGTGCAACTATGTCAGGGCATGGGTCTTCGACTATAACTCTTACACTAAGCCTTTACTTCAGGCCCTAAAGAAGGCCCAAGTGACGAAATAAAAAAATGAATGGTCTGAGACCATGGAGGAAGGATTTGCTGAACTCAAAAAAGCTATTTGCACGGCACCAGTTCTAGGGATTCCCAATTATGCAGATGAATTTTACCTGTTTTTGCATACGAATGGCAGCGTTATGACGGCAGTGCTCACACAGAGAACCACATTGGGGTACAAGCACGTGGCATACTATAGTGGAAATTTGGACCCAGTAATGAGAGGCCATTTTCTGTGCGAACAAAGTTTAGCTGCCACAGCGTTTGCCGTAGAAAAGGCTACAACCATTGTGATGGGTTGCGCAATGACGTTGTATGTCAAGCACTCACTATTTGCTATTCTAGAGAAACCAAAGGGCACGTTGACATCCCAGAGAGCTTCTGCCTATGAGGGGATCATATCAAATCCATCGATTAAAGTAGTCTGATGTAAGATAGTGAGCCCAGCTATGTTTATAGCAGAGCCAGTCACTGAAGGAGAGCCAATACATGACTGTGCAAACTATGAAGAATTCTATGATGAAATTCCCAGGGTGATAGAAAATGTTTGGCAGAAGGAGAAAGTGTCTTTCTTGGCGGTTCTTCAAAAATCGATCAAAATGATGGGCAAAGATATACAGCCGTCGCTGTAATGAAACACACCGCAAATGGAGAATTTCGAGTAATCCTCAGTGCATGAATACCATCTCACTATTCAGCACAGGCTGCAGAATTATTGGAGTTGATACTCGCCATTGAGAATTACGCAGACCAGGAATTAATGGTGTACAGTGACTTTGCCTATGTCGCGTCAACAGTGCACGCAGACTTAGCGTGCTGGAAAAGGAGGGGCTACCTCCGAGCAGACAGCACGCCAGTGCAGCACGCAGCCTCATTGGACAGGCTGATCAGGGCACCACAGCTCCCAATGGGCATAGCGGTTGTGAAATGCTCCGCCCACATGAAAAGGACAGATTTTATCTCACGCAGAAACCAACCAGCAGACACGGAAGCCAAACATATGGCATTCAAGAATGAGATGATCATGGAAGTGGAAGTCACCCATACCAATGAGAGAATGATGGTTGCACGAACTACACCTGAAAGCTATAACAGTCTAGGGCAAACACCGTTGATGGAGCTCCAAGGGGAGGCACCACAGGAAGAGAAAAATCTATGGAAACGGTGAGGGTGTTAGTTAAACCCCTCTGACAGTTTGTGGAACAGCTACATTATCTGGCACACATGACAAAAGAGAATTGTGCGGCAACGCTAGCAGAAGACTGGTTCATACTGAATTTAACCAAGCACGTTGCATTTTTTATAGTGAACTGTATAATATGCCAACAATTCACAGCTGGGCACACATTAAAAGTAATGAGAGGATTCATCCCTAGGCCAAATAGGCCTTTTCAGCACTTGCACATCGATTACGTCGACATGATTCAAGTGTGTAACGGGTACAGATACTTAATTGTTGTGGTGTGCCATTCTCTAGGTGGATAGAGGCAGGTCCATGTACACACCCAGACTCTGGATCTCATCGCGAGTTGGGCGGTAACACCAGTGCTAATAGCCCTACCACCAAACCCCCCCCGCGCTATTATCGCCAGATCATGGGTTTGGCGGAATGGTTATTGCCCATTCCCCATTGGGCCCATTTGGGAATTCCTCATTCCCCATTGGGCTCAAATGGGAAAAATTGTGCTATTACCGCCGATGGATTTCCCGCCGGTGGTAAACGCACCGAAAATCGGCAAATTAGCTGTGGATTTTCCCCCCAGCTTGGAGCTGGGGGGAAATCTACCAAAGTCATGACCTGGCAGACCCTGAAATGCGGCGGTAATAGCGCTACCGCCCCATTTAAGAGTTACCGCCAGACTCGTGATGAGGTCCTCTACCTGTGCGGGCACATTTTTTGTGAGAGAAGTGTTCACCAAGAGGGGGGTGTGTGAAGTCATGAGATCAGATAATGGAGCTTACTTTGTAAATGAGACATTCAAACAGATTAGCTTGCTGCTTGGTATAAAGCACAAGTTGTCGTCGGTGTATCATCCACAAGGTAACGGTATTTGTGAGAAGTTCAACGCCTTATTAAAGGAAAGGATAGCCAAGTTGAAGCTTACTCTAAGAAAGTGATGGTTGCACTGCCTTCCTTTGGCATTGTATGCACTCAGGAACCAACCCGGTTCCGACCATCATCTTACGCCACACGAGATAGCCACAGGAAGAAGAATGCATACTCCCTTGACATCCCGAGATAGAGCTAGATGTGATGCCCAGTCCACAGGAGAAATCTTAGGGTCTGAAATGCAAAATGATCTGAATTGCATGACATCTTGCCTTACTGTAATTTCAGACCAGCTGCAGCGATGACGAAAAAGGTGCAGGGCAGCATAGAACACAGAGGAAGATACTACTACAGGTACAGCTTAAGGACTTTGTGTACCATCCATTTTCCCTGAAGATACCGTCCTTGTAAAGAATCATACGAGGAAAAGGTGGGACGAGCCAAGATTTAACAGTCCCTTTGCAGTGGAGGACTGCACTCCCTCTGCAGTAAAACTACAAGGCAGGAGAGCTTGGATTTTCCTGGGCGATATCAAACCTTACATCGGAGAAGGCCCCCTGCCTGCACCCCAACGTGAGGAGACTACGAGCGACGGGGAAGAACCACAGCACGTGCAGACGAGATCCATGATGAAGAAAAAGGACGCATGACCAGCCAGACAAAGACAAAGAACTTTTTGGAAATTGTGGCTTACAATTGGACACTTCCTCTTAGCAAAAAAGGGAATAAGGACATAAACAGAGGACACTCTGTGCATCCTCATTGCAGGGTGAAGAAGAGAATTGCACGTATGAGTCACAACATAGTCTGTTGAACTTGAACTTTGGATTGAGACACATTAAAGCTGTGATGAGGAAATAACATGCCGAATTTTGATTGAGGACACATAAAATGGAAGAAAATATAGTATCTAGACTCATTCCACACCGAGACCCTATTCGGAATCACTTATGGTGTCCCACAGTAGCGACATCACTAAAGATGTGGTAACATATTTTAATCTAGTGCTAAAATCGTAATCGTCATTGGTGGGGAGACTCACCACTGTCACTGACTTTCTTCAAGATCCTGAAAACGAAAAGACAATAAGAAGATTGCTTACTGTAATTGCTGAACAATTTCTCCTACTTCCTGAATAGAGCGAGGAGAAGCCAAATGTCCCAAGCAGAGAAGGAAGTAAATGAGCTTGTCAACACATTGTTCTTTTGAATAATTGAAGACTGTCCAAATCTTGTCAGAAGAACAACAGACACACTCACGTTTCTTCGAGACCCAGCAAATACAGAACATCTAAGCCAACTCCTAAATAAAATCGTGATCTTAGTTGCACTCCACGCAAACGGACAGTGCAGACATTGTTTACATTGAAGTGAAAGCATACAGTCCTGAACATCAGCAAAACGGACAAATGTCCCTGTCACCAGAAGACAGTAGATTGGCCCACAACATTCTCTTTCATTTAGTCACTGATTTTCCAGAGCTAGTGGGGACTCTGATCAATGTTGACGTCCTAACATTCAGCAGAGATCCAGCTAATATTGCACAAATGGGCATGCTCTTGCATGGAATAGTACTGCAAGTGGAACTCTCTAACCATAAGCAGAACTATCTGAGGAGATTCTAAAAGCGTTCAGCCGAGGGACAGATTGAGAAAGCATTGCCAGAGATTTCCTTTGTCATTTTCCATTAATAAAGGCAACATGTCTTCGGGACTGAAGCAGATCAGGGCCACGGACTGGGAGCTGACATACTTTGAACATGCACAGTAAAGAGACTTGCTGAATTATCACTTAATTATGACACTTCCCATATTTTAGTAAAAGAACAGTATCCTGAGATAGTAGACAATTCATTATTCACAAGAGGGGGGACAATTGTGTAACACCTGAAACTCCCAACAAAGAATCCGAAAGACGATATTGTTAAAGGAGTATAATAAAAGTTAAAATTTGGCGAATGATAGAGATGGGGATCCAGAGCAGCAACCTCATTCTCCCGCAGGAGGAACAACGTCCCTATTTCTCTGGAAGTAAATGCTGCTCCCTGACATACAGGGGCATTATGTATTTGTGTATTATTTTCATCATTGTTTTTACTGTCATTAACGATCAGAACTGCATTTTCTATTGGTGCACAAAGCGTTCCAATTCCAGTGCAGCCACTTAATGATGCACGCATGAAGCCTACAAAGGTACCCAGACCTTACATAGTCATTCCAGTCACTAGAAGATCTGATGGTGGGGAATGAATGAACTTGAAATGGATGTGATCAGCAATAACACACACACACCTGTGGTAACAAATTAATCAAAAATCCAGAGACAGGGTCGGCAAAGCATGGATGTGAAAAGATTACTGACAACCACACGCATGCAAACACGGAATGCACACGCAACAGGCCTAGTGTCAATGACTGCAGAACCACAATTCAAAGCCTCAGAGAAGAAAATACTGCCTACTATGGGAAATATCACTACAAGTAAAGTAAAGAGCCAAATGAAGGAAACAGACATAGTGGAAAGTTTAGAGGAGCTGAAGAAGAAACCCACAGAGACAGCAGTGACAAACATATATGTTCCAGTGAAAGGGAGAAGTACAAGTCCCACAATACAGCCATATACCGGACCAATGTCAGGGTGGAGGAGATGGGCATTTATAACCTGCAGGAAAAAAATGTATGCGGACAAGGAAAGGACTGCCAGACTTTTGTCTACTCAAATGGCACAAGAAAGATGGGAGAGAATCAGAATTGTGGACGAGTTTTAGACACTCCAGGAATGGTGCATGGAACTGCAGTGATTATGGATCATTATTGGGCATGTGAGCATACATCAGACTGCCGAAAAACTGGGGAGGTATATGCACCATAGTGAATTTCCATGTTCCAGCACTGGTGACCCCGAAAAGTGACCTGAATATTGACAGTTTTCCGAAAAGCAGATGCTCGCCCGAGAAAAAAGAGATCTGTGGAACTGATGACTCGATTGAAAAGGGAAAATTACTTCTATGCAAAATCTTAAGAAGCCTTTCATGCAATCCCATATGAACACAGGCTGTTCAGCCTCATCTCATCAGTGTTCACAACTATTTTCATGCCAAGATTCCAAGTTGGAGCAAATACTAAATGGTTGCAGATAACCAGATGGGAGTTACTGCAGACCATCAACACGACAATAAAAGGATTCAATGCGATTAAGGAAGAGTTAAGAGCCATCCGACTGATGACTCTCCAGAACAGATATGTGCTTGACATGATCACAGCTATGGATGGAGGAGTTTGTGCAAAAAATCGGGGAATCATGTTGCACATTTATACCTTCTCACGATGAGGAAAATAGAACGTTACCAGAAGCCATAGGTATGCTGACAAAACTGCAGAACCAGATGACTGATGAAACTGACGAAGTCAATGATGACAGCTGGTTTGGATCACTATTCTCATGGTGCCACAATGGATGGCAGATGCATTCAAGTTCTTGGGAGCCCTGCTAGTAATGATATTACCAGGCTTTTGTGTTATCAAGATAATAATCTCTCAATGTCAGACGACTGCGAAAAAAGCCATAGGGTTGAAGATCATGATTGATGTCAAAGCCAGGATGGAAGCCTAAAGACCTGACTGATGAAGAAATAAGAGACTTTGTGAAGGCCAGCATTCACGCACCAGAAGGAACAGAGTTTCTCTACCCAGGAAACAACGAAACTATGTAGGAGGATGAGTTTACTGCTGCCCAAATGGACAATGTCAACTAATGACATAGAATAAAGACGAACATGTAAGAACCACAGGAAACCTGAAAGTAGTAAAGACGATATGGAATCCAAAGAGACACTTCTTCAAACCACCATGTATAGATCCAGAAGATGAAGAAGGAATGAACCCAGGCGATGAAATGAAGATGAATGCAGAAGAACCGAGTGAGATGAATGCAAAGACGGAAGTGAAAGTGGTCGATGAATCGCCCAGAGGGGGGAGTGTAGAGCAGATCCCAAGTAAAGCTTGCACTCCAATTGTCAATTTTGAAGCACCAGGAACGTTCACACCAAAATATGTGACATATGATGAGCAAATAAACCAGCAGAGAGCTGCAGTAGGGCTCCGACCAGTGCCTATCAGCAGAACAGCAACTATTGAAGTACCAATACCAAGAAAACCATGGACAGTAAGGTAGCCATTAAGGAAACACAACCAACAAATTAAATGAAATGAAGTAAAGTCCCGGAAGAAACCAAAATGGTCTTACTGGAAGATGAATGGTGACATCACAAGGACCCAGACTGACTTGCAGATAGAAGAAATGACCCGAGAATGATGCAAAGAGAAGAAATGCCACCATGAATAAGGATATCGTGAACCTAAAGTGAAAAGACAGGGTCAAATGCAAAGAAGTTGAAAGCTGTAAGCAAGATGAAGACATTTGACCAGTTTACAGTGCGGCTTGCTATGCTTAGTAGAAGAATAGTGCGGCAAGAGCCATTATACATAATCTACCTCAAAACGAAGCACAGTATTATAAGTGTATTTCTACTTTGGACACAAAGCAGAATCAACCCAGGTTACTAAAGGCCAAACGAGAAAAGATTAATATTTAGCAAAACAAGAAGAGACGGCTGAAACGAAACTCGGAAGAGGCAACTCGTGCCAGGAAAGCCAAGGTCATACTAATAGAAGAAGCGAACAGTAGCTACATTTAATTGAAACTAAGAACAGAAAATCCTGCCTCTGAAAGGTCGAGATAAAAAGATGTAGGCAGGTGGCGGGCTTAATGGGAATCAAATACACAAAATTGAGAGAAAAGAGACAAATTCACGGTGTAGGAATCACGTGACCAGCCAAGCAAGAAGAACCGAGGGTTCACACCTACGCTTTGCACCTGACCAGGCAGAGATTTCATAAATTTTCCAGACAGAAGATGTAGTCTCGAGGCAAACCACAGTGAACTAACTGACACATGGATACTAAAGCGATGATTGATTGTAACCATAATCAGAGGAAGGCCGGGTAACTAAGTGGCACCACGCACCTGGACGACCATTCTGTGTGCTGCTAAGCAAAGTGGAAAAGTATGCATGGGGTTGGTGCCAACCCAATCACAATGGACAAAATAATCTAGGGTCCTATAGTTAGAAGAACCAATGAGACGTCATACTTTTAGTGATGTCTACAGTAGTAATTTTTGAAGCAAGGGCTTAAATGCCCACATGACAGTGTTTACCCAATCCCCTCACTCCGTTACCATATACAGATCTAGTACCTATAGTAACGTTACCTTATCCTAACCAATAGAAACGCATATTAACTTTTGAGTGTTACACGTCAATGATGATGAGTTTTGAGTATAAATGTTACAACTTGTATGAAGTTCGTTGGAGTTTAAAGCGAGAAGGACGATCGCATCACTGCTGATATCCATAACTCCTCCGTTTTCTGTACTTGTCATTAAACGGAGTCCCTTTGCCAAACCATTGAGTTGTCCTTATTGATTGGTGTTGGAGTAATGAATCTGCACCCCCATCCATCTCAAGGGTGCAGCTATCTTGTCTTAAAGTACTTCTGAGCAAACCTCGTCTCTTTGGGCCAGCCGGGGTCTCGGAGTACAATAGCACTCTGCATACACAATATGAAATAATGATTGTATACTAAATCGAGATGTGAAATATATTTACTATTGAAAGTGAATTGCTCGGCAAAGATGGCTGCCTGCATTGTATAGGCTTTCTGCATCAAGCCTGGGTAGCGGTCACATGACCAGTAATAGGATGACTCTGAGTATGTGTAGAAAAAGAGAATGCCCAATATACATGTTTGTAATTTCACCTGAAGAAGTCCCAGAGTTTGGGATGGAACGTGAGGTGTGAGTAGGAGAGTCTTTAGGGCTACTCATCATGTTTGTAAGTCCATGTTGGCTGAATAGATTTTAAATGTATATCGAAGAACTATTAAAAGTAAAGTAACATGTTTTTGCATGTCTTACCAGACCAAGTGCTCTTTGTATTTTAGTACTGGCTAATGATGTTTGCTGCAGACCAGATCTCAACAACACAGTTAGAAGAGTTGTTAGAAAAAAAAATATATATATATATATAAAAAAATATTACAGGGCCTGTGGAAGCGACCCTGTAGTTATGGTTAAGTTGCTCAACCAATAGGAACAACACTTTTTTCGCAGGTTCTAACTTTGACCACCTAGATGAATCCTCACAAAACCTTGCAAAAAGAGTATATGGCCTCATCAGATTGATCCTGCGAAGTCTGGTGAGGCTTTGTCAAGGGTTGCAAAGTTATAGGGGGATCCCAAAATCCCACAGAAGGCACATGGCCGACATGAGGTCCGCGGACATCAGACACGCATGCTGATTGGATGGTGACAAGCATGAGGTGCATCATATTTTTGGAAATGCCCACCATGTTGGATCTGTGGACAGTCACAGCTGACTGCAGACAGCACAGTGTAGGAAAAGTCTGGAAAATATATTTTGGGACAGTTGATGGTGGAAAGAGGGTCTATGGGGGTGTTCTTGTATTTTGAAAATGACCGGGCAGGTTTCATAGCTGTCCGCGGACACCGTTGTAGTTTGCGGGCAGCACAGTGAATGGACGACTTGGAAAATACATTTGGGGTTATTTAATGGCTGGAAGAGGCCGTAGAAATGGTAGGGGAGTGGAATGAAGGATCTGTTTTTATTTGTGAAAACAGGGTTTAGAAATGCTGCAGAGTCTGTGGTCAATTTCAGTGTTCGCAGACATCAATTAGATTGCTGGGGGGTTAGGGTGAGTTTTATTAGTTGACAGTGTATGGTACGCACTTGTTGTATAATTGTATTGTGGTGGTTGTGGTCAGGGGCCAGATTCTGGGGGCATGGCCACAGGCCATGGCCCCAAGAATATGTGCACTGGGCACAACCACCACAGTAGTAATATGTGAATAGTAATTAGAAGTAATGTAGTAGGAGTATGGCCAGAATCACCATAGTAGCAGTATGTGTACAGTAATTGTAGGTAATGCAGTGGGAGTACAAAATGTTTGTAATATGGAAGAATGATGTAATTGAACTGTATAAACCACTTAAGATTGTAGCACAATTCAGGATAGTGCTCACAGAAAACGTAGTTGATTATAATTGCTGTGGTTAGTTAGTGTTGTAGCATTATGAAGCTGTAATCTCTGGTTTCTTTTCTGTGGAAAAAAGACCCAGTACAATTGGTTAAGCATGATAGTTCAAAAGCTGGATTGCTATACAGTTTTAAATATACATTTTCTTTTTTAGACCCTCATAAACAGTACATTTTAAGTATTATGTTTTGTACAACATTAGTGCGTGACACACCGCTGTTGTTTTGACATTACATAATCATTGGTAAAAATTCATACTGGATTAAATAAATAGGATAAGAATTATGTGAGTGTAAGGGTGATAGTATGTTTGTTTGAAGTATGTTATGATTAAGGGAATGTTTGAAATAGTTAGATACATGTTGGGGTATTCTAAATACATTAGAGGTTAGAAGATATTTTGTCATATAAGAATTGAGATAGCGTATTTTAAGTGCTTTGCAATGAAGGGTGATTTTGAAGTAGTTAGATATTTGTTGGCGTATTCTAACTAGATTGACCTTGAAAAGTGCTATTGTAGTATTATGGATGTAGTTAGATACCTGCTGGTTTATTCTAACTGTTAATTGTGCTATAGTTTAGTGACTACATTTGGGTTGAAGGAATATTCCGTAGGCATTTGTTAAATGTGTTGGTATCCTATGTTTTGGAGTAACAGAGGTATTGTTACATTCAAACCAAACATTCTTTTTTTGACATATGCAGTGTAGTGCCCTGAAGTGGTTGTGGCACCAGTGTGGTTTACTATACCTGCTGTTGTGAAGGCTTTCTTTCCAAGGGATACTTAGCCATGTGTGAAGCCTGTAAGCTTACATTTATTTTTGGTACCATCTGCATTGTACCTGAGAAGCATCAGTATGACATTTTGGCTATTTCAGTTTATTTGTATGGTGTAACGATTGTCTTAATTGCAATAAGGGCATAATATGCCATAATTTGCATTCTGCAGAATCTGGTGAAATGGAATGGATTCAGAATTTGGTACGGATACATATACAAATCGTCCATTAGGGATGTGGCCTTCTGAAACATGGTAGCAGAGAGTACATGTATGTTTCCATGTTTATACAATCTGGAAGATTTCATGTATAGGGATGTTTTTGGTTTCCAGTACTTGTAGTAAGTACATTAAGAATTCTTGTGGATCTTCATGTGTGTTTATGGTACATTTTACCATTCCTGCACAGTTTTCCAATTCTTGTCTTATACCTGAGATACTTTAATTGTTGTCAGGATTATTTGTGGCATTTCTGTGAAGGACGAGCATTTGCAAACACAACTGGTCCGAGCCTTTTAAGTAAATGTTGTGAACAATTGGTGGCAATTGAAAGAGAAGATTCATCGTCACATTAGCATAACAATGTACTCCAGTTGTGTTTCTGAATTTAAATGGGTTATGTGTGGATTTTTTGATGGGCCTGCAGATTTTTTTGGAGAATAGAGATTTGTGTGTTTCTTTTGTGATGGATGTGCAGTTGAGTTTGTAATAGGCAGCTGTGTGGTTGTATTGTTTCATGCAGGATTTGGTTGTTGTTTCTTTAGTGGTATTGTTGGGAAATCTGCTATAGCTTCTGTTTCTATTATTTGTCTTTTAAAAGGTTTCTTCCTTTAAGGTACAGAGCACATATCTAGATGGGGGGTGTATAGTGCCTGTAGCCTGTTGTATTCCAGGATGCAAGGAATGTCAGCATTGACTTTGTTTGCATCAAAGCTAATTAGGAATAGACCATGGAGTATACGCAGACGTGAACATGCTACATAACTGAAACCTTCTTTAAAGACTGTGCTGCAAATATCAACCAATGCTTGATCTAGGGTTAGACCATGTGATTTGTGAATAGTGACAGCATATGCAAGAGAGAGAAATTTGCTCTCTGCGTATGTACATATCTTTGAAAAGAAGGAAACCTCCTATAGTCTGGCCAATTTTTTTAACTTCCACAAGTTTGTCAAAGTGGATGTTGACAAACTGAATTTTGTTGTCATGCGGATATGTTTGGAAGCCAACAACTGTGTTATTGCTCCATTGACTAAACCTTTTTCTACGTTAAGTTTACATTTTAGAATTACTTTGCAGTTCAGACACAATGTAGATGCATTGTTCTAAGCTATTTAGTTGTGCTGTTGCTTGTTGACACATAGGAAGTGTCATTTAGTTGTGCTATTGCTTGTTGACACATAGGAAGTGTCATGCCGTGCACTTCTAGTTTGTCTGTGGAACTGATATGCAGATGGGTTGCATTTCTTGTTTCAACATTGTGCCTCGTTAAACGTCTGGTGGTAACCCTGCCGGTGCTACTGGCAGGTTTACGCCTGACTTGCAATATTTACTGGCACCTAGATTGTCGGTAACACTGGGAGATTACAATCCTGGCATTCCGGGAAGTCAGGCGCCAGTAAAGTGTAAATCCCCATTCCCATTTGAGTACCATGGGAATCAATGGAAATGGGAACCACGGAAGTACTGGCACTGTTAACAGTGCCGGTTCTTCCATGTGTCACTGCCGATGGTGCCGTTCCACCCACCCGGTCTGACCCTGGCGGGCGGGACGGCTCGTGCCCGCAGAGTTGTACTGTGCCAGTCTGGTAACAACGACACTGGTAGGCTTACTGGCACCATTGTTAGCGGACTAGCACAGTCAGAATGAGGCCCATTGTCCCATTGCTTGCAAAGGTTAGCATTAAAGACATACATTTTAGATTTTGTAGAGTTAATTGCTCCATGACATCAGGAGCAGATGTGTTTCATCCATATAGTTAATGGATTAGTCTACTATTTAAGATGGATTTTGCATCTTTAGTAAGCAGCCCAGTTCTAGTGCTTTTTAAAATGTTAGCATATGTGAGGTCTGCAGACTGGTGCATGTTTTGTGTTAATTCTCTTCTGTAGCAAAAATGTTGCCAGAGATTAACATTTCCAATGCTGCAGAGACTGTTGCGGCATTCTTTGTTTCCTAACGTTTTGAAAATAGGTTGCCCTTTCACTGGTGTTAACTTTAGGAGGTCTCCCAAAACAATAATATTTTTTCCTCCAAACAGTTCTTCATAGTTGGGTTTCAGGACTTCTTGCATTTGAGATGAATTAAAGCCAACATGAGGGTGGAAACATGCTTACTTCATCTATCAGGAGCACTTCCATTTGTTTTAGAATTCTGCGTTCTTCAGTAGCAGCTTCTGCTGACAATTTGTAGTATTCTGATTTGTTTTGGTGTTCTACGGGGAGGAGTACTAGTCGTTGTACTGGACAGATTTACACCAAATTTACAAAGGCACGTTTTCGTGACAAAGCCGCCGCTCATGCCGCAAATTTGTTGAAAATCCATCCAGCAGTTTGGGCTGTAGGTGCGAGCAAAATTTACATTGCATCTATGGGATAAACCTCCAAACCTGTGGGGACTGTTACTACAGCTGAAAAGTTGTTGTTTGTAAGTTTTGTAGACATTTGCTGATTATTTTAATTAAGAATGTTTTGCCAGAACCAGCTTCACCACTTACATACAAGAGCAGAGGTTTTTAATCTTTACAGCTACAGGTTTTAGTTTCATGTTTAAAACAATGTTACATTTCTTGAGTAACTTCTAGATAAATGGAGAGTTGTTCATCATTTAGCCGTGATTCCAGAACTGACAAGTCTTCCTCTGATTGTTTATATTTACACATGGTATTTTCTACCTCAGTCATGGCTATTTCTGTTTCATTTAGAACGAGTGGTTCTCAAAGTGGGTCTTGGCCTCCGGTAAAGGAAGGTTGACTGCCCTCAGAAGTGTCTTTGTCTAGTTGAGCTTCAATTTTTTCCTCTTGTTGGCGTTCTTTGTCCAACATTTGTTTGTATTGTTTGAAATGTATTTGTTATACTGGTTTCATTTGCTTTGAATGCAGCTTCAAATGAGTCATAGTCACCTAATAATTCTTTTTCTTTTCTCCAAGGTTTGAAAAGTTGGAGTAGGGCCGTGTAATACAGCTCTCTTTGTTGTGGAGATTTAAATGATAACTACATGATTAATTAGACTGGGTTTGCTGAGTTTCACTAGGCTTCCTTCACAAGTTAAAACTGAATATTTGCCAGTTGTCTCATTTGGTGTGACATTGTTTTTGTAGGTGTAGTTTTGGGCAATGTCATACAGCAGTACTTCTGTTTGGGTAGTATGTGTCAAGTGAATTGTTTTTTTAAAATGTCCTGGCTGTTGGGATCATTTGAGGCTATGTTTTCTATCTCTTGGTAGGATTTTAGTACTCTTTTACTATTTTGCAAACTGGTCTAGGGAAGCCAAAGCAACATGGTATAGTATTTCCCTTTGTTTTATATCTACATAGGCAGTATTTGCCACATTTATGTTTTTGGAAGCGTAACACTTGTTTATGTAGGTCACTCCCTATCTGTGCTTTCTGAAGGGATGTTGCAGGTAATGTATTTTTCAATAAACTGTAAAACAGCGGTATCATTATCATGACCAAATTGTGGAGCATCTTTTATCCATAAAAGCATGTGGATATGTGGTGCTCCTCTGGATTGATATTCCTTTCTCCAAAAGAAGTGTTGCACTTCTCCGAGCGGAGGGGTAGTTTTATTGCAGATAAAATGCAGCATGGCAATGAAGCGATGGTGAAAGTACCTTGATACATTTACAGGCTCAAGAAAACAGCATTCTCCAGGTGTTTTTATGTCTATTCTGTCTTTATTTTGGTTTGCAATGCGTAAGAAGTCGTGCAAGTCATCCCATGTGTACTCTGCACAACGTAAAGTAACAAACCATGTGGGTGGGCCTACATTCCTTAACATACAACATACATCAGCATGACATCAGAACCTATATTCTTTTGTACCACGCATATTTGCCAAGAGATTTGTGATACTTGACTTCAAAACTTAATCTTTGCCTTTTATTTTTTGAAGCAGTTGGGTAGCGAATATGTTTAAAAAGTTAGAGCCTGTTTTTAATGTGTGTGCAACTCCATAAGATAGAGTTGCTAGTTCACTTTCAAAGAGCAGGTGGAAAATGTATTTAACATTTTGCCTGAATCTGGGGTCTTGGGAATACATTTGTAAAGAGCGATGTTCTGATGCACTATTTTGTGTGGACCTTTCAACATATCTTCCTCCTTTTCCTGTAGGAAAGAGTAGAGGAAAAGAACGTGCTTCTACACTTTTTTCCCATATGCTCATTGAGGATCCTTTGGATTGATGCACGTGATATGTTTCTAATACATCGTCAATTGTGTCTTTGGAGTGCAGTGGGTGAATGGTATACTGGTCTAAAATGTTGGCTGCTATAACAGGATCTGCATGTTCGAATGAGCCAGTTTCTGGTGACTCTTGAATAATGTGGGTGGTTTCTCTTAAGTTTTCCTCTATGTTTATATCTTTGTAGTATTGATATCTACATTTAGATATTGTAGGGCTTGTCTAATTTTGTTTAAGTTGACTAGTTGTTGTCATATTTGTTTGTCTTTTGTTGGCACACCATAAACTAGCACAATCAAAGATTGATCTACTGGCCGTTGTAGTCCTAGAGTTTGAACATTTTCTTTTAGATCCAATGGTAAATATACTACTTTGCCACGTATGCCCTTTAGTAACTGGGATGTAGGTAATCTGGCTGATTTTGGTTGAAGGCGTATCATAGCTTGAAATGGGTGCATTGTTTGCATTATGATGCTCTCATACAAGTGAAGCTGTTGGAGAGCTTTTAGAAGTGGGATTATTTCTAAGTTATTAGTGATAGCAAGTCATTTGGTTATTGTCAAGCTTTGTGTTGCAGTACACTATTGAGCGCTTAGTTATTTTGTGTTTACCTTCTGCTGTTAGATATAATGCTAATTAGAACCATTGGGATTCTTCGTTGTCTTCTATTTTTTAAGCTATATCTACTATTTATGTGCTCTTTTTATAAGCTGTTCTGCAGCAACAGACACATATTTGCTCTGGTATTTCAGTAGATGTGTTTTGAAACTTGTTTTATTTAAACAAGAAACATTATTTTCAAATGTCTCAGCACAATGGTTTTTCTACAGTTGCCCAAATGTCTCAACACTATGGTTTTTCTACAGTAGCCAACACACTGGTTTTTCTACAGTTGCCTTCTCCATTTGCCAATGCGAGTTTTGACCATGTTGGTCTTTTTCAAGGCAAAACTTGAACAGTGTCCAAGTTCATCAACGTCAATCTAAAGTTTCTACACATAACAAAGAATGTCCATTCATCATTGTTCATATCCGTTGCAGGGGAGACAAAGGATGGGGGTACAGAAGGCAAACAGAGTGCAATGAGCCATATTAAAACAAAGAAAAGAAAAAGAGAAAGAAAGAAAATCAGCCATTAGAAATAAAACCAATCTAACATTCATAATCACTTCCTAACATTAGTCCACCTGATATTGCTGATTGCTAACTTATTAGCATAACAAAGTTCTTCTTGTCTATTAGATATCACAATTTAATGAGACACATTTTGACACGATTGGATGCCTTGATAACTGCCTATCAGTGTCTGATCACACATTGTTATGAAAACCGTTCCAAACATAATTAATAAGAAGCTCCTTCCTTCGACACAATGAACATTTTAACATTCTGAGCAACTTTTACCCTGTTAACTTGTCATTAACCTTAGGGTTCAAGAACTAAACTACTCTTAAGACTTTAGTATAGTTAACTTACCCAAAAGCAGGATAGCCATTAAACATCTAAAAATCACAGACTCATGTCACAAATAACTAAGATAAATAACTCCTTACCCCGGTTATCAACTATGATCTCATTCCATAGCTTGTGTGAATAATATTGTGGTTTCCAGAGTTCGGAAACTCTAAGACATTTGAAAATCTTTTTTCTTGTTTAAATAAAACAAGTTAACATTACCAATAACTGGAACATCTCTGATGAATGTGGTAATAATAGTATCGTATTGGAACAAGCGCATTGAGCTTTGCGCATATATTGTTAATTTGTTAAGTTCATAGGCAGAGGTAACCTATTAGGTGCATGGCTCTGCAGCTGTTCCCAATTCGGTCTCCATTGGTGTTTCATGTAAAATGATTAACCTAAGCGCCCCAATTACCTGGTATAGACCCGATCACTGTATATATTGGTGTTTGAAACTTAGTTATTTCTTTTTTGTATGTCTTTATTAGGATGTTGATGTTTATGAGGTTTTCAGTAATGTTTTCTGAAGGTACAGAATTTTCTAAGTCACCTTCAGTTCCAAATTTTTTCCGTTGGATGTGCTCTATTTCCTGAAGGAGTTATTTGGCTGTTCCATGTAAGAGAATGCTATTTAAATGTTGCAGTTCTAGAGCAGGACCTTTAGCATAGTGTAGTCAATGCACAAGATTACGTATAGTAGAATGGTGGGTCTCTAACCGTTTGATGCAGTTCCTAAAATGCAGGCTAATGAATGTCCTTGCAGACCAGTGTGGCTGCGCATTGGACAGGAGTCTATGATTTGTAAAGTTTTCATTTTTACTTTTGTCTTTTAGTTTCACATAGTGATTGAGGAATTGTCATAAAGATTTAAAGGATTGTTGGCGTACATTACACAATCAGATGCATGTCCATTTGTACACTGGACAGTTTGTTTGGGTGAAAAGAGCATTTGGTTCAAAGTTTGTTGGGGACATTTCTTCTGTAAGGGTTTATTTTGCCATAATTGTTTGTTCCACCATTTCTTACCCTCGACCAGTATTGTCTATGGCAATTGTTTTGTGTTGTTCTTGTTAATAAGCTTCTTCATTGAAGTATGGTTCTTTGCTGCTTCTGTGAATCCATTCACCATCACTGAAGTTTGAAAAGTTCTCTATATTGACACTGTGCATGTTTAGAAGAACTTGTTGCAATGTATTGATTAATTTAGTTAGTGGTTTCATTCTGTTGAAAATCAACATGAACAATTATCTCTTGAGTAGAAAAGTGCTGTCAATTAGAGCTTGAAACATAATTTTTTTATTGCTTTACTGTGACTACGTTAACACTGGTTGATAGAAGATTGGGTTTGTTAGTAGGTTTGCTTTTCTTTGTACATAATTATTTACTTTTTGTTTTTGCAGAAGGGGCATTACTTTCTTTATCTGTGGCTAGTTTAGTTTTGTTTAGTAAGGTTACTAGATCTTTTGTTTTAATGTTTTCTATAAATTGCTTTAGAGGTGGATGACTATGTGATGTACTTTTAGTCTTATCTGCTCTACTTTCTCTTTCTTTTCTACAGAGTTGCTGTTTAGTAGGCATTTTGCTGTGTCTGTTGGGAAAAGAGAAAGGTTGTGTGAAGTTGTGCAATGTATATACATGTATGGTACATGGGTGTGTGGGTGTGATTGTAGAGATGTCTACAGTGCTGTTTGATTGTGAGGTGGTATATTAGGTGTTGTTGGGAAGGTTGTGAGAATACGAGTTTACAGAGGTGTGATGGTGTTGGGCTAGTGAGGAAGGCAGTGGTGGTGTGATGGAATCTGTACAGTGATTGTGCTGTTTTGAGGAACAGAGTGGTGGTTGCAATGATGGTGTGTAGATGGGAACAGTAGGAGTGTGAATGGTGGAATTTAATGGGCTAGAGTGAAATAAATGTTGGTTTGAAAATAATAGTCTAGGGTGTAATATAAAGTGGAACTGTGCTGCTATAATTGTACTTACTTTGTTGGATGCGAAGGGTATTCCTTTTTCGGTTGGTGATTGCAGTGATGTGCTTTTTTACTGTAATTGTAAAACAAAGTTAGTGGGATATGTGTTAGTGGCGAAGTACCTTTAGGAAACAAGGTTCATATTTAGAATGGAAGGGAGTGGTGGGGAACAAGTTAATAACATTGCTGGACGGTTAACAATTGTTGCTTTTAGGAGCATTTTCTTGAAAGTTAAGAAATGCGTATGTGGTTAAATGATAATAGGGATATTTGGATAATTTCACTTATTGATTCTGTTCTATTTGTAGCAACATGCTTAATGTACTAATGTTTAATTTATATTCATAATGCTTTTCATTGTATTAGAATGATGTATTTCTTTTGAAAGTTTTAAATAATGTTGTTAAGGAAAGAAATGCGTATGTGCATTTGCAGAAGCTCTGTAACATTTTGTAAAAGAGAAGAAAAGTTGATTGAAAAGATTTGTAGTACACTTTTAAATGGAAGTTGGTGTGTAGAAGTTTAATATGTTAGGAGTATATGCATGCTTGCCAACATGATGCATTAAAATCTGTAGGTGTTTATGGAGTCCTAGATTTTTTGTTTGCATTATGGGACTTGTTGTTCCACTTTTGCCATTGTGAAAGTTGGAGTACAAGTCACAGACTATAGAGAAAAATGCAGGACTGCATAATCAGCTGAAGATTGGAATAGGTTATTTTTGAAAGTATACATCTACTGTGAATATTTTAACCTGGCACACACTGAGTGCCAATTACAGATGGTGTAGTTATCTGCGTCTACTATGAAAAAGTGACACAGTGCTGCTGTAAATGCAGATGTGCATGTTTTAACTTCTTAAAAATGCTTAACAAAAATATTTAGAAAAGCGCAGCATTATATATGGTTATTTGATGTACATGTCACAGTTTCGAATCTTGAAGTAAGTTGGGCTTTTTTTCTTTGCATTCCTGGGCTTGTAGTTTATGTTTTATTATGGAAGTGGAATTGGAAGTGGAATTGGAAGTGACTGAATGCAAAGGAAAAAATAACGACTTAAGAAGCACCAATACATTGGAATGGGTGATATTTGGATGTATGCATATACTGCCAACATATTAAACTGGCAGATACTAAGTGCCATGTAAAAATGGTCTAGAGATGTATTTCATGTGCTTTCCCCTTATTTTATGAAACAGTAACACAGTGCTGCTATAGATCCACATATGCATTCTTTAACTTCCATCACCAGGATTTTAAATAGAAACAGTTAGAAGCGCAGAGCATTGCAATTGTTTGCTTCTTCATGTCAACAGGTGATGAATGCTGGAATGCAGGGCATTTGCTAGAGTGGTTAAAAAAGAGAATATGCTTATTGAGAAGCTTATTGCAGGGTAAGCAGGAACCCTATGTATTTCAAAGCAGATGTCCTTCATTAACAGGAGGTATGTACTCTGAGAGTTCAAGTGTACATCTGAAGAGTTGAAGTGAGATGGCCAGGATAGGTGTAGAAGTTTTGAATGTGATTGGTGGATGGATGTGTGACTCTTTGAAAGCAGCCAATGAGGGACTGTTGATAACATGAAAATGGAAAGGGTAGGAGGGCTGCCCCTGTGCCATGAGGTCCGTGGACAGTGCAGTAGTTTGCTGACGGCATGTGCCACATCCGGGTCTTTTGAGGATGCCTGGCATGGAAAGTGGACTGTGGGGATTAGCTAATAAGGTTTGCTGGATGTGGTGACCAGGAAGAGAGGGTAGTAGGAGTTGTGTTTGCAGGAGTTGTGAGAGCAGTGACAATGGCTATGGCTATGTGTTTGAGAAGGCAGACTGTGTGAATTCTGGGGACCTCTACAATTAAGTTGAAGGTGTATGCTTATAATCATGGCATCCTTGGAAATATTGGATTGGCAGAACTGGAAGTTTTCTGGCGTGCAGTTTGCGGCTCAATCTGGGAAAGCTTGCTTTCATTCTGTGAGAGTATGGCTCACTTTAAATGGCCAAACATTGCGATTGTGCATTGCGGAGGTGACAGTTTGGGGCTTGTGACTCCAGTGTCTTTGTAAGTTGGGCTGAAGGATTTCTTTAAAAGCCTAATGCAACTGTTTCCTGCTGCTCAGATTATTATTTCAGAAATAAATCAGAGGCGCGCATGGAGATGTCCAACAAACATTTTCAGTCCTCAAATTGAAGACTCAAGGCAGATTGTCAATAAAGGTATATGTGCTTTTATATGCTGCAGCAGGAATGTCATCTTTCGAGAATGATAATATAAATTTGCATGGCGTGAATTTTCTTTGTCCAGATGGAGTAAATTTCACAGGTGTCAGAAATGCAATTTTCCTTTACAATCTTAGGAATGCATTGAAGAAGTACCTGTAAAGAAATTCTAAAGGAAGATATAAAGTGTACAGTACTACTGTACATAAAAGCAAACAGAAGCAAATAAAGGTGTTTGTTAACAACCCCCCGAAAAAAGGTTCTTTTCAGAGCCACCACTAAATATTAATTAACTTAAATTGTGTTTAATTACCCCCTCCGGTTCCCCTTTAAGTGGGCTCATCATCCACGGACACAGCAGTAGTATGCGGACGGAACATGCCACATCCGGGTCTTTTAAGGTTGCCTGGCATGTAGAGGGGACTGCGAAGGCTGCAGAGAGTTGAGGTGTCGCGGACATCGGGGGATCAGCCAATCAGGTTTCTTGGGTGTGGTATACAGGAAGAGGGGGTAGCAGCAGTTCTTTTAGTAGGAGTTTTGAGAGGATTGAACATGACCATGCCAATATCTTTCAGCGGGCAGAGTGTTTGGAGTTTGAGGGACTCTTGGATCCACTGGGTGAAGGTGCATGCTGAGCATTGTGGAATAGCCAAAAATCTCGGATTCCCTGAATTGGAAGTGTTTTGGTATGGAATGCATGATATGAAGTGGGTGGATTTGCTCTCATTTTGTGCCAACATGGATTAATTGAAGCATACGGACATTGTTATCATTCATTATGGTGGGAAAAGTTTGGGGAATGTGACTGGAATTTCTTTGCAGTTTGCAATGAAGGAGACATTGGGAAAGTTAAAGGAAAATTTCCCTAATACCAAAATATTTTTTCACGCATTGCGCTGAGACAGATGTGAATGTGTTCCAGTTCATTTGGTCTACAAATGGAAAAAGCGAGATGCAACATTAGTAAAACCATGTGGGCTTTTGTTTGCGATGTTGGCATGACATTGTTTCATAATGATAACATTAAATTTGATAGGGCAAACATTTGTCGGTGATATGGAGTCCATCTAACTGATGTGGGTAGTCAGATTTTTGTGGAAAACATTCAAAATGCTTTCAAGCAGTTTTTGTGAAAGTGAGAAGAAATAATGAAAATCAGTGAAATGGTTTCTTGGTTCAGTTTGTAAAACCAAAAATTAAAAAAAAAAATATAAAAGCCAAAACCCCCAAAAAACGGTTCTTTTAAGAGTCACCCTTTTTGAATGCAAAACAATTACAATGATTCCAGTTGACCCATGGCCAAAATGTCTAGTTGTCCGTGGACCCCCGTGCTGTCTGTGAACTTTGCAGGGTGCACCTGGGCCTGCAACCTTTTTTTGCACTTTTGCATTTCTATTTTTTAACTGTGAAAGGTGGCTCCTAAAGGAAATTTATTTTTGTATTCTTTTAATTTGTATTTTTTTTAGAATTTTTCTCAGGAGAGTCAAGGTAGGGGAGGGAAGGGAGGTAAGGGGCACCAACAACAGGGACTATGGGGCAAGTGGAGAGAGGAAGATGTTTGGTTGGCCTTAATCAGGTAGGTGGCAGTCTCGAAAGCACTTTGAACAGATTGGTTCTTCACAGTACATGCATAGCACTGTGACCCTCGAAAGGTGAGGGTCAACAGAATTCTGTATGACCCGTGAAACAGCCGCTGAGACTCTCTGCCCCAAAGGAGTATCTTTTGTGGTGACAGGAGCAGATGGGGTGGAGGAAGTCAACCTGCTCTTACCTGAGAAAGGTATTGCCTTCCTTAGAGCAATCTGGTGGGCTGATTTAGTGTGGCACCTCATGGAAGTGGTCCTGTAGGAATAAAAGGCAGGTTTTCCATGACTGGGTACAACTTTGCACTCAGTGTAACAAACCCTGCTTGCACGAGCCTTTCAGATATTTCCAACGGTCGTGAAAAATTGACACACCCAGGACTCACTCTGATTACTGGTGACAGGGACTTCCTCCACTTCATCCTCTTCTTCCTCTTGATCCTCCTCTTACTCGTGATCCTCATCTTCTGTATCACTGCACCTGTTTTTCTCTCCAGGCCCTCCAGATCATGATGGCGGTGGTGGAGGTGGCTGGGAAGAAGCAATGGCCATAAGAGATGCCATGGTCTCCAAGAAGTTGTTCTGCAAAAGAAATGTGCCCAGCAGTGAAACAGGTGCTCTCTCCTGGCTAGCCAAATTGTGAATGAGGAAAAGTAATGGGTGCGTCCCTTCAGAGGAAGCGTCTGCAGACAGTTGTGTTGTCCGCGGAATACTGAGTCAGAAAAAAGGCTTGAAAAGTTGTAAAAAGTTGCCAGAATAACCAAAAATGGGTCTGGGAGCTTTGCAAGGGTAAAGTTTCTGCTTGAAACAACCTAGATTAGCCGGAAAAGCACATTTAAACTGTCCGCAGCCACAGACACCGTTCCCAGACACCGCCATCATGCTGCACGGGTGCAGTCACATGATGACGTCCCCAGACGTCCGTGGCCCCAACAGCATTCCAGGACACCCGCCAGCTGGGAGTCACAGTGCGCTTGTGCGGGGTGTCCGTAGAACAGGCGTGGTGTCCGCGGACTAATTAGAAGTACATCATGTGAAAACTAACATGTCCGGACAGCCCGCCTGTCTGGTGTCAACTCCATTTTGAGTGTGGACACCTCGGACAGTCGTCGCGTAGTCCCGGACTCATAATGGGAGTTTAAAAAAAAAACGAAACATTATACAACAGTAAACAAAACATTTATAGTACAAACATTATATTTATTCAAGAAAGGGATGGAATATCAAAATGGGAAACATACATGGGAGAATCAGGAACTTTTGTGCAATAATTCTGAGGGCAGGAAGGGAGTGAGGTTTCATCAAAGCGTCTTTCATTAAAATGTTCAGAATTCGATGGGGTTGATTGCCGGGGACAAGGGGGACAGGTGCAAGAAGGACAGTGATAGGGAAGATTTTTAATCACATGATTTTTCACATACTGTACATGTTCTTTCAAATCATTACTAAGTTCATCCAATTTGTTGGACAAGTTCATGATTTGATTATTTACAGTTGGGGATAGGGCTTCTGTTTGTGATTCTGTGGATTGTTTATAATTCAACTGGGGCGTGGTTTCTTCATGAAAACTATTGGAGATGTTATTGTCGCTCATTTATTCTTTTGGGAAGTTCTCCTCTAACCATTCTAGTGTGCTTGCCATTTCTGTGAGAAAAAGGGTTTATGTCTTAGAATACATGTTTACGAAGCAAGCAAGTGTGGCCACACCCACAAGGGGGGACATAAAACTCCTAGCCACGTGCATCAGCACATGCACATCAGTGAGTATGCTCAGGAGTGTGCTGTTTTGCTGAGGAGGCTGTTCGTGTGAATTATGGTGGCGCTGCAACATTACTTTATCTACTATTAGAAAACAAAATGAAGCAAGCAAGGGAGGCCACACCCACAAGGTTGGACATAAAACTCCTGGCCGCGCGAATCAGTGCACATGCATCAGTGAATACGCTCAGGAGTATGCTGTTTTGCTTTTCTGCTGGGCGTTGGGCAGGGCTTGGAAATTTTATTCTTTTGCACAGTGATAAGATTACTGTTCTGACTCATCAAACTGTTTAAGTCTGCTGAAACTGAGAGCCATATATTGAGGCCTGTCATTGTTAAGTGGGCCTTTATATTAGGAGGTTATAAGTGGTATATAACGTGGATATGTAGAAAAAAACTATTAGCACTCGTAAAGATACAGTGGTGGCCCCCCTGGTCTTTACCACCAGGAGGGACACGTTGTCAAGAGCATTAGCTTTGTCCCTCTCACAGTCTCCTGGAATTGAATCTGAGTCGGAAGATCAAGATTGTGAGGCGGGCGGTTGAATGTACTGATGCTGTAATGTTGGAAGCATTAGTGGGTACTGAAGGGGTTGAGGCTCTATGTGAAGTAGTGGTGGCGGGCCACTTACAATCCCTGTACGAAGACAAAGTGGAGCAGAATGTTGAGGGTGTGATTGAGAATGATGAACAGGGAGGTGGTGCGGAGGGGAGGTGTAAACAGGATTACTCTCTACTGGATACCCCGCTTATTTTTTCAAGGGGGATAATAACACAATTTGCAAGGAAGGAAAATCTGAAAGAGTTGGGGGAGGGAAAGGTCGAAGAAGAGAAGGAAGAATCAATGGACCATTGTAATGGTAATTTAAATATAATGTTGACACTAGAGGCTCTATTGGAAATGAAAACATGGTTAAAGAATGAATTAAATGCACAAACTGTTTGTCTAAAAAATATTATAGAGAGACTTTCTATAATTGACCAGTGTATAAATATAAGAGGTACTGGAAAAGAGGAACGTTTGAATCATGACACTGTGATGGAAAAGCTAAAAGAAATGGGTACAGACTCAGCTGTGGAACCAAAAGCTGGGAGTGGGGGTGAGGTGATTGATGTGCCGGATGATGAACTAGGAGAGAGGACGAAGGAAATGGAAGCTGAGGAGTCTCTAAGAATTGTGATCTCGAAAAATGTGGAAAAAAAGGGAAATAATTGAGATTGATTAAGGTATCAGAACTAATAAATTCGAAGGCTACCTCTCGTAAATCCCTTCGGAATATTGGAAAGGATTTAAGTGTGGAGCAGGCAGTAGTGGAGGAAGACGAATGTCTAAGAGACACTAAAGAACAAGAGACAAATGAAAGTGCTCACGCTTTCACTAATGTCAAGGGGCAATTAAGGCAAAGCGAATATTCTAACGCTGAGAAGAGACTCGTAGATGTGTTGAAACATAAAAGTTTATGTGGGAATAAACCAAAACAAACCTGATGAATGTAAACAAATCTATGAAATATTTAATCAGGCTATACACCTCCAGTCCAAGCTGCCTAGGCCACATCACTTGAGTCAACACACGAGTCAGGAAGGCATTTGGGATGTACGTAAAGAAAGGCGACATCCAGTGATAGAACAGGAAGGGGAAAATTGTCAAGGAGTAGGGGATCAAAGGAAGTGTGAGAAGGGAAATTAGAGGATGACATGTGGGCGAACAGGAGGTTGGTGAGGTGAATCCAGTGATGACTGAGGAGAAGTGTATACACGTGGGAGAACCTATAACAAATGGCTTTGTTCTCTCGGAATCCGATATAAGAAATCTTGTGAGAAATATTTTGGAGGAAAAAAGATTGAGAAAGAAGGGGAACAAAAAAAGGAGGCCAAAATAAAATTAAGCGGTACTTACCCAGAAAGGAGAGGGGAGCAAGGGGAAAAGAATGTGTGCCCAAGTCAGGGGGGAAATGTGGGTCAGTTGGCAGCAGGAGCGTTAAAGTTGAGTGAGCAACAACATTATAGAGATGGAGAAGAGGAGTTGAGAACAGAAGTACCTAAACTATGCGCACCTAAACAACCAGATGCCCCAGTCTAATTTTGAACTATTTATTTGATGAAGGTGGCCGTAATTCGTTGCATAGGATGGGTATACTTGCACTGTTCGATGAGATCCTTGCATTGAAATTGATAACATCAGCTGATATCCAATTGGTGGATTTTATACAACCTCAAGATTATGATTTTGTGAGACTTATCATTCACTCCCCTTTGATAAGAAACATAATACTGAAAGAAACACTTTGTCTGCAGAAATATGGATACAACATTTCAGTATGTAAAAACGATAGGTATATAGAAGAGGACATCTGGTTGAGGGATGACATGGAAAGCAGGGAGAGGGCGAGAGAGAAAGGGGAAGAATTGAGACAAGGTGCTCCAAGTGGTGAAGCTCCAAACTGAGAGTGGTTGGCACTTACCCTAAAAGAATCAATTGTGCAATTGAAATCCTTAAATCAGCCACTTTAAAAATAACAGCATTCTTAAGCTCCTCACCTGGAACACCAGGGGGCACAGGCACCTACTTAACAATGAAAAAGCTTGTAATGAAATGAAAGAAAAACACGTAATATTTTTCCAAGAAACCTGGGAAATTTCAAACTTAATCTGGGATGGATTTTAGGTCATTAGTATTTGTGCTTTGCAGGGGACGAAGAGAAAGCCAAAGGGAGGAGTGGCAACAGCAATTAAAAAGGGTTGAGAACTAAAAAAATTCAAGAACGGAGGAAAATGGATCACATTCGGGGAATTGGGGTAGAGGTTAAGGGGGCAAAAGGAACACCTTTAATACTATTATTTAATGTATATTGGACCATCAATCTCAATTCAGAAAGGGTAATCGATAAACTGAATAAAATAATTGAAGAGTGGTACTACTCGCGTTTGGGAGGGGATGTAATTCTCACAGGAGATTTCAATGCAAAATGCAACATTCAAAGTATGGATAGGATTAATTATCTTATGAGGGCTCATGTACAGGTGTCCAGACAGAGGAAAAAACTTATTGAAGGAGGCATTTGGTAAATTTTGCTGAAAGCTGGGGGTTAGTACTTTTGATGAACGACTCCCCCACATGGGCGGCAAGGGGCTACACCTCTGAAATAGACTACATATTTGTGTCAAAAGGTACTGAATTATGACGTTAACTTTGCAGACCTGAGTGATCATGCACAATTGTGTTTTCATTTTAAATGGGTTCCAAATACTGCCTCTCAATATGATAATCTGAGTGAATTAATGGTTAATACAAGTGGGAATAGATTTAGATGGACCTCAAATAATGTGAGTCAATGAGTCAATTTAATAAGACTATGATGGTGGAATTCAACTCAAGCCGATTGGAAGACAAATTGATAAGATATTCAGTGCAGGGTCTTCTGGAATATTTAGACCCAATCTTTGGGGTTATGCATACATCACAGGGCCAGAAGAATAAGATCAATACAAAAGGAGGCATGTTTTTAATCTATCGGTTAAGAAAAGGAAAACTGCCTTGCATAGAGAGATTAGAATAATTCAAAGGAACAGGGGGCACAGGGATGATGGGGGAAAGAAAATGTGGTTACTAAAACAGAGGTATAAAAACTGGCTGAAGTTTGAATGAGCAACATAACATCAAATTGGCGGAGAAAGAATGTTAGATAGTTTGAAAGGGAACAGCTCTATAACCTTTTGGGACTTAATAAACAGAGCAGAAGAAAATCAACATACATTGGTAACTAATCCTATCACATAGGAGACTTGGGTGCAGTATTTCCAGGATATTCATAAACTAAGTTCCTTGGAAATTAATGTAATAATGAAACCTGGCTATATGTGGAGAATTGATATCTCAGTATGCGACATCGAAGCAAAAATTAAAGAAGCCAATCCATCAAGAGTTGCAGGGCTGAATAAATTAACCAATGTCATCTTGAAACAAAACGTGAGGTTGTGGGCTAAAATTCTCCATATAGAATTTACCAATATTGTAGACTCGCAAGAAATTCCGGAAACATGGAAAATGTCTCATATGGTGCCAATATTTAAGAAAGGATCCAGATTGCTACCTATGAATTATAGATTCATCTCCATAATGTATGTGGATTCTAAAAGCTTTGCTTCAATTGTGCTTCAGAATATAGAGGAATGGAATTTATCTAACAACATCCTCGATTTTAGACAGATGGGATTCCGAAAGAACATGAGCATGGATTGTGGGGGATTACTTGAGTTGTCTGAAGATATTGGCCTGGTCTTCCACAAATTCTGCAATATTTATCCCCTCAATGGATTTAAGTAAGGCTTTCGACGCGGTAAACAGAAAATTACTGTGGAAGAAATTAGATACATCCGGTATCCCAAAGGGGTTATTGAGCATTGTGATGCACTTACATAGAGACTCCAAAATGAAGATAAGATTACATTCTGAGGGATTACTATCTAAGGAATGCAAAAACTTGTCGGGGCATACATCAGGGGTGTATCTTGGGGCCTATCTTGTACAGTTTATACGTTTTAGATGTAGGGGTGGTACTGGATAATAAAACGCTGGCCTCTCCAAAAATTGGTGCATTAAAAATAAATTGGGCAGCTTACACCGACAATTTATGTTGGTGGATACCACTCCTATAGGTCTGCAAAGACTCATTCCTGTGTTTGGTAAACATATGCTATTAATAGAGTTAAAAATAAATTCCTCAAAAACAGTGATTATGAGAATGTCCAAAGGGAAGGATAATAAATCAATGAAGTTTAAGTGGTTTTGGGAAAATAGTGTTTTGGGAATAAAAGTCAATTTGCAGTTCCTAGGTTCCCAATTCAGGCAAGATTTAAAAAAATATTCCATAAAAACTACTTAAAATCAAAGGTATTAGTAATTATAAGACAAATAAGGCAAATGGATATGAAATTTGGAACATTTTCGGGATGGATTTGGACCAGAATCAAAAACAGCTTGGGCACGAAGTGTTAACTTGCAATTCTTTTGTAGTTTGGGGCTATTCAATGCAGTCGTTATTTAAATATTTGACAGAGATGGGGGTCCCCCTTCTCAAAAATAGATAGCTATATCTCAGGTAAATAACCAGAAGAGGTTTTTTAAAAAAAATGAAACAGCTGACATCATGCTCTTCTCTCGATGTAGCGATAGCTGCGGGTATCGCTGAGGATATGGGAAAATGAAATGTAGGATTTTGTCATGTTTCCAATGCAGATGCTTATCCACAAGACCACGAGCACTTGTTTTGTATTGGGATTTATTTTTACAGGGATTATTTCACGACAGATTACTGGATAAAAAAATTAAAACAGATTAAAATATTAACATCTTTTATACTTTGCCAGCATGTTTATTGGAAGATTTTCTCTCTCAGGTTATTTTTCTGGTGTTCATTACTTTTTTTTGAAGTCTAATGCTATTTTGTCTTGCGCACTTTCTTCTCCGGAGAAGGTCAATTGAACTACATTTGTATATTCCACTTTAAAATCTATGTTCACCTATGTGCATATGTATATTCTTGGGTGCCAGCTTTTGATTTTCGCTATGGAACAAAGGTACCTGTGCATAGTTTATTCTTGTAGCTGGTAATTTTTTTTTCCCTTTTCCGTGCTGCTTAAATGCAGTTAGTTGGTTTTGTGTGATGTATCGCAAAGGTTACCAAGAGAACAGCCATAAAACAAGGGGCTTGTAACACGCTGCTTAACCAAAGTGTGTGATCCTCAGCAAATAATGTAATCTCACTGTGCATTGACTAAACACATTGTGAGTTCTCAAAGCCTGCAATATTTTATGCAGAATAGAAAGGACAAAAATCGAAATGTTACAGCTACGGTGGGTTGCCCCTTCCATGCAGTGACCGGGACAACCCTGTTTAGCTTCAAAGTAAGAAAAAGGCCAGCCCCCTAAGGCCATGTTGCCTAATAAATGACCCACGTTACGTTACAATACCACTTGGAGCAACATGGCCTGAGGGGGCTGGATCCTTCCTAGCTTTGAAGTTAAGCAGGGTCAGTCCCGGGTACTGCATGATACAGTTCACAGTCCCGAATGCCATCTGTTTTCCTAGTTTTAAATCTCTCGTAACACACAGCATCCACATTTCATTTTTTAAATTATGCTACTGTCAGTCCTTGAAAGGTTTGCACTCAGAGACCATTTTGTGCCTTTTGCTGAATTGTATTCTGGTATTTGTAGTCTCCCAGTCAAGATGGGGCAAGTAATGCCACACAAGTTTTGCCTAACATAGTTCTGTAAGGATTTATATATTTGAGTGAGACTATGGTATTTGTACTTTTCAACTTTTCTTTATGAAGCAGAGTATTGTTGAAAGCCAGATATGGGGGTGAGCATGGGAAATGATGAGAGGGCAAGTCAGTCATGAGTATTTGCCCATGATGTGGCAAGAGAGTTTGCAACCCTGGAAACTGGTGCAGTTATTTTCCCCTGATTGTGGCTGGTTTTTTAGGGCACAAGTAAAGGACACGAGGGTGGACAGTGTAACTTCTTTCAGAGGGTGGACGCAACCCCTTGGTTCTTTTTGAGGTTGGCAAGGTTGCTCAAGTGTTTGGCTACCAGGTTTTTACTCAGGTTGTCATGTTCCCAGTGCAGACGCTTACCCACAGGACCACAAGCTCTTGTTTCATATTGGGATTTTGTTTTCCAAGGAATATTTGACGATAGATGGCTGGGTTTAAAAGGTGAGCACCTTTTATACATTGGTAGCATATTTATTAGAAGATTTCCTCTCTCAGGTTATTTTTCTGGTGTGTGTTACTTTTTAGTCCAATGCCATCTTGTCTTGCGCACTTTCTTCTAAGGTGAAAAGCAATCGAACCACATCTGTATATTTCACTTAAAATATATGTTCACTTTCTGTGCACATATTCATGCGTGCCAGCTTTTGATTTTTGCTATGGGGGCAAAAGTACCTGTGCATAGGTTATTCTTGCAGCTAGTCATTTTTTCCCCATTTCCGTGATGCTTAAATGCGGTAAGTTGGAGTCATGTGATGTATCACAACAGTCACAAAGAGACAGCCATAAAACAAGGGGCTTGTAGCATGCTGCTTAACCAAAGTGTGTGATCCTCGGCAAATAATTTTATCTCACTGCGCATTGACCAAAAACATTGTGAGTTCTCAAAGCCTGCAATCTTTTATACATAACAATACCCATTTCAAAACAGGTCAAAATCAGTTTGGGATCGATGAACATCTTTAAGTGATGGGTTGCAAGTGTTTTAAAATATAGAGTTGCTGTGCCCAACGGCCATAGCTAGTGGTCTGGTAGTCTTCTAAAATATACATTGGGCATGGCCGTAGGCCGTGGCCACTGGCCATCTGCGGAAAACATCTATGGAATAACAAAATCCTTAAAATTCAAGGAAAAAACATTAGTTGCATGGTCGTTAAAGTGAGAAAGGTTAACGTAACAAAACATCTGAAATTCAGCTAAAGCCACCTTAACTTTGCACCGCCTATTGCACAGCCTATGACCACAACGATGACATCACAAATCACATGTTGTTGGAAAACACTGATAACAGCACAAATTGCATTACTGATGACATCACTGGTGACAACACTAATTACATTGTATATAACAGATTAAATCAATAATGACATTAGACATAACATGATTAATAAATTAGCTCATAAAAACATTGATTTTCTTTATATCAATTTAGGCCATGACTTGGCCATGATGAAGACTGTGGTCCCTGGCCATCACCAAATATCATGGATAGTGGTCAGTTAGTGTGGAAAAATACCAATGTAGTTAAAAGCCATGCCAGGGGCCCGCCACTGTTTTAAAATATACAGTGGGCAATGCTGAAAACTGTAGTCAGTGGCCATAGCTAAAGGCCATAGCTAGTGATCATTAATATGTAGAATATACAGTCTGCACTGCTAAATGCCGTGGCCACTGGCTTGTATTGTGTTGACCATGGCTGGTGGCTGGTTAGTGTATATAATATACAGAGAGCGCAGCCAAAGACCATAGATAGGGGCTGGTTAGTGTTGTATAATGCACTGTGGGCATGTCCAAAGTCTATCGCTTATGACATGTTAGTATTTTAAAATATACAGTGGACATGGCCAAAAGGTGTACAAACTACTCATGGTCAAAGGCCATGGCTAGTGACCCAAATGATGACCTTTGCTCTAGTTGGGACCACCCCTTCTTGGGGACAGAATAGATGGTAACGTTTCCCCTCCACTGTTTTACGCATAGGAAGAATGGCCTGGGCTCCCAATGCATGAACAGCCATTCCTATCTTTGGACTTAGAAGGGTTTGGGTCCCACAATTTCCCAACCTTCCTGAGTATAAATGGTTTAACTCAAAGGAGTTAGACAGCTGGGCCTCTACCCTTTGGGAAAAAGACTGGCAGGTGAAAAAATTAAGATTGGCTGTCTCAGCTCTCCTAGGGCTATTCTCAGGGCTAGAGATTCCACTGTAAATTCCTCCCAGTTATTACTTGGGTTAATTTTAACGAGTGGTGGATTGGAAGCTCTTGTTAATTTGTCAATTTCAAGGTTTGCCCAACTTGTATCAGTTGAGCCACATCCCACTTCTGACACTATTTATGAAGGCATCATGAAGAAGGAAACAGATAACAGACTTAAAGTTCAAACAAAAGGTTTGTAATAACTTAAATGTCAGGAAGGTTCAAAGCCTAACTTGCCCTATGCTATGGTGCGATTTCCCTACCTGAACGAAACTAAGGAACGCCTGAGTCAAAGAGTTAAATGAAGTCTTCCTTCTATGTCCAAAACTTATCCATGCCCTCACAACTAGAACCAATAAAGGTGTAGGGATATCAAATTCAAAAGAAATAATGTTTTTAATGCAAATTTCTGAGCTTCTTCCAGCTCACAGCATCCTTTCAGGTCCCCTTGCCCAAGCATATACAAGTTCTCCACAAGCATATGAAAGTTTCTTTAACAAAAAGTCTCAAAGTTTACCTTCTCCAATTCAAAGTGATATAGTTCACAAGCAATCTTAGGGTGTCCTTTCCCGAAGCTTTAAGTTGCACAAATCAAACAAAAAGCGTCTAAGGACTATGTTCCCTAGAGAACAAGTGTAATACCTCAAGCCTCAGAATTCCCTTCCACAAGACCTCACTTGCTTCAGTCTTTTCAGTTGACCTCTTGACTTTAGGGTCTACTCTTTAGGGTCTACTCTTTTATTCCCCTGGCTTCTGCTTGGTTGCCTCGTGGCCCTGCCACCATCTATTATACACCCCTTGTCAAGTTGTAGCCTTGCCACACTGCAATTCGTCATTATAGTTCATTGTTTAGGCTTCCTTCACCCTTTAATATATTCAACTTTCAGGTTAAATTTAACTCGTTGTGCAACATGTATTCATTATGGTTGCATTTCAGTTCAGAGTTCAAAAGTGGTCTTATGTTTCTTAATTATATTCGGCTTGAATTGTACACTTGTCGGCTTCAAAGGCAAACTATTATTGAAATTGATGTATTTGTCTGTCGCAATGTTAAGTTTTCATATAGTTCAGTATTCAATATGCACTCAATTGTTAAAGTAATGGACCATTACTTGCTGGAGGTGCTTTAGCAGCTTCCTGATGCTGGAGCATCTCTCCTACACTCACCAGCCTCCTTTGTGTTAGTCTGAGGGTTCCGCTGTCTTCTTTCAGCTCCAGAATCCAGGAAACCCACTGGTGTGAGCCTCAATTGCTTTCCGCATGGTTTCTCCTTTGTGCTTTGCAGACACGGACCACATCCTTTGGGTTCCACGCTCTCCAGCAGCTCCTGCTGCTTTTGCTGAGCTTTGGAAGCTCCCAGGCTATGGGAAATTACCTTGGGCTCCACAAGTCCTCTGTGTCTTTTGCCGGCATCCTGGTTCTTCCTCTTGGACCAACACAGCTGCCATTTACATGGGTCTCCTGCTGCTCCTCCACACTCTGTGCTCCCTGTTGCTCCTTCTCTCTTAGCTGCTGGGTTAGTCTCCCTTTATACACCTGCAGCCCCTTGACAGGCTGCAGGTGTGAAACCCTGATTGGCCCTGCCTGACCATGATTAGAGAGACATGCCTGACCCTCACAGTTCCTTGCAGGGATATTCTTATCCAGAGTGGTGAAAAGAGGTAATCTTCATCACTCTCAGTTGCCTCTTCTTCGTCGTATGTGGGAACAATGGGGGACACTGGCTTTTAATAGACCATAAAAGTTGGGGGAGGATTAGGTTGACTAACTCAAGAGAAAGGGGAATACCATGTCTCACCCATTTACATTTAACCCTTGTTGCTCTTTTCCTCGTACGTCAGGACTGGGGGTATTTCATATCTTTTCCTTGGTCAATGGGACATGGATAACAATATCCCATATCTGCTCTTGGAATAGAGGTTTCTTTCTGAAAGGAAAGTGTGGAGTACCACATCTTGCCTGAGTATATCTCAATCCAAACCTGCAAGGATCCTCCATCCAGGTCATCCTCCCTCGCTTCTCCAGCCTCAGAGTCAGGATATGATGGCCTTTCCCTGGCCACCTGAAAAGAGAAGCCAAGGGGAGCAGAAGTGAAAATACCCTCAGGTTTCTAAGAACACACCCTTTTCTGCCTAAACTACTACTACGATTTCTGCATAACTGAAAAATGAATGCATTACAATTCATCTTGACACTCCCTAAACAAGTTTGGTGAGAATCCATCCAAAGGTTTTGCCAGTGCATCTGTCTAAAAACTCAATAATCTCTATGGGTAAATCAATGCAAAATGTAAAAATGACACCTTTTTTCACACTTTGTATCTTTTGAGCCTTTGGATGGAGTTACACCGAACAGTCCAGGACAAACAATTTGTGTGGTGAATATCTCATGCTAATATGTCCAACGGGTCAAACGTTATTAGCCAAAGCATTCTGGGAAATCCAGTGTCTCATAGCCGTCAGTTTAACTCCAGAATATATCTCTAGAGAAAAAGAGAAAATATGGAAAGAAACTACAACCATCACCACAGCATATTGCCTGTATTTTATATATAGCACACAGCAACAGCAAAGTTATGGTGGGTTTAAAAGGCTTGAAAAAACCTTTCTACTTCAGATGTGAAAGGTGAATTAGCCATTTCATACAAGTCACACACGGCACAGTACCACCCAGTTGCCATCGCGTCAAGTCTCTCTCTCTCTCTCTCTCTCTATCTCTCTCTTTCTCTCTCTCTACCTCTCTACCTCATTTGCTATAACATGTGCAGGGAGCAGTGTGGTTACAAACATAAGGGTGTGATTCTTCTTTACAGCTTTCTCAAGTGACGTTGTGACGATCTCCAGATCTCATCACTTATCCCCAGAGGGGAGCCCTTCCCTATGAGGCTAGGGAGGTGAGACAGCTACCCAATAATTCCTCTAGGAGTGTCCTGTGAAAGACCTCCCCAAACCCTTATCCCCAGAAGCCAGGGGCCTGTTCACTCATTCATCCCCCCAACCTGAAACCACTACTGTATTCTATTGTGATGTCTCTACTATTGCACCTACAAAGTCAGATAGGACTGAGATGAAGAAGAAAAATCGAAGCATACATAACACCCATAGAAGGGGTTATCGAAGAACTGGGCGAGGTGGTCAATAGTAGGCATGAAGATAACCTCAGAGGCTTGTATAACCAATCGATGCAATGCTGAGGTGGGCTGAGCCATATAGAGTAAAGACAGAGGAAGGACTAGAGATGTTCGAGAGGAGGAAGAGCAGTGAAGGAAACTGGCGTCCGTCCTACATGGCCCAGGAAATTCAAACCCACACTGCCCCAAGTGCAGAGAAACAGTCAGTCTCTAATGCAGAGGCCGAGAGGAATTAAGTGAGCCGGAGGGAGCCCGACTCGCTGCAGAAGCAGAGAGACTCCATCAGTGGCGTGGCCTCTTCAAGGTGGATTGTGTGGTCCATAAAACATGCTCAGATTGCCACAGCAACAGCTCCACTGAGCCGCACAGACCCAAAAGGAAGAAAGCAAAAATACACGTTGAACGCGTACTGTGGCCATAGCAACCCGACACCCCGGAAAGAACCGGCTGCACTGCCCAGTGAAGATACAGGTAACAGGAATTGTGGGAAAGCCGGGTGGGGTCCAGGGAGCCCAAAGAGTTAAGAATTCCTCAGGAGTGATCTCCCTCATCACAGGAGTGAGACCCAAAGCCTCAAGAATGAAGTATTCCTCAGGAGGGATCCTCCTTTTCCCAATAGTGGTACACAGAACTTCAAGTGTCAGGTTTTCTTCGGGAGTAATGCACTTCATCACATTAGTAATACTCAGAAAACCAAGAGCCAAGGATTCCTCTGGAATAATCTCCCTTGTCCAAGCGGTGACACAGGAAACCATGAATCTCAAGAGTGCCTCAGGGCTAAACTCCGTCGTCTCAATGGGAATCTCAGCATATATGAAAGATACCAAAAGAAGCAAGAACTATCAGGGAGTAATCTCCCCAATAATCAAGATATAAAAGGTCCTGAAAACGTTACAGCAAGAGGAATAAGATTTGATCACGTCTTTAAGCTGTTGTTCACAAACCCGTGGGAGGAATAGTCCAAAGCACTATCAAGGACTATCAAGGGACAGTTGCCAGATCTTTTCCAGATAGACCAGGAGAAGGGAGTTACTCTCCTGGTCTATGCATTCTTGGTACATCAGACCCTGTTGCAAGAAACTGTTGTTAAGTCAACCTAAGATTGGATTATTTCACTAGCAGAAGGGAGTCATTCTCCTGGCGGTTTGGATTAGAATGTTAATTGAACCCTTTTCTTCTTGGTTTATTTGTTAGTGGTAGGGATAGAGTAGTAGGTTTGGACAGAGGATGGTACTTGGGTTTATTTTGACGTACATCCTAACGAGCACCCGAGTTATCCTGTGTTGAGTTAGGGAAACCCCCTCTAGGATTAGGGAGAGGTAGGTTTTCCTCCTTTTTTCAAGAAAAAAAAACGATAGCCATAATGATACCATTCTGTCAGCCTCCTTACTCCATCATGCCACAACGTACACAGAGTTATACATAGTCACATACAGTCAAATACCCAACTATGCTTTCTGTCCCCTCGTCAAGATCATTAGCTTTGCTAACAGGACTCTCTTTGAACTCACTTCACACCTATTTTCTCATACCATCATCAGGCTGGATGGCTGATGATGCAAACCAGGGCCTGTTTACATTTCTTCTCCTGGTTCACAAATCTATCTGTGGTAAGACATTGCTGTCTCTATCCTCCTCTATCCAACTGTACACGCCTTCCTGTAATCTCTATGTCTGCCTCCTTGACTACCCTTGTGGCTCCTTGCCCTCGTGTGCTTCCTCTCACTTCTGCTCTTTCTCTCTTCTTGCTCTGTTCCCCTGGACATCAGAGAAACAGTCCACACAGATTTGTTAAAAGCCAAAGTAAAAGTCTACCTCATTGCCCCTGAGTTACCCTCTTAGCCTACCTCTCATCTGCCTGGTAGCTAACATTTTTCCCTTGCCCCTAACGTGCCTCTGTCCCACACTTCCAGGGCCTCCACTCTAGCACTTCACCCATCATGGTCACATCTCGATCACAGGTGCCTGTACCGCCTACCTGCACTTAAGAAAGTCCAATGTTGGTTGTCCTTAATCTATCTATGTCCACTTATGTATTGTCCCTGTATTGTGACTGTTTTTCCCTTTACTTCCCTCCACAACCTGGTCAGAATGTCCCTCAAACTCACCCCATTGTAAGAAGCGCACTGCTTCCCATCAAATCTGATTTCCTATCTATTGTATGTTCCTGTGTGCGCAAAAGAACATTGTGCCTCCTGTATATAAATAATAAAAATAATAATAATGTGGTTCAAATGGGCAGTGCAACCCCCAAATGGCCCTCCAGGATGCCAACTGAACCTACTCCATGGGCAGATGCAGCCTGCCAAAAGTTTTGTTTTTCACTGCGAAGACATCAACTGATTTGGGGCCTCAACAGAACTATAACGGTATGCTTGTTTAAAGTATATAATTGGAGGTGCCCACTCCTTCCATTGGTCCTGGCAGTTGTACATAACGTACCTTGGAAGACCTTCCCTTTGGTAAACTGTCTGAAACCAATCTCCATCAGCACCTGTAGTTCTAGGGGATGAGCAGTTATTTCCTGCTTAAATATGCTTGTTTTGTCATCCACCATAGAGAGAGCCATGTCCCTTGTTTCTTAACACATATTAAATCAGACTGTTGATTTCTTCTGCTCTCCTAGTTGAGGATCATCCCAGCCATATGTGTTCTTCTATTGCATTGCAGCATCAATGATGAATTAGGTAATCGATCACGGGTTCCATGCTGTCTGATTCCTGGGTGCTGCAGTGAAGGACATGGGGAGCAGGTGTCAAGCTCCCTCGGCTCACAGCAAAGTGTGTATTACTGTCTCACGGGTGTCCGGTGTGAGTGTGTCTCATGGTTGCCCAATGCTGACAGCCACACCACTGAGAGAGGCTTATTTCTGTCCCAAAGAGTACACCAGTGAGGCATGGAGAGGCCAATATGGAAAATTCTCACTTCTATGTTTTCATCTACTCCATCCTCAGTTTCAATACACTCTGCCGGGCCGAGGGTGGAGCTCCTTCCTTACATCCCACACTGATGCCCGGAAGGGCTGGGGAGCTTCAATTCCTTTCCAGCTCAGGACTGGCACCATGTTTGCCATTCAAAGGGCAGAGACCTATAGGGCCCATTCATGTCCCCTTTTTAGGGGCTGCCCTAGGTAACGGCACCCCTTAGGTACTTTCTCTGTCTTCACTTTTTCTCACACAATCCTTCTTCCTAGACCAACCGTCCACAGCACACTCCATCCTCCACAGTCACTGGGTTGTCGGGTGACCAGTCCCATTGTCCATCAGCTGTCAACATTCCATTAGGCCCCTATCTGGGTTTTCATGGTCCAGCCTTGTCACAGGTACAATCTTAGAACAAGAACAATATACTGTAGGAATGTATGTAAAGGTAATGAGAACAAAAGAGCTGTGTTTTTTTACACTTTAAGTGGTGATTGGTAACCCAGATCGGTAAGGCCCAGTGTCAAACTATCTTTCATTGGGCCTCATCACAAGTGGCCGGTATCCCGGCAGTAGATTTGCCAGGATACCGCCCAACACAATTAGTGTTACTGCAGCTTGGTCCGCCGCTATTAGTGCCAGATCACAAGTTGTGCTACCATAGTAAATCCCAATTTTTCTTGAGTCCATGGGACTAAATGGGGCAGTAATTGCGCCATGGTAATTGCACTAAAATTGTGCAGACAGTCAGCGCATTCACCTCCAGCTAAAAGCTGGAGGTGAATGCTCTGAGGTTCTACCAAACTCGGGATTGGGCAGAACAGTAATGAAGCAGTAATATCATTACCACTGCATTTTTACCACTCCACCCGAACCCTGATGATGCCCATTGTTATATTGTCAACCAGAAATGCGGAGCCCCACCATTTTAGCCAATTTCTTCAATTTTTACTTAATTCGTTGTTTCAGAAGCAGCAAAATACTCTGAAGTCTGCAGATCAGTGCTCAATGCAGTAATAAAGCGTTTTCAAACCTATGACCAATCTTCTGACCTTCAAATAGTCTTTTCATAGCTGTAACACAGAAACTAACACATTTATCTTTGATAACTGTACAACCTAACTGAGACTTTAAAATCATCACATAGAGGAAAACTATAAAACTATAATCCAAAGTAAAATAGCACTGCCCATAGAAAATAGTAAGTTTTAATGATCAGTTTCCTTCTATTCTACCAAAGCAGGGGTTCATAGTGTCTATTAACATCCAGCCTTGTTTATTCCTTATGTTCCAAAATGGCGTTTGGTTATTAACTCAAAGCCTTCGTAATTCGATGAATCCCACTGAACATGTGTATTCAAATCCACATGAAGAGCAATTTAACCAGAAAGAATCCAGAACGCTATGTTAGTCCAAATCAGCATTTATTACTACAAACATATCACCTCAAATGAATGCCCACAATTGTTTGAATGTATTCCTAATATAGTCAGGGACCGGTCCATAAAGACCTTTGTCTTTTTTATGTCAAAACAAGTGCATTCAACCTAACTCTGACATGGACCAGAAGCCAGTGCAGGTCTTTCAGCACATGGGTTATGTGGTCCCTTCTAGCAGTATTAGTTGAGACTCTAGCTGTCACAGTCAGGATTATCTGAAGCCCTTTAAAGACCTTTAGGGAAACACAAAGAAACCGAACATTGCAATAGTCAATGTTTGCACGAGTAATGGACCAAGCAATGGTTGCAATGGTTCCACAATTGCCTTTAAATAAGACGAGTCTGACTTGGTGGGGCAGCATGAAGTAGTAATTTGGCAATTGTACAATGTAGCCTGCTTGCTGATTCATAGATGTAAGGTCAGGGGGGATTGCTAAACTCTTGACATGAGGACGGGTGAGACAGAGTTGTGAATTTGAGTATATAATGATTCAATTATAGCTTGATGGGACACAGTAGCTAGTAATAAGACAACAGTTTTGCACTGATTCAGGACAATCCAACTATTTTACATCCATCTGACGATTTTCCCAAACAATATTTTATTTTGTTGCAATTCTCTTCTGAAGATCGCATGAGGTTAAAGCAATGTAGGTTTAGTCAGGTAACTGTGGATGAGGGCTCTCCTATTACAATAGGCCATGTAACGGCTACAGATTAGGAACACCCATGCTAGCAAAGGCTCATCTTCAATTTTCATTGCCAAGCATGAAAGAATATCCCCCAGGCATTTAAATAAAATGGGGATGTGAAGGGTTTCAAAGGCGGCAGACACATGTAGCAACAATAGCAATCGAACACATCCAATGCCCAGAAATGTGAACAGTTTGTTTTACATCTAAGAGTAGTGCATTATTACCTCTGTGTGGGCTAATTGCCAGACTGCCAATCTACCTGAATCCTATGTTATTCTAGAACTGGATAGATTTATGAATAATACCAGTAACTAAAGGGGACATTATATGTGTGCGTTCCTTTATTGCTACCATTGGGCAGGGTTTGTCAGGGCAATTAGCAGGCGTCAGGCCATTTATTGTGGCAATAGTTTATTTCATTGTAAAATGTTAACCTGCGAGACTCTAAACCACCTCCTACAGCCCTAGTGAGGATGCCCAGGAATAGATAGGAATTACATCTGGGGTGCACTTATTTAATTTCCAAAAATGCCTGCAGTTTGTTGCCACATAGGGTGGAATCGGCATGGGTCTTTTGCCTATTAGACAGGGGTTCCAATTGCCTCAGAATGTGAAACAAAGCTTTGGTTTAATTTCCTGCTTGTGCAATTTGATTAACAGAGTGATAGTTGGACATTCAATTATTGCAACCTTGCACAATGATTGGGTTGATGTAAGGGATAAGCAATTAAAAGGGCAGGGATCCTTACACTATTTGTTTTTCATGCACCTGAAATCTGTCATCAGCCTTTTTAAGTTGTTAGGGAATGATATGTTATTATCCTGTGGATTTCTCATGGTATTTGTTGGGGCTGCCAAATTAATAGAAATAGAGAGGTAGCTATTAAAAAGGCTGACATGGTCATAAACATCTGTGCATGCCTTATAAGAGACCAGGTAACTAGAAAGTACTAGGAATGAGCCCATCTTCAGGCAGAACATATCTCTATAGATACATTGTAGACTTCTTGGATGGTGAAGGTCTCCACTGAATGTCAATTTAAATGTCATTAACTGTCCCTATAAATTAGAGGGCCTGAGAAAAGGTTAAAAAGGGTAAGCCCTGGCACTTAATCAACAACACAATAGGGGGGTAAAACACCTAATAGTAATGTAGTGCAACACACCCTCCATACATCCAGAAGTGAAAGGATAGTGCTAATGCCGCCTACTCAGCAGCTGTCATAAGTGTGAGGAAATGGGCAAGTCAAAATACAGGACAGGGTGAGCAGTTACACGTCCTGTGTCTATATTTTAGCTGTCCCTAGCGAGCGCTTTGGTGCAGCCTATCTAACATTGGATAGAACGATAAATGTGCTGATGGTTTAATTTCAAGGCGGGAAAATAAGTCTTATCTCATCAATAATAATGAGTCAATCCACGTATTCTCTGCCTGTAGCTCTCATCTCATAGTTGAAAGCTCTGGGAGTCCCAGAACACTACATTTGGCAAACTGATTTTATTGGCCGATAGCCTGGTTTCCATAACCTTATAACACCAGAAAATGGTTAAAATATGAAGACCAATTTGATCAATAGCATAGAATGTGATGAAATTATCACCTGGAGATCAATAATAAACGGTATGTAGCGGCAGATCACTGAATGCAATCACTACAGTTAAGTTGTCGACCGGTTTCAGGGGTTGAATATTGCTTATACCCACTTTCTTCAGGATGGTCTTCTTAGTGTTAGCGTGGTATACTCACTATTACTTATTATTGAGGCTTATGGACATTCCTTCTTACCACACAGTAGTGATCTCAAATATCTTATGTGTATGAGCCTCTGTTTGTCAGTGCAGACATATCAACCCTAGAATCTTTAACACGTGTCCTTTCTAGCTGGTAGCACGTTCACAGCACGTAACATGCATCCAGTAATCAAGGTCAGGCAATGGCTACATATGGCCTTAGACATTTCCAAATCAAATGCCTGATCGTACGTTAGCTCAAGTTCCAGTACATTCTGTTTCCAGCTGTATTGGCCCTCAAACCCACTTACAAATACTCTGCTGTCCGATGGTTCTTCACTAATACCTCGAAAACCGAGGCAAGTATACAATGATCACTAAAATCAGATTATAGAATTTGGAAGGACCTACAGCTGTCAAACAGACCAATGCAGGCAAATATATACTCAATTGTTGTACTTGACTGGCCATTTGACCATGTTGGCTTGCTGCCGATGTCCCCAGGGAAAGCGCCATTCAACATGGAAAACCACTCAAACTCTACAACCGATAAGAGCCATACAGTTCTTTCCCTGACTTGTTCGGAAGTGATACTAACTCAAAGTCCGGTGGTATACAAGTTGAATTAAGATTATCTGCTAGAACAATTTGGTCACATGAAAATTTATCACACATCATTAATAGTTAAAGTAATTTGGTCAATAAAATCAGCCAAGTTGCACACACCCAAATGCCAGTATTCATGTACTATCATTATATCCAACACCTGAGAAGTGGTTAACCTTACAGGGGTGGTGAGAACTCCAGAGCAAACATCAATGGAATTAATTAAAGACATTTCCCTGCAAGAGTTCACAAGGGTTAACACACTGCCAAAATGGCCACCATAGATACCACGCTTGGTCGGTTGGAAACTGCTCACAAATCCATCAAAGGCGGGCACCTCGAGAATCCATGTTTCCTGCAAACAAATGATTTCCTTGGCTTTAAGAAAGAGTCCAACAGACTTATTAGAGGGGAGATGGATATGGCCATGAGTGTTCCAAGAGAGAAAAGTCAAACACCAGGCAACGCAGTCTGTGTTAGGGGAAGGGCGAAGGAGGTTCCTGGCTTGCTATAGAGAGCCAACAAGCCGCGACCAATCCCTCATCTGCTCCATGTTATTCGGCCCTGATTTTAAGAGTTGAAGTTCCCTTGCAGGCCCCTTTCCAGGAGCCAATAAAACAACAATCTCACTTGGCAAAGGAAAACTCTGAATCTCACTCATAGGATTGTGAATCCTTTTATGAAAAGATGATTATATCAAAGCCAAGCGCTCGCACAGATTGAATTTCATTAAGGAATGAGTCCAGAACCATCTTACAGCTTATATATGTTAACGCCCTACCAGTCTGAAAAAGATCAATAAAATCCACCCAATCCAGTCCCTGGAGGCAATGGCTTACAAGTTGGGAATCTTGCCAAGGAGTCACAGGATGTTAGCCCTGTTTAAGACCAAGTGCTTATTATCGGGAAGGACTCTTTCCATCAGGACCCTAAACTCTGACTCCTTCTTGATTTCTTGGTGCATTGGCCAACCAACTTAGCTGCCGAGCTACAAAACGCACCAGGGCCAACCTGAACAGGGGGCTCAGTGGCTGTAACAAGTGAGTTCACTCCTCTGGAGCCTTTCGGGACACTATAGGGCTGATTAGGCTGTTTCCAGAATCAACCTTCACCCACTTGCCGGGCAGCATTGGTAGATTGCCAAGTACCAGTTGATGAATTACTTGAACAGGGAGGTTTACTACCCATTAATGAGGCTCACGAAATTCCAAGACCGACCTGTTGGAACCCTGGAGAGAGGGGAATCTCTGAGGATTGTGCACCATACCCAGAGCACTGAATGCAGCCTCCAGAAACCCTAACTGGATTAAATCGGGGCAAGATAAACTGGCCTCTTGCCGGAGCAAGTCATTCTCCACTGGTTTGGAAATGGACAGAGTGGCTGGTATTAATGTAGGAACGAGTCAATGATTATACACTCAATTGTCACTGACTCAGAATGCGGCACCCCGGTCACATTAGCCCCCACTGTGGGGATTGCCTCTGCCACTTTGTGCAGGACCAAAGTTTTTTTTTTAACAAAGAGCTCACAAACTTCCTTGATGGCTTCTTATTGGAGTTCTGCTGGGGCTTGTTCTTTGTTTTCTTAATCTGTTTGCCAGGTTTCTTCTTAAATTGTTAGTGAAAGAGTGACCTGGGTGTACTTTAAAGCCAGAAGAGACATGGTGTAAATCATCCAGTCCACTATTGGAGGCAGCAGGATTTGAGCAGGAGAAGAGTGGATTAATACATTCTCCACCTTCACGTTCACAACTTCCATAGGTAGCTGTGCTTGGGGCACGCTACTGCTGTGGCACTTCCCACTTGATCTTCAAACACTCGAGTTGGCACCTGGGGGGAATCCCCTATTCTTGTATTAGTGGAGGCTTGATTAAAGGAATGCCCCTGTTGATCGGTCCAAGGACTTTTAAGCAAAAGTGGAGTCAAACAAATATAATCTGCTTCATGAGATACCACACTAGACTGCTTCGGGAGTGACAGATTCTGCTGATTAAACAGGAAATACCTCACATTACTATGAGCCTTGATGTTTTCAAATTTGAAAATGTGGTTCTCCAACCAACTAGAATTAATTTTAGTTTCAGCTTTGATTCCTTCGTACAACGATACCAAAATACAGAGTACTGTTATGATAATGTAATCTGTGTGATGATGTGGCTATATGTAGAATCTTCACTGGCTAAAGTTCTAGATGACGTGTGTCTGCCGAGCTCTGTTCTAGAGCTGAGGCAGAGATAACAACATCGGAGCCGTGATGCTGGAGGGGAACTCTCTGTTATAAATAAACCCATTGAAGTACTAAAATATGAGTCACGTCATACGTATGCTGGAGTTATACGCTGTGGACTAAACTTAACAAGTGGCGACGAGGATACCACTGTTGTTCCCGAGTGCGGAGAGTTCCCGGAGGAAGAAGAATATATGGAACAACAGATCGAAATATCACGAAAATAAATAAGGTACTGGAACTTTTCGTGTGCATGGCAGTATAAATGGTAACAAAGGATACCTCGTAAACTTTGGAAGATTGAAAGTGCAAGCTGAAAACATGATGCGTGTTTTGAATCTGGCGCAAGGTGATGCGGAAGATCATGAAGTTGAGCCATGAAGTGAAACGTGATGATGTTTGTCACGTTATTAGAGCAAAGCACCTAAAAATACGTGCCACCATCTTGGATTTGGATTGAAAGCAAACGACCGATGATACGGAACGGCTATATTTTTGGATGAGTGACGATTTCGACTGACTTATCACTATACAGAAGGTGCAAGATAAAAGTCCTACAGAGATGTTACAGTGAAATGTGGCAACTGGTGAATTACATTCTACTGCTGGATATGTAGAAGAAGTGGTTGCAAATCACAAGTCAATAACAGAGTGGACAATAACACAGCACTATAAATCAAATATTTAAAGGAGTCAATCTACTTGGAAAAATACTGTTACACACATAAAGTGACCATTTAACGGCAATAGACTTCATAAGAAAAATATTACAGCACAGAGACCAGCACACTTAGAGCATCAAAATGCAGAGTATACCAGCTCCAGAAAAGTTTTTGGCTCATCCTGGAAATCCCATCTTGTCCTGGGAACAATGGTTAGACAATTTTCAAGTCTACATGAGAGCTATAGGTGGTGCAAAATTCATTGATGATTTGAAAGAAGCTACATTGCTGAGCTGTATAGGGACGGAAGCATTGAGAATTTTCAGAACATTGCCGGGGGATGCTGATTCCGGTGGTAGTTCAGGTGATGCTATGACCAGTTCCAGGAAGTATGATATAGCTTTAACAAAACTGAGCAAACACTTTGGGAATAAGACGAATGTTGTTTTAGAAAGATATAGATTCTTTACCAGGAAACAACTCAAAAATGAGTCGATTGATATGTATGTGGCGGCATTGAGGGGCCTCATTGCTACATGTGATTTTTCTGGAATAGCCAATGAGTACCTGAGAGATCAAATAGTTTTACATGTGGCTGACCTCAAGATTCAACAGAGACTGTGGCAAGCGAAAAATCCAACTTTGGAACAGACGCTAGAAATTGCAAGATCTATTGAATTGGGAGATAAGTGCATGCTAGAAATACAAAATAAACAAGAAGTATTTGATAAGAGCGCTATTCAAACTGTCCAAAATGAAGGTTTGAATAAAGATGAGGAGTCGTTGATTGCTATGTTAAAAAAAATAGTGAGATCTGATATGGGAACAAGTTCATGGCAAAACAGAGATACCTTTTCAAGATCTCAGGCTAATTGTGGCAAGTGTGGATGGTTTAAACATGTCAATCCAGACAAAGATTGTCCAGCAGTTAACGCTGAATGTTTCAAGTAGGGCACTATGGCAAGATGTGCAGAAGTATCAGAGGAAGAGGAAGAAATTTCATGCGTGGAAATACTTATAGAGGTTTTCGATTTAACAGTAGGAAATCTGTATCAGGACTGAGAGCTATAGAAGAGACCCATCAGCCAGATGGAGTAGTAGCAATCTCCAATGAGATTGAAGAAGAGATACAAATTTTGGCTCTTTCATCCAGTGGAAAGACAATGGGTCCATGGGTACCGATGACTGTTGATGGAGTGACCATACAGATTATGGTTGATACAGGATCTCCATATACCATAGTAGACAAAGACACGTTTGAAGGAGTTTTAGATAAAAGGATGGAGGATCTAAATATGACAAGAGTCAAAGCGACAGGATATGGCAAGTCTCCTATTGACATTGTGGGTTATGTTTGGGTACAATTGTCCTTTGAAGGGAGACAAACTTACTGCAAGTTATATGTGGCTCGCAAAGGTTTTGCCATAGTTGGTTGGTGGGAACAAGCAGCTCTAAAGATTAGAATTCATCCAGGAGAAATCAAGCCCATTTTGAGTGTCATGGATAAATGTTGTGATTCTCCTGATAGCTTGGTTCAGAGGTTTCCCGAAATATTTAATGATAGGATTGGAATGCTTAAAGGCTTCAAACATCGTATTGTCCTGAAAAGAGGGGCGAGACCTGTTGTGCATAAATTGAGAAATATACCGGTTGGAACACGAGATCATTTGAAGAAAGAATTGGAAAAGTTGTGTTCTCAAGATATCGTTGAACCGATAGAAAGCTCTGAATGGTTGTCCCCCATTGTTATAGTAAGGAAACAGGAGGGGGATATTAGAATGTGTGTTGACTTAAGAGATTTGAATAACAACATATGGATAGATCGCCATGAACATGTCCTCCTGGCCTGTTTCTTGTCTCTGATCCATTTGCCTAACGGCAGCTGATAAACTCTTTGGGGGAATTTTGGTCAGAGTTGACATAAAGGAAGAAAATTAGGAGTCTGACTCCAGAGGGGCAATCATTGCAATGTCAGGAGGAGGGTCAGGCGTACATGAGTTGCTCACTTGTTCCACCAATGTATTTAGAAGACAAGGTGTCAGACACTCACTCGGTTCAGTTCTGAGAGCAGGGGGCCTGAGATCTTTTGACAAGGCATGACTCACAAGGCCATCAGTAAGCGGTGGATGATTCATGTAATGCTGTCATGACAATATCTGACATTAGCAGGTTAGCCCCCCCCTACTATAGAAAAAAAGGCTGCTATTTTCCCTGGTTGGAAAAGTGGCACCGATTTCTTACTGTTAATCACAATCTTTTCAGGAGCATAAGCCAAAGGAGCATTAAGCACTGGAGAATCATTGCGAGGACCACACAAAACACATTGCCACTCAAAAAGATCCCAAGGCCCTTGCCCCGGAGATGGGGGTAGTGGAATGGTTACAGCCAGAAGATGTTCTTGATCTGAGAATGGAGCGTAGCACAATGCCTGGTCAGCCATGTCTACTCTGCTTCTTAGAAAGTACATATGCTGAATTGGAAAGAGGAAAACAGCTGGGGAATGTGTGTCCACCAATTTTGTGCAGTCAATTGTAAAATAAAGACTTGCACCTTAGAAACCTTCTGCTTGTCTTGTTGAATAGTCTTGTCGCTCACATTGAAAGAAGAATGGGAACAAAAGGACAAGGAGTAGGGTCTGAAGAAATACAATGCAGTAACTCTACAAGGTGAACAGTGGTTCTCGGCTCCTGGCTTTGCAGATCTGCAAAATTGCACTCTCCACGCACTCAACGCACACGTACCCTGGTGCTGGGAGATTTAGTAGGGTAGCCCACCTCAAGTCAATAGGATGGAAGAAAAGACTGCTGCTGCTGTATGAAACGCTAAGGCACTATGTGTATTGACAGTCAATAGTCAGGAAGAAATGACTGCTGCTGCTGTACAAAATGCTGAGGAACTATGTATAGTGGCAGTACTTCCTGCAAAACTGCACTCTCGTAGCACTCACTGTGCGCAATCCGCGTTGCTGTGAAATTTAGTAGGTTAGCCCACCTCCAGTCAATAGGCAGGAAGAAAAGACTGCTGCTACTATATGAAACACTGAGGCACTCTGTGTAGTGGCAGTACTGCACTTTCCATGCACTCAAACTTTTATATAATGTAACATAATACACAAGTAGTACAACTCTGTAGTCACCACCCAAAAATGTCGACTGACTTGCAGACACTGGGCCTCATTATAAGTTTGGAGGTAGCCTTGCCGGTAAAACCAGCAGGCTGCCGCCAAACTTCTGAAAATTTCCAGCGCCCACGAATGGGTAATTACCGAGGCATTCCAGACCCGCTGGACCCGGTATTTGCCCATTCACGGGCGCCAGAAATAAGATGCTCCCCATTCCCATTCGGCCCTGTAGCGACATGCTGTGCTCGCGGGTGCCACTCTGCCCAACCCAAAGGGCAGAAAGGCACCCGCAAGCACAACTCGTGGTTTGCCGGTCCAGGAACTACGGTACCTGCAAGCTTACCTTTACCGTAGTTCCCGGACCGGCAAACTTATAATGAGGCCCACTGCCGCCTACCCATGTTTTTGTCATCTAAGTTTATGCGACATATCGCAAAGGCCCTGTTCTCTTGCAGTGCTCTTTTTTAGTTTGAGCTATTAGGTGTCGCTTGTGACACCTATAATAACCCAAACTATTGCATTCAAATACTGATTTATGTGTACATAGGGAGGAGAGTTTCTGACAAGAGGGACACACAAATGACATTTGAGGAGGGGGTACACATTGTATTAGTTGTTGTTTGCTTATGAACCCTCCCATCCCCTGCCCCTAGCCATGCTAATCCCAACCCTTCCTGCCTTTCCTCGCCTCCACAATGAACTCTTTGAGCTCTGAGCTCTTACATGGTGCTGGCCATCTTGGATGACTGTCTCTAAGGAAGCTCTCCGGAAAGAAGCCATACTAGCGCCCATCTTTGACCGGGAAATATACCATGCATATTCCAAATAAAATGATACATTTTCAGGCGATTACCGCATTTTTTCCATTTATATTTTCCATTTATATGTAGAGCGAATTTCAAATGTATGTCATAACCTTTTTTTCCACTATCGATCTCTACTTTGCTGTGTCTATTTATTACTTCTATGTGTGTACATTAATAAAAACCCCTTTTTGTTTATATTATGATGATTGTATAATGGTGGGCGGGACTGCAGAGGTGAGTTTGCACCGGCATGGGTCCAAGTTTATCGTCTTGTCTTAGGCTCTTGGGGAGGAGGTACCACACCTTCATTTCAGACAATAGATTGACGAAACATCCAAATTACACAATCTCAGTTTTAATAAAATAAAGAAGTACCTTAATTTATTTCTGTTCTCGAGGCGAATTACAGAAACCGTAAGTCATTCTGCAATGTCTGTGAAGTAACAGCGATAGTATGCATGTTGTTTGGTAACTTGTGATAACAAACTGATACTTTTTTTTAATGGAATGCTTTCCATTGCAAGTAAACGAGATGATTTGACTGTGCACACATAGCAAGACACTGCAACTCACAAGACAGATGCTGTCTTGGGCCAGAAGCACTTATCTGCAGCCCAGTTATCTCTAAACTGAAACTGGCCTGCAGATGGCCTGGAAGAGTCACATCAGGACCAAACTCCAAAGGAGGCATAGAAACCAGAAAGATGGTTACTTGAGACATAAGAGCATGCATGTATTATGGTGTTGGCGATTATGACTATACTGGAGCAAGTTGGAATCTAGGCGCTGCTGGAAAAGTGAAGCCCTCATCCTTATCAGGGGATGTTAGGACGTCAACTAACTCTTTTTAAGCACTGAAATGCACTCGTGTTAATCTACATCTAAGACAATGGTGGCAAATTGAAATGCTAAATGTACATGCACATTATAGATGCCAATAAAAACATTTTAAAACAAATCATATATTCGAATTGGAATGCTGCTCCTTGACCCTGTCCATCATCTGATTCACCTTCCTTCCTCTTCCTATCACATGGACGTATTTATTTAGTGGGGGGTTATTAATTTTGGGGATCACTGCGGTTTGTAGTGGCTCGCTCAGATAGTCACTTATCGCACACATTCTGTGAGAAGGGGGGAGGGAGCGAGAGGGAAGGGCTTAGGAAATGGGGTGAAGAACAACAATCCGGAGCTGTTGTCAAAGGCACGCCTTCCTACATAACACGTGGTCTGGGGTGGCCTGCAAGAGATGGTCTTTCTCTCCAGTTTGCCTTGTTGGATGCCCGTTGCAGCTGCTGGTGTTGGAAGGGATGGCAGAGGCACGGCACCTCCATATAGAGAACATTGATGCACCCGAGTGTGGAAATATGACAAAAGGTTGGGATGTTCTTCGCTTGCCAGATTGTCATTGTTAGTATAGTTGCCAAGTGATCTGTTTGACATCTGGAGACAGATCTGCCGTTTCAATAAAAGACAATTTGCATTTTGGGATTCGTGGTGAATGATCCCCTATTCACTGTATTGAACTAAACATCCCAGAATGCAGGGGTGTTGCTAGGTCTGGAAAAGACCCGGGGCTACGCTGGTGTTGGAACTGGTGGGACTGGGGGCTAGCTAGTCTTTTGGCTGTAGCTCCTGAGATTCTATCCGGGGCTACAACTAAAAGACCAGGGGCTATAGCCCCCTTAGCCGACCACTAGCAACGCCCTTGCCAGAATGCAAAGTGATGTCCGTTAAATTCCAGGGCCAGCTCATGGTGTCACATATGAGGCCGCTGGTTAGGTACTTGCCTTAATTTGATGAAGTGTTGTGGCGAGAATTGGCTGTACTGGCATCCTCCTAAACCTGTGTTATTTTATTTCTTTAAAGACTATAACCATAGTTAATGTCAACTTTTAAATTCTCCCCTCAATCTCCAGTGACTTTTTTTCTGGTCCTTATGCCCATACAAACAGACCCAAAATCATAACTCAAAACCTTGCTTACTAATGCAAAATAACCACACAGAGCATGAATACATCTGGCCTCCTTTGGAGTGAAACACGTTTGTGTGCAGTTTTGTAATCCTGCGTGATAAATGGGTACTGTCCCTAGTTATTCGTCTCACTAACAGAGGAAGGATGGCTGGGCATGCTTCAATTTCTAACCCATTGTCTTTATTACTCCTAATCTTCCTCAGCACAGTACTTACTTACTAGCTGCACACCTCCAATTCAGGGCCCCTCTTTTTAAGCCCATAGTCTTCCCCAGAGTTATAATCCCCAATATCCCACAGTCACCCATCGGACTATGGGTCCTTCCATCCACCCAAGGATGGGAGAGGCAGCACCTAAGTAGTGTGTCGAGGAAGAGCAGAACTAAGAGTAATGAAGATTGGCAGTATGTAACCAAAGCATTACCTCTACGCCGCTCTTCCTGTTCCACAGTGCTGCTTTAAGTATGTATAATGCATATTAAAGCTAATGATTTAAGGTGACTATCAATAAGACATCCCTCTGCTACTCCAGTCACTGCTGTTTCCTTGCAACCCATTCTTTGCCACCTTTCTCTTTGTTGAGTCTCGGACACTTCTGCCAAAAGGGCAGGATCTCTGATAGTGCACATGAGTCGGTAATGACGATTGGAGGTTTTGGGGCTAGCCCAAGAGACTACCTGATACATATCCAGTAGAGGAACCTCTTGAGCATCTTGCCCTAAAGCTACTACTTTTGTCAATGGCCTTTGAATTGTTCCCCTATATAGGAACCGCTTCATATGCTAGGGCAATGCTCGATGTAATGTCTCGGCTGATAAAAATTACAGACACCCTCTTTCTCTCACAGAGTTCCTTTATAGGTACAGTTTTCTCCAGCTACATTAGAACAACTCTCCTCAGATCTAGGTGGTGCTATAATCTTTCCTCTCCTAATGAGGGGCCCTAAAAAGAAGCCACAGGAGCTCTCGTATAGCTGATGGAACCTCAAAAGAACTTCAGGGAGACAGGAATTATCACACTGTAATGCCAGTGCTTCTGGTAGAACCATTATTCAAAACGGTGGTTTTTGGTATTAATGCCCTTATTGCACCCAAACCAGGGGTCAAGTCTTAAAAATTAAAATGGGGGGACTCATCAACAAACGCAATGGGATGTGATGTCACCAGAAATGAGAATATCGAGCTTAAATATGCACATTTCATTAAATTGGCTTTGCATACCCACTCAACTTGCACATGACGAATGGCATTTGCTTTTCATAAAATCAACACACACACAAAACCAAGAGAGGATATTTTCTTCTAATAGTGTTTTTGAAAACGCTAAAAGGTGTTCATGCTTTAAACTCCAAGAGCCAATACAAATGTTTTCCCTTGAACTTGCAGTACCGAAATGGCACTTTTTACCTTTCATTCTTATGTTAATTTTCATCAGGTCATATATAGTGCAGTGGTGAAGTGTCCGGCCTTCAAACACAAATATTGAGGTTCGATTCCGACATCGGCTTTAATTTGCAAATTCAAAGAGGACATTCAATGAATTTATTTCATTTTAGCTGGGGGCAGGGGTTGAGTCCACCCTCTAAAAAAAAAAAAAGTGGGTGGCCTACGTCCACCCGCATGTCCCCTCGATTTGAGCCCTGACCCACACGTTTCAACTCGATGGATCCCAAAGATTCAAGGGGATGTTATTGCAACACCCTTAGTGCCAAGTGCCGATTTCCAAGAGAACCCCTGAGTGTGATTGAACAAGATATAAATAAGCTCCTGAGAAGTCATCCCTCCAGGAGGTCCTCTGGGCATTCGTAGCTGCCAAGTTGCCCTGTGTCATGCATGTCTCCGCAAAGCAGTTCCGTGTTCCCCCCATTACATGATGGGACTTGCAGTTTCGTTTTTCTCATTGTAAATGTGGGCCTTCATGCAAAGTTAACATCCAGGACTGGCTCAAAGAGTCACGCATGACATGGAGCCTCTTGCCATCTATGGGAATTCTCCTCCGCTTTCATAGCATCCCCCTACGGGATGATGGACGACCCTCCAGATCAACCCATCACTTCAGGAATGCCACATGTTGCTTGTAAGGTATTCTCCCCTCATTTGGGCTCCCCTCGCGGCTATACCACTTTTCTAATGGACAGCGTTAACTGAGGAGAGGCCCAGTTCTGCAGGCTCTTGCTTTCAGTGTCTATGCTCCCATTTCCAGGTGTTGCTCTGAAAGCTCTCCCCATGGATATCAAAACACTGGGATATTGCTGCTCACCACTAATGCATAAGCAATGAAACTATTTGACAAAAATATCAGGTAAATTGATGGCATGATTATCAACGAATCTTGTCAAAACTCTCCAGGGTACTATTTAGTATACCTTGCAATAGTTCACAACAATGGATTGTTATTAACCACTGTATGACTAGTATGATTTGGGTTTTGTTCAGAATTTTGGTTTTGTTTTTCCATTTATGTCATTTGTGTCATTTGACTATATGTATTCCCCTAGAACATTGGTTTTAGGTTTTGTTCTTCGATATGCTCAATACGAATACGGATTTTTCACTTTTTATATTAAAATAAATTCTATTTTGAGATACTCTCTGTGACCTTTGTGCATTTTAAAACAAATGAAAATGCTCCTAATAGATGGGGTGAGCATGATCTACAACCTAATGTTGACTTTGATTCACCTCAGATTGCAAGAGGTACTCAAAACAGACTAGGAAGAACTCTTTGGAGGAAAACATGTACTTGTTTTCAGAGATCTCCTTCAATTGACACTAGTCAAAGGTGAACCTATCTTCAAAACCTTAGGACACAAACATTGCCGTATAAGTCTAGGAAGCATTGGGAATGTAACTATAAATGTACACAACACATAGTGTTGTTAGCAATGTGGGCATTTTCTTTGTTGATTAAAAATATCAGGGGTGCCAACAACTAAGGTCCAAAAGAGCAAAGGGTGTAGATAAACCCATTAACATTAAGGCACACTATATATCTAGTGTGGGCAATTGCTCCACTCAGGATATAAATCCCAAGAAAGTCTTATTGAGACAATAAGATGGCAATAGCAAGAATGTATTTACTAAAACCATAATGTGGGCAAATAACTATTCACCAAAAAGGTTCTAAATCTTATGAATGCAATTCATGAAGTATGTAACAAAGTCTTAATTACAGCCACTGTTATTGTGACTTGCACAACCGGTGGCTTGCCTGCAACCCCTAAGCCTTAAACCACTGTATATCGGTAGTTTCGATCATTGTGTGTTTTGTGGCCATCATCATTCCCTTTATTTGGGCTACAAGGTGTCACTTGCGACACCTATAAGCTGAAACTATTGTATTAGAACACAGATAGGGAGGAATGGTATATGAGGAGGGACACACATCATGTAGGTGGTGTTTTGGTATATTTCCACCCGTTGACTTCCCATGGACATGCTAATCACATTTCCACCCAGTTCCTACCCTTTTCCATCCAAAACACATCCTAGTGGGAATTCTTTGAGCTCGCTTTAATCAATCAAGCTTTGCACTCCAAGTGCTTGTCAGTGTTTTTTCAAAGCAGTCTTGTAAGAGTTAATTGGAGTTAAAAACCTGCAACTGGTGTAATAAAAATGTCTTATCCAGGTCTGTCTTCAGCCACTCAATTTATAAGCACCCTGTGTGTCCTTCACTGAAGAACTGTTAAAAAGAAGCCCAAACTGTTGGCATTGCCAATGCTTGTTTCAATTTGGAGTGCAGTTTGGATGGGAGGTTTTTCAATGATGCCCCCTCTCTCTGCTCATTTCCTTCTTTTGGTGCTTGTTATTTGCCCCTTTTTCCTTCTTTTTTTGATTTAGTATCTCAAATGGTAATTTTGTAAAAAGCTTTCTCCCCAACATCGAGTTTTGTATTGCTGCTAACTTGCATGCCATCTACCTGAATGAATGCAATCAAATGAGATGGGCAATCTAAGATTTCCATGGAAGTTGATTCCTCAAGAATTCCCATGAAAGGCTCATACGTGGAAAAATACCCTCACAAGCTATTTCCAGGCTGGGAGGGCCTGCACCCAAAACTGACAGAAAAGCAAATTCATTGCCGTCTACTTCTTCAGCCACAGCAGAACCATTCACCAGGGTACAAGGTACAGCAGAAGGTGTGGGGACACAAATTAAGTTTCTACAAAGATACAGTGGTCCATGTAGTCTTCATCAATCCAGTCTGCAGTTTTTATTCCACCACGTTTATAGCTACATGCAAATTGCACCATGGATGCACACACACTGTAGATGATCAGCTAGTTCTTGTATCGATTCACACATGTTTCATAAATCCTGATTACACATGGGATACTTCTGACAAATTCCCCAACAGTTGTACATGATTAAACCACATCTGCATCATTGAATCCCCAGGTTTTGCAATTGAAAGATAGATCTAATTAGTATATGTCTGAGTAAGAAGGAAGGATTGATCAGCAGCAGCATTCGACAGCTTAGCCATTGCTTGTTTGTGTGGAGCACATGATAAAGAAGAGACACACCCTTTAAACAACACCCTTTGACTTTACCAATAGCAGTCATCAGTTTATTCCCCCACAGCTTGAAGTGAGGTTTCGAGAAAGTCATTAAGGAAGTGTTAGACACAGTTTACCCTAGAGTCATTCTAGGTACTATTTACCCTAGCACCATTCTAGATACTATTTACCCTAGCAGCATTCTAGATACTATTTAGCCTAGCAGCATTCTAGATACTATTTACCCTAGCGCCATTCTTGATACTATTTACCCTTGCACCATTCAGGATACTACTTACCCTGGTGCCATTCTAGATACTATTTACCCTAGTCCCATTCTAGATACTATTTACCCTAGCACCATTCTAGATACTGTTTACCTTAGCACCATTTTAGATACTATTTACCCTAGCACCATTCTAGATACTATTTACCCTTGCACCATTCAAGATACTACTTACCCTAGCACCATTCTAGATACTATTTACCCTAGCACCATTCTAGATACTATTAACCCTAGCGCCATTCGAGACACCGTTTACTTGAGCGTCATTCATAACCTTTTATTCTCACCCGACTCAATCAGAGGTCAGAAAATGTTCCAGGTGCCAAGAGGGCAAAGGTTCTTCCTGTCCAATATCAAGTTGAATATTCTGTACCACAGCTCTGCCTAAGAATATGTGGCCCTAACGCTACACTGTCAAATACTGCAATCATAATAAAGTGCAAAAGGAAACAGGCTCTCTTGGAAATGTACACCCGGGAGTTTTTAAGAAAAGTATATCATGCAGAATAGGAGTTTGACTAACAGAAGGGCCTGTTGCATTCAATGAATTAAAACATGGCAAAGGCTTTACCGACCAGAGGCAGTGTTGTCTTTCAGTGGGTCATACACAGTTTAGAATTCAGTGTGCGGTCTTTGTGAACACCTACTAGATGAAGAGGAACAAGAAGGGGCACAGGTGTTTTTAATGGTTTAGTTGAACAGGCCACTAACCTGATCACCTGACCCTAATGCCCAATGTAAGAAGTTGGTTGCATCTATAAAGGCTCCTAACAACCAACAGCCGAATCGCCAAATGGAGAAACATGAAAATGCCTGTGAGAGTCCAACAGAAATAGTGAACTATCCTGTAACCATCAGAGGGAGATTAACCACTGAGGCCCCTCCTCTGTCAACTTAAGTTGACAAAGTGCAAGTCTCAGGTTGTGGCGGGGGCAGGGAAGGAGCTGGGGCGAGAGGGGTCGGTCACCCTTCCTCGCCCCCCCCCTGGTGACTAGCGTGCCTCTCATGCCACCTGCGGGGCTGGTACTCAGTCAGGACTGGCACTGACTGGTCGCCAGCCCTGATAATAAAAAATAAACCCTGCGTGTGGCGCGCAGATGAGTGCAGCATGCCAGTAAAAAGAAAAATTGAGTGGCTTGCCGACGTGTACAATGCAACCTGCCATTCAAAGGGTTGCCATGGCCACCCCGTTGGCATTTCTACATATGCGCTGTGGACGTCCCAAAAGGCCAGGTTCTGCTGGTGCCACACACCTGCATATGTTGAATGTCCTGCCTGGCCATGCTCAGTGCCCTTATGTATGTATGTATAAATATGTCTTGGAATGTAATCTATTGTGTGCATGTGTGGCATGAATGACTAGTTGAGTGAGTTTGTAGTTGTGTGTGTATGTTGCATGTGTATGACTGGATGAGAGTGTATCAGCATGCGTGTGTGTGCATGTGTTTGTATCATCTCTGCAAGGGATTTACATTAACCAACCATGTATTCTTGGTCACCGTAAATCCCCTGCTATGACTGCTGGCATAGATAAGTTGTGTGTCAGCAGTTTTATATATTTATGATTTACATTGACCATTATTGGCATGAATAGGTTATGGCACCAGATTCATGCATGTGATATAAAGTGACCATGACTGTCATATATAGGTTGTCCTATCTATGCCAGTAATGATCACTCCAAATCACATTCATGCAGCTGCTGCCACAACCTATCTATCCCAGTAATGGTCACTTTAAATCATATGCATGAAGCGCTTCATGCATCTGATTTGAAGTAACTGTTACTGGTATAGGTAGGTCGTGGTAGCAACCTTGTGCATGTGATTTAAAGTGACCATTCCGGCATGGACAGGTTGTGGCAGAAGCTTCATGAAAATACTACAAAGTACTCCTATGTAGTGTATGGTTAGCGGCATTGCATTTCCCGGATTTTTCCATGTGACCAACTGTATATTTTATGGCTTTTTATCTCTTTTTTTGTCAAAATGTGTACTGCACATTATTTAAAATGGAAAACTCACAATCATTTATTCTGTACCCCCTTGCAAGGATTGGTCACTCGCACTAATTTGAGGAAATATTTGGGCCCCTCCTCTCAAAATATTCACCAGGCATTGATATTGATATTTTATTTCTATTGCGCTCCTACACAAGTGTTTCAGAGCACGACAAGGCAAGGGAGGGGAACAAGAGAGAACAAAACAACGATCTTCACTAGGCCCCGTGACATTGAGAATGCACAAATGCATGGGAGGGGGGAAGTGCATGGAAGGGGGAGAAGTGGAAAGTGCGGAGCAAAGGAGAAACAGATAAATAATAACAAATAAATAAATAATAAAGGCAACAAACAGTAGTAGTGCAGCCAGCAAGTGGCAAGTGCTGGGTTGAAGGCAGCAGACATGGGAGGTCTGATAAGTGCAGGAAGAAAAAAGGGGGGACTGTATGGGTACAGATACAGACCCCAGTGCAAGGGGTGGCCCGGAGGCAGTGAGGGAGGGTGGCAGGGTGAGCAGGTACCTGGGCCCAGAGGACAGAGGGTGGCCAGGTGCACAGTGCCAAGAGAGAACAGATCAGCAGGGGCAAGGGGGAGCGAATGGCAGAAGCAAAGAGGAAGGTCTTGAGGTGCTTCTGGAACCGGAGATGGTTTGCTTCAAGTTTTAGAGTGGCAGGGAGGCTGTTCCAGAGGGGGGCCCCAGCCGAAGACAGAGATCTACCCCCAGCTTATTTCTTTGAAAGGAATAACTGCCCATGAATCATGAAATGTACTGGATATGTTTGTTCTTTCCGTACAGAAACAAATATATATTGTATGCCTTTTCATCCAATTTTTCTTAACAATTGTGATGCAAATTGCGCTAATTTCAGAAAAAATGTAGGAATCATTCACAGAAAGCATTCACCACCCCTTGGGGGCTCTGCCATGAATCGGTTAGAATGTTGGTGCCTCTTTAGGAGCTATCCTCTCCCCTCCCTGCTTCAAGAGCTGCCCCTCCACTGGAGGCAGGTATAGCAGAGGTAATGTGTACAGGGCGTGGAAGAAGTTACATATCAGGTTCAGATTTGTTACTGAAGAGCCCACTCCAGTTCAAATCACAAAATGCGAACGCTGAAGGGAGTAGAGTCTGTACCCACACTGCACCCATTCTATCCAGAGTCACCTCTCAGTACCCTGTCGTGTTCTGAATAATTTCAGGTTTCAGAGAAGGTAAATTCAAGATAACTTGGTCACTGCTAACTTATTCTCTGGTTTTACACTTGTGAAACATTCAATACCTTATTGTATGGGCCGGTTTCTGTGGTGTATGGAATTGTTGGCTAAGTCGTAAATAGCCTTTTAAGAGCAATACAACTCAGGTCTTCATGGACAAAGTGCTTTCTAACAAATTACTTTGCAACTTGAACCACTGTGTCATTACCTGGCGTGGATTGACCTTTAGGGCAATCTGCGCTCAGAGGCAGATGGCCGTAAAGCGCTGGGCAAATTCCATGAAATGAAAACATGAAGTGATGAGTTTGGCTAGTTCTGGCCAGTGTGGGCAGGTATGATGACTTAGTTGCAGTGCATTATACAGCTGGCAGTCTGGACCGATGACAAAGACCAATCATGTTCTAAAGGCACCATTTGTCACAATATGTCTGAAAGATGCGCTCCCTTTCCATGATGCTGCTGCTCAAACACTTTGGGGCCAATACATGGAATTATTTGCGTTGAAAATAGTGAACTTGCGTGCTAAACTGCGTTCATGGAACCGACTGCGTGGGACTCTCTTGGGACTTGCGTGGAGTTTGCGCAGGCCCGGCACGTCTGTGTGAATAAATTAGCACCTTTCGTGAGACTCAACATGCATAAATGTGGCCGTGTTGAGGGATGGTAAGGGCCAAGCAGTCGCACACCCATCTCCACTCAACTATAACCATATTCAAGGATTTGAACTGGGAACGTTGTGTTGCGACAAAGTACACACAAATCCCGGAACCTGATAGCAGGCATAAATATCAATGCACATTCAACGCGTATAGGAACAAATGCATATAAAGCATGCAGAACACACAAAACAAACAACTACAGCCACAATGAATCCAGCAGTACTCAGAACTATTGTGCACGGACACCACAGGAGGAGGAGGATGCCCACGGCCTGGATCTTCACAACACGCACTACACTTTTTGGCATGACAGATCATCCGGTCTATGGCAGGTACATGTCCCCCACCATAGAATCCTAGACCTTGTCCTGGACTCGGAAGCTGGCCTGACATCACCTACCATCTGCTCCCAGGCCCTTACCCTGCTAGAAAAAGGGCTTGCCACTTAGTCCTTCCAGCAGACCACTGCAGTAGTTGGTGGGATATCACAGGCCACCCAGTCACGCTGTCTACACCAGGTGCTGTCCTGCATAACAGCACATGCATGTGTGTACAGGCACATATATATTCCACGAACACTGGTGGAAAGGCAGACAGTCATGCAGGATTTCTATGCAGTGGCACACTTCCCCCATGTACTAGGTGCAATAGACTGCACACATGTTGTGCTACGGCCACCCCGATTGACAGAGCACATCTACTGGAACAGAAAGCACTGGCACTCCATCAATGTGCAGGTAGTGTGTGATGCCAGGGGGATCATCATGCAAGTCTATGCTAATTACCCGAGCAGCACACATGACAGCTACATCTTCTGCATGTCACCTCTGCACTGGGCCCTGGTATCTGCAAAACTTGGCAACGCATGGCTCACTGGCGAGTATGAACGCTCATGCACATCACACACTGTACAATGGACCCCACCAATAAATTTCAATGTCAACCATGTACACATTTACAGGGGACAGTGCCTACCCGCTGACTACCTTTATGATGACACCCTTTCGGAACTCCGCAACACCAGCTCAGGTGAGGTACAATGTTGCACATGTAGCCACTAGGGGCATAGTGGAACACACATTTGGACTGCTAAAGTCACGGTTCCACTCCCTTGACCACTCTGGTGGGTTGTTGCTATATGCACCACCAGTAGTCTGTACAATCATCGTGGTTGCATGTGTCCCGCACAATGTAGGCCCACAGTGTAGTGTACCAGTGGACAGGAACCACCCTTGCCCATGGCTGGCCAAAGGGCACATGGAGAGGCTGCACGCACATAGCTGGTGCAATCATACTTCACATAAATATGAGCCCATGTGGAGTACACACAGTGAAGCCACCTCCCAGGTGCCAATTCAATGATGAATTGGGGCCTATCCTCCGTGCCCCCAACAACACTCTGAATGTGCCACTGGGAGTGCAAACATATGTGTGTCCATCAGACATAAAACAACATACACAAGCAGAGGCCCCAGAAAAAAATATGTAATTGGGACTATACCACTACCACTTTGTGAAATCATTCTGGGGGCTCAACAACTGTACAAATGCCAAAGATATAAGAGCAATAAAAAATCTGTTCAGAATGAAAAATGCATGAAGTAGGCAACAGTCAAATGTTAGCACCCAAAGATTCATGGCCACCAAAACAACAATTCCACCAATTCACATAATCCCCATAAATCTGATTGAAGACCTGTGTGATCATTTGCACTACAGACATACACATATCCATGTAGCTGTGAGCATGAAAGGCGGGGTACAAGATTGCACATGTGACATACGTATTGGGAATATGGATACATTGCACACCATATAAAAAAAACACTGAATAAGACACCATTTGTAAGTGACCAAAAGTGGTTATCACACCCCAAGAGCCACATATACAGAATCATACAATAATGGTGCAATTGCACATGACAACAGCCTGTGACTCATGGCCCAATATGTATGGCAATGCTGAAATGAACAGAGACATAGCAACTTGCACCAACATGTTTCCGTGTAGTGCACCCAAAAGCACACACCACAAGCAACAAAGTCCCTTACCACCTTCATATGAACAACAACTGCACTGCATGTAGACACCAAACCTCACACACCAGGCCACAAGTAGGAATTCATAGTACAATATATATGCTAACAAACTCAGGCGAGGACAGCCCTTGATCCACAATGTGTGTACACAACAATGAACATAGTCATTGGCCAATACATTCCCTGACAAGCACTATGCTCACAATACAGTCACATCAAAGCATTCATGTTGAACCTTAAAAAAAAATTGCACTGCAAGAGAAATGCACATCTTACCTCATCCCATGTGATCAAGCACCAGCTCGACTGTGCAGTCCTCCTAAAATCTGCCAGACTGTAAACCAACAAACACGATTGCAGTGTCCTGTGTACGCATCCAACGTGAACTTCCTCCACAATTGCTACATCCACAATTGCTACATCCATCCATCATTCCATGGGAAATTCATCAGTAGAGAAATGCAAATCAATGTGAGGGCAGGCAACACATCCATGCACCTAGACATACAGCAATATGTGCCCCCCTGAGTGACCTGCCACAAATGCATACAATAACTCGCACACATGAAGTCACATCTGCCCACCTCACACCAATTAAACAATAACCATTCCAACATTGACACCTTACCCACGCATCCCCACAGTGACACCTTACCCACCCACAACACTTACACTGCCCCCGAGTGCCATGCAGTGAATGACCATGTCACTCTTATACAGCATGACACTCAAAAGACCCCCAAAAAGAAACCACGTAGAGGAAGGAAACCCAGGAGCACCTTTGTAGTATTCTAAATGCCATGATATGCCATACCCTCATCAATGTGGCAATGAGACAGTACAAGTAAACACTCCCAACCCCAACCTTAAACACGTGTCAGAGCACACAACCAACAAGGCATTCCACCCTAATGACAACTCACCAACAAATGCCCTACAGTGATAGCCACCACCAATAGGATCCCGCAACCCGATCCACCATCAATGTGTGTTGAACACCCCATGCATATACACACCAGCCCAATAACACAATGTGTGACATGCACCCACGTAGCTGGACCCCTACCCACAAAAAAAGGAAAAGAAAACCAACCACACACAGTGCAGGAATACTTGATGCAAATCACAAGACAATTGACACCCTGAGTGCCCTTCAACTACCTGCACAGTGTACCCACCTGGCTTGTATCAACTGCATCACAGCTGGAAATACATTTACAAATTGCAAAGACATGCATTGCAACAATCAAAAGATATGGACAACCCTGGCAACTGATGTAGTGACCAAGACATCTTGGATCACAGAGTGCAAGAGGTAGACTGGACATAGAGTGATGATTGAATAGCAGTGGAGTAGATCAGTAGAGAGAGAGAGAGAGAGAGAGAGAGAGAAAGAGAGTGAGAGAGAGAGAGAGGGGGGACAGGAGAAAAACATTTCAAGGAGGAGACTGTCTGCAGCGGAGATGAAGACGGACATGTCTGACACCACAGTGGGTGATGGCATTGATAAGGCAACCTCGGGATGAAGATGGAGACATGAACATCTCTGGAAGTAGCATCCTAGTTTGAGAGCATGGAACATACAGAGATGGAATAGAACCACATGTAGTGGTCCATGAAGGACAAAAGAGGGTGAAGCTGAAGTTCACACTGGCAAAGAATGTGCACATGTGAAAGGTCAATCATCAACTCTACATCAGAAACAACACGGGCAACATCCAGCATGGCATGCAAATCACAAAAAGACCCATGTATGCACATCCCTGCTAAGAAGGCACTTTTACATATACCCAGACTATACAACAACAAACATACACCCCTGTGCACAACACTGCAAACGGACCTCACCCCTCAACACACCACACACTCTGATTGTGTGCATGGATTCCGGGGTGCACTTGCAACTCACCCAGGGAGAACAGATAAAGACAACCTCTGACGAGTGGACAATCTTACGCATGCATGGGTCACCAATGTGGGCATGCAATGTTCACTTACTGACGTTGGCAGATGACATGAAGAAGGAATCCAAACCAATGGACATGGAACACAACCTGCTGAGATAACCAACATAATTAAACACTGTGAAAAAAAGTCTTATCAATGTGTAACACAGAAGCAGTCAGTCACGGGAACACATACACATAAATGGCCAACCTGACATGCATTAAGTGAGACAAACATGTCCTGTGGAGTCAATGCACACAAAAGGCCAGAATGGTTCTCCACAGGCAGTGTCATGAGGCTCTGCAGCGGAGGATGAAGATACATGAGAATCCATGTGTGTGGCATGTGTTGAACAGTGGCATGTCTGGGCAGGTCATGTAAGTGGATAAGGGATTGGATTGTGAAGTGGCACAGGTCAAAGAGAAGTGTGCACAGGGAATGCACATGCAGGGCAATGAAGTAAACTTGGGACAGGGGAGTTGAAGGGTGGCAGTAAGGAGACATCATTACTGTTGGTTATGAAGATGCACAGTGAATGCATGGCATCAATCAGTATGTACATACAGACTGAATGAAACACTACCAAGGGGTAAAGTGTGTATAGTGCTGTCCCTTCACTTACAATCTGTATAGTGCTGTCCATTCACTTACAATCATGGTGTCACTTATCTAAGTAAATGCATCTACCCAAACAATGCACACGCATCAAAGTGTAACTGCACATACTCACACATGGATGTGTACAGACACACACCTGCCTAGACATTCTCTGTGACACAAGGTTAACCCACCAGTATCTCAAGATGTGTACTGCATGCAAACACCATGGTGACCAATAACACTGACACACTGACACAACATGCAAGGCAGTGCACATGCTTACTTGCTTACTGAGCTGGCAGGATGTGATTCCCTCATCACCTCCACCAGGAATTGTGCCTCCAAATGTGTGAGAGGAGGGCCAGTGCCTGGCAGATGGCTTAAGGACTAGGGATGCGAAAGTGGGCAGGCTGAACCTCCGAGGGAGTGCAGTCACTGCACGATTGTGTAGTACTGCAAAATGCAAAAAAATGGGACAATGCATTACAACAGGCATGTTTCTTAATCATGCACACAGCACACATGCGTAAAGATTCACTCAACCCAATGTTACCTGCACATGCCCTCCTGTTGACCACGATGCAACCATGCCAGTTGACGTCACTGTGCTTGGCTTCCTGTCCACAAGTGCATTCATCATGCCCCTGAGAGTACAACAGCACATCTCAAGGTCGAGCAAATAAATAAAAATAATACACCTTTGAAAGTGCAAAACAAAAACACATGCCAACATCTGGGTCAGGCGGGGGCACAGGCCATGCAGAAGTGTTCTGCTGGGTAAGGCGAGGTAAGGAGTGCTGTATTTTTTCTCTTTCTGTGGCTTGGAGGCGTGGCTACCCTGTCCCTGTACCTAGCAGTGCTTCAAAAACTCTAAAACCCACGGAACGTGTAGCAGAGGTGGTGCAGAGGTAGTCTGCTGTGGTCCCCTGTTGGCCCGAGAAGTACTGGGTAAATCCACCTTTACTTTTATTTTCGTTTCTGCCTCCCTTATGTCTCACTGAATGCTTATATCAGCTGTCTGTTAATAGTAAGCCCTGTGCATGCGAACACTAATACCACTAACCAACTCGCTGTCATTTACGTGGCACTAGCCCATGGAGGTAGACTTTCGGACCACACGGGCTGTGCTTCACTTTGTCGCCTCCATGTATTCCCTATTTTTGCACAAGTTTCTATCAGGAAGGAGCAACTGTTTTTGTAATAATGTCCAAACCGACACTACCAAGTGCAATGGCCCATCTGAATTGTAAGACAAAAAATCAGAGCCATACCAGGACTCGAAGGAAAAACATAATTAACGGCTTGATAAAGCCAATAAATAAAAGTCCTCCCCAAACTGTCATTTTGTCTTTCTTCAAAGCAAAAGAAACATGTCCACAAAACTCTAAAACTTCAAGATTTTCGAGCAAACTATCTGAGATTTCTTTCTCCCAATCCATTGACAACAACTCTCTGCTGAAATTGGTTGTAAACCTGCAGCGCGCGTCGCTAGATGGTGAAAAGGACTTACCTATGGAACCATGTGAAGAAAACTCCATAGATATAAATCTTTCCAACTCGCCAGACGTGGTTGCTCTGGTCTCACCTTCTCATTCCTCCATTACAAGTCAAGGCACGGAGGTGGGCAGTGTGTCTGACTAGGCCATTGATTCTGATTCAAGTGACAATCTATCTACCAGTGACATGCGTACTATCGTTGCTAAGTTCGACTATCTATTGCTGCAAATGGGAAAAATGGCCAGGGACCAACAGGTCATTAAATCCACACTGGCCTTAATTTCCCATTGAATTATGACCAAAACCAACATGCCTCTGTGCCCGACTCCTCCTGTACCGACCCGACCCCGACGCAAGGGTTCTATTGCTTAATTAGTAACCCAGCCCGCAAAAATTGCGTGACCGGGGCACTAAAAGCTTTTTTTTTTTGTCTCGAAACACTGCTGCATTTCGGCACTGCAGTGTTTCGGGAGAAAAAAAAAAAAGAAAATGGCCGCCGCCATGGTAAGGGAAAATGTAGTCCGTTTTCCCTTTCCATGGCGGCCATCGGGAGCAGACGCGCTGGGAACACAAGTGTTCCCAGAGCGTCCACTCCTGAAAAAAGGATCAAAAAGAAGGTAAGTGGGTGGGAGGGCGGGAGAGGGACAAAAAAAAAATGTACCCGAGTCCCCGGCGGGGGCAAAGGTAGCCTCTCAGCCGCAGGGAGGCTCGGAGCGGGATGGCCCCGCTTTGAGCCTCCTCATTGGCTGAGAGGCTGACACACCTCCCGCAACGGGTCAAAGGCTGTGGAATCCCGACGGAGGGATTCACGGCCAGGTAGGGACCTGGCCAGAGCCAATCAGAATGCTTGTTGCAGTCTGCTTCACTCTCACCGGGTTACTAATAAGGCTGAAAATAAGCATATGTCTCACACACTTGCCCCTTGTCCCTACATACACTCAATGCAGAAGAATACTTGTGACGAGAATTGGGACTTTGAGGAGGTCTTTCTACCTGTAACTCCTCCACTGGTCAAATCTCTAACAAGCACATCCTGTGTTCTCGAAAACCTACAACATTGGGAAAATCAATGCGCATCACTAAAATAAGACAACGGGTCAAAAGACGAACACTGCCCCAGCTGCACTCAATTTGGCTAAAACTGGGCAGGGTCCCAGCACTCCACCAATTATGGGCAAAAGAATAATAAACAAATTGGCTAACGGACATACTAGACAGGTAAAACTGACATCTTGACTGCCCACTCAATGCCTGATAAAGCGTGAACGAGTAATGCTGCGTACCAATATAAACATGCCCTTGACATATTGCACAAATCCAGAGAACTACCCCAAGGTTTTGAGCCTCAAGGAAAGTCTTGTAAGAGTTAACTGGAGTTAGAAACCTGCAACTGGTGTAATAAAAATGTCTTATCCAGGTCTGTCTTCAGCCATTCAATTTATAAGCACCCTGTGTGTCCTTCACTGAAGAACTGTTAAAAAGAAGCCCAAACTGTTGGCATTGCCAATGCTTGTTTCAATTTGGAGTGCAGTTTGGATGGGAGGTTTTTCAATGATGCCCCCTCTCTCTGCTCATTTCCTTCTTTTGGTGCTTGTTATTTGCCCCTTTTTCCTTCTTTTTTTGATTTAGTATCTCAAATGGTAATTTTGTAAAAAGCTTTCTCCCCAACATCGAGTTTTGTATTGCTGCTAACTTGCATGCCATCTACCTGAATGAATGCAATCAAATGAGATGGGCAATCTAAGATTTCCATGGAAGTTGATTCCTCAAGAATTCCCATGAAAGGCTCATACGTGGAAAAATACCCTCACAAGCTATTTCCAGGCTGGGAGGGCCTGCACCCAAAACTGACAGAAAAGCAAATTCATTGCCGTCTACTTCTTCAGCCACAGCAGAACCATTCACCAGGGTACAAGGTACAGCAGAAGGTGTGGGGACACAAATTAAGTTTCTACAAAGATACAGTGGTCCATGTACTCTTCATCAATCCAGTCTGCAGTTTTTATTCCACCACGTTTATAGCTACATGCAAATTGCACCATGGATGCACACACACTGTAGATGATCAGCTAGTTCTTGTATCGATTCACACGTTTCATAAATCCTGATTACACATGGGATACTTCTGACAAATTCCCCAACAGTTGTACATGATTAAACCACATCTGCATCATTGAATCCCCAGGTTTTGCAATTGAAAGATAGATCTAATTAGTATATGTCTGAGTAAGAAGGAAGGATTGATCAGCAGCAGCATTTGACAGCTTAGCCATTGCTGGGATATGTTTGTGTGGAGCACATGATAAAGAAGAGACACACCCTTTAAACAAAACCCTTTGACTTTACCAATAGCAGTCATCAGTTTATTCCCCCACAGCTTGAAGTGAGGTTTCGAGAAAGTCATTAAGGAAGTGTTAGACACAGTTTACCCTAGAGTCATTCTAGGTACTATTTACCCTAGCGCCATTCTAAATACTATTTACCCTAGCGCCATTCAATATACTATTTACCCTAGCATCATTCAAGATATTATATACCCGAGGGCCATTCTAGATACTATGTACTCTTGCACCATTCAAGATACTATTTACCCTAGTGTCATTCTAGATACTATTTATCCTAGCGCCATTCTAGATACTATTTACCATAGCGCCATTGAAGATACTATTTACCCTAGTGCCATTCTAGATACTATTTACCTTAGCGCCATTCTAGATACTATTTACCCTAGTGCCATTCAAGATACTATTTACCCTAGTGCCATTCTAGATACTATTAAAGAGGAAGTCGGGATCCTGCCCTGGCCTCGGCCTCTCCCATCAAGTTCATGACAAGACGGAAGGCCAGAAAACACTGCAATCAACCCTTCCATTTCGGACGAATCCCAAGTGCACCAATGATTGATCAATATGTTGAGAGGTATCCCCTCAGCCAGCCATACAGACCAGGTGTGGTACAGATCTCTCCATGTGTTAATGAAGAACCGCAGGCCATGGTCAGAGACCCCTATATGGACAGCCTGGACTAAAGCACCAAGAAGCCATGATGCTGACGTCGTTAGAGACACCACGATATAGCAGCGTTAGACATGAAGCACACGTGCCATCCGCACTTCGGGACACAAACACACTCTCGAATACATGAAGAACACAAGCATACAGTTCTATAGTTAAAGGACAGATACATATACATATTGTCATTGCTTTTATAATTTTTACCACTAGCGAGATACAGAAACACAGAAATCACAAAGCACAAGAGATCCTGAGCAAAGCTTGCAGATGTTTAATGCGAAGTAACCATGTGGAACTGCAGGAGCACCTATGGGACATGGCAGAGACAAGTGTGACTAACCTATGGAACATATACTATAGCGTGGACAACGTAGAAACTGCATTATAAGGTTTAGGAAAATTACAACTGGCCTCGGACCACTGAGCAAGGGTTGAATTGAGCTGATTCAGGCTGGACAGAGAGCAGGATGTGTGAGACAGGACCCACATCCAAGGAAGGTCAAGAGATATGGAAGACATTCCATTCCCCTGACGACAAAGGGACCAGCTGCAGAAAAAGGGAATAAAACCCTCCTAATTCAAAGCTGCAGGGCTCAATTTCGTGGTTTCGAAACACGTGCCGAAGCAGACAATGGACAGTGATCAGAGCCGATCCCAGGCAGCCAGATACGGACTGCAACAAGTATGCAACAAGTGTTGTGCACAGCAGGAGAATATTGCATAAGGCAAAGGTGGTGCCCACAAGATACAATACAGACACATAATCTTTCTCATCACCTTCAGAAGGTACACAGTGAGCTAAGAAACATTTCAGTTCCAGGCCTGGGGACATCAGCTCTAGCCAATCACAGTTTAGTACCGTAGGGGTGGGTAGGAATGGGCAAGAACCAATGATAAGTCCATAACTCTGCAACAATGTTATAGTTAGTGAATTGGGGAATGAACAGGCCAGCCAACTAACATGGAAGAACTAGTAAAATAACACATATATGTACCCATATAGGTTATTATGCTCCTGACGGCCAATCCCAAGCCGCGATAGGTTTTTGGAGAGAGGCCCAAGAAATGACGGAGCACTGATGTATTTTTCAGACAAAAGTGGCCTGCACGGCTTTTACTGTGTGACATGCTGGAATCTTTCTGAGTTCTTGTATTGGTCCCTCCTGGTATTGGCTGTAATAAACCGCAGTTTGAATTTGCCGTTGACTGACTCCTCTGTGCATTCTGCGGGAGGGAGTTAGGCCCTCGAAGTCCGCAAACTGCCAGTATCGCTCTGGCATACCTGGGGGTTCTTCCCAAAACTATTTATCCTAGGCCATTCTAGATACTATTTACCCTAGCAGCATTCTAGATACTATTTACCCTAGCGCCATTCTTGATACTATTTACTCTTGCACCATTCAGGATACTACTTACCCTGGTGCCATTCTAGATACTATTTACCCTAGTCCCATTCTAGATACTATTTACCCTAGCACCATTCTAGATACTGTTTACCTTAGCACCATTTTAGATACTATTTACCCTAGCACCATTCTAGATACTATTTACCCTTGCACCATTCAAGATACTACTTACCCTGGTGCCATTCTAGATACTATTTACGCTAGTACCATTCTATATACTGTTTACCCTAGCACCATTCTAGATACTATTTACCCTAGCACCATTCTAGATACTATTAACCCTAGCGCCATTCGAGACACCGTTTACTTGAGCGTCATTCATAACCTTTTATTCTCACCCGACTCAATCAGAGGTCAGAAAATGTTCCAGGTGCCAAGAGGGCAAAGGTTCTTCCTGTCCAATATCAAGTTGAATATTCTGTACCACAGCTCTGCCTAAGAATATGTGGCCCTAACGCTACACTGTCAAATACTGCAATCATAATAAAGTGCAAAAGGAAACAGGCTCTCTTGGAAATGTACACCCGGGAGTTTTTAATAAAAGTATATCATGCAGAATAGGAGTTTGACTAACAGAAGGGCCTGTTGCATTCAATGAATTAAAACATGGCAAAGGCTTTACCGACCAGAGGCAGTGTTGTCTTTCAGTGGGTCATACACAGTTTAGAATTCAGTGTGCGGTCTTTGTGAACACCTACTAGATGAAGAGGAACAAGAGGGGGCACAGGTGTTTTTAATGGTTTAGTTGAACAGGCCACTAACCTGATCACCTGACCCTAATGCCCAATGTAAGAAGTTGGTTGCATCTATAAAGGCTCCTAACAACCAACAGCCGAATCGCCAAATGGAGAAACATGAAAATGCCTGTGAGAGTCCAACAGAAATAGTGAACTATCCTGTAACCATCAGAGGGAGATTAACCACTGAGGCCCCTCCTCTGTCAACTTAAGTTGACAAAGTGCAAGTCTCAGGTTGTGGCGGGGGCAGGGAAGGAGCTGGGGCGAGAGGGGTCGGTCACCCTTCCTCGCCCCCCCCCCCTGGTGACTAGCGTGCCTCTCATGCCACCTGCGGGGCTGGTACTCAGTCAGGACTGGCACTGACTGGTCGCCAGCCCTGATAATAAAAAATAAACCCTGCGTGTGGCGCGCAGATGAGTGCAGCATGCCAGTAAAAAGAAAAATTGAGTGGCTTGCCGACGTGTACAATGCAACCTGCCATTCAAAGGGTTGCCATGGCCACCCCGTTGGCATTTCTACATATGCGCTGTGGACGTCCCAAAAGGCCAGGTTCTGCTGGTGCCACACACCTGCATATGTTGAATGTCCTGCCTGGCCATGCTCAGTGCCCTTATGTATGTATGTATAAATATGTCTTGGAATGTAATCTATTGTGTGCATGTGTGGCATGAATGACTAGTTGAGTGAGTTTGTAGTTGTGTGTGTATGTTGCATGTGTATGACTGGATGAGAGTGTATCAGCATGCGTGTGTGTGCATGTGTTTGTATCATCTCTGCAAGGGATTTACATTAACCAACCATGTATTCTTGGTCACCGTAAATCCCCTGCTATGACTGCTGGCATAGATAAGTTGTGTGTCAGCAGTTTTATATATTTATGATTTACATTGACCATTATTGGCATGAATAGGTTATGGCACCAGATTCATGCATGTGATATAAAGTGACCATGACTGTCATATATAGGTTGTCCTATCTATGCCAGTAATGATCACTCCAAATCACATTCATGCAGCTGCTGCCACAACCTATCTATCCCAGTAATGGTCACTTTAAATCATATGCATGAAGCGCTTCATGCATCTGATTTGAAGTAACTGTTACTGGTATAGGTAGGTCGTGGTAGCAACCTTGTGCATGTGATTTAAAGTGACCATTCCGGCATGGACAGGTTGTGGCAGAAGCTTCATGAAAATACTACAAAGTACTCCTATGTAGTGTATGGTTGGCGGCATTGCATTTCCCGGATTTTTTCATGTGACCAACTGTATATTTTATGGCTTTTTATCTCTTGTTTGTCAAAATGTGTACTGCACATTATTTAAAATGGAAAACTCACAATCATTTATTCTGTACCCCCTTGCAAGGATTGGTCACTCGCACTAATTTGAGGAAATATTTGGGCCCCTCCTCTCAAAATATTCACCAGGCATTGATATTGATTTTTTATTTCTATTGCGCTCCTACACAAGTGTTTCAGAGCACGACAAGGCAAGGGAGGGGAACAAGAGAGAACAAAACAACGATCTTCACTAGGCCCAGTGACATTGAGAATGCACAAATGCATGGGAGGGGGGGAAGTGCATGGAAGGGGGAGAAGTGGAATGTGCGGAGCAAAGGAGAAACAGATAAATAATAACAAATAAAAAAATAATAAAGGCAACAAACAGTAGTAGTGCAGCCAGCAAGTGGCAAGTGCTGGGTTGAAGGCAGCAGACATGGGAGGTCTGATAAGTGCAGGAAGAAAAAAGGGGGGACTGTATGGGTACAGATACAGACCCCAGTGCAAGGGGTGGCCCGGAGGCAGTGAGGGAGGGTGGCAGGGTCAGCAGGTACCTGGGCCCAGAGGACAGAGGGTGGCCAGGTGCACAGTGCCAAGAGAGAACAGATCAGCAGGGGCAAGGGGGAGCGAATGGCAGAAGCAAAGAGGAAGGTCTTGAGGTGCTTCTGGAACCGGAGATGGTTTGCTTCAAGTTTTAGAGTGGCAGGGAGGCTGTTCCAGAGGGGGGCCCCAGCCGAAGACAGAGATCTACCCCCAGCTTATTTCTTTGAAAGGAATAACTGCCCATGAATCATGAAATGTACTGGATATGTTTGTTCTTTTCGTACAGAAACAAATATATATTGTATGCCTTTTCATCCAATTTTTCTTAACAATTGTGATGCAAATTGCGCTAATTTCAGAAAAAATGTAGGAATCATTCACAGAAAGCATTCACCACCCCTTGAGGGCTCTACCATGAATCGGTTAGAATGTTGGTGCCTCTTTAGGAGCTATCCTCCCCCCTCCCTGCTTCAAGAGCTGCCCCTCCACTGGGGGCAGGTATAGCAGAGGTAATGTGTACAGGGCGTGGAAGAAGTCACATATCAGGTTCAGATTTGTTACTGAAGTGCCCACTCCAGTTCAACTCACAAAGTGCGAACCCTGAAGGGAGTAGAGTCTGTACCCACACTGCACCCATTCTATCCAGAGTCACCTCTCAGTACCCTGTCGTGTTCTGAATAATTTCAGGTTTCAGAGAAGGTAAATTCAAGATAACTTGGTCACTGCTAACTTATTCTCTGGTTTTACACTTGTGAAACATTCAATACCTTATTATATGGGCCGGTTTCTGTGGTGTATGGAATTGTTGGCTAAGTCGTAAATAGCCTTACAAGAGCAATACAACTCAGGTCTTCATGGACAAAGTGCTTTCTAACAAATTACTTTGCAACTTGAACCACTGTGTCATTACCTGGCGTGGATTGACCTTTAGGGCAATCTGCGCTCAGAGGCAGATGGCCGTAAAGCGCTGGGCAAATTCCATGAAATGAAAACATGAAGTGATGAGTTTGGCTAGTTCTGGCCAGTGTGGGCAGGTATGATGACTTAGTTGCAGTGCATTATACAGCTGGCAGTCTGGACCGATGACAAAGACCAATCATCTTCTAAAGGCACCATTTGTCACAATATGTCTGAAAGATGCGCTCCCTTTCCATGATGCTGCTTCTCAAACACTTTGGGGCCAATACATGGAATTATTTGCGTTGAAAATAGTGAACTTGCGTGCTAAACTGCGTTCATGGAACCGACTGCGTGGGACTCTCTTGGGACTTGCGTGGAGTTTGCGCAGGCCCGGCACGTCTGTGTGAATAAATTAGCACCTTTCGTGAGACTCAACATGCATAAATGTGGCCGTGTTGAGGGATGGTAAGGGCCAAGCAGTCGCACACCCATCTCCACTCAACTATAACCATATTCAAGGATTTGAACTGGGAACGTTGTGTTGCGACAAAGTACACGCAAATCCCGGAACCTGATAGCAGGCATAAATATCAATGCACATTCAACGCGTATAGGAACAAATGCATATAAAGCATGCAGAACACACAAAACAAACAACTACAGCCACAATGAATCCAGCAGTACTCAGAACTATTGTGCACGGACACCACAGGAGGAGGAGGATGCCCACGGCCTGGATCTTCACAACACGCACTACACTTTTTGGCATGACAGATCATCCGGTCTATGGCAGGTACATGTCCCTCCACCATAGAATCCTAGACCTTGTCCTGGACTGGGAAGCTGGCCTGACATCACCTACCATCTGCTCCCAGGCCCTTACCCTGCTAGAAAAAGGGCTGGCTGCACTTCCTTGCCACTTAGTCCTTCCAGCAGACCACTGCAGTAGTTGGTGGGATATCACAGGCCACCCAGTCACGCTGTCTACACCAGGTGCTGTCCTGCATAACAGCACATGCATGTGTGTACAGGCACATATATATTCCACGAACACTGGTGGAAAGGCAGACAGTCATGCAGGATTTCTATGCAGTGGCACACTTCCCCCATGTACTAGGTACATAGACTGCACACATGTTGTGCTACGGCCACCCCGATTGACAGAGCACATCTACTGGAACAGAAAGCACTGGCACTCCATCAATGTGCAGGTAGTGTGTGATGCCAGGGGGATCATCATGGACGTCTATGCTAATTACCCGAGCAGCACACATGACAGCTACATCTTCTGCATGTCACCTCTGCACTGGGCGCTGGTATCTGCAAAACTTGGCAACGCATGGCTCACTGGCGAGTATGAACGCTCATGCACATCACACACTGTACAATGGACCCCACCAATAAATTTCAATGTCAACCATGTACACATTTACAGGGGACAGTGCCTACCCGCTGACTACCTTTATGATGACACCCTTTCGGAACTCCGCAACACCAGCTCAGATGAGGTACAATATTGCACATGTAGCCACTAGGGGCATAGTGGAACACACATTTGGACTGCTAAAGTCACGGTTCCACTCCCTTGACCACTCTGGTGGGTTTTTGCTATATGCACCACCAGTAGTCTGTACAATCATCGTGGTTGCATGTGTCCCGCACAATGTAGGCCCACAGTGTAGTGTACCAGTGGACAGGAACCACTCTTGCCCATGGCTGGCCAAAGGGCACATGGAGAGGCTGCACGCACACAGCTGGTGCAATCATACTTCACATAAATATGAGCCCATGTGGAGTACACACAGTGAAGCCACCTCCCAGGTGCCAATTCAATGATGAATTGGGGCCTATCCTCCGTGCCCCCAACAACACTCTGAGAATGTGCCACTGGGAGTGCAAAAATATGTGTGTCCATCAGACATAAAACAACATACACAAGCAGAGGCCCCAGAAAAAAATGTGTAATTGGGACTATACCACTACCACTTGTGAAGTGTGCAGTGAAATCATTCTGGGGGCTCAACAACTGTACAAATGCCAAAGATATAAGAGCAATAAAAAATCTGTTCAGAATGAAAAATGCATGAAGTAGGCAACAGTCAAATGTTAGCACCCAAAGATTCATGGCCAGCAAAACAACAATTCCACCAATTCACATAATCCCCATAAATCTGATTGAAGACCTGTGTGATCATTTGCACTACAGACATACACATATCCATGTAGCTGTGAGCATGAAAGGCGGGGTACAAGATTGCACATGTGACATACGTATTGGGAATATGGATACATTGCACACCATATTAAAAAAACACTGAATAAGACACCATTTGTAAGTGACCAAAAGTGGTTAACACACTCCAAGAGCCACATATACAGAATCATACAATAATGGTGCAATTGCACATGACAACAGCCTGTGACTCATGGCCCAATATGTATGGCAATGCTGAAATGAACAGAGACATAGCAACTTGCACCAACATGTGTCTGTGTAGTGCACCCAAAAGCACACACCACAAGCAACAAAGTCCCTTACCACCGTCATATGAACAACAACTGCACTGCATGTAGACACCAAACCTCACACACCAGGCCACAAGTAGGAATTCATAGTACAATATATATGCTAACAAACTCAGGCGAGGACAGCCCTTGATCCACAATGTGTGTACACAACAATGAACATAGTCATTGGCCAATACATTCCCTGACAAGCACTATGCTCACAATACAGTCACATCAAAGCATTCATGTTGAACCTTAAAAAAAAATTGCACTGCAAGAGAAATGCACATCTTACCTCATCCCATGTGATCAAGCACCAGCTCGACTGTGCAGTCCTCCTAAAATCTGCCAGACTGTAAACCAACAAACACGATTGCAGTGTCCTGTGTACGCATCCAACGTGAACTTCTTCCACAATTGCTACATCCACAATTGCTACATCCATCCATCATTCCATGGGAAATTCATCAGTAGAGAAATGCAAATCAATGTGAGGGCAGGCAACACATCCATGCACCTAGACATACAGCAATATGTGCCCCCCTGAGTGACCTGCCACAAATGCATACAATAACTGGCACACATGAAGTCACATCTGCCCACCTCACACCAATGAAACAATAGCCATCCCAACATTGACACCTTACCCACGCATCCCCACAGTGACACCTTACCCACCCACAACACTTACACTGCCCCCGAGTGCTATGCAGTGAATGACCATGTCACTCTTATCCAGCATGACACTCAAAGGACCCCCAAAAGAAACCACGTAGAGGAAGGAAACCAAGGAGCACCTTTGTAGTATTCTAAATGCCATGATATGCCATACCCTCATCAATGTGGCAATGGGACAATGCAGCAAACACTGTCAGGGAAGCCAGTAATGAAAAGCCCAAGAAAAGTGAAACCCAAATCTCACCAATTGCACAGAGGACAGGATCTTGTACAAGGCAGCACTTCACAGAGGCAGCTGTCAGATAGGAATGCAGGGTGCCAAGTCAACTGGCCTGAAACACACAAGCAGGCATGATAAAACAATGTCAAACAGAGGCCAAGGACAAAAACACACACAATGGAACAGGCAACAGGAAAGTACAAGTAAACATTCCCAACCCCAACCTTAAACACGTGTCAGAGCACACAACCAACAAGGCATTCCACCCTAATGACAACTCACCAACAAATGCCCTACAGTGATAGCCACCACCAATAGGATCCCGCAACCTGAACCACCATCAATGTGTGTTGAACACCCCATGCATATAACCATCAGCCCAATAACACAATGTGTGACATGCACCCACGTAGCTGGACCCCTACCCACAAAAAAAGGAAAAGAAAACCAACCACACACAGTGCAAGACTACTTGCTGCAAATCACAATACAATTGACACCCTGAGTGCCCTTCAACTACCTGCACAGTGTACCCACCTGGCTTGTATCAACTGCATCACAGCTGGAAATACATTTACAAATTGCAAAGACATGCATTGCAACAATCAAAAGATATGGACAACCCTGGCAACTGATGTAGTGACCAAGACATCTTGGATCACAGAGTGCAAGAGGTAGACTGGACATAGAGTGATGATTGAATAGCAGTGGAGTAGATCAGTAGAGAGAGAGAGAGATAAAGAGAGTGAGAGAGAGAGAGTGGGGGGACAGGAGAAAAACAGTTCAAGGAGGAGACTGTCTGCAGCGGAGATGAATACGGACATGTCTGACACCACAGTGGGTGATGGCATTGATAAGGCAACCTCGGGATGAAGATGGAGACATGAACATCTCTGGAAGTAGCATCCTAGTTTGAGAGCATGGAACATACAGAGATGGAATAGAACCACATGTAGTGGACCATGAAGGACAAAAGAGGGTGAAGCTGAAGTTCACACTGGCAAAGAATGTGCACATGTGAAAGGTCAATCATCAACTCTACATCAGAAACAACACGGGCAACATCCAGCATGGCATGCAAATCACAAAAAGACCCATGTATGCACATCCCTGCTAAGAAGGCACTTTTACATATACCCAGACTATACAACAACAAACATACACCCCTGTGCACAACACTGCAAACGGACCTCACCCCTCAACACACCACACACTCTGATTGTGTGCATGGATTCCGGGGTGCACTTGCAACTCACCCAGGGAGAACAGATAAAGACAACCTCTGAGGAGTGGACAATCTCACGCATGCATGGGTCACCAATGTGGGCATGCAATGTTCACTTACTGACGTTGGCAGATGACATGAAGAAGGAATCCAAACCAATGGACATGGAACACAACCTGCTGAGATAACCAACATAATTAAACACTGTCAAAAAAAGTCTTATCAATGTGTAACACAGAAGCAGTCAGTCACGGGAACACAAACACATAAATGACCAACCTGACATGCATTAAGTGAGACAAACATGTCCTGTGGAGTCAATGCACACAAAAGGCCAGAATGGTTATCCACAGGCTGTGTCATGAAGCTCTGCAGCGGAGGATGAAGATACATGAGAATCCATGTGAGTGGCATGTGTTGAACAGTGGCATGTCTGGGCAGGTCATGTAAGTGGATAAGGGATTGGATTGTGAAGTGGCACAGGTCAAAGAGAAGTGTGCACAGGGAATGCACATGCAGGGCAATGAAGTAAACTTGGGACAGGGGAGTTGGAGGGTGGCAGTAAGGAGACATCATTACTGTTGGTTATGAAGATGCACAGTGAATGCATGGCATCAATCAGTATGTACATACAGACTGAATGAAACACTACCAAGGGGTAAAGTGTGTATAGTGCTGTCCCTTCACTTACAATCTGTATAGTGCTGTCCATTCACTTACAATCATGGTGTCACTTATCTAAGTAAATGCATCTACCCAAACAATGCACACGCATCAAAGTGTAACTGCACATACTCACACATGGATGTGTACAGACACACACCTGCCCAGACATTCTCTGTGACACAAGGTTAACCCACCAGTATCTCAAGATGTGTACTGCATGCAAACACCATGGTGACCAATAACACTGACACACTGACACAACATGCAAGGCAGTGCACATGCTTACTTGCTAACTGAGCTGGCAGATGTGATTCCCTCATCACCTCCACCAGGAATTGTGCCTCCAAATGTGTGAGAGGAGGGCCAGTGCCTGGCAGATGGCTTAAGGACTAGGGATGCGAAAGTGGGCAGGCTGAACCTCCGAGGGAGTGCAGTCACTGCACGATTGTGTAGTACTGCAAAATGCAAAAAAATGGGACAATGCATTACAACAGGCATGTTTCTTAATCATGCACACAGCACACATGCGTAAAGATTCACTCAACCCAATGTTACCTGCACATGCCCTCCTGTTGACCACGATGCAACCATGCCAGTTGACGTCACTGTGCTTGGCTTCCTGTCCACAAGTGCATTCATCATGCCCCTGAGAGTACAACAGCACATCTCAAGGTCGAGCAAATAAATAAAAATAATACACCTTTGAAAGTGCAAAACAAAAACACATGCCAACATCTGGGTCAGGCGGGGGCACAGGCCATGCAGAAGTGTTCTGCTGGGTAAGGCGAGGTAAGGAGTGCTGTATTTTTTCTCTTTCTGTGGCTTGGAGGCGTGGCTACCCTGTCCCTGTACCTAGCAGTGCTTCAACAACTCTAAAACCCACGGAACGTGTAGCAGAGGTGGTGCAGAGGTAGTCTGCTGTGGTCCCCTGTGGGCCCGAGAAGAACTGGGTAAATCCACCTTTACTTTTATTTTCGTTTCTGCCTCCCTTCTGTCTCACTGAATGCTTATATCAGCTGTCTGTTAATAGTAAGCCCTGTGCATGCGAACACTAATACCACTAACCAACTCGCTGTCATTTATGTGGCACTAGCCCATGGAGGTAGACTTTCGGACCACACGGCCTGTGCTTCACTTTGTCGCCTCCATGTATTCCCTATTTTTGCACAAGTTTCTATCAGGAAGGAGCAACTGTTTTTGTAATAATGTCCAAACCGACACTACCAAGTGCAATGGCCCATCTGAATTGTAAGACAAAAAATCAGAGCCATACTAGGACTCGAAGGAAAAACATAATTAACGGCTTGATAAAGCCAATAAATAAAAGTCCTCCCCAAACTGTCATTTTGTCTTTCTTCAAACCAAAAGAAACATGTCCACAAAACTCTAAAACTTCAAGATTTTCGAGCAAACTATCTGAGATTTCTTTCTCCCAATCCATTGACAACAACTCTCTGCTGAAATTGGTTGTAAACCTGCAGCGCGCGTCGCTAGATGGTGAAAAAGACTTACCTATGGAACCATGTGAAGAAAACTCCATAGATATAAATCTTTCCAACTCGCCAGACGTGGTTGCTCTGGTCTCGCCTTCTCATTCCTCCATTACAAGTCAAGGTACGGAGGTGGGCAGTGTGTCTGACTAGGCCATTGATTCTGATTCAAGTGACAATCTATCTACCAGTGACATGCGTACTATCGTTGCTAAGTTCGACTATCTATTGCTGCAAATGGGAAAAATGGCCAGGGACCAACAGGTCATTAAATCCACACTGGCCTTAATTTCCCATTGAATTATGACTAAAACCAACATGCCACTGTGCCTGACTCCTCCTGTACTGACCCCGACCCCGACGCAAGGGTTCTATTGCTTAATTAGTAACCCAGCCCGCAAAAATTGCGTGACCGGGCCACTAAAAGCTTTTTTTTTTGTCTCGAAACACTGCTGCATTTCGGCACTGCAGTGTTTCGGGAGGAAAAAAAAAAAAGAAAATGGCCGCCACCATGGAAAGGGAAAACGTAGTCTGTTTTCCCTTTCCATGGCGGCCATCGAGAGCGGACGCGCTGGGAACACAAGTGTTCCCAGAGCGTCCGCTCCTGAAAAAAGGATCAAAAAGAAGGTGTGTCGGTGGGAGGGCGGGAGTGAGGGACAAAAAAAAAAAAATGTACCCGAGTCCCCGGCGGGGGCAAAGGTAGCCTCTCAGCCGCGGGGAGGCTCGGAGCGGGATGGCCCCGCTTTGAGCCTCCTCATTGGCTGAGAGGCTGACACACCTCCCGCAACGGGTCAAAGGCCGTGGAATCCCGACGGAGGGATTCACGGCCAGGTAGGGACCTGGCGAGAGCCAATCAGAATGCTTGTTGCAGTCTGCTTCACTCTCACCGGGTTACTAATAAGGCTGAAAATAAGCATATGTCTCACACACTTGCCCCTTGTCCCTACATACACTCAATGCAGAAGAATACTTGTGACGAGAATTGGGACTTTGAGGAGGTCTTTCTTCCTGTAACTCCTCCACTGGTCAAATCTCTAACAAGCACATCCTGTGTTCTCGAAAACCTACAACATTGGGAAAATCAATGCGCATCACTAAAATAAGACAACGGGTCAAAAGTCGAACACTGCCCCAGCTGCACTCAATCTGGCTAAGACTGGGCAGGGTCCCAGCACTCCACCAATTATGGGCAAAAGAAGAATAAACAAATTGGCTAACGGACATACTAGACAGGTAAAACTGACATCTCGACTGCCCACTCAATGCCTGATAAAGCGTGAACGAATAATGCTGCGTACCAATATAAACATGCCCTTGACATATTGCACAAATCCAGAGAACTACCCCAAGGTTTTGAGCCTCAAGGAAAGTCTTGTAAGAGTTAACTGGAGTTAGAAACCTGCAACTGGTGTAATAAAAATGTCTTATCCATGTCTGTCTTCAGCCACTCAATTTATAAGAACCCCGTGTGTCCTTCACTGAAGAACTGTTAAAAAGAAGCCCAAACTGTTGGCATTGCCAATGCTTGTTTCAATTTGGAGTGCAGTTTGGATGGGAGTTTTTTCAATGATGCCCCCTCTCTCTGCTCATTTCCTTCTTTTGGTGATTGTTATTTGCCCCTTTTTCCTTCTTTTTTTGATTTAGTGGCCCTCATTACGACCCTGGCGGAATTCGGAAAACGATGGCGGAAATGCAATACCGCCATCGAATAGCGCTCGGTGCGACTATGACCCGTCACCGCAAAGTACGAAGCCATTAGCGACACCGTAGTGAACGCCAACGCTAACTGCACCAAGCACGCGCGCGCGCGCCATGCCAAACCGTAAACACCACCATGGCGCAAGGGTACGCTAATTCCGACCCTAGCGGACATGTACCTAACGCCATCAAGCATGGCGGAATGTACCATTCCGCCATGGTGAGAAGTACGGCATCGCGAATCAACCGTAAACGGCCCCACTGAGTGCCTGTACACCGCTCCCTGCCCACAAAGTACAACTCCCCGTAGGTGCAATGAAGTCACAATGCAACCAGTGAAATGTACAAGTCACCCATGCATGCCAACGAACAAAAGAAACACAACAGGGGCCAATGGGAGCTGCAGGGCACAGATGGCACGAATACAGAAGCCATCCCAATGGACATGACCACAGTCCCCCACCAAGAAACGCACGCAAACACAGGCACCTGTGACCAGCAATATTCCGAAAATCACAACATTCCACCAGTCCACCTGGCTGACCGGCATCTGTTACACAAAACCCAATCCCCCGCCCCTGAACATGACAACATTCAAACAGTCATATTGGCAGCCCCCATCCCTGACCTCACTGGGCTTCGTAGGCAAACGCGCCCAGTACAGTACCACGCAACTAAACTCCGAAGCTGGAACCCAATGCAGATCTCCTCACAATACATCGCTCCCCAAATAGGAATATGCCACATCACTTGCAAAGAAGAACGCTACACGGGCCAAATCAGAATAGAAATTTAATGCACAACAAAATCACCAAGCCCATACAGCCATTAGGCCATGAACTCCAAAACACATTTCACCATTGTGGGCTGCATCCGCAAGAAATGACCAGCCACTACTTGTGTGACACCCTGTTCCATCATGGTACACAGAGCCACATTCACGTACGAAAAGGCAACATGGAAGCGCACAGAACCGCAGGGCCGTCCCAATGGGGAGGCACTAGTCCAGCTGAAAGGCCGAAATGTTGCTCCGAGCCACCAGTACTGCGTAAGGGCATGTGGCCCATTGGCGATCGTCCCATAAGATCGTAATGCTGCTCCACTGATTAACACGAAGCAGCAGGTGTCGGGAGTAAAAGCCATCTGCAGGAGTGGCATACAGATGGCAGTGGCAAAAGGGGAGGAGATACCTGTCAACCAAAAGAAAAGAAAAAGAACAGAATGGCCATCAGAACTACATTCGAACAACTCACTTCAATGATCACACTAAATCCACAGCCATATGCATGCTAGCCCACTCCAAAGGATCATCACCACCCAAAAACCACTTGCGACTCATAACTATCTATATCGAGGTGTAAACACCATCACAAACGAGTGTACCTGTGCATGCGTCTGTCAAAACAGAATCCATCAGATGGGATTGGTAACGTGCATGGACACAAGTGTCTGAGGGCGCGTCGAGACAGGGAGGGCTCAACAAGGCCAGATAGACGATGGTCCCACTATGGCAGCCCTGCATCACATAGCGCAGGGGAGGCGGATAGATTCCAAGAAGCCCTGTACATGGCAAACTCTGTATCAAATCACCTGCACATGCATCCATTCATCATTCCCTCATCCCGGGATTAAAACGCCTGAATATTTACTCACATAACATTAGAAATATCCATTGAGTCTGTGCGTTATGCAGCCTGCAAAATCCACAGTGCCCCAGCCCGTAATTCCAGTGTAGTGAAGTAACATGTATTTGGGAACGTCCGGCCTCATCGCCCACGTCGCTATTGCGCATCCCAAACCATTCATATCAATCATTGCATCCTCGCCATGGCCCCTGTCTCAAGGACATTGAACAATAGTACGTTATATTTGCAGTCAGACCTGTGGGCATTTCCTCGCCGCTAGCTGAAAACCGAAAGCGCCGCCCTTCGAATTCCTCATTTGCAACATCACGTCGAAGAGGCATCTGTGGCCGTTTGAAATCACGAATTAATCCATCGAGTGCGGCTGTGTGTGAAAATGGCAACTGCCTTCACCCACAAATGGGACGCCCCGCCTGTCGTTGCAACTCGGTACAGTGATGCATGAGGGCCCACCGTTACTCGAGTACTACGTTCCACTGACCCTTCACAAGTCTGTTCGCGACTGCACAGATAGTATGTGAAACAATGGGACCACAGCAGAATGAACATGTCAACCAATGTTACACGGCCATCGGGTACAAATACATGATTGCAATAGCAAGATGCCATTCCTCGAATTGCAGCGTTGTGTGCGGGACGTGCTCGGCCAAAGGGGAGAGCAGTTTGCACAGGTGGAATGAATCACCACAGGTGGAGGCCATACAGCCTGAAAACACATAAATTGCACACCCAGTCTCCTCCCACAACCACACCGAAATGCTACCGGCAGGACTCGCGATGTTGGCCCTGGGGGACCTGATAGCACTGCAAGTACTCCAACTCCAAGAAGAAGACGAACACCAACTACAACCGGCCGCACGGAGGAGACGCAGGAGGAGGAGGAGGGCAAGGCAGGGGCAGCAAGGGCCGCCAGCACAGCCACTACCACCACGCAGGCAGCCCGCAATCCCACGCCTCCGAGCACATCCGTTCAACCTCACTGATGAGCAGATCCACACCCTCTACCGTCTGGACCGGGACACCATAGCCGCCATTGTGGACATGACACAGGCTGACCTTGTCAGCATGATAGATAGCCCAACCGCCATCCCACCCCTACTGAAGGTGGTGTCTGTACTCCACTTCATGGCCACAGGCACCTACCAGCACACAGTCGGACAGTTGCATGGCATTTCTCAGCCACTGTTCTCACGGACACTATTGCAAGTGCTCGATGCCCTCCTGCAGCACGCAGACGACTACATCTCTCTACCACGCTCGGAGCAGGAAATTACAAACACAAAAGTGGGATTCCATGCACTTGCCGGCATACCGGGTTGCATAGGTGCCATCGACTGCACCCATGTGGAATTGGTCGTCCCACATGCCATGGAGGCCCAGTACCGCAACCGAAAACAATTTCATTCTCTGAATGTACAAATGGTGTGTGACTCCAACAGGATCATTACACATTGTTGTGCCAGATTCCCTGGATCAACCCATGATTCTATGGTCTTGAGGAACTCTACAATACCACGCTACATGGAGCGACACGCAGGGAACAGATCCTGGCTACTCGGTGAGTCTCATTACATGCATGATAATGTGGGGTATGTGATTCGGCAATGACCTGGCAGGAAGGGGGGGGGGTGCGTACGTAGCAATGGCATTCCACATCATACGTTTATCGTCCACATACAGGTGATGCTGGATATCCACTGAAGAGATGGCTCCTCACACCAGTCCGGAACCCACGGGACCAGCATGAGGAGGACTACAACCATGCCCACTCACGTACCCGTGTAGTCATTGAACAGGCATTCGACCTACTGAAGGGTCGTTTCCGCTGCCTCAGCAGGTCTGGCGGGGCACTCCTGTACCGCCATGAGAAGGTTGCAAAGATGGTGATGGCATGTGTCATGCTCCACAACATGTGCGTACGTAGAAATGTGCCCATGCCCCCTGACGCAGAACTGCAAGCACCTGATGATGGTCATGATGAGGGTGGGGATGTGGCAGCACCTCAAGGAGTCTGCGAGGCACCGGAGGGCCGTGACATTCGTCAGCATCTCATTGATGTATGCTTCTAGCACTCACGCCTGGTGGCTGATACATGGACACGGGACTCGTGGCACTGTGTGTGTCTGGGACATGCACAATATGGACTGTACGCCTATGATGGCCTAGTACACAAAGATCAATGTCCACACATCTCATTGGTTGATCGTGCACTGTTTATGGCATATGTGATATCATGTTAAACACCCTATCGACCCGCCACCCAAGTGAGCCCAACACACCCCCTCCACCCTCCTACCTTCCCCCCGAACACCAGTGTCCAAAGATGCTCATTGTCAGTGGGCAGTCGCTATTGCAAGCCCCCTCTGCGGGTATCAGGGGCACCCCTGCCTGTGGAGCGCAGGTTCCTCCCAGATCTACGTTGGGGGCTGCCCTGGACGGAACTTGCAACGGATGATGTCTCTGCCTGCTCACGTCCAGGCATGTCCCTAAGGGTTTGCGAGAGCTCAGTGAGCACACGGCGCACTGCGGCAAGTTCGGCACATACGTCCTTGGACGTCGCATGCAGTTCCCCCCTCAGGCTCTCGGTGCTTCTCTCCATTTGTGCCCTTAGTGTCTCTGTACCTCTCTCCATTTCTGCCCTAAGTGTCTCAGTTGATGTTTCTATGTCTGCCTTAGTGCCCCCACATTCATCGGCATGGTCCTTGAGGAGCGTGGCCAGTTGCTGCTGTTGCACGATTAACTGGTCGAGGGACTGTTGCCTCTGCTGGGCCATGGCCATTTGCGGGGGTGTCACAGAGGGGCTGTTGACCTCATGTTGCCTTGCCACAGGGCTTGTGGGGGATGGCCAGTCGTCGTCTTGTGGGTGCCCCTGCGTGGTATCCTCATGTTGTACGGGATGGGACAGACAGGGGGATTGGGACAGGTCATGGATGGATCTGACTTCGACATCCCCGTCTTCTGTGTCGGAGCATGCTGCCATCAATGGGGTGTCACCTATGGTGCTGCTGCCACCAGAGGCAGTGCCTTCTGTGGCATCCGTTGGGGGGACCTGTGGTGGTGGTGTTGTGGGCATGCTGGCTGCTGGGGTGCCTGTTGATGTTCCCTCCTCTGTGCTGCCACCTGATTTGTGCTGCTGCCGTGTCTTGATGCGTGCAGCTGAGGTGGAGGGTCTTTGGCCGTTGGTCTTGGCCCTCTTTGCAGGTGTGCTGGTAGGGGTGTCCTGATGCTCGTCGTTTGGATCGGACCCTGTGGTGGAGTAAAGGAGGGCGAGGGTTATTGATGGGTCTGTGGGAATTGGAATGGCATTGTATCACATGCATTGGGGTGGTACCTGAGGGTGATTTGGGTCGGGGCCTTGGAGGTGCTTTCATTTGTGTGTGGAGTGAGGGTGCAGTTGTTTGGCAGCCTGCAGTTAGGGTGTGCCTGCTGCACGTGTAGTGCGTGTTTTAGGGTTTTTTAATTATTTATGTATTTATTGTGGGTTTTAACGTGCGCTATCAGGCCGATGTGTGTGGACGTTCTCCTGGACATGTGTTTCTGTTGCACTATGTGGACACATGGTACTTCACATGGATGGACTTTGTGGATTTGGCATTGTTTTATCTGGCCCACCTACCTGAATCTTCGGATGTCTGCACTCCTTTCTCCATCCCTCCGACTCCCTCTATGCTCTCCATTCCGATGGTGGAGGCACAGATTTCTTCCCAGGGGGTCAACTTGATGGGTGATTCAGGACCTCCCCCGGTGGCTGTGGCAATGTTGTGGTTGGCAGAGAGTATGCTGCGGACGCGTATCCGCAGGTCGTCCCATCGCTTTCGGCATTGCTGTGGGGTGCGGGGTGCGGTCCCCACCGCACTTACCCGCTGTGCCACCAGAGCCCATATGGCCTTCTTGTTTGCAAGTGCCGTCCTGGTCATTTGCGTGGAGAAGACAACGGCAGCATTCTCCTGGAGGGTCTCTGTTAGCACGGTGAGTTCCTCACGGGAGAAGTGGACCTGCCGCTTGCGGTCGCACGCTTTCTTCGCTACTTTTCCCATTTTTCTTGGTTTCGCTAGGGTGGATGACGGGTTGGGGTGTGTCTCAGGGTAGTGTTTTTGGTGGTTGTGTGGTTTTAGTGGTTTTATAGGTGTACGGCGGGATGTTTCCCGTTCCGGGCCCATGTTTTTACTTCCGTTTCCGTATATTTACGGTCACCGTACATTCCGGTAGGCGCACACTGCGGTGTCCGCTGTGATGGGTGGCGGTATTGCACCTAGGGCGCCTTACGGCGGCGGTGTGGGCCGTTTTGGGGTCATTTCCGCCATCGCGGACTTTGCACTTCCGCCATGCCGTGGTGCTCGTGCCCGATGGGTCGGAATGGGCCGCACTTTGCTCCTTCGTGCAATGGCGGAAACGCTATTTACGCTGTGGCGGTCCGGTCAGTCACTTTCCGCCAGGGTCGTAATGAGGGCCAGTATCTCAAATGGTAATTTTGTAAAAAGCTTTCTCCCCAACATCGAGTTTTGTATTGCTGCTAACTTGCATGCCATCTACCTGAATGAATGCAATCAAATGAGATGGGCAATCTAAGATTTCCATGGAAGTTGATTCCTCAAGAATTCCCATGAAAGGCTCATACGTGGAAAAATATCCTCACAAGCTATTTCCAGGCTGGGAGGGCCTGCACCCAAAACTGACAGAAAAGCAAATTCATTGCCGTCTACTTCTTCAGCCACAGCAGAACCATTCACCAGGGTACAAGGTACAGCAGAAGGTGTGGGGACACAAATTAAGTTTCTACAAAGATACAGTGGTCCATGTAGTCTTCATCAATCCAGTCTGCAGTTTTTATTCCACCACGTTTATAGCTACATGCAAATTGCACCATGGATGCACACACACTGTAGATGATCAGCTAGTTCTTGTATCGATTCACACATGTTTCATAAATCCTGATTACACATGGGATACTTCTGACAAATTCCCCAACAGTTGTACATGATTAAACCACATCTGCAACATTGAATCCCCAGGTTTTGCAATTGAAAGATAGATCTAATTAGTATATGTCTGAGTAAGAAGGAAGGATTGATCAGCAGCAGCATTCGACAGCTTAGCCATTGCTGGGATATGTTTGTGTGGAGCACGTGATAAAGAAGAGACACACCCTTTAAACAACACCCTTTGACTTTACCAATAGCAGTCATCAGTTTATTCCCCCACAGCTTGAAGTGAGGTTTCGAGAAAGTCATTAAGGAAGTGTTAGACACAGTTTACCCTAGAGTCATTCTAGGTACTATTTACCCTAGCGCCATTCTAAATACTATTTACCCTAGCGCCATTCAATATACTATTTACCCTAGCATCATTCAAGATATTATATACCCGAGCGCCATTCTAGATACTATGTACTCTTGCACCATTCAAGATACTATTTACCCTAGTGTCATTCTAGATACTATTTATCCTAGCGCCATTCTAGATACTATTTACCATAGCGCCATTGAAGATACTATTTACCCTAGTCCCATTCTAGATACTATTTACCTTAGCGCCATTCTAGATACTATTTACCCTAGTGCCATTCAAGATACTATTTACCCTAGTGCCATTCTAGATACTATTAAAGAGGAAGTCGGGATCCTGCCCTGGCCTCGGCCTCTCCCATCAAGTTCATGACAAGACGGAAGGCCAGAAAACACTGCAATCAACCCTTCCATTTCGGACGAATCCCAAGTGCACCAATGATTGATCAATATGTTGAGAGGTATCCCCTCAGCCAGCCATACAGACCAGGTGTGGTACAGATCTCTCCATGTGTGAATGAAGAGCCGCAGGCCATGGTCAGAGACCCCTATATGGACAGCCTGGACTAAAGCACCAAGAAGCCATGATGCTGACGTCGTTAGAGACACCACGATATAGCAGCGTTAGACATGAAGCACACGTGCCATCCGCACTTCGGGACACAAACACACTCTCGAATACATGAAGAACACAAGCATACAGTTCTATAGTTAAAGGACAGATACAAATACATACTGTCATTGCTTTTATAATTTTTACCACTAGCGAGATACAGAAACACAGAAATCACAAAGCACAAGAGATCCTGAGCAAAGCTTGCAGATGTTTAACGCGAAGTAACCATTTGGAACTGCAGGAACACCTATGGGACATGGCAGAGACAAGTGTGACTAACCTATGGAGCATATACTATAGCGTGGACAACGTAGAAACTGCATTATAAGGTTTAGGAAAATTACAACTGGCCTCGGACCACTGAGCAAGGGTTGAATTGAGCTGATTCAGGCTGGACAGAGAGCAGGATGTGTGAGACAGGACCCACATCCAAGGAAGGTCAAGAGATACGGAAGACATTCCATTCCCCTGACGACAAAGGGACCAGCTGCAGAAAAAGGGAATAAAATCCTCCTAATTCAAAGCTGAAGGGCTCAATTTCGTGGTTTCGAAACACGTGCCGAAGCAGACAATGGACAGTGATCAGAGCCGATCCCAAGCAGCCAGATACGGACTGCAACAAGTATGCAACAAGTGTTGTGCACAGCAGGAGAATATTGCATAAGGCAAAGGTGGTGCCCACAAGATACAATACAGACACATAATCTTTCTCATCACCTTCAGAAGGTACACAGTGAGCTAAGAAACATTTCAGGTCCAGGCCTGGGGACATCAGCTCTAGCCAATCACAGTTTAGTACCGTAGGGGTGGGTAGGAATGGGCAAGAACCAATGATAAGTCCATAACTCTGCAACAATGTTATAGTTAGTGAATTGGGGAATGAACAGGCCAGCCACCTAACATGGAAGAACTAGTAGAATAACACATATATGTACCCATATAGGTTATTATGCTCCTGACGGCCAATCCCAAGCCGCGATAGGTTTTTGGAGAGAGGCCCAAGTAATGACGGAGCACTGATGTATTTTTCAGACAAAAGTGGCCTGCACGGCTTTTACTGTGTGACATGCTGGAATCTTTCTGAGTTCTTGTATCGGTCCCTCCTGGTATTGGCTGTAATAAACCGCAGTTTGAATTTGCCATTGACTGACTCCTCTGTGTATTCTGCGGGAGGGAGTTAGGCCCTCGAAGTCCGCGAACTGCCAGTATCGCTCTGGCATACCTGGGGGTTCTTCCCAAAACTATTTACCCTAGGCCATTCAAGATAATATTGTCATGATCTCTGCTTCCAAAAGATCAGGACTTGCCCGACTCCCTTGGAAGCAGACCCATAACCCCAATTCCGAGTGCCAGCCAGTCCCAATTGGGACCTTTTGGACCCTGTCCTGGCGCCAGTGGCACCAGGCTCATAAAGATGCCCAGTCCCAGCGCTGGAAGCGCCGGGCTCATAATGCTTGGGTGGACTTACCTGCAGCAGACCATGCTGCTTACTTACCTGCCAGTTGAACCCCTGATCCTCTTCTGTTTGGGACTACTTTTCCTGTTGGGTGGGGCAGGAGCCACTCCCTAGGTTCAGAACACTGGAACTCTTCTGGAAAGCAGGAACTCTTTTCTTACCTAGGCGTGGCTGTGGAAGGAGACACCTAAGCACTACAGGAGGCTATTTAAACCACACCCGATGGATGAATCTTGCTTTGCGTTATTCTGCATTCTCTGCAGCAGAACGCTCATCGTGTCTTCTGCTTCTGATCCTGGGCCTAAGGGAACAAAGGCTTACCATCCTGGAATCCAGTCTTCAGCAGCACCTGTAAAGACAAAGAAAGAACAGGTTAGCACTACGGTCTTCAGTGGCAGCGCATCTCTTACCTGGTCCATCGGCTGTCACCAACGCCTCGCGCTGCATTCCGGCATCTGAAAGACAAAGGCTTACCTACTCTTCGCATGCTCCGGAGGTCTTCGCACTGCATTCCGGCATCTGAAAGACAAAAGCTTACCAGCTCTTCGCACGCTCCGGAGGCCTTCGGCGCTGCATCCCGCATCTGAAAGACAAAAGAAGGTGCGTTTAAAGACATTGGGCAACTTTATTACTCACGTGCCATTACTCCTTCCCACGCCGAATCCAGTGGGTATTCCAGCACCCTTCAGCTTCTCTAAAGCTCCGAACTTGTACCTGCAAGATAAAAGGGACAGTTAGTGCGCATCGTGAAGCAGGCTACAAGCGCTTACTTACGTGCTTCCAGGCGCTTCTATTCCTCACGCGGGTTCGATCCTCAACTCTCATCAGCCCGCCATCCGCCAGCGCCGGAACCCAGCAAAACAAGAGATATAATTACAAAAGACTTTTAAGACATTTGAAGTGCCCAGAACTTACCGTTCGTGCAGTTAACGACGGACAGCAGTCCTCTGAGGTCAAGAGGCCTGCACCCTATCCAGTGAAGAAACTGGTTACGGCACCCTGCCCCGAGGCAGATGGAGAGCTCGGCGTTCACTTACCTAAGACATCTTACTCTTCGAGTCAGACATACAGTGCACAGAGGTCCAGCCCAAAGAGCCAACCGTGTGTTACACATCACCTTTGAAGATACGGCATTCACCCAGTCAAGACCGGCGCCTCTGCGGGAATCAGGTGAGCGTTACAGAACGCAAAGCCTACCGCAAAACTCCCACCCAGGTGCTATGGAAACCTCGGATACCGACCAGCTAGCCCAGTTACTTGGGAAACTAAGAGCAGAAGTGCATGCAGCCCGTCAGGAAACGAATGCTCTAAGAAGGGAACTGATTATTTCCAAGGAGCGAACAGACGATCTCGCTAGACAATTGCTACAGTCACAAGCCGGACAAACTCCGTTACCCGCATCAGGGGCAAATCTTCCTTCAACATCCTCTACGAACCCAGTGCAGATCAACCTACCTGGGAATGTACCTCTGGCTCCGCCCGAACGATTTTCTGGTGACCCAAAGAGGTTTGCAGTATTTATTAATCAGTGCCGGTTGCACTTCTTATGCCGGCCAGCAGCCTTTCCAACTGATCAAGCTAAGGTAGCTTTCGTGCTTTCGTACCTTAGTGGCAATGCGGCAGACTGGTCGATCCCTCTAGTTAATCAAGATGATCCGGTTCTCCATGATTTTCAAGCTTTTCAGCTCAGTATGGAAAAACTGTTTGCAAGACATTCACAGGGGCAGGCCTTGGACAATGAGCTCCTTTCATTGCGACAGGGTAATCAAGACCTTTTGGCTTATATTGCGTCTTTCAACAGACTGATAGTGGAAACTCGATGGCCTGAGGACAAAAGGATTACGCTGTTTTATAGAGGTCTACGTGGAGAGCTCAAAGATGTGTTAGCCCAAGTAGTGAATCCCCCGCAAGACTGTTCGGACTATATTGACTTAGTCGTTCAAATTGACCACAGACTGCAGAACAGGAAGGCCGATCGTTCCAAGTTTGATGCTCGAGTATTTTCCAAACCACCAACTCCTACCAAAGGAGTAGACTCCGGGGAACCCATGCAAATAGGGGGCCTGAAAGGACCACTAACACAAAAGGAGCGGGAAAGGAGAAAACAGCTGCAATTATGCCTCTATTGCGGAAACTCGGGGCACTTTCTTCGAGACTGTCCGGTGAAACCAGCCAAGAAGGCAGTAGGAACTGCAGTTACCAGGGTCACAAACTCTGAGCAGGGAAACGACCTCGCCCGACAAGAATAGAGGTCCTCTTGCCGAGCGTTAAAACCAGTTCCGTGACCTCGCATTTCGTGATACCTATGGTCCTCATTAGCCCTGAACATCCGGATCGATTACATGCGATTGAAGCTTACGTCGACAGCGGTGCCATCGGCAATTATGTGGATCATGAAATGGTTTTGAGGATGAATCTGACTCTTTGTCCAAAGGCTGTAAAGGACGTCATTACTACGGTGGATGGTACGGAGATAGCCTCCGGACCAGTAACGCATACCACCCAAGAAGTGACGCTAGTAAGTCAAGATGGACACCATGAGAAGATCGTGTTCGATGTGATCAAGGCCCCTCAGTTCCAGATTATTCTAGGAATTCCTTGGTTAGAGAAGCACAATCCTCAGATCGATTGGCGAGCAAGAACGGTTCAGTTTCCAGAATGTGTCTCTACTTGTCACCCTCGACCTGGTGTTGCACTGGCAGCAATTTCCTCGGAGGCTCCCCAGTTACCTCCTGAATACCTAGAATTCCAAGATGTTTTCCGGAAGGATCAGGCTAACTCTCTACCTCCTCGTAGGTCTTATGACTGCCAGATAGACCTGATACCTGGATCTACTCCTCCTTGTAGTAGAATTTATGCCCTCACCGAGCCTGAGAATCTTCACCTCCGACAATACCTGGATCAATACCTAGCGAATGGGTTTATTCCTCCTTCCAAGTCCCCTGCTTCCTCAGCTTTGTTCTTCGTTCCAAAAAAAGAAGGGGACCTTAGAACTTGTATAGATTATCGTGCCCTGAACCAGATCACCGTTAAGAATAGATATCCGTTACCTTTGATCCCTGAACTCCTGGACCAAGTCAGAAAAGCATGCATATATACAAAGCTGGATCTTAGAGGAGCCCACCACTTGGTACGAGTAAAAGAGATCGATGAATGGAAGACGGCCTTCCGCACCAAGTATGGGCTATTTGAATATCAGGTCATGCCCTTCGGACTTTGCAATGCCCCGGCCGCCTTTCAATATTTTATGAACGATGTCCTCAGAGAGCTCATAGATGTGTGTGTTGTTGTTTACATTGACGACATCCTCGTTTATTCTTCATCGGAAACTGAACATCGGAAACACGTGAAAATGGTCCTTGAGAGATTGCGTCAACACAAACTTTTCGCTAAGTTGGAAAAATGTGTTTTCAACGTGACTGAAGTTGAATTCTTGGGATTCATATTATCACCTAGCGGAGTGCGTATGGATTCAAAGAAGGTCGATGCAATTCTCAAATGGCCATCGCCATCCTCCATAAAAGGTGTTCAAAGCATGTTAGGCTTCGCTAACTTTTACCGCAGGTTTATCCCCGAATTCTCTCGAATAGTCCAGCCCATCACCGCCTTGTTAAAGAAAAACAAACGTTTTGAATGGTCTACCGAGGCGGAACAAGCTTTCCAGAATTTGAAGACTAGATTTATCTCTGCACCGATCTTAAAACATCCTCGCCCAGAACTCCCCGACATCGTTGAAACTGATGCTTCGAGCCTTGCCATGGGGGCAGTTCTATCACAAAAGGACCCAGTAACCAATCAGTTGCATCCCGTGGCATTTTGGTCCCGCAAATTCTCGCCTCCTGAAATCAATTACACTATTACTGATAAGGAACTTCTAGCTATCAAGTCCGCCTTTAAGGCTTGGCGGCATTATCTTCTGGGGGCCCGACACCGTTACTGTGATTACAGATCACCGAAACCTGCAATATTTGAAAACCGCAAAAGCTCAATCCTCTAGGCAACTCCGTTGGGCACTATTCTTTGCCGAGTTTGACTTCATAATTACCTATCGACCTGGTACAAAAAACGGTAAAGCTGATGCCCTTTCTCGGATGGGAGTGGAAGAACATTTGATCAATCCTAAACCTGTACCTATCATTCCCGAACAAAGAATTCTAGGTGTAATCGCCACACAATCCATAGAGGAAGTTAAGGATAAAGCCAGGCTACTGGTAACTCCAGCAGACATACAGAATTGGCATCTGCAGGGAAAGGACTTTACGGTGAAGGACAACCTATTATATTTCCAAGAACGGTTATACCTGCCCAGCACAGATTTACAGAAAAAGGTAATCTCTTGTTATCACGATTCTTTAATGGAAGGACATCCCGGTATGACCAAGACCTCGGAAAAGATCAAGCGCTACTTCTGATGGCCGTCTTGGAAAAAAGATATCAGAGACTTTATAATGTCCTGTGGAGTATGCGCCCAAAACAAGAGTCAAAAGGAAAAACCAGCCGGCCTCTTACGCCCTACTGACATCCCGCCTCGCCCTTGGCATACGCTTTCTATGGACTTCATCACCGATCTACCTCCATGCTCCGGACACAATACGATCCTAGTAATCGTGGACCTATTCTCCAAGATGGCGCATTTCATTCCACTCAAAGGCTTACCAACAGCAGCAACTCTGGCCCGAGAATTTCTCGAAAAACATCGTCCGACTGCACGGTTTTCCTTCAGTTCTAATTTCGGATCGAGGTAGTCAATTTATTTCTCATTTTTGGCGAAGTTGCTGTCGGTCGGCTCAAATTGATGTGAGACTTTCGACCAGCCACCACCCTCAAACCGACGGACAAACCGAGAGGACCAATCAAACTCTGGAACAGTATTTGCGCTACATGCTACAACAAACTGAAAAAACTTGGAAAGATATCCTTTGGATAGCCGAATATGCCTACAATAACTCTGTCCACTCGGGAACTGGGAAGACCCCGTTTTTTCTTTTATACGGTAGTCACCCTCTAACCTCGGAGTTGGATCCACTCCAAGATCTTGGAACACCAGCAGTAGACCACCTGCATTCTACAATCACCCAAGCCTTTAAGGAAGCCGTTTCTCACCTTCAAAGGGCTAAAGAACAATACAAGAAAGGAGCAGACCAACATCGGAAGGAAGCCCCCCAATATCAAGTAGGAGATCAAGTCTGGTTATCCACCAAATATCTACCTCTAAAAGGACCACGCACATTCAACCCAAGATACCTTGGTCCCTATTCCATCACTACCATAGTAAATCCAGTAGCGGTCAAGTTGGACTTGCCCCCTCACATGAAGATACATCCGGTCTTCCACGTCTCTCTATTAAAACCCGTGCAACCTCAAACCCGACTAACTACATCTCCAAAACCTATTCTAGTTGATGGAGAACTCGAGTTTGAATTCAAAAGCATCCTGGATTCCAAGATCTCCAAATCTAAACTATTTTACCTGATTGACTGGAAAGGCTACGGTCCCCAAGAAAGATCCTGGGAACCTGCAGAATATGTCCACGCGTCTCGTCTAATCAAAAGATTTCATCGAACATTTCCTAACAAGCCCAAACCCCCGGAGAAGCCCGGTTTGGGAGGGGCCTTGAGGGGGGGTGCTGTCATGATCTCTGCTTCCAAAAGATCAGGACTTGCCCGACTCCCTTGGAAGCAGACCCATAACCCCGATTCCGAGTGCCAGCCAGTCCCAATTGGGACCTTTTGGACCCTGTCCTGGCGCCAGTGGCACCAGGCTCATAAAGATGCCCAGTCCCAGCCCTGGAAGCGCCGGGCTCATAATGCTTGGGTGGACTTACCTGCAGCAGACCATGCTGCTTACTTACCTGCCAGTTGAACCCCTGATCCTCTTCTGTTTGGGACTACTTTTCCTGTTGGGTGGGGCAGGAGCCACTCCCTAGGTTCAGAACACTGGAACTCTTCTGGAAAGCAGGAACTCTTTTCTTACCTAGGCGTGGCTGTGGAAGGAGACACCTAAGCACTACAGGAGGCTATTTAAACCACACCCGATGGATGAATCTTGCTTTGCGTTATTCTGCATTCTCTGCAGCAGAACGCTCATCGTGTCTTCTGCTTCTGATCCTGGGCCTAAGGGAACAAAGGCTTACCATCCTGGAATCCAGTCTTCAGCAGCACCTGTAAAGACAAAGAAAGAACAGGTTAGCACTACGGTCTTCAGTGGCAGCGCATCTCTTACCTGGTCCATCGGCTGTCACCAACGCCTCGCGCTGCATTCCGGCATCTGAAAGACAAAGGCTTACCTACTCTTCGCATGCTCCGGAGGTCTTCGCACTGCATTCCGGCATCTGAAAGACAAAAGCTTACCAGCTCTTCGCACGCTCCGGAGGCCTTCGGCGCTGCATCCCGCATCTGAAAGACAAAAGAAGGTGCGTTTAAAGACATTGGGCAACTTTATTACTCACGTGCCATTACTCCTTCCCACGCCGAATCCAGTGGGTATTTCAGCACCCTTCAGCTTCTCTAAAGCTCCGAACCTGTACCTGCAAGATAAAAGGGACAGTTAGTGCGCATCGTGAAGCAGGCTACAAGCGCTTACTTACGTGCTTCCAGGCGCTTCTATTCCTCACGCGGGTTCGATCCTCAACTCTCATCAGCCCGCCATCCGCCAGCGCCGGACCCCTGCAAAACAAGAGATATAATTACAAAAGACTTTTAAGACATTTGAAGTGCCCAGAACTTACCGTTCGTGCAGTTAACGACGGACAGCAGTCCTCTGAGGTCAAGAGGCCTGCACCCTATCCAGTGAAGAAACTGGTTACGGCACCCTGCCCCGAGGCAGATGGAGAGCTCGGCGTTCACTTACCTAAGACATCTTACTCTTCGAGTCAGACATACAGTGCACAGAGGTCCAGCCCAAAGAGCCAACCGTGTGTTACACATCACCTTTGAAGATACGGCATTCACCCAGTCAAGACCGGCGCCTCTGCGGGAATCAGGTGAGTGTTACAAATATTTACCCAAGCGCCATTCAAGATACTACTTACCCTGGTGCCATTCTAGATACTATTTACCCTAGCACCATTCTAGATACTATTCACCCTAGTGCCATTCTAGATACTATTTACCCTAGCAGCATTCTAGATACTATTTACCCTAGCGCCATTCTTGATACTATTTACCCTTGCACCATTCAGGATACTACTTACCCTGGTGCCATTCTAGATACTATTTACCCTAGTCCCATTCTAGATACTATTTACCCTAGCACCATTCTAGATACTGTTTACCTTAGCACCATTTTAGATACTATTTACCCTAGCACCATTCTAGATACTATTTACCCTTGCACCATTCAAGATACTACTTACCCTGGTGCCATTCTAGATACTATTTACGCTAGTACCATTCTAGATACTGTTTACCCTAGCACCATTCTAGATACTATTTACCCTAGCACCATTCTAGATACTATTAACCCTAGCGCCATTCGAGACACCGTTTACTTGAGCGTCATTCATAACCTTTTATTCTCACCCGACTCAATCAGAGGTCAGAAAATGTTCCAGGTGCCAAGAGGGCAAAGGTTTTTCCTGTCCAATATCAAGTTGAATATTCTGTACCACAGCTCTGCCTAAGAATATGTGGCCCTAACGCTACACTGTCAAATACTGCAATCATAATAAAGTGCAAAAGGAAACAGGCTCTCTTGGAAATGTACACCCGGGAGTTTTTAAGAAAAGTATATCATGCAGAATAGGAGTTTGACTAACAGAAGGGCCTGTTGCATTCAATGAATTAAAACATGGCAAAGGCTTTACCGACCAGAGGCAGTGTTGTCTTTCAGTGGGTCATACACAGTTTAGAATTCAGTGTGCGGTCTTTGTGAACACCTACTAGATGAAGAGGAACAAGAAGGGGCACAGGTGTTTTTAATGGTTTAGTTGAACAGGCCACTAACCTGATCACCTGACCCTAATGCCCAATGTAAGAAGTTGGTTGCATCTATAAAGGCTCCTAACAACCAACAGCCGAATCGCCAAATGGAGAAACATGAAAATGCCTGTGAGAGTCCAACAGAAATAGTGAACTATCCTGTAACCATCAGAGGGAGATTAACCACTGAGGCCCCTCCTCTGTCAACTTAAGTTGACAAAGTGCAAGTCTCAGGTTGTGGCGGGGGCAGGGAAGGAGCTGGGGCGAGAGGGGTCGGTCACCCTTCCTCGCTCCCCCCCCTGGTGACTAGCGTGCCTCTCATGCCACCTGCGGGGCTGGTACTCAGTCAGGACTGGCACTGACTGGTCGCCAGCCCTGATAATAAAAAATAAACCCTGCGTGTGGCGCGCAGATGAGTGCAGCATGCCAGTAAAAAGAAAAATTGAGTGGCTTGCCGACGTGTACAATGCAACCTGCCATTCAAAGGGTTGCCATGGCCACCCCGTTGGCATTTCTACATATGCGCTGTGGACGTCCCAAAAGGCCAGGTTCTGCTGGTGCCACACACCTGCATATGTTGAATGTCCTGCCTGGCCATGCTCAGTGCCCTTATGTATGTATGTATAAATATGTCTTGGAATGTAATCTATTGTGTGCATGTGTGGCATGAATGACTAGTTGAGTGAGTTTGTAGTTGTGTGTGTATGTTGCATGTGTATGACTGGATGAGAGTGTATCAGCATGCGTGTGTGTGCATGTGTTTGTATCATCTCTGCAAGGGATTTACATTAACCAACCATGTATTCTTGGTCACCGTAAATCCCCTGCTATGACTGCTGGCATAGATAAGTTGTGTGTCAGCAGTTTTATATATTTATGATTTACATTGACCATTATTGGCATGAATAGGTTATGGCACCAGATTCATGCATGTGATATAAAGTGACCATGACTGTCATATATAGGTTGTCCTATCTATGCCAGTAATGATCACTCCAAATCACATTCATGCAGCTGCTGCCACAACCTATCTATCCCAGTAATGGTCACTTTAAATCATATGCATGAAGCGCTTCATGCATCTGATTTGAAGTAACTGTTACTGGTATAGGTAGGTCGTGGTAGCAACCTTGTGCATGTGATTTAAAGTGACCATTCCGGCATGGACAGGTTGTGGCAGAAGCTTCATGAAAATACTACAAAGTACTCCTATGTAGTGTATGGTTGGCGGCATTGCATTTCCCGGATTTTTTCATGTGACCAACTGTATATTTTATGGCTTTTTATCTCTTGTTTGTCAAAATGTGTACTGCACATTATTTAAAATGGAAAACTCACAATCATTTATTCTGTACCCCCTTGCAAGGATTGGTCACTCGCACTAATTTGAGGAAATATTTGGGCCCCTCCTCTCAAAATATTCACCAGGCATTGATATTGATATTTTATTTCTATTGCGCTCCTACACAAGTGTTTCAGAGCACGACAAGGCAAGGGAGGGGAACAAGAGAGAACAAAACAACGATCTTCACTAGGCCCAGTGACATTGAGAATGCACAAATGCATGGGAGGGGGGAAGTGCATGGAAGGGGGAGAAGTGGAATGTGCGGAGCAAAGGAGAAACAGATAAATAATAACAAATAAAAAAATAATAAAGGCAACAAACAGTAGTAGTGCAGCCAGCAAGTGGCAAGTGCTGGGTTGAAGGCAGCAGACATGGGAGGTCTGATAAGTGCAGGAAGAAAAAAGGGGGGACTGTATGGGTACAGATACAGACCCCAGTGCAAGGGGTGGCCCGGAGGCAGTGAGGGAGGGTGGCAGGGTGAGCAGGTACCTGGGCCCAGAGGACAGAGGGTGGCCAGGTGCACAGTGCCAAGAGAGAACAGATCAGCAGGGGCAAGGGGGAGCGAATGGCAGAAGCAAAGAGGGAGGTCTTGAGGTGCTTCTGGAACCGGAGATGGTTTGCTTCAAGTTTTAGAGTGGCAGGGAGGCTGTTCCAGAGGGGGGCCCCAGCCGAAGACAGAGATCTACCCCCATCTTATTTCTTTGAAAGGAATAACTGCCCATGAATCATGAAATGTACTGGATATGTTTGTTCTTTCCGTACAGAAACAAATATATATTGTATGCCTTTTCATCCAATTTTTCATAACAATTGTGATGCAATTGCGCTAATTTGAGAAAAAATGTAGGAATCATTCACAGAAAGCATTCACCACCCCTTGAGGGCTCTGCCATGAATCGGTTAGAATGTTGGTGCCTCTTTAGGAGCTATCCTCCCCCCTCCCTACTTCAAGAGCTGCCCCTCCACTGGGGGCAGGTATAGCAGAGGTAATGTGTACAGGGCGTGGAAGAAGTTATATATCAGGTTCAGATTTGTTACTGAAGTGCCCACTCCAGTTCAACTCACAAAGTGCGAACGCTGAAGGGAGTAGAGTCTGTACCCACACTGCACCCATTCTATCCAGAGTCACCTCTCAGTACCCTGTCGTGTTCTGAATAATTTCAGGTTTCAGAGAAGGTAAATTCAAGATAACTTGGTCACTGCTAACTTATTCTCTGGTTTTACACTTGTGAAACATTCAATACCTTATTATATGGGCCGGTTTCTGTGGTGTATGGAATTGTTGGCTAAATCGTAAATAGCCTTACAAGAGCAATACAACTCAGGTCTTCATGGACAAAGTGCTTTCTAACAAATTACTTTGCAACTTGAACCACTGTGTCATTACCTGCCGTGGATTGACCTTTAGGGCAATCTGCGCTCAGAGGCAGATGGCCGTAAAGCGCTGGGCAAATTCCATGAAATGAAAACATGAAGTGATGAGTTTGGCTAGTTCTGGCCAGTGTGGGCAGGTATGATGACTTAGTTGCAGTGCATTATACAGCTGGCAGTCTGGACCGATGACAAAGACCAATAATCTTCTAAAGGCACCATTTGTCACAATATGTCTGAAAGATGCGCTCCCTTTCCATGATGCTGCTTCTCAAACACTTTGGGGCCAATACATGGAATTATTTGCGTTGAAAATAGTGAACTTGCGTGCTAAACTGCGTTCATGGAACCGACTGCGTGGGACTCTCTTGGGACTTGCGTGGAGTTTGCGCAGGCCCGGCACGTCTGTGTGAATAAATTAGCACCTTTCGTGAGACTCAACATGCATAAATGTGGCCGTGTTGAGGGATGGTAAGGGCCAAGCAGTCGCACACCCATCTCCACTCAACTATAACCATATTCAAGGATTTGAACTGGGAACGTTGTGTTGCGACAAAGTACACGCAAATCCCGGAACCTGATAGCAGGCATAAATATCAATGCACATTCAACGCGTATAGGAACAAATGCATATAAAGCATGCAGAACACACAAAACAAACAACTACAGCCACAATGAATCCAGCAGTACTCAGAACTATTGTGCACGGACACCACAGGAGGAGGAGGATGCCCACGGCCTGGATCTTCACAACACGCACTACACTTTTTGGCATGACAGATCATCCGGTCTATGGCAGGTACATGTCCCCCCACCATAGAATCCTAGACCTTGTCCTGGACTGGGAAGCTGGCCTGACATCACCTACCATCTGCTCCCAGGCCCTTACCCTGCTAGAAAAAGGGCTGGCTGCACTTCCTTGCCACTTAGTCCTTCCAGCAGACCACTGCAGTAGTTGGTGGGATATCACAGGCCACCCAGTCACGCTGTCTACACCAGGTGCTGTCCTGCATAACAGCACATGCATGTGTGTACAGGCACATATATATTCCACGAACACTGGTGGAAAGGCAGACAGTCATGCAGGATTTCTATGCAGTGGCACACTTCCCCCATGTACTAGGTACAATAGACTGCACACATGTTGTGCTACGGCCACCCCGATTGACAGAGCACATCTACTGGAACAGAAAGCACTGGCACTCCATCAATGTGCAGGTAGTGTATGATGCCAGGGGGATCATCATGGAAGTCTATGCTAATTACCCGAGCAGCACACATGACAGCTACATCTTCTGCATGTCACCTCTGCACTGGGCGCTGGTATCTGCAAAACTTGGCAACGCATGGCTCACTGGCGAGTATGAATGCTCATGCACATCACACACTGTACAATGGACCCCACCAATAAATTTCATTGTCAACCATGTACACATTTACAGGGGACAGTGCCTACCCGCTGACTACCTTTATGATGACACCCTTTCGGAACTCCGCAACACCAGCTCAGGTGAGGTACAATATTACACATGTAGCCACTAGGGGCATAGTGGAACACACATTTGGACTGCTAAAGTCACGGTTCCACTCCCTTGACCACTCTGGTGGGTTGTTGCTATATGCACCACCAGTAGTCTGTACAATCATCGTGGTTGCATGTGTCCCGCACAATGTAGGCCCACAGTGTAGCGTACCAGTGGACAGGAACCACCCTTGCCCATGGCTGGCCAAAGGGCACATGGAGAGGCTGCACGCACACAGCTGGTGCAATCATACTTCACATAAATATGAGCCCATGTGGAGTACACACAGTGAAGCCACCTCCCAGGTGCCAATTCAATGATGAATTGGCGCCTATCCTCCGTGCCCCCAACAACACTCTGAGAATGTGCCACTGGGAGTGCAAAAATATGTGTGTCCATCAGACATAAAACAACATACACAAGCAGAGGCCCCAGAAAAAAATGTGTAATTGGGACTATACCACTATCACTTTGTGAAGTGTGCAGTGAAATCATTCTGGGGGCTCAACAACTGTACAAATGCCAAAGATATAAGAGCAATAAAAAATCTGTTCAGAATGAAAAATGCATGAAGTAGGCAACAGTCAAATGTTAGCACCCAAAGATTCATGGCCACCAAAACAACAATTCCACCAATTCACATAATCCCCATAAATCTGATTGAAGACCTGTGTGATCATTTGCACTACAGACATACACATATCCATGTAGCTGTGAGCATGAAAGGCGGGGTACAAGATTGCACATGTGACATACGTATTGGGAATATGGATACATTGCACACCATATAAAAAAAACACTGAATAAGACACCATTTGTAAGTGACCAAAAGTGGTTATCACACCCAAAGAGCCACATATACAGAATCATACAATAATGGTGCAATTGCACATGACAACAGCCAGTGACTCATGGCCCAATATGTATGGCAATGCTGAAATGAACAGAGACATAGCAACTTGCACCAACATGTGTCTGTGTAGTGCACCCAAAAGCACACACCACAAGCAACAAAGTCCCTTACCACCGTCATATGAACAACAACTGCACTGCATGTAGACACCAAACCTCACACACCAGGCCACAAGTAGGAATTCATAGTACAATATATATGCTAACAAACTCAGGCGAGGACAGCCCTTGATCCACGATGTGTGTACACAACAATGAACATAGTCATTGGCCAATACATTCCCTGACAAGCACTATGCTCACAATACAGTCACATCAAAGCATTCATGTTGAACCTTAAAAAAAATTGCACTGCAAGAGAAATGCACATCTTACCTCATCCCATGTGATCAAGCACCAGCTTGACTGTGCAGTCCTCCTAAAATCTGCCAGACTGTAAACCAACAAACACGATTGCAGTGTCCTGTGTACGCATCCAACGTGAACTTCCTCCACAATTGCTACATCCACAATTGCTACATCCATCCATCATTCCATGGGAAATTCATCAGTAGAGAAATGCAAATCAATGTGAGGGCAGGCAACACATCCATGCACCTAGGCATACAGCAATATGTGCCCCCCTGAGTGACCTGCCACAAATGCATACAATAACTGGCACACATGAAGTCACATCTGCCCACCTCACACCAATGAAACAATTACCATCCCAACATTGACACCTTACCCACGCATCCCCACAGTGACACCTTACCCACCCACAACACTTACACTGCCCCCGAGTGCCATGCAGTGAATGACCATGTCACTCTTATCCACCATGACACTCAAAGGACCCCCAAAAAGAAACCACGTAGAGGAAGGAAACCCAGGAGCAACTTTGTAGTATTCTAAATGACATGATATGCCATACCCTCATCAATGTGACAATGGGACAATGCAGCAAACACTGCCAGGGAAGCCAGTAATGAAAAGCCCAAGAAAAGTGAAATCCAAATCTCACCAATTGCACAGAGGACAGGATCTTTTACAAGGCAGCACTTCACAGAGGCAGCTGTCAGATAGGAATGCAGGGTGCCAAGTCAACTGGCCTGAAACACACAAGCAGGCATGATAAAACAATGACAAACAGAGGCCAAGGACAAAAACACACACAATGGAACAGGCAACAGGAAAGTACAAGTAAACACTCCCAACCCCAACCTTAAACACGTGTCAGAGCACACAACCAACAAGGCATTCCACCCTAATGACAACTCACCAACAAATGCCCTACAGTGATAGCCACCACCAATAGGATCCCGCAACCCGAACCACCATCAATGTCTGTTGAACACCCCATGCATATACACACCAGCCCAATAACACAATGTGTGACATGCACCCACGTAGCTGGACCCCTACCCACAAAAAAAGGAAAAGAAAACCAACCACACACAGTGCAAGACTACTTGCTGCAAATCACAAGACAATTGACACCCTGAGTGCCCTTCAACTACCTGCACAGTGTACCCACCTGGCTTGTATCAACTGCATCACAGCTGGAAATACATTTACAAATTGCAAAGACATGCATTGCAACAATCAAAAGATATGGACAACCCTGGCAGCTGATGTAGTGACCAAGACATCTTGGATCACAGAGTGCAAGAGGTAGACTGGACATAGAGTGATGATTGAATAGCAGTGGAGTAGATCAGTAGAGAGAGAGAGAGAAAAAGAGAGTGAGAGAGAGAGAGAGAGAGGGGGGACAGGAGAAAAACATTTCAAGGAGGAGACTGTCTGCAGCGGAGATGAAGACGGACATGTCTGACACCACAGTGGGTGATGGCATTGATAAGGCAACCTCGGGATGAAGATGGAGACATGAACATCTCTGGACGTAGCATCCTAGTTTGAGAGCATGGAACATACAGAGATGGAATAGAACCACATGTAGTGGTCCATGAAGGACAAAAGAGGGTGAAGCTGAAGTTCACACTGGCAAAGAATGTGCACATGTGAAAGGTCAATCATCAACTCTACATCAGAAACAACACGGGCAACACCCAGCATGGCATGCAAATCACAAAAAAACCATGTATGCACATCCCTGCTAAGAAGGCACTTTTACATATACCCAGACTATACAACAACAAACATACACCCCTGTGCACAACACTGCAAACGGACCTCCAGAAAACATGCGTCCGTTCACTCACCCCTCAACACACCACACACTCTGATTGTGTGCATGGATTCCGGGGTGCACTTGCAACTCACACAGGGAGAACAGATAAAGACAAACTCTGAGGAGTGGACAATCTCACGCATGCATGGGTCACCAATGTGGGCATGCAATGTTCACTTACTGATGTTGGCAGATGACATGAAGAAGGAATCCAAACCAATGAACATGGAACACAACCTGCTGAGATAACCAACATAATTAAACACTGTGAAAAAAGTCTTATCATTGTGTAACACAGAAGCAGTCAGTCACGGGAACACATACACATAAATGGCCAACCCGACATGCATTAAGTGAGACAAACATGTCCTGTGGAGTCAATGCACACAAAAGGCCAGAATGGTTCTCCACAGGCTGTGTCATTAAGCTCTGCAGCGGAGGGCGAAGATACATGAGAATCCATGTGTGTGGCATGTGTTGAACAGTGGCATGTCTGGGCAGGTCATGTAAGTGGATAAGGGATTGGATTGTGAAGTGGCACAGGTCAAAGAGAAGTGTGCACGGGGAATGCACATGCAGGGCAATGAAGTAAACTTGGGACAGGAGAGTTGAAGGGTGGCAGTAAGGAGACATCATTACTGTTGGTTATGAAGATGCACAGTGAATGCATGGCATCAATCAGTATGTACATACAGACTGAATGAAACACTACCAAGGGGTAAAGTGTGTATAGTGCTGTCCCTTCACTTACAATCTGTATAGTGCTGTCCATTCACTTACAATCATGGTGTCACTTATCTAAGTAAATGCATCTACCCAAACAATGCACACGCATCAAAGTGTAACTGCACATACTCACACATGGATGTGTACAGACACACACCTGCCCAGACATTCTCTGTGACACAAGGTTAACCCACCAGTATCTCAAGATGTGTACTGCATGCAAACACCATGGTGACCAATAACACTGACACACTGACACAACATGCAAGGCAGTGCACATGCTTACTTGCTTACTGATCTGGCAGGATGTGATTCCCTCATCACCTCCACCAGGAATTGTGCCTCCAAATGTGTGAGAGGAGGGCCAGTGCCTGGCAGATGGCTTAAGGACTAGGGATGCGAAAGTGGGCAGGCTGAACCTCCGAGGGAGTGCAGTCACTGCACGATTGTGTAGTACTGCAAAATGCAAAAAAATGGGACAATGCATTACAACAGGCATGTTTCTTAATCATGCACACAGCACACATGCGTAAAGATTCACTCAACCCAATGTTACCTGCACATGCCCTCCTGTTGACCACGATGCAACCATGCCAGTTGACGTCACTGTGTTTGGCTTCCTGTCCACAAGTGCATTCATCATGCCCCTGAGAGTACAACAGCACATCTCAAGGTCGAGCAAATAAATAAAAATAATACACCTTTGAAAGTGCAAAACAAAAACACATGCCAACATCTGGGTCAGGCGGGGGCACAGGCCATGCAGAAGTGTTCTGCTGGGTAAGGCGAGGTAAGGAGTGCTGTATTTTTTCTCTTTCTGTGGCTTGGAGGCGTGGCTACCCTGTCCCTGTACCTAGCAGTGCTTCAAAAACTCTAAAACCCACGGAACGTGTAGCAGAGGTGGTGCAGAGATAGTCTGCTGTGGTCCCCTGTGGGCCCGAGAAGTACTGGGTAAATCCACCTTTACTTTTACTTTCGTTTCTGCCTCCCTTCTGTCTCACTGAATGCTTATATCAGCTGTCTGTTAATAGTAAGCCCTGTGCATGCGAACACTAATACCACTAACCAACTTGCTGTCATTTACGTGGCACTAGCCCATGGAGGTAGACTTTCGGACCACACGGGCTGTGCTTCACTTTGTCGCCTCCATGTATTCCCTATTTTTGCACAAGTTTCTATCAGGAAGGAGCAACTGTTTTTGTAATAATGTCCAAACCGACACTACCAAGTGCAATGGCCCATCTGAATTGTAAGACAAAAAATCAGAGCCATACTAGGACTCGAAGGCAAAACATAATTAACGGCTTGATAAAGCCAATAAATAAAAGTCCTCCCCAAACTGTCATTTTGTCTTTCTTCAAACCAAAAGAAACATGTCCACAAAACTCTAAAACTTCAAGATTTTCGAGCAAACTATCTGAGATTTCTTTCTCCCAATCCATTGACAACAACTCTCTGCTGAAATTGGTTGTAAACCTGCAGCGCGCGTCGCTAGATGGTGAAAAGGACTTACCTATGGAACCATGTGAAGAAAACTCCATAGATATAAATCTTTCCAACTCGCCAGACGTGGTTGCTCTGGTCTCGCCTTCTCATTCCTCCATTACAAGTCAAGGTACGGAGGTGGGCAGTGTGTCTGACTAGGCCATTGATTCTGATTCAAGTGACAATCTATCTACCATGACATTCGTACTATCGTTGCTAAGTTCGACTATCTATTGCTGCAAATGGGAAAAATGGCCAGGGACCAACAGGTCATTAAATCCACACTGGCCTTAATTTCCCATTGAATTATGACTAAAACCAACATGCCACTGTGCCCGACTCCTCCTGTACCGACCCCGACCCCGACGCAAGGGTTCTATTGCTTAATTAGTAACCCAGCCCGCAAAAATTGCGTGACCGGGGCACTAAAAGCTTTTTTTTTTGTCTCGAAACACTGCTGCATTTCGGCACTGCAGTGTTTCGGGAGAAAAAAAAAAGAAAAAGAAAATGGCCGCCGCCATGGAAAGGGAAAACGTAGTCCGTTTTCCCTTTCCATGGCGGCCATCGAGAGCGGACGCGCTGGGAACACAAGTGTTCCCAGAGCGTCCGCTCCTGAAAAAAGGATCAAAAAGAAGGTAAGTGGGTGGGAGGGCGGGAGAGGGACAAAAAAAAAATGTACCCGAGTCCCCGGCGGGGGGCAAAGGTAGCCTCTCAGCCGCGGGGAGGCTCGGAGCGGGATGGCCCCGCTTTGAGCCTCCTCATTGGCTGAGAGGCTGACACACCCCCCGCAACGGGTCAAAGGCCGTGGAATCCCGACGGAGGGATTCACGGCCAGGTAGGGACCTGGCGAGAGCCAATCAGAATGCTTGTTGCAGTCTGCTTCACTCTCACCGGGTTACTAATAAGGCTGAAAATAAGCATATGTCTCACACACTTGCCCCTTGTCCCTACATACACTCAATGCAGAAGAATACTTGTGACGAGAATTGGGACTTTGAGGAGGTCTTTCTTCCTGTAACTCCTCCACTGGTCAAATCTCTAACAAGCACATCCTGTGTTCTCGAAAACCTACAACATTGGGAAAATCAATGCGCATCACTAAAATAAGACAACGGGTCAAAAGAAGAACACTGCCCCAGCTGCACTCAATCTGGCTAAGAGTAATGCTGCGTACCAATATAAACATGCCCTTGACATATTGCACAAATCCAGAGAACTACCCCAAGGTTTTGAGCCTCAAGGAAAGGCTCTAGGAGGTCCTCCCGACACCCCTATATATGAGTCCTTTCTCAAAACTAGGTGCAACAAAACGCACCTAGAGATGCCTAAGATCTCGAATAACCCCCTTAACGCTCAACCTTTGGGTAAATGGGTCCTTCTGAAGGAGCTTTCTCCTACGAATTCTAGCCCCTTCCTGAACTGTTCCTGCCTTCTATCTATTTTCCAGAAACTGCTGCATCTTGTTTCACTCAGTTCCACTGACATTGTTTGCATTGAAAATGAAAATGCTCCAGCTGATCGACCTTCCCTTTGCAAAAAGCACCAAAGACCAAAAACCTTTAGATGGACAAACAGGCTGGCAATATCTCACCTGGATTATGTAACAGCTGATTATAAGACCACCATTTGTTGTAGCCCTATCTCGATTCATTTTAACAACTTAAGTGACCATGCTGTTCTGAGTTGGAACTATCATTTAAACAAAGCCTGCAAGAGTTCGATTTTGAGAGCTCAGGTTATCTCGAACGTGCAAGGAAACTGACTGCACTGGAATCCGGCAAATTTCAGGGACATCAATGCCGAGCTGTGGAGTGATCAATTAAATACTGAAGCCACCCTAACAACTACAAAATGGGATTTGGAGCACATGATAAGATCCAGAGCTCAGTACTTTAACAAAAACCAGTTATAATGTTGTGTGTCACAGCGCTATCAACAAAAGAACCCGATATGAACCAGCAATTGTGGCTCAAAAACAACTAAAAATAGATCCAAGATGGCCACCCGGATAGAGAGACGTGTTTAGATCTCTCCCCTCCCGGGCCTCGTCAAGAACCATAATAAAGAAAGACAAAGACATGCAATTTTGTTTAAAAAACGTACCTGTCTTACAGGGCCAGCACCCGACACACCCGGCAGGTGAGTCCCGACCCAGTAGCTGCAGTGTTCGGGAGACGCAGGGGATTGAGGGAGAGGAGACGCGGCTGCCCCTCCCCCTACGGAGTGCATCGCGGGCCTCCACGCAGGAGAAGGGATCCACTGAAGGATGCCGGAGGCTGCGGCAACACCCACGGCATAGCAGAGCACCCGGGGCTGCACAGGCGTGTGGCCCGGACCCTTTGCTCGGAGCGGCAGCGGCGCCCCCTCCCATAGGGCTGGCCCTCAGCAGAGACGAGCAGCTGTGGAGAGCAACGCGAGTCCCGGAGTTGAGGAGCGCAAAGGGACGGGCCAGATTCCATGCACACCAGCAGTCACCCGGAGGCGCGAAGGTGAGCACCCCCGATCAATAATCATTGGCAGCAATTAACCCCCCGGAGGGCACCCACAGAACAATAAATCCCCCCTTGGAGGCCCGCACTGCCCAGCCGGTCTGTGGAGAGGGGGAGAGGGGCGGAAAGGGACCAAGGAGCACACCCTCCCAAAAAAACAAAACCCTAAGCGGGGTGGAGGGAGCGTCTGGCGACAACCCCCTAGAACAGTCAAAGGAGACAGGCGGGGGGCATCATAGCAAGCACCCCCCGCCCTACCCACCGCAAATCAGCTACCCCTCCAACAGCCCCACCCTAACCAGGTGGCGACCCAAAGGGGCCATAAGCAGAAGGAATGGCCCGGGAGGGATCACAAGACGCCTCCCCACCCTCGCCCTGGAAGAGGTGCAACCCCTGGGAGGCCATGTCTAAAACAAAGGGGGAGGGGGGCTCTACACTCCCGAACCCATAGTCATCTAAACAAGACGCAAACTTGGTCCAAATGTGGTCGGCAGAACCCCAGGTTTATACCAGAGGAAGGGCACAGGAAGAACCACCAGGAGACCGCAACCACCCCAACGCATCCCAACTACCTCCATCAAGGGATGATATGCACTGATGGTTCGTGGAACTGCAGGACAAGTTCATGACCACAGTCCAGGACCAATTCACCACAATGAGAAATGAAATGAAACAGGTGGTCCAAGAAGTAAGGATGGATATGGCAAAATTAGAAGAGAGGACAGACACGATAGAGAGAATCATCCAGAACCTAGAAGATGAAGCACAGCAATATAGCGAGACTCAGGAACACCTGGTGCGGCTGACCCACAACCTAGAGATCCAGTGCAAAGACCTAGAATATCAGTCCCGTAGATCCAACATCCAAATAAACAACATGCCGGAGTCGGTACTCGATAAGGACCTCAAAAGTGCGGTCCAGTAAGTGTTCAGAGACATTCTGGAGGAGCAAGAAGCAGTTGCCATAGGGATCGACAGAGTTCACAGAGTGGGCCCGAAAAGAACTGGGGCACCTGGGGAAAGACCAAGAGATGTTTTAGCAGCCTTTTCCTCATACCCACAAAAAGAACAAATCTTAAAGAGGGCCCGACAACTGGACCACATTAGGATGAATGGGACGAATATCCATCTGTACCAAGACCTAGCCTCGGTGACTTTACAGAAAAGAAGAGATATGGCTCTGCTAGTCAAGGAACTTGTGGCAAAGGAAATACGATACAAGTGGACATTCCCATTCGGCCTCCTGTTCACCTGAGAAGGCAAACAAAGAAGAGTGACCACATGCGACGAAGGCCTTCACATAATGGACATGCAAACAGAAGGGGCGGAAGGACTGACCAACAAATCAAACCGAGGGTACCACAAAAGGCCGAGAGACTGGGAAGAAGTAAGACAAAAGAAGAAGCAAAACGGGTATAGAATTGTTCATACAAGAATGTTCGCGGATTCTACAAATCGGCGGCCCGGCAAGGAGACCTAGGATCTGACACTCAGAGAAGACTGAGGAAATGCGGGGTATAGGAACCCCCGCAATGGTTATACCAAGTTCATTGAGGGCCGGGAGCGATAGGCCCAACGCCCTAGCAACCTTAGGTACCTGGGCCCTCCTCGGAAAGTTATGTGTTCAAAGTTCAAAGTTCAAAGTTGAGGGGGAAGTTGGGGAGACAGGGGGGCAAAGGGGGAGGGAAAAACTCTGGAAGAAGAAAGGAGCTCATTTCACAGGGAATCTTAATTATCCACTACGAGTCACTTCAAAATGGGGAAACTGAGAATCCTAACATATAATATAAGGGGCCTGAGCTCCCCGATGAAGAGGAAGAAGGTAGAGACCATGCTGAAGAGGGAAAAGGCAAACATTCTCCTTCTCCAAGAAACCCATATAAAAGCTCAGGACAAACAGAAGGTACATCTCAGCGGGTACAATATCTGGAAGCAAGCAAATGCCAATGATAAAAGGGCAGGGGTGCTGATAGCGGACATAGTCCTAACAGACAGGCTAATGGACAAGGAGGGGAGGCTCGCATTTATCAATGTCAAACTTGAGGGATGCCGCCTAACCCTAGCTATGATATATGCGCCCAACACAGGTCAAGATGGTTTCCTACGAGACGCTTTGGAGAAGCTCGAGGGCTTTGCAAAGGGTGAAGTGATTTTAGGGGAAGACCTAAACATAGCATGGCATCCACAAACAGATAGGAGCACGGGGGGTCCCATAAGCCAGGGTGCTCCTTCCAAACACCTCAAGCAGAAAATAGACCAGATGGCACTTTGTGATGTGTGGAGGGAACTAAAGAGCCAACAGAGGGGCTACACATACTTCTCGCACGTGTATAACAGAATGTCAAGAATAGACTATTTCTGCGTTTCGGTGGGCCTTATGGGCAAAATTAAAGGAATTGAAGCAGGCGCGATATCACTGTCAGACCACGCCCCGCTGTGGCTGGACTTGATGACTCCAGGGAAGGGGGGAGGGCTATGGCACTGGAAGCTCCCACAGGATATTCTCACAGACACGTTACTGGGGGAAGCGATAAGGGAGAAGATTACAGATTATTTTATACAAAACAACACAGGGGATGTCCCATTGGGCACAGTCTGGGAGGCATTCAAAGCGGTAATCCGCGGACATATGATTGCGCTGAAAGCCACCAAAGAAAGCCAGAGATATTCCTGGGAAAAAGAACTCGAAAAAAATAATGGACACACAAGAAAAGTTACTGTGCCATCCCTCCAAAAGCCTCATGAAGGCCCTAAAACACATCCAGGGCCAATTGGAAATGCTCCGCACCAAAGAGGCAGAGAAATCCCTCCAATACCTTAAACAAGAACTCTACATAAAAGCCAACAAGGCAGACAGATATCTAGTGAGACAGCTACGAGAAAAACAAAAAACAACAACCATAATGAACATTCCTAACTCACAAGGAGAAACGCAAACACAAACCCAGGACATAGGAAAGGCCTTTCGTGAATTCTATCAAAAACTATATGCGACAGATCACCCGGACGAAAGCGACCAAGACATGTACCTACAATCTCTCTCCATCCCCAAAATCCCAGAAGAAGACAGAAAGTATTAGAGAACCCGATTAGCGAAGAAGAATTAAAGAAGGCAATAGCTGGACTCCCAAATAACAAAGCACCCAGTTTTTTTCATTGCCCCATTCTATAAAAAATATGCGACCTACTCATCCCAGTCCTGACGAGACTCTTAAACTCCTTCAAAGATAGTGGAAATATGACCCCGTCAATGAACGAAGCAAAGGTGTTGGCATTCCATAAAGCAACAAAAGAACCATCCCTCCCCAGCTCCTACCGCCCCATAGCACTGATTAATTTGGATGCCAAGATATACACCAAAATTCTGGCAACAAGGCTATCCCCACTACTGCTTAACTCAATTAACACCGACTAATCAGGTTTTATTCCAGGGAGACAAACACATGATAATTTGAGAAGAATAGTACACCTAGTTGAATAAACAGGGATTACACACACCCCAGCAGCCCTCCTCTCATTAGACGCCGAAAAGGCCTTTGATCGGGTAGAGTGGTCAATACTTTTCAAAACTCTAAAGTGCATGGGATTTAGGGATCAATTTATAAATATGGTAAAAGCTAACTACAACTCCCCAACAATCAGAATAGCCATAAATGGCGAGGTCACCGACAAAGTGGAGATAACAAGGGGTACCAAACAGGGATGCCCGCTCTCCCCCCTTCTCTATGCCATATTTCTAGAACCACTCCTGATCAGAATTCGGGAGTCACCCCGCATAACGGGGATAGAAATGGCAGGCTCACAACACAAGGTAATAGCGTATGCAGACGATATGCTGCTGGCCCTAGCGGACCCGGGGAGGACACTAACCATAGCAATCAGAGAACTGGAGACTTTCGGGGCAATCTCAGGCCTCAAAATAAACAAGAACAAATCGGAAATATTACTCCTGGCAGGAGAAAGATCGGAAATTGAAAGAATAGCAGCAACCCTAGATCTAAAAATAGCAGAAAAAGGAATCAAATATCTGGGCATAACCCTGACACATACAATAGATGCAATATACACGAAGAACTATCCCCCAATCCTGGAACGGGTAAAGAGAGATCTGGAACGCTGGAGTCCCCTAATGATCTCCTGGTGGGGCAGAATCCAGGCAGTAAAAATGAACATCCTCCCCAGAATATTATACTTCTTTCAGGCACTACCAATCAAATTCCCCAAATCATTCATTAAAGCACTTTCCAAAGCGATTGCAACCTATATATGGAAGAAAAAACCCCCAAGGATTGCCAGAGCGACCCTCACGGCTCCGACCAGGGCGGGGGGAATGTCCCTGCCACACTTCCACAAATACTATCAGGCAGCCCAATTATGGGTCCTGAGGGAATGGCTGGGAGACAACCAACAAACAGTGTGGGTGACACAAGATAGGGCGGTAGCCAGATCCCCCTTAGAGGAAACCCTATGGAAATCAAAACAACACAGGCACCCTAACCTCCGTATCAGTGAAATCATGAAAACCACCCTGGAGGCCTGGGATGAACAAACACGGAGGGGCACCATGACCACGGTGCAAGGCCCCTTCACACCAATCTGCCTGAACCCCCAATTTCCGCCGGGAATGGAACGGGGAACTCACGAAAAGTGGGAGGCCGCAGGGTGCACAAAAATAGGGGAAATGTTGCAAGACGATGAAATAAGAACATTTAAAGAATACAAAACACTACTAAATCTAAATGAGACTGACAGGGTCAAATATGAACAGCTCAGGCACTGGCTGCGACCCCAGACGTCAAAGCGGCGGCTACAAGAGATCTCACGCCATTTGAAAAATACCTAATAACCAACTCGGGCTCAAGAAAGCTGGCCTCCTCTCTATATAGCTTCATCAACTCCCAAGAAGAAGAAGTCAAATGGGCCTACATGGTCAAGTGGACGAAGATTCTAGGGGAGGACATCCACAAACAGCAACGGGCGGACCTCTGGATCACCATTCCAAAAATGACCCGATCAGTCCAAAAAAGAGAAATGTGGCTAAAAATCATTACCCATAGGCACTATACGCCGGAGAGGCTACACTCCATCTACCCTTAAACACCTAACACATGCTGGAGAGGATGCACAGAGGTGGGCACGTGGAAGCATATCTGGTGGGACTGCCGGGGATCAAAGGCTTCTGGTCAGAAGTAAAGATGGAAATAACAAAGATCTTTCCAGAGGCGGAACAACTAGGGGAAAGGGTTTGGCTAAGGGGAATGAAAGATCAGGCGGCCAAGAAATTCAAGAAAACCCAATGGAGAGGCTTCATGGGCATACTCATAGCTCCATGGGCGACAATAGCCCAAAACTGGAAGAAACAAGAACCCCCACTGCTGTATGCATGGCTACAGAAGGTATGGTTACAATTGACCATGGAAAAGCTCACACACACCATACAGGGATCAAAAGAGTCCTTCACAAAGGAATGGGGAGAGGTTCTGGACTACCTGCAAATGTGGGGTATGTTTATCAGTTGTATGCCTGTATTTGAAAATAATAAAAATATATTTAAAAAAAAAACAACAACTGAATAATTAGGCACGCTCTCTGATTAGGCAGGACCATACTCTGAGTGATCTGGTAACGAAGAGTTCATCAAAAAATTGGACACTCGCTACAAAAACTGTCTGTCTCAACATAAAAAAATGTATCAATAAATCGAATGACTCTCACAAGTTCTGGACACATTTCAACAATCACCACAAGTCAATGTCACTTGAACTAAATCCCATATCCGAAGAAGCATAGTTCGAGCACATAGATGAGCTATTCAGGGACTCTGCATTGGAAACGAACCACGGAACTCTGAGAAATATAACAATGCCACTCACCGAGTTCGATTTCAAGGGGGAAACATTAGTGAACATAATTACAAAGCTGAAGAGCTCCCATGCCCCCGGACTGGACGGCATACCAAATGTTGTCGCGAAGGCCCACCCTGACCTCTGGGCAAAAATATTAGTCTCACTCTATAGGCAGATAGAAACCTTGGTAGAAATACCACCAAGCTGGCATAAATCTGTCTTGGTACCAATATTTAAGAGTGGTGACAGATGGAACCCAACAAATTATCACCTCCTCGCCATGATGGACGTGAGCCAGAAGATTTTTACAGCAGAACTACTAAAGAATCTCACCAGATGGTTGGAGAAATCCTAAGTATTTGCCAAACTGGGTTTAGAAAGTCATACAACACATTAACCAACATATGTGTTCTCCAGTATTTTATCTGTGAAACAACCATAAAACATAAGCGGCCCTGTACTGTTGTTTCGTCGACTTCAGTAAAGTGTTCAATTTAGTGCCTAGACCATTACTGTGAGAAGAATGGCAGGATGGAGTATCAACCCATCGTTACTACATGTCATACAACAACTACATCTGACAGGGAAATGTTAATTTGCTAAATTTCGCAGATGTTCTGACCAACTACCATCAAACCAATCATGGTCTCAAAATAGGCTGTGTCTTTGCACCCACACTGGACAATTTGTTCACTGCTGACTTTGTCATTTATTTTTGGCGGAAACTTGTTGACTTACTGGATGGTTTGAGCAAACACATTCCATGGCTAGCATATGCGGATGACATCATACTTATTGACCAAACAAAAATAGGATTACAGAGGCCACAGGATGCAATTGTGGAATATTCTACAAAAAAATCAAATGATCATAAATACAACTAAGACGAAGATCATGATCTTAGTTAAGTATTCAAAAAGCGACAGGGGCAAGAACCTGGAATCTGAAAGGCACTAACCTGGAGAAAGTGAGTACACTTATCTGGGCTTCCCCTTTACAACCAATCCGACAGCAGGCTATTATGGTGATAAAATCTTTGCCAAAACTTGGAAAAAATGGCTGCTGGTAAGGCACTATATTATACATAAGGGCGGTTATAACATCGAGGGTCTACTGGAGATCTATCGTGCATTCATTATACCTGGCATATTGTATGCCTTTGCAGCACTCCCTTTACAACTATTGACATGGCTAGACGGTCTAGAGGGAAAAATCCTGTGCTCTGTTATAAATCTTACTAAATCACTATCGGTCAAGGCACATAGACTTGAATATGGGAAAACCTCTCTACTGACAAGCTGGTCCACTGAACGAACACTATTCTATTTTAAATTTCTGGCCACAAGCCGAAACTCTAATGCCCTACCGAAATTGATGTGCGAAATTCCGGCCCTGGAACATGACAACACTTTCGTCAATGTGCTAAAGTCCTCATCTAAGTCACATCTCGAGAATCTAAAATTAACAGAGGACATCATCAACATAAACCCTAACTATGAAAAGAGTATTAAAATCAAATCGGCTCAATGGGACCAAGTAAAAAACATCAAAAAACTGCAGGGGATTAGAAGGCATAATGAATATTCTCATCAGAGCTTTCGTCTCCACAAGCTGTGTTTGTATTTAACCAAATACTGTTCAATTGACCTCAAACGCTTTATAATATGGCTACGCCTAAACCTTCTTCCCACAATGGAGCGTATTGGCACTTGGAAGGGTATACCACTAGAAAAATGTATTTGTCGTCTCTGCTATACCCAAGTGGAGACAGGTTGACATTTATTAATTAATTGTATCTTTCTTGAAGATCACTATCAAAAAGGATATGGTAAAAATGTGTTACTAAAATCGAGGCTGTGGCCCAAGATCTATTTTGGTCTACCTTATTCGGTGTATAATCCATTGTTATCACTGCAGCTGCCCATGATATCGGGATTGAAGAAATGAAATACTTTTAAGAATCTTTGAAACTTGGAAAATCTTAATATACTTTTTACTATTCTCTTCTTATGAAATGTAATATAACTGTTTTTTCCTTTTCTCACTCTTTTTTACATTTTTTCTTACACCTTTTCTTTTTTTCTTTCCTTTTTATGTGCTTGAAGTTTCTATGTTTAAACTACTGCACAATAAATACAAAATAAATTAAAAAAAACATCTGGGCCAGGGGAATACAAAAGAAAAGTGTCTGTGGTGAATCAAGGGGACCAAAATTAAAAAAGAACAACACTGACCATGGACAAAAAATAATAAAAACATAAATAAATAGTGCATCATGCATGAGGGGGTGAGTCCACCCAGGAAGGGTACAGGATAGGGTGCATGGCAACATCCCCATGAGTGGACACAAAATAAGATTTTAAAAAACTATTCACCTCCATGGACTCATGGACCTCACGGTGGACAAGGAGGCTAGTATGAGCTGGGACCCCCATCCTGCATTTGATCTGTAGGTGGCTGTGGTGTTGGAGCTATACCATGTAGTGCCATAGCCTGGTCTTCACTGGCCATGGCCAGCCGTGACACGGACGAATGCATCAGCATAGCAAGGTTGGTGATGCCTCCATGCATTTCCTCATGGATGACTGCAGAGTCTGTATGTGCGCACATCTGTGATGCATTGAGTTGTTCAGAGAGTGTCTGCTTGAAGGCATCCATCTCCTCATGCATCAGTGTCCTTGTGGCTGAGAGTTCTTCATGGATTGCAGTTCTCATGGCCTGCATTTTACGCCTCAGGTCCTCTGTGTGTGCCTGAGCATCTGCATGCAGGGACTCCTGCTGGCACCTCCGATCAGCCCGTCGGCCCTTGATGTTTGCCTCAATGCGCAGTCTTTGGGAGCAGCATGAGGACCGCATCACCTGCAGCTGTTGCTCTACCCAGGACACTGGCTGGGTCATAGACTTGGCCATCTTATCCATCATCTCTGATAACTTGTCCACGTGTGCGGGGCCCATGGCTGCCTGATGCAAGGGACCATGCCCGGTACTGTGGTACCCCTGTCATTGGCTGCAGGTCTGCAACCCTCCTTTTGACATCAGCTCCAGGACCTAGAGCCAAATCATGGGAGGCTGGCATTTTAGCCGTAACTACTGCAGATGGAGGGACAACCATTGGCTGGCTTTTTGAAGCTAGCTGGCCCACCACAGACTCACAGGCCCCATCAGATCTGCCCATAGGGTCACTTACCTTTGCCCTCTTTGAGGGATGCACATCAGGTTCAGCATCAAAGCCAGCTGAGTCAGAAGAGTCCAAAGAGGATGCAGCATGACTCAGGATGGTCTGGAGCACCAGTGGGTTCTCACGGCCTACCACACCACGTCCCCCACTGGTGGTTTGATGCACCATTAACTCTTCCTCCTCCTCCTTTGCATCTGGTGCATCCCTGCCTGCACATGTACAGAGAAAGACATATTTAGATGTGTTCAAAGAGACAACAATGCACATTTGCTTCAAGGTGCACGAAAACAACAAATGGTAGGTCACACACCCATCAGACATTTTGCATGCACACTCTTTGTTCAGTAAGCAACAGATGCGTGGCATTTGCTGACAAGTGACGACCCTAACCATCATGTCCATGACAGTAGTGGAAACATTGACATTCAACAGTGGCGTACATGCACAATGAGGGGCCATTCAAATATCAATTTGCCACACATAGCAGGGGATAGGTAATGCACATGTGACATTTGAATGTTCAGTTACATCACATGGCAACAGCCAGGCATCCATATACACAGACAACACCACAGTCAACACAAGGCACACTAATCAGGTCATGGACCGGGAATTGGATACAATGTGGATCTGCAGGAAGGTGTGGAAAGGGGAAAAGCCCATGAGTAGATACAGCTGAAAGTGTGCCTTATAGTCAAGGTCAGTGTAGTGCAGAGAGACGGCGAGTGGGTTGGGCAATGTAAAAAAGGTCCACTGAGTCACAAGAAGGTGAGGGGAGTGGCCCCATGGATTAGTCCCAGAGTGTGGGAGTGTAAGAGGGAGCAGGCGTCACAATGAGTTGGCTCTCTGTGTCACAGGGATTGAGTCTCAGAAGATGATGTCTGTGGACCCTTATTCAACTTCCCTCTGGCAATACCACAAGGTGCATTGACAGACACCTGTGATATGCATCGTGAGATATAAACCCATAGGAGCAGGTGACAAATGAAACATGCAACTCTGAATGACATGGTGAGAATGTTAAACTTTGTCTGCATGCACCTGTCTAGCAGTGCAGAGTGAAATGCAACAAGAATGTAGCACTCAATAGTACATGTAGGTGCCACATGGTGCACACATACCGGGGAAGTACCCTTTAGGGGATGTGTCCTGTCACACAGACATGTGCCACAAATGGCAGCCACACGGGGTACTTCCAATATAATGGCCATTTTTCATGAGTCTGTACGTCACAGGACATGTTTCACACAGGGCTTTCATACAAATTCAGCCAGATGTGCCAATACACAAATGATGTTGGTGATGCATAACTGGTGAAACACAGGAGGTGCAGTGATGGACACTCACCTGATGTGTACTCATAATTCTCCTGGCCTCCCACACCTTGCACCTGCTCAAGGAGGATGAATTGGCTCGAGGCCTCCTCATGCAGTGTCAGTTGCTCCTCCTCTGGTGGACCCCCTCTGGTTGTCAGTGCAGAGGACAGGTTGACACTCAACTTGTGCTTGGTGTGCCGGGAGAGGTCATTCCAGCGTTTCTGAACCTGTTCAGCAGTGCGCATCTCCACCTCTAAGGCATTTATCTGTTCTGTGACACGCTGCCAATGCACCAAGCATTGTACGGCTGTATGTGGGCTCCCCGCATACAGGCACATGTCACGATGGTGATTGGTCACGTAGTCAATGAGGACCTGTAGCTCCTCAAAAGTGAAGTTCTTCTTCCTCTGCGGGCCATTGTCCTGTGTCGTGTCTTGGGGTTGAGCCTGTTCATGTTGTGCAAGGCGTACCTTCTGCCATGAGTGGCACACAATGTTGGAGCTGCCCCTGTTTGACTGGAACCACATTGGAATCCAGGTGCTGGGCCACTTGTGGACTGGAGCCTGCCATGTCCTCCTGTGGCTAGGGCAGATATCTCCACACCACGTCCCCAAAAACCTGGGGCTGGTGCAGGTGTCTCCACTCCAAATCCCTGACACCCTGGGGCTGGGGAAGGTGTCTCCACACCACATCCCTGACCCCCTAGGGATGGGGCAGATGTTTCACCACCATGTCCCCCACCAGATTCTATCTACCCCCTTTCCCTCTTGGGGCCTTTCCATTCATGTCAGAGGTGTAAGGGATGAATGGAAGGCATACCAAGTTATTGTCCTGGGCAATATGAGTCAGGCAACAGTCTATGTGATGCACGACGTGGATATGTGGTCCAGTAAGGCTCACATATACTGCAAAAGGGAAAGAAACGGTATGTGATATGCAGTGGCACCCTGAAGAAAACAAAATTGTGTATGTGATACCTGGAAAGCTTCTGATAACTGAAAAAGCAGTACGTGATACGCAGTGGTACCCGCAAGCACACAAATTGCATAACCAGAAAGTTTCCATCAGGTCAAAAGAGTTAAACGCGATGCACAAGCACCCAGATATACAAAAATTGTGTACGCGACACACTGTATGCCTCATAAAGTACACAAAAACATGCGCATATGTGCAGAGGCAAAAACAGCCCAAAGAAAAATGGGTACACGGTATCTGTAGGTAATGATTCTGTAGCAAAATACACATACGAATTCATTAAACCTCAGGATCGTAACCTTCCCACGCACAACTAGTCATTGCCGTGAGCCACGTAGGTGTGTCACATAGGTGTGCAGCATCACCACATGCAGGACATAACTTATGCGTTAAGGGCCTTTACTCTGCTTTTGGCTTCTCCAGATGAATGATGCACACCACTGTTCCTCCTGCCTAAAATGCTGCTGATGTTGCCTCCTCTGGCCCTGCTTTGCCTCATTCAGTACTATAGTGCTGCTGCCTGCTTGAGGTTGAGTGCCTGCCTGCAACCTGCACTGTCTTGGTGTGCCAGCTGTCCCACTCTTGCCTGGACTCCTGTGTTGGCCCTGAAACCACCTCCTCTGTACTTTTCGGGATGTCCAGCTCTGCCAACACCAACGTAGCTCCACAACACCTACCCAGGTAGCCCGTACATGCCTCAGTGTGCCATGTGTGCCCCATCCGCATCATCTGGGGAGAGCAGCACCCCCACGTTGAGGCAGAGGGTGGCCAAATTCAGCAACACCGAACTTGGCATCCTGGTGGATTGAGTCATGGGCGCCTATGATGCCCTCTTCAACCCAGCTACACAGCTGGGCACCAATGCAATGCAAAAGATCTGGAACAACATCATTTCTGCCATCAACGTGGGGGTGGCAGCCTGGCCCAGGGAGGCAGTCCGGAAATGCTGGGGTGACCTCAAGATCTGTAGCCATACCAAGGTGTTGGCAGCCCTCTCCACGGAAGCCACTGTGGATGTGTATCATGTTGGCTGCCACCGGTTCACCCAGATACAACTGCGGGTACTTCAGAGGTTCTATCCGGACCTCCACTCCATCTCTTTGCCTGGAAAAGTCACCCTGATGCGCTGGTGAGTACCTATCTTTGACAATGCTTTAGGGTGTATGTGTGGCATGCATGTTTGCTGATGCCACATCCTGTTTGTGTTTTGTGTGTGTTGTGAGACACAGCTGATTGCAGCCTCATGCCAATGCAGGCTATGTGTGGCATCAGACATTGTATGCTGCCATTTGCATGAGGATTGTGCCTTCATGGCTTGTTGTTTTTTGTGCATGTGCAGTGTGTGAGCATGGACCAAGTGCTTGGGCATGACCAATGTGGATGCTATGTTGTGGGCATGTGAGTGATGTTCATGGTGACCGAATCTATGTGTGGCACAACTGACAGTACATTTATGCAGGCACATCTGATGATAGTGACACATTTGCTTTGATGCCTGTGTGTGTGGGGTCCATACATTGATGCCTCTGGGACTGGGATGTGACATATCATTCGACTGGATTTTGTAAGACAAGTGTGTGTGTGTACATGCAATATTGGTATGGTTGGCCAACTAACATGTGAATTTGATAACTGACATGGCTGGTGGCACATGTTGCTTGCTTGCAGGTCATGCTGTGGCATGTGGACATTTGTGGCTGTGTTAGTGTGGGCAGATGCCCTGGTGCTGTCTCCATAACCATGGCTGCAGGTCGTGCTTGTCTTGGTTGCTGATTGGTATGGTGCCGTTGCCTGTTGTAGGGGATGTGTTGTTGGGCACTGTACAATGTGCGATGTTCACATGTGCATGGGTCATGACTGTGATTAAGCATTCACACTACAATCATGCCACATTTTCAATGCAGTTTGCCAGGGAACATACATGTGTGTGTACATTGTGTTGTTACATGATGCATGATTTCTCTTGTTAATTTTGTGTATGTAAGACATCCATTGGTGATGATTACTGATGTCAATGATTTTTGGGGAATTTTCTCTGCAGCTTGTGTAGAGGGTGGAGGCATTGTTGTGAAGTGGAATGGCAGGAACAAAGCCACCAGGCAAAAGCGCACACCCCTGCCTGCCCTATCAGAGTCTACATCTTGCAAGGGTGAGTTGGCTGTGGGAGAGATAGTTCCATCGGGCGGAGCTGCTGGGGGAATATCCCAGGAGGTTGTTGTGGAGGGGGACTCAGTGGCTGTGTGCCATGGTGCAGGGATGGAGGGGCCATCCAGGGAGAAAGGCTCTCTGGAGTCATCCAGGGAGATGGAGGTGGTGGTGGAGGAGGAGGAGGAAGATGAAGGCCAGCACACAGAGCTGGGTGGGGACATCCAGTAGGGTGTTCGTGCTGCACCCCTGGGCCAGGGACAGTAGGAGGTGCAGTGCACTGTGGAGGGTGCTGACCAACCTCCTGTCCCTGCTCCATCTGATGTAGCTGTGACCACTGTCGTGGACGCCTCCACCCAGACAGGCCCACCTTTGGGGCCACAGAGATCTCCCCTGAGATGTTGCATGCCGTGCTGGCTGGGATTGTGATGCCGGCAGGTGGGATTTGTGATGATGTGAGAGAGATTCGTGAACTCCTCTCACATCATCACCAAACAATGTGTGTCTCAATGTCCCAGCTGTCATGTGTGCTGCTCTTGGGTGGTCACTGTGTGCTGGCACATTCAGCTGCCCCCTACTCCATTGCCTCCTCTTTGCAGAGGTGGTTGCTGTGCCTCCCCAGGCTCATGCACGGCAACAGGAATCAGTGGGGCAGCTGGCACATCAGGACAGTGCTGGTACTGTGCTCCCCTATTGTGCAACATCCAGATGGTGGGGGTGCATGTGCAGGGTGCGCTTGGCCAGGCAGCAACACTATAGGAGTGTCCAGGGGCAAGCAACCCAGGGCCCAGCAACATCCAGGAGGCAAGCTACATAGCAAGGTTTGGACAACTTTCAGGAGGAGCGCCACTGGTTCAGGCATATGGTGTGTGTCAGGATAGATTTGAGAATGCAGCTGATGCCGGTGAAGCAGCGAGCTAGGGTGGCATGGGTTGCCAGGACCAGGGCAGAGGTGGTGGAGAGAAGGACACTCAGCTCAGGTGAGTTGAGATTCTGGAGGAGGCTTGCAGGGATGTGGGGGAGGAGTAGAGGAGGATGAGGGACCACCTGCAAGCCATCCAGGACCCGACAGTGGCCCACCTCCAAGTGGAGGATGAGGAATGTGACTCTGCCCTGGAGGACATAATGGCACAGTATTGAGCTTGCTTCCTATGTAAATAGTTGATTGTGGGGTTTATTGTTTTGGTTCATTTTTTTCCCTTGGACATTTCCCCCTTTCGACATAGTGATTTTTGATAGTGTATATATTGTAAATACAGTTTCTCTTTGTTCGTGTGTTTTTGATTTATTTTGCTATGCATTTGTTGTGTGACTCTCACGTGGGTTGGGGGCCAAACTGTGGAGGGGTGGCATACACTCAACAATTTGTATGGTGGTGGTGTGGTGGGGCCTCACAATGCATGGATACCAACCAGCACACATTAGCTAAGAAAGAGTGTGTGGTCTCATGTCATGCAGCACCTCTACCACTGTATCGTTTCTGTCTGTGATGTCTTGGACTAGTGTCCTCCTAGGTCATTCACCTACAGCAGTTTGGGGCAATTCAAATTACACATGTGCACAATGATGCATCACTTTGCATCATATTGCTTTACTGTGTGACATGTACATGGTGATTTCACTGTGTAGCTGCTTCTAAATGCAGATCTCCTGTTGCTGTGCCACTGGCTGGGATGTACCAGGGAGTCCTGTGATGAGCTAAAAACCTGCATTCTGCATCAGTGCACCTAGTTGTTGGGTATATGGGTGGGTATGTGGCCAGTGTGCTTCATGTTGGTGACAGTTCAGTAGAATTGAGGTAAGTTGTGCAATATTGCACTGTTTGGGGGGTGATGTGGCAGGGCCAGGCTGGATTGGTGTCGGACGTGAGGGGTGCTGGTGGTTGGTGTGTGGACTGGAGGGGTCTGCCTGGCGTAGTGTCGGAGGTGGGGTGGGCTGGTGGGTGGCGTGTGGACTAGAGGGGGCTGCCTGGGGTAGTGTCAGTGGTGAGGGGGGCTGGTGGGTGGTGCATGGACTGGAGGGGGCTGCCTTGGGTAGTTTCAGAGGTGAGAGGAGCTGGTGGGTGGTGTGTGGACTGGAGGGGAATGCCTGGGGTAGTGTCGGAGGTGAGGTGGGCTGGTGGGTGGTGTGTGGACGGAGGGGGCTGCCTGAGGTAGAGGCAGGAGTCAGGGGGGCTGGTGGGTGGTGTGTGGACAGGAGGGGGATGCCTGGGGTAGTGTTGGAGGTGAGAGGGGGTGGTGGTGCTGTCAGGACTTGAGGGTCTGCAAGGGGTAGTGTCAGAGGTTAGAGGGGCTCGTGGGTGGTGTTTGTACTGGGGGGCTAGTGGGCAGTGTGTGGACTGGAGGGGGCTGCTTGGGGTCGTGTCCGAGGTGAGGGGGCTAGTGGATGGTGTGTGGTCTGAAGGGGGCTGCCTGGGGTAGTGTCGGAGCAGAGGGGGGCTAGTGGGTGGTGGGAGGGCTGCCTGGGCTAGTGTCAGAAGTGAGAGAGGCTGGTTGGAGGTGTGTGGACTGGAGGGGGCTGCCTACGGTAGTGTTTGAGGTGAGGGGGCTGGTGGGTGGTGTGTGGACTGGAGGGGGCTACCTGGGGTAGTTGCACAGGTGAGGGGGCGGTTGGGTGGTGTCAGGACTTGAGGAGGCTGCCTGGGGTAGTGTTGGAGGTGAGGGGGTCTGGTGGGAGGTGTCAGGACTTGAGGGCGCTGCCTGGGGTAGTGTCGGAGGTGAGGGTACTGGTGGGTGCTGTGAGGGCTGCCTGGGTTAGTGTCAGGGATGAGGGGGGCTGGTGGGTGGTGTGTGGACTGGAAGGGACTGCCTGTGGAAATGTTGGCGGTGAGGGGCGCTGGTGGGTGGTGTGTGGAATGCAGGGGGCTGCCTAGGGTAGGGGAGGAGGTCAGGGGGGCTGGTGGGTGGTGTCAGGACTTGAGGGGGCTGCCTGGGGTAGTGGCAGAGGTGAGGGGGGCTGGTGGGTGGTGTCTGCACCTGAAGGGGCTGATGTGCAGTCACTCAGAGTATGTGCCAGCACTTTGTGTGTGGTGGGAGTAGGGGGGTCGGTTCACAGAGGTGTAGCCATTAGTTACGTGGGTCCTCACGGAGAGTAGCTGGTATCTAGCCATTACTTACGTGGGACCTCACGCAGAGTAGCTGGGGTGCAGTCATTACTTACGTGGTACCTCACGCAGATTAGCTGGGGTGCAGCTGTTACGTGCAACCTCGCGCAGATTAGCTGGGGTGCAACTGTTAATTACGTGGAACCTCAATCAGAGTAGCTGGGGGGCAGCCATTACTTAAGTGGAAGCTTGCGCAGAGTAGCTGGGGTGCTGGATGTTGTGTTGGAGGTGGACACAGTGTTTTGCAGCAAGGTTGGTCTTCGGCTATATTTTTGGTTTGCGTGGGGGCTGTTGTGGGCGTTCCTTGCGCAGCTCGATTTCCTTGTCTGCTAGAAATGCGGATTTGGATCCATGAATACACGAAGCGAGCAGATTTACTTATGCGCGCAGGCTCGCGCAGTGTCGCTGTCGGCGCACCCCTTGCGGGATTAATTCGCTCTTTTCAATGAATCAGGCCCTTTGCCACAACAGTCTCGAATTGTAATTTGTGAATCTGAGCCACTTTTACTATGTGCTGCCCAGGACTTTTATTTTAACCCCGTCTAACCCACGCTATTAAGAAGGTGCTGCTCTAGAAGACATACGAGTTAAGAGAATTGCTGTAGCTCGTAGATATTAAATCTTCGCATGAGCTCTCGCAATTATGATCTCATTCGCAGCGTCTTACTAACCCGCTCTGTGAAATGCCCTCATTATTTAAACAACGCTCACCTGAGCGCCATGGGAGGATGGTTACCCACGAAGATGACTAAAGAATGCAAACATGTTGTTAAAGTAAAATGTGTTCCCGATGCCTCTTTGATGATACTGTTTCCACAGCTGTAAATGGGCCCTTTCATTAGAATGCTCACTTACACATACCGCTAGCCTAAACTTGCACAAACAAAACGCCGAGGCAGCCAGACCGCCTCCAGCATCTCACTTTCAAAGGTGCTTTTCCCTCTCTTCATAATCAGTATCACTTTTAAATGCACGTAACCCATTTTTCTTCTATCACGTCTAGGTAAATAACTTTATCGCTAAATGCGCGAGGCAAACACGGCAAAACATATAGCAGTAAAGCTGGACTTTATAATCGGTACCTTCCCGGTAATGTATGAGGTCACACCTTGCCAGGTGGTGGCATGAGGTCACCAGGGCTTACGGCTACGGCAATCCATGCCACGGCCCTGCAATACCTGGCCGAAAAGGAGCACTGCAAAGCGCGGGAGCGCCTTCGCTTTCAATTACTCGCAAGCCGCATTTCAACATCTTCTAATCAGACGTCAAACCGAGGGCCTGGTGGGAGGAGCCTGCAGGGCTCTGTAATTGGCAACCTGACCAGACAGATGGTTCATGGTCAAGCCATCAGGCCTGAACGCTGTACAGCTTTCATCCAAACAGCCTGCGCCACCTGGTAGTGCTTTGAAGCCCCCCAGTAAAGATCATCGCGCAATCTTCCTTCAAAAGGTATCTTTAGGTCAGGGCACTCCAGGTGAAGTCATAACGCAAGCAGTGTGGGGCGTGACTATGTCTGGCAGTGGGTTAGCTCGGAGGGCTTTTGCAAGCAGAGCCAGGAGCATATGCGCAACTGGGAAGGAATACAATGGCACGTTTTAAATTCAGGTTTAATTGAAGGTAAAATGTTTTTAAGTAGTGTCTCAAGCCACATTCCTCCTGCTGTAATGATGGCTGTTATTATTACACAATTCAATGCTACCACATACATTGGGCCTCATTACACGGAAGGCGGTGAGCCATGGCGCTATTAGCGCCATGGCTCATGCCGGTAAAATACCGGCACCGCCTTGGCGGAAAGGGGATTTACCGCCCCATTCCAAGGTTGGTGGGGCGGTAAATCCCCCTTCCGCCATTGCCCTTCCCCATTCCCATTTCTGCCCCATAGGGCTCTATGGGAATGGGGAAGGCACTAATTACGGCACCGCAATTTTGCGGTGCCGTAATTAGCTCCGAGGTCCCTTAGCGGGTTGGTTTTTAACGCCTGCAAAAAGCAGGCGTTAAATCACCAACCCGCTAAGGGACCTCGTAGTAAGGCGGTACTGGTTAACGGTCACCGTTACCATTAACGGTGGCCGTTAACCATTACCGCCTTCCGTGTAATGAGGCCCATTGTCTTCAGAAGAATGAAGGGCTGAGTCGACCCTGCTGGTCTTTTGAACTTGCAGAGTTCAAGTTTGTCACATGTGAAGGGCGAGTACTTGATCCGTAAATTATCCCTCTTGTGAAGAATGGTTGTTGTATATTTCCCATCGAAAATCCAATAGCCTCCTGCCCCCACTTCCCACACCCACAATTGCATTGAATACTCAAAGCATGTCATTCACTCTTCCTTTGCTGTGAGTACCCGTCTCAATCTCTTCCCATGGACAACTTAAGCAGCCCCGCCCCTTCTTTTGCGCATTGTCCATCTAGTCACAGCCTCTGACTGATTACAAACACATGATCTACCTGGACATCATGTGTTTGCTTCCCCTTTTCACTTTTCCATCGTCATCCACCTTCAACCTCAGATTCGAGCTCTTGCCCCTCCTTCCTGGGGGCCAACTATCTCCATTCCATCTTCCACTTTCACCGCTGTTCTTGTTCTGCACACTGTTGTCTACTCCCTGCATCAGTCCCATTACCCGAAGCTCACATTATAACTTGACTCCCTCTGATCCTATTGCACGAACTCACGCTTTCTTCACCCTCTTCTACTGTGACACGCTTCTGCATAGACTGTTTTACAGGGTGGGAGTACACCTTCTGAAAGCTAGCAAAGGCAGTTTACCTAAAGCTTTCCCTGCGGTCCACCTGCTGCTATCTGTGGTAGGACATTCGAAGTCAACACTCAGAAGGGAAGTGGATTGACAAGAATACAGGGTAACACAACATTCCTTTGAGAAAAGGAATGTCCATACAAAACAATGTGCATAAAGATATTGGAGAAGGTTACAGATAAATAATGCAGATTCAGAAAGACTGCAGGAGAATTTGCTCCACACTATCTGAGAGAAGAGTATTCTTTTGCGGCAGGTATGGGTTACTAAATGTTGATCCAAATAAGTCCGTGCACCGACTGCAGACTTGGCTGTTATTTTAATCCTCCATCTTGACTAGGAAAAGTAGACCTCAGGCTCTGTTAGTTGCCCGGGCTCTCCGTGTCTCGTGCTTCTGAGGCCCATGTCAGATCTGCACATGGACTGGCTCCAGGACTCTTCTGGGAGCAGGGCATCCCTGGGAGCTTGAAACTCATCTGTGTCCGCCAATAAAGGGAAGGGATGTATAGTTTATTCTGTGCCCTTTGGTCATTAGACGTCTAGTTTCCAGAGATACCACCGAGAGCTTTACCCTCACAACAATTCTTGGAAGAGTGTAGGGTTCTGCACAGCTTCCCCATAATTCTTCGCTGGGTTGGTGTGTTCTTCTGTATTTCTTTTAAGCCAAGGAAAGACAGTTATAATTTCCCTGATTTAAGAAGAGGTCTCCTGAAACTGCAGTGTTGTGCAGCCTATTTAAAAGACCATGTTGGCAGAACTAAGTCGCTGGAATGGGGCGGACTATGTTGAGTCCTGTATGTCGTATTCTCATTTTTAAAAATGTTTTACATTTATATACCTCAGCGGTCTATTTGTAACTCCCAACCAAAATGTAACCAAATCAGTGATAATAAATGTAAACCTAAACACACATCTAACAAGCATTGGCAATGCCAGCGGTTTGGGCTTTTATGTAGGCATGGGAAAAGAACTTACCAGGCACTGCCGTAGTGGTATTAACAGGTGCAAGATGGTGTGAGTACCTGGCATCTAATAGCACTTTGTAGTGGTGATTGGCCAAGTGATGAGGTCATTCAAAGCCCATATTTGAAGCTCTTATGTTAATGTCAATAGTTTTGGCTTAAAGGTAGCACTTTTAGCATCACCAAACAGCCCAAACTAATGAATAAGCAGTCTATTTCATTTCCAAGATCATGCCTTGTTTGACATGTGAAACTAAATGTGTTCTGTTAAACTGCAGATTTTAGCTCATCATGCATAATAAGCTGCAGCCCAGTGCCATTAATTAACTAAAACAAGGGTTAGCATTAGTGACGGGTCTACTATAGTTCTACACGCTACAGTCTCTCTTATGGACAATGACTTTTAACTATTAACAAAAACATTAAACAGAAATTCATGAAAATGTCCTGGAGATGTTTTCAGACCCCGCTGAAACCATGGCTTCCTTGAAGAGAATTCCAGTGTCTTACCCTTGAGATGAAGGAAAAGATGCATCCCAGTACCCCAAAGCTTTACACTTCAAATGGCTGTTCTTTCTTCAGTGCATAGGATTCCAAACGCTGTGGTTTCTTAGAGACCTATTGCCTAATAACACTTGGGGTGCACCTTCATAGAGCTTCCCAATATCTATTTTGGGTGCCTGAATGGAAGGGGATTTGGGTTTCTACTAGTTCTGGCTGTACTCCTGTTTCTAAGGAGGTCACTTCCCTTTCTTTTCACCCAATGGGCAACTCACTGACCTGCAGCACCAACTAGCAGCTTCTGGTCCGCCACCCTGGAGTGATCAATCTGATCACACACATCTGTGGGACAAGCATCACATACACACTGTAGCATGATGAGGAGCTAAAGCCCATCATAAACATTCACTTTGTTCCCACACATCTGTCCACTGCTCATTGCTCCAGTTGCCTAGGTTTCCCAACTCATAATCTCTTTCTTCCAGGAATTTGCAAAACTTCCCAGATACTGAGTCAGAGTTTTCACAAAATGATGCACACGTGCTTCTTTCATCCTGCTAAATTGATTTAGATTAGTTTCATTCAATTGCAGAAAATGTTCACTTCAACGTTGAGGTAATTGACTGAGTAAAATGGCTGGTGTATCATACTGACTCATTTTGTGCCAAATCAGACCAATCCAGCAATGACACAATGACTAAACCAGCCAACTACACACCAAATAAAGCCCCCTTTAAATGGGATGGCACGGAGGGTCAGCTCCATTACCTGCCCTGGAAGTGCTGCTCAGATGGTTTGCCTTTGCCGCTTGCAATTAAAAATTCTGGAGTGTAATCTGTTGAGCTCAGTCATCTTTTTCTGTCATATCAGCTTCCCACTTAGGTTTCACCAATTGTAGCCATTGGCTGTTCAGCTCTCTGCCTTCTTTCAATTCAGGCAGCTGAGCATTTGTTATATATTAAACACCAGTCACCCGATCTGTAGAGTTTCCACTCCTTTAGACGTGACATCACATGCTTGGTCCCGATGTTACTCTTCTCTCCTTTGGTTCCTTAGAAGACTTGTCCTGCTCCCTATGGCAATGGTGAATTACACTCATCAATTGGGCTTTGGTCAAGTCACTAAATTTGAACTTTCTTTCCCAGAAGATCTTTCCCTCTTCATCTGTCTTCTGCTCCATCATTCCGTTCTCTTTCAATCCTTTACAGTCTCTATTATGTTTCCATTCATTGTAATGTGGGTTAGCCGCGGTTCGACTTTGGATCGCCAACACTTCCCCACATGCAAGGGAAGATTCTACAAGCTCGGTGCTCAAGGTTATGAGGTACCCTTTCTAGATTTAGGCAAATAGATTTCCCCAAGAGTTCACTGGTTCATCTGAAAGAAGCTGTTGTTGAGCAGTCAAGATCAGCTCTCATGAGGGGAGCGGATTACACAAGAATTCAGAATATCACCGTATTACTTTGAGTAAAGTGTATGCACAGAGGAATTATGAAAAGGCACTTTATGTTTTGTTGAAGGTAAATAAAGGTGTTGGCTCAGTGTAGGCAACTAATTCAGGATCAGAGAGTTTCCAATGGAAATAAATAAATAGAGAGGTTATTTCACACTGTCCACATAGTTGATGTTCTCCTTTGTTCTCCCAAAGACATCTACCCATGGAATATAGACTTAGCTGTAATCTTAGTTCTCTATCTTCTATTTCTATTTAGTTGGATGGAAGGCACTGCTACCAAGAATGGTTTCACAACACTCTGATACCATGCCAGATAGAAAGAAGGTTTGGGGGCTGAATAAGGGAAAGGAAGAACACCACGTACCCTACTAGTTGGGTGTGAGAGGTGGTTTGCCCTTGAATAGGAAGGTGTCAGTCTTTTTCTGAACTACAGCAGGTCAGACATTTCTCTGATGTTTCTTGACAGGCTGTCCCATAGTTGGCTCCCTAACACTGCCCCGATTTCCCAAATAATCTAGCTTTCTTGTGTCTGTGAGTTTGGATGGAAAAATGGAGTGCTGATCTGAGTGGCCTGTCGGCGTGGTACCAGGCAAACCATTTCTTCAGATATTTGGGGGCTGAGCCATATAGGACTTTATAGATCAGAGCCAGAGATTTAAAATTAATGCTGGTCTAAACAGGGAGCCAATCTACTTTTTGGCATAGGGGAGTTGTGTATTCTCAATGTCCGATGTTACAGATAATCCGTATAGCCATGTTCTGGATCCTATGAAGGTGAGTGATCTGCTGTTTATTCATACCAACACAGAGGGAATTAGAGTATTCTGATTTAGTGCTTATGGTGGCCCTAGCTAAAGTTGCACAATCAGTGGTAGATATCAGGGGGCACAGTTGTTTTAGATTTCAAAGATGGTAATTCGAGGAGCTCAGCAGCTGACCGATTTGGGGTTCCATGGATAGCGCAGTCAAGATAAACTCCCAGCGTTTTTACCATAGTTGCCACTTCAACCGAACATTGACAGGTTTATCAATTTGGGGAGTTCTCTCAGCAACATGTGTGAGGGAGGGATGAGCAATATCTCCATTTTGGATTGGTTTTGATCGAGCCAGTTGAGAGACATCCATTCAGAAATGTCTTTAAAAACGGGCATTATGTGATGTGGATTGTTCTCATGCGTGTCGTCCGCTTAATTTTCGAAGTGCCCCCCCCGATTCACCAATAAGTCATGTAGCGGCTTTATGTATGCATTGAATAGTGGGGGGTGAGTCAGGCAAGAGCCTTGCAGGACCCCAAAGGTTAACATTTCCTTGCCTGACGTGAAACCATTGGCCTGGACTCTACATACTCATTTTTTTAAAAAGGAACTAAAGAAGCCTGTCTTGGATAGACACCCCAGGACTCAGGCTGTATTGGCTGCAGTTGCTCTTGGTGTCTGGGGCTGAGCATCAAAATGTTCCTTAGAATAAGGAATCTTTGAGAGTTAGAGACTCAGGGTCATTAAAAGTCTGGTGTCCACAGAAACCAGAATGTGCTTTGCTATCACAACACTTCTTGGGAAGGGGCAGGGTCCAGAAGAGTTTCCTTATGATTGCTCTTTGGGTTGCCATCTTGTGTGCTTTAGGACTGGACCCCAGAATTGGCAAGGTAAGACTGTACATCCTATGGTTATACTAGGAGATTGGGGCTGAGTAAGGAATTCTCTTCCAATCCCAGGTTTGCATTCATTCACATGTTTGGCAGCCACCCAATCACTTACAGCTGCCATATTCAGCTTTTATGTTTCCAGGTATGGATTCAGACCTTACAGTAAATGCAGAAACCATTCCCAAACAGGTCATATCTAGTTCTAGCGACTGTAGTCCTTGCACTCTGTGCTGGCAGTAGCCATGACCACATAGAGAACCTCACTATTGATATTGATATTGATTGATATTGATATTTTAATTTCTATTGCCCTTGTACACAAGGGTTTCAGAGCGCGAGGTTATCCTACTCCCTCGTCAAAGCAATTTCTGCACATTGGAATCAGTACTAGAATTACACTGAGGATTGCAAAGTACCACCTGCTCTAGGTGTCAGGAGACTCGAAAAGTGAAAATGGGTGTCTTTGGGCCTCCTAACCCTAGAAGATAATTCACTGAAGCACCAGCACCGCTAACAACACCGCCAGTGCTTCAGTGTTTGCCATTCCACCTAGAACCGCCTAGAGTCACTCAAGTGCACGGCCGATATTCTCATTCTCAATGATGCCTTTGACGAGTATTCATCAATGAACCTTCATGTTGCCCAGGCAGGGACAACCAAAAGTAGGTCAGTGCTTTTCCCTAGAAGTGCAGGATGGAACATGTGGTCTCACACTGTGAAACCCCATAAGTAACCCAGCCTAGCAGTCTAGATAGCATACAGTAACGTATATGCTCCACGATTCAGAATAACTAAAGAGGAATGTGAAAAACCAAACATACTAGGAACGTAGCTGTCCAAGTTGGATTGTAATGCTATGCATATGGCAATAATGTAAGATTACTTTTTGCTTTCAGTTACAAAAGCACTCAATAAGACTAAAACATTTGTTAAAATACTCTAAAGATTCATATTCTTCATTTGCTGATTGTCCATTCCAATATCCTATCCAGGATAAATGAATATATTCCTCTCAAGTGTAATATTTCTACACTACCTCTTCTTACAGGCATTGCTCAGTCTTGTTATTGTTACTGTATTTTATTTTGTATTACTTTATTCGAAACCTTATACAATTGTCAACACAATAAATAGGGAAAAATAAAAAACATTTACAAAAGAGAAAAAAAATGATTAATCAAGAGAGACAATTAATTAAAAAAAACATATACTATTAATATGTATAAACACCCTAAAAAGTGATCATCCATCAAGTTTTAAAAACTTTAAAAAAATATACAATCGCAATCAATAGGGACGTTGGAGAACACCCGAATATCCTAAACCAGTAGGGAATTTCATTCAGAAAAGTCTCATGATGTACATATTTTGCAAAATACTGAACTCTTTTTCCTTGAAGGGGCGTAAGAGGGTGCTTTAGTCTTTCCACTTCATCAGCACAAAATCTACACAAATGACTCTGGTTAATGTTCCGATGGAAGAGCACCTCCCCGGTGTGAATAAGATTTTAGTGCTTTCTTCAGAATGCCCGCATAATGCAGCCATCGGGGCACCGTATAAGATAAGGAGGTTGTAGACCTCTCTTCTTGTTTTCAAAACACAAATCACTATTCATTTTATAAAAAGCTCTCCCATCACATGTTTCACACCAATCAGCATCCAATCTGTTCTTTTTAGCCACAACTGGATTAGTGATTAGAAGATCCACACTTGCATTATATTTGACTAAATATTATTTATTGCTGTATTTACCTTCTCAGATGGCACACTTCATTTACTAATTTCCTACAACTTGGTGTTATCTAACAATTGGCTTTCACAGACTACCTTTAATTTTACAACGAAATCATCTTTACATTTTGTGCAAATTAATCAAATCCCTCTCACAACAAAGATTCCCACCGGAATACATAATTTTCCCCTCTTGTGCCCATCACACTTCCCCTCCTGCCATACACTCCTATGCGGCGAGAGCGCTCATCTTTTAGTTTGTCATTTCTCTCCTCTGTCCGCCAATGCACACCTTTGTTTCCGTGCCCCTTGGCCAATGCCCCCTTTTGCCTGACATCCCCCTGGGTCATGTACTGCTTGTGTTTGTAATTCCCCCTCTGCCTCCCATCTTGTGTTCATCATACTCATCTTGTAATGCTTACCCGTGATGTGTCCCTTTTCTGTTCTTTTGCCTATCCATCAATCTTCTCTTGCACTGAGTCTGCATTCCCCCTGCGGCCATGACTTCTCCTGTATCCATCAGTTCATACCCTCTCAACCCCACATACCTGCATTCCCGCCCTTCATATTTGCAAATGCACTCACATCTGCCCCTTTAGCCGCCTCTCCCCCACCAATCAAGTCCCTCATCCAGTCACAGTGCCAGTGATATACATATTTCCATCAGTACTTTTGTTCCATTCTTAACCTCATCCTCCCATCACTCCACTCTTCTGTCCATTTCTACTGTACGCATGACTCTTTCTCTCTTCTGACCGCCCACTGTGTACATCATTTTCTTATGTTCATCATCCCTGTTTTGTTGCCTTTTGTCTCACTCCTATATTTTCACTCATTTTTGATGTTTCACGAATCAGTCTTTGATTTCCTATCAACCCTTGCATTACTCTCCCTGGCTTGTAAAAGCCCTGTGGTATCCTTATCAGTTGGGCTTCCTGAGCTTTGCTTGTTGGTTGAACTTCCTCAGTCCTCACTTTTCATTTTCAGTCTTACTATTCTATGCTAATCAGTGTGTCTCTCATGGACTCCCTCATTAAACCTAAATACCAATCTTTGCCACCTGTCCAACACTATCACTCCCACAGGTCACCTCTAAATCCCCAAGCCTAGCATGTGCATTGGTGATTTAGTGCTATGGCAATTGTCCTTATAACATCCAAGAGGTAATACCTGGAGCAATTGACACCCCCCTTCTGGTGTCAATGGACCAGCAAGTAAGAATCCATCTTGGCACCTTTTCACCAAGGGAATTGGATGTAGGACAAAGCCTTCCACTAAAAGGCTTTTCCTTGAAATGTGCAAAGGGGTGTGTGGTGTGGTGGAAGTGCTCGTCTACGTCTGCTCTATGCACACTAGCGTAATCCCTTGCATTTTCAGACAGCATTATTGTCATCCGAAAATCAGACCCAGAGGTGGCCCAGCAGTTCAAGACATATATGACCATGTATGGGTGGCTCCCAGGTGTAAGGAGTCAATGATTGCTCTCCCATAGTTGGGGTCTGCGCGTGCCACAAGCAGTGTAAGGAGTCAATGATTGCTCTCCCATAGTTGGGGTCTGCGCGTGCCACAAGCAGTGTAAGGAGTCAATGATTGCTCTACCATAGTTGGGGTCTGCGCGTGCCACAAGCAGTGTAAGGAGTCAATGATTGCTCTCCCATAGTTGGGGTCTGCGCGTGCCACAGGCAGGCAGTGGCAGCAGTATCCATTGAGCCTGAAGAGAGAGCATCAGCACTGCTCATCTATTGCAGCTATAAAAGCGGGCCTGCACTCACATAGATACATGTTTCCTATTCCCATGAATGGGGAATCATTCTGCTGTCACCTGGTTGGGTTAACACTAGTTTGTTTGATATGATGGATCAGCCTGTCTGAAGGGATTGGGTAAATTCCCTAAATTCAGGTAATTGGGTCTATTCAGATATCTCCATTAACAATAAAACAAACGGGAAAAGTACACATGTAAGATACAGGAATACAAATCGGTTTAAAATCCAGCAGAATAAAACGTTTAAAAATCGAACACACCAAATAAAATATTTAGTCAAAACGCCCTCATTTTAAAAGAGCAGCTTTTACAAATGTGTGAATGTCATATATACAATGTAAGTCTTTACGATGTAGTAGCAGGGACATAGCCTTGGGGCAAGTGCAAGTATTTAAAATATAATGGGCCCTTAGAATTTCTCTTCATAAATCAGTGTATCTATAACATAATAGAAGAAAGGGGCAGAGGTCTTCCACACATAGAAGCCACAAGAGCATTTCTTAGTTGTTACAAATCAACTTCCAGGGCACCAGTGGTCCAGGGATGAATATCAGTTTCTTAACCATCAATGAATCCCACACCTCTAGTACACCAGAAAGAATCCGAACAGATTGGAATACAAGTCAATTATAAACCTCCTTGTCCAATGTTGGTAACATGGACAGAATGGCAGGCTTATATCTGCAAGGTCGTGGATCGTTGGTTAGTTGCAATACAGCAAAAATACAATTATTACCCAATGATAAAAGGGACTGTCCAGTCAAGGTTGTATACACATATCTACTTTATTAAAACTACAACAGACAGTTCTAGCACACTACAGTTACAACCCACACTGTAAAGGAACATGGAGGACAGACAGTTTCACGACAGAAAGGGATGCACCCTGGATACTGCCAGGAGCGTAGTTGGTAAAGTAATCAGTCTTATAGTTCAAGATTATTTAGTTTAAACACCAAAGAGACTAAGGGTCGTAACTGTCTCTAGGGGTCTTCAGAGAAGGACGAGGGGGGCAGACACGCAATGTACCTGGCACTGAAAAGGTTCTTGGTGCTCGACAGTGTCGAGGCAGTTTCAGGGCGCTTCGCAGCCCGTGAGACAGAGTTACTGGTGGGAGACAGCTATGGGTGCCTGGCGGAAGACAATTTGTCAAGCGAGGCTGTATGGACGTCTGCAGGCTGTCCGGCGCGGCGGCTCAGGGCCAAGAATCATTGTCTCTGTGCTGGTTGGCGGATCTGGAATGCTGGTCGAGGCATCTCGGACGGCTCTGGTGACTGCGGTGTGACAACAGTCATCAGTGCAGCCGGATGCAGTTCGAGGACTCGACTGTCTCAAAATTGTCCTTAAAAAGATGGACGCTGGATGATGCTTGTGTGGCACTCCTCTTAGCTTCTTTGCAGGGCTCATGTCCTTTCAAGGCAGACGGCCCAAAGCTGAGGAGGGTGTTAGCAGGCAACAGCCTATTTTTTGTCCGGAGACTCTCTGGCACTTCCCGCCTAGGACGCTTGCTGTCAGAATCTAGAAGGGCACGCTGTGTGCTGGCTGGGTACCGGTTCTGGAGTTGCTGGACAGATCCTGTGAGTCCGGTATCTGCCTCTGTTCCCTGGGAGATGTTTAGGAGAGGGATCTTGCTTCCCTCTTGGAACTTCTGGCCTTCCTTCACTGGTGGAAGATTTAAGGTAGACTGTACCTTCAGCTCGGGTCCAAATGAATCCTTCTTCTTACACCTTGCAAAGTCTTCAGATGATCTTATCAGTGAGGGGCTCAGCCCTCTTTTAAAGCCAACCAGGCCCCAGTGATTGGTGTAGGCTAAGCACACCTTAATGTACCAATCCTAGTTTTCCACCAACAATCTTCAGTGATGCTTCAGGTCAGAATCACAGCGCTTAGTAACAGACAGGGGAAGGATGACAACATACTCTTCTAAGTCCCACCCATCTTGTGTCTGCCGTACATCAAAGTGTCTTCCTATTAACTGAGCCCTATGCAGCGCTTGGTCACAACATGGGCCTCCTTTGAAGTAGGGGGTTGCAGGCAGACTTTCATTTCCTACAATTCACATATTTCCCTGCTCTGAAAGGAGTAATAATAATAATAGTAATAATTTGGCATTTATATAGCGCTACGAACCCTCAGGTATCTGAGCACTGCTTATTATTACCCACGGTGTGTGGTGCTCATTTATCGATCTCGGAAGGATGAAAGGCTGTGTTTGGCCCCGCCGGGATTTGAACCTGTGTTAGCAGGCTCTGCACGGATGTCAAAGCGAGTGCTCTACTCGCTGTGCCACTTGACCGAGTGGTTCCTGACTTGCCATTCATTGCCCTTTCATACCAAGGAGGGGTATTAGTACCAAGTTGACACATTGCATTACAAAGAAGTGTTGGTCTCTGGTCTCCACTGTCACTTCCTGTACCCAGTAAGGGGGTTCTGGGAGTTTCTTTCTAACCGCCTATATCCCGGATTTGAGCCTCAACCAGAGTCTTTAGCTCACCATCCTTTCACAGAAGAGAAATTTGCACACATATCAGTCTTTGTCCTGCCCAAGGGCAGTCCAGCACCGAAATTCCAGGCAATTCTCCTCTGAACAAGAGTACCAAGAGCAACCCCAGGCACATGTTTCAGCCTGGTTGGGCCTTTTCAGCGAGGTGGAGCTGTGCCTTTCTAAGAAAAGTGAGCAAGGGGTCCACATCTGGAATACCCTAGGAACTTAGAGTGAAAACCCAAAGCTACTTAATATGCATAAGTAAGGGGGTTCTGAGAGTTTCTCTGTACTGGCTTATATCCCGGGTCTGAGTCTGAACCAAAGTGTCTCCCTATTAACTGAGCCCTATGCAGCGCTTGGTCACAACATGGGCCTCCTTTGAAGCAGGGGGTTGCAGACAGACTATCATCTAATACAATTCACATACTTCCCTGCTCTTAAAGGAGAGGTTCCAGACAGGTAATGCACTGCCCCTTCACACCAAGGAGGGGTGTTAGTACCAAGTTGACACATTGCATTACAAAGAGGTGTTGGTCTCTGGTCTCCATTGTCACGTCCTGCACCCAGGCCTTCCCTGAGGCATGCTAATTAACATTCTTCAGTATTCGCCACAACCAGCAAGGTGTTACAATGGAGATGCAAATCTATGGGGCCTTGAAATGCTAATCAGGCTGCCCACGGCTAGAGACTTTTGATGTATCCACAACTGTCAGGTGTCAGCTACACATGACAGCAGAGGGCATCACTGGTAAGCTGTGTCCTCCCAGAGTACATGACTATTTTTCAGTTGTGCTGTGAGCGTGGAAAATATGTGCAAGCATGGCCCCATGTATTTTCCGGAGGTTGATCTCCCATCATTCACTCTTTTAAATAATCAAAAAATCAAAAAGCCCAGGCGAGCGCACTCTCCCTGTGCGGATGGTCGAATTCCTCACAGTTGTACATACTAATTTCATCCGAGTCCCCAATCGAAGTACATTCACTGCAATCTGAAGAATTGATCTCACAGATATTACCTCTTATTTCTTTATTTTCACAAACAGACAAGGAATGTAAACATTTTACTTGTCCTTCAGTAGAGGATAAAAGCTTCTAGAAGAGGCCACAGGTGATGAGAGGGTGTCCCGGCAGGGCACCTCTTTGTGGGGACAGACTTCCTGAAGAGATTAATTTCCCAGATCTAAGAATCAAACGGTTTCTGGTCTAGACCACACTGCAGATGTAGAGTTAGTCCCCTTCAAATCTAGAAGCCAAGAAGCGCCTCTGGTTTTTACAGCAGAGAGGCAAATAAGCAGACTTGATGAACCTGTAGAGCTTTGCCTTTTGTCAAATACTGTGTTTCTTTTCAGATCTACTGAAGGTTATGCACTAGGATTGAAAACATGTCCGAAGACCAATGCTAGAAACGGACTGCAAGCTTCTTTCGCCATGGGATATTGCATTGGATATTGTGAATGGTTGTTTGCGTAAACATTTTAGAATACCTTTATTTGGATAATGTGCACAATTGTGTATGACCCTCAATGTGGGAAATGCACTTGCAATAAGACACTGACAATCTTATTGTACTAGGAAATGTCAAATCATATAGACACTTTTCTTCACACCAACAACGACCAGCGGAGAAAGCCCTAGATTGGCATGTGTGTAGTAAATGCTGCTAGCCCTGTGTTGTACCAAATCCCTGTGACATTCGAATGCAGTGCTACTGCAAAGTTCATCACGTCTAGTGTACCTCCATTTATCACCATATACCTCATTTTCTTCCGCATCGCTTTCCATATGAACCAGATAATGTAATTTTACCTAATACCCTTCCTTAGGTTGAAAGGTTTAATCCCTGGCGAAGATATTATGAACCTTTCTGAAATCTATAGCTGAAGACGTAGGCACTGCTAACCTTCTTAAATTATCCCAACACTCGCCAACACAATGGAGCCCCTGGAAGGGATCCAACTCCAACACTTGTATGCCTAGACCAAACAATGCATTCCACAGATGAATGGCCTTTCATTTCAATTAGATTACATCTCCTTCCCTCCACTATCAACGGGCAGCCCTCGACTTTATCAATTCTTCCCCGGGACACGCAGGCCCCTTTGTCAGATGTGAACCGAATTTAATCGAAAAATATGTTGACATAAATCATTGCAAAACAGCTGTGGCTGTTGCTAGAAACTGCTAAGCCAGACAGGCATGGCCTTGAATGTTTCTTAAACACACGCACATTCATTAAAATGATGCATAATTGCTTTCGAGGGAAAGCAGAGAGTATGGGAACCAGAAATGCTCACAAGGTGAATACACAGGGCCACGTTTGCATTCCAAAATCAAATCATCTGGTCAACCCGCTTAAAATGGGGTAAGTGTGCTTTTTAAGTGCACCCGCATAATCCGCGAAGAAAATTAACCATCATTAATTTAGATAAAATGTTGCAGCTGGCTTTGAACAAAAAAACCTTAAAAAATACACTTTCGGGTACACTTGTGGGTTGCAGGTGTGTTGTGATTAACCCCTTAAGTGCCAAGGACGAGTATGCTCGTCCTTTTTGCATAAACTTGTATTATAGCCGGTTTTGGATACCAACATGAATTCACCGCAGCTGTCATTTTCATACAACTGTGAGCTGCAGTCAGTGAGCCAAAGCTGACATGTTGTCACAAGGCATTGCTCGGTTTCCTTTGCGGGAGTGCAGTGCACCCTTCACTTCCCATCTCTACCCTTGGATGAAGCAGTCGGCTTGCCGGCACATCAAGCCTGCCAATTATTCTGTGGCATGAGGCCCACTTCTATTTAAATGAGGATGGTGTGCCACAAAGGGAGGGTTGGCACAGGTATACGCTGTCACAATGCACCTTGAAAGTGTTACAAGTCCCAACCCGACTGCAGAACTTAAGCAAACAGCAGCAAGTCCCATTCGCAGAACTCTGATAATGTGTGCAGTAAGAGAACATTCTTCTAAAATGAAACATAGTAAAATGGGACACTTTTATGGGGTGTTAATAAGTTCATACTTGATTTAAACATCCTTAAGACACCATGTAAGCGTACATGTGCCATTCCACCATTTTAAAATCTGATTCATAGCATAAAATGACCTGTCACATGGCCATTATATGCTGCAGGTGTGTGAAATAACACATGGGTATTGCTTTTTGTGCATAAGTTACAATAATTTAGCATAATATTGGGCTGCCCTATAGATCAGGTGAGTCAGACTCCTATAGGAACCCCACAGAATTCTATTGTTAATAACTTTTGATTGGAATAACAGATTTGACTGAAATTGCAGAAGTGATTAAAACCCTGCCAGTCCCCCAGACAGGAACGTTTTGTAAAGATTTGTTTATAGATGAGAAAGCTATTAAGCGGCCTACTTCCCATTCATTTTCCCATAGACAAACAAGGTCCATTTTTGCCAAAGCGCACATCCCAAACCGCTGGACGGATTTGGACCAGGTCCGAAACAACCTGGGCACAAAGCGTTGACTCATGAGCATGCATGGTTTGGGGTCATTCTGTGTAGCAGTTTTTTCAAATATTTGACAGAGAAGGGGGTGCACCTTCTCAAACATAGATGAAGACATTTTGGGGATTTACCCGAAACAGGGTTTTTTGAAATTAAACGACCGCCATCTTGTTTTTCTCTCCATGCGAGCGATATCTGCAGCTATAGCAGAGGATATGGGAAATAAAATGCAGGAAAAAAGCTATTTGCTGGTCAAAAAACATGCAAAGGCCATCAGGCTAGAGGTGAAGGGGGTGGTTACAAGGCACCAAGTGAAATTTAGGAGTTGGAGGGAGTCTACGGACTGAGTTTGCAACACAAATCTTCCTGTAGCCTCGGCTATAGGTGACATCTGAAAGCAAACTGTATCATAGAAACAGCATGTGTTGTCAGGGGAAAGGGAGGCGAGGAGGCCATCTGAGGAGTGGGGGGAGCTGGCACAGATGAGGCGGGAACTTGATGAGGGCCTGACAGGGCAGGAAAGCATTTTCTTTCTGGCCTTTTTGCAGATATTCACGGCTATATTTGAGGCTACAAAGGACTACGGATAGCCGAGGGTATGTGTAGTTTTAAAAAAAAAGATATTTTTACAGCTATAGTGACGCCAGGTGAAAAATCAGGTGTTCCATCCATGCAGTAACCAGGACAAACCGTGTTTAGCTTCTAAGTGAGGAAGAGGCCAGCCTCCTCAGCCCATGTTTCCCCATGAAGGAGCCACATTTACAAGACCACCTAGAGGAACGGGCCGGCCCTTTCCTTGCTTTGAAGCTAACCAGGGTCAGTCCTGCTTTGAAGCTAAGCAGGGTCAGTCCCGGTTACTGCATGGATGGGTGACCGAATGGGCATCTGAACTTTCCGTTTTTTAAACTGTGCTACTGTCAGTCCTTGACAGTTTTGCACGCAGACAATTTTTTGCCTTTTGCTGAATTGTATTCTGGTATTTGTAGTCTCCCAGTCAATAATAAAAAACATATATATTTTTTACAGCACGTTTGTGTTTCCCATCCCTGCAGTAACTGGGACGAACCCTGATTAGCTTAAAAGTGAGGTCAGGGTCAGCCCCATACGGCCATGAGCCCACCTTACAAGAAACCTTTGAGAAACATGGCCTAAGGGGGTTGGATATTTCCTCCCTTTGAAACTAAGCTGAGTCGGTTCTGGTTACTGCATAGATGGAAGACAGTCCAAAGTCCGGAATCCTGTGTGTTTTCTTAGTTTTTAATATCTCATAACACATGGCAGCCACATTTTTCTTTTTAAACCGTGCTATTGTCAGTTCTTGAAGGTTTTGTACTCAGAAACCATTTTTATGCCTGCGAAGGGCCACCCCCTTCCTCACTTTGAAGCTAAGCAGGGTTGGTCCCAGTTACTTCATGGATGGGAGACGGTCAACAGTCTGGGGTCTGTGTATTTTCTTTGTTTTAAATATCTCATAACACACTAAGAAAACACATGGCATCCACTTTTCTTTTTTAAACTGTGCTACTTTCAGTTTTTGAAAGTATTGCACTCAGAGACAATATTTTTGCCTTTTGCTCAACTGTATTCTTGTATTTGTAGTGTGCCAGTCAAGAGGGGTTGCGGGGTGGAGGGGATAATGACACAATTGTACACTTCTTACCTAACATAGTCCAATAAGGCATATAACTTTGGCGCCACTCAATGAAACTATATGAAAGTTTGTGATATTATTCTAGACGTGACCTTGAATGGTTCTACAAAGTTTGGTGCTGTTTTGCAAAGAGGGAACAAACTTAGAGGGGGTACCAAAATATTTTTAAGGCTTATACATTTGGTGCCGTTTCACGAATCTGCACAAAAGTTTCCAAAAAGGTTGAACAACCACATTTTAATGTGTTTGCAAAGTTTGGTGGGATTTTGCGAGGAGGGGGCACATTAGAGGGGGATTTCAACATGTTTAGATGAGTTATAACTTTGTTGCCGTTTGACAAATGTGCACAAAACATTTTAGAAAGATTATAGACCCAACCTTGAATTGTTCTGCAAATTCTGAATGGATTTTGTCAACTGGGAGCTAAGTTATATGACTATGTTATGCACATACATGTTGACACTTTTGAAAAAATAAAACATGGATGGATTAGCAGGAAGGTTGTGCGAGGTGCATTGGCAAAGACTTGAAAGCATGGTTTTTCAAATGTGCCTGTGTCTTATTTTTTGAAAGTGTCATAATGTAGGTACAAACATTTTTTATATACATTTTTTTAACATTTATTGTTTTGGTTTATAAAAACGTTTCCAAAAGAATGAAATGAGTAACAAATGTACAACCTTCAAAATAAGCAAAACACTAAAATGTACACAGAATACATTAAAATGAATAAAGTTACATGTGAACAATAATCGGAATATACAGAACTCAGATGTGTTATAACTATGAGGCATTTTCACCTAAATATGATACCTAAATCACTTTTATGCCAATTTCCCAACATCTAAAACCACTCTTTAATATACTCTAAGAAAGACAATGCTGCTATCTTTAGTAAAAGAAAATGATCATGTAAAATATTCACCCAGAGCAAATATATCGGTTTAATATACTCTACAAACATTCTTTAAGAAAGACAATGCTGTTATCTTTAGTGAAAGGAAATTACCATGCAAAATATTCAACCAGAGCAAATAAATCAGAACCCATTCAGTATTAGAAACTGGCCTCTAAAATATTCAATTCTCTGGGTCTTTAATGCAGGACACATAAGCAATAAGTGTGACAGTGATTCAATGTTTCTCTCATTCTCGCAGTGCCTGCAAAAATCTTTCACCATGCCTGATCTATCACAAAAAGATAACATTTCCTTTGTATCCTAACATTAACCTGAAGAGCATACAGTTGTTCCTCATGACTTTACATGGAAAGCATTTCAAATAGAATTCCACCATCCCTGGTTCTTTTTGCAGAGATGCAACTTGATTAAACAGGTGAAAGCTCAGGACTTGAATCAAGGTGGTGCCCCAATCTTGACATTTAATAATCTTGTTCACCTTATGAGGGTTAGTTAATAGTAAATTCATAGATATTCCCAAATTAAGAAGGGTCAATACTCCTTCATCATGGAGATCCTTCATAAAACCTTTATCAATTCTTTACCTAACAGATTATATAAATTACACTCAGAATTCATCAAAAGATTCACTGTCTTCCATAAAATTGTGCTTTTTAACAACTGGAGACCTAGTTCATATCGTATAAGAACAAATAGAACACATTTCAGTATATGCGACAGAACTGAGCGCCAAATCATACATTCAAGTTGATTTAGTTCAGGAAATATCCAGGATGGGAAAAACTCCAATCCATAACATAATCTAGGAATAACCTTCATTGTGTAAAATTCCATACAAGGAACAATAGCATATTTTTCGTATTTTCGACCCACTTGCCTCATTTGTATGGCACATTTGGAGGGTTTTTTCCCTTAAATAGTTGCGATATAAGAATTTTGTTGGACTAGCAATTATGGGGAAACCTGAATACTGCATATTTGATTTTAGTTGAAGTATGGTATTATCCAACATACAGGTAAATGTATTTTTTTTCTTTGAGCCTCCTCTTGTTAATTTTAGTATCACAGTTGTAGGAAGGATTAATCGTCAGTTTATGTGTTGACATATAGTGCCTGAAAACAAGGATGAAATCTTTTGCATAGGCTGACCGGACAATTTTAAGGCTTCCAATTGTAGGAGCAATACAAGATGCAACCAATAGGGACTTTCCCACAGAAGCCATATACAAATTGAATAAAGTGGGAGCCAGGATGCAACCTTGATGTAAACCAGTATGAGTTGTGATATGTCTCATTAAAAGACCTTCATAATTCAGCCTTACCTGTATTTGTGACTCTCTGTGAAGATGAATCAGAATACTACGTAGACCTCTTCGCATGCCAAGCTTCTCTAGTTTCATCCACAGTATATATCTATTGACCTAATCAAAAGCCATGGTTAGATCCATTGCCGCTTCATACTCTGGCGCAGAAAGGGAATCCCATGCTAGCCTTTGCAAACAACTTAATAAAAGACCCCACAATTGGTTCCCATTGGTTGTCTAAAACCTATTTTTTTATAATCCAGGATATTTTTAATTTTACACCAGACATCTATATGTTCGAAGACAATGGCCTGTAGGATTATTTAGCGTGTTTTTGGAGCGCAGTGCCACTGCATGGAATCAATGTATTGCTATAATGCGGTACAGCAAGCCATGTGTTGCCGGTGTAACATATGGATATGTAAATGAAGACAGGCTACTCAGTCAAAAACACATCATTTTTTTCACATTTAAAAACACACCATTTTTTTTTTCCTTTTCTCACCTGAAATGCCTCTGTTGCAGGAGACACATTAGAGGATTAATGAACTAATATAATTAACAGTACTAACATGATTCTAACTTCTTAATATTAGAATGTGTTCTACAAGTGCAAAATGAGGCAGGCTGAAACTCATTTTAAACGGACATTCAGAATTTCTTTTTTCCTTTTGCTTTCTCTGTGCTTTTCACGGTCCTTTGCTAAGGAAACAAAACTCGAATAAGCAGGAAATTAGTGGATACAGTTTCTTACTGAAAGGTGAGCTATTGTTTGAAGAAGGAGGGTATGACATGATAGACTTTTATTGGATGCACGTCACATTAGGGGCTGTAACAGAGGTCTCTTGGTGCATCTCGGGGAGGAAGAAAGGCAGTGGACATTTTGCACAGCTTCGATGAGGACTTGGCGGGAGTTGCTGTGGGGTTGCCTGATTGAGGGGCGTCGTTCCAGAGCACTGCTGACCTTCACAGGCGGGAGATTCCAGTAAATTAGCACCGGCATGAGGACCAAAGAGTGCAGATTGGAACTGCATGTCCTCGCCGGGTGCTCTAAAAGGAAGCTCTGAGCCATTTTTAAGAAAGCGACCAGCCCAGAGAGTTTGCGTGCTGAACAGCTACAATTTGCTGGTAATTATCTTACACAAAGTGAGAGTGCGGTGTGTGAATGGAATCTATTTCAGTCAGGCAGCGTAGCGATAGCTGCATTCTAATGTTGCCATTCAGAAATGCAAGTCAACTGATGCACTGTTCTTTTTATTGTTGCAAATAATCTAATGAAATGCCATGTATTTTGCAATTGTTTCTCTTATGTTTATTCTAGAAAAGACTGCCTCACAAAACTGGTAATGTATGATTTTTTAAATGAAACTAATGTAAATCACAATCTGTGTGAAGGCTTCTATTTACTTCTGTTTTTCTCTGGTGCAGTTAGCCCATATCACCTGATAAAAGGGGAGCTTATTAGGTAATATATGCCAATCATCCCATGTGGAAAAAGTTATGTTATGAGTAATTATAAATAGCTGTGTGCGTGGTTCCACTCAGTGTATATGTGTGTGTGACTTCTGAGTGGAACACAATCTGATAGTCTGCTGGACGTACATGAGTCAGCAGAGAGAGAGGCCTCTGGAAATAGTTTCACTAATGTAAATAAATTAGTGATTATACCACATGTTATTGTGAATATTTTATGGAAGCATAGCTCACTGGTGTAGATAAATCAGTGATAACAGCCGTAAGTGGCACTTCATATGAAAATGTGGTGTTCTTGAATAATGTAGAAGCCTGAGGCCTCTAGAGATGACAAGAACAGTCTAAACAAAAGAAAGGGGTTTTGTATGTTGGGGCCACAAATAAAACAAATAAATTATGCTCATCACTATACCACAACAAAATGCATACCAACCAAATATATTTGTGTACTGAAATAATGCATAGCCACGATACCACTATAATACCAAACCCAATCTGAATGCAAGGAGTGATTATTGCTAAATTACTTTTATTTTTGGTGGTAAGAAAATACCGCTAGGCCCCAAATCTACACAAAATACCCTACAGGCCACAAATATCTTGGAGTTCACATCCATAATAACTATGGGCCTGTAATTAAATTATAACATTCTTGTTCCTTTCTTGAATATCGGGATTACATATGATGTTCTCCAAGATACAGGGGTCGTTCTGGATGACACAATTTCGGAGAACAATATGTATAACATTATTGCCCAAAGATCAGGATTCTGTACTAATAGCAATTTATTTAACGGATTAGGGCCAACCACTTTTGATGGATTTGCCTTGAGAATAAGCCTCCCAATTGATTTAACTAAGATGTTGAGAACCCACTCTGAAATGGAGGGCTCACTTCCCTTCCTATCTTCCTTATAAATATTCAGAAAGTGGACCATCCAATAATGCTCAGAAATTGGGTTTGTCATCAGCATCTGCTGCTTTACCTCCTTCATATATCATTGGTGACTGAGGTATAGCCGGTGGCCATGGGCAGTGGCCAGATTGTCCGAGTCATGACTCGGATAATCTGGCTACTGGCCATGACCACAAGAGACTGGCAATGGGGTTAAAGTGGACATGGCCACCAGGGACTGGCTATGTGAAGTTTTGGAAATTTGGGATAGTTTTGAATGGGAAAATTGATTCTGCCCATGGCAAAAATTCTGTCAGAGGCTACAGCCTGAAATGCTGCACAGGATTTCATCAACAGATCGCGGCGACTATCGCTGCATAGACTCTGAGACAATGCTAATCAGCAGATAAATACGAAGCATGCCAAATCAGGTGCCCATGTGGTCACCCAGCCACCCCTTGAAATCAGTACCCACCCTTATTTGTAACCATAGTGGGACAGGATATTGAGATTGGATGCTGGACTCATTTCCACAATCTCGCAACAATGACTGGCCCACAATCCATATGCCTTAAAAAAGGAGAGTTGAATTGCATGTCGGCTGAGTTCTAACATAAATATAGCATCAAGAATGGTTTTGACGACTTCTTCATTATGACAACATTTACTTATTGAATAACCCAGTGCTGAGGTGAACAGGGCTCACTCTTCTATTTGAAACCTAAAACCCGAAAAAGGAAAGGCACCTTCACAAAAGAACCCCATCACCAGCAGGGTAATCTGTTTAAAGTACTCGATGAAGTGCAGTCATATACCCATTCTACCGGCCGGCAATTACTTGATAATCGTGTACTCTGATTTGATTATTGGCGCATTCAGCATGGCCGAACCCTAGGTTTGAATGGGAAGACATATTTTGCTTGCGGCTATAGCCTGAAGTGCTGTACTGAATGACAACAAACCTGTGCGAGGAGCATCAACAAGGACCTGAAAGCATGGTTTTGCAAATCTGTTTTGTGTTTTATTTTTCCAAAGTGTACAAATGTAAGCACATAAAGTAGTGATATAAGTTTGGTGCATGAACAATGGGCCTGGCCCTCGGCAAAGACGAATGCCTGCCTAATCTGAGTTACTCATTGGGGCATGTGGCATGGCTGAAGCTCTAGGTTGAAATTTGGAAAAAAGTTCTGATTGTAGCTTCAGTTTGGAGTGCTGGACGGTATTGCAGCAAACTTGCATGTTGAGCATGAGCAAGGACCTAAATGGATGCTTTTGCATTCTGTCCTTTTTTTTACTTTTTTTAAATTGTCAAAATGTAAGTTAAAAAAATAGTGCTATAACTTTTCTGCCATATGCAGAGGGCCTGGCCTTCGGCAAAGACAAATGTCTACTCTGATTTGCCTATTGGGGTATGCTCTGCTGATAACGACTCACATAAGTATGTGTTGCAAAAAATGTGTTTTTGTTAAGGAGGTTTATAGTTATTTCCTATATGTTAAAAGAGGAATTATTAATAACTTGTATACAGTGATGTAACATTATGAAACATTTTCACTTATAAAAACCTATTCAAATGACCGAAAATACTCTGTTAAAGGGACGTTACGGATAAGATGTATCCCACCTTTGGGACTCCTCTGCCCCAGCAGTTAGCTAGTGGCCTCCCACCTTGGGGTCCTTTGGCACTTCCCTCCTGGGCTCCCTTGAGCACTTGTCCATCTTTACTGCTCCTTTTATTTATGCACTTCCGTCACTGCACAATGCATATATGCATTCATAGGATCACTATGTACCATTTTTTGGTATACGTATGGGAAATGTAGATGCAAAGGATTTGTAGAACATTGTTAAATGGCAGTTGGTGCGTGGAAGTTTAATATGTTGATAGGCTATATCTAGAGTTTTTTTAAGTGATTGGTGGATAAATGTGTAAATGGTTTAAAGCAGATAATGAGGGAGTGTTACAAACATAACAGTAAAAATAGTAGAAGGGCTGTTTTGTGTGATGTGTGCATGTGCAATCCAGGTTTTCTAATCAGGCATGGGCTAGACAGGGGAATGCATAGACTGCGGATAGTTATAAACGGCAATGGATTATGGTGTTTATTGTAATTTAGAGGGATGAATTATGGACAGAAATGTGTTTCTGTACTTTTTTCTTTTCGTCTAGCATACATTTGTCAATTTCTTCCATTAGCTTAGTAGAACATTCTAATGGTGGGATGATCTGTTCTAGATAGCTTTCAAAGCATGCCACTGATTTATGTGAAAGGTACTCTGGGCCCAGCTGTAATCTGTTGGATATCACATAGATGGTTTGTTTTATTCTAAAAGTTTCTGATCATTCAAGCTTAAGGGTGACTCCAATAGAGTGTATTCACCCAAGGTCAATAGGGTATCCTTTATGTGTTTTACCCAGTTAAGCTTCTTGATCCCCCTCGAGTGACATCAAATCAAGCATGGCTTCCCTTTGCAACTCAAGGCCCTCCGTGTGCCACAGCCTTAACTAACAGAATACCGGTTTCGATGAGATAGAGTCACACACTCGCATGACATCTAGCTCCATGCGCATACAAACTGATGGGGCACTCAGAGGGAGCATCAGCAGTTGTTTTAAAAATGTGCATTCTGTGAGATCCAGTGCCCTTGTGTTTCCACAGCCCCAGATTTACACACTGTATGTTGAGGCTGGTATGGCCTGTTTGTTGTGCAAGATTAAAGCCGGGGAGACTGCTCTGCTCTCAAGTTTGTTAAAATAAGACTTGACTGCACCACTTTATTTACTCAGATTTAAATTAGACTTCTTTATCAGTGCTGCACATTCCTAAATAGTCAAAAAACCTCACTTGCTCAAGTGTAGTACCACCTATTTCCAATAATAAAGAACAATGTTTAGAGCGTTTTGGTCTGAAAACCATTGCCTTAGTCTTCTCTGTATTTACCACCAACTGGAGTTCTTTTCATTTACTTTTGAAGACATATAGGGGGTAATTCATAGAATTCGGCGCACAAGTGGCGCACATGGCAGTCTGCACCAGTCGCGTGCGCCAAAACCCATTTCAGTGCACAGCGTATTCATGGATTTGAACATCCATAACCAGCCGTGGTGCAGAGCGGCGCAGCGACCCTGCAGCAGCGCTAGTTACGCCCCCAACCCCGCCCCGTGCACCAAAAACATCGCACAAATCCCCTACATGGCACAAAGGCCAGGGGACCATCATTCAGCCCCCAAGCACGAAAATGCGTGGGAAACACCCCACACACCCCTCAGAATACACGTGCCCCGCTCGCGCCAGCAAAAACGCGTGTAAAAGTCCACGTGCACCCCTCGGAATGCACGTACCCCGCTCGCGCCAGCAAAAACACGTGTAAAAGTCCACGCGCACCCCTCGGAATACACGTACCCCGCTCGCGCCAGCGAAAACGCGTGTAAAAGTCCATGCGAACCCCCGGACTACACAGGCAGCCCATCACCCCTAGGCAAGCCCCGCAGGCAGCCCACATGGCACCATGCACTTGGGAGCCCCGACTCATGTCCCCCACCCGACCCCCAGTGACGGGCACCTGCCAGCAGGCCCCGACTCATGTCCCCCACCCCACCCCCAGTGACGGGCAACTGCCAGCAGCCCCGACACATGTCCCCCACCCCACCCAAAGTGACGGGCACCCAACACATCATCACAATCCAGACCCATGGCCCTTATGGCCACCCAAATCCCACCCTACGCCACCCCAATCCAAACACCCAACCAAGCATTCCATCCTCTCCACATTGAAATCCCAATGTCAAGATGGATCCCAAATAACCAGTATGCCCATGAATACATGTCCGTCAGACACACACAATGGCAACACATGAATGAGAAAACCCACATTGTGACATGCACAAAACCAATGAAAGAACACCACACAGATGAAGTAAAAAGTAAAAAATGAAAATGTATTATTTACAAAACAGAATGAATGAATAATGAATAAAAGTCTGGATGTCCGAAATAAAGGAAAAATAATGAATGCTGAATTCAAGAAAATGAAATGTAAAATGGCTCCAAAGCGTTAGTCCATGAAAAAAATCCAAAGTTCAAAAAACGAAGCAAACCATTCCTCCATGGTAAAAAAAGAAAAGAAAATAAGAAGTGAAATCCGGTATATACAAAGGCGGCGGGGCAGTCCCACGGCTCATTTAGTGATGTTCCGGGCCAGGGTATCATCGAACTCCATGTCGATGTTCCGGAGGCGGGCCTGTTCCCTGGCCTCAAGGTCTCGCAGGATGCTGCCATGGAATCCCTCAACTCCCTGCGAGTTTCCTTGAGGCCCTCCATCCGCTGCAAAGCCCGGTACATGGAGTTCTCTGCCCTGACCATCCTGAGCCAGGCCCTCTCCACCCACCGCCTCTCTGCATCTATTTGCCGGCCCAACCACTGCCACGTGGAAGACACTCCCAGTCCGGGGTCCTCCTGCCCCTCGGCCGATGCCTGCCCCTGGGGTCTTGATGGCCCCGAGCCATGATGCCTCCCATGCTGAGCCTGCTGCTGCCTCTGACGCAACTGCCTCTGCCACCACGACGGCCTCCGGACTGATGGAATCCCCCGGCACCGTCATGCACAGGCCCTGCCCGATGATGCCAGCGCATCCTCCAACTGCTAGGGTCCAATTGGTGGGGTGTCCACCCCTGCTGGACCTCCGACTCCCGACTGTGGCAGGGATGTGATCTCCACCAGGCTGGCTGCATTGGTTGGGGCAGATCCACAGGGGGCTCTGGTGGCATCTGGGCCGGAAGACGGCACAGAGAACCACTGGCATATAGTGTGCACAAAGGAGGAGAGGGCCGCAAGACTGGCCGACACATGGAGGAAACCCCCGAACATGGACCCTCCCAACTGGGCCACGTTGGCACACAGCTCTTCGTGATGACGTGCGTGGTCCCCCCAGGAAGCACGCACGTCATCACGAATGTCGCGTGTGTGCAACGCGACACCAATCAGAACGGACTCCATCCGGTTGCAGGTCCCCTCGTCCACAGGTAGAGGAGTGCCAGATGATGTGGACCTCCCCCTACCAGCGGACGGGCCTTGGACGGGGTATCCCTGCTGGTGCATGTTGATGCAGTCACAGTGTCAGGGACAGAGACATGCACAGGCACCTCCGCAGCAACCTGTGCTGCCTCCTGCCCCCGCCCCTGGACTGCACCACTTGCACCAGTGGTACCACCCCCACCAGGCCCCATGAGCGGATCAGTAGCAGCCTCCTCCTCCTCTATACACACCACCAACCTGGATGGCTCTGCACCATCTTCTGCCATTGCAAGCCCCTGTGGGGGCTCATCCGCCCCTTCCGCTGCAGCCATAGTGGCAGACGCGGCAACAGTCCCTTCACTCCTAGATGATGGAATTTCCTGGGAGGGTAACTGGGCCTTGCGTCACCGGCCGGTGGAGGCATCCTGCTGCTTTCCTCCACAGGGCCATCTCCGCCCTCTTCTTCACTCGCCGCTGTGCAAAGGGAGACATTGAACACAAGCATCAGGGTACTGTACAATAGTCCCCTAGACAGAAAGCAATAGCGCATGAGTGGCACTGTGAAATGTCACTTCCATCATGTCTCCCAACAACACATGGGTCAGTGTAGGCAACACACATGCAGGAACCGGCATGGCACATGCAACAAACATTTGCATCCATGTCCACCACACCATAGAAACATCCAATGGTGGGCTGAAACTCACATGCATCATGGGACATGCTGATCACATGCACACGCATCACCAGAGGGTCATGCATCTGGCCCCGTATTGCGACAGAGACAGTGGATACAATGATGAGTAGGCTGTATCAGTGAATCAACACATCGTCATGGACATGTGTCATGCATCCATGGCGCACACACTACTCAGACAAACGGACATGTACATCATGCATGTCCATGACAGCAGCACACATCTCTGACACACCGAACATGTCAAAGTACAGAAACAGGCATGCATACATGTGTGCGTTCCGAATGCTGCTCCGCATGATGCATTGTAACACATACACCATCTGTGTGGGTCACGCCTGACTGGACTCACATGCAGCACCATCATGTCCCTGCACACACACATCCATACATGAACCATGTCACACATGCAGCCAAGTAGCTAACTACCAGCACACTGCAACATGCCCTTTTTTAAACGTGAACGCATGGCCACTTACCGCTCGACTCCAGATGGGCCTGCATCCTGAGGATCTGGGGGTGAAGCACTGGGCGAATGTGCTCCAGGCCCCTCATCTGCTGGTTGGTAAGCTGGATCTGGTGCCCCACTGCATCTGCTGCTTCCAAGAGGCGCCAGGCCTTCTTGAGGGTCCTGGACTTGTAGTCATCCCAGCGCTTCTGGACGTGTTTGATGTCGCGGGGTGCCACCCCCTCTGCATTAATGTCACCCACTATGGGCTTCCAGATCCTCTTCCGTCCTTCCTTGTCGGCGCGCGATGGTGTGAAGAGGGCATCATAATGCCCCAGAACTTGCTCCACCAGAATACCAACTTCCTTTTCACTGAAGCTGGTAGCCCCCTGCCTCTCTGGCTGGGGGTTGCCACTGGTGCCGGAAGGTGTTGTGTCAGACATGGCAACCCCTGAGGCAGGTGTGGGTGGGCAAATGGGTCCTGGGGCTGGGCTGTGGAGTGATGGAACACCAGTCGGGAGTCTTCTGTTCCAGCAGGGGTGGTCACTGCAACTGGACGCCTGCAGATGGCAGATGTGCAGGCACCAAATGGCAGGGCACAGTGGCAGCAGGCAGGCAGCAGCAAATGGCTCGTGGGAAGCTGCTTGGGGCTCTGGGGGGCTGTAATTCGGCCTTCTGGGCAGGAGCGTGGTCTTCCATGTGTTGTCACGTGGCCAACTTGATACAGAGTGATTTGGCACGTGAAAAAACAGCACGTCAGCGTGTAATTTGAGGAAAGGCCCTTGGCGCGTAAGCACGAAGGTGATGTAACGTGCGTGCGGGCATTACCCTGGCACGGGTTGAAGGACCCACGTGGGTTTCCATCACTCTGTACATGCTTTTCGTGGAAAGCGGTGCATGTGTTTTCCAGACATTGGGGTTCACACGCGATTACTTCACAGCGGCTACAGTGCGTACTTCTTCTTTTGGCGTGGGTGTTGGCTACGCATTCTTCTTCTTCTACACGCAAGGCAGATGGTGAGTCGCACACGCTATTTTTCCTACTGTGGGTGTCCCTGTTGGTCGCGTACCCCTTTTTTTCAGGCATACTGGCCCGCGTGTTGATCACGTATGCATTTTTTGTGTTCCTGGCTGCCACAGCGTACTGTGTATGTTTTTTTACATGCACGTGGGCTACAGGGGTCGCGTATCTATTTTTATTGCTTTTTTTGGGATGCCTGAGCCTTGTGTGACATGTCATTTCTCCTAGGGGGCCACAGAATGGGACATTCTTCATAGCTGTTTCTACGTGTTTGTTGTTTGCGTGCACTTTTTTAATGCGCAGGGGCGCTACCGCCTGCCTTCTTGTGGCGGACGTGTTTAGGCCTGTGCGTGTCTTTGACCGTGCGCGGGTTTCCCCTATTCGATTCCATGAATACGTGTAGTTCGCGTGTGTGTGGGCGTTCCGTGTATTTCCCTGCAGTACTTCCACAGCGTTCTGGATGTTGCAATGATGTGTGTGCCCTTGCGCCACGCAAGGATTTGGCGCACATCCTGGGGAAAACACGCGCAGGGCCTTCCATGAATCGCACGCGTGCGCTTGTTTTTTCACGCTTGCGCCAGCTTGCGCCATGATTTTCGGTGCACATTTGTTCCATGAATCGGCCCCTAAATGTGGTTCTTAGACTTTAAGGTGTGGTCACCAGGATCACAGCGTCATCGGTGTAAAAAAGGGTTGGAAACCTTTCCTTGCCCAACTTGATCCAATCCAAATAGTCCTCTGTTAGTGCCTCGATTACCCCTTGAATGTACGCACAGAATAGGAGTGGGGCAATCACCCATCCTTGTTTTACTCCCTGTTCGACATCGAAGGGCAAAGTTAATTTAAGTATCTAATTAAGAATTATATTATGTTCGTATTTTACCAAAGAATTTACCTAGGACAGTCCCTTCTGGGGCAAGGCCCTGAGGGATAGTTCCAGAATATATCACTATGATCTTTTGTAAGGTCTTTAGTTTTCTCTGATGCATGTCCTGCAAGCTTCTATCGCCTTTACTGACACTTTTGTTTTTCAGTGGAGACATTCTTCATTGCATTAGAGCACTGATATCAGTGAATTGAAGCGTGTCAGGATCATCTCGCTATTACAGGGACCCCTTCTGAATTCAATCGGCCCTTCCAGGTTTTGCCCCATTTCCCGGCAATGGTCAAACCTTCAAAGAATCTGGAGAATCTGGTCTTCAAAGAGATTCATTATTTTGGGGAATTAGCTGGATTCCTTTACCTATAGCAGGTACATTTCTGCCCAGGTAGGATAACTGAATCAGAGCTGTTGTTAATGGTTTTCAAAATCTGATTGAAATCTGACAATATCAATATTATTGCTTTATTATCTGAGATGTATTGTCACTTCAACACAGCAATATAATTCATTTAATCTTAATCTGTGCTGGCTGGGGTTTGGGATTTGTGGCACAGGTCTTCTTGTTGTTTGACCTTGCCCGGCTCTGGTATCCTATCCAGACAAAAGAGCAGCTGATCATATTGCAAAGACACAGATTAAAGAAATCGATTTATCGTGAAGGTCAAAATCCCTGAAAATGAAAAACACGGAAAAGCCACCTGCAACGTTGCGCGTGACAACTTTAGGAAAACGATGTTGCACTGACACATTGGTGTAAAAACTGATTTTGAAAATGAGATTACGACATAGAACCCATAGTATTGGAGGCATGTTCAAACACACAATGGAGTGCATTCATTGTTTGTGATGGTATTTCTCTCACATTCTCTCCTAGTTTGGTTTGAAGAGACATCTGGCGGGAATATTCTTTTAAAGCGTTTGGCCCCTGAGTGGTGGAGAATTTAGTTGAAAGGGATGGGGATCAAAATAGCAGTTGGCTTGATATGAATGGGGTAGTCTCAGTGTTCTGATGTTACCTCCCACTCTTCAGAGGAAAGGCTCGATTTGTCTCCTTGTTGTTTGGTTAGGTTATTTTAATTTGTGTAGTGGTAAGTTCACTGGGCCGGGTAGTGTGAGCTCTTCCTATCTGTGTAGCCGAGTGTAGCCACTCGGGCATTTCATGCTGTGAGACTGTGGTTATGAACAAAGTAATGATTTGGCCACTCAATGGCATTTAAGAATCAGAGCCTTGTAAGAAGATAGTGCAAGTTCTTGCTGGGAAGCGAGTTATGATCTGGTAGATCAGAGGTCACAGGCAGATGGCGTTTGAAACAAGAGGCTCATCAGCTCGGCTACACATTTGGCTTCCACTGGCTGCAGGGCACATCAGAGTGTTAAATACTGTATTCAGGGATTTGGCCTCGTTGCTTTGCCCTGGGTAGTTATTTGCTTGTGTGAACTGTCATAGTGTTGGTCCCCTAATTGGTCTTTAGCATCTTCAAGTGTTAATTGCTCTAACAGAGAATGTGCATCCTACTGGTTCTGTTGGATGCTTGTTTCCCTATGTTGTCGTTCTGCCTGTTTATTTCTATATGGACCATAGCCGAACTACTGTAACTAGTTGTGAGCGTGTGATCTCTTTGTTTTCCAATTCTCACATAGTAGGAACTGATTTAGCTCAGAGGTCGAAGTGGGTGGGAGCGGTCGGGAGCGCTGCTCCCATACTTTTTATTTTTAAGTATCACTGTTCCTATACTTTTATTTTAAAAAGAAACCGTTCTGGAAAGGTTTAGTTTTAAAATAAAAGTGTAGGAAGAAGTTGAACCTTGCACTTTAGTGCACTGCACTGCACATTCCCATAAATATCAGGTTTGTTTGTTTGGGAGTTTGGATTGTGTGTGGGAGGGGGTGCGGGATCGGGTTTGTGGGGAGCAAGGCAGACCAGCAGGGAACATAGTTCCTCTACTTCTTTTCATACACTTCGACCACTGATTTAGCTATATTCCTGAAAAGGAGACAACAGTTGCCCTGAGTGGTTATTTGCGTGTAGAAACAGTCACAGTTCTGGTGCGCTGATTAGTCTTTTGCACCTTGGAGTGTGCATTGCTTTAGCAGAAACTGTGCCTCTAGCTGGTCCTGATGCATGGTTGTCTCTCTAGCCATGTATTGTTCTTCCGTCGGCTCCTGTCTATTTGGACCATGATCCAATTACGGCTGTTGGTTGTGGGAGAGTTTAGAAACGGATTTAACTGAAACGTTTTTTCTCAAAAAGGAGCTTAAGTCATCCACTTACCCACCTAGTTGGGTGGGACTGATCAGGCCAGTATGGGTGGGCTGAAGAGGTGGAAACTTGGTGAAATATCCTTACAAAGGTTTAATAGGGTGAGTATCTTTCCCTGTCTCTCACCTTTGTGGGCAGAGAGTAGAGTTCTTTGGTATTAAAATACTGTACATGACTAAATGACATCATAGTGGTTAAAGTAGCACTGAAATTGTGTTTGAGCTTCTGGCAGTTGAATATTTTCCAAGCTCTTGACTCTGAGGTAATGGTACAAGTGCACCTACGTTATATCGTTTGTATTCAAATATTGACTAGGACATTTTGGGTTCGTCATATCATGAAATATGTCTACGATGTGAGCCATTATGGAGAAAAGAGGACAGCTTCATGGACGATGCATTGCTTTGTGGGGTATATGACAAGCAAAATGCCACACCCAGGCCACTGCTCTATGTGATATCGCATTCTAACCTTGCTTCACTTACTGATTGGTTGGGACTGACAATAAAATCAAGATAGCCTTTCTTCTTTTGGATGTTGAAATATGTTGGTGCTTCCTACTAGAAAGTTAGGCAGTGATGTCTCAGACAAGGTGCCAGGCCTGAATGTTGCTGAAGAGATTTCAAGGCATGGACAACGTCAATCCAAACACATGATTATAATCAATCAGATAGTACATGCCGGTGGCAAGGGAAATGGGAAAGGCAGGAAGTCAGCTTTATAGTGGTGGATTGCTGGAGGACATGCACCCATGTCTGCCCATTGCCCTGTGGAACAGGTAATTTGGGAGTCATTATTAGCAAGGGTTCATGCTGCAGAAGACACTTCTACCGCTACATGTATCCCTCTTTTTATTTTCCATACCAAGGTTTAAAACATTAGCTGATCATGTTAGGTATTTCCATAAAATTAGCATTCTTATTGTAAACAATCATTTGGATGCCAGTGAATCCTCTGCTTTTGTTGGTGATGTGTACTCTGACCATCCAAACAATCATCATGCAGGAACCCACCTTTTGATCTTTTCCTGCCGTGTTTCCATAAGTTCACTTACATATCTCCCATTCATATTCAGTTTTGTTCACATGATTAATATGTACAGTACATATTATCAATCCACTCATGAATGGATTTTGGATACCATATTGAAGAAGTAGCTGAGAATGTCTTCATCATGTTTGAGTATGCTAAAGCCCTCCGACTGCAACAAAAGTTTTTATTTTTTTTAATACCCTCAATTCCACCACTGTGCCAATGCTGGTCAAAGGCTACCCCAATAAATATGTGGCTATCTCCATCTCCAAATCTCCTAACAGTTTCATTAGATACTTGTAAGTTATTGTCCTGTGTTGATCATGGAATTTTGTAATCCAAGACTTTTCTTTTCTGAGAATGTAGGTTATTTACATCAAGTTAGTATTCAAATGTTAGTGTATTATAATCCAGTAACTGAATAGTATGAAAAAACAGCTTTGTACCATTGAAGATTGTTGTTACACAGGACCCTACCTACCAAACAATACCACAGCTCTTGTGTAGAACATCAATCCCTCTAATTGCACCTCCACAGTGCAGTCACACAACCAGCATAGGGTGTGGTCTTGATGTGGAGCACATACCTAGCCACCCTGGTCTAGGAGAGTGTCGCAGCCTGTCCATTAGCACCCAATGAAGCTCGACCTCCCAGGATACCTGATGACCTGTACCCCCCAGAAGCATTGGCATCTTGAGCCGTATCTTCCTCCTGGAAGGGGTGAGCACCTGGCATTGTCCTCAGCTTTCCCATCCTCGCTATCCTTAGCTCTGCTCCGCCAAACCAGGTAAATGTATCAATCAAGGAAAGAGATTTAGGGAACAGCAGTGGACTGCTTGAAGACATAATGGTGGAAGAGAGAAAAGGCTCCAGGTGTGGGGTCTCCCTTTCTTAGTCTCTTTCTCACACAGAACCCTACCCTACTCTGAACGTACAAAACATCTTTTGCTGCCCTCTCCTCTGCACTGGACTGTGCTAAACTCTCCTACTTCACAAACTTAATATCCATTGCCTCCTCCCTTTATGCTAAGGACTTTGCTCACTACTTTTCATTGAAAATCTCTAAAATTCGTGACACTCTCACAGCCCATCTCTCTCTCCCTCCCCAACCTTCCTTCTGTTGTCCACCATCTAACCCCACCTCTTCCACTTGTGCGTATTTCTCCCCTACCTCTCATATTGAATTAGCACATATTCTTCACAGTTCCAACCTATATTGTGCTCCTATTGGCCAGCTTTCCTCCAGTACGGTAAAAGGTCTCAATCACCAACACTTATCTCTCTGTGTTCTTTCACCTCTCTCTCTCCAGTGGGCTTTTCCCTGCCTCCTTCAAATCTGCAACTGTCCACCACCGATTGAAGAAACCCTCTGCTGACCCAAACATCCCAGCAAACTAGTGCCCACTTTCCCTCCTTCACCAATATTCAAAGTTCATTGAGTGTGTGGTCTTCAACCAAATTACTAAGTACATTGAGGGAAATTAACCTTGGAGATCCACTTCTACCTGGCTTCCATAGTAAACACTCCATTGAGACTCAACTCATGCATGTCTCCAGTTTCCTCTCTGATGCTCACCACTCCAAGCTCTCTTCCATACACATCCTTTTGAACCCCTCTGCCGCATTTGACACTGTCAACCACTCCTTTTTCCTGCTCACATTCTAGCACATTGGGTTTCGCAAATTTGCTCTTGTATAGATCTCCTCCTACTGGGAAGTTTGATCCTTTAAAATCTCCTGGCACTTGCAAAAATCTGACTCCACCCCATTCTCTGTTGGTGTCCCCCAAGGATCAGTCCTTGTACCTCGTTTCTTCACCCTCTATACCTCTGCCCCAGGAAAACTTATCTTGTCCTTTCGTTTTACTATAACATCTTTGTTGATGCCACTCAAATATTTTTCTCCTTTCCCTCCTTAACCCCAGTCATCTCATCTCCAACCTCGTTCTCAGCAAACGTGACTCCTGCTCATGCCTACTCCTTGGCCTTCCTTTCTACTCCTTCCTCCCTCAACAAAGTCCTCGACTTTGCTGCCCGCGTAGAGGGTGGGTTGGACAAGTGTTCCTCTCTTCATGCAATTATAAGAAGAGAAGTCTCCATTTTAGTAGCGAAAAGAATGCCATTTATTTGTAAATATTTATTGGCCTGTAAAAGTCAAAAATTGATTTTATCTAGACTTATTTAAAAAATGTGCAGGAACGTGCAAAAAATAAAGAATAATTCTTCGAAAAGAACATGAGTAATTTGTAGGTGGGGTTTTCAATGTCCTCACTATATAGTGACTAGTGACAATGTACTAATATATTTGGCACACACCAAGAAGGCTCTTCTCTCATTGATATCCTAGCTGAATTTTGCCAAGTTGCTGGATGTAAAATAAACCTTGACTAGTCAGAACTAATGCTGGCAAGATCAGATACGCTCTGAGGGTGAGGCCCCATTCAAATTACAACACTCATCCATTAATACATTTGGGAATTCAAATTATGAATAGCGCTTCCATGTTCTACTCTGTAAATTATACACCACTCATCTGCAAAATAAAGAGCTTGCAAGGTGGGACATTCTGCCATTTTACTTACAAATGCTCAGGCTGCTATGGCCTAGGCAGCAATGAAGGAGGTGAATCCGTCACGTATGAAATGTATTTGGTAACATAAAAAGGCCAGCTTAGAAGCATCAATTCAAAAATTATTTAAATCTCTGGGAGGAAAAACCATGCTAGATTGGTGGTGGCGATACATGATCGGTTCACAAATGTGTTATATTCATAGGTGTCTGAATTCAGGTGGAAGAGCAGCGAGGAGATTCATGTATTTGAAGGAGATGAGGAGCCCTGATTCGCCTTTGGAATTTTTTGCCCTACATTAATGAAACATAGCTTCCTCAATTAGCTCTCATCCTGCAAAATGCTGGCAAAATTCACTTTAGAAATTAAACATAGATCCATGCAGCTTCCCTTCATGGCTAATTCCACGAGGTATGTGATTGCATCCTTCCTAACAATGAATCAGATGGGAGACTGGGAGAATCTAACTCTGGAGGACCTGTTTGAAAATGAAAAAAACAGTTCCATATAATCAGCAAGTTAGTAAAAAAGGTATTCACAATGGGGGTTAGTTACATCATATAAAGATTATATTTGAGCTGTACTGGGAAGCCCGCATCTATGAGGAATCCATTGAATTGGGAGCTACTGGTTAATAATGCTGAGTCTTAATCCCCCAAAATCAAACCCCTATTATCTATCGCTCTTAATGGACGGAATACTCTGCTGGTGAAACATTGATTGGAAGATTTAGGAATCACACAGAAGAGGTGGCCGGCTGTAAGATTTATCTGTTGCCGACATTGCTCTTGTTTGGGGCGGATCTCCCATTACGTGAGGTTGGCAATGCCGAATTGTGTCCCTGAAGATGATTCTAGCATTGTGGAAATAATCGGTTCAGTAGCCAACCCAATATGGGTGTGCTTACCATCTCTGATATGTGTGATGGAAAGGAAAGGCCTGTGGAAGAAGTGCCAACACATTCATGTAAGGCAGAGTATGTGAATTGTGTGGGCCCTTAGTGTGAACCTTGGGTTGAGGTACTCTATTCTCTTCCCTAACCATAGCAAACAAATAAACCTCAGGAGATTGACAAGAAAAGACGCGGAATTCAAACTGCTGTCAAGTTTACAAGGGGAGATTCTAAATGACTGTCATTCCAATATATATGCTTCCATAATTGCTCAGGTATTTGCTTCTAAGCCTGCATGTTGAATATTTTTTATTGGCACTACTTCCGGTACTAACGCAAGTATTAAATATATTGCATTATCTCCATTGGGTCAAAAGGATATTATTATTGGGTAAAGACAGAATATTAGAAGCATTCGATTCTAGGTAGATACATGCAACCTATTAGAAAACCAACCATAGAGAGAGAAACTGTGCTCCTCTACTTGGAGATACATTCACTGATATATTGAGCTCCATCTTGTTTATGCTGTTTTATTGATGATTTGTTGTGCATGCTTTGTTTCAAGTTTGAATTATGTCTCACCTATGTTCAAGCTCTTCAGGTCATTACGAACCGACATGCAAGGTGGCACACTCGCAATAACATGTGAAATGTAGCATGCTGTTATTGAGAGCACTACCCTCTGTATAGTATACTTCCTTCACTTGCCTAGTGAGATTATTAGCAAACTAGCTGTCCCCGGCCACGCGTTGCTAAAGAGAAAGCGCACATTTCTAATATGTTTATTTGACAATGCTTGTGGGTAGTTTTTTATGGCTTGGCGGTTCGCCAAGTTGAGGCAGTTTAATTTTCCTGGCGGCGCAACACATTCCTTTCTGATCTCCATTAAATTTCAGAGCGTTGCAATAAGGACACACCTGAGTCATGGTGCCGATGAGAACATGCCGGCTCAAACTATAATCATCAGCTGGGTTGTAATCGCGTGATTGCTGAGCATGGAGTCGTGTTTGATGCTGATCTGCTGTTTCTCGTTGATGTCTTTCAGCCACTCTTAGCCTGTCGCGTTCATTCTGCTGAGAATGAAGCAGATCTGAAGTTGCAGAACGTGATCGCCCTGCTCGCAACCGCGCATCCTAAAGTCTGGCTGCACGTCGCTCTGCTGCTTCCTCGGCATGTATTTGAGCCATTCTAAATCAGAAACACTGAAATGGAATCGTAACATAGCGTGTGTTGCTTTTACGTCCAACAGATGGTGCTGTTTTTCAGAAAAAGCATGTTTTTACCTGTCACAGGTGTGACATCTGTGTATAGTAAGTATATGAAAACATGCACCTATTCGAATGCAACGTTGTGTCAAAATTTCAAAGCAATTGGTGAAGAACATTCGGAGATTTAAGATTTTGAACAAATGAACATTTACATTTTTATTTATATAGATTGTTTGTATGTATCCACGGTAGCTAACGATCTCTTGTGTTTCTCTATATATAATGCACCGAAGTGTATATGCAATTTGGGCTACTATTCTGGAAGAAATGCTTAGCTTTAGCATGTGGCTCTCAATATCAGTCGCTGCTCACCCTTGAATATTGACAATTAAGCAAGAACTAAATAAATGCAAGTGATCTGTAGTCTATTGCAATAAAAGACTACTATCCGATCAATGGTTGGACGATCAAACATTGTCGAGTGAAAAGGTCTTTTTAATTTGAACGAAAATAAAATAGATCGATTTAGTAAGACTGCTCTGAAACCGCCCAAAGCGATCTTTCTAAATCTGTCACCCCCCTAATGCACACAAGTACGCACAGAGTCTGACAGTGGGCCTCATTCCGAGATTGGAGGTAGTCATGGCACTATTTGCACCATGACTGCCTCCAATAACGGGTCTGAGTCCGGTGTTGTTCAATGGGGACTTACCTGTGTAGACCGACCTTGGCGGGACCGGTAAATCCCCATTGAACAAACCATTCCCCATTCCCATTTGAGCCCCCATAGGGCTCAATGGGAATGGGGAAGGCGCTATTTATGGGCCTGCTAATGGCAGGCCCGTAATTAGCGGTCTGGTCCCCTAACAGGACCCGTAAGGGACGTGGGGATTACTGGCACCGGTCTCCTTGCCGGTGCCCGGTATCCCCTACCGCCCGACTCGTAATGACCCCCAGTGTGTCTGTGTGTGTGTGTGTATGTCTGTGTGTGTATGTTAAGTTGGCATGTTAGTAGGTGGAAGGGAGATGGAGGGTGTTTGAGACAAGGAAAGTGTAAGTGGTTTTGTGTGGTGGTTGAGTGTTGCTTGTAAGGGAGGGGTGTGGGTGGGCAAATAAGTGTGTGATTTGTTTGTGATTGTGTATGTGTGGTTAATGGTGGGTATGGGTCAGGCGGGCCAAAGGGTTTTCGGGGGCGAGGGGTGCCTAATTAAAATGTAAGGGATGGTGGGGATTTGTGGTTAGGGTGGTTCGATGGGGTGAACACCCCGGAAATAGTGATAAGTCCAAATTTTGAAGGCCACACCAAATCGGCCGTAAAAATCTGTCTTATTTGCAGCATTCAATATTCTGATAAATCACATGGAGCCGATTTATAATCTGCTAGCGCACGCTGTGTCCATATAGTTTCTTCTCTGAGTCAGATGTCTGGGTAACTGGGACTGGAAACTGCAGTTCTTTGATGCCTTGGAACACCCCCGTGTAGGTCTGGGTACTCAAAGTTCTTTCTCAATCTGGCCTTTTGAGACATATAATTAGGTACAGAAACTTGGTTATCTGTATCTCTTCCTTAGACAGGCCGGTCTTGGGAAACGCCCCAGGCTTTCTCTGCCTAATATTGTGGTTGCTAATGCGCCTGATGTTAATAGCTTACCTCAGAAAAACAAAACAGCACATTTTGTCAGCTAACAATAATCAGAGCGGTTTCAAAAATATTTTCTTTGCTCAAAAAAGGCGTGCCATTAGGGAGTGTTTCATAACCTACACACATTAAACGCAAGTGACACAATCAGAGACATCAGCATGTTTTTCACTGCGTTTCGTGAACAATAACATTACTTAAATTCACCTGCTGAATCAGGACAACCAAATTACGTGTACATATTAAAATGCACGTGAAAAGTGCACTGAAGCATGGTGAGTACTTCTAAATGCAGACATTTCACATACCACTTATGGTGGTTATTTAAGCTTGTCAGAATGGAGAATGTCGGATTTTTGCAAGGTGCAGTCTTTTATAAAATGTCTCATTATTATTTCCCCCTTCTTATGTCCAGTGCTATATCTGTGTAGGGCGATGTTGCATTATCCATCCTCCCACCCTGAAGCATTTTGACCCCAACAAACCCATCTATTATAAAGGTGAGAGCAGTTTCTTTCATATGGTACTTTTTCATGAATACAGCAAGGACACAATACAAATTACATTGAATTTACTTGGCACATGTTCATAATTAGATGCAGTCTTAGCCTCGTAGTAGAGACATCTTGAGTGAGATCTGTAGCAGACCTTTGTAAAGTTAGGAGTTGCTAGGTCCTTGGTGACGGCCAAGTCCAGCAGTTTATATCTCCGAACTGTGAGCTATGACATTGTGTGCTGCAATATACTTGCATTTTATGGGTAGGTCTGGGGTGTTTCCTGGGCAGTATACTCAGCTTTCACACCAGTGCTGATCCTTTGGGAATAATGCAAGCATAGGACTCATGATCCTTGATAGTTTCCTGAGGAACTATCTTGTCTGTGCGCCAGCCCCATCTTATTTATTTATTCAGTTACTAGCAAAAAGTACCCGTTCTCTGAATGGGTACTTTAGACAGACAAGATAAAACGCTCATCAATTGTTGAAAATCAATAATCCTCTAGGTTGCTGTTCCAATTCGCTTATTGCTTGATGTGCTTTGCACCCTGAAGTAAACTGCACTGAGAATGGGTGCATGTTCCTGACTGACATACCCCAGAGCAGACATTAGGGGGAGGTGAGAGTTGGTGTGCTGCTGCATGCTGGGAGCTTCTGTGCTCTCTCTGCCCACCTGTCGCCTCACCCTGGTGTGATGCAGTTCTTTGCGGTGAATTGCGGTGCAAATATCTCGTAAACCGTGCATACTAGGGCCTTGAAAGGTGGTTTTCAAAGTCCCATAGGGACCCTGAGTTTTGTTCCTTGTCCTACGACCACAGTGATGTTTTGCCGATTTCAAGCAACCGTCTCATGTGTGAATGTGCTGAAATCCAGGAAAGAGTTTGGGTGTTAGAATGTTATTCAGCCAGTAATGTCCGCAGGGTCCTAACAGGTAACTATGCAGATTGGAGAAACAGTGTGGAATTGTATAAGGAACAATGCTTCTCCAGGCCACAAACCCACAAACACATTTTACTTTTACTAATATAGATTTTTTAGTTGTGTGACGTACCAAACTGCATACAGCTGCTTCATATCTGAGGAGATTAGTCATCTAACGGGCTGCCCAAACCTCTTAGTATCTTGCAATGCTCTCATTCACAACTCTTGCTCATGTCATCACATTGTTCTTTCGGTTCCTGATAGTTACTGATGACTCTGGTGTTGCCTTCTCTAGGCTGCCTTTATCCCTTGGAGTTTACCTCCTCAGATGCCAGTCTTGTTACCAGTCATAGTGCTTCCTTGCACTCCTTCCTGTACTATTAGTCTTTATCTGGATTGTCATTTGAGCCCAAGCACACAATCTCCTCTTTTGACTACTTCTCAGGCAGGCTTTCCTTCCTCTCCTTGTGCAGCCGATCAAGAGACTTGAAGCTCTCCTGACCTGTGACAGAGTCTTTTCCCAGGCCATTTATGAACCTGTTCTGTGTTTTTCCTCGGACCACATAGCGCCATCAAAGGAACTAGTGTTAGAGTCCAGTGCCTGATTCTGGTCTGCAGTGCCCTGGTGCAGATCTCTGTAATTACTACCATGTCCTGGACAGAGTGCTAATGGAAAGGGAAGACAAGCCAATGGAGCTGTGGACCCCTACATCTCTGTCACTTATCCGAGGCTCCTACAATCTATAGATTGAAGCTGTTTCGCTCTTGGATTTTTTCTGAGGACCAGACATTCATTGTTGTCACACTTGCAAATTCCTTACGTTTGATACAGATTATAAAAATATAAACATTTGCATTCAATAACATGTTTGGTATGAGGTCATTTCTCTTTGTAGATATTGCATTTACAGCATAAACATTGGGTCATCATCAGGTACTCCAACTTAAGATATAGTTAGATTTCATTACAAGTTGCAGAAATGATGCATATTCATCAATGCAAACGCCCTTCTTGTCCAACATCTCAGCCTAAATATTTAGTTTAGCGGATCTCTACTGGTTGACCATAACACTAATGCATACCTATCTCTGGAATTTCATGAATGGGTCTTGTCCTTGCAGTCATGGCTCAAGCCGAGGGACCACATGGGTGGATGGCGTCCACACACTTTTCAGAAAGGACGGACGCCGACCCTTCTGTGTGTTTAAGGATTCTTTTTTAAATAGCACATTGCTGCACTGGTGTGAACAATGATACGACCAGGATTCAAACCCTGGTCGTACAAGTGAGAAGCAAGAGACTTAACCACAAGACCACAGGAATCAATGATAAAAGACTTGTGAAATGTCGGATATTGACAGTCCCTTTAAAATGATATGTTTTGTTAAAGATTCATACTTTAAAAGGTGTGTAAGATTCATACTTTAAAAGGTGTGTGTGTACTGTGGGGGTGTAGAAGTAGGAGAATGACACACAGGTCGCATGTTTTTTGGCTATAGAGTTTTATCAGTCAGAAAATAAAAGAGAAAACCCTATTTGACCCTAGTTCTAAGAGGCATTTCTCTGCCTCAACTAAATACTAAGGAATCTGTCATGATGTCATTCTAAGGCCGAGAGTCCACCCTCCGGTTTCCAAAACCTATTTCCAACCCTTACACTATAAACTCAACTAAGAAAAAGGGGTGGGTGTTCTAGATCCAGAAGAATGGCTCCCTTCCTCTGGACGACAGCCCACATTTCACCTCTGGGTGATGGAAATGAAATGCTGTCCTCAAAAGATACAAAATAAAAAAGTCTCATAAGCCTCCTTGGATTGGAATTCCAGCAAGGCACATAGAACAAAGGTTTTGTATCTTCACAGTGTTAGGTGAGGACACCCTCCCTCTGACCCATGTCTCACTATACTATGGTCCCTCAGGGTTGCCACCCTCCTCTGGTTGCTCACCAGTCTTTGTCGGCTGCTTTTGGGTCTCTCTCCCCCTTCGGGTAGCACCTTCTCCCTCCAAGCTCTGCGGCCACTCCACAGAGGCTTTCTTTTTTTGAGAGGCACATTCTAGGTGGGCCACGCACTCCAGCTCTCTCGACCAGCAGGTGATTCCTTCTCCTGCTTCCAGGCACAGTCTGACCACGTCTTACCTCTCGGGGACTTCTCTGCTGATGGGCAAGCGTCCCATCCTTGATTGCTTCATTCGGCTTCTGACAACAGGCTTCACAACTCTCGGTTCCTCCAGGGAGAATCTCTCTGTGTATGAATTTCCCTCTTCTATTTTAGCTGTATCCTTGCCAATATGAAGTCTGTAAAGACTAGACAGCCCAGTGTGGTTTATAGAGGTGCTCTTTATGCTTCTGCACTTCTTCCTCGTCCCAGTACTTGAGGACTCTCAGTGAGTCCGTTGGTCTCTCCCTTGTCTCAATACATAAGGGAAATAGGTCCCCTGAGGAGCCCACACTCTTCCTCGACCCAGTACTTCCTATCTTACTTGTTTTAAGGAAACAGACAGGAACACTAGGGATGGTGTTGTAGGATGTTGGTGAGGAAGGTTGGTTAAGGAAATTTGGGCCATGGAGATACTGCGTTCTCCCCAGGATATCACTAATCCTATAGGGGGCTTCCCTCCCCATGAGATCCACCCACTGAGTACCACCCCCAGGGGGACTATCGAGTAGCAGTAGCGACCTCAACTCCCTGGCCTCATGGGAAGGGCCTACCCCTAGGGGAGAGGTGACGACATCCGGGAATTCGTCACAGTACCTTCTGTAATTAGCTAGCAATGTTATTTAGGCAATAAGCCCCGAGCCAGCGGACCATTACCTCGTAAGGCCTAAGCGTAGCCAAGGCCTTAACGGAGGCCCCAGGGGTATTACCTTATGCATTAATGGCCCGCTGGCGAGGGGCGTATTGACATTAGTACCCTGGCACATTAGACAGGGGTACTAATTGTGTTTTTTTCGGTTGCAAGATGCGTTGCATTTCACACCCGGAAAAAAAAAAAGTCCATTCTCCCTTTCCGTGGTGGCCATTGTAAACAAAGAAAATGACCACCATGGAAGGGGAGAAGGGACTACATGTAGTCCAATCTCTCTTTCCATGACCGCTATTCAAGTACATGTTAAAAATTGTAAACACCAAAAATGCCCATCATTGAACAGGGAGAAGGAATTATTTATAGTCCCTTCTCCCTTTACATGGTGGCCTGAAAAATAAAACAACGATGGGCGCGAGGGACGCGCACGGATATAAGCGGGCTTGCCACCAGGTATGGCTCGCAAATGCACCAATCAGTGCATTTCTCTCATTTATAGTAACCCGCACCGGATACTAATAGGAAATATGTTCTCTTGGGAAATACTTAATTGGTCTGTGCATTTTCTTAATTGTGAAAGACGGGTTTCATGAAATGTGCATTTTTTTATTCTGTTCACTTCATATGATGTCACCCCCCAATACGTGCATCATAGCCACCCCACTTTTATTTTGGGACTCAAGCACTTCTTCCATTAAAATAAATGCTGATTCCTGCCTTTTCCCTTCTGTCAAAGAATTAAGTGTTAATTGCTGTGGGGCTAGATGTTAATGGTCTGCCAGCTCAAAGTGATAAGCCAGAGCAAAGTGCACTGCCAGGTAATCCAACACTTATTGGTAATTGTCTCAAACAATTGTATGTCTATTACTGTTAGAAAAAGAAAAAATAGTTATTTTAGAGAAAAAAACATTATTAACGAGTATCTGATCTTGAGTAAATAGATGTGTATTAATGAAATAAGCTTAGAACGCCTAAACCAATAAATACGTCAAGCTTGATAAGCTAATCATGAACTTGTAGACAAACACAAGTTTCACTCCTAAGTGGTGCTAAACTTACCAGCCTTCATTTTTCAATCCGCCTACCATGTGGAACTTCCATAAGGAACGACACATTCTTGATCTCTGAATGCTACTTCAATTAAATACTTCTTTAAAAATAAACATAATAGAATGTGCTAATGTATAAGCGATCAGCTATATCAGAACATCGCTGCAGAGATTCCTATGACACTTGCAACTGAAGCTGAAGTTACTGGATCACTTCAATTGTGTAGATATCAGCAAGGCCCTGAGGAAGCTCCATTAGATGTGAAACAGGTATTGGTCTACAAGTTTATAATTATCTTGCCAAGCTTCACCTACTTATTAGTTTAGGAGCTCTAAGCTCTTAAAGCACATCAATGTACTGAAGATCAGATGCTCTTTATTAAAGCTTTCTTTCTCTACAATAACTTATTTATCTTTGTCTAGCAGTAATAGACAGCAGCAGCTCATCCAAAATGGGAGTGCTACAGGGCTGGCTTGATCTGTCAAGGGGAAATGTATTTTCTACTAGGTAGTACGTACCTCAGCCATGCATGTCCTATGGGCCATGCAAGGCTGGAGCATTTTGCTTCCCCAGCGTTGCATGGCCCATTGGAAATGCATGCAGGGGTACTGCATGTTTGTATTTGCGAGAGGGCGCTCCTGCGACTCTGCACACATGTAAACAGAGCAGTCTATTGTCACACCTCCAGTTCCTGCTCTCACATGAGCAGGAATCAGGAAGTATTCTGCTCCATAGTTCCTGCTCACATGCGAGCAGGAGCCGGGAGAGGAGTCTGCAGCAGAGATGAATTATTGTATGTAAAATGTTTGTGCATGAGTGAGTGTTTGATGTATCGGTGCATGTTTGAATGAGTGAGTGAATGCTGTGTGTGCACGTGTTGTGTGAATGTGTGCACATTTGTGTGTGCTGAGCCATGGAGAGAGTGGGGCATGGGGTGGGGGTCAGGGTCATGGTGTGGCAACAATGCTTTTTTTACTGGGCATCTAAAACCGATGCACAGTAAAAAAAAAGTTTTTTTTATCAACCACAGGTTGAAAGAATGGATGATGTGTTATTAAGTGGCAAGACTGGCATTTTGGGGAAGCCAGTCTATCCATTTCTTACCGTGGCATGACATTTGTTACAGGATATCCACGATAGAGGAAGCATATTAAGTGTTATTATTTGGTCAGAATGGCAATTTAGGGGCAGCCAGTCAAGTCATTTCTCACTATGGCATGACTTTTCTTCTGGGCATTTTGATAAACCATGCATGGTATGTATTGCTTGGCTAGACAGGCCTTTTGGGTGCAGCCAGTGTAACCCTTTGTACCTGTGTCATGAAGTTTTTTAATTGGCGTCTATGAATAGCCAAGCATGATATTTGTTATTACTTGGCTAGAGTATCATTCTGGGCATCAAGGATAAAGCAAACATGATGTGTGTTGTTATATGTCTAAAATGGACTGCATTGAGCAGCCAGTTTAGACATGTTTTATTATTGTGGCATGACATTTTTAAAGGTAAAGCCGACAGCAGTATGTCTTTATGTGAGAATACTGCCATATAGTGGCAGCGCCATTGTGGACATGTTGACTTATATTATGATTGCTGGCATTAGGTATAAAGCAAACAGGAGTATGTTCTTCTATAGGAAGTCTGGCATATATTGATGCAGCCAGCATGCATATGCATTGGCACAGCGATGGGCACAGCCAGTGTGAAAATGTTTTTATGCTAGCAAATAGGGTGCAGGCATTATGAAAACGAGCTAGGAAATGCTCTTGTGCACTGTTGGTTACTTGGGTAATGCACTATTTTAACCCAATAGTAAACATATTTCTCGAGTGGGAAAACTCCCCCGAAACCCTCTTGGTTGGTTTGGGCTCCCCCAGCCATATTTCTGGGAAATATTGATGACACTTCAAGTACAAAAATCACCAGCAGCCACTGCTCTAGACTAAGGGGGGATTGTGGAGCCAACAGAAAAAGTCAACAATACTGATAAGTAGAGCAGGAAATGATGAGAAGGCAAAGCCCAAAACTAGGAAAGAATCAAGGGATAGAGAGGCACAGGTAGCAAAAGCAAGATTTGGGAATCAAGGTGAAAACACAGAGATGGAGGAGAAATGCCCAGAGCCAAATCTCAATGGGGTATTTGTCTGGGAAAGTGGGTACAGAGAATTCTGAATGGTAGAACTTGAAGTTGCAGCTGCTGGAGTACATTTAGAACATGCAAATAAAACGAAAATCTGCATGCTGTAAATGGCAGGTCATATTCCAAGAGCACATTAAGAAAGTGAATCCAAAGGAAGCTATTGCATGCTGGAACTTGGAGTCATATGTTCTAACACATGGTGAATGTAAAGGAGGAAAACATTGCATACTAGAAGTTGCAATTAGAACACCAAAAGCATAGTCAGAAAGTTGCGGTAAAAAACAATATTGCTCAGCGGTTGGGAAATTAAAGAACCAGCCCCTCATAATAAGGTGGACAACAACCATTGTGACATCTAGGGTCTGACCTCTTGAGTTACGGACCACCTGGCAGTCCTAAATAATTGTGTGACAAATAAAGGTTCTTTATACATACACCTCACTTCATAATAGTGCCATGTTTTTCATAATTGCTAAAATGAGAAACAGTCTTACAGCACTCCTACCTATCCCCCTCACCACTTCCTGCCCCCATGACCCTCACTCTTTGCTCTCTATCATCATTCCCTGCCATCATTCCAGCTGAACTGTCACCTTTCTTGTATCACTTGCCTCTGAGACCTTCCCAGCTTGCTTCAATGTAGGTAAAGCCCTACCTGTCCTGAAGAATCGACTAATCCAAATAACCCAGCCAACTCTTGTCCTATTTTCCTTCTCAGAGGCACTAAAAAGTCCTGGAATGTGTGGTGTTCATCTTAACATCCTACCTATAATCTATTAACCTCGGAAATCACCCGCAACCCAGTTTGCACAGCCATCACTCCATGGAAACGTCACTCATCTGTCTCTCCAACTTCCACTTTGTCAGCTCTCAAAACTACACCTTATCCTTATCTTATTCTCCTTAATCGCTCTCTTGTCTTTGATGATGTTCATTTAGTTATTATATTCCCTTTAAAGCACTGTACACACACTATACAAGCTCTGCAAATTACTGAGAGAATACATTTTGAATTAGCCACACAAGAACTAAAGTTGAGCTCGTGAGATGGAAATATCAAGTAGGATTTGTGGTTGGGAAGTGGAATTGAGTTCCATCGTTTTGGGAAAGTACAGAAAAAGAATAAAAGCTAGACATGATGGACCTAATATACCCAGGGACAGAGATCAGGAACTGGGAAGAGGGGAGTGGGCAAGGGTGTAAAGTCTAACAAGAGAATACAATTATGAATGGCAAGAAAGTGAATGCATTAAAGAGAATGCACAGGTTGCATGATCATAGATCGGGTGAGCAAGGAATAACAGAAGAGATATGAAAATGAGCTGGAAGCTGAAAGAAGAGACGTATAGCAAAGTTAAAGATAGATAGAATTAAGAGGAACACTATCATAAGAGATATATTAAGGAGCATAGAATTACAGTAAGTTAAGCAAGAGAGCATAGATCGCAAGGAAAGTGAGGATTGTCTGTATATTAGCCAACTGTAGCTCCTCCTTCGTCTCTAAGATCTCAAACTCAGCTCATCATCTACATTTCCTTCCCACCTGCTAAACCTTCTACTGCGGCCTCTCTCCCTAGCCCTAGAACTACACTCCTCCTGAAATCAACCCAAGTGGTGCAACCATTTAAGGTTTCAAGTGAACACTAAGGAGGAACATCCCAACTTACACAGCTGCAACTGAGATGTCTCTTGGTAATCTCTCTAGCCTTTGACTGTTAACCATATTTCCAATTGTATATACTTATACTTGTACATAATGTATATTATGAAAGCTAGTGCTGTCCCTATTCTGTGTTCCCAAGTTCCTGCTCCATCACCTGGTTACATTATGTTCACCTCTCCACACCCAATCATTGGAAAGGAACCATTCTTGGGGAAGCTGTGCATGTAGTTTTGACCATATCTACAATATTTCTGTTTGAAGCACTGTGTTCTGTAAAATAAATACAAACCACAAATAGATGTCTGAGTTGTGTTTTTGAATCTAGTTAACACTCCCTGGCAGAGTGCAGGGAATCCCTTAGACCAGCCAACAGCACCTCATTAAACACTTAAGTACATATGGATTATATTCCCAAATCCTTTTCAACACGCACTTGCACTTTTCATACATAAGTTCAAAAAAGGTGCAAAAAGTGCAGGCCCTGATTCACCAAGTGTGCTACTCGTACAGCTTATGCTGCACACCCGCTGGTGCCGCGAACACAGGGCTTGTGCTTTCACGTACTTCTGAGGAGGATCCTCGGTGTGGCCAGTGCATTCATGTGTGCAAATTCCTTATTCACAATGGGGTTCACATACATATAATGCGGGGGCTCTCCTTCTTCTGTGCCTTAATAAAGGAGTTCTAGAGGAGGGTGCAATTCAAATAGGCGTCATCAAAAACTGCTTCCTGATCTGTTGACACGTGTACACCATCTCTATGGTTTCGTGATCCAGAGTAGAATGAGCTATACGCTTGCGTCGTCCCTGCACGGGCGGGTGTCCTGGAACCTCTGATGTTGGCGTTCCCTTGTCCGGCTACGTTGGTAAAAACCCAAAATACATGGGTGCATCAAGCGGGTCCTGTAGGCACAGCGATAGAAATCCAGTCCGCCATTCATTCTGTGGTCACTGTTGCGTAGTGAATACACGTTATACGCATGCGCTTGTTAAATAAAGATGGTCCTGGCCAGAGGTTGCCGCTGGGGACCCAAACGAGTTACACGTGTGCCGTGTGGGTCCCTGGTACGTCTGTGCGTGCGCATGTGTGAAGGCGGGTGGGGGCCCAGGAAGTCCTGCGCCCCCACAACACTGGCGACGAGGAGCGGCGGCAGCGGAGACACGAGTCATTGCTCCGTGTCAGTCGTATAGAGTGCCTCATTTCCTTGCCGTCATGGACCTACGCATGTGGCCAGTGGCCATTTTATCTGCATCGCAGATCGCAGCAGTTGCGGCCCAGGAGGGTGCTCGTGCGCCGGCTGCGATCCTTGACTGGATCATCAATTTTTGGACCTCCCACGGCACTTTTGACCTGAGGGGCCGTGGATTTTGTGAAAATAAGCCCAAGAAGCCAGTGGGGGAAGTTGGAAACGTCACCATCTACTACTGTGGGCCCATTGGTTCCATCATCCGGTGCTGAAGTGCCTGGACATTCCCTGCCTGACCGTGAGTACATAGCCCATTGCCACCATGGGTGAGGAGGGAGAAGAAGGGGAAGCCCCTGAACCAATTCCACGTAGAATGCACAGTACCATTGCCCCCATGCCCGAATTTGACACCACTGGTCCGCCATCCAGGCTGCGGCCGAAAATGGATTCTGTGGGTCAAGAAGTTGGAAATGTTTTTTTAGGGCATCAGGGGAGACGGATGATGATGCGAAAGTTGCCACCATGGTGTACTCGGCAGGCACAGAAGTGCACAGGATCTTTGACTCTCTTAATCTTCAGGTGGTCACGTATGATGCTGTAAAACAGGCCCTCCAAGATCACTTTCTCCCCATGGCAAATGTCGACTTTGACAGGTTTGTTATGGTGGTGGAAAAGCAGAAGGGTGAAGAATCACTGGACCAGTTCTGTGCTCGGCTGAGACACCTTGCAAGCATGTGCCAGTGGGCAAATGAAGAGGAGATGGTGCGGAACCAGCTGCTGCAAGGGTGTAGCTCGGGGAAGCTGAGGAGATAGGTGCTACGGGAGCCAGGCCTGACGCTGCAACAAATCCTCGACACAGGAAGAGCTTATGAGCTGGCAGAATCCAGAGGGGTGAAAATGGACGCTGCTATGCACCCAGGGAAGGGCGACGACGCTTTTGCCATTGGTCGTGCTGCCCCAGGAAAAGTGCGATGGACACCAAGGAGGTCGGACAGTCCATCTGCGGCGGGTACTGCGCAGTCATGTCCATATTGTGGGTATGACCTGCTGCATGTGGGAGAGTGCCCGGAAAAGACTAGGGTCTGTGGCCGATGTGGCATGCCAGGACACTATGCACGGTGTGTAGGGCCTCCACCCCAGTGACGGCGTCGAGAGGGCCGGTGAGAGTTGCTGGGAGTGGTGCCCGGAGAGTGAGGGGTGTATCGTCGGTTGAGCAGGGCATGCAGGACTTGGACATTGCTGAGGAGGAAGAGGAGGAGGAGGAAATTTTCTTCATCTCGAGCATTGCTGCCGGCTCCAGAGGGTCTAGACAACTGATGTGCACTGTGAACATTGGGGAGATGCCGACTCCCGTTCTGATTGACACTGGTGCGTCAGTGTGCGTGCTGGCACCAGAACACTATGAAGCTCTCCCAGGTCCTCCCAAGCTGACAAAGTCCAAGGCCAGGATATATTTGTTCGGGGGGGATACACCACTACCCATTCAAGGTGTGTTCATGGCGCCGGTGTCACACAGGCCGACCAAGATCAAGGCGAGGTTCTTTGTGACAAGGGTGAGCCCGTACTCCCTGTTGAGCTGTGCTACTTCTGACACCCTTGACATTGTACACTTTACACTGGCTGTTTATCATACGGACATCGACCGCCTTCTGCAGTGATTTGACAGCATTCTCCAGGGGATCGGTAAAATGAAAGGGGACCTCATCAGGCTCCACATCGACAGTTCTGTGAGGCCGATGTTGCTTAAACATCGCAGGATACCGTTACACCTGAGGGCACAGGTGGAGAAGGAACTGCAGTAGCTTGCCGACCTGGACATTATCGAGAGGGTAGAGGGCCTGACCCCGTGGGTCTCCCCAATTGTGGTTGCCCCCAAACCCAAACAGCCAGGAGCAGTCCGCATCTCCGTGGACATGAGACTGCCCAACGTAGCTATCAAGAGGGAGCGCCACCTTACGCCCACGCTGGACGACATCGTCGGCGAGCTGCAGGGAGCGAAAGTCTTCTCCAAGCTGGACCTGAGGTCTGGCTACCACCAGCTGGTACTTCACCCTGAGTCGAGATATATCACCACCGTCACGACTCACGAGGGACTGTACCAGATTACGAGGCTCAGCTTCGGGGTCTCGTCGGTGGTGGAAGTCTTCCAGAACGCCATCCGGGAGGCCCTGGCGGGACTAAAAGGGGTGATCAATATGTCCGATGACATTCTAGTGTTTGCACAGTCAGAGGCTGAAGATCTGAAGCGGCCGGAGCGGGCACTAGAGAGACTCAAAAGCCTGGGGCTGACCTTGCACTGGAAAAAGTGTGAGTTCTTGAAGGACCGAAAACAATTCTTTGGGTTCGTGTTCCACGCAAGGGGATCTCAGCCGACCCGGAGAAAGTGAGTGACATTCGCGGGGCTGCCCCACCAGAGTCACCAGCCGAGGTAAGAAGCTTCCTCGGCATGGTCAATTATTGTGGGCGATTTATTTGCGATCTGGCGTCTCTGTCAGAGCCGCTGTGGGCCTTGACAAGGAATGATGTGGCGTGGGCCTGGACGTCGAAAGAACAGAGGGCGTTCGCTGAACTCAAGAATGCCTTGTCGGGACAAGAGACCATGGCGTACTTCAATCCGGACTGCGAATCGGAGATAGTGGTGGATGCCAGCCCGGTGGGCCTGGGGGCGGTACTTATGCAGGCAGACCCGCAGGGGACGATGCGTCCCATCGCATATGTGAGCAAAGCACTAACGGAGACGGAGAAGCAGTATTCGCAAATTGAACATGAGGCCTGTGGGGCTGTAAGCATTTCCGGATCTACATCCTGGGGAAGCCCGTGGTTGTAATAATTGACCACAAGCCTCTGATTCCGATCCTGGATGGCGCCTTCATCCAAGCCCCCACCGCGGATCGAGAGATGGATGCTGTCACTCATGGAGTATGGGGTCAGGTTACAGTATCGCCCGGGGACTCACAACCCTGCGGACTATCTGTCCCATCTCCCGGGGGCGGGGCGCTCTCGAGACGCTGATGAGGTGGTGGACTGCGTTGAGATGGTGCAGCACGTGGTGGAGGCAGCCCTGCCGGTGGCTTTGGCGCGCCATGAGATAGAGGAAGCATCGAATATGGATGAGGTGTTCCTGGTCATTAAAGAAGCCACGGACAGTGGGGAGTGGCGTGAAGTGCTCACGAACAATGCCAGAAGGGAGAGTGGAGCACGGAAATATCTCCAGGCACTGTGGAAGGTCTGCAACGAACTGTCGGTGGCAGAGGATGGCCTTCTGCTGAGGGGGTGCCAAATCAACATCCCACGGGCACTTGTGGGCAAGGTACTGCAGCTTGCCCACAAAGGTCACCAGGGGACAGCAAAATCGAAAGCACGCCTAAGGCTGAAGGTGTGGTTCCCAGACCTGGAAAGCTGGGTGGGTGACTTTGTGTGGGCGTGCATACCGTGCCAGGTGGCCAGACCAGTGGAAAGAGGGCCGCCCATCCAAAGCATGGAAGGAAGTGAGCAACCCTGGGGGACGGTGCACGCCGACTTCGGGTCCACCGGCAGAGGAATGTACTTTCTGGCAGTCATGGATCAGTAGTCCCGATACCCAGAGGTGGAACTGGTGGAGTCCACAGCCAGTGATCACACCATTCTGGCCCTGGAGAAAATGTTTGCCACCCATGGGCATGGATTTGTTTGTACAATGGCTCGCCATTCCAGGGGCAGCAGTTTGCCCAGTACTGTGAGGAAAGGGGGATCAGGCATCGGAAGGTTACCCCACTCTGGCCCCGGGCCAATGGGGAGGTGGAGCATTTTATGAGGATCCTCAATAAGGTTTTTCGGATTTCGATGAATGGGGGAGAGGAGCTCCGCCGAAACCTGTTCGAATTCCTGCACGAAGTATTGCACGACCCCCCATCAGTCCACTGGGGTTGCACCAGCCGAGGCTCTCTTCACGCGGGTCCCCAGAGGATTGATCCCCGAAGTGGGGGGACGCAGCCTGGGAGTAATTGACAAAAAACGGGTACGCGTAGAGAGAGCCATCCAAAACGAGCGGGAGAGCGCCCGCCGGAACTTGCCAGAGAAGGTGATTGCCGTGGGAGACACTGTGCTAGTCCGCAATAGGAGGCCGGAAGGGAAACTTTCCCTCCCGTATGAGGTCCAGTCCCTGGGCATGAACCATGTCAAGGGGTCCATGATCACTGCGGCCAATGCCAGAGGAACTATCACGAGGAATGTATCATACTTCAAGCGGATCGAGGCATTGCCCCTTTCAGAGATGCCAGAGGTACCCGGGCCCGAACCCGGGGATGGATATCCACCAAGGGACGAAGGGCCGCCAGACGCTCTCGAGGCACCAGAGACACCTCTGATGAGTCCAGAAGGTAACCGAGCCGTGCGGAGCGGACGCCGCCGCCGGTGAGGTTCCAGGACTTTATCATGGACTCTGCTCCATAACAGGGTGAGAACTGGTTGTCGTGTCCCAAGTTATATTTGTTGTTTGCCACTGTTAGTGAATACGCATTATACGCATGCGCGGCCCATAACGAGGCTCGGAAATGCGCTTGTTAAATAAAGACGGTCCCCGCCAGCAGTTGCAGCCGGGGACCCGAGCGAGTAACACGTGTCCCGTGTGGGTCTTTGGTACGTGTGTGTGTGCGCAAGTGTGAATGGGGCGGGAGCCCAGGAGGTCCCACGCCCCCACAACAGTCACCCCAGGCACCTGTACCCTAAAATTATTTGATTTAGCCCAAATGTTTTCAGTTTACCATTGGCAAAATAGAACAGAAACGAATGAAGAATGATCAGGCAGCCAATCAGAAGCGCCCACTTCTTGAGAAGAAGGATTACTGCAGCCTTTAGCATCTCTCTCATTCTTGTAAGAACACACTGTGTGATTACGTCTGGAGCAGCTTTAGTGTAGGCGCAATGTGCCCACAAGACTTTGCCTCCATTGAGTGCTGGGAATTGTGTGGGCTTTATGTCTTCAAGGGGGCCGTTTTTGATTAGAGTTGGGGTCACACTGAAATATAAACTGCTCTTCTCCAGAGGCAGGGCTTTTTAAGGCCAGTTCAAAATGTTAGATGTACATTTACATTGTTAACCTTCGCAATGTCAATGGGGTTCGCCATCTGTGCCTCTTGTGTATCAGTACAGAACTAAAGAATGACGGAACAGCTAACTTACATACAAGACCTTCACTAATTCCAAGGTTATCCAATGACGGAGCCATTATGAACTGGTGGCCCCAATTTTGATGGCAACAAAGAAGCACGTGCGAAAATGTTGGATCATCGCAAAATTATTTTCTAAGATATGTGGCATAGCCTCTCAGATTTTAAAGCCAACTAGGTAAACGAATGAAGGAAACAATCCCACACCATGACACTTAAGGCATTGATTTTTCAATGACCTTCAAACCAGGTCTCCATCTTCAATTGGGATGCATTTGACAAGTATTACATATGCTTATGCACACATATGAGGAAATAGATGGTCAGCCATCGCTGGCAAGGGTCCTTTGGCATCCTTGCCCTTGTAACGGCACATTTGGGAGCAGGAGCGATGGAATGCCGATCCTCTCCCTCCCTGCTTCCCCAACACATTCCACAGGCATTCAGAGTCAGGGACCTGGAACCCCTTTGTCCCAGCCCTTGCTTTGTGGATGGGTGGCCGCTCTTACATCCTGAACAAGCCTCGGCTCATTCTCATTGGCCCATAAACTGTTTTTATGATGAGCTCTGCCAGTTGCTTTCTCTTAAAGGTCGTTTTCTCCAACACTTTCCATTCGCTATAAAGCCTTCCTTAAACCTACTTGCACAGAACAGGCCACACTCTACACGCCTCAGGGGCACTGGGTGGGGTGGGGGTGGACGACATTTGACGAATGCCTCGTTTTTACTGTTCCCTAAATAACCCCACCCCTCCTTCCACCCAGCCACCCATCGCCATCATTTCTCCCACCCAAGACCACTTTGAACGGATCGATTGCTTGGCATTGTGCTGGTGGCCTCATTTCTTTCTGGGTGTTGTCAATCTAAACAGCATACGTTGAAATGTGCGGAAAATAATACCCTCTCACAGCCTTGTGCGCTGCACTACAATCCTTAAGCTTCTTAACGTGAGTGGGTGGCTGAAGGGCAGAATAGCAACTCCCCCTCCCCCCAAGGCAACACAGCCCGCTGACTGTTGATGGTTGCCTCACTGTTAGCATCAGCAAGTGGCAAATTAACAATACCATGGTGAAAGGCGCTCCATTGTTGCTGCCCCTTGGAAATGACAGTGCAAGTGGGTTCGCACGCTTTCTATGTCCATGCAGTCTCTGTAGAACTAGATATTATTGTCAGCCTGGGGGAGTTAGGTCACATCAGTCGCGTCTGCCCGTTAAGTAGGCAGTGCCCAGTCCCCTTTCATCTATCAGCTGCGAGAGAAAACATAGCCAAACACAGATAGATTTATCCCAGAATGAGTGGCTTTATGTTTTTGCATAAGGATTCCAAGCACGTACAACAAAGGGTGCGTGAAAGCACTAGTCATTGTTTGAACTTCGGGCACCCAAGACATTTTTTGTGAAGATGCAACAATGAAGGAACTTCTTCGTAAAGAAACGTGATTTAAAAAAGAATAATGCTCTCTCTTCCATTATAGTCTAGTTTTACCATAAGATGGTAAGTACTTGAATATAAAGTACGACTTTCTCCAAACATCAATTTAACATCTTTAAAAGTGTTGTCCGTGCTTAGCAGCACATTCTACTCTAGCAATCCACTGCACATGCAGTCTTCAGCTTCGAAGAAAGGGACACATATTTTACTATTGTTATGTCACGGAATGGAAGCCATTTTCAGCCTGGGAACAAGAAATCCAGACACTGCCAGACTTCACATGTTTTTCAACGAGGGGCTTATTGCTATTAGTACTCCGGCCCGCAAGACTGGAGTAGTAATAGTCATTTTTTTAGCTGTGAGATACTGTTGGCATTTCGTAACTGAAAAAAAGAAAAAAGAAAAAAAAATCAAAACGTAGCAAATGGCCACCATGGAAAGGAGAAAAGGGACTAGAAGTTGTCCCTTCTCCTTTTCCATGGCTGCCACACCTGGAAGGAACCCAGGGCCACGCCTGTGAGCACAGCCTTGTTGGCCACGTAAAGTGCCGGCGAGACCCAATCAGATCTTGTGAAACAATCAGATTGTCCCTCGCTGGGTACTAATAAACAATAACACTGAAAAATAATGGCTTTAATTAAGTACTTAATGTAACCGCAAGGAGGTTTCCATCTGATGAGAGAGGAATGGCCCTGTGTCATAGTGAACACAAGAACCATTAGCTCAAAGTGCCTATTGAAAGAATACACAATTCTTCTAAAACAGTCAGGTGGGTGGGAATGGCCACAGGGATAAGCATGGCTGTAGGCAGTCAATGGGCAGACAAATAACCAAACACCTACACGCTATGTGTCCCTCCTCATGTGCCATTTCTGTCTATCTGTATTCGAATGCAATAGTTTTGACTTTTAAGTGGCGCAAGAGCCACCTTTTAGCTCAGACTAAAAATAGTCATCCCCATGCTCCTCATACCAGCTGTCACCTAGTCCTTAACATCTTTAATATATTCCTTGTCTCTTCTCTATCCACTATTGGGATTCCAACATCTTTGCGCTATACATTTCTGCTTTTCCTTACATTGCCTATAGTACAATTTCTGCAGGATGCTTTGCAATGCTACTCTTTTGTCTTTTCAGGCCACGGTGTGCTGAAAGGTTATGGTGCCTGCAGCGCTTCAACGCCATTGCATGTGGTAGGAGACGCTTTACAATGACAAGATAACATAACATAAATACAACAGCAAATACACAGCATGCGCCAGCAGCCACACACTACTACTTACCGGTTTCATAACCAAGTTTAAAAACCTGCCGGAGGGACCTTTGGCTCACTGTTGGGTAGCATGGCTGATATCAAGGTATAAAATTGCAAGGGGTTTTAGGGATTGCAAGAACAGCACACACAATTCAAATCAGCATCACAGATTATGAAAATAAAACACTAACAGTTAGGAACAACATATTTTATTTTCTTACAACCTGCATGTTCCCTTTAACTATAAATGACGGGTTTAGCCAATCAGTTCTCTCAAGCTGAGCTGGACTTGGACAGGCTCGTGTGGCAAAGTTACCTGGGGATTCAGTTTTGACATGCAGACACATTCTTTAAAGTGGGTGATGAGACGGGGTATTGGCAGATGTATGCTCCACGATTGTGGATGAGCTTTGTGAGTGCTAAAGCTACTTGATTGCAAAGAAATTGTATGAGCAGCAAGCAGCTGGTTCGATAGTCTGAACAAGAGGAGACATTCTTGGTTCGGTAAACTTTGGTGTCACCCGCTGCCTTAAAGATAATGGGCCTCATTACGATCCTGGTGGTAGCCAGCTGCCGCCGGCAATGATTTTTACCGGGGCCCAGAAAAGGGCAATTACTGGGTCATGCCGACTTTGGCAGACCCAGTAATTGCCCTTTTCTGGGCGCCAGTAAAAATTATTCCCCATTCCCATTTGAGCCCCATAGATCTCAATGGGAATGGGGAGGATGCTAACAATGGGCCCGTTAATGAGGGGGCCGTTGTAAGCATCCTGTACTGCTAGCGGGTCCCGCTCTGCACATCTGGTCTGGCCAGGCGTACAGAGCGGGACCCGCTGCAGAACTTGTAATGTGGCGGCCGGGAATGAACAGTGTTGGTCCCTTACCGCCACTGTTCATTCCGTGGCCGCCACAGTTGTAATGAGGCCCAATGAATGGTTTTTGTGTGTACAATGTGATAAAAATGAGGAGGATGACAAGGAGATGGGGAGAGCAGGGAAACGGAGAAAGGCAGTATAGCGGGGGAACTGCTGGAGAGGAGAACAACATTCCCCTCAACCACTCCCCCTGCAATTATGAAAATAAAATGCCTCACTGTATTGAATCATTAAGAGTTTTACCTCAATATTTTAACACAGAACCCCGTGGATTAATTTAGTGGTTGCTAGTGGAGGCTTATGTTGAGAGCAGACACATTTCTCCAAAAGGAAGCTGCTGCAGGAGGTGTCTGTTAAAGAGGCATGTTCCCCACCTTGATACTAAGAACAGATCTCAGTTAGAATCTGCATTTGTTCCTGGAGAAGGGTGCCCAGCCAATGGTGGCTGAAAAAGGGGGTGACAACACTGTGTACTGCCTGCTTTTTCCAGCCACCGGTGGCCCTTCACTGGGTGGTGCCATCTTGATTGTAGGGAGGCAACAGGGAGCCCCTCCCTGTTTACTCCCCACACCCTCACCCCTAAACTCCCAAAGACATCCCGCACCCTTTCCCCACCTTCACCCTCCCTCTCCACTTACCTTCTGGACCGGAGGGTTTTGTTACAGTTCCAGCACTTCTTCCTCAGTGTGACTGCTGCCATAGAAATAGAAAAGGGCTTTTCTGTTTACTGTGGCAATGGCCATCTTTTTTATACCAGAGATCGGGCTTGCACAATGGCGTGAAGATCATATCTGTAAAAACAAAAACAAAAATATTGCATCCCAAGGGAACTGTGGGGTGTGAACTGCAATCACCCCCTTCTTGGGGTGCGTACATAGATGTTAACAGCCCAGAGCCCTCGCCGAGACCCTCACTTCGCTCTTGCCTGTCTTGGTTCGGGCTGGTGAGCAGTTACCACCCATATCCACCCCACAACACGGGGGTGATAGCTACATTCACTGTTAGTCTCTGAAGTCTAAGTCATATAAGTCCCAAGACCACTTGGATGGCTTGTCACACTTAGGATATCAAGCTATGTTGATCGCAAATAGTTTCTAAGTTGGGACAAGTTCTTTGCCTCTTTCGATACACATACCCTCTTTCTGGGTGCACATGCAGCACACATATGGGCAAAATATATCCAACTGGCAAGTCAATGCCTCTGCAGCATCTGTCTTAAGATGTATGGCCACATGCTGATTTACCACAAGTGTGTGGTCTTACCTCATATCTGTACTGCCAGCGAAAATTCCGAAGATAAGCAGAAGCACCACATATACACTGTACATGTTGCTGCTCGTGGAAACACAGTAGGAACTCCACTTATTCTGAGCATCAATGAAAAATCAAAACCACTGGAATATACCGACAAAATTGTACACCACCTAGAACGAGATCAAAATCATTTAGTGAGACACCGTGCATCATGGAGGCAGTAGGAGGATGAGAAACTGGGAGTCTAGGAACATGCAGGCAAAGGTGGATGGCTTCAGGTCCAGCCATTCACACACTGACGGTTCTGAGCAGCAATTTTTAGCAACCTACAGGTGCAACATTCAGAGCACTCAGACAATCATGTTTAAAATCCTAGTTGACTAGCAGCCCAACAGGAGCATCCATACAGTCACCTCTGACATGCTCAAATGCCTGACCATGCTCCATTTTTTTGCTACTGAGTCATTCACAGTACAGTCATCTTGGGCCACAGTTTGACTCAGTCAACTGTCTCAAAAAAGTAGGTACTTTATATTATTCTGGATTGGGCAGGGGCCTACATATGATTCCGAACTGACCAGCACACCAACAACAATGTCAATGGGAGGTTGCATGCCATTGTTGGCTTCCTCAATGTTGTTGGTACGATAGATTGCACTAATGTGGCCATTATCCCACTAAAGGCCAAGCTATAGCGCTATCACAACAGATGGATGTAGTAAACTGACGCTGTCAATATACAGGGAATTCTGCGTGTTCGTTGACATGCAGAGTCGCTAGTCACCCAAAAACAAAAAAGCAATCACGATATTGCATGAAATCTATTTTCAAAAGACACATGAACCACGACTGACACATGTTGGTGGGAAAAGGGGAATAGTCAGTGGGATAGTGTACAACTATAATAGTAGCAATTCAGAGCACCAAAGCGGTAGGGCCAGGGGGAGAAGGGTTTGTGGAGCAGTATTTCCTGTGTGTCCCCAACAACTTAGTAAAGTGCCCTTCGAACATAGCACGTTGCAGGCAAAGCTGAGGGGAGTGCAGAAAATGAGGGCCAAGGAGGCATAGGGCCTCATTACGAGAATCCGGCTAAAAACAGAGTCATTACCGGCATGGAGGTAATAGCGCATTCGTGCACCCTTGATGCCGCTAATAGTGGCTGATTATGAGTGCGGGAGCGCGCGCGAACCCCCATGCCGGTAATGGCTGCACCGCCATGCCGGTAAAGGTCCTCCAACCCCCGATACCGCCATCACGGGACCTACCGAAACCGCCTCTGCCAAGGAGCAAGCCCTTAATACTGACCCGGTAATAACATTATGCTAATACCGGGCTCGTAATACCGGACCTAGAAGTAACGTCATCGCGTATGAACGGGAAATGCACTGGCAGCCATCTTAAAAAACACAATCCATTGCAATCCTCCCATTTCAGCAGTGCCACAGAGTAGAGAGCAGGGCCATAGCATCCAGCATGTCAAAGGCTACACGCAAAACTACCCACTGCCTGCGCAAGAAGCGCTTCTCAGATGAGGAGCTAAACATGCTGGCTGACACTCTTGCAGCCCGGGCAGATGAGGTTTTTTCTACCAACCTCAAAAGGGAAGCACAAATAAGAAAAAAAGAAATATGGGAGGAGGTTGCGCGAATGGTGTTAGCGGTTGGCACCACCCCCACACAGTATAAAACTGTAAAAAAAGATGTGAAGACCTACGTCTCCGGGTCTGTAATATCTTGTCCAGCAATCGCAGGGAGGCCAAGGCCACAGGCGGGGGTGCCCACTCACCAGTGAAACTAATGCGCTGGGAAGAGACCTGCAGCACGACAATACAAATGGAGTCCATAGAGGGCTTTGGCGAAATCGAGACGGGTGCCGCGACATCGGGAGATGGAGGTAAGTGACCCTGCAAACCCCAGTAGGCCAAACCATGACGTAGTACAAGTGATGTGAAAGGGAGCCAAGCCAATGCATGGTCCATCATACACACATATACAGATCCATGTCCAGGTGGAGGCCCAAACCATGGTACAATGAAATGCATGCTATGTGCCAATCCCATTACCAACAGACACCCAATACACAGGGACCATCTGCATGTCATACATCACACAAACCTCAATACAATGGCATGCCACCTGGTGCGCATCAGTGCCGAATGGAGATGCCACGGCTCATGCCAATATGCCCCCCCTTGAAAGTACCCTGTGTGACACAACTATAAGATTGCAATGCATGAGAAATGAAATACTGTACAGCACCAACTCATGCATCTTGCATGTAACACCATCACTGATGCCCTGCATCTCTTGTTCCCCCACAGGCACTGATGCAGAAGGTGAAAGTCAGGACCCTCCCCCAAGGCATCTACATCCAGGGCAAGACCACTGGGCACCAGGCATTTCACCTCCGGGGCAGCACCACCGCCCAGATTGCTACCCAGGTCATCGGAGACAACAGCAGTGGACGGAGAGCTGACAACAGCAGTTGAAGGGGAGGCTGATGGCACGCAGTCCGCTGCCACCAGTTCAGTGGGTGAGGCAGCAGCCACAGCCCCACTCAGCGATGTAGATGTTGAAGCGGAGGAGTTCGAGGACATGGATGGCACAATCCATGTGGAACGTCCCCACACACCAAGCCCCCTGTCCACCCCCCAACACACCACTCAGGGCACACCGTTCAGCCCCATGCAGGATTCTGAGGTGCAACTGCACAGTCCGCATCTCACAAGCACCCCAGAGACCAGCCCTGCAATTGCACATCCAGCTGCAGCACCCTCTACCTCCACAGCCCACACTGACCTGGAGGCACACCTGTTAAGGGTAGAGGCCCGGCAGGACTCGATGCTCGAGCTGGTGCGCCAGTATGTGGCCGAGAGCGAGGAAACACGCTGTGAGATCCGGGAGGGCAATGCTGGGACCATTGCGGCCATCAATACAAGTGCCATAATGATCCTTGACAGTTTGGGGGCTGTCACACAGGTCCTAAACAGCATGCTTGCACACATGCAGTACCAAAAACCTGCACCAGCGATGGAAATCCCATCCGCATCCACCCCATCTTCCACACCTGCAAGCTCCGCTCCCTCAAGCCCTGTGCGGATGACAAGGCGCAGTGCAAGGCAGACAGAAATGCTGCCCCCGGACACACAAAAAAGTCTGGAAATAGTGTGGGATGACAATGGGTGAGGGGGGAGGTGGTGTTGGGGGTGTCGAGGGGATTAAAGGGGTGTTTATTGGGGGTATGGGGTGTTTATTGCAGGTATGGGGTGTTTGTTGGGGGGTATGGGGTGTTTATTGGGGGTATGGGGTGTTTGGGTGTTTTGGGGGGAGGTGGGAGGGCATGCGAGTGGAGGAGGGAGGAAGCACTCTGTTGTAATTTTCATTAATACACCCGCTGTGTTCAAAATCATTTAATGCCTGGACATTGTTCATTTCGTGTGTGTTCATTCTATTCATCACAGTGCACAGTGCCCAACTTCCCACACACGCTGTGTCCATGTCCACACGGTCCCAGTGCTCAGTGTAGCACTGACACATAACCATCAACATCTCTGTGGTTCAGAAGTAATCGTCAATCAGTGATTGGTGTACAGCACGGCCATCTTGTGCATCACGTACTGGCAGGGGTGCTCCTTCTCCTCCATCATCATCCTCATCATCCTCACGTGGTGCATGCATGTCAATGTCAGGTGGCAGTGGTACATTTCTCTGGATGCACATGTTGTGCAGCATGACACAGACCATGGTGATCTTTGCCATCTTCTCAGGGCCATAAAGGAGTGCTCCACCAGACCTGCTTAGGCAGCGGAACCGTGCCTTCAACAGGCCAATCACACCACGTGTACGGGTATGAACCTGATTGTACTCCTCTTCGTGCCTGTTATGCGGGTTCCGCACAGGGGTAAGTAGCCACGGCTTCAAGGGATAGCCTCCAGCACCTGAATGGGAGCACAAAGAGGTATGTGTGAGTCAATCAGAGCTGACACCTTTGAGATTAACGGCCATGGCTGCAGCTATTTGGTGTTGACATTCACATGTCCCTGGATGTATGCACACAGGTTCAGTTGATGCATTGTGTAATGCACAATGGTCCACTAGTGTGGATTGCATTGTACAGATGATGCAGGGGGTTCACTTGCATGCTTCTGCGGATGCACTGTGGATGCGGAACGATGTGTTGCCACCCATTATTGCAGTGTATGCTAATCTGTACCTAATCACACTAGCGGCATTAGCACAGTTGTAATCATGATTCCTCATGCATCGCTTGACATACCCATGGTGGCCTTCTTGTGCGTCTGGCATGTTGTCATTGATGTGCAGCATTGGTCTTATGTTTGGCATTGATGTGTCATGTTCCGGTTGGGATGTTCAGGACAACAGTGTTTAGCTCTGAGTGCATTGTCCACTCCCCGCCCAATCTCACCCAGGTGGAGTATGCATCCCCCCCTAATCCCACCCAGGTGGAGTATGCACCCCTCCCAATCCCACCCAGGTGCACTATGCTTCCCCCCACCTCACAACCCCAATGCACTGCCACGGCCCAGTCAGGCAACTTACCAAGTAGCCAGGCACATCGTCCAGCATGTCGCTCCATAGCGGGGTAGCGTGGAGTTCCGCAACACCATGGCATCATGTGTGGATCCGGGATATCAGGCACAACAATGTGTGATGATCTTGCTGGAGTCACATACCATCTGCACATTGATGGAGTGGTATTGCTTGCGATTGCGGTAAACCGCCTCTATGGCATGAGGGACAACCAGTTTGACATGGGTGCAGTCGAGGGCACCAACGCAATTGGGCATGCCTGCCAGTGCGTGGAAGTCTACTTTAGTGTCGGCAAGCTCCTGGGCAGTCCATGGTAGGGATATGTGGGTGCTAGCATGCTTCAGGAGGGCATCCAGCACTTTGGTCAGCATGTGTGAAAAGAGAGGTTGTGATATGCCATGCAGCTGGCTCACTGTGTGCTGGTAGATGCCTGTGGCCAGGAAGTGGAGCACAGTCACTACCTTCAGTAGAGGGGGGATGGCAGTGCGGATTTCTATCAGGCTAACAATGTCGTCGTGTATCATGTCCACTATGTGGGTGTTGGTGTCCCGGTCCAACCGGTACAGGGTGTGGATCTGCTCAGGGGTTAGATTGAATGGACTGGCTCTGATGCGTGGGTTTGGTGGCTGCCTGCGTGGTACCACTGGCTGCACTGGTGGGACTTGCTGGGCCTGTCTCACCCTCCTTCTCCTCCTGCGTCTCCTCTATGCTGCCTGTTGTTGATGTTGTTGTTGTTGTTGTTGCTGTTGTAGCAGTAGAGGCATGTCCTCCAGCCCCAGGATTGCAACAGCTAGTGGGATCATTTTGGAGTGGGAAGGGATGTGGTGTGTGGGTGTGCACGTTTTGTACTGATATACAAACAAGGAACTGACCTCATCCCATCAAAAATATTTATCTTATTACACACACTGGGCCTCATTACGACCCAGGCGGTAAGGGTTTTACAGCGGCGTAAACAGCGCCGACCCTTACCGCCTGATTCCGAGGTCCCTTAGCGCCATGGAGGATTTAACACCTGCTTTTAGCAGGTGTTAAAATCCATGGCGCTAAGGGACCTTGTTGTTAATTACGCCACCGTAATTTACGGTGGCGTAATTAACGCCTTCCCCACTCCCATTATGCCCTATGGGGCAAAAATGGGAATGGGGAAGGGTAAATGGGGATTGGGGACTTACCGCCCCGCCAACCTCGGAATGGGGCGGTAAGTCCGCCAACCACCATGGCGTAAACGTAGTTTACGCCATGGTGGTAAAGGTACGACCCAGGCGGTAACTTACCGCCTGGGTCGTAATGAGGCCCACTGGTTTTTCCGTGTGGTGCTCTACGAACACAAGGCTTAAGACTAATTCGCCTAAGGCGATATTTTTGATGGGATGAGGTCAGTTCCTTGTTTGTATAACAGCATTTTCGATGCCCTTAACCTGACCTTCCCAATACATAGGGCGCTCCCTCCAGTTTACTTCCTCCTTTTGTACTGAGACATGCTCCATTGACTCCACCTCTGGTGATTGTGTGCACCTGCGGCAGTTGGCTTCACTGCAGGTTGCCATTTGCGGTTGGTCCGCGATGCCTGTTTTGCAGCCATCGTGCAGGCCCTAATTACCCCCTTCGGGATGCCGGTAAGTGCATGCCTGCGTAACTTGTGATGTCCCCCTGTTAGCGGCATGCCGGTATTTCCGCCCTGAAGGGGCACGTGTACGCGCACATACCGGCAAGAAGGGGCATGGTAGGGGCAGTGGCGGTATTGCCGGGTTGTCGGCTCGTAATGGCCCGGACCCGTTAACAATGCCTTTTTTCATTACTTACATACTCGTAATGTGGCCCATAGTGTTGTGCGATAAGGAGAGTTACTTGACCTGATGGAGGCTACATGAATGAAGGAGGTTGAGGGCAACTTTTTGAAAATCAACTAACAACGGGACAACAGTAAATCACAAAAAGTGCAAATGGCTGAGATCCAGGCAATGTCGAGAAACTGAACATGAACTGATGAGTTATTGTGCACAGCTATAAACTTCACATTGAATTTTGAATGACGAAGGAACGCTACAGATAAAATATGGCAATGGTGTGTGATGCAGTATTGTGCTTCATTCGTGTATGCTCTCTGTTGGCTGGCAACCCCTCTGACTCCAGAGGCCTCAGGGAAAGCTGTATGCCATAGTTCATGAATACAGTGCCCTTCCATAATGGACTCCCAGTCTCCTTTACCAGAAATGTGCTGTAGCTCCTAGCGTATTTGGAACGACCATTCATTCCATCACGCGTTTTACCTGGCAGTGTTTCTAATGTTGTTTTTTTAGCGCTGTATCTCCAGGAAAGTCAGCTGAAATGCTCACACAAGTTATGGAGCAAATAGGGTCTATAAAGGGTTGGGTGGGTCGTTTGCATGGACAATGGGACCGTGTGCAACTGGTCATGAGCTGTCAGTTAAAACAGAAGGATGCTCTGAAATGAGAGTCTTGGAATTTAAGCGTACCTGCCTCCGTGTACATTGAAGTCCTCTTTGCTCCTGTTTCGGCTCCATGTAGTTTGGGCTCTGTTTGGCTCCAATCACCTGATCGATCAATGGTTCACACTTGTGCAAACACTCTGCAAACACTCCACAAGGTTCCGCATCCAGAGTGGATGTTTGTAGTGTTAGCCTGCAGTTGAGAGTGTAGACAGACTCTCACACAGGCTCTCGAATTCAGCAGCAAAAACGGGGATCTCCAGTAACTTCTCCACACTCTGCAAACACTCTGCCTCAGGCATTTGACAAATTCCAATAATTTTAACATTACCACCCAACTCAAAATAACTACATAATCCTGAACATTCTTTTGTGACCAAGAAAAGATGCATATTCAAATCATCATCATATTCGAATATAAAAACATAATCTCATGAACAGACACATCTGGTTTGCCCATTGCCAAGTTATCTATAACACATCACCAAAGTCATACAAAAAGAAAATATATACGCACAAAAACACATGCACACACTTCACCTTCCTTGAAAACAAAAGTAAAAATAATAGGTCACTCTTAATCCCCCTCCATCAAACCAGTACTTTGTCTACTCCACTTGCGGTTATCTCTGCTCCGATGAACTGCAATCTGTAGCCCACTTTGAAATCACATGCTCCTGTGTCTCCTTGTCCAAGCACAGCCAGAGCTGCACAATTACTAGCACACTACAACTAATACTTCTTGTACGGTCTGGGTGAGGCTATCAAATGAAGGGGTTCTACCTTTTGCATTTGAAGCAGGGCAATGTTTTTTATAGCTTATAGTGTAAACCACTAAATATTAAACATTTATATAATAAGTGCTAGTGGGAATGCAGGATGGCAAGTGAGTTTCTTATTTTGTGAGTGGGTTGCTTTGACAGGGTGCCAGGTACGGGTTTTGGTGTGTTGAAGCAGGAAATAATAGAATGTGTTTTTTATGCTCCTACACATGTTTGACTTTTGAGAAAAGCCAGACCCCCAGAGTAGTCTCTATCAATGTATTCACTAGCTCTTCCACCTCTTTCCGTTGGTCTATAAACAAAGATGTAGTGATATGGAGTGAGATGGAAGAGCTTGCAGCTTGCTGTGAAACAGCAAAATGGGAATTAGGACAAACTATGTATCAGCTTTCAAATTTGATCCCTAATCTTATATCCTTGTGAAATATTTGTACTACTTGTGATATGTGCGGGATGTTCCTGTGGCCCTGGTCTCTAAGAAACCACAAACATTACTGAAAGATAAGTTGTTTAAAAATAAAGTAATGTCAATAACTTTGAGTATATATACTTTGTAAGGTGTGTGTGCTGTAGAGTTTGTTATTGAGTTTTGCTGTTATGGAGGTTGGGGAGGCTGTATTGTCCATCTTGGGCCAATGATCCATCTTCGATAGTATTGTATAGCCTGCCCATGCCAAAGGTTTCCAGTTGTACCTTCTATATGTGGTTTAAAATTGCCATATATGTGTGTATATATTGTGAGGTGGACAAACACATTCTCTACTAATATATTATAAAAAAAAAGAAAACTGTGAAGTTACTTCTGTCACCTGTGTGAGTCTAATGCTTTGAACGCATCAGTGCTGTCCTTGACATTTTTGTGAGCCTTTTCTTGTTTTTGACTACTTAAAAGAAACAATTAAACATGAATAATTAAATAATACAGAACTGTATGTTTCATTTTGAAAATCAATATACTCTATAATGTGTGTGACAGTACAGTAACATTATACTTTTCCCTCACATTTATTTTTGAAAATGAAACAAATATTTTTCTTAAAAAATATGTAAACATTAATACAAAGAAATATTGAATAAGAAAATACACTCAAAGTAATTTGCATTAAAAAAAAATGACTAAATTAAATAATTAAAAAAAACAATTGAAAGTGTTTTGGTAAAATTATGAACAGTAAACATTTTTACAAAAAAATATTTTTAACAGCAAGCATAACAACACATATTTTGTTCTTAAACAATGATTTCAACAAAACGAGGAAGACATTTTATAGACCATAACATTTAACTTCAATCTTGATGTTGAATCTTTCACAATTTTACATTTTCGAGGACAAACCATATTAGCAATGTTCTTCAGCACAGACTGTCCTCTGGCAACATAATCTGTTATGATATGATATGATATGGCATTTTTAACGCGCCTATACACAAGTTTTTCAAGGCGCGACGAGGCAGGGGGGGAAACAAGGGGAGACAGACAGCGATCCTACTAGGCCAGGTGTCATTCAGATCGCACAATTGCAATGGTAGAGGGGAAGGGAAAAGTGCATGGGAGAAAGGGAGAGGGGGAAGTGCAGTACAGAGTTATTAGCATACAGCATACAGGATAAATAACAAGGGCCAGCTGGTGGCAAGTGCGAGGTAAGTGCAGACAAGTGCTGGGAAGTGGGGCTGTAGGGATACAGACACAGTCCCGCAGTGCAGGGTTTGCCGGGGAGGCAGTGCAGGGGAGAGTGGCTGGGCCAAGGACCAAGAACGGTGAGTGGCCCAGTTGCAGATTCAGTGCAGTTTCAGTAGTATTAGCAGGGAAGAGGGGGAGAGAAAGCGGAGGCAAAGAGGAAGGTTTTGAGGTGCTTCCGGAACCGGAGATGGTTCTCCTCAAATTTCAGGGGGGCAGGAAGGCTGTTCCAGAGGGAGGCCCCTGCAGTGGAGAGAGATCTGCCCCCTACTCGTTGTTTGGAGAAGCGGCTGACCCTGAGGGAGTTGGAGGCAGATGAGCGAAGAGCTCGAGAAGGAAGATATTTAGGAAGAGAGAGTTGAAGGTATTTTGGCCCAAGGCCCCAGACGGCCTTGTGGACAATGCAGAGGGTTTTGAACTTGATCCTTGCAGTCACTGGGAGCCAGTGTAGTGATTTCAGTCCTGGAGAGATACGGTCCCTGGGCTTGAGGCCAAGGACAAGTCTCGCAGTCCTGTTCTGGATGAGTTGCAAAGGGCAGAGAGTAGAGGCCGGCAGATTTAGATAGAGGCTGTTACAGTAGTCCATCTTCGAGAGAACCAGGGCTCTAGAGACAGTGAGCTTCTGGGGGAAGGAGAGGAAAGGAAAGATACCTCTGAGGAGGTGTAGCTGGTAGTGTGACTTCTTAGAGACGTCGGATATGTGAGGAGAGAAGGAGAGTGTGGAGTCGAAGATGACCCCAAGGTTTTTTGCCTTGCAGGTAGGAGCAGGAAGAGGGCCCAGAGAGGCCGGCCAGAGAGCAGCAGGGAAGGAGGGAGTGGGAGTGACGATGAGTAGAATCTCAGTCTTACTGGTATTAAGGCAGAGGTCGTTGGCGGCACACCATTCCTGGAAAGCAGAAAGACAGTCAGAGGTGAGGGAAGGAGAAGAGGAGGCCGAGGGTAGCCTGAAAATGAGCTGGGTATCATCCGCATAGCACTGAAAGTAGGGGCAGAGAGCAGCGATGCGGTGGGCGAGAAGTGCCAGATACTGGTTGAACAGCCAGGGAGAGAGGTTAGATCCCTGGGGGGCACCACAGGTAGAGAAAAAGATGTCAGAGAGGAAAGACCCCAGTTGGACCTGGGAGGGTCGATTTGAGAGGAAAGAGGTCAGCCACGCCAGAGCAGGATGGTATGGTTGACAGTATCAAAGGCAGAAGAGAGATCAAGCAAAATGAGAACACATGGAATGTTAGAGTCAAGGTTTGAGAGCAGGTCCTCACGGATGTTCAGGCGAGCAGTTTCTGTGCTTCTGGCAGCTCTGAAGCCAGACTGATTTTCATGAAGACTACCAACAGATTCAGCATGGATATTAAGCTGGGAGATGGCCAGTTTCTCCAGGAGCTTGCCCAGGAAGGGAGTGATAGAGATTGGGCGATAGTTAGCTGGGCAGGAAGGGTCGGAAGAGGGTTTCTTAAGAAGGGGGTGCACAAGGGAGTGCTTGAGAGGGGATGGGAAGACTCCAGAGGCGAAGGAGTGATTGCAGAAGTCAGCAAGGGCAGGAGCCAAGGAGTCGATGTGGTCCTTGATAGTTTTGGAGGAACAGGGGTGTACCTGTTTTCACGAGACTTTCATAGATCCGACTTGTCTTGAAACCTTGTCAGCAGAAAAAAGGGGAAAGGCAGAGAAGGAGAGAGGAGGGGTGGCTACAGAAGAGCCAGAGGAAGGGCAGGGAATAGAGGGGGGAGGTAATAGGAGGAGACTGAGGACAGGATGTCCTGAGTTTTTGAAATGAAGTGAGAGGCCAGTGCCGTGCAGAGGGCCTGGGAGGGGACAGGAGAGGTAGAGACTGCAGCAGGGTTGGCCAGCTCCTTGCAGATTTTAAAGAGTTTGGCCGAATTGTTAGATGCCGCAGAGATGCGGGCTTGGATAAGGGCTCTCTTCTTGGTGAGAACGGAGAGCCGGTATTGCCTTTGGAGCAGGCGACAGGCCAGTTTGTCAGAGGATGAGCATGAATCACGCCATTTCCTCTCTGCCACCCTGCACTTGCGTTTAAGGGTGACGAGATCCGAGTCATACCAGGAGTTACATTTGGCTTTGGGCTTCAGGCGGATTCTCATGACAGGGACAAGGATATCAAGAGTATCAGATATAGCAGAGTGGAGAGTGGAGAGGGCTGTGTCAGGGTGGGAGTCAGCCGAAGGGGGAGGAGGGGGCGAGTAGGTGGCAGCGATAGCCTCAACTGACACGCGCTTCATGGGTCGGATGACAGAGAAGGAAGGTGGCAGTGATGGGGGTGGCCTTGCCTGTGGGTTAGGGAGGGTGAGGTGGGATGAGAGGAGAAAGTGATCACTCCAGGAGAGAGGAGTGGAGAGAGGGACAGAGAGGGGAAGGTCAGAGGAGATCAGGGCATCAAGAGTGTGCCCTGCAGAATGAGTCGGCCCAGACGGGAGAATAGAGAGTGAGAGAGAGTCGCAAAGGTCGCAAAAGAGTCCAGAGGGGGGACAGGAGGCATCCAGGTGGATGATGAAGTCTCCAAGAAAGAGGAGTTGAGTGGTTGAGGACAGGAGTGAGGAGGAGAGGTCCGCCCACTCGGAGAGGAAGGAGGAAATTTGACCAGGTGGCCGATAGATAGTAGCCACGGTAAGGGAATGGCTAGGAGAGAGAGAGAGTCGGCAGACAAGACATTCAAAAGAGGAGTAGGTCTGCGTGGGAGTAACAGTGGCAGGAATCCACTCAGGGAAGATAAGGGCCACACCCCCCTAGCACGGTTGGGCCTGGGCACGGAGAGGATCTTGTAACCGTTGGGTAGGAGTGTGTCAAAGCTGGTGACAGAGCTGGCCGTGAACCATTTCTCAGTGAGACCGAGTACGTCAAGGTCAAGTTCCTCAAGAAGGCGGCAGATATCAGAGGAATGTTTGACGACAGAGCGAGAATTAACAGTGGCAATGTGGAGAAGGTTGCCATCTTTGAAGGACTTCCGGGGAGGGGTACAGATCACAGGTATGCCCTGCGGAGGTGAAGAAGGAGCATGAGAGGGGGTGGGGAGGGAGGGTAGAGGCAAGGTAGTCGAGCACAGAGGAGGGGGCACAGCAGGAGAGGAAAGGAAGTTGATGAGGCATGGGAAGCGTCTATTGAAGAGGTGAAGGTTGGCCTGAAGGCCTTGGACCAAGATGGTCCCATTAGCATAGACATTAATGATGGCCTTAGAGGAGTGGAAGGAGGCCAAGAGGACATCCCAATGGGTGCCACCATTAATGGGAGAAGAGGAGAAAGGCGAGAGCACAGAGACCATATCAAGGGTCCATAGGTCAGGTGAAGGCACGAAAAAGAGGATGTCAATGAGAGTTTCCTTGGAGGAGGCACTAGTGTAGGTGTCAGCTATAGGGAGTCCTGGGTTGGAGACCAGGATGTCCTTTTTAAACTTTTTCCTACCAGATTTAGTGAGGAGAGCAGGATAGTCAATGGAGAAGCAGTTAGAAAAGATTGGTGAGATAGAGAGCACCATATAATAGGAGGGAGTGGTAGGGGGGGAGACAGGACAAGCGCAAGCGGACAGGAAGAGAGCGACAGGCACTAGTTTACCACAAATTCGGAACACAGTAAGCGTATCAGGTATACAGTGGAGAGGCCATCTAAATTTGAAAATCCTGCGGGGGGAGAAAAAACCTAGTTTACCACAAATTCGGAACACAGTGAACACAGTAAAGGGTATCAGGTACACAGTGGAGAGGCCACCTATGTTTGAAAATCCTGCGGGGGAGAAAAAAAACCCTAGTTTACCACAAATTCGGAACACAGTGAACACAGTAAGGCGTATCAGGTACACAGTGGAGAGGCCACCTAAGTTTGAAAATCCTGCGGGGGGAGAAAAACCCTAGTTTACCACAAATTCAGAACACAGTGAACACAGTAATGGGTATCAGGTACACAGTGGAGAGGCCACCTAGGTTTGAAAATCCTGCGGGGGAAAAAAAAACCTAGTTTACCACAAATTCGGAACACAGTGAACACAGTAAAGGGTACCAGGTACACAGTGGAGAGGCCACCTAAGTTTGAAAATCCTGCGGGGGGAGAAAAACCCTAGTTTACCACAAATTCAGAACACAGTGAACACAGTAAAGGGTATCAGGTACACAGTTGCATTTACATGGCCAGCAGACTCAAAGTCAGATATTTCACCAGGTCAATTTGCATCTGCTCTGATATTGTTTTAGACACCGCTTGTTTTATCTTTTTGTAAACACCATGGTGTAATGAAGCACAACAAAAGCTCCAGCTGTTCTTGCTTGTTCTCTACAAACATTCTCATTGTGAGCAAGTACAGCCACCCTTGCTCTGGCCTCCATACCATATATGCCAAAATGCAACCTGTTAGGCCTGTACTTTAGGCACATTTTACAGAAAACATCCAAAGCCCCAGTGTGGCAAAATTCAGTGAGGCCCCTCAAATCGTTGGTGAGCAATTTGTTGCACACTATATGTTGAAGGGCTATGTGAGGGGGTGAGCTGTGCACCAACCACTTTTTCCTACGATTCTGAGCTTCACTTAAAGGTCCATGTATACACGTGCGACAATGCTCGGTATCCACCCATGGGTGCATATTTGAACTATGAAGGAGCAATGAATGCCACTTTTCAACCAGAATCTGAACTGAACCATCATAGGTTTTAGAACACCATCATAGATGGCTGCAAATAGACTGTGATTGTTTAAAAAAAATGGAACCTTTGTTTTACCAGCAGCAGTGAATTGTTTTACTTCTAATTTGGTGATGTCCCATACATAAAATTGATGGTTTAAGCCCAGGAACTGCTCTTGCATGATCTTTGCTATTCCCGCATGCCATGGCTATCAATTCTGCAACCCCCTTGATTGCAGAAGTTCAATGGATTTAATGAAACCATATTTCTACATGGCAACAGAGGATGTACATTCTGACACATGCACCCTAACAGAACTCACTATTTCTTGGGTGTCCATGTACTCAAAATGGTAAGCGCAATACTTCACAGAAAAATACATGACTGTTGCACTGTCCATTACCAGTAAGCCTGAGCCTTTTGCCTGTGAGAGAATTGTCTATGACTATCTGTTGGAGGTTCTAATCCTGATTAATAGCAGGGAAAAATAACTGTCTTTGATATTTGTAGTATGCAGTTTTAGCAAAAAACTAAAATCCTAAACATATCCACGAACATGAGATCTTACTAAACGATGATCCACAGAACAAAAAGTACACACACTGATTGAATTTGAAGCTGGTATTGTTCGAAGAATGGGTGGCACAGACCACAAACATGTTGAATGCTTTTGCAAAGTGCTCCACTTGATCTTCAGGTTGGTGCCTTTTACAATTTGAGTTAACGTCACCAATGGCTCCCCACAAATCCTCCCACATTTACCATAGTTGCATTTGATTCTTTTTATAATCTGAACAGGCAACTTTCAAAAACAATATATTTTGGTTCTCTCAGTAGGTAATTGTCGTGAGAAAATGTGGTTTCAGATTCTATGGTGGTGGATAATTCCTCTGCACTAGCCATGGTGAGTCAGGGTCACACACATCGTCAGTGATTAATTCAGAAGATGCTTCAGTGTTTTCAGGGAAAGAGAGAAGATAATTATTTCTTTGACAGAAATAGTTTTGATGGCATAGATTGGATGAGAGGTTTGACAACTAAGGAAGAAGCTTCTTCTGTGTTTTCTCAGCGTTCCAGTGGACATGGTGTTTTGTAATGATGATCCATAGTTACTTTCCATGGCTTGCTGGTGATATTAATTTCAAATTCAGACCAAATTCCTTACAATGCACATCAGCATTCCCATTCTGAACCTTGGGATGAGCATTTGCAACCTTAACCAATAGTTGCTTCCAAGTGACATCGGTTTGACAAGCAACATCATTTGTTAGTGGTGTGGTCTGAGTCTTCCTGTTCCTCTTCTTCATAGGCCTCTAATAGATTAAAAATATAAGCCATAGTTCTTTCCACTTACTAAACATATGAATATCAACCTTACAATCTAATACTAACGGAAACAAAATCCAAATAACGACTTTAAACAAATTGTTCAATCCTGAATCGTATTTACCCTTGATTTCCTAGTACATTTTAAAACAGTCAATGTTGATGTGCAATGTTCATTCCCCATCTTTACCAGAACATTCACAAAAAGCTGTAAATTACCGCAAATTGAATTTGTGCTACGTTTCCTGCTTCTTTTCGTTGACAGTCAGCTGCAAGAGTGTTTAAATCCATGTACATTCCAATGCATGAACAATATTGAATGGCAATGTATTTTTCATTTGATTAGTATTTCTCACATTTAAGTTGAATATACTACTTGTGATGATTTGTTATATTATGATGAAGATTGGGAATATTTATATATATATATTATAGCTACAAACACAGACACCATCATCATTCCATGTTTATTATTTTAATCATGTGCATTACAAATGTATATAGTTAAATTTAGAATTCCCTTTTAAGAAAACATAATATATTAGAAAATAAATTAAATATGAATCTATAATATTACAAATACTTACTCAAAGTAACGATCAGATAACATTTTCAGTAGAAAACGTATACCTTTGGTGATAACATTTATTACAAAACAAGTATTTACACACCTTGTGACCATCACTAGTGTCTTGAGTAATGGATGGAATGGATTCCTCTAATGTACCCTCCTGCGAATGATAAAGAAAAGATATGAGTTGAACGCAAATAAGAAATCAAAAATATCTTTTTTAATTGTGCTTCAATAATTCAATACTTTAAAAGGTAAAATCTTCAGTGCAAAGAAAAATATTCTTTTTTTTAATTCAGTGTATTCGGTTCAGAAAGAAAAAAACCTTTTAAAAGAACACACTGATATAAAACAACAATTCCAAAACAGCAATAAAATCATGCACAGTTAGTAAAAAAAATCTCCTAAAAATGAAACAAAGAAAGTAAATGAAGACAAACAAAACAAAATAAATAATGTCACAGTTCCTCCTCAATATCTTAAAATAGAAATAAAGAAATGCAATCCCAATATATATCATTAGGGTTAGTCAGTTTGGCTACTTCAAGCCAAATATGATAGTCGGCCGAAATTAGAAGAGCCCAAAATTGATCAAATTGAATATTTACAAGATTGCAAACATATTTTGCATAACCTTTACAATATAATGTATTAAATTTCTTACATAAAGTCAAAATATGACAAGAATTTCAATTTCAGATTTACAAAAGTGGCAGAATCTTAATTCATATGGCACATTAGACCAAGTGCCTGCATAGGCATAAACAGGCTGAGAATTAAAACAGAACATGATAATAAAACATCTAATGTGTGGATTAATCACCTTCAGAATATAGCCAAAGGGTTTATCAATAAGAAAAACCTGTTTAGCATAATCTAGAAAAGCATGCTGTTAGGATAGTTTAGCAACGTTGGCATTCCTATTCTAAACTTTATTTTTTTCTTTCATTTTTCTGAGTGATAATTCCAAATGAAAAGGTGAATATCTTAAAGAGACAAAAAAGAGAATTTTCATTATTTGCATCAGCTAAACATTTTTAATATACAATGCTTCGTGCAATTTTCCAGTAAGTAAAAAGGGATGAAAGGCTAAGTTCACAACAAATTGCTTCCAATGACGTAGATTTGGCCAACCCTAAACAAGACTTCTATAACTTTCCTTTTAAGTGTTGCAGCCAAATAACCTGTTTTTCTGTAAATGCCTGAAGGCCATATAATGCCCCTGGAGGCATACTGGACTTATGTATTTTTATAATTCCTGAAGCGAAGGAGCAATCCCGACTAGTAGCAATAAAAGATTTGACCACTCAAAACTTTCTTAGAACTTTTCAGGTGATTGTTTCAGCCAACTGCATGCACCTGCAGGAATTATAAATAGGGACCTCAAGATAAATGTACTCATGGATGACCTCAATAGGGGTATTATCAATTTTCCAAATACAATTCGTTCTCGTCTTTCCTCTGGTTTGAACGCTCATTACTTTAGTTTTCTTTAGATTGAATGAAAGGTTGTTTTCTAAGGAATAATTATAGAATGCCAATAGACTGCGTTGCAGACCAATTGGCGTGCAGTCCATTATTAAAGTGTTATCAGCATAGGACAGCCAGCAAATAGATCTATCTCCTATGCGCATAGGAACTTTGTGACATTCTTCTAAAGCTTCATGCAAATCTGAGACCCCACTCACCTAGCTTATGCCAGAGACTACAACACATAATAGTGCAAATGCACAAGCATAATCTATAAAACAAATAAATAGATTGAGGTCCTCGGTTTTAAGCGTGAAGCATATTAAATAAAGTAAACACAAAATATTGCTAATTGTACTCGCCCCCTGCCGAAATCCTGTTTGCTGGTCTTTGATTAAATTCTTCTCTCAACCCAGTTAGTAGGTTTGTCTAATAAAAATGATGAAAAAACTTTAGAGGAAGAATCAGTCATTGCCAGCAAACAATAATTAAAAGGGCTATCCCATAGTCCATTTTTAAAAACAGAGATAAGAACAGACTTTTCCAACTATCAGGAATAATAGCTGAGCCAACTATTTCTAAAAATGATTTGCACATGATCATAGCCAAAAACCGTGGGGCTCTTTTAAATGCAATGTTGATGATACCATCAGGCAAAGGGGCACTGGTGGGTTTTAATTTAAGAATGATGTCAATCATACCTCCTACAGAACAAGAGCAACAATACCAAATCTCCATATTACAACCATCAGATCCCTCTCATTACAATAAAGAGCTTGTACATGCTCCTGTCAAACAATGGTAGGTATTGGATTGCTCTCAATTTTATTTTCTAAATTACATTTTATTAGCATTTTGTGAATAATGAGATTCATCTCAATTTTAAATGCAATTACAAGTACACTTTGATGAACACTTTGCACAATGAAAGGAACATGAAATGCCAATGGATTATACATAAGGACTGTCACTATTATGTTTATACCTTTGATCCTTGTGTCTCTTCCATCTCCACTGCTTCAGTAGTAGACTGCTTGTACATAACAACACATGCAATACACATTGATTGATTGATATTTTATTTCTATCGCGCTCATACACAAGTGTTTCAGAGCGCGACAAGGCAAGGGAAGGGGAACAGGGGAGAACAAAAACAACGATCTTACTAGGCCCAGTGACATTGAGAACGTGCAAGTGCAGGGTAGAGGGAGAAGGGGGAGAAGTGCATGGAAGGGGGAACAAAAGGAGAGTGCGGAGCAAGAAGGAAAAAACAAAAATAATAATAAAATAATAAATAAAAAGGCAACAAACAATGGGAGTGCAGCCAGCAAGTGGCAAGTGCTGGGTTTATGGCAGCAGGCCGTGTAGGTCTGAAAGTGCAGGAAGAAAAGGGGAGGGCAGTACGGGTACAGATACAGACCCAATCAGCCCTCCCCTGGATAATAAATATATATTCAAATGTGAAACGTGTTTTCTTAACATAAATTGTATCTTGATAAGTGACCTTTTATGCATGACCAATTCAACAACGTGATGCAAAGACCAAAACAAGGTAATGATAGTGAAATAATGCAAATTTTTAAAATTGAGAAATCATTTCATGTTCACAAAGAGAAAGTCAACAATTATAATTATCGAACATTTTGAACAACAATTCATTATGCAATATACATGTTTAACTTCACCAGTGTCACAGGGAATTGACATTATATTTAGCACAATAAAATAAATAAGTAATATTAGAATTATTTGCACCAAAAATATGACTTATTATGAAGTTAAATGTAATGTCTTACTCATTAGTTCTACAGTATATACATACTTAGATTGTGCATTTAGAAAATAACAGAATCCATGAAATTGATCTACAATCATACTTTTATATATGGATTACTGTCAATGTTACATGTTGGAAGGAGCATTAAACTACATTGCCAGTTGCATGTATTAATATTTTTCAAAACTGTTATGCATTGTAAACAACATGTAGAAAATGCAATTAATTTCACAACCCAATAGAGCTTTGATTAATTTCTCATACATTTTATTATTTAGAATAAAATAGTTCAGATTTAACTGAATATCATTCACTAGAGTTTACATTTCTAATGTCAGAAAATAGAAGGCAAGGTTATTGGAAAACAAATTTGATTGATCAACATGTGCTCAAAAATACATGCCCTATACATTGGGCCAATACAATTCCTGGCAGAACTTCTTCTTTAAACAAAGGTGCACAGAGACAGGATGGTAAGCAACATGTGTACAGTCCGGAAGGGTTAAGCAAAGCTTGCTGAGACTCGTAGACACGCAACACGTGGCATGTCTGCAAAGACATGGCAGCCAGCGGCAACCCTGATTAGGCGCTGGGATGTTTCACTTTAACTAGGTTTCACTGTTTTGTAGTCTGTCAGTTTAAATGACGCTGACAACTTTGTACAAAACAGCAAAAAGCACCAGATACCACTCAGCAGATTAGCCCTACTTTAATCTCAGTTTGACTACCATATGAGCTGAGATGTTGATTGCTCGAAGGCCTGAAAGAAAGTTTGTTAAGGAAGTATATTATGGTATAACTATAGTATGGTTTTGCCAACTGTAATTCAATGGCTGTGATGGGTGCTTTCCAGTCACAGGCAATCAAGCTACTGGACTCTATAAACTATATATTTAAAAGATCCTCTGAGACATAGTGGGCATTGTAATCTGAATTTAAACGCCCAACATGATACAGATGTAAAGAAAGAGTATCTCTTTGTTGTTATCAGAATGTGACTGAACAAACCAAGGAGACATTTGTGGGACAAGCTAAGTTACCTTGAGTCTTGCAAACCTGTCAACCTGGTACCCTACATTGAGCATATGGCAGAGAGGACAGATCGCAAACCTTGAGGGCTTCCTGCAAATCCTCCATAAAGTATGGTTGTGGCTCCAGAATTATAGACAAACACCTAAGCCTAGGTATGCACCGACCAATGCAAAATATCATAAATCACCTCAAACTTTCACATTTTCAATATGCACTTTTTTCACATATTCATTTTGGACTTGCCCGGATTTAGAAGGCGTGACAAACCGAAGACGTTGTAGAATTCTAGAACCAAGTGCAACTGGAAAAGTACCGCTCTCATGATCTCTGAAGCTGGCATATACACATTATGCACAACATACAAAGGTACCTGTAAATTCAGTCCTAATTACCAATTCATGGTTGTTGCATAAAATATGTCTTGACATTTTGTAGATGATATGTAAGGACTATTTCCCAAACCAGGCATAATTGCAATGGGATATCCGCAAAAGGTGGATGTATGCAAGAAAGGACATACATTACAAGAAAGGTGTTTTGTTCTACAGTTTCAAGTCACGTACTGTATCAAAATTGGACATAACATTTGAATTTCTTTCTTTCCAATCACAGGGATCAATCGTCGAGCAAGTTTTCAAAATGTCGAATATCAAGCCACGCTTTAATGTTTATCAATCAAGCACTTTGGAAATGGAAGATATAACGACAGGCTCAACATCAAAGATGCAGGTGAGCGTGTGAAAGGTATGCTCATTTCCACCCTTCGTCCAATGGGCGTGGATGCAGTGAAGAATCGTGGAAATTGGTCGACTGCACTTTTTCCCACATCCACTCATTCTGATGACCAGCACACGGAGGTTCCATGAATTTGGCGATCCACGGATTAATCGCTACTAAACCGACATTCACCAGAGATGTTGACACTCACACCCCACCCCCCCCCCCAGATAATCCATCATCATGAGCATACATGAGTGGAATACATGTGCCTAGCAGATTCAGCCAAACTGCAAATAACACCATGGGGAAAGAGCAAACAACCCCATCAATGACTAGCAGCAAAAGTGACAGCCAGAAACGGGTCTTAACAGACTATACAGAGTGGCAAAAGGTCCCAAAAGGCATTCTGTCTCATTTTGATGACAGTGTAAAAGTCAATGAACATTTCATATGCAGCACGAGTGTATTGTGCATGTTCAAGCAAGCAACCCAGTCCTGAAAGTTGCACATTAAAAGACTGTATCACACACAGAAATGCACAGTCATTACATGCTTTCCGTCCATGCATAATTACCATGAAGTGTCGCTTCTGTTTCTGGTCATGGCTTCCTTCCTGAGACTGATCAAGCGTGCATTTAGCATCAAATGGCACAGAGAGCCCTCCAAACTCAGTAAAAACACACGCAGCTTCCCCTGCATCTATCCCCCATCAAGAATCCATCCTAATATTGTATTGTCTCCCCTGAACACCCTCATCTGTGCATGTCTCTGTGCCCTCCCCCTGACTATTGTGTCCTCTCCTCCCTGATGTGACCCACTCCTTGACTGGTGTGCCCTCTTCCTTCTATTCCCTCCCTGGCTGATGTGCAGCTCTCCTGACTGCTGTGCCAACCTCCCTTTTTTCTTTGACCCACTGTACTCTCACTGGCACGACACAGGGCGTTCCCTGAATTGGTGCTGTGCCTTCCCTAACTTTCAAGCAATATCTATTAGGCAGGTGTATCCCATTAACACTAGATGCATCCACTCACATGCTCCCCTGCTCCTGGGCTCACCATCTGGCCCCTGCCACCTGCAACCTTTCTAGTTTGCCCCAGGGATCCTCTCCACCCTCCTCACATATACCCCAAGATTCCCAGTCAGCCAACTGTGTGGGCCTGTGGCCAGATCCCAATTCCCCCTCTAGGGGACATTGCAGGTGGAGGATCCACGCAATGGGTTACATAAATCCCTTCATCAATTGAATAGTAATCTCTTTATTTTAACAATAAAATCAAGTGATATCTTGATGGCGAGGTATGTGGCTTGCGTTGGTCCTTATTATAAAGGAGGGGAGGGGGTTGGGCAGTTCTTGCATTTGTATTTCCTCACGTTACTAACACGATAGTACATGGCTAGAATAAAAGAAGATATTTTAATAGGAATTTGTCACTTCAGACCTTGGTGAAGGTTTACCACCGGCATGGAAAGAATGCATCTAGTGTTAATGGGATACACCTGCCTAATAGATATTGCTTGAAAGTTAGGGAAGGCACAGCACCAATTCAGGGAACGCCCTGTGTCGTGCCAGTGAGAGTACAGTCCTTGAATGGCGTGGGAGTGGGCATGCCATCTTAATTCCTGGCTCGAACATGTAAAGTATGTGGGCCAAGTGACAGCCCCACATGATATGGACCATCTGAAATGGGCCTCGCTCAAGCAAGTGCCTTTGTTTCTGCAGGGTATTGTGAGGGGTTCCGGTATATCAATTGGAGCGATCAACATGTGACAATGGGTTGCTAGGGGGTGCTGAGGGGGCTATAGCCCCTGGTCTTGTGGTTGTAGCACTGGATAGAAGCTCAGGGACTACAACCAAAAGGCTATAGCTAGCCCCGAATCCCGGCAGTCCCGACATTAGCTTAGCCCCTGATCATTCCCAGACCTAGCAACACCCCTACTGTGAAATAAAATGAAACAATTTTTTAAGTAAATATGGGAAAGGGAAACAACATTATACATTGGGTTGGTTCTATAAAGAATACAGAATGTTACATTTAAGAAAGACGCTTCATCATTACAGAAGACATATAAAACTTTATGTTTTTTAAAAAAAGAGCATGGGAGTCTAGTATGTGTGAAAACTTGTATGAAGTGTCTTGGGAGGCTAGCTGAGTGGCAACCTGCTCGCTTTGAAAGAAACAGGACATGGAGCAACACAGGTTCGATCCCGGGGCAGCGCTTAGAAACCTCTGGGTATTAAGTGCATTATAAATAACCTGTCATATATGACTAAACGGGAATCGTCAGTAAATTGTTCCAATGATAAAATCACGGTGGTGGGAGTAGAAAAAAAGAGTTCGTTACTTTAGATGACTAAAAATGGAAGCCAGATGTTTAGTTTACTTACTAGAGGGTCTCACGGTTTCAAATCCACTAAACTGGCCCTGCACATACACTCCTGCATGTGTCTAGCTGCACAAGAGAGCAGAGCTGTATTCAGGTTTGCCAAGTGTTTTAGGTCCCAACCACTTAAGGCAATGTTTTTTTTTTAAGGGTAAGGTGCGTGCTACATATGAAACCCTGATTTGCAGCGACGTACATTGTTAACCTTACAAAAAGTAGGAAAGCACTTTTTGAGTCTTGTTTGAGTGTACCATGCTCGGCCCCCACACTTAAATTGGAGATTTCATTCAGTTGATTAAATGAAAAGATCTGATAATAATACATCCGATCATCCAATGGTGCAGAATTTGGACAAAAGTTCATCTTCCTCTCTCCAGGCACTTAAATCTGCTGCAGTCCCTTTGATCAATACAGTCCTTGGCTCGGTTACGTAAAACACGCCTTTGCACCATAAAAGGGGATAGCAGGTATCTCTGGGTGGCATGAGACCCCTTGAAGTGAGGTCTGTGGTAACTAATGAGACGCATACGCAATTAATAGCACTCCCACTCCCCCTTCACGCTGAACCCTCCTACCCCTTGTTCAGGGAAAAGTTGAAGACGTACTTGTTTAACTAACTTCACCATGTATAATAATACCCTTTGTGCTAACTGTCAATACTGTAACTAGCGCCTAGATGCCCAAGGCTTTGCGCGCTTCTACAAATGAAAAAATACATTAAAAAAAGTGAATCGAGAGGGAATGGGAAAAATGTCTATGCAGATTCAAAAACGTTGAGCGTGTTCATAACCAAACATAGGCATGGCATGGACTAACACTGGCCACAGTCCCAGGAAAACGGTCCAAGTTCCCGGTTGTTAATCACGTTTCTCTTTTTTGCCCATGGGCAATCGAATCAATAACTACACTTCTTCTCCCTTTGTCCTCTTTGCAGCTCTGTTAGGAAAGCAAGTTTATTGCCTCTGCTAAAGGAAATGAACTTTCACCACTGTTTACCTGCAGTAGCATTTTTATGAGGTGCTCCGGATGAACGAGTTTCATGGCCCTTAAATCTGATTTTAAGATGGGTCTATTCGCAGGATTTATTGTAGTTGGCTAATTTTAGAATTATTTCAGCCAGCTGCCACTATCTTCGAAGTCTTAGCATTAAACACCTATAATATGTCTTAAAGTGTTTGACGATTGATAACACTTGGATTTACTTTAATCTTTCTTGTACTGTTTATTATTGTGTGTGTGCATGTTTTTTTTATGTGTTGTCATATGTATTTATGAGTTATGTCATTTCTATGGGGGTATTTCCCCAACATAAGGTCCTGCTGGTTGACGGAAACGTGCTCAACGTTTCCTAAACAAATGACGCAGGTCCTCGAGGCCATGCTGTGGTAGGCAGAGAGGTACATACGTTTTGCAGGGACTAACACAGCCTCGACATCAAGGGAAAGCTCTATGCAATATGATCGGTGTGGTGGCCTCCTCATCCCACCAACGCCCTGGAGGTGTTGAACCAAAATTGCAGATGTGGCACAGCATCAGCATTCCAATGGCACGTGATGCTCCTCTACACTTCACATGTCCCTGTGCTACGTTTTGCATATTAATCCATGATTCAATGGTCTTACACAACAGGTGCCTGCCCTAAATGATAGACAAATAGGTGCCACATTGGGCCAGTCACTATGGTAATCAGAGTGGCAGTAAATCCAGTATCGACATTCGTCATTTTGACAATGTGGGCGCCAGAGCCATGCCCACTCATCAAGAATCTCCAAGGCTTGCACAACAACATCACATTGGATACATTTGGATACGTCCACACATCCAAACCTTTAAGAACCGAGGATTGGGCAATCTGTGGAAAACCCCTTGCAGGACAAGGCCGTGGTGTTGTGCAAAGCAGGTGCACAGGAGATGCTGCCTGTCGATACGTGATACTGTGTGCCTCTGTCAATGCAGCCAAACCTTTCAGAACCAAGGATTGGACTCTCTGCAGAAAAGCCCTTGCAGGACAAGGCCCCAGTGTTGTGCGATGCAGGTGTTTGGTGGCGAAGGGGTAGCAGCTCAGAGTGCAAGCATGCGGCTTAGCAAGCGACCAGCACCGACAGAAAGAAAAATAAGAAAGGTGCAGGAAGTGGGAACAGCCACTACTGCTCTCTATTAACATTAATGGCCTTTGTGTGTACATCCACCTAACCGTCTGACTTAACATACTCTGTCTCTGCTCAACCCTAGGCTCTCCCCTTAGCGGTTAGCCATACTTTGTGCTTGTGTGTCCTTTCTCTAGGTTCCCTTCATCTGTGGTTACTGTTGTGCTATGAACTGAGCCCCATTAGACTCTCACCCACTCTCTAGGTCCCCATCTAGCTGGGGATACCATTTCTACTGTTGTGTGTCACCTGGCTGCTCCTCCTGTGTGCCCCCTTCTGTGTGAGCCTCACCCCCTTGCGTATGCTGCACTGTGCAGTGCTGGGCTGTGCATCTCTCCATTCTCTCTCACACTCCCCCCTCCTCCTACTTCCTCCTTGCACCCCGTATGGGGCTTTCTGTTTCTCCCATCTTCTCTAACTGCTTCTCTAGCTCCTATCCTATCCCTCTCACTAAGTCTGAAAGGAAGATGCTGAAGAGGGACTTCCTGGTCTCCAACCAAGGCCTCCCTATCGCTGATACCTACATCAGTGCTTCCTCCAGACAGACTCTCATGTCTATTCTCTTTTTCATTGCCTCACCAGACCTATGGACCCCTCATATGGTCTTGGCTCTCTCTACTAACTCTTTCTCAAACCATTAATGGTGGCACTCAGTGTGAGGCACTCTTGGCCTCCTTCCACTCCTCCAGATCATCATTAATGTCTATTTGAATGGCACCGTCTTGATCCAGGGCCCTCATACCAATCTCCTCCTTTTCGATAGGCGTCTCCCATGTCTTAACAACTTCCTTCCTTCTCCTGCTACTCCTCCTAGCACGTCTCGGGCTCCTCTGCCACCCCCTTCTTCTGCCACCTCTCTGGCACCTTCCTCCTCCTCTCTGGCTACTATGCCACCTCCTGCTACTACCTTTGCCCACTCTTGAGCCCTTCTATCTGCTCCGCTGGGTGTACCTCAAGTCTGTACACCACACCAGAAGTCTTTTAAATATGGAAACCAGCTCCACGTCGCTACTCTTAACTCTCGGCTCTGCTGTCAAACACTCCTCTGACATTTGCCACCTCCTCGAAGAACTTGACCTGGATGTCCTCATTCTCACTCAGACATGGTTCACAGCCAGCTCTGTCACAAGTTTTCACACTCTCCTCCCTGATAGCTGCAAGAACCTCTTCGATTCCAGAACCAACCAGCCTGGAGATGGAGTAGCCCTGATCTTTCTGGAGTGGGTCCCTGCTTCTGTCATTCCTACACAGGACTACTCCTCTTTTGAATGCCCGGTCTGCAGGCTATCTATCTCTCCTGGTCACTCTCTGACTGTGGCCACAATCTACAAGCACGAAAGTGGGGTATAGGGGTGCACAGATCAGTTTGATTTGTTATTTACAATTTATAAAACACAAGAATTGCAGATGGATGTGTATCAACAAGAATTTAGAGAACAATGTAACAAGTATTTCAGGTGCAAGCAGACTAACGTCACAAGGCCACTTGGGACAAAGAACATCGAACAGAACCAGGGCTGTGTATTGCTACACAGCAAGCCCAAATGCACTCCAAGGGGAAAAGTAATCCCTTATATATAGATAAATGTTTCTCATCAGATTTTACGCCAATCAGGCAAATATATAGGTACAAGCGTACCTTGTTAACTTCTATACTTAACTTAAATGGTAATTAGCAGATTTACATTGGCAATGCACAACAAACTTTAAAACGTCAATGTCACATGAATAGATAGACCAGACCATAAACTATAGAAGTAACTCTTGGATTTTAATCTTTTGAGTCCAACAAGTTATCAAAAGTAAACAAATCAGATTTACACAGTGTCCTCTATTTACACGTAGAGCACATATTTGTCCATGTCACATATGATACACAACACTTTTGGAACATCAAGAATGCCTTGCAGCAGTAGGCATTGTACAAACCCGTGACAGGTCATATATAAATTAGGTCACTTCATAGAACTACAGTCCATAGATCAACATGAACTTCCAGGTAAAGTCCCTTATTAGGTGTCAAAAGATAACCGACGCGTTTCGGTTCATTGAACCATCTTCAGGGTATGGACTTCACTGTTCCTATTCACAATTATATTCATTACAAAGACCCTGTAGGGTAATAGAGAAAGAAAACTACTCAATGTAAATTTTTGTTTTTTTACAATCCACTCGAAGTGTAATATGGGTAGAAAAACACTAACCTTGCAGATACGTGAGAAAGGGGTCTGGTAAAAAACCCAATCTTCTTGAAAAAAATCTCAGAGGACAGGGCGAAGATGAAGTGCGGTCAATTGAAAATCTAAAATGAAATCAAAGCATACCCACATGAAAGTAGCCGTCTCAAACCAAAGGAGGGCACTCTGACTGTGGGCACAGCAGAGTGCAAAAAGTACAGAAAAGTAAGATGGAACATGGAAAGTGCTTCCCTAAACTTGAAAGCTCCTACCCACGGTCTATAAAGTTATAAAGTTCAAACATCTGTCTCAGGCGGCATCATTTTGATGGCTATGTGAGCTCCTGGGATGCGTTTGTGTCTACATGAGCAATAGGGGCTGAAATGTAAGATTGGGAAAATCCCGATGTACATACAGTGTCCTTCTTTCTGAAATTAAGTTAATTGTAAAATAAGCATCACTAGGGCAAGTGCAGACACTCACGCGAGTCAAGCGTTGTAGCACACTTACCTCAGTACGCGAGAGCTTCAGTCTGGCCGCAGCGGAACGCATGGTTCGACTGAGTTCTAGCATTATGCGTCGTCCTGGCAACCCCGCGCGTGGTTCGCCAGGGTGACGTCCATCTTGGTGTGGGCACTGGCCGGTACTACGTTGCCAGGACAACGCGGCACAAAATTCAAGTGATTTCCTCAATTATAAAAAATCCTACAACCAAATCAGGGGATTTGTGAGTGCACATTGGGGCACAACCGCACCTCAAGTGGAACCGCGGGGTGCCCCATGGCACTAATGATACGAACAGAAAGCCAATGGCCAACCGTTTGAATAGATTTATGTAGTAAAGTAAAAAAACTAGTAAATGTGGGAGAAAAGACATACGATCACCGAAGCTATCCGGAGGGGGCATGTATCAGGCATCTGAGGCAGAGCTCCTCAGGAACTAATCCTTAATAATAAGTGCGTGTGGAAAGGCGCCCATAAGGGCATAGCTGCGGAAACCCGAAACCACAAGGTGCCACCATGTATTGACACGGGACACACTTTTTACCTAAAAGATAAACGGATACTGCAACTGTAATGAGTAATACTTCCACTAGAGATAGAAACAGGCTCATAGTTCACTACATGGGAATTTGAAACCTCAAGGTGCCCCCATGACATGGCGTGGGACACACTGTATACCAGGAAGGTAAAAATCAAGGGTAAAAGATACTCCAACTACGATGACTAATGCTTCCACTAAAGAGAAGAGAAGAAAAGAAAAGAAAAGAAAAGAAAAGAAAAAAAGAAAACAAAAGAAAAGAAAAGAAAAGAAAAAAGGGGCTCGCAGTTTACTACATGGGAAAGGGTTTCTATTCCATCTTGTTGTGTAAACTTCAAGGCCATGTGTACTAACACCATCGGGTGGAATACAGAAGTGGATCATACAGACATCGGGGGCAACAAATGCAAATACAGAATTAATTAGTATGGCATAAGTTCCATAACAGTACACTTCCATAGACATAACAAAGAGAGTACATACTAGTAGTTAACACAGGTACAAAACTGTAGATGTTAACATTTGGTACTTACAAAACATGTACAATCAAGTAAGAATCGAGTCTCTTATGAAAGAGGTCTAGCCTCTCAGTGTTACACAAAGCACGTAAGGTCAAACTCGGTATTCATGCCACGAGGGGTAAGTGAGTCCAAAAGTTCAATCCATAGAATTTCCCGTTGTAACAGTTTCCGCTGAACATCCCCACCCCTGCACCCCATTGTGACTTGCTCCAAGATAACACATTTCAATTGTGCGATGGTATGGCGTGCTTCCACAAAATGTAAAGATACAGGGGACCTTAGGCTTTTGGTACGGATATTAGATTTATGTTCTGACCATCTTATTTTCACTTTTCTGGTGGTCATGCCCACATAATACAACCACAGGGGCATTTTAACGCATAGATTACATTTTGGGCGTCACATGTACAAGAGTGTCTGAGTAAGATAGGTTTACCAGAGTGAGGGTGTGATATACTGTTGCCTTTTATGATATTGCCGCAGTGCTGGCAATTGTAACATGGAATAGTTCCCTTGAACACACTCTGAGTGCAACCCGATGGAACTTCTGCTTTGACCAAACTCTTGTGCAATGACTTACTATTCCTGTAGGCGAAGGTAGGTAGTTCTTGAAATAGTTGCTGTAATTGGGGGTCCTTTACTAGCATTGCCCAATTCTTTTTGATTATCCTCTTAATCTTCATGCTCTGCATTGAATAGGTGGTGACATAGACTAGCGGCTCTCCTGATTTGGGGGGTTTCGGAGTCAGCAGTGTCTCTCTATCTGTACCTCTAAGTCTCTGCGCCACTTCAGTGATCTTTGACTGATTATAGCCTCTTGACATAAATTTAGACTCCAGTAGTGATGATTGGCGTTCATACTCGGTGTTCTCCGAGATAATCCTTCTGTAACGAAGAAATTGGCTGAATGGCACGCTGTCAACAGTTCTCTTGGGGTGGAAGCTTGTGGCATGTAACAGGCTGTTTCTATCGGTCTTCTTCGTGTAAATCCTTGTCTCTAGAGTGGTGTTGCCAACATATATCTCAACATCCAAAAAATGGATGCCGATGTTACTTGTCTCAGTAGTGAATTTGAACCGAGGGTGCATCAAGTTCATCATTTCAAAGAATTTCTGTAGTTAGTCTTCTGGCCCTGACCAAATTCCAAAGATGTCGTCGATATATCTGACATAAAGTGGGAGATGTCTCATCCACCTTGATGAGGTGAGGATGTTTTCATATTCGAGGTAATACATGTAAGCATTGGCGTAGCATGGTGCCATAGCTGCACCCATGCTTGTGCCTGATGTTTGAAGAAAAAAACCGGTCTTGAAATTTAAAGAAGTTATTCGTCAACACCAGTTTCAATAGGGTTAATACAAAAAGTCTGTCACCCTGGCATTGGTCTGATTGCAGTAACAGCCACTCAAATGCTTCTAAACCCGCTTCATGTACAAGGTTTGTATAAAGCGATGTAACATCCATGGTAAACATCACGTCTCTACCTTTAACAAATAGCACACTTTTCAATTTGTATAAGAAATGCATAGTATCCTTAACATACGTCTTGGTTTCCTGGACTAGAGGTTGCAGGATTTTATCCAGGTACTGGGCCAATGGTTCAAGGAGACTTTCTGTAGCCTCTATAATTGGGTGTCCTGGAGGGTTGATTAATCTCTTATGTATTTTGGGTAGTATATACATGATCGGCATTATGGGATGTTTATTTTCAAGGAAGAGTCGTGTTTTCTCTGAGATGACATCATTTGCTTCCGCCTCATCCAGTACTTCCTTAATAACAGATCGTACTGCTTCGGTAGGATTCAGGGGTACTTCCATGTATGTCTCTGGGTCATTCAATTGGAGTTCAATTTCATCAATGTAATCCCTTTTGTTCATGAGCACTAGGGCTCCCCCCTTGTCTGCTGGTTTGAAAATCACGTCCTTATTGTCCAGAAGATTTTTTAACGTCTGATGTTCTCTTACTGTAAAGTTGCCTGGTGTGTTAGTTTTAAACAGTATTCTCTTAAATCCTGTAATACAGTCTTCTCAAAGGTTGATAGGATGTGATTCTGTACCGGTAGATTAAAGGTACTTTTGGGATTTAGTTCTTAAAATCTGTGTGGTTCTTTGGGGATGGAGTCCTCCTCCAGTGAATAAAAAAAAAACTTCAATTTCAACTTTCTCATCAATTTGAAAAAATCTATTTTCTCACGAAGAAGAGTACTAATGTTATTAGGGACGAAAGATAAACCTTTTTTCAAGACATGTAGTTCCATTTTCGATAATTGGTATGAGAAGATGTTGACAATCAATGTTTCTTCGTCGTTTTTTTCCATTGAGGATTTTTTCTTTTTTCTTCTTCGAACTGGTCTTTTTCTAAAAAAGGCGTGGGGGTGAGTACTGGGTCCTCTACTATTGGTCCAGGTGTTGTCTATCTACTCGGGCCTGGGATAACTTCAAGTTCTGTACTTGAGGCGTCAGAAGAGTTAGTCTCTGATGATGGTTAACCTGGTTTCCGTGGGTTACTGAAATTGGGTTTTTTCTGAGAGTGGCCATAATATGCCTGCCAGCTGTAGACAATATTGAGCTTATAATCTTGAGTATCACGTCTACGTTTTCTGATTTTCTTGACCTCAAGCTCCTGTTTATAGTTTGCCAATTTCTGATTCGTCTCTTCCAGGATCTGCTTTAGGTGATCCGTGGTGTAACCCTTACTTAGTGAAGTTTTTAGTCCTTCTACATCCTCATTCAAATGTTGCAATGAATGTGCTAGTTCCTCGATCGTAAGGAGTATAAGATCGAGCGAGCACTTGTTTAGAATTTGGTGCCAGCGTTTAACAAAGGGCGGGTTCTCCTTGCAAAGTGTTGGCTCTAGGTTAACACGTAAGCCACTTGGTATTCTCTTGGTAGTGTAATATTGAGCCAGAGTGGATGCGTGGAGTTTAAGATTGATCTCCCTTCATATCTTCCATTTAAGTTGTCGTATTAGGGCTTCGGGTTTATCAGTTGTTGTAATTTCAGCTCCTGCAGCCTTGATCAGCCCTAGTATTTTCAGTGCTTCCTCTTCACTAAAGGCGAGAGTTTCAGCTCTATTATCAGTGGTCTGATCTATTCTAGAAAAGGACATACTAGAGTCCTAAAGGAGTAAGAATATTATTAACTTTAGTCAATTCTACTGTCAATGGGTAAGTGCAACCCCTCGGTTGCGGCCAAGAATACAGGAAGGAAAGTGGGGTACAGGGGTGCACAGATGAGTTTGATTTGTTATTTACAATTTATAAAACACAAGAATTGCAGAAGGATGTGTATCAACAAGAATTTAGAGAACAATGTAACAAGTATTTCAGGTGCAAGCGGGCTAACGTCACAAGGCCACTTGGGACAAAGAAAATCGACAAGCACCTCCAAGAGTTGTATGGCCTCTCCTCTTCTCTCCTTGCCTCTACCTCTCAACTTCTCCTTCTCAGAGACCTCAGCATCCACCTGGATGCTTCTAATCCCTCCTCCGGGCTCTTCCGCAACCTCTGTGACACTCTCTCTCTTTCCATTCTACCCTCTGGTCCCACACATTCTTCCGGTCACACCCTGGATCTGGATGTTCTCATCTCTTCAAACATCCCCTTCTCTAACCCTCTCAGCACTCCACTCTCTTAGACAGACCACAATCTGCTCTCCTCTCACCTGAAACCCTGTCCCTCTGGCTACTTTCTCATTGGGCCCATGTATCGTGTGACAGTGGATGCCTTTGCCACCACTTTCCCTGCTCCTACTATGCCTGCGGCTGACTCACACTATGACACAGCTCTCTCTAACCTTCATATTTCCATCTCCAACACTCTGGATGTCCTTGCCCATGTCATGAGAATCCATCTGAAGCCTACCTCCATGTGCAACTCTTGTTATGACTCCGACCTTGCTGCCATGAAACGCAAGTGTATGGTGGCTGAGAGGAAATGGAGGGCTTTGGGTGCGTCCTCTGACAAACTGGCCTGCCGCCTGCTCCAAAGGCAATAAAGACTCTCTGTCCTGTCCAAGATGAGAGTCAACATCCAAGCCTGCGTCTCTGCCACCTCTAAGAACACGGCCAAACTCTTTCAAATCTGCAAGGATTTGGCCAATCCTTCTGCAGTTTCCACCTCTTCTGTTCCCTCCCAGGTCCTCTGCTTGGCTCTGGTTTCTCAATTCACCACTAAAACTCAGAACATACTGTCCTCTATCTCCTCTTCCTCTCCCTCTACCTCTCTTGGCACCCCTCTGGCTGCCTCGCCCTCTCCTCCTCCTTTCTCCTCTTTTTCTCTGACAACACCTGATGATGTTTCTAGACAAGACCGATCAATGGAAGTGTCATCCAAACAAGTGCTTCCTTGCTCCTCCAGAACCATCAAGGACAACATTGACACCCTCGCTCCAGCGTTGGCCTATTTCTGCAATCACTCTTTCACCACTGGATCCTTCCCCTCTCTCCTTAAGCACTCCCTTCTGCATCCCCTCCTTAAAAAGACTTCTGCCAATCCTACCTGTCCGGCAAACCCCGATCTCTATCTCTACTTTTCTGTGCAAATTCTTGGAAATGCTGTCCATCTCCCAGCTTACACTCAACACTGAATCTGTTGGTTATCTCCATGACCATCAGTCTGGCTTCAGAGTAGCCAGAGGCATTGAAACTGTTTTCCTGAACACCCTTGAAGATCTGCTCACTAATCTTGGCTTTAGCCATCCTTCTGTCCTCATTCTCCTTGACCTTTCCTCTGCCTTTGACACGGTCAATCATGCCATCCTTATCAAACAGAACCTGGGCATCATGGATCAGACCCTAGAGTGGTTGACCTCCTTCCTCCTGGACCATCCCTCCAAGGTACAACTTGGGTTCTTTCTCTCCACCACTTCTCTCTCCACCTGTGATATTGCCCAGTGCTCTCTCCTCTCAATCTGGCTCTTCAATGTCTACTTGGCCCCTTTGGCCCACCTGATCTCTACCTTCTGCTCTAACTTTCAGTGTTATGCGGATGACACTCAGCTCTCTTTCAGGATCCCATCAGCCTCCTCTTCTCTCTTGCTCAATCCTGTCTATGCGCAATTCAAGAATGGTGCGCCTCCAATGATCTCTGCCTCAATGCCAGTAACATGGAGATACTTCTCATTGGGACCCCTGCTCTACTTTCCCTCTCTCACTCTGGCCGCCCTCCTTGGGCCCTCTTCCTTTGCCTTCCCGTGAAGCAAAAAACCTTAGTGTCATCTTCAACTCCACTCTCTCCTTCTCTCCCCACATCACTGCCCTTGCCAAGAAGGTCCACTATCAGCTACACCTCCTCAGAAGTATTCTTCATTTTCTCTCTTTCCCCCAGAGGCTCACTGTCTCCACAGCCCTGGCTCTCTCGAGGCTGGACTACTACAACAGCCTCTTTCTCAATCTGCCAGCTGTGCGCATGTGCGCTTGCCCAGCTTCCTTCTGGGTGCCGCTCAGAAGAATTTCAGCAGCGCACAGAGACAATTCCCATCTATTCAAAAAGATTTAATAAGGAACAATCCACAGTAGGTACCCAATATTTGTTTTCTCTCAAAATGAAGCTAAATTATACTAACTAGTCTTGATATTCTGGTCTAACCTATATACATTACCCTACTATGCAAGCTTAAAAAGCTAAACATTCTGAAAATAGAATACACCCACAAGTGGTTAAAAACTAATATGAATAAGTGGCTCGATGAACAGAATATAAAACTAAGATATGTCTGCACATATTAACCAAATGATCTCTTCCCACCCCGGACTCCTATACTTTACTCTACCACACTTATATCTTATGACTCGAACATCCATCACAGGCCACATTAAAATATTACCAGACAACCTTGACTCTGCCTGTCTTCACTCTGCAAAAGGCTACCAAACGTGTACCTATATCCACTTGTTTTAGTTTTATAACATGAATGGTGTTCAAGCACAAGATTTCTGTTACTCATTGTGCCTTAGCAAAAGCATCACCCAGACTATGTAACCCAACTGTCAGCTCAAATATCAGATACTGACTGTAAGTAAGTAGGCTCTTGGATGTGTAACCTCATCCCAGGCTTCCTATTCTTTGTACATATGTCACACAAGAACTTTGTTGCATCCCCTTGCAAGTTAACACATTATAAAACTCAAATATTAATTTGATTAATAAGTAGGCAAATGTCATGTTCAGCGCCTCCTACTTTAGCATTGGAAACAATACAGGTGGCGAGCAACACTGCAATATCATTTACTTGGCCTGCAAGGGATAACAGGTATGGACTATGCCTGGTATTGATCATGTACAATATTAGGGAAATGGATATTCAGGTAGCTGGAATGCTTTTTACACAATTTTCATCCTTTCTAAGTTTTCATAGTTCTATGGGGCATAGACCTTAACAGATGATATGTTAACTCGCTTCTATACAAAAACAGTTTCACTGAGCACTTGTATAATTCTACCCAACAATTTAAAGGTGGGGTACATTGCAAACAATCTTGTATGCACTTCATAGTATTTGTGCACATGCAGATTCATTACATTTCCTTACACTGCCCATAATATCATGGTGAGTTTTTAAACGTGTTTTGCTTGCAAAGTATTGTTGGCATGCAAATAACCCAGTGTGGGCTACATTGACCCACTCATCAGAATTCCCATCCATAACCAAGCTGCTCTTCTGCAGTCAACAGCAAAATGACTGTGCTGGCTCCTTGGAACACCATTGCATCAAAACTGCATTTTGCAGCCACAAAAGGATGGCTGCACCATCTTGCCATACACCTGTTGGGTGAGTTGGAACAGTGAGCACACTGAGAAAGGTGCCAGTGTGTGTTCTTGTGTGCACCAAAAGAAGCGAATTGAAAAACAGCGCTGTTTTGCTGCTTGCTAAAATGTTCCCATTAAAAAGGGAATATTGTACACAAAAAAGGATGCTGCCCTGATGCTATTTTAATCTGTTCATCATCACACTACTTTTATTAGTGAGACCCTGCCATGCCCATCCATACTCACATTGTGCTTCAGCAGAAGAGAGCATTAGCCCTGAATGACAGGCTATGTGAGCCAAATCTGAGAAATCAAAACAAGCCTTACTTTCAGCTGCACTGGAAAAAGGTTGAATTTCGAGTTACAAAATATCAAAAATCAATTTTTCAAAGAAACTCCAGCTCTCTAGGCCTATCTCAATTTCAGTGGATCTGTGACTTAAAAAGATTGTTGAATGAGAAACTGACTGGGACTGCAGAATAACGAGTGAAATTCAGATGGAACCTTTTGAAAGGAACATGCCAGCAGGCTTCACCACATGTTTAAATGTACTTTTGCAAATAATAAAAATACTTGTTTTAAAAGTGTATGTTGGATAAGGCCCTGCCCTTGCCTAGCAATGTAAAGGGGTTTGTGTTAGGAAACATATATGGGATGTTTTATTTAACAGGCTTGATTCTGATTCAGAACAAAGATAAAATAAAATAAGAAATAAAGACATGGGATGCCTTCTGAAACTAGTTAAACAGGTTTCTGCTTGGGTGGAGGGGGGGTTGCTAGCAACAGAAGGAGCCACAATAGATTATAAGACACATGAGTGCTAATTGCTACCTTGTAAAACTTTGAATGGACCAAAAGCACTAAACAGCCTAGGCTCATTAGACTTTGTCTGGGCTGAGGCCTCTTACTATAGAGATTGTGGGGCATGGAAATGTGAAATAGGAAATCACATGTCCTCACAACTTTTACTGGGAGCTTCAAAGCCAACTCATGAGCAGCCTTGGAACTATGCCCTTATATAGTGAACAATGCTGACCTTTTTGGCTCTAAACACTATTTTATTAATAAACCTTTAAGACTTTTATCTCTGCAACAGCACTTCCAGGAATGTAAAAAGTTAACAGTTTAGCAGTTAACAGTTTAGATGTAATTTTGCGGTTTTTGATTTAAGACGTGCTATCCTTCAGTGCTATATTGGGAACAGAAATGGCAGAGAATTGGACAGTCTGATGAAAGTGCACATGATGCCACTGTGAAATTCAATACTACATGCCTTATGATAGTCTATACCCATGAATTCAACACAAATGTGTAATTTATGTTAAAATTGATTTTTGGCTGAAAGGAGTGTGGGAAGGCTTTGCAGATCATAACGTACAACCCCATAAACTGAGTCACCTCCTAGAGGAGGCAACCAACATTGGCTGACCTATCTGGGTCTTGGGGGTAGGTCTAGCTCAGTTCTGCCCAACAATAAACCAGTGATGTCACCCGCTTTTAAATAAAGGGTGGGAGCTCACAGGGTCAGGACACACTCTCTCCTGAATTTCCAGCGCCTGCGGTCCTGATATTCTACATTCATCTTGCCAGAATCCAGATTCCACTACAAGGCCAAAGCACAGCTGACTCTATCCCAGCAAGGGTTTGATCTAGAAAATCACATTAACAATCCTATTAACCAGAGGAAAAGCTATGGTGCCCTTTTGGGGAACATCCTGTGACCAGACCGGCTTTTTGTCCACTACCTGCATCCAGCTATACCTTTAGCATCCCATGACCAGATTTGCCCAGCTGTTTGCTGTAAGGGGGGCACGCCGTGCAGTGACCAGAACCCGGCTGACTGTCCCAAAATCCCAGACTCAAGCTTGGACTGTGAGTATTTCCCCATCCCATAGAAACACATAGCTTACCCCATCTTGATACTTTTGTCTTTGTTCCACTCTCTAAGCAACCCTATCCATGCCTTGGTAATTTGTCCTACTGTCAGAATTCTCTGTGCATCTTGTCCGTGATTCTTAGTGTTAGCGCCATTCTTTCATTCACCCCATCTTGTAACTCCTTAGCAATATTTTGATTATATAAATTAGTAATCCCTAAAGAACAGAGGTACACTGCGTGAAGGGATACAACTGGAGCGTAACTTTTATATTCACGGGTGGGGTTCCTCTTTTCTAGCCATTAAAACTAGTATAAGCAAAATCTGTCTTTTCCTTTCCTTTCTCTCTTTAACGGCTACATTTTACCAAACCAAACCTCCTTTTATCTTGCAAATCTAATCTAGTTATTTAGCTATAGACATCCTTTCACTTCTATATTGGTCCTGTGATGTGAATCTATCCCACAGCCCAAAAACCGCATTCCGATTTGGAGTATTTCATCCATTTAAAAAAAAACTTTTGACATTTAAAACTGCAAATGTGTAAAATGCAACTTTTCCATGTGTGATTTGACTGCACTGTGTTTTAAATTTCAACCTGCTCTGTGAATTCTATGCCTTTTGTGATACCTTGACTTATAGTTGCTAGTAATGTAACATCCATGGTACTGTGATAAAACATATGTACATCATTATTTAATTACACATATAATTAATTATTTGTTAAAATCAGAGTGTCATTTTAGGCCATTGCAAAGAGTTTTTGCCTCTTATTTTGCGAGGTAAAGTCAGATTCTGATTCTGTTTGCTTCCTCATATACCTGACTACCTGCTGCTTCTTTCTGTCAGAATTCGAGTAATTGTGGGTTGAGGGAACATTGCAGGGCTAAACCTTAACTTGGTTGCTATCTATTCTAATTGAAAAAGTGCTCCTATTAATTTGTGCTTTGTATTATCTTCTTGTAGAAGGTTAACCAAGTGTATTTCAGTGGTTTACATTGAAATTATCACCCCATTAGTGATTGCTGCCCAATACTATAATTGTATGATTTCCTGTGAATTTTAAAATAAATAAATATTGCATTTTCACCAACTGGCCTGGTTCATGGTCCACTGTGACCCAGGGTATTTGAAAAAGGGGGTATGCGACGGGTTGTGTGAGATCTTAAATTGAATTCATAGAGAATAAAGAGAAAGCATTCCAATTGTGCGCTACTTCCTAGGCTAAGACGATGGTGTGTTGCTCGATTGAAATCCTTAACAAAATTGGGGGCTCGTAGCCGGGATTTTGGTTTGTGTTGCCACCCGTGGCTGTTTAACACAGCAGACTAACCTTCAAGGTAGTGATACTTTATGTGGTTGGAACACTGGGTTACACTGTAGAAGCACCTCCCCAAGACAAATATTCTAAGTACCAGGCCCGTGTATAAAATTAAAACTAAATCAATCCCAAAAATAGACAAAAAGCAACAGAATACAGATTACCCATGCATAAATAAATTAATAAAGAAAGAACACTTGCAAAATTACCACACTAGAGATCAATATGGCCAGGGAGCACCTTCTGCACAAGTTATTTGTCAGAAGGGAATGGGCAGAGCAAGATGAAAGCATCTGGCTAGAAGAAATGATGCAATAGGTGACTGCCATGGATATAGACACGTGGCAGGACGGTGGCCTATTGTATCAAGCTTTGAGCGAGTTATACATGACCCTGAAAATAAAGGAGGAGCAGATTAAAATTGTCAGAATCGCGGCCTACGTGTATCTCCATATAGGAGTCATGCAGGAAAAGCATGAGGAAAATACAACTCTTGCACAAAATCAATCTGAACTCTTAACTAAAATCCAGACTGAACAAAAATTAGCGGAACAAAAAATTGCAGACGAGCCAAGATTTGGAGGCAGAATCTAGAAGTTACATAAAAAAAATTAAAAGAGGACTTGGCTCTACAACAGCAAAATAATTCAATCAATGAGGCCCAATTAGGTGTATTAAAAGTGAAGTGTGAGGAAAAGGTTGACTCTCTGGAGGAGAGTCAACAGAAATTACATCAACAACAAAAATATAATAAAGTTTGCTCAGAACAAATAACCGTGTTACAGAAGCAGATTGAGAAAGTGAAAGAGGAAAATAATAAATTAATTATGAGACACCTCCACTCTCATTCAGCATGTGATGAATAGTGCCAAAAACGAAATGCCATCAAGCAACAAAGGGATGACCTGGCTGAACAGAGAGATACCCTAAATTAGGAGAAAGATGCCCTATGTCAGGAAGTAAGCAATTTAAAAACAGATGTACAGGGAAGTGAGTTGGGCCTCCAGAAACTAAAGGAACGCAAAACAGAATATGGAAAGTTATTGGAACACACCAGACGGGTAGAAGGTGATCTGGAAGGGAACAGCCAAACTAAAAATGCACAAACTCAGGAGGTGGGTCTTCTGCAACAAAAATTGGCTCAGTGTTCCCAAACTATACAGGCAGCACAAAGAGATAATGAGGCCCACAGTTAGGAGAAAGATGGGCTCCACAAGCAAGTGGCAGCTCAAGAGTGAGTCATAGAGGCCAGTAAAGCCCTGATAGCCGAGCAAAAGGCTCAGATCTTTGACTATTATCAAGAGGTAGAGGCTGAGGAGAAGGAATAACGAGGTTGGAGAAAGAGTATCCTAGCTCTAATACAAACTGGAGGGACCCCGAACAGGTTGAGAGGGACAGGACAACCCCTGATCATAGTATGATGACCTCTGTACTAAGGGACTCAAACCCATTTAGCACTTTGTGCACTTTGGACTTCATGGCTACCAGTTCAGATGAGCCAGAAACCATGAGGTCATCAGAAGTAAATAGGTCTAGCATAATGGAGCTGACAGGTCAGCGCCCCCCAGAAATTGATAGAAGGGTATACCTGTACAGATATAAAAATATAATGGCTGATGTCTCTGACCAGGAAACCTCCTATGAGGAGAAAGTCAGGGAAGTGGATCTGCAGAATCACTACCTCCAAAGAGACAAGTTGGTTCGATTTGCACAAGAATAACAGGAAAAGAGGCCCCAAAAGAGCATCCTGAAGACCTCCACCCAATCAGGGAAGTGGGAGGGATACTCTGCCAACCCTGAAAGCAGGGAGGAGTCAGAAGACTACTCTCCTGTGCGCCACAGGGGAGGAAAAACTAGGCCCCACCATTCTGAGAGCCCCTCTCATGCTCACAGAATCAGAGGGCACCTAAAGGATTATGAGGGGACCTCAAATAGCAGTGCCTCCGAGTCCGACGGTGAATCAACTCAGGTGACGTGGAGAAAGAAGGCAGATAAACCAAAAAGAGTTCTGGTGAAAGACCCCATTAGACAGAACAAGGCCATCAGGAATTTCATGGCAATGTACAATAAAAACACAAAATATTCTGTCTGGGAGCATTTGGAACTCTATGAACAAATAATGGACACATTTCACACAAAAGATAGCCAGAACTGTATAGATTATGCCAAATGGACATTCTTTCCAGAATACTCCAGCTTCTTTGCTGGACTGGAAGACCAAAAACATTCAAGATGCTCCACCTACAAGGCGGCCATCTTGAAGCACTTTTACACCCATAGAAACCCACAAGAGGCCCGGAAAGTGGCCTACAATCTACAGTGTGGAAAAGATAAGGCCCCACGAGAATTTCTGCAGGAATTAAAACGCACCTTTGCCCAAATCACCAGGAGGGTGTGCACGGATAGAAGAGAATTTATCATTACCTACTTTCATGCGCTCCCAAAAGACATTATGACCCAGCTGGTGAGTGATTTCCATGATAAAAGATCTCTGGACTAGGTAATGGAGCAGGCAACCTGGATATATGAAGTCCAAAAACCTTCAGGAAAAAGAAAATCAGCTTAAAAACTCCAAGCCAACCAACACCCCTGCTGCTGCTAAGGTGGCGGAGGTGAAGGATTCCCCCATTTTGGACCTAGAAATGGGGGAGCCTAAAAATGCACCAATCCCAAACCAGCAAAACCAGAGGTCAAGAAGGCCTTCAGGCCAATCACAAACAGGTGGCAGTCAGGGAGGCAATCCCACCAATGAGACTCGTAACTCTCACAATTATATCAGTCCCAGATACAAGGACAACCAACTGATCTTGAGTTATGTATGGACTCCTCCAGCCCAAGGGGGGATCCAATCAGGTAAGTACTGCCCTGGGAATCTTCCCTCCAAATTTCCCCCAGGAGGGCAGTAATCCCCCAAATACTGGGTTAAGCTTCTTTCCCCGGTATCCAAAAAACCCAAACCCTCAGGATAACCCTCCTTTCTTTCCACAATTTCAGGAGCCCAGACAACCCAATCTGGGAGAGGGTTTCCAAAATCCACAATTCCTAGGGTACTCCGGGAGAAGGGATAGTTACCCTTCCTGAGAATCACCTAGATATGAACAGTGAACCCCGTCCCAACTGGAGCACCAGGTCCAGCACCTCACCCAGGATCTGGGCCACATGTTGAGGGCTCAGCAGAACCCTCAGTTGAACATGGCATCTCAGATCCCCTCAAACCAAGGGTCTGGCACCCCAGAACAATGACGGGGAGAGAACCCTGACAATTTACCGGTTCCAGAGGACGAGGCACGTTGGAGGGGGGCTGTAAAGCCTTAGAGGAAGCTTCCTTCCTCACCCGTGAAAAGAGCCTGGACACCCCGGAACCGGAACTAAAATCTCCTGCCCCTGAAAATCTGCAACCCAAGGAATAGAGGGTGAGTAGGAGAAATAAAAACCTCAAAAAGACCCATTTTGGGGAGGAAATTAGTGTCCTCCGATTTGAAGGGGAAGAATCCTTAGAGGATTCTGGGAAAACAATCTTCTCCTTCAGGGACGGGGGAATTCCTCCAAAAGAAAAATTGGTCCCGAGAGATCAAATGAAGACTGGGTCGGTGTGGGGACTGATTCAGAGTCACCTATCCCTGAACCCCAGAATTGCCATCCTGAGAGGAAAACAGTAATGAAGGGATCTTCCCCACGAATTGGTTGTAGTGACTGCCACCCGGTAAGTGGGGGCAGCACAGAGCTAAGGGAAACTGGATTCCAAAATCTCCACTATTTCAGGATGCCAAATTTTCATTACAGATTTCCAGACTCTGGCACAGAAAATTGTCCAAAACTCCACCGTGTCAGAGACCAAAATAAAGAAATTGACCACCCAGCTTGCCCAAAATGCACATTACCTTTGTCCGCTTGAGGAGAAGGAGGGGAGATTTTATGCCCCGGTCCAAGTGCCAGGGCAATGTACATTTTCAGCACTGGTGGACATTGGATCCAAAGCCACTCTTCTGTCAAAAAGGGCCTTTGAGCAGTTAAATTCAGGAAGGGGGGGAGGGGAGATACCAGATCCCTCTCAACCCTCCAGAACTTTGACGGGAATGAAATTCCTGTTGAGGGACTGCGGACTTTGGAAATAAAAATTGGGCACACGGTCATAGTTGTGACTCCAGAGGGAACACCCTGTCTACTAGGGAATGATATAATGCGCAGGTTGTCCCCCCTAATAGACTGTGTGAACAAGGTCCTCTGGACTCAGACTAACATGCCAATAAAATTAAAACAGAGTGTCAAACATGTTAGTTTAAATGGCACATGCCACATGGTTGAACAAACATCTGATCATATTGAGTTTCATTTCCAGAATAATCAAATAACTGACGTGACAGTAATTGCTGTAGGACAACAAACTGGTGATGGTAACTTCTCTCCATTCCTGAAAATCAACTGTCCTTCCAGTTTCAAGTGGCATTCCACACTGGAAGGAAATACTTTCAAATTTTATACTGATTCACAATCTGAAAATCCCAATTCTATAGTCAAAAGTGATGAGAAACCAGCTCAAAGTTTAGCTGACATTCAGAAAATTAGAGAACATTGGTTCCTCCCTATTCAGTTAAATGAAGGGAAGGAGTCTGTTCTCGCTCGAGGGTGCATGAACAACCGAAAGAGCTTCATCAGCGAAGGCATGTTCAGAAAGCTCCCAAAAAATCCAGCCATTCCCACATTTAAATAGATCGATAAGTGGGAAATGGGCCTGGAGACTCCACATTCCAAACATTTCCTGCCTAGCAGGTGTATGCTCAAAATTTCTATAGGTAACAAAAGCATATAACATAATTGTTGGGATGCGCGAGAAGTCCCTACTGCATTCTATTTAGGCAGTGACATTCTCAATCGGTTTGCCATTAATTTGGACCTGATAAAATACAAAGCCTGGTCCCAACTAGGGGGCAAACCCATGGGCTTTGATGATTCTGAAAAAGCATTTCAGTCAGCCCAATTGCTGCCGTATGCAGTTGAAGTTGAAATTGGAGAGGAGGTCACCATCCCAGGACGGACACGACTATTCCCACTTGAATAAGGGGACAGAAACTGCAAAATCCTGACGCATATGTACACCTCAATGCCGATCTCCAACAGCAGGGTTTGGGTTTAAACCCAACACCATTAGTCGATGCAGAACACAACACCATTCCAATATTGATGGATAACAGCGACCCTAGGAGTATCACTATGGGCACAGGCACCATTATTGGAATGGCGGTTGATGACCGACATTTTTCCATGGATCTAGGAAATTAACTGATAGGACTAATCCCTAATGACTGTTTTGACAGTGACAATGACTTACCACCAGATAGGATCTTCACCCGGCAAGGGGTTAATTTCCTGGTGTACTCTTCCTGCCCTTACGGTGAGGAAGAGGTAACCTGTGACATCAGGCAGGATGAGGTGATATTCAGGTCCACAATGACTGCCTCTCCTACTTGAAACCCTCTGTCCAGGTCAATACTCTAACCCGAGACCACTCCACCCAGCTGGAGGAGGCCGCTGAGATAGCAAAACCAGAAGTCTTTCCAGGCTTCATGCAAATGGTTGAAGAGCGGGTCAATCTAGCTGATACCTGTGAAACTCTGGAGCAAAAGCAAAAGTTGAAACAGGTGTTCTTAGATTTTCAAGATCTCTTTGCGGTGGATTCCTACGACTGTGGTCGCACCGAAATCCATACTACAACAATTCCCACAGACCATGGAATGACTCCAATGTGTGTGAAGCGATATGGCTTGCCTCTCGCATCCATGGAGTCCCTGACGGAAATCATCAAAACCTTGTGTCCCGTGAGATAATTTGTCCAGTCCATAGCACCTTTAATAATCCGGTGCTGGGGATTTTAAAACCAAATGGCAAGTGGAGACTCTGTGCAGACCTTAGGGAGCTAAATGAATGGGTCCACATGTCCCGAAGGCCTCTCCCATACATTGGCCAAGGACTGGCCCAGATCCAGAGGTCAAAGGTATACACTGCCATTGACCTGACAAAAGGGTACTGGACTGTGCCTGTCAGCCGGGATGACCAATACAAGTTGGCCTTTACCTACCGGCGGCAGCAGTAAATGTGGACCCGGACTCCCTTCGGATACATAAACTCCGGCAACAAATTCAACATCTTCCTACACAATGCCATACCCCACTTGGTGAAAGGGATAACCTGGTCTATGTGGATGATGTCCTGATAAAAAGCTCAACAGTGGAGTAACATATAGCAGAAATCCATTATGTTCTGACTCAGTTAGGGTTGCCGGAGCAAAACTGTCCTTACAAAAGGCACAGTGGTGCAGGACCCGTGTCAACTTCTTGGGCCATGAGATAACTACAGAGGGTCTCTGTCTGCAGGAAAAGAAAGTAGAAGCACTCCTAAAACTGAAAGACCCCAAAACTCTGCGTGAGCTAAGAAGCCTCCTTGGACTGGCTAATTACAGTAGGAAGTTCATTGAGGATTACCAGAGGTCACAAGACCCCTAATGCATTTGTTGAAGGAGGGGTCAGTTGGGAGTGGGGTCCAGAACAAGCCGAGGCAGTAAAACAACTCAAAAGAAGCCTCTCACAAGCGCCTTGTCTAGCTTACCCTGTCAAAAACAAGGAGTTCTTCTTGGAGACAGGGTTCTCGAATACAAGGTTGACAGTAGTTTTAGATCAAAAGCATGACAAGGTCAATAAAGTATTCTCCTATGCAAGCAAGACTTTATCCTCTGTGGAGGAAAAATTCAACGATTGTGAGAAGGCACTCCTGGCAACGTTGTGGGCATTGAGAAATTACTGCCCGTTCATCCAGGGGGAACACATCATAGTGGAGACTCCCCACCAGCCTCTGCAATACCTCTAAAGTGACAGAATCTGGGCCAGAAATGTGAGTAATTCCAGAATTACTTCCTGGAACCTGACAATGCAAGGCCTTCCTGTGGAGGTCAGATATGGTCAAAACAAGAAGAGTCCCCTCGCACAAGGTCTGGCTGACTTGCATGATTGTGCCACAAAAAAATTTCTTGAGGACAAAAGTCTTAAAACCCAGGACAACATGGAGGTGTACCTGAATTACCCGCGCAAAGTCTATGAAGAAGACAAGTGCCAGGGAATGCCCACAGATTATGTTGATGGGTGCTCCTACCATGTTCAGAACAACGGGGAAAAGGAACTGGTGGCCGGCGTGAATGATGCCCCGGAACCCTCGGCTGGGTACAAAATCGGTCCCCGCAGTAGTCAGGTGGCAGAGTTGATGGCAGTTCGTCAGGCTATCCTCACTGCCGTTCTAACCCAACTCCAGAAACTGGTCATAATGACTGATTCAGATTATATCCGAAACGGGTTCGTAGAGCACCTGGTTAATTGGAAAACCAGAGGCATGCTATGTGCTAATAACAAACTACTTAAACATGGCAAGCTAATACAAAATATTGATGATCTGGTCACCTCTAATGGGATGACCAACTTTTGGAAGACGATTAAGGGTCATTCCAGAATAGAGTGGTCAGACAAAACTGAAAATGACCTAGCTGATCAGCTGGCCAAAACCAAAGCCATCCAGGGGGATCTCCTTGAGATCGAGTCCCTGTTGGGGGAAATTCAGGTCACTGCTGTCACTAGGTCCCAGCCAAGTGCTCACAATGAACTCTCAACTGCTCAGTGGATTAAGGAGACCCCAGATGCTGATTTAATCACAGCACAAAAAGGGTATCCAAATATTGGGAAATTTTATCAACAAATTGAGGACAATGAGAACTTGCCTCTGACGGATACCGATTACATTGGGAAAGAGGATCTCAGAGTGTTGATGAAGTGTCCCAAAATGTTCTGAATCCAAGAGGGTTTGTTGAGAAGGAGAACCATCTCTGGCTGTGACCATTGGGTGGTACCTACCTCATTCTGAAGCCTCATGCTTAGTCACGTGCATGATGTGGTCACAGCTGGTCATCAGGGGTTTCACACTACTTTAGAAATCTTGTCTGAGGTTGCATACTGGCCACACATGGGGCAGGACGTCGACCAATACTTGAAATTGTGTCTTGTGTGTGCACAATTTCAGCCAAAAACACTCACACACGAGCTCCCCTCCAGAAGAGGGGGATGACAGTGCCTTGGTCAGATTTAGAAGTAGATTTCATCGGGCCCGTAATTCGCTCCTCTAGGGGGAACAAGCACATGTTAACCGTAACATGCTTGTTTACCAAATGGGTGGAATGTCTCCCGGCCCCAAACCACAAGGCAGAAACAGCAGCTGCCTTGATGATCAACCACATCTTCTCACGTTTTGGCCTACCCCAAAGAGTTGAGTCAGACCGAGGTAGTCACTTCACCAGCGAAGTTATAACAAAGATGTGGGAGATGGTTGGGGTAAAAAGGAAACTTCGCATTGCATACCGGATGTCCTTTAGTGGGAGATTGGAGAGGTACAATAAAACAATTGTGAGCATTCTAAAAATGTTTGTGGCAGATTCTGGGCTAAGTTGGGACATCCGATTGCCGCTTTTCCTGATGGCCATCAGATCTACACCTTCTCCTGCAACCAAGATGTCTCCATTTGAGCTAATAACTGGACGAAGGATGGTGCTACTTCAGCATCTGCTCTATAGAACACAAGAGCAGACATTGATAAATGCCTCCACAACACGAGTATGTTGAGAATCTAAGAAAACACCTTCAACATGATTTTGCGTATGCTCAGCAGAATCTGGATAGATCTGCAGAGGTGAAGACTCAATATGACTTAAAAACAACCAAAAATGAATGCCAATTAGGAGACATGGGGCCTCATTACACGGTAGGCGGTAACCATGGCGCTATTAGCGCCATGGTTGCCGCCGGTATTTTACCGTGTCCGCCTTGGTGGATGGCAGAATTAGCGCCCTACTCCAAGGTGAGCGGGGGCGGTAATTCCCCATTCACCAAGGCCCTTCCCCATTGCCATTTTTGCCCCCATAGGGCATAATGGGAATGGGGAAGGCGCTAATTACGGTACAGCAAATTGCGGTAACGTAATTAGCACCAAGATCCCTTTGCGGGTTCGTTTTTTAATGCCTGCTAAAAGCAGGCGTTAAAGTACCAACCCGCGAAGGGACCTCGTGATAAGGCGGTAAGGGTTAACGGTCACCGGTACCCTTACTGGTGACCGTTAACCCTTACCGCCTACCGTGTAATGAGGCCCATGGTCTACTTGTACAATTTCCAAAGGAACCAGACCAAGGAGGGGAACTTTTTACCAAGCTGGCGCGATCCTTTTGAAATTGTAGATAACATTTCACCTGTCGCCTATAGAATCCACATCCCCAAAGGAGAACTTATAGAAGAGAAATGGGTCCATATTGATCAGCTAAAGAGTTGTCACCCTAGGCACACTTGCAGCAAATTGAGGAACCAAGAGAAAATCAAAAAGAGGAGACATCTGGAGAATAAGAACCAGGTAGGTTTATAGGTATAATTATTTAACAGGGAGTTTTTTTCTTCAATGTCAGGATGAAAGGGATTCCCTAAAATTCTAGCCAAATACATAGTTATCTGTGTCTTGCGAGTGACCATTAGTTTTTATTGTCTAAATATTGTCCTTGTTGTATTCATGTGTGTCCCACTGCTGTCAACCTTCCTGGAAGGCAGTCATTGGGAAAATGTAGTAACCAATTCTTATTTATTTAGTAGATTTGTACTGGTTGCACCCTTCATAGACCAAGGAGGACCTCCCCGGGGACCTGGAAAGCAGAGATCAAAGAAAATCTGAGGGTGCCACTCCACACCACAAAGAAAGACCTAAGAGAAAGCTGTGGGTGTCGCTCCATGCTCCAGCGAGAGACAGTGGGAGGATCATGGTGTTCCGCTCCCCGATGGAAGGACTCCACCTGATGAACCCCACTTTGCCCTACTGATGAACCCCACTTTGCCCTACTCTCCCTCGACAAGGATCTCAGAAGAGTTGGGGGGATTTGTGGGCTACATTGACCAACTCTGCAAAATTCCCATCCATAACCAAGCTGCGCTTCTGCAGTCAACAGCAAAATGGCTGTGCTGGCTCCTTGGAGCATCATTGAATCAAAACTGCATTTTGCAGCGACAAAAGGATGGCTGCACCATCTTGCCAATCACCGATTGGGCGAGTTGGGAAAGGGAGCACACAGAGAAAGGTGGCAGTGTGTGTTCTTGTGTTCACCAAAAGAAGCAAATTGAAAAATGGCGCTGTTTTGCTACTTGCTAAAAAGTTCCAATTAAAAAGGGAATATTTTACATGAAAAAGGATGCTGCCCTGATGCTATTTTAATCTGTTCATCATCACACTACTTTTATTAGTGAGACCCTGCCATGCCCATCCATACTCACATTGTGCTTCAGCAGAAGAGAGCATTATTCCTGAATGACAGGCTGTGTGAGCCAAATCTGAGAAATCAAAACAAGCTTTACTTTCAGCTGCACTGGAAAAAGGTTGACTTTTGAGTTACAAAATATCAAACATCAATGCTTCAAAGAAACACCAGCTCTCAATTTCAGTGGATCTGTGTCTTAAACAGATTGCTTCAGAAGAGAAACTGACTGGGGCTGCAGAATAACGTGGGAAATTATGATGGAACATGCCATCAGTCTTCACCACATGCTTAAATATACTTTTGCAAATAAGAAAAACACTTGTTTTAAAAGTCTACGTTGGATAAGACCCTACCCTTGCCTAGCAATGTAAAGGGGTGTGTGCTGAGAAACATATATGGGATGTTTTATTTAACAGACGTGATTCGTATTCAGAACAAAAATAAAATAAAATAAGAAATAAAGACATGGGCTGCCTTCTGAAAACTTGTGAAACAGGTTTCTGCTTGGGGGGTTGCTAGCAACAGAAGGAGCCACAACAGATTCTAGGACACATGAGTGCTAATTGCTACCTTGGAAAACTTTGAATGGACCAAAAGCACTAAACAGCCTAGGCTCATTAGACTTTTGTCTGGGCTGAGGCCTCTTACAATAGAGATTCTGGGACACGGACAGGTGAAATAGAAAATCACACGTCCTCACAACTTTTGCTGGGAGCTTCAAAGCCACCTCATGAGCAGCCTTGGAACTATGACCATTTTGGCTCTAAAGACTATTTTATTAATAAACTTTTATGACTTTCAGCTCTGCAACAGGACTTCGCAGGAATGTAAAAAGTCAACAGTTTAAATGTAATTTTGTGGTTTTTGATTTAAGACATGGTAGCCTTCACTGCCCTATTGGGAACAGAAATGGCAGAGAATTGGACAGTCTGAGGAAAGTGTACATGATGCCATTGTCAAATTCAATACTAGACGCCTTATGATTATCTATATCCATGTATAAAGTTATAGATTTTCAGGTAGATTATTTATCACTGAAAATCCCAAAAAGCTATTAGATGGGTGAAACAAAGTCCTACAGACATGAGGGTGGGACTGCCATGCTCTGCATAAAATATGTAATCTGCCCATGTAATTTGTTACAATGCCACAACTGTACAAATGTGTAATTTATGTTAAGATTGATTTTTGGCGAAAAGGACTGCGGGAAGGCTTTGTACATCATAAAGTACAACTCCATACACTGAGTCATCTCCTAAAGGAGGCAACCAACATTGGCTGACCTAATTGGGTCTTAGGGGTAGGCCTAGCTGAATAATGCCCAACAATAAACCAGTGATGTCACCCACTTTTAAATAAAGGGTGGGAGCTCACAGGGTCAGGACACACTCTCTCCTGAATTTCCAGTGCCTGCGGTCCTGATATTCTACATTCATCTTGCCAGAATCCAGATTCCACTACAAGGCCAAAGCATAGCTGACCCTATCCCAGCAAGGCCTTGATACAGAAAATCCCACTAAAAATCCCATTAACCAGGGGGAAAGCTGTTGTGCTCTTTTGGGGAACATCCTGTATACAGACCGGCTTTTTGTCCACTACCTGCATCCAGCTGTACCTTTAACATCCAGGGACCAGATTTGCCCAGCTGTTTGCTGTAAGGGGTGCATGCCGTGCAGTGACCATAACCCGGTTGACTGTCTCAAAATCCAAAACTCAAGCGTGGACTGTGAGTAGTTTCCCATCCCACAGAAACACATAGCCTACCCTATCTTGATACTTTTGCCTTTGTTCCACTCTCTAAGCAACCCTATCCATGCTTTGGTAATTTGTCCTACTGTCAGAATTCTCTGTGCATCTTGTCCGCGATTCTTAGTGTTAGCGCCATTCTTTCATTCACCCAATCTTGTAACTCCTTAGCAATATTTTTCTTAAATTAATTAATTTTTCCTAACGAACAGAGGTACACTGCATGAAGGGTTACAACTGTGTTCCTCTTTTCTAGCCATTAAAACTAGTATAAGCAAAATCTGTCTTTTCCTTTCCAAACCAATTTTCTCTCTTTAACGGCTACATTTTACCAAACCCGAACCTCCTTTTATCTTGCAAATCTCATCCAGTTCTTTAGCTATAGCCATCCTTTCACTTCTATATTGTCCCTGTGATGTGAATCTATCCCTTATCCCAAAAACCGCATTCCGAATTTGAGTATTCCACCCGTTTAAAAAAAAAAACGCCTTGACATTTAAAACTGCAAATGTGTAAAATGCAACTTTTCCATGTGTGATTTGACTGCACTGTGTTTTAAATTTGAACCTGGTCTGTGAACAGTATGCCTTTTGCGATACCTTGCCTTATAGTTTCTAGTAGTATAACATCTCTGGTACTGCGATAAAACATATGTGCATCTATACTTAATTACACATATAATTAATTATTTGTTCAAATCCGAGTGTCATTTTAGGCCATTGCAAAGGGTGTTTGCCTCTTATTTTGTGAGGGAAGGCCAGAATTTGATTCTCTTTGCTGCCTCATATCGCTGACTACCTGCTGCTTCTTTCTGTCCACTCTGAATTTGAGTAATTGTGCTCCTATTAATTTGTGCTCTGTATTATGCTCTTGTAGAAGGTTAACAAAGTGTATTTCAGTGGTTTACATTGTAATTATCACCCCATTGGTGATTGCTACCCAATATTAAAATTGTATGATTTCCTTTGAATTTTAAAATAAATAAATATTGCATTCTCACCAACCGGCCTGGTTCATGGTTCATTGGGACCCGGGTATTTGAAAAAGGGTGTGCGAGACGGGTTGTGTGCCATCTCAAATTTAATTTGTAGAGAATAAAGAGAAAGCATTCCAATTGTGCGCTACATCCTAGGCTAAGACCAAGGTGGTTCGCCCGATTGAAATCCTAAACACCAGTTAGTGTTTTACTGCTAAATTCCCTCACCTTTTACAAAGCCCCATCAAATAGTATTGGAGGCTAGCACAGAAGTCAGAGGTTTAAGGGTGGAAGGTGTGGCGTGGTGGAGTAAGGAGTCGGATAAAGGTGTGGCATGTTTCAACAGCACTTTATTTTAGAAATAAAGAAAATAACCTATCTCTCCCTATTTCTAAAGGGTTATCCCTACCTAAACCAATATCAACTCGGGTGCTCATCATCAGGATAAGTGTTCATCCTCTATCCAAAAACCTACTCTAACTCTGATTCAACAACAAAAGTCTTGTCGGGAGAATGAATCCCTTCTCTTGACTCACCTTGCCCAGCTTTGAGGGCTGTCTTGGGATATTCTTTAGCAATAGTCATCAAACATCTCTCCATTTCTTTACAAGGGCTTCTGAAAGCTTACTTTGCAATTCCAGCAATTCTTCATCGTCTGATGACGTTATGAAGATTACCTCCAGACAGCTCTTGTTGTCTAAGACCCTCTTCAATCCTGCTTGGATTATCACTGTAATGTGGGAGATTCCTCCTGATGCACTCTTGATTCTTGTTTCTCTGGGTATCACTACTGTGAGGAGGGAGATTACTCCCAAGGCTTTCTTAACTCTTGGTTCTCTGCCTATCACTACTGTGATGAGGGAGATTACTCCTGAGGCTTTCTTGACTTTGGTCTCTCTGGGTGTCACTGCTGTGACGAGGGAGATTACTACTGCGGCTTTCTTGACTTTTGAGCTGCCCTAAACACCTACTGGGTCTACCGCTGTTCCCATTACCTTTAACGTGTTGGGACTTCGTCGCCAGTTCTTCCTGGGGAGATGGGTTTACTTGCGTTGCTTCAGCGCTTCCTGCTTCCTTTACTCTCCCTGCTTCATCCTTATGGCTCTGCAGAGACTTGGGCCACATGGTGCTGGCACAGTTGAAGGACCACAGGATCCACCCCTGCAAAGTCACGCCACCAATAGCTTCTCTCTCCTTCCAAAGGTCAGGGGGCGCTTGGATTACACTGCAGAGCGCCGCCGACCATCCTTCGATGTCCCCGCCACCGGGGATCAGCGTTTGTGCAGTTTCGTGTTCGCATATTCGGATAGTATAAGTCAAATTTCCCAGGTTAGGCTGGCTTCACGCTAACTGCTCTCTCTGTCACGCAGCCTTCTCTTGCTCTTTATTTCCGATAGCCGGGTCCTCCCCAGTGTAAAGTCAAAGTCCTTCTTTAGTGATGTTGTACCAATCTTTATGCCTCCTTGGGGTCAACTCTTCTCAATACCAGGATAAGGAAGCCTGGTATCACTCTGCACGTTTGTGGGCTCTTCTTCGTCTGGGTTATATTACATTTCGGATCAAAGACTGAAGAGATATTGCCATAAGGGACAGTACTGTTATCTGGGATTTCTAACAGGGACTTGGTCCCAAGGAAAAAGGGGTCATGGAATGACGGTCTCTATGCCCAGGAGGAAGTCCCTCCATGTGAGGTCCCGTTTTCCACCACCGTTAGGGGAAATACTGGGTAGTGGCCTCCTCTCCCTAGCCTCACAAGGAAGGGCACCCCCCCTGGGGAGAAGTGACGAGATCCAGTGAATCGTCACAAAGGGCACAGGAGAACACTCCTTTGGGGTAAAAAACAAATCAGCAACTTGCAAAAACCAATTTGGATATTTTGCCAGTACAGTACAGTGAAGGACATGTGTTTGTTTTCTAAGGGATATGACATTTTAGTAATAGTTTAGGAAACTGCACCTTCTGTTTCATTCGATGCTCAGCTACTGAGGGATTTTCAATATATTCATGTGTTTGCGTTTACTGCCTCTAGTTTCCCATGCATCTTGTTCAACTGATAACAGTGAATATAAGAAGAGGGGTCCCTAGTGAAAGAAGGAGGCACTCAATATGTTGTACATGTGAGCATTGTTGATATTGACTTAAACAGTAAATAAATGAAATGTGATTTTCTATAACAGAGCTCCAGAAAAAACCTCAGTAAGGCTCTTGGTGAATTTTATCTAGGCTTTTGTGAGCAAGGTTGGCAAAACTATACACTGTATTATGTGCCCTGTCATTTTCACCTATGTCAGGGCTACAATTAAGGCTCTGATAGGAGTTTACTCCCTACTTTTCCTGGAGTAATAAAGTAATTAGCTTTGCCAATAGGGATATTTCATGCTTATTAAAATATGTTCTTGCCCTTTAGAATTCCTCTTGAGATCGGGCAGTAATATCAAAGTTTCTACCTATGCAGCCACATCAGCCATATCAGTGATAAGCAAAATGTATTTTTTGTTATAAAGAGGAGTGTTTTTTCTCAATTGCATTAAACACTTTCTGCATTGTCTCTGAGGAGTGTTGAAAAATGAATCACCACAACTAAACCTATTGTTTATCCTGAGCGTACAAAGCTTTTTATTTTGCATGCATGTTTTTTCACTGCACAGGAGTACTTTTGGTAGGTAGATACTATGGCTTATCCTGAAGTCTGGACTGGCTGATGAGCTGTCCTTATAACCACATGTTAAAGATTTGAATTGCAGTAGTTGGAAAGGGGAACCTCCCTTCAAATTCGTGTTACTTACCTCGTTATTCAATTGTTGCACACATTTAAAATAATGTGTGCATAAAAGCTAGCCATTTGTGCACTTGGGGAAAAATAATTAGAGGAGCATTGCTCTCTGCCCTCTGCAACTAATCCAGCACAGGACTGAAAGGCTTGTCCTTGGCCACAAGCCGATGGACTGTATCTCTCCATCCCTGGTGGCAAGGATCAAGTTCAAGCCCTCTGCATCGTCCACAAAGTTTTCTGGGTCCGGGGCCCACACTACATCCAACTTTCTCTTCCAAAATACCTTCCTTCTTGAGCCCTTTGCTTAGCTACCTCAAACTCTCTGAGGGTCAGATGCTTTTCCAGGCAGAGAGAGGGGGGATAGGTAGATCTCTCTCCTCTGAAGGTGCCTCCCTCTGGAATGGCCACCCTGCCCCTCTCAAATTTCATCCCGATCACCTGAAGTTCTGGAAGCAGCTCAAGACCTTCCTTTTCTCCACTGTCTCTCTCTCTCCCCTGATGACCTACCTGTCTCCCGTGCCAACTGGGTGCTTGGCTCCCCTCAGAGTCTACTCGGTACCAGGCTTCTCAATGATCAGTCTCCCCTGCACTGCCTCTGGGCCTACCGCACACTTAGGTGCTGTAACTGCTACCAACAGTCCCCTTTCTCTACCCAGAGCTGCACTGCCCTGGCTGCACTTACTCAGAGAATTGCTGCCCTGACTGCACTTCCCCCTTTCGTCTCCCTGGCACCCCCCCCTCCCTTCCCCCTGAATTTTACATCCCAGCACTTGCTCAATCTGAATGACACAAGGCCTAGTAAGATCGTTTGTCTTGTCTTCCCTCCCTTGTGTTGTCACACCTAGAAGCACTTGTGTGCAGGCACGTTATAAATTACATATCATTTGATATCACATTGGAAACCAGCCAGATACCCTGCACTTTAAGCAACACAGCACAATAATGATGAACCCCCCCTTCCCCTCACAAAGATTCGGCCAACATTAAATGGCTTTCAGTGAAGATGCGAAACAGCTCATCTAGTACAGTGCGAAAATTATCAACAGCACAGGTAATCACACATGGCCCTTTGTCCTAGGCATGGTCTTTCACTAACGTTTGATCATTGTACATTGAATGGGAATCTGGATACCCTCCAGAAACCATTGCGTATGTCTCCTTTGCACCAACTCATTACAGCATGTGGAAGCACTACAACACAGCACAGATTGGCCCCCTAACACCACAGAATGGGCCTTTTCTAGTAAACAAGAACAGGTTGTGTTGTCTGTACCTGACGGGTCTGCCCTGAGGTACTCGCCCTACAAGGTCTGTCACATTGCAGCCATGTGTTGAATGCTGTGTGACTTTGCCATAAAATGCAAATCGTCCATGCCACCAAAAAGAGATCAGGATTACTGGGATGGGGATGACATACATGCACGGGGATGGATGATCCAAGTCTTGCCATGACAAAATAAATCATGATACATTATTTCGTTTGTAAAATATATTTTCAATACAAATAATGCATGTTCTTTTTTAACCATATGTCCCTAACCTCCAACCCCTGCAGCGTCAATTGCCCAACATTCTTCACCTATCAAACTCAAAAGATCACAGAGACCATTTAAACAGTCTTCTCCTTCCTCACTCCCAAAAAATGTCTATTGCCCATTGTACATGTCTACGTGCCAGCTATTCCTCAATTATAGGTACAAGGTTGGGAAGGCAAAAGGGAGCCATATGGGACAAATGATTCCTGGGCCTGGATACAGACAGTTGTTATGGGAACTGGGATGCAGAGAACTAGGGATGTGGGGTTGCGGGGGTGTCCTTTGCACAACACATGTTGGGAAGGGAGAGGAGCGTCTCCTGAAACTCAAGTGACCAAGACAATGTGGCCTGGGATGTTGGGGCATTGGCCGGTCTGTGTCACAATGGCACTGGTCATCTGCCTTTTTAGCTTAAGTTTAAAGACTGACATGCACTGTAGAACAGAACACTTATAGATGGTTGTGCTGCTGCAACAAGGTTGGACTGTAATTTGGATACTTCAGGCCTAGTATGTGCCCCTGAATGGCTTTCTGGGTAACAATAACCCCAGAACAGGTTTCAGTAGTATCAAGCAGATCAGTCTGCTTCAGCATGCATTTCCACAGCTTCAGCCTGGCGGCCTGTGGTGGCCACTGTCCATGCCTCAAGTGCCTCCTTCCTGGTCCTACTGAGATCCAGTGGCATTGTCTGATGCTAGCATTGATTCACTATATGTCTACCTGGAATGAGTCAAGGTCTCTGCAAGCTCCCTCCCATATGCAAATGCCTGTTTATATCTGACATCCATCAGCCAGACCATGGAGATTGGCTCTTGAAGGCTTCCATCACAGGTGAATCATCAGGCACAGGAGCAGAGGTGTCTGCTGTATATTGGAGTTGGGGACCAGGTGAAGCAGGTGTGGTTGGATTTTCCCAGCCCTGCCATTACTGGTCTCACAGGTCTGGACATCAGTATAATACAGGACACACCAAACAGACTCCCTACAAGTCAGGTCAATTGTGAATCCATATTTAGTCATAGGGAGAGACTTTATACAATTTCATCAAAAAAAGGAGATCAAACACCTTACTATCCATTTATCACAGGTAACATCTGGTTACTTAAAACACACAATACCACTACTTGGTTATGTATCAAAAATACACATTTATTTTAATCAAAGCATCAACATATTTAATACACGTAATTCTTATTTTTTCATATACAAAACATTTTCATAAAAATGGTTGTTCCTTTTCTAGTTGTCTTTTTGTTTTTTTTACCCCTAGCGCCAGGTCAGACAATGAACACATATAATACACAAGTGTACATTTAGAAAACACCTTTAGACAATTGTTTTTACAAACACAACAGTACCAACATTTAACATTCACATACAAATGTTTGTTCTGTTTTCTATTGAACCCAACATGTTTCAGTCAAAGAGACTTGTTTGCGTCAGACATTCCTCAGGGGAGTCCTGTTCATTTTGTTCTATGTCGAAACACCTAATTCCATGGCGACAGTTACACCTTTCAACCACTATTAAGAAGCCAGATAAACAAAAGTAAGTCACCAAAATACACTTTTACCCAGACATCAATCCATTTCATCAATTAGGTTGATGAAATGCATAACCATCTTCTCCCATGGTCATTTGGGAGATGGAAACAAGTGTTTAGCTTCAGGAGCAGGGACTGGTCATGGCAAGCCAACAGGTGCGGAAACAGATGCTCTTGCCAGTCACGAGCTACTGAGCAAAAGGGCATCCCCTAAGGATGTGACTGTTGGGGCAGGAGATAGCTGGTTTCCTAGCATCAGGTGGCAGCTGCAGCGTGTCACAGTGCCAGGAGAAGAGGATGGTAGGGCAAAGTTATTGGTCCCCAGGCCAGTTTTTAAATTCAGGAGGGGCACTGCTATGGTGTGGTGAGGCGCCTTGTTTCTGCTGATGCTGTGATTCCGCTAGGTTTTGCACAATCCAGGACACGCTAGTCATTTGGGGCTTTTAAGAATGTTGGCCTCTCTACTCCTTTTCTGCTCTCCAGCTTCCCTTAGCAATGTGTTCTCTACAGACACGAGAGGCTTATCGTCCTGCCCCAAGTAGTATCCCCTGTGATTGTCCTCATATGAGAAATTACCCACATTCGCAGCCAGACCGACCAGGGAGATATCGTATCAATGCATGTTTTCTTTAACACTAATGGCAGATTTCCATCCAAGTTTTATGACAAATGCTCTCCCCATTCTAGCTCTAGATTTCAAACTTTCGCTAGATTTCGCTCGCAATGTATTGACTGGGGGAAAGGCTTCTGCTGGCCTCCCACGAGCTGAGTGATGTCTGCAAACCACTTGCCCTCACCTCCTGAAACCACTGCAGACCCTGATCACCCACGTGTCCTTTCCTCTCGCTGGCCCTGAGCATGTTGTAGCTGCTCCCATGAGGGCAGCCATGAAAATGCCCTATGATCCTCATCAGAGCAATGAATGAAGAAATATGTACTTTGACTTCTCCTGCATTACAAACAAATAAAGAGGGGGGCATGCATCTACTCATATCATACGTGAATTGCTCAATGACCAGAATCGGGTTACATTTGACCACAATTAATTACCTTGTTAAAACATGTGATCATTTCTTCATGTAGCTGGCTGCATAGGTCTGATTTTGGACCACCTCGTGTCAGACTGCTTTTCTGTTATGAAGAGACCACAAAGGTATCTTAAAAAAAAAATTAGAAAAGAGGACAAAGGAGCATATGCAAACCTATGGGCCCGAAACAGCAGCGACTGACCTACACACTGCTATTGTGGAGCCCCTCCCACGACTTGCCCCACCATGTAGGAAGGTGGGGCATTTTCCAGCAGCCATGCCTGAGCCATCAGAATGGGGATGGCACGCCACATTACAATGACTCACTTCATGGCTTATCCAGATATGTAACAGAAGAGGAGGCAACAACAATTATAATGCATTATTATGAACATGTGCATATCATACCGATCTGATCTCAAAAGGAACATGTGCATTAAAATGGAATTATTCAGGCTCTCATGAAGGTTATGTCTTTTGGAAAGGTGGTTAATCCAGTTACATTTTATGATAAAATGGGTGTGAACGTCTGAGGCAATCGAGGCTGGAACTAATACAAGAACAAAGCAGCACACAGATGTACGGTAGACCTCTAATTAAATCATTCAGTGCCACACATGATGGCAAAGCGGACACACCCGTTATTTATGCTTTTGCCACTGGTAGTGTGGTGACTAAGAGATCAGAAATATGTTCAGTCGAAAGGTGCAGCAAACAAAACAAGCTAAAAACAAGCATGACGTCTCTCACATGCCCAGCTATAGCCATGATACTCCCAAAGACAGCCTAACATGCACACGTGCCCCCATCATATGCTTCATGCAGCTTCACGTGGTGATGCACTGACACTATTGGTCAGATGCAGCGTCACGTGTAAAGGTGCAGTGCAATACACTAGTGAGGGGTGTCACAAAGAAATGGCCACAACCCAAGCTACGTGTTAAAGACAAGTCGCCAGGATTGGTTTAGTCTCTCTGAAACTGCTTTCCAGCTCTTGGTCATGCCTGCACTCACTGGGCTTCATTCAATTTATGGTGCTGTATTCTTTACACTCTGGGAGTCTAATCCACTGCCTTGCTCACTCTAAAGTGTTTCTCTTGGTGTGCTTCTCTGTCTTTGGGGCGATGTAGTCCCACAGTTAATGCTAGAAGATGAGTCTGGCGATGCCATGGAGCCTGTAAATAAGCAGCTGCTAAGTGAAGTAGGCACTGCAGGAGGTAAAGTGAGGATTGTGAAAAACCTGAAGGTACTCTCACATCTACTCCCCATGGACCTTCTGTTCAGTTGGCCAGGGACGGGCCATCGCTTTTAGATCCCGACCCTGGGAGTGGACTAGCGAGGGAGGATCATCTGGGTGGAGGGTCCTTGGTGATTGGAGAGAGGGTACGTGAGGGCGAGACATGGTATGCCCCCTTCACTAAAACTGACCCATCAGACCCTCCCTCAGTCTATATGGGATATTGTCAGTACTTTTCAGCTTTTCCCTGTAATCTCATATCAAGTACTGAGACGAGGAAGAGGCAGCTAAGAGTAAAGCACACTTCCTATTGGAAACACCACTATAATACTGGGAAGAAGAAGAGGGTGTCTGAATACTACAGAGCTAAAGATCAGGCATGTTCCTGTAATTGGTCTAATTGGAATCATGCAAAACAGGCAAGAGAAGCACACCTGAACACCCCTGATGGGATACAGGTGTATAAAAGGGTGACGTGGCAGCAGCAGACGGGAAGAAGAGAGCAGAAGAGGGGAAGAGGAGAGCAGCAAAGTAGCCCAGATAGACCGTTGGGAGCCAGAGGAAAGCGGAATGTGAGAACACTGGAACCTTACAGAGCAGGGTGTTCTGTGGAAGCGTGGCGAGGGAGCAGTGTCTCTAGGAAGCTGCTGAGGTAAGAGGAGGGAAGCGTATGCATTGTTGGCCCTTCCCATTTGGTTCTGCAAGTGCTCATTACCCTGGATGGAGGAGCCAGCCCAGGAGTGACTGAGGGGCAGGTGGTGAGAGCCTGACCTCAGTTCGTGGGAAGCCGTGAGAACGGAGGAGCAGCAGCATCAAGTAAAGTGACCAGTGAGTTTCTGTGTGTAAAGAAACCCAGTGTGCGAGTGAGAGGAAAAGAAGATACATTATGGCCGAGCGGGCGCGTATCACCAATACACTTGTGAGTGCTTCTGAACTGTATGAACAATTGAATGCTATGCCAACGAGGCAGTACGAAGATATTCTCTATCAGAGTGATTGTATATAGAAGATTTGCAAGGGTTTGAAAGCCTTTCAAGTAAAGGAGAAAGACTGACATGTTGACAAGGACCATCTTAAAACAGGATATCAGAGTGGTCAGGTCAGTGTTTAATTTGTGCCGGTGTTTGCCGGTGGGCAACACCGGCACTCTTTCTTGGGCACCGGTGCTCATTTGGTCCTCAAATCCCATGTTGCAGCGCCTACCCACCAGGCAGCTTATTTTTATTTTATTTTTTTCTGGCCTAGCCTGGCTGGCAGTGCTGACGTGCAGCGCCTGCAGGTCAGGTTACGGTCCGGATCACCCGTTTTATTAACGTGTGTCCGTGCGTGCCAGCCAGGCAGGGGGGCGCAGACTCATTGAGTCTGGCCACACCTTGGTGCTGGCTGGTGCGCATGGCCATGCTTGTGCCGGCGCACACGTCACAGAGTCAGCACATTCAGGCAGCCGGGTGGACAAGTCTTTTTTTCCGGTCCAGTCTCAGATCGTCCTCCTTGGCTGAAAGCAGTTGGTTGGCCCGTGAGACTTCCGGGAGTCCAGTCGAGTAGCAGTAGTCACTGACCCCTCATCACCAGCCATCTCCAGTAGTCGGTAGAGTACTCGGTACCTGCTCCCTGTCCGGGAGCGCGCCGCTCCAGCTCCCAGCACGAGGCTCAGCTGGGCCAGGCGCAAGCAGTGACTCTGAAAAACCAGGTGGTGAGTATTAATAATTTATTGTGTAAACAAAAAGAAAACAAAATTAATTAAGTGACTGAGTCAGAAGATCGGATGGCCTGGTTGTGGCAATTTTTTGATTTCACTGTCCTATAGTTCCCATTCATGTGGTGCCACGCTCGAAGCATGCATGTTAGCGCCCTTCGGTGGGGCAAGGCCTTTGTACTTCTTTCTCCGCCCGCCCTTTGTTTCACCCATAAAGAAAGAGTGGGAAGGGGAAGTTGCAACGGGTGGGGCGTGCCGCGGATAGGTTTTCATGTACTGGACCCAACGAGGGTAAACGGCATTCAGGGGAGCGGTCATCTGTGTGCCCATTGGTGGTGGTCTAGTGACCAGGGTGTATAATTAGGCACCTGCCTCCTCCTCATGCTTTGCAATGCATTAAGGATTGTCTGTTTGTCTGCCTCCTGTGTGTTATGCAGCACTTAACGTCAATCTCTCTGCAATATGGACACAGAAGTGCGTGCATTTTATATGCTGTTCTTGCGCTTATGTGCCTACAAGTGAAGCGTGACTCCAAACATGCACTACACTTGACACAGAGGTCCTTCTCCAATTTCCTGTCCTCGCTCTGTACAGTAAGTTGTGCCCAGCTCCCTGCTTAGGGAAATTCACTTCAGCACAGGGGTCCACAGTTGCTCATGTGAGGCCATGACACAGAGTCTGCTTTCACTTCTAGCTCTTTTAAAATGCATGTATTTAATATGCAAATAGTGCCAGCATGTTTGAATTAGAGAACCATTTCAGAACGCATCCTGGTCAGGCAAGCAAAGTCAGGAGCCGTGCAGAACAGAATCAGGACACGTCATGCGCCAACTATATAATCTGATAAAATGACGGACAGACATTTTTGAGGGTTAAACGCACAGATTTAGGGGAAGCTAGAAGTGCCTTGTGTAAGAGGAGAGGAATTGTAAAATTACTTAAATGGATATGTTACGAGAACCCAGACTCTGTGGCTCAGTGTAATAATAGCACTTACATGCACCTGGATTCTTCACGCTTTGAAGTGCGGTAATATTGCCTGTTATTATTACCCAATATAATGGTACTCAATTTATCAATCTTGGAAGGATGCAGGAGCGAATAAGCCTTGCGGGGGCTGGCAAACTGCATGCTGAGTTGCTGACCCTACGACAGAGGCATCAGGCATTAACCCAAGATTCCGGTCATGCAAACGGCAGTAGTTAGTAGTGTGTGAATGGCTTCTAGTGTGTGAATGGCCAGCTCATGCAATTGATTTTACTGTGTTTGGTATCACTTTAGGCTCATTTGGAAAACCCATGGAGGCACTACCAGGCAGTTGTCTATCGAGAGATGATACGCTGCTAATTTGATTGCGTTTGACTAATATTTGTTATGGCCTTCTATAATGGTCTGCCCCTCTGGCTGGACCCTTCAGAATGATAAGGGACCGAAAGGGGAGGGTAATGAAGGGAAATAAAACAGCAGGTGGAAACTGAGGGGTAATCTGCCAGTACGAGGACTGAAGGTGGGCAGCAGAACACGCAGGTCTCATGGCCCTTCTGAACTTCATCCAACCTGGCTCAAGGCATAGTGCAAGCCTAGCTCGAGAACAGCAGTGGCCTTTATAAGGGCAGAGAGTGTAAGCATTGGTTCGGCATTTTATACAGTAGCGGTGCACAGTACTGTTGGTGAAGGGGGGCAGGATTTGTAATCATCCGGTAGCAGCAGCAATGTGATGGGCTGGCTGCCCGGGCCGATCTAACACTGAGTCGGCCCGGACCGCCCGCATGGCGAGCGGGTCCCGCCGGGGCCGGTATTAGGTGGACAAGATTCTTTTGGGCTCTGGCACTTATTATTTTACAAATTAAGCACTGGGTCAGGTGCAGGCAATATGCACCGTTCCCTAAGTTTCTAGATATCTGAGGATGAATAAAAAGTATTTGAAGCACGGTGAGTGAAGAGAAAGTGTTTAAAAGCTGTCGGGCAAACAGCAGAAGGGGGAGCAGTGAAGTGAGAGCAAAAGAGACCTAAAGGCTGCAAACTCCGGTGAAGGAAGAGACAGATTGAATGTAAAGTTAACAAATGAAAGTACAAAGGGTCAAGTAATGTCAAGGAGGATGCTTGGACAAGGTCTCAAGCCAAAACATGACACCAAGGGCCCCTGGTTGCGCGACCTGTAATGGGTAGACAGTGCAGTCGGATAGCTGCGACCAGACCACAGAGCCCCAACCAATTGTATGGAAGTTGCTGAAGAAAACCTAAGAACAAGTGTCTGTTGAACTTTTGCTACATCTGTGCTTCAAGCTTGGGGAAGGGAACCCTGAGCTCTTTTTGGAGAATTGTTTGGTGGATCTGTACTTGAAGCTTGGGTAAGGGAACCCTGAGCTATTTCGGAACATTGGTTTTGTAAATCTGTGCTTGAAGCTTGGGGAAGTGAACCCTAAGCTCTTTCTGAACTTTGTCTATTGAAATCAAGTGTACTTTGGGGGGAAGATAGCCTCAAGTCCTGAAAGAACAGTTGAAGCCTATAACTGTTGGAACAGTATCCTGAACCTGGAGAAGGGAGTTAGAGACTGCTCCAGACTTAATGTTGAAGACTATTTGAGTTAGAATAACCCTACACTACATTTTTTTATTAGATGTGTGGGCAAGCATAGGTTTTGACACAGAAATAGGGAATTTCCCACCACAGCTATGAGACAAGTTAGGCATTACCTCCACCCTGATAATTAATAAAAGTCATATTGTGGAATTCATAGTCTGTTGTCTGTGTCATCTTTTGATACCATGCCTGTCTCACATGATCCACTGGATTGTCCGAGTGAGGCTTCTCCCATAGAGAACCGATTGATCAGGTCTGAGGGTTGTTCACATTTTCCGCAAAACGTTATTGATTATCACGTCCCAAATGCACCTACAGTGTGATTGTTTTATTCCTACAAGACACCAGCTCATGAAAGAGAATTTGTAAAGAATGTTTTTTTTGTGGGATCTGATCATGGAGCTCATGTCCTTCTAGGCTGAAGAATAAGTATTCATCTTTGATTCCACAAGCAAGGAAACCAAGCACCCGATGTCACACCCATGCACATTCGAGCCTGGAGGGTTAACGCTCATGATTGCCAGCAAACACCTGCATAGGCACTATTACAACAGCACTATCCAGGGCTGCAGGACCAGCCAAAGGTGTTCACACTGAGTGTCAGGAACCCCAGATGGATGATAGTTCAAGTGAGTGAAAAAAAAAAAACTCAACAAAAACACCATATTTATATTTGGGGAACTAATACCCCAAATCAGCCGTAAAGTGGAAACTGCACAGCAAATCCCAGCAATTATTTGCTCAGTAGGCAGGCCCGCCTAAGTATAAAAGCTCCCAGGGTGCCACAGAAGGGTTGGGACTTAGAGGTCACATGGGCAGTGTAAGAGAGGTGAGAGACTGAGCATCGAGAAGGTGGCAGAGTAGAGCATTGTGGGTGAACAAAAGTGGTGCAAGGGAGTGGCAGTAGGTCTGCAGAGTGAGAAGGAGGAGAGAGAGTGGGTAGAAGGTTGGAAAGATCAAGAGATGGTGTAGTGAAGGAGGAGGGGCATTGTAGAGAGAGCGAGGCAGACAGTAAAGGAGAGGCAGATATATAGAGAGAGAGGGATAACCCACAGTAGGTTGGGGAAGATCAGGAGTTTCTGGAGCAGAATGAGGGGTAGAAAGGAGAGCAAATATAAGGAAGAAGAAAATGGAGGAGGTTGAAGATGTCTATGAGGTGTTGAGGCAACATGAGGAGGAGGAGAGGGAATTGTAAGAGATAGAATGGAGGCAGAGGAAAGCAGCCTACCAAGGGGTGCATAGAGAAGTAGTTATTCGGAGAGGAGGAAGGCCACAGACAAAATGGAGGAACAACCCCAACAAGGTGGTAATGCAGAAAAGTAAGAGATGTGGGTAAGAAGACCCGAGTGTTCTGAGACAGAGGGTAAATTGAGGAGAGCAAATCAATGAACGAGAGTGGTAAGAGCAAGAGAGATTTATTGGAGGAGAAAGTGCAAGAAGGAGAGTGAGTGGGGTGTTCATGGGCACGTGGGGTTAGGGATTATATAAAGTAGTTCAGACAGTCGTAAATGAAAACCTCTTTATTTAGTAATATGTGTACATGACAGCCTCAGCACAACAGCCCCACCGTCTCCATCTCCATCCATCTCTCCCTTCTTCAAACACACAGGAACTCTAGAGTGTGTGTCCCTCCTGCTCATCTCCTATTATGTTCATTGAGGAAAGAATATCAAGACAAATAAAAGGTGTACATACAAGCAAGTGAAATACATGTAATGGTATTCATAATATTTTGTGGGCTTTGTATGTAACAGAGGATACAAAATTAAAGTGAAGGGGCTCAGGAATGTAGACCCAGCAAGAGATGGAGTTAGGAAAACAGGATCCATACATATGTACATGTGTAACAAAAGGGAAGTCTCTAAAAAAGACAATGGAAGATCACAAAGTGACCCCAGTCCCCCTCAACCGACAGATGATCTACGAAGACACATACAAGTAAGGCTTGCTACAGTGTGTGTGCACAGCTGGAGGACCAACCCAAGAACAGCCTAGATGGAAGAAGGGTAGGTCCGAGAGAAGGTTTCAGAACACAACATAGTAGTTGTACCATTCCTTGAGCAAGGGACAGCCAAAGGATAGCAAAGTAAGAAGGAAAGAGAAAGTAAGAGAAAAATAGGATGGGAAGAGTGGGGTGGATCACAAGTGCAAGTCAATTACATCATTATGTGTAGAAGATTTAGAGGATAAGTTGACCAAGAAGTGAAACCTATATGAGGGCATCCAAAAAAGATTACAGGATAACAAACAGTTATAAGTATTAGGAAGGGGCCTATGTTTTAAGTTCAATGATAAACCATGCTTGTCTGGTTTTACCGTGGTCATCCATGGAAAACAGTCCATGGAGGACCATGTTTGTGCATGGTTTTGACCATGTTTTACCATTTATAACCAGGTTTGTTAAATGGCTCCATAATAGACTATACATACCCACAGGCTAATGGTGTTCATAGTACCATAAACATACATGGTTGTCCCTGATCTTAAAGAGTTTGGATAACTGGGAATCAATGTGGTAGACATGCAAATGTAGCTGTCCCAGCATGTTTATTCATCCTTTGTTAATTTTACCTGTGGAGTGTCAAATGATTAGTAATACCATGCCACAGTTCCAGGAACTTTTGTGTGGCAGAGGCAGTCATCCCCCATAAATCATTTAACTGTCAGAAAAAACAGTAAAATAATCTACCACTGGGAAACCAGACGGCATGCAAAATGAAGCGAAACAGACCTTTAATAGCATATTGAAAAGATCTAAGCAGTCTATATATGCCCTGTAAACTATATGAGGAATGTATTGTTTAAGTTGGCATAAAAACATAAGCTGCTGTAACTTTGCAAAGGATTGTGGGAGTGCAAATAGACTAGGCTCTGGAGTACAGAGCATGCAGTTCTCTATCCTCGTAGAGGAGGACCCCAGGCTGCCCTGTATTGCATATATTGTATGCCAACTGCTCACATTTCCAGCTCATTGTGCTAATAAAGCAATTTAGATTACCCAGACATTAAGGAGACAAGGAAAAAAGGAATCATTTGGATTGGGCTGAAGTTAATTTGAATTATTATTATTTTTATTTTTTTATTTGTTTAGTTGATAAAATCAACCTTTCAAATTACAAAACAGTTAACTGATCAAGTAATTTTACATTAAAAGTTAGGGAAATTCAGGAACACAAAAAGAATATAAAAATAAATGAATAAAACATAAAATATCATACTTCAATTAAGTACAAGATACAATGGGATGTAATTTACTTGCCTATATAACATACAGTAGGGCACACCACTGGCATATCTCCACAAAATTGATAAAAACTTGTAAGCAACAATTTAATTGTCGTGTCATGTTTCTGGAACTATAGCGTCCAAGAACTGTACAATTGCTACTTTTATGGCTAATGTAGGACATGAAAAAATTTGCTGCCAAATATCCGTCTGCATATACAAGTTTTGTTCCTCAAAGAAGTTTTTGAAGAAAAGCTTTCGAGTTGACTTCAATTGAGGGCAGTGAACTATGCAGTGTTCCAATGTCTCTTTTTGTTTTGGTATTTTGCAAAAACAACACAAGTTTAGCTCCTTCGAAATTTGTTTCCTTCGGGACAAAACATCTAATGTTGGCCATAGATTCAAACGGAAATGGAGGAACTTGTATCGAATCTTTGATGAGGGAAATTTAACCAAGTAATCGACTGTGGTTCTATATGACTTGTGACCAAATAATGTGCAATCAAAATCTTTATACACTAGGCATTTGGTTTGATTGACACACCTATCATGTTGATGGATCTTTATTTTTGCACAGCCTTGGTTGATTAGAAGCAGTTCTAAGTATATCGAAGCATCTGCCAGTGCATTCAAGGTGAATTTACACCAGGTTCTAGAGAATATCTGATTTCGAATCAACACATGAATGGCCACTTTTCCTAGGATATTTGGATGGTTTAAGGATAAAAGACATTTTCTCAGGAAAGCACAGTATTTCCAGATGACATGAGAGTACATGGAAAAAGAATCCAACTCAAAGCGAATTAATGGTAAAGGGGTGCAGGCTGGGAGATTTAAAACTTGCTTCCAAAAAGACGATTCCAATTTCTCCCACCATAAGGCGTCTTTTGGTATTGTGGCTTCAGTTCCATAGGTCAAAATTGGGATCACTTTTTGATGGTTAAAGGTCCACACATGCTTTACTGTAAACTTGCCGAATTTGCCCTTTACGATTTTCGCTTGGGAGACCAAAGAGCTTAACTTGCCTCTTAGTTCTGGCTCATACCATGAGTTTATCAAGGTATCAGAGATCGTTATGCCCAGGTACTTATATTGTGGTACTTTTTCAAGGACAACATTCTGTAGCTTCCAATTATATAATTTTACTTTAGTACATGAATTCCATTTGCATGCCATCGTTTGAGTTTTAATTGTATTAATTATCAAATGGCTCTCGTTTACATAAGTTTCTAAACCATTTAATAGAGTTTGCAATCCTATGTGGGTTTTAGAAACAAGTACGAGATCATCTGCATAAAAGAGTATAGCCTCTAGTATTCCAACTAATTAGGACGAAATCTCTTGGTGCAGAGGGTAAGACTAGTTACTGTTGAATGTTCGTACTTTTTGGAAGCCTGTTCCCTTTCTAACCATTGGATAGACTTTCATAAGTGATTTTTTGGGGCACCTTGGATATCTTTTGATGTAAGAGGTCCTGGTCATTAAAGTCAGCTTCCACTGTTAACTCAAACCCTAAATCAAAAAGCTGTTTTTTTGAGGACCACAAAGTATTCTGAATGGCTCTGAATTGCATGGAGATTATAACAGCGTGAAGGTTTGATTTATTAAAGAACTCCACCAAGGCTAAGTCATTTGAACTGATGTCCTCTAATTGAGGCACATCAGAAAAAATAGACAAAATTGACTTGCGGTTTAGAACATATTGTATGTTTGGTACAGGTCGTCATTTCAGCATTAAGGAATAGTTGGCTGGGCGTTTTTGTTTAGGGAGTCTGGTAATTTTGCCTTTCCCAGGTACAGAGGGCACAGATTTGTTAGGAAATACTTGTTTAGCATCTTTATGCAAGGCAGCTTGTAAAAGCTCAAACAATTCAGGTGCAATTTCCACTAGCAATGTTCGATTTTTTTCTCGGGAAGTCACCTGATTCAGGTGATGTTGTGTGACTTCATCGCTTTGTTTGCTTGTTATTAAAATTGATTTATCAGCGATGGGCATGACAAGCTTGGGGGCCTGCGGGGCCTGTTTTAGTTGTACATTAGAGGGCATGACCATGTTGAGTACAGTCTTAGATGGATCGCTGGGTCTCTTGTCGGTCACACAGTGACCTACCATGTAAGATTCAACCGCCCGTCAAATTTCTTGACGGTGTAGCTCAGTAATCAAACGCTCAGACAGGTCATTTTTGAGTTTGTTACTTGTCCGAGCAACATTCGGTAATGAAGAAGGGGGCTTGGGGGTCTCTAATCCCCACAGCTTCTTCGATCAAGGCATCGAGTGGTGCGTAAGGCAATACAGTATTCTTTCCATGAGAGTTATTTGAAGAGGTACAGGTGTTTGCTAATTGGTGATATTTTTTAGACACCGCAGTCGATGCGATTAAAGCACTTTTCTTCAGTGTTTTGAGGTGCGGAAGAACATGTTTTGTTTTTGATGAATTGTCCCTCTTGGGAACTTGTAAATCTTTCTGCTTTTTACTTAGATTCTGGGTTGGGCACAGTTTGCTACCTTTTTGAGCATCTTTGGTGAAAATTGTATACGGAATACTCTTGGGAATGTTCACCTCAGATTGAGTTTCAAGGCTCGGACCTTTTAGCACAGATGGAATGGATGGAACTGAATCATTTTTAATGATTCCTTCGATTAACGGAACTGCCAGATTTAGAGAGGGCTTTTGAGGTGTAAAGTAGTCATTTGGTCTGTTTCGGAATATCTGTTCCTCTGTTAAAGTTTGCGTGCCAAGGGTCACAGTCGAGACTGGGGTCCTGTGAGTAGGAACAATAGAGGACAACCCAGTCATTTTTTGTTGTAGTAGTGAGCTTACATCAGATTGCCAAGCTATGATTTTGTCCAGTTTTGTTTGCTCGAGGAATTTATCATTTAAGGATTCAAAAAGTTTGTATAAGGCTTGCAACGCTACATTCATAGTAGTCAGAGTTGTATTGACTATATTTTTTTCAGCCACCACAACATCTCTGTTACGAGGTAAAAGAGGAGAGCTTTGGGGGGTACGTGGGGTCAGAGCAAGATACAACACCTCGATGGCGGAGCAATTTAATTCAATGTCAGAAAACATTATTGGAGAATATGAAAAGGTTTGAGGCAAACCATCAGAGAGTAAATGTTGTGGAAAACCTGATTTGCTCGAGTTCAAGTCAATTATTGCAATGTCAGACTGCACACGAGACTCCACACTGACCTCCACATTTAAAGGAGCCGAAGCCAGCACATTATGCAACATCACACTATCCGACACTGAAACATGGGTTACAGAACCAAAATGAAACGGTTTAACAGTATTAACAATTGCTTCAACTTCCATCGTGCTAATTATAACATCGTTCAGAGTCTGAAGCCTTTCGTTCACAGATTCAGGTGATACACAATTGGACTGTATTGTGCTCACAGGCAACACAATTTTGGGGACAGAAAAGACTTTGGGTGGATTTAACAAACTCATTTTGAGAGGGTCTTTGTAGAAATGACGAATATCAGGCAGAGGTGGACCTTTAGAACCAACCCTTGACCCTTTACACCCTCTTCCCATTACTGGCGTTGAACATGAAGCCAGCGACGATTTCTTCCGGGAGTTAGCCAAAATGGAGTTTAGGGAAGCTTTGTTGCGGACTGGTAATAAGTTTGCCGGCATTCCCGCTTTCAAAGAGGGAAGCCGGGATTGCATCTTTGGCTCGAATAAAAACCTAGTTAAACTTGTGTTAGCCCTTGTTGTGTGGGTTTGGCAGGGGAAGTGCTCAAGGTCATGCTCAGGGGCCACGCTGCTCGCTAGAGAGCTAGACAGCGAGACAGCACCACTCAGCTGACCACTCCCCTGAACGTGCGCGCTGAACGCGCACGTGTAGTAATAATAAAGGAAATGTTGATGGTGGAGGGAGGGACTGGCTCCAATAGGGGGGGGGCGGGCTGAAACAAATGAAAAACAAACACAAGTCGCTGAGTTGGCAAAGTGCCAACAGTCCTCCTGGCAGAGTGAGCAGATTCACAAAGCTCGCCTACGCGGCAAAGTTCAGCACAATTCGCGGAAAGGCAGTGTATCAGCGTCTCTCCACAGCAACACAGTGAGACAGCACCACTCAGATGACCACTCCCCTGAACGCGTGCGCTGAACGCGCACGTGTAGTAATAATAAAGGAAACGTTGATGGTGGAGGGGGGGACTGGCTCCAATAGGGGCGGGCGGGCCGGCAAAGTTCAGCACAATTCGCGGAAACGCAGCATCTCAGCGTCTCTCCATAGCGACACAGCGAGACAACACCACTCAGCTAACCACTCCCCTGAACGTGCACCATTAATTTGAATTCCAGAAGGGTAGGATTTCAGAGTTGGGGTTCTTTTAAAGCAGTGCAGAAACAAAGACATCAGTATTTTTTTTTCATTTGAGTAAAATCAAAGTTGCATGTCTATGAATCATGCGCAAACCATAGTCTTATTTCATTGAACATAAACAACTTTGACCACGTATAACAATGGCCAATGCTGGTTGCCTGTCATTGTGCGCCCCTGTTACAGGATCAGAAAGCATGATCATCATTCCTGTGATTCATGGTCAGACAATGGACACAATTAACTAGGACAGGCAGAACAGTGATGACAATATGTGTACTTGGGCAACTTTTCTTACCCATGATACCATGGACACAAGTAGGTAGCCTGTCCATGTATACCCAAGTTACATGGACAGAGAACAGGGATGCAATGACCGTGATTCATGGACAGACAATGGACCAAAATACATATTCAGAGGCCAAATAGGGATAACCATGTACATACAACGGCAACTTTGTTTATACAGGATACCATGGACAACTGGAGAACAGGGTGCTCATTTGGTGTAACGTAAACATAATGCATGAAATGACTAGAAGCCAGTCAAGAGGGATTGGGGGAGGGGAGGGGGGTAAGCTTGATAAAGAGGCAAATGAGGAATTCCCATTTCCAAGCCTCCATTCATTAGGCCGCCCAGGTGAATCTGTCCCAATCTTATCATTCGTGTACCCAGGATGTCTGTATCATGTGGACCTAACATGCATAATCAGCTAAGGGAAATGTCTGTAGGCCATGCCGGGGTACCAATACAGGTCCATAAAGAGCAGGTTTAGCTGCTGATTATTGTGGCACCCATGTTGGGAAGTGTGTCCCAGCAAGCCCTCACCAGCAGTCAATGAATCACACCCAGCTCCCAAAGAAGACCCGCTCAAAATCCAGAGCTGGAGACACATGGGAACAAGACTGGGAATGCCGGCAAGTAGTAGTAGGGTGTCAGTGACACAAGCGATCATTGGGATGGACATGAAGTGTGTCCTCAGAATTCTGTAGTCGGATGGGCTTGGCCTGTACCACCTAAGGCAGCATGGCCAATCAGCTATGGTACATGTCTGGAGGCTGTTTAGGGTGAACAAGACAGACAGGGCTTAGCCAATGGCAGTTGCAGCTGCCATGTTAGAAGGTAGGCCACAGTAAGTCCTCTCCAGCAAGGGTTCAGCCCACAAGGGGACACCCAGGGAGACCTGCTCAGACCACAGACACATGTGGTGGCCTTACACTTATGGAATCGAGTGGTGCTTGGCCTGCACCCTGTGGACTAACATGCCCAATCAGCTCAGGGACATATCCTGAGGTGGAGAAGAGGGACCTAGCTAGGCCGATGGTAGTTGTGGCGGAAATATCGTCAGGTAGGCCACAGTAGACCCTGTACTACAACAGTTACTGGAAAAATACTCAGCCCTCAAGGACATCGGCTAATGCCCCAGAGCTGGAGATATGGGGAGGGGGTCTGACAAGGCCAGCAAGTCATGGTAGGAGTTTAGCCGGCCAAGGGACGATTTCCAGAATAGGGTAAGTTACTCTCCTCAGCAACTCATGCCCATAGCCACATCACTTTCCTCATCTACAGCTCCATCGGAAAAATTAGTTTATATCCTTGTCTCTCCCTCTTGGGTGGTTCCTTCAAGGGTGCTGGCCCAGGGTTTATATGCCCTCCAAGATCTGAAAATGGAAATGGTGTTTTTATAGAGGAACAGTGCTCTACCATTCCACTGCTTCTCTGTGTCTGCAGTCACATCAGCTGTATGATACATTTCTAAAAGGCTGATTGTTGTTTTTCTTTGGATGTAAGATGCCTGGATATTTTTACGGGTCTGTAATTGTGTACGTTGCAGTTGTTTCCATTTGTATTAGTTTGAGTAAGTTAACACATTTTGTGATTGTCCTTTTAACTCTGTAGTAATTTCTGTGGAGTTTCAATAGATAGTATATTTGTGTGCAAACCTGCCCCAAAGTCCCTCAAACCCAATTGATAAGAAACCTGCCAAAGGTTTGACTTTTACAAACCTGAGTGGGGTAGTTTATGGCCAGCGGGGATACATTGCTCTCTATCTCTTCTTTACAAATAGTTGTAAGCATTTTCAGCATTTGCTCATTACCATAACCTCTGAGTGCCAGACTGTTACTGGCCAGTACAGTCTGCCATCCCAGAATGTACTCCTTGATCATAAAGCTATGGAACCAGTGACCTTTCCCTATATAATTCTCCCCAAGCTGTGACCAAGTTGTCTTCAAGCTTAAGTGGCAATTCTAAAATGTCTCTAGTCTCTGGAGCTGAATGTGCATTCTTGTCTAGCTGAGGTTTCAGTCTTAGAGAGGAGGTGAATCTGATACCCAAATTATCAAAAATATGTTGCTCTGATGCCACTTCAAATTGTTTGTCTTGTAGGTTAACAATAGAAAGAACTCCAGTAGATCAGTCCCCATGATTAGTTTTTCTTCCGATGGTTATTATGTCAGGTGTTTGAAGATATAAGACGATTGGAATATTTTCTTATTGATGGTGACAGTTTCCAACAAACAGCAAGTGACCCCAGTCCTGCCAGCTGGAGGAACAAAGCTATGCCTATGTTTTGTTATCCGAGAGAGAAGTAGCAGAACGAGAAGATGCACAGGGTGACCAGAGAAAAGTAAGATTAAGGAGGGTGTTAGTTTCGGGAGAGAGAAGTAGCATGATGGTGGTAAGTGGAGAGGGACAGGGATTGTGAGACACATATCATTTCATCACACCCACACTAGAAAGAATCCTTTTGATGATATTTAGTGCCACCAGCTACACTCTCTTTCCCTAGAGAAAACACTCAACTTTCCATGATGGGGTACGACTAGCCCTAAATTGTGATGGCGTGGCACCTATCTAAAAGGGAAAGACAACGTTCTGAGGCACCCTCTCACTGGTTCTAATCTGGACACCTAAACAAGATTATCTAGAGACTAACCAACTACTAGGAATCCGTCATTCTGGCTTTAGACCTCAACATGGAACAGAAACGGCCCTTGTTGATCTCAAAAGTCAGATTGATCAACTTAAAGATAAAGACAAGGTCGCCATCCTACTCCTTTTAGACCTCTCAGCGACTTTCTACTTGGTTGACCATAAAATCCTCTGCAACCACCTGTCATCAGCAGCACACTTCTCCCGCTCTGCCGTCATGTGGATACAATCCTTCCTTGCTAATAGAACCATGCGGGTCTTCTCACCCGTAGTGGCAGCTGACTCCATCCCCATTACATGTGGTGTCCCACAAACCTCCTGTGTCTCGCCCACTTTGTATAACATATTTACAAAGCCACTCTTCGACAAACTGGACCATCTGGATGTCACCTACACCAATTATGCAGATGACACCTAGATACTCCTTACTCTATCAGGTAACTACAACTCTGATGTTGGCCAGATCAACAAAGTCTTCACCATCATTCAGGCATGGATGGCCACACATGGCCTCTGCCTGAATGATGATAAGACTGAACTGTTCCTTGTGGGCAAACCCAACAACCTCTTGAAACTTAGCCCCAACTACAACAATATCATCATTGATGGAAATACCATTCCCATTGTTAAAAGTGTAAAAACACTTGTTTTCTACATTGATGCCAACACCAACCTCTCTAAACAAATTAACATGACTGCCTCAGCCACTGCCTACACAGGTAAGCTGATCAGGGCCTGCAGACATTTTTGTCCTCTAATAGCTGCCTCATGCTGGCCAGGGCTCTCACACAGTCCAAATTGGACTACTGTAACAGTCTTTACCTAGGCGCAAATAAATCCATAATCACTAAATTGCAAGTCTTCCAAAACAATGCTCTACGAGCAGTATTAAACATTCCCAGGCAAGAGCATATTTCTACTATTAGAAAATCGTGCAAGTGGTTCTCCATACAACAAAAAATTGACCTAAACACCATTTGCCTCACATACAAAGCCTTGAACAACCAAGCCCCTCCATATCTCACTAATAAATTCACCTGGAAATCTTCGGCCAGAATCACAAGATCTTCCAATACCTTATGCCTGGCGGTGCCCAAATTCACCCTAAAAAGAGCCGGCGGAACCAGATTCCCGGTTCTAGCCTCCCAACTTTGGAATACTCTACCACTGGGCATCAAGTCCATCTGCACATTTCAATTATTCAGAAATCATGCCATTACATGGATACTGAATAAAAACTAACACTACCTCGGCTCAATCTTGTCATCTCACAGACATACCTTAAGCTTTCACTCTCTCGTTCCCATGTGTTTTGACTGTGGTGCTTTGGTCCATAAATGTGTATATATTATGTAAACTGTATAAATTGTATATATCGCAAAATGTACTATCTGTATCCTGTAATCATTTACCTAAGCGCTCTCTTACCTCTGGGTCTGGTGCACTATATAAATAAATAAACAAACAAACATGGCAACAAATGCAGTAGACGTCTGCCACGTGATCCAACTTGGGAGTTACAATTGGTTATAAATTGGCACTCCAACAAATCCTCACATTTTGGTGCCTTATGCATTGTTAAAAATACACAGAAGGAGAGTTGTGTTGTCTTTCACTATTAGATAGGTTGCACACACCACAATCTAGGGCCAGGTGTACTCCATCAGGGAAAGTTGAGTGTTTTTTGGTGGCGATTAAAACTCATCAAAAGGATTCTTTCTAGTGTGTGTGATGAAATGATGTCTCACAATCCCTGACCCGCTCCACTTACCACCATCATGCTACTTCTCTCCTCCGAAACTACCACCCTCCTTAATCTCACTTTTCTCTGGTCATCCTGTGCATCTTCACACTTCTGGCTGGGGGTGCCCTGAGTAGGATACCCTGGTCAGTGGTCGGGTGCAAGGAGAGAGAAGTAGCAGAAGCGTGAAAATGCACTGGGTGACCGGAGAAAAGTGAGATTAAGGGGGGTGACGGGTTGCTAATTAAACAGCAGGTAGCACTCCCCAAATTGCTTTGTGGCAAAAAATGAGATGCATTCGAATTTAGAAACGACTAACAATTGGCAAATGGGTATACAGATGTGCCTAGTCCTTAATTATGACTTGCTGCTTAAATAAAAATAACTTAAGTAAATTACTCAAGTGACTCTTGATTCATTGTGAATAGTGTGCAGATGTCTGGTTTACATTCAATGCAGAGGCACTAATCTACGGGACACAAGTGACTCACGCAAGGACGGATAACACAAGTGCATCACCTAGGCTATTGGACTAGCATTCCTCAACATAGACTATGCTTGCTGGCAGGGGCTGAAGGGAGTTGTACTCCAAAACATCTCGAGAGGCAAAGTAACCCACAATAATTTCAGCTCAGCCCTTTCTGGAAATGTTTAAGCCCAGAAAAAGACAGTCTCTGACGGCCTGGCCCCAGTTTTTTGGTCGTTTCTGTCATAGAATTCGCTGGGCCAGATTCACAGGAGAGTTTTTATAATGGCTCAATCCCAAAACGCTCTGTGAATCAGGCCCACTGTGTTTAAAATATTACTTCAACCTCAAACTCGCTTTAAACGCACGCTGATGGCATTTTTACTTCTTTTCAACATCTCCCACAGCCTCGGCCTCCTCTCATTGGGGTCGGATTGGGATATTTACAGATCCAATTGTAACTTTTTCTACATGTTTGCACTCAGATTTGAAAAACGGAAAACAGGAGTCTTCTTTCTACCTGTCTTCTTACTCAACTATTGGCTTCCATGTTTTCATCATGGACGTCAAATACAGTTGGGCCCTAACAATTGAAATGCATCCTGTTTTTCTAGGTCAGACTTGCATGGCTTTCCTGAAGCACTGCTAATGGAATGACATGGACAGTGAAGCAGTTGTTGTAACCCGATTGCCTGGTGTATGACGTCTTCTAGGAATGTAATTGCCCCTAGGTGCCTTAAATGTTCTCTTTGGCCGGAAGACAAGTTGTTTTTGATCTGGCCTTTTTGTTCGAGGGGAGGCTGAGGAATTTCCTATCAAGCAGCCCTCCAATGGAATGCCTTTCCTTTAGAGTCCATACCAAACATGGTGTCACATGGGAGAAATTAATGTTCTTTCATGATCAAGAATAGGCACAATGTATCATATACTCGAGCTATTATGAAACACATATAACTGAATAAATACATATCAATAGTAACAGAATAAATTGTAATCTTCTAAATGCATACGTTGCAATCAGACTAACACATACATGATGCTAGAATGATGAGTGTTTTCACTAGATTGCACCTGGCTTTCACACTAATTGCGGTGCATGTATTTTGCACATGTTTTGAGTCATTTGTATTTTTCATGAGGTTTAGGCCTAGAAACGAGTCCTGAATAATAGATTTGACATTATATTATATTGCTTTTGAATTGTTCTTGTACATATGTTAAAACATTTAGGAGATTAAAATGTATTGTTTTACTATTGATATGTATTCAGTTATATGTGTTTCATATTAGCTGGAGTGACCAAATGATACATTGTGCCTATCCTTGATCATGGAAGAACATTCATGCATCCCATGTGACAGCTTCTTCATTTCCAGGAAATCCTTAAATGCCTGGCTTCCCCAGCACATAATATACCCCTTTTGTAGTGCCTCCCAAGTGCCACTGGTTTGTACGGGTTTCCTCAATCAGGCCTAGAAACGATAACATGTGTGTTGTCGCATTATAAATCCTACAATTCAAATCACAATAAGTGCATTATAATTCCCGGGTTTGTGCTCAGAAAGTTGACTGTCAGGTATGTCTCAGCTGACAGTACATTGAGAGACGCCAGCCGTAAATGGAGCGAAGAGAATGGAATCCATTTAATACAAAGAACCACGCGAGTGTCAGACCTATGCAGCGTCCAGGCTACTTGAGGAACAGCTGATATCCTGCTCTGTTGTGATGTTTATATAAGTAGCGCTTTCTATGCATTTTGGTGAAAAGAGAGACTAATATTTCAAATAAGGGTTCCCAAAGTCTGACTACAGAGATTAACGAGCATTGACTATTGGAGAGAGGACTGAGGGCCCTATTCTCAACTTGGCGCAGTGAAGGTGCTAACCAGCACGATTCACTGCGCCAAAAGAGGACGTCGAGGCTCCACTGCTATTCTCAAGTGGGCCTGGGCATCCTCGTAGAGCACGACAGTGATCTGTGAGGATTGTGCCTGTTTTTAGTTCTCATGGGCGCAATCCAATCTCGGCAGCATTTCTGTAAAATAACGACATATTCGTTATTTTACAAAAATGCTGCCGAGAACACAGATGAACACGTTCCTATACACCAAAGTGAGCAGCTTCAACATTGCAGGATGTTGAAGCTGCTTACTTTGGTGTATAGGAAAGTGTTCATATACACCTGTATGGTGTATATGAACACGTTCATTTACACCGAAGCAAGCAGCTTCAACGTTGTAGGATGTAACGTTGAAGCTGCTAGGTTTGGTGTAAATGAAAGTGTTCATATACACCCGTGTGTTGTATATGAACACTTTCATGTACACCAAAGCAAGTAGCTTCAATGTTGCATCCTACAATGTTGAAGCTGCTTGCTTTGGTGTACATGAAAGTGTCCATATACAACACACGGGTGTATATGAGCACTTTCATTTACACCAAACAAGGCTTTTTGTGGCACTCCTCCAGTTTAATGGCACCAAACGGGTACTATATATATGTGCTCTAGTTTAACGCACATATTAAACTGGTGGAGTGCCACAAGAATAGGCTTCCAAAAAGCCAGTTTACAAATGTGGCGGTTGCTAGGTTGGTTTCCACCCATCCCAGCAACCGCCACATGTATTCCGAAAGTGGCACATTCTGCGCCACCTTCAGAATAGGTCTTAAGTACTGAAAAGGTCGTTAAGCCTTTTAACGTCCTTTTCGGTACTTAACACCTGGATGAGAATAGGACCCTGGGTCTTTTAGGACCTGATGTGCCATGGACAAATAGCACAAGAAGAACAATTGCACGAATTACCCACCTGTGGCCATGAGGCCATCCCACAAGCACTCTACAAGCAACATCTTTAAGGAGCTAAAGAAGAATTCATGAAAGGACTAGAGGTGGCATGCTCAGTGTTTCATGGGATTTTAGGTGGCAAGACCACTTTATAGGATTCAAGGCGACCCCACCAAATTGAGAATAAAGAGGTCCTGAATTTCCTGAATTGTGTCCTCATTGGTTGTGGCAAAAAGAAGAGCTGGGTATTCAGTTTTGGTTACTTACCACGCAAAGGAAGAATCAGCAACGTGAGTGGTGAGGCAGTGTTTGTGCAGGAGGAATACCAGTGCATTTCCCCCATTAGCATTTATTTATATATTTATTGATAACTTGTTAGGCGCTTATACAGCAAGTCAAATCTGTTTCAAAGCTCCCACAGGGCAACAGGGAGGGGTCATGGGAAGGAGACACATTACAATACATAAAAATATTAAATACAGTGGAGGGGAAGAAAAGGACTTACCTACTATGCTTTGTGACTATTCAGAACGTACAAGTGCAGAAGGCAGGGCATTAAAACCTGATAGAGATCTTTATTCCGGAATCAGCATTATCAACACTGGTACTGAGGTAATGGGGTCGCTGCGATACACAAGAACATAGTCGGCATATGATGATGCTTTTAAATTCTTCTTCCAGATCCTAACGCCCTTAATATCCAGGCATTCACTTAATCGCATCAGTAGGGATTCAAGTCCCAATACGAATAGGATCATTGATAAAGGTCTTCCCTGGCGTGTTCCCCAGTTCAAGTAGAAGTACTTAGGTGAAAACCCATGGACTTGAACCAATGCCCTGGGACAAGAACACAATGCATCCACCATCCGCATATTATGGAGGCAAGGCCTATGCAGGTTGAAACTTCCATTAGGTACCTCCCCTCAAGAGGCATCACCACGGCCAGAGGCAATTCAGATGGATGTGGCAGTTGTATAATTATAACTGGCAATATGGATCACATTTCAGACAGTCGTGGTATTATCCAGAGCTAGGCTCCTCTGACAAACTCAACCTACTCTAGGGATTTTCCAAGTGACAGAATGAAGGTGCGCTTCGTAGCTAGTAATTTGGTCAGAATTCTGCACTCAAAGATATTTAGGGAAATTAAGTGATAGCTTTTGACCAGAGCGGTAACCCTGCCCGTTTAGGAGACACAATCATCAAAGCCTCAAGGAACGTGCCCCAGTATGATTACTGATAATTCTGGGATTGAAGAAATGTGACAGAAAGTATGAAAAAACTCAGCTGTCTAGGTTGGAGGCCTATCCCTTTCATGGGTGATTTGATAGCTCAAATCATCTCATCCAACATCATAGGGGATTCGGTTGAGCTGGGATAATAAGCCGGTATTTGTGGGGTGGATTTAGCTCAGGAATGCTGATATGCTTGCCTGAGACTGAGAGGCTTCTGACTGTGATAACAGTTGGTAAAATCTTGCAAAGGTGGCCGCTATTCCATGGTCCTCCATAATTAAACCCTGCGTCATCCCTAATATCCCCAATCCTGTGTTTTTCTTGTCTTACTTTCAAGCATCTAGATAGTATTACCCCTCTTTTGTTTTTCCCACAGTGATGCTCTGCATATGCAGTCGTGTTTGACACCATCACATGCCTTGTAACCATGGTATTGAGATCAAGCGTTGCCCTCCTGAGGTGGTTTAGAATTGCAACGTCAACTGTGACCGCAAACAGACACTCCAGATTTGTAATCTCTACTTCAGGTGAAGCTGTTTCTTCCTTTGTGGTATTTTATCACACAGCATTCTAAAGATTAGAATCCCTTTTAGGGAAGCCTTTAATGTGTCGCAGTTAATGTGGGCGTAGGAGATAGTCAGATAGTGGAGTAAAAAACTAAAACTGTGAAAAGTGGGTGCGAATCAGTTTTGCAACCTCAGTAATGTTGTGGAGTGTTGAGTTTACTCACAAATTGGGGTGTATTTTTGGAAAGTCCCAACACCTACAAACAAAGGAAATTCATCCATATTGGTGCAGGCAGGCATAGACATTTGGCTCATTTAAGATCATGCTGCCATTTGGACTGTAGTCGATGTGGACTTTTTCTTTGTTGTTTCTGGTATATAGTTTAACCTAGAATTTGTGCCATGTGGATTTGAAAAGAATGTGTATTCAGGATCTCTAGTATTTAAGATCTCGAGGATGTATTATACTCCAGGTGTACACCTCTGCCAATGAGGCCATCCCGGCTGAGAGTAGCTAACGTGCTTTTGAAAATCTGGCATATGAGTTTCTACGCAGGTGCAGATCTCAGGGAGGTTAAAATGACCCATAATGATCACGAGACTATTATCATGTGCAAACCAGCATTTCTGCAATCCTTCACAGAATTAGGGTCATCGTTCTTGTGGCACCATAAATACATAAATAGGGAAAATGGTGAGGTGTTATGTGCCAATAGTTAGGAAGGCCATGACCGATCCGCTCTTGGAATCTGCCCCCATTTGAGTAACCCTGGTAGCAAGATCCTTATGTTTTAAGATAGCCACCCTATGTTTGTGATTAACATCAGGGGCAAATATTATGAAAGGGATTCAATCTCATTGTAACTCATTGCAACGTATTACACACATCAGTAGATACAATTGGCTCCTGGGGTACAGCAATGTCACATCTCACTTTCCTTATACCTGTCAGAACCGTGCCACACTTGAGGGGTGCATAATACCCTGAATCTTCCATGACAACTTTATAAATGGGACTCCTTGTCAATAGAGAAAATAACCACACACATCTTTCCCACAAGAGGATAATGCCAGCTGGCTTTGGACAAATCCACCTGTTGAAATTCACATGACCCTGGGGACACGCATAGTGTTGATAGAAGAAACATTGCTCCATGATAGAAGAAACATTGCTCCGTGACAGGTGGGGAGGATATTTGTTGAGGTGTCATAAACCTATAGTAAGTGGACCAACCACAGAGTGATTACATGGCACCAGCCATAACCATTCACCAGAAGCCAGGCTCTGTAAGGCAAAATATGTTATTGAGGATCAAACAGATGCGACTCAAAGTCACAGGCCTCCAATTAAAAAAAGAAAGAGCACGTATAGGCATGACCAACCACTAGCACTTGTACATTATAGATGAAGTATCAATATGGTAACAAACTGGTGTTTTGAAACTATCAATAGGCAGAATCTACCATCAAGAGGAGAACAAGACAGGTCTCTGTATTATAAAAAAACCATGATAGATTTAGCCCGGAGAGGGGTTCTGTGCTGGGGTGGTATTTATATTCTCACCCATCAATTTGTTAATGAACTCTTGCAGGCCTCCACGATCCTGGTTCCTCTTGTTGGACCACAGTGGTTTGTGATCATGTGGGCTTGGCTGAGGAGCCTGTATTCAATATATTTGGATTTCACAATCGGTCTCTTAGATAAGAAGCTTCTACAGTTCTCTGCCGTGGAATTGGATACATCTTGTCCCAGGAGGATAGCTCAGCGGCAGCGTGCTCGACTTGGAAACAAGACGACACGGAGCAACACAGGTCCCTGGGTCCGCGCTTAGAAACCTCTGTGTATTAAGTGCGTTATAAATAAAAATAACCTATCATCATAGCTACTGCCCTCTTTCCATTCCAGCTGTCCCAGCAGTTCAGTCACTAGTGTAAAGTACAGGAGGTTCACAATGATACCACAAGGTTCAATGGCTGAATCAGAGGTTTGCCTAAAACCTAGGTGGTGTGCCCTTTGAATAGCCAACACTATTGTTGGGGGAAGGGCTGTAGCAGAAACCTATGAAGAAAGCCAACCATCTATCCTCTGGCATGCTGTAAACTCAACATTGTTGTTTCTACATTGATCTTTCAAGATATGGGTCCTCATTACAACCCTGGCGTTAAGGTTAACCGCGCCGTAAAAGGCTGCGGCGCCGTTAAACCCTTAACGCCCGATTCACACTTTAATGCCTACTTTTTGCAGGCGTTAAAGTCCAACCCACTAAGGGACCTTGGTGCTAATTACAGCACCGTAATTTACGGTGCCGTAATTAGCGCCTTCCCCATTCCCATTGAGCCCTATGGACCAATAATGGGAATGGGGAAGGGGCCATGGTGAATGGGGATTTACCGCCCCGCCAACCTTGGAATGGGGCGGTAAATCCGCCATCTACCATGGCCGAATCCGGCATGGACCATGGTGCTAATAGCACCATGGTCCAATGCCAGGGTTGTAATGAGGCCCATGAACCCTGAGTCACATCACTGTAAGGTCATTTCAAGCTATCAAACCTTTTTGGTTTCATTCAAATAGCCACACACATGGGATTTGAATGCCCCAATGCAGATTATGTCCTCTGCGAGCCCTCACTACAGATGCTGTAGCCATCTGATTGAATCCAAGAGTTACCGTCAAGAGTCTGGACCAGAAACAGTTTTATAGAGGTATGTTCCGTCATCACTTCACAATGAAAGGGCTCACAGACGTACTAGGTAGGGATCCGATATGCATTTGGATCTTGCTACAAAAAGGGTGGTGATGTCTTCATTTGCCACATTTGGGGCGTCCATGTCAGCGTCTTTAAAGGAAGCTGCTGCTGGGCACCTGCCAATGAAGAGCCTCGTGTCATAAGAATGTTGCCTGTTGAGTGGCAGCAGTGCACCGTTTCTGCAGGGCAGTAGTTCTGTAAGTCAATACATTTTGGGCCCGATTCACACAAGCGCTTTAAAATGGCACAATCCCATAGGATAACACTCTGTAAATCAGGCTCTTTGTATTTCCCTGAGGCAATCGTTCAAGATATATAGGCTCTTCTGCTTGAAGAAATGTTTGGTGCATCCCTGTGCTTGCCTCTGCAATGATTCTTCGGATGTTGTGAGCTGTGTGGGATGTCCCGACCATATCCAGGCCAATCCCTCAATAGTTGTTGCCCTGGTGATCTTCCCCAAGTTGACCTGTGATAACCAGTCCCAGGGATGCCTTGAAGCCCAGCAATCTTGAGTCACCTGGCCTGCCTGTGCTTACCCATTCTTACCCAGTCCAAAATCCTTTCTTGCAACCTGTTACACACTGACCTCAGCAAGAAAGGGTAGTTGAAGCTACCTCTCTTAGCTATCAAATAATGTCAAGGTTTCCACAGAATGAATATGGTGCCTGGGTTGGTTGTAAGGTGATGCACCTAATCCTGCTAGTATTGCCCACATTGCAGCAGCATGTATTTATGAGGTGCTGTGTGCAGAAGCAGCACCCATAGTCCTATTTTGGCATCTTGCGAACCTGATAAGCTTAGCAACCCACTGAATTCAATATGCTCTTATTATCGCCACTCAGAAACAAGCTGACAACCTAGCTTTCAGAACAAGGTGTATAAAATCTTGCTCAACATCATTAACCCGGGTAGATCTAACTTGCCCTCTCCACTGCCCTCCACATGCACAAGCTCTTTATCCTCTTTCCAACCCATCACCCTTGAAGATTGCATTCAAAATGCATGCATGTTCTCTACAGGGTCACCCCTGCCAATCTATTGCAATCTAACAGAACAGTCACACCTTGGCTCCTGCCTTAACCACCCTCCTCAATTGCTTCTTCTCCCTTGAAGACCTGCAATCTGACCTTAAGAAAGGGATTATTGGGCCCCACTAGAAAAGAATCCCCTGCAGAGCCATCAGTTCTAACATTTCACCCAATCATAAACAACATTGGCTCTCTTGCCCCTGCACTTGCTGACCTCTGTAACCTCTACTTTGATACTGGTTCTTTCCCCTCCTCCCTCAAGCACTCCCTTGTGCGCCCCATCCTTAAAAGACCATCAGCAGACCCTACCTGTCCAGCCAACTACTGCCCTATCTCCATCACCCCCTTCCTGGGAAAACTGCTGAAGAAGTTGGCCATGTCCCAACTCAGCTCTCACAATGAACTTATGTGTGGTCTTCACGACCATCAATCTGGATTTCGAGCATCCAGAGGCACAGAAACTGCTCTTTTGAACATCTGTGAAGAACTGCTTGCCTCCCTGGATTCCAACTCCCCAGCTGTCCTCATCCTTCTTGATCTCTCCTCTTCATTTGACATGGTCAATCACTCGATCCTCATACAAAAGCTCCACAACACCCTTGGTATCTCAGAGCGGCCACTGGCTGGCTGACATCCTTGCTTACTGACCGCTCCTCTCAAGTCATCTTGGGCTCCGTCTCCTCCCCTACTTCCTTCTCCACATGCGGTGTCCCCTAGGGCTCTATCCTCTTGTATTTGCTCTTTAACATCTGCCTCACTCAGTTGGCACTCCTCCATCTCCCCACCTTCCAGTGTTATTCTGACAACACAAAACTCTTCAAACATCATGCTCACACTCTTGACCTTCCATTGTACCTGACTGCCTTTCTGCCATACAGAACTGGTGCACTTCCAATGATCTCTGCCTCAATGCCAGCAAAACAGAGATCCTTCCTATTGGGACCCCTGTCCCTGACTTATTCCCTTCACTCTAGCCTTCCTCTATGGGCTCTCTCCCTGCTCCCTCTTCTGAAGCCAGAAACCTTGGAGTCATCTTCGACTCCTCTTTCTCCATCCTCCCTCACACTCAGGACATTGTGAAAAAAAAACACTATCAGCTCTTCCATCTCAAAGGAATTCTACCTTTTCTCACCTTCCCCAAGAAGCTAAATGTTACCAGAGCCCTGGTTATCTCTAGGCTTGAGTATTGAATCTTCCTTCTTCCACTCTGCGACCTCTCCAGCTAATTCAGAATAGGGCAGCAAGACTTATCCTTATCCTCATGCTTAGGGATCACATCTCTCCTGCCTAATAAAGTCTTCACTGGCTCCCGGTTGCTTCACGGATTAAATTCAAATACATCTGTATCATTCCCAAGGCTGTCTGGGGCCGGGGTCAATGCTATCTTCACTAGCTCTTACTAAATACTCCCCCGCTAAACCCTTGCACTCCTCTGGCACCAACTCTTTGTGTGTAATGTGTTTCGCTAAATAGAGGGCGGAAGGCTGTTTGCTTTCCTCAGCTGGCTCCCTTCTTTGGAACAGCCTGCCCGTGCCTCTTGGTCTTGTGTAGGACTTTCTTGAATTCCAGAAGCTCCTCAAGACTTTCTTCTTTAACTCCTCCCCTCCAACTTTCCTCTGCTAATATCACAGTTGCTTATTGATGTGCAGGGCCATTATGCATCCTCTGGGCCCTGACCTCCCACGCAGAACTGCCGCCAGCTTCTGTCTATCCTCAGCACTTGCCTGGGCTCATGCTCTTCCCTGGAGTCTAGCACTTAGCCTTCATTGCACTTCACCTGTTTCTTCACCCATAAGCACCACAGCACCTATCCTATTCCCCCTCCCTCTTCATTTGCACGTTCTGAACACTCACAAGGCATAGTAGGTTTGTCTCACACCCCCACCGACTATATTTAATATTCCTTTATGTATTTAATTATTTAATTGTTCAATTATTTCACATCCTCTTGTCCTTTCCCTGTTGCCCAGTGGGTACTTTGAAACAGTATGTACTTCCTGTATAAGCGTGTGCCAAGCAAACAGTAAATAAATAAACCCATTCAGGATTAAAATAGAGGACAAAATGGCCACTAACCAGCTTTTGGACGGACTACTGCCAGAAAGAATCTTCTTTCACAACTTTCAGGCAGGGTCCAACCCAACACACAGCATGGAATCCACCCGGCTACCCTCAAGGAGGCTCTCCAGGCCTTGAAGGACAAGAACTGACAAGTCATCTTTTTTCTTTTTGACTTGTCGGTCAACCACAAAACCTTGATCCAAAGACTACAAAACTCGTTGTGCATCCAAGGACTGGGGCTACAATGAATATCCTCCTCCCTTCAGGACACTACCTCTAGGTGAAACTTGGCTCCTTCGGCTCCGAACACTTCACCTCTACTTTTGGCATTTAACAAGGCTCTGTCCTCACTCCACTCATCTTTAACTATTACATGAAACAACTTGCCGGCGTGCTTGAACCCTTCTCCTTTCCAGCTCTTTACAGATGACACTGATTGATTACCTTCAATTTACAAAATTCTACCAACACATCCCAGGGCATCACTAAATCCTTTGTTGCACCCTAGAACTGGACCATTGACAACAACCTCTGCTTTAATGCTGCAAAAACAGAGATCATCATTCTTGGTATGACCTCTCCCCGTCCTCTCCATTTTGCCTGCCCCCCTACCCCTCATGAGCCTTAGTTCCATGCCTGTCAATGAAGCAAATCGCAGCTGTTTCCTTCACTGCACACTCCCTTTCACCAAGCAGATCAGCATACGGAAAATGTTGGTGACCTGGGCAATCCTCTGAGCCCGAGTTTACTACAGCAATAGCTAGGGTCGGGCTGGGCCATACAATTGTCTTGGGCACCAACGAAGAAGTGTCCCACAGTTGCAAATGGCAATTCATTCCTTTCATAACTGTTTGAATAGTACCCAAGGGCCAGTTTTTGGTAAAATGTGATGCAAATTGTGCAATTTAAAGAATATTTATTCAGCAACAGTGGTCAAAGCTACTAGCCGTATAGTAAAGTAACATCAAACTGCCCCACATTGGCCAAATAGGTGGTGCACTTTGATCCCCAAAAAATGCCCCTCACGAAATGTTTGCGTTTTTGGTTTGCTCGTTGCACTATTGCCTTATAGGCCTGTCGGACCTGGCAATAGCATATGCCTGGGCCTCCCAAAACACATTACCCACATCACACAACTCATCCAGAACAAAGCGGTCAGGCTCATCCTAAAGCATAGGGCATACAATCACATAAAGCCAGCCCTCGAGTTCCTGCATCAGCTTAATTTGCTAAAAACCATCCGCCGTCCCCCCGGTGAGCAGGTGAGTCACCTGGAGGCCCCTGGCCCCAGTGAGAACTTGGGCCTTCGCCCTGTAGCCCCCAGACCCCCGCGTGCTGCCTTGCAGCCCGGCTCCCTCCCCTGTTTGTCTCCTGTCCCAAATCCCGCCTCCCAGCCCTCCCTCCACCCGTGATTGGTTGCCTGCACTCAGGCACCGAGGACTGCTCGCTGCACTTGGGGATCATGCCTTTACCATCCGGCGTCCCCCCGGTGAGCAGGTGAGTCCCCTGGAGGGCCTTGGCCCCAGTGAAATCTTGGGCCTTCGCCCTGTAGCCCCCAGGCCCCTGCATGCTGCCTTGCAGCCCGGCTCCCTCACCTGTGTGTCTCCCGTCACAAATCCCGCCTCCCAGCCCTCCCCCACCCGTGATTGGTTGCCTGCACCAGGCACCTGCACCTGAGGGGATCACGCCTTTACCATCCGGCATCCCCCCAGTGAGCGGGTGAGTCCCCTGGATGCCCCTGGCCCCAGTGCAATCTTGGACCTTTGCCCTGGAGCCCCCAGACCCCGCGTGCTGCCTTGCAGCCCGGCTCCCTCCCCTGTGTGTCTCCCGTCCCCAATCCCGCCTCCCAGCCCTCCCCCATCCGTGATTGGTTGCTTTCCTGGCCTTAACGGTTCCTCCCAGGGCAGCCCATTGCAGCCCCTTCGGCAAAGGGCTGCTCCAACAAAGACGGCTCCAAGAAGTGTCAGCAAGTGTCCGCAGGGGAAGCAAGGGAAGCCAACAGACACCAACAAAACTGTAAGTGTGGCATGGGTGGGGGTAGAGCAATCACTCTACTCCAGAAAGCCCCTGCCACTCTACCTTACCTTTCCATAATGTTGACTGCCATAAAATTACAACATCCACACTAAAGAGATTAATAACCATCAGCCAAAATACATTCTTGGATGAACTATAAATGTAGCACTGCACTACGCACTAACATACTGTTATGTTATGATAGGTGCCATTTATATAGCGCGTTATATACCATTGAAAGATCCGCAAAGCCAGTCCTAACTGACCTATAGAGAACGGTCAAAATCAGCCTGTGTCACCTTAGACAGGTGTAATAATCGTTAGCATGCGCCACATCTAGATGGAATTGTGAACGATAGCATGTGCCACACTTAGTTGGAATCCTCAACCTAGCCTGCGTCGCATTTGGATAGATTTGTAAATGTTAGCATGTGCACCCATAAAGGGAATTCTTCAGCCTAGCATGTGCCAGATCTACATGGAATTGTGAATATTAGCATGTGCCACACTTAGTTGGAATCCTCAACCTAGCCTGCGTCACATCTGGATAGATTTGTAAATGTTAGCATGTGCACACATAGAGGGAACTCTTTAGCCTAGCATGCGCCACATCTAGATGGAATTGTGAATGTTAGCATGTGCACACATAGAGGGAATTCTTTAGCCTAGCATGCGCCACATATAGATGGAATTGTGAATGTTAGCATGTGCCTCACTTAGTTGGAATCCTTCAACCTAGCCTGCATCGGATATGGATAGAATTGTAAATGTTAGAATGTGCACATATAGAGGGAATTCCTTAGCCTACCATGCGCCACATCTAGATAGAAAAGCAATTCAATGACTGATATGACTCTCCTGCCTAGCCTGGACCTAGCGTGCAATCATGAATCAATAACCAACCCACTAACAACTTCAATCCTCTGCATACACCTCTCAAACTCGAACCAAACACAACCACAAGCCTTAACGCAGCAAACCGCACAAACTTCACTACACTGCAACAACAAAACAAACTGCACATAGACTTGCACAACAGCAGGCGACGACTACCGACCGTAAAAACACCCCAAGCCCAGACAACGAACCCACCGGGCTGAGGCTGCCAACAACACATCACTGCTCTCTTGCACTTCTCCAGCTCATTCCCACTAACTCACTCCGCCCCTCCCTTTTTCAGAGCCGCCAAAGCGCCAGGGGACCACTCCGATGGTGATAGTGCGCAGTACAAATATCCTTTAACATTAACATTAACATTAAAAACAGAATTGTCTTCAGTTCCACTTGCCTTATTCATAAAGCTCTCAAGACTCAAAATATATCATCCCCCAAGAAAATTAATATCCTTGTTTGTTAAAATAATACTGGCTTCTACCTTAAGAAAGAACCCTCTGGGATAACGCTCCTTCAGTGCATGGGGCGCCTACGCGTGGAACTCGCTGACTGCTGATGTCCAACAAGAATAGGACTTTGCTAAATTGAAGTAAAAACTGAAAACCCACTTCTTGAAACAAGCCTACCTTGCTGAATAACATTGCATCCTCTAAGAATTTCCCACCTGCCAGTCCATGGTCGATCTGAAATGGTTTCTTGACTGCACGTGCCCCCTGCTGCCCTGGTCCGTGGCTCTTACACTGATCTGAATTAATGAAAATCTGTGAATGATGAGCCTATTGTATCCCTCTTCCCTTGTCTTCCCCCATACACCTCCTCCTTTGGGCTAGTCCAAGTTATCTTGTGTTGCAGTGGGCGCTGAACAGGTACACCCAATGGTGTTGCAGTGTGTCAATCTTCTTCCTTCATCCTAACCTATCAGGTACTTCACAAAATGATGGTTCATGTCACCGCAGCACAGCTTCACAGGATCCTGCGCATTGTGCCCTCCTGTTGAGATCGGGATTTACACGGGCACCACTGAGTTGACCTTAAATGAGTGCCCGGGTAGATGCTGGATGACTACCACCCTTCGAAGTTCGACATGGTTGCATTGCAAAAAGGCATCTGAAGCGTATCTGGAGTACGTGAAGGTGGTGCCTCCTCTTGGGCCTGAACCCCAACACTGCCTGAGCTAACTTCTCTTTTGTGTATTACTCCACCCCCGCCTCCATGCATCAGGTCCGATCATGTACCCCCACAATCTTTCAGCACCCGGAAGCTACTTAATTTCACTTCCGGGGCAAGTCCTAGCTGCCTGCAGCCCTGGCTGTGCATTCTGCATGCTGTGGGGTGGCATGTGCGCCACGGTACCTGATTTATATTAAAAAAAAGAAATACTGCTGGTACTTTAGCTCCATTATTCATAGCAGCAACCAATAAGTGTAGCTGTTGGTGAAAGAAAGTGAAAATGTAACGTGCTCGTGGTGTTCAAATTATGAGAATTATGTTTATAAACTGGTGACAAAGCTCAGTGAGTGCAACTCTCACTTCAGAGATTTTCTTGCAGTCTGTAGTCAAAGGTTCAAATGCAGGAAGGGCGAATCGGCCCGTCAGACTTTTAACAGTCAATGAGCACTTTTTAATACGCCAGTGAGAGCACATATGGCAACATTTAGGGGCTCATTTTCGCCCGGCGAACCATTCATTGAAAGCATAAAAGGACTGCATAGGATCTTTACGCTGTTGATTAATGGTGTGGCCTGTTTTCATTCATTTGCATAGCGGAGAGGAGGGGTGGAACGCAACTTGCTTTTCTGCCACCTCCCTTCCTCTCCATCACACAAATGCTCCAGTATTTCTGTCGGCATGCATTGTCATGCCTATTGGGTCTGCTGTCCTTATGTGCCAGCAAAAAACAGGCAGGCCTCAGAGGGATCCATTGTAAACGTCACCTACCGTACCATGCCTGCATGGCAGGCGGCGTTTACTTCATTTGCACGTTGGAGTAAAAACATGGAGTGCAAAGCATGGTGTACAAGCTTGTGCTTGGGTGACCAGACGTCGGGTTTTCCCGGGACAGTCTGGGGAAATCACCCGACGTCCTGGGGTCCCGGGAGTTTTTTTATTTTACAAACCCCATCCGGGGTTTCGCCTATGGTCCCTTTTTTGCCGGGACCTGATTTTGAAATCCCGAACTCGGGTCCCGGCGCAACTCTTCCTGTGCGAATGGAGGCATGAAATGCTTTTCACTCCCCCATTTCCTCCCCTTTCCCCTGCCCCCTCCCCGGTGCTCTCCTCCAATGAGAGGAGTGTGCCTGTTAGCACACCCCCTTCCATGCCCCCAGCAACGGGCCAGCGACATAGGAGTAGGACTAAAGTTTTACTTTAGTCTTACTTCTATTTCCATGGCCCGTCCCGGTTTTTTGTTTTAAAAATCTGGTCACCCTAGCTTGTGCGACACCTTCTTTTGTCCTGCACTTACCACTCTGAAAAGTAAATGACCCACTTACGTGTATGTCAACACTTAACAGGTCCCTGCCACCGAATTACACGGCTCAATAAAATGAGCCCCATTGAAGTGAGAGGATTCTTGTATAAAACACTATTTAAGAAATTGGTTTTATTACAGAATAGCAAAATAAATAATTTAATTCTGAACTAGACACAAGAAACGCTTTCATCTGCACTCAGACCCTCTAACTGTAGGTACCTCTACAACCTGTGGTCCGCTCATCTTTTTGCTCGAACACAATGTACATAAACAGATTGGCACCACATTTTCCATACACGTTCCACTATTGGTGGATTTTTTGGGGCTCCTTGATGCCCGGTGTGGGCACCTATACACAAATTAGCTGAACTGCGTTTAGGCTGGACTCTTACTGGCTCTGTCTGTTCTGACTGACAGCTTCTCCGCGCGAGCCTTCCAATTTCGGATTGCTTCAGTTTGCATGGCCTTGAATTGCATGTCTAGAACATTGACTGTCACCTCCCCTTAGGACAGGGAATGACAACACGAAAGAATTGTCAAGCATAGGAACAAAAGAGTAAAAGAACCTTAATGTGCTATGACATCCGAAAAGAAAAAAAGCGATGCCTTCAGGGAGCAAATCAGATAAGCCGTGTCCTTTTGCTACTATGCTTGCTCTGCATGCATTGGCAGCTGAACATACACCTGAAATCAACAAATTCTATTTAAAAAGTGACCCTAACATTTAATAGAAGAACATCTGACTGGCCGCAATGGGGTGACATGGCAACACAATCACAAAGCCAAATGTACACGCTGCCTATAATCTCTAGCATATATAGGGACACTATGGAAGTTCTCAGGCAGCCATTTACATATCCAGGCATTCCTTTATGCTTGTTCCATAATGTGCACAAGATATACATTAAGAGAAAGAGAGAGAGGGAGAAAGGGAGAGGGAGAGATGATGAAACTGCGAGCTGCCTGCAGGCGTAGGTGGGAGGTAGAGGCATCAGAGGAGTTGGGCTGGAGGTGAGGTATAGCAAAAGGGAAGAGCAGCATCCTCTTCGTCTCCCCATAGGGTCAGACTTGACCAGTGACCCTACACTAACCTCTAACTCTCAGACTCATATCTTAACCAACACCAATACTCTTCTTCAATAGCATTCTTCAGTGACCCATCATTACACAAACAGCCATCTTGCTGCCTAACTAGAATCCACCCAGATCAAAACCCTCTTCTGACCTTCAAACCACACAATAACCAACCATCACACATCCCATGGCAATCTCCTCCCTATGACTTTGCTTACACAGGTCGGGAAGAAGCCCATGCACACTATCCGGCATGAAGCAACTGGACTGCTTTGCAATTTCACCCTGCAACACACATATCACCAGATGGTTCATAATACTCGGATGCTGATCCTCATCAGAGGAGGGTTCTTTTGGTCTGACTCACACCACCATTTCAGCAGCAGCAGCCTTGCCCTTGGCCCTTTTCCGTACTAACCAGCCCAGACAACTCTCTATCAGTGCCGAAAGTGCCAAGGGACCATGCAAATGTCAGAAGGTATGTGCATAAGACTCAACAAAAAAAAATCTTCTCAATCGTTCTTCTCCTTTTGATACAGTAAACTATGCCATCCTACTCTATCACCTCTGTGATAACCTGGGTATAACTGATCAGGCCCTGGCCTGGCTGACCTCCTTTCTCACTGACTGACCCTCTCAGATCCAACTGCAGTCTTTCCTCTCTTCTATCTCTCGCTCTACTTGTGGTGTTCCTCAGAGGTCTAAACTTTCTGCCTGGCTTTTCAACCACTAAATGGCACCTCTTGCCCACCGTATCGCTACTTTCTGCTCCAACTTTCAGTGTTATGCCGATGAAACCCAGCTCTCTTTCAGGCTCCACTCAGCTGCTTCTTCTCCTTCTCTTATACCAGAGTTTCTGGCCACAATTCAGGAATGGTGCGCAGTCAATGATCTCTGCCTTAAAGCCAGTAAGTCTGAGATCCTCCTCTTCAGAACACCAGCTCCTCTCATTTCCCCTCTCTCTCCTTGGCCACCCACAATGGGCCCTCTTCCTGCTCCTTCCTGTGAGACTAAGAACTTTGGGGGTCATCTTTGAATCCACCCTCTCCTTCTCTCCTCACATCTCTGACATCTCTAAGAAGTCAAACTATAAGCTGCACCTCCTCAGAGGTATTCTTCCTTTCCTCACTGTCTCCAGAGCTCTGGTCCTCTGTAGGCTTGACTACTGCAACAGCCACTTTCTAAATCTTCCTGCCTCTACTCTCCAACCTCTAAAACATATCCAGAACGGGACTGCAAGACTCGTCCTTGGCCTAAAACCCATAGATCGTATCTAACCAGCTCTGAAATCTCTACACTGGCTCCCTGTGGTGGCAAGGATCAAGTTCATGACCCTTTGCATTGTTCACAAGGCTTTCTGGGGCCTTGGACCTCACTACCGCCAACTCTCTGTTCCTAAACATATCCCTTCTCCAGCTCTCCACTCAACCACCACCAACTCTCTGAGGGTCCGTCGCTTTTCCAAGCAGAAAGTTGGGGGCAGATCTCTTTCTTCGGCTGGGGCATCCCTCTGGAACAGCCTCCCTGCCTCACTCATACTTGAACAAAATCACCTCCTGTTCCGGAAGCAACTCAAAACCTTCCTTTTTTTGCTTCCGCTTTCTCTCTTTCTCTCTTCCTCTCCCCTGCTGATGTCCCAACTGCTCCACGCACTGGTCACCTGTCTACCCTCTGAACTTGGGCCCAGGCTCCTGCATGTCCAGTTGCCGTTCGCATTCCCTCCTGGCTCCCCCAGCACTTGTGGTCTGTATCTGCAACCCTACAGTCCCCTCACTCTGCACTTAAAAGCCACCCCCCGGCTGCACTTATTGAGTTAGCTGCACTTAGCCACCCGCTGGCTGCACTTGAGTTACCTGCACTTCTCCCATACCCACCTCTCCCCTTCCTCTTCCCTGCACATGTAAGATCTGAATGGCATAAGGCCTAGTAAGATCGCTGTTTTGTCCTCCCTCTGATTCCCCCTTGTTGTCTTGTCGCGCCTAGAAACACATGTGTACAGGCACGTTATAAACGCCATGTCATAACATAGAACATAACACATATAACACATAACGTAGAGCCAATGATGTTTTCAAGTTTGTTTCTAGAGGCAACAACTCACTTCTAAAAATCTAAAGAAAAAAATGTAACTCCAGATACATTGAAAACCTAGCACCTCCCACCAGCCAAGATATACGTGGCCTTCTCTTGCCATCAACAACATTTCACACTAACAAGTACCTGACAGTCAGTGATTAAAACAGTCAGCGTTGACCTGCACTCCCAATATGATTAAACCTGCTGTTAGGCTATAATCCTACTTTGAGCTTGAAACAGTACGAGACCAATGTGCCTTTTTTAATAGACCTAAGAAGAGACGCCTCACTCCACTCCAGTTTGTTTTCTATTGTGTTTTCTAGCTTCCCTCCCTCTCGCTCCATACCTTGCTTTCCTATTGTTCTATGTCTCCAACCCTCTTTCTCACATTTATTTTGCTCATTTAGGTGAAAAGTCGTTGTATTTTCACATCATATGAACAGTCAGAAAACCCTTAGGAAGGACCAGATGAAAATGGTTTTCAAACACAGAGTCAGGTAATATCTCGGATGGCGTTGTGTCATTTAGATCTCTGAATGCAGGGACTCAGCTCCAAAGAAATGCAGAAACAGATCAATTTTGTGATACACATGTATGCATTTATGTTCTCTCTCTTTATGGGCACATTGCCTTCAGAGGTATCATTGTTTCCAAACTTTTCATATAGGATTTGAGATGAAGTCTGGTGTTTAGAAGCCATAACGGAGGACCAGGGGGCTCTGCGGCTAATATGTGATTCAATGCCTGGAGGTGGAACGCAATGGATCCCCCAGAGCTCTCCACCTCACCATGGAAGGTGCCATAGGGTAGTCAAACTAACCGTTCCACTGTCATTAAATTCAAAGTATTCCTTAATCTTTAATTGTAGCTCCAGCCCTACCTCCCTATCCTTCAAGAGAAAGTTGCAACATGTCCAAAGGCACACATCTTTCCCCTCAATAGCAACACAAGCCTATGCCAGATCATTGTCTGACCAAAGAACCACACAAAGATCAACCGCCAGGACCCAAGGCCATGCCACCTTCTTTATCAAAACCATCTCAATCCGTAAGAAATAATCTTGAGACACTGAATAAAAGGTATAGAGTGGACTATCCACGTGTAGGGCTACACACACTTCCTTAACCCCCAAAGAACCATCAAGCTCCCAAAACCTCAATTAGACTCTCTCCTGTTCCTTAAGGATATGCGATGGCCTAGAAGATGACATATCTCTCCTAAAATCCAACACCATATTAAAGTCCCTGTCCACCAATAGGAGACCCTCAACAAACAGCTGAAGCTTATGGCACACCACTTCCCAGAAATGCAACTGACCGTGAATATGGCAATAAATTGACATGTCTTTTCCACTTTAACATTACAAATTCCACCAATCAGTATGGAAACTGCTCTGTTCTATGGGGCCCTGTGGCAAAATAAACCCCATCCACCCCCCCCCCCCCCTCATGGAAGCTTCCTTACCCCGAAGCAGGTGAGTCTCTTGTAAACATAGCACACCCAACTTCAATCTCCTGAACTCTCTCATAAACAATGTCCTTTTAGTCGGTGAATTAAGACCTTGAATATTCAAGGTGCCTATGTAGGCCCAGATTCATGTCCGTCAACATATCACCCCCTCAAATACTCTGAAACAGGCCTTTAGAACCCTCATGGGGGAAAAAACTACCCACACATAGATCCCATGACTACCTTGAAAAAAAAGACAAACATACACGCCCTGCATAACTCAAAACATCACAAATAATTCCAACTAAAACAAGAAAGTCCCCCCAAAAACCTCACCCACTCTCTCCGTACCCATCCCTACCCCAAGGTTTTCAACACCCCCTCTCATCATCCCAGAGACAGAGCTGGACCATCAGTGCTCCAACCCCAACCCCCCCCTTCACTGCATCTCCCCGAGCTCACTATCCCAACGGTGCTCCCCAACAAAAACAAATAACACCATCAAACACTCGCGCCCAACTGGGCCGGTATCAAACTACAGAATTACACCCTCCGACGACCAAACTCCCTGAACATCGTCAAGCTTTCCAAAGACCACAAAGGGATGGTATTACAAGACATGCACAGCAAAATCTCAGAAACTTCCACAATCACTTCTTTGGATACAGGGTTTTAAGCTTCTTAAATTTCCTAGCACCCTCATCCCTTTTTCACCTGTTTCTCCACTCATGGGCCCTCTCCCTGTCTTGCAGCTAGCTTTCCATGTCTCCACTGAAATCCAATTAAAACTGTTCCTCTAAAAACCTTATTATATCATCCACAGTTAATGCATAATGTATGCCTTCCCCATCAAACACAATATAGAACGGGAACTGTAGGAAAGTTGTGTGCCAATGTACTCTGCAGTGTAACATATGGGTTATTAACATGAATTACTAACATGGTTAACTAACAAGGGGGTGGTTCTAGCAGTAGGAATTGAAATGGGGTAATTTTGAACCAAACAGCTGATGTAGGGTTTAGTAGATGCAAACAAATACACTTGCTGGGGCTTTGCAGTGAAGAGTTAAAACTGCACTTGCAGGTGAATTTCTGTGAGGCTGTGGTCTGGGGCATTGACAATCAGAGTTTGTGAAATAGCCATTGTTGTGAGCGGGAAAGAGGAAGGAACTGTGTTACATTATCGAGTGAGCCGAATGCTGTTCAAAGCTCGTTTAGTGCTGAGCTGGAAAATTACACGAGATGAATGCAGAAAGGGTTGGAAGATTCTCGAACACACTGTCATGTGTTAAAGTTGGGTTTGACACAAAAAAGGGGCTGGAGTTGAAGGATGTGACATTGCCAGATCGGTGGGTAAAAATGTGCAGGATCGATATGTGATAGAGGAGAAAGGGCTAGATTCCGGAGAAGGATTTATAATGGTCTGTAAGCAGATAAGGGGTTCTTTTGCCTGGGGATGTGCTGCATGGCTTGTGGCCAGCTGTGGGCAGTAATGGAGTCCATGGTTTGACTTACTGACGGGCTGAGACTTTAAAAAACTGGGCAGAGATTTAACAAGTTCTGACTTCGAGCAAGGCCTGATGCTGGGGTTTCTGAAATTTGAAAGAGATCTGGGGCTTACCAGAAAGCGTTTTTCATCCTTTGTTGGCATTGAAGGAGAAAGCCAGTCTGTCTCGTTTGGTAGCTGTGCTGTTCGAGCATAAGTTATTGGGCTAAATCTTGCTGGGCCCTTGAACTGGGACTTTGAGTGAAAGCAATATCTGTGGTAGCTGGCAGTGTGACAAAGAGCAGCACAAGCTGGGGCTGAGCTAGAAACTACTGCTGATTCGAGCTTAGACTGCAGACAGGCCAGAAGGGCTGGGTTCACCAAAGTGTCATGTGAAGTAAAAATGAGTATCAATAGGGACCAAAGTAACTGGAATCTCTTGCAGTGGAGAATTGGCTAGGTCAAACTGACTCAAAAGGCATAACTCCCTCTATCCCTAAGGTAGCCAGGGTAGGGTAGGACATCTGCATGTCTACACCTTTGCTCCTCAACACAGGCTGCCTAGAAAATTGTTGAAGCAATTCCTTATAGCCCCCTCTGCCACCACTCAAGTCCTTGAAAAATGGGCTGATGCTACAGCCATGGGCCTCAACAGCCATCATCCAAAACAATGGTGTCCCTGGTCACGTCCGTATCAAAGGCCTCACCAGGAGCCCAGGGCCTCGACCCCGCCACATTCGGCACATCAGAAAGTCCTCCCTGATGTTGTTCCCACTAGGCCACGGCCCAGCACCCACTTTCACCCCTCACTTCCTTGAAAAACAGGCTGCGGCAACACCCATCGCCTCAGGTGCTAACATCCACAACAATTGAGTCCCCGGTCTCTTCCGTATCGCAGGCCATTTCCATAGTCTGGGGCTTCTACGCCACCACACCTGGCACACCAAAAAGTTTTCTCTGGTGATGTTCCTACTGGGCCACCACTCAGCCCCCACTTCTACCACTCACGACCTCAAAAAATGAGCTGTCATCCACACCAAGGGAGCCTCCAGTCTCTTCCATCTCGAATGCTGCCCAAGTAGCCCTGGGCCTCTTCACCGCCTCACCAGCAAAATGGAACACAACACTGCTCCTATGCATGGCAGGGTGCATCAAGAGCCTGTGACGTGTCTAGGTCTAGCGTAGCCAGCACTCCAGCTTATGCAAACAGCAGCACAGGGCATAGGCTTTGCAGAGCATTACTGGGCTGCAACCATCTTGTCCATGCCCCGTGGTGGCCTCCTAACTGCCATTTAGTAAACTTCTTTTTACAGCAACATGCTGGTCTAGACACCCGTTCCCTGCCATACTATGCTCTTCCCAGAGACACTCTATTTCTTGATACTGTGATTAGAATAAGAATTGTCCTGGGTGGACAGCTGAAAAGCTTTTTATTTTTCAATAATAGGGATGGACTTTGGACCTCTGGTCCTCTAAGAATAAGATGTAGAACAGGGAAGGACTTTAGATCGATGTTTCTTTAGAATAGGTTCTTCACCACAGATTGTGTTTCTCCTCATATCTTGCACTGTTTTGCTTAGAAAGGTCTTCCCTTAAGTTGCTATAACCTGCAGGCCATCATACAACCCTCACTTAAGAAACTAAATAGGTATTTGCTCGAGTTGTGAGACCCTGACCCATGAGAGCAATTCCTACACCCTAGGATGGGGAGGGTTGTGGTGGGTCAACATACTCTTTCTGGGATTAAACACCAAAACAGCCTTTTCATGTTGTGTTGCCTTTTGTTTTACTCCTCATCCTGACTCTAGAAATAAACCTTCTTTAAGAGAACTTTCTACTCCAATGTGTGTGTTCTGTTTCCCCAAGTCATGATAAATGATGAAATGGCACAGTCAAAATTGTGTCAATAAGTGTAAAAGAACAAACTTTGGCCACAGCAATCACTGCTCAATTCCATGCATTAACTTAATCACTTCAAAGATATCTTTGCCAAACACATTTGCAAGAAAAGGTAATGTTACAATTTATATAAGATGTTTGTCCCAAAATGTAGATAAGATGTATTGTTTAAATAAGTACATGGGGTAAAAGACATAAAATAGCATTGACAGCTATCTTGTTTTAATGGCAGAGAAGCATTGGCAATTCCAACACTTTGAGCTTTATGTAGGCATGGGAAAGGCACTTACCAGGCATTGCAGGAGTGGTATTAACTGGCCATCGATGGTAGCAAATGGTGCCTGCAGCGCAGTGCCTGGCAAATGCCTAATACTTATACACATGACAAAACTGTTGGCATTGCCAATGCTTGTTTATAACAGGCCTTCAGTGAAGCACAAGATAGGTGCTTATAAATGGAGTGGCTGAAGATAGACATGGTTAAGACATTTGTCTTACACCAGTAGTCGGTTTACGGCTCCAATTAAGTCATTAACTTCCAGAAAACCCATTTGAAAAAAACGCTGGTAGGCACTTTAAGTGCAACGTTTGATGGTAAGGCTTGATTAAAGCAAGCTGAAAGAGTTCCCATGAGGAGGTGTTTGGATGGGGAGGGGCAGGAATGTGGTTGGAATGGCCATATGAATTAGCATGGCCATGTGCAGTCAATGGGTGGTTATATAGCCAAATAACACATACAAACAATGTGTCCCTCCTCATATGCCATTTCTCCCTATATGTACTCTAATGCAATAGTTTTGTCGTATAGGTGGCACTTGTGCCACCTAATAGCCCAAACTAAAAAAGATTTTCAGATTAACTCAGTTTTTAATAGACGATACCTGCACCCGCTTGTTAATAGCCAGTTGGTGTCTAAGGAAATACCAAAGGAGATGCATGCCTATTAGGGAAGAATGGGTCAGCAAGTGCACAGAATTAGTGCTATGAGGCCATCTTGTTTTCGCTTGCATATGTACTCGAGTTACTCAGTCTGCTTCCACCTTTAATTGTTGCATGGAACAGGTGTTTAAGTGCATGTTCAATGAAAGGTATAGCAAGGCAAAAAATATGCATACATTAGTCTTTCACCATATTGCCATGTGGGTCAGATGATACCAGTTTTTAATGGGTAGCCTTCGTGCCAGCAATGTGGCTTTGCTTGCAATTGGTCAGGCATATAAGGAAATCCCAGTCTGACAACAGCAGAGGTCTCGAGTCCCCCATGCCATGTGTGAAGAGATCATCACGTTATCATTTTAGTCTTTGCTTTTTGGAATGTGTACTTTTGCTTTTTCCATGTAAAATTCGGGTCCCAGGATTGTACTATATAACCCACACAGGCATTGCATGGCGAAACCTGTGAACTCTGCAAGAGAGTGTTAGGGAGCGCAAGGTGTTTTCTATGCAGTAAACTGCTTATTAGAGTAGCCATGGGCTGTTGTTCCCTGTGCACACAAACCTTGCAATAAGGCCACCTTGTTCTTCCGCCCACATGTTTTATTGTATTCAAAAGACCTCCTTTAGTAATGTTTCTTTCTTGACACAGGGGTATGTTTGGGCTAGTCAGCGTTTTGCGCCTGTAAACCACATAGAGCAAAGTAGAATGAATATAGGGACTCGACTGTGCATGTGAATAATGGATCAGGTGATCAGGTCTACATAGAAAAAGCAGAAGAGGTAGATGCCCCCAAAGATGGGGCTTCTTAAAACCTTGTCAAGTGGCATCAGAGAGTTACAGTAGATTTGCCAATTATACAGATGGCGAATAGACCACATGCATGGGATAAGGTTTTTTTTCGCTATAATCATCAACGGACATAGGCTATTGACCATGTATGCTCTTTACTAACTTTTATGGCAGTCTAAGGCAGAACTGCTATCATTTACCCACTAAATCCCTCCAAAATCTCCACTTTGTCAGTCCCCTCCCAAGTTATATCATTGTCTTCCCCCCACTTCCTACTTATCAGAAATATTGGAGTTTGCATGCATCAGATATGTGCCTTCTGTCACAGATAAACAGGGTGAAAAATACCTGTTTTTCCATGGGAGGCGGCTCAACTGTATTGTGCCTTTTCTCCTAGAAAGTTAAGACAGATGGTAGTAGGAGCAGTCATAAACCCTTGCCTTAACCACACTGATGCACTTCGCGCCAGCCTTACTAACTCCTACATTCTAAAACTTCCAGGCTGGAAGTTCCAGCAGTGCAGAATAGCGATTCACTCACTTCCTGTCAGGCAGCGCATACTATTCAAAGTCCTCTGTCTGATCCTCTTTACATCGTCTGAGGAGGTATCAATAGCATGGCACCCCAGGTCCTGTGGGTAACCAGCCATGAGGTTCCTGTAAACCTTTGTCTCAGTGGCATAGAGTTTCTCTAACTGGAGGACCTTTGGAGTGAGGCAAAAAAAGCTCCAAATGTGCATTAGAGAGAAGAGAGTTGATAAAAAAAAGAGTGTTGTGATCTTATTGGAGCCATGTGTCGGATCCAAATCAGTATGGAGAGTTGTTAGAAGGGATTTTCAGAACTAGCACTCTGTGTTAGTTCTGAGAGGCCACCTTAGTGAATGTGCTAGCACTTTTCACACTTAGGAACTCATTTTCATCAGGGGCATAACATTAATGGAAGGCGTAAAAGCCTGGCATAACTGGACGGCACATTTTCGTCCATTTGTATGGGGAAGCGGAGGGGCGGAATGCAACTTGTATTTGAGCTGGCTCCCTTTCTATATGCCATACAAATTCCCCAGCACTTAAACCTAATGCATTGTCATGCCGGCACAAATGTTTGAGACCCCTATGGAGCCCGCCGGCTTTATGCACCAGCATAAAGTCGGCAGACTCCATAGGGATCCAATGTACTCACAGCCTGCGATGGGCAACGTTTACTATTAAATGCTGCCTACCATGCTTGCATTGGCAGGCAGCATTTAATTGCAATTGTACACATTGCCTCCCATGCAAGCCTTGGAGCATTTACTCATTTACACAAGGGAGAGCAAATGTGCAGGACAAAAGGTGTCATACACATGTGTACGCCACCTTTTACCCTGCACATCTGCACTCCAGCATGCAAATGACCAAAATGTGTCAGCTGCGAGCCACCTACCTGTATGTCTAAACGTAAAGGCACCCCAATGCCAAATTACGCCCTGAAGCCAAATGAGCTCCTATAGTCCTACCAGACTCTCTCTGAGTAGCATACTCTGAGCAGTAAGGCAGAGTTAAGAGATAATAGCATTGACAGAGGCAGCTTTTGGTGGCAAGGGTCAAATAGCACCTGAATGGGCACCAGGATTGTAAATGATTCATGAGTGATGCCCCATGTGTAAGGAATGTTTTCAGTGTTGGGGTCTAAATATTTCCTCAAATTAGCAGGCCCGAACATAGTGAGGCTGCCCAAAATACTTAAGGAGGGTTCGGGCGGTTTTCACCCCTGAGAATTTTTTTTAAATAATGTTATTTTATGTGGTATTTGCATAGTGCCTACTGCCATTGGTGTGAACTCGAAGAGCTGTGAGGATGATCGCCTTTTGGAAGACTGGAGTCAGAGGATTGAGAAGGGATGAAAGGAGTTGTAAAATGCATGTGTTCATTTATAGCCATTACAAATGTAGGTAGGGAAAGGCTAGGTCCCTAACAGCAGCCGGTCATTTTCTGGTGAGGGACGGGTGCTCTAGAGAAACCTATGAAAAAAGTCCATTACGAGGTGGGCGGTAAGGGATTACCGGCACCGGTAAGTGCACCGGTGCCGGTAATCCCTTACCGCCCTACTACAAGTTCCCTTTGCGGGCCCTCCCTTAACGCCTGGTTTTTCCAGGCGTTAAGGACGGGACCCGCAAAAGGGAACTCTGGAGCTAATAACAGTACCGCAATTTGCGGTACCGTTATTAGCGCCTTCCCCATTCCCATTGAGCCCAATGGGGGTTCAAATGGGAATGGGGAAGGGCCCTGGTGAATGGGGAATTACCGCCCTGCCAACCTTGGAATGGGGCGGTAAGGATTTGGAGGCAGCCATGGCGCTAATAGCGCCATGGTTACCTCCAATCTTGTAATGACCCCCAATGTCATGATTCACAGCCAGACATATCTGGTTAATATCTTCATTGGAGGGGCCTAAATAGTTCCGCAGATTGGTGTGACAGAGTGTAGCAAAATTATTAAGGGGATCTCAGGCCCCTCCTCCGCAAACATAGCTAATAATGTGTTGAAATTATGCATTTTGCAGCACACTGCAGGTAAAAAGCCATACAATTTACTGTTAGTAGTTTAAGGTAACAAATGAAACAATCCAGTAAATGCCATATCTACAACATTACACTACACAGGAGCACTTTACACCATGAGGCTGCAGCCACAACCTATCTGTGCCAGTATTAGTCATGGTAAATCCCTTGCATTTGGCTGCGGCCACAAATTACCAGTGTTAGTAATGGTCACTGTACACTCTTTGCATGAAGCAGCGGCCACAATCTGTCAGTAATGTGAACTGTAAATCACATTCATCTATGGCAGTAATAGTCACTGATTCTGTGCAAAACTCGAGCTGTGGTCATAATCTCTGTTTATCAGTCATGGTCACTGTAAATCTGTTGCATTAAACTGCTGTCAGAACCTAATTATGGCAGTAATGGTCTTTTGTATTCAGGCAGCAAATGTACACAAGGCAGCAGGAAACGGGCACAGCGCAGGGCAATGGGTGCAAGGCAGGAATGAAGCAAGGCATACAGAGTTGGTGATCCCGTGAGGACTAGAAAACTCAGGGAGCACTGGGAACATGCTGCTAAGCAACGTGGTTGCTTAGCAACCTAAGGTGTACTGGGCAGCAGATTGCTCCCCCGCCTCACTGGTTCTGCCACTGGATCAGGGGCATTATGTGCAAGCACACTTAAAAACCGTTAGAGTATTAGAGGTCCACATAGATGTTTACAAATATTATACTAGTTCCAAAACATATGCAGGTAAAAAATAAGAATACAATACATTGCACACACTGATATCTATTTATCTATTTATCTATCTACGACAGTCGTGCCCTATGGTTAGGGGGAAGACTGTGTAAATAGACTTTCCCCAAAATTCTATTGCTTATTACTTTTTTCCAAACAAACTTATTGCTATTTCATATCACAAATCTCGTTGTTACATTCCTTGAGGATCTTCTGTCTCTCTATGCCATCTCTTCCCCTGTTGACTCACAAATCCAACTTTGAACCTTATCCCAATCTTACATGTATCCCCCCTCGTGCCCTACCACCCACAAAAGGATCTGTCTCGAAGTCCGTTATCATGAGTGCCTTTCCATTTTACACTTACATTGCAACCTTCTAAGTACATAATGATTTCTATCAGTGTGCTCACGTGCGTTATACAACCTCTCTCTGTCTGATGCCCATATTGAAGCCTCTTGCCACGCCGTTGTCCCCATATTGCGAGCAGAGGGAAACCATTCCATCACTAGGTTGTTGTCCGACACATGTAGCAATTCTATAATTCTCTCCATGTGATAGAGTTCTCTAGCTTTTGCTGTCCATTCTCGCATGCTAGTGGGTCTAGCTCTTTTCCATGCCTCCGTGATTCAAGTTCTTGCTCCAAGCAGTAGATGGTCACCATATGTGTTGTGCTAACTGTATCATCCCGCTCTAGAGACACTCCAAATAGCAGCTTCAGTGGATGAGCGGCAAAGATTGTCACCCTAAATTTTAACTATATTGCTGAGAATGACCACCAGACATGCATTAAAGTTAAGAATTCTCTGCACCCCCTCCAATACAAATGTATACACATCTGATACCTTTTTCCCCAAATTAACTGGGATGGTTTCAGTGCCGGATTATCCTTTAGGACAGTGCACCTCTGAGGAATTTCCTATATTAATTTTGCAGTTGTATTTTTGAGGGAAAGAACCATGTTGGGATGAATGAGTTTGGTTTAGTTAGTTAGAATGGTTTAGTTAGAATGAGAGAATGAGTATGAGTAGAATTTTTGGGTTGAATACTTGATGTGAATTTTAATCAGTGATTTGTGCTTATTCAGCATTTGTCATCCAAATGGAAGTTGAGCCATTTAACACAATCATTGTTGTTGTATAACTAAAACTGTCTTTTCAACGTACAAATGCTCTTTTTTGTCTGTTTTTTAAGAAAATCCTTTTTCTATACACTAATAAAATTAATATCTTTTTAGTATAATCAAACTGGTTGAATATTTAATTTAAAAATTACCAGTCAGTAGTGCTTTGAAGCAGAGCACAACTCGCTCGACCGGGTACAGTACCCCACCCTGAAACTAAATTCTGCTCGCAAACACTTTTGCGTAAGCCTAAGGTTTTGAAACCTAGCAAGAGGGTTTTGCTTGACGAGCAAGGTAATTGACCCTCATAACTCCCTTAGTGTTTTGATAAGTGGCCTATTGGCCCCACTCCTTTTAGGGTCCCCTCAACAACAGATCAAAATAAAGCATTGCAGAAACATAGAAATATATTAGGAGATAATGTGCGAGGGGGGTTGCCATTTCGACTGCCTAGGGGCCTCTACAAGGTTTAATCCAGCACTGGGTGGTTTGCTATCTTTTGATTTGAACTGCATGCAGCGTGATGTCTTTGCCGCCTACTACAGGGAACACATTTTGTCACATGGAAAACATCTGAACTAATTTATGATACCTAATTAATTTGTCATATATGTAAAGTTTGAGACAACTAGGGAGACTGTTTACACAACCATATATGAGTGAATGGAGAACCCATAGAATATGGGTGCCCCATCCCTCGCAGACCTATAAATACTGGCAATAACTTCCAGTCAATATTAGTATCACAATTTCATTAATTAGATGCAATGTTCAGTGCATTCACAATTTACTGTTTACACAAAATACTTTTCATCACTCTTTAGGAAATAATGAGCATAATAGTTTGGTTTCATCTTTCTGTATTAAACTCATACATCTCATAACGTTCACTTTAAACCAAAGGTTTCATTTCATTCTGCTTTAAAACTAAGAAATTTAAATAAAATATCAAAGATTTTAACAACAAAAACAATCAAACAATCCGTTCTTTTAAGCAATTCCAAAATACCAAAAAATTCAAATAAGGGCTCTCAACGCATTTCGAGGGTTAGTCCCTCTTCTTCAGGAGCAATCAATTCATGTGTGTCCTTCAGTGGAATAGTTTCATATACATAGCAATGTCCAAAAAGTCGTGCATACACTTGCTTTCCTTAGATGTGGTAATTTAATTCAACCTCCCTCTTTGGTTAACATAAGATCACCATGTGGGATGATGGTTGCAGTGATTATTCTCTGGTAATAGGCTGTCCCCTGCAATTAATGTAAATAACATTGAGTTAAAAATGGGAATTATGAAGTTACCTGCAACGTGAGAAAAATGAGCTTGCACTTTCAAGTAGTGGTAGCCATAATTTACAGGTGAAACAACCTTTTGGGAACATTTAGTCTCCTCTCACGTAGTCTCGTGTTGAATTTCATGTACTGAGTTAATGATAATGTGATGTTCTTTCCGTCATCTAAGGGACAGAACAATACCTTACTACTAAGCCAAGCTAATTAGCAATCTAAATAAAAGTAGTTACTGAAGATTACACTGCATAATACTTACAGACGAAATCTCCAAGCAAGAGAGTGAAGAGTTCTGTCTAACGTGGCTGTTGCAAACCGTGCAATCGTTGCTAAGCAACCACAGGGCTTTATATGGCGTGCTCATTGTGGGAACCTGCTCACGTTTAGTGAGGAGATTTCTGGGATTTGTAGTCTGTGCGCTGAGTAGATACCCCTATATCTGTGCAATCTCTCACAATAGAAATTATGTGGACAATGAGTGTTCATAAACCGTAAAAGTCAGAGTATTCACTACTCATTCATCAGTGTATTCGTGCTGGCTATTGGTACATTAGATTCTATCCATGTGGTGGTGCATATTAATGTCCGTGTCCTATTGAGTGGAGGTAGTTCATGATGACATCCTACCTAATTAAGGTGATTTATGGAAGATGACGTACTGTGAATATGTTGGATTCCATTGTGCCCATAATTCCACATGGATGTCCAAGCATAAAAGACATTTTTACAATTCCACAAAGTTTTTCACTTTCACACAATTTCAGCACAAGTAATGGTAATTGCAACGGTATTCTATGAATTCACTTAGTATTCGCACTTCCATCAAATAGCATTGCTGATAGTGTTATGTACATTTATTTGATTATTAAATAGTAAATTAAATCAACAGAGTTATTCAGAAAAAATTAATATAGAGCAATTGTTCATAGTTTGTGGCACTTCTCTTCACCAGAAGGTCCCTAAGTCTCTAAGTCTACAATATCATGCTCCCATTTAACTCAGATGTTGAGACATTTAATATTGTGCATCCAATTTGACCCTATGAATTAGTCTGTTCAATTTATAAAAATGGATTCAATGAGATTTCTTCATTCATTCTGCGAGGTTCAAGGGACTCTAGCTTGTGAATCCAAAACATTTCTCTGCAAGACAAAATCTGTTGCAAATTACCACCTCGTGGCGGTCTGGTTACTAATTCGAGAATTATAAACAAGCTGTGAGATTGTATGGTGTTTATTCAATAAATGTCTAAACACTGGTGATTTTTTCGTTTCTTGTTCTTATGTTGGATTTGTGTTCTGTAATTCTATCTTTCACTCTCCTCGTGGTTTGCCCTACATATATTGTCCACAAGGGCAAATTAATGCATAAATTGCCCATTTACTTTCGCATGTTGCATAATCATGAAGATATATTTTTTGTCCAGTATACAGATGTCTGATCTGTTTTCCCTTTTGAACATTGTTACAATGGCAACAATTCAATCATGGAAACGTTCCTTACTTGAGTTTAGAGAGAAACAATTGTTTAGTTTTGTCAATTCTCTCTGCTTTCACCAAAGCATCTCTCAAATTACGGCCTCGTTTGTGTGCCATCAATGGGTGATTAGGGAATAGCGTGCTCAATGGGGGATCCAATCTGGTAATTTTCCAATTTTTGGTTAGAATTCTTCTAATTTGTGGGCTCTATTGTGAGAATTGAGATAAGCATATTAAGGGAAAATCTTCTTGATGTGCCTTATGTTCTGGTTGTAGTAAATCTGTTTGATTCTTTTCCCTGCATTTCGTAACTGCTACAGATAAAGTTTGTTCTGGAAAGCCTCTTTCCTGAAATCGTTTGATTTGATCTTCCTCTGATTTTATGTAGGATTCTTCTTCAGAGATAATCCGTCTGATTCTCAGTAGTTGACTTAATGGAAGGTTATTTTTAAGATGTTGAACATGATGGCTTGTATAATATAAGCTGTTATTGACATCTGCTGGTTTCCTAAAAATGGTAGTTTGTAGTTGATTGTTCTTTGGAATTATCTTCACATCTAGAAAGTTCACATGAGATGTGCCTATTTCTAGGGTGAATTTAATTTTTGGATTACAATTGTTCAAATAGTTTAAGAATAACTCAATTTTGGTTGATGGTCCTTTCCAGATCCCAATGATATCTTCTATATATCTTCTCCACGTGGCTAGTTTGTGTGACCATGTTGGATTGTCCAAGATGTAGGTGGTTTCAAAGTAGAACATAAATGTATTACCGTATGCTGGTGCCATCGCTGAGCCCATGGATGTGCCTGAAGTTTGTAAATAATATTGTCCTTGAAATCTGAAGAAATTGTTGTTAAATATAAGTTTAGCCAATTCAATTGCAAATACCTTATTAGATGGAAAGTACTCTTCCTTAAGTAATAACCATTCTAGGGCTTCCAGGCCTTCTTCATGGGGTATAGAAGTATATAGGGATTGTACATCCGAGGTAAATAAAATCCAATGACTATCTCTCCCATATCCTTCAGCGTGTTCAGAAAGTGTGTTGTATTTCTGAGATAAGTTGATGTGGTCTGAATGATGGGTTGTAGGAGTTTGTCCAGATATCTTGAGAGTGGATTAAATAAACTTTCTGTTGCTGCAACGATGGGTCTGAATGGTGGATTATTCAGATTTGTATGTACTTTGGTTAAGTCCGTAAAACACAGGTGTGATGGGAAATGTATTGATCAAAAAAATCTTTTGTTTTATCAGTGATCCAGCCTTCGGTTAGAGCTTTGTTGATTACTCATTCAATCATAAATGGAATCTCCTTCGTTGGAGCATTCTCTAAGATTATGTACGTGTCTTGATATTGTAGCAATGTTAGACAACCTTCCTTGTATTTACTCACATCCATTATTACAATGGGTCATCCTTTATCAGCAGGCTTAAACTCAATTGATCTGTCTTCCGCTAGTTGTATCAGTAATTTCTGTTGATGTTTACGTAAATTGTAACGTCTTGTATCCGTAAATTTCATGGATTTCAGGTCTTTAGGCATTTTTATTTCAAACAAATCTAGGGCTGAGTTGTGGACCCTCGGGCTGACATTACTTTTACCTTGCATTTCCAGTGTGTCAAATGTTGCAGGTCTTTCTTGTTTTAGGAGGTATTGCATCGAAGAACACTTTCAACTTCATTTTCCTGATTAGGTTAGCCAAATTGATTTCTTCGTTAAATAGGTTTGTGTTGTTTGTTGGTACAAAAGATAGTCCTAGATTTAACAAGTCTATTTGTTGTTTGGAAAGAATTTTTCTTGAAATATTGATGATCAAGTTTGAGTTTTCTTTTTGCTGCAAAGGTTTCTTATTCCCTCTTTGGACCCTACGCAGTCTAAAAAAGGGGCTGGAGTTGTGTCTTCTCTATTTTCAGGAGTGACTTCAGCTCTTATTTCTGTTGTTATTATCCCTGAGACAGATGGTACTGCTGATGCGTCACTTGGTGGGTCAGTCCTTTTACTCTTCCTCCTTGGGGGTTTGTTTGGTGGGAATTTCTTTCTGGGTGGTTGTTGTGGTTGGTTTTGATGATAAAATTCTTGCCAGGAATATACAATGTCCCAGGAATAGTCCAACCCGTCTCTATGAAATGTCCTGATTTTCCTCTGTTCAATGTGGCATTTATATTGATCTAGTTTTGCATTGGTTAGCGCTAGGATGTTCTTAAATTCCTCTGCCGATGTCAAGCTTTCTAGATGTTCTTTCAATTCTGTGATTTCTGAGTCAAGTTTGGATAAAGATGATGCTAATTCTTCAATCGTTAGAAGGATGAGGTCCAACTAGTACTTGTTAAGAATACATTCCAATTTTGCTACAAATTCATTTTCTCTGCACAATGTTGGTCTCAAGTAAATCCCCAATCCTCTTGGGATCCTTTGTGATTTGTAGTAGTCAGTGTTGATGCACGTAATATCTGTGAAATCTCTTTTCTAATCATTTTTTCTAAATTATTAATGATTCTTTCTGGGTTCCCTTGAGTAACCGCTGATTTGCATGTGCTTTTAATTAGCCCCAAGATTTGGGTTGCTGCTACGTGAGAAGAGACTAAATGTTCCCGAAAGGTTATTTCACCTGTAAATTATGGCTACCACTACTTGAAAGTGCAAGCTCATTTTCTCACGTTGCAGGTAATTTGATAAAACTCAGCATTCACTCTGATTAATTAAGAGAAATCAGTAGATGATGACATAATTCCCATGTTTAACTCAATGTTATTTACATTAATTGCAGGGGACAGCCCATTACCAGAGAATAATCACTGCAACCATCATCCCACATGGTGATCGTATGTTAACTAAAGAAGGAGGTTGAATTAAATTACCACATCTAAGGAAAGCAATTGTATGCACAACTTTTTGGACATTGCTATGTATATGAAACTATTCCACTGAAGGACACACATGAATTGATTGCTCCTGAAGAAGAGGCACTAACCCTCGAAACGGAGTTGAGCTCCCTTTTTTTAATTTTTGGGTATTTTGGAATTGCTTAAAAGAACGGATTGTTCAATTGTTTTTGTTGTTAAAATCTTTGATATTTTATTTAAATTTCTTTAAAGTTTTAAAGCAGATTGAAAATAAACCTTTGGTTTAAAGTGAACGTTATGAGATGTATGAGTTTTATACAGAAAGATGAAACCACACTATTATGCTCATTATTTCCTACAGAGTGATGAAAAGTATTTTGTCTAAACAGTAATTTGTGAATGCACTAAACATTGAATCTATTTACTGAAATTGTGATACTAATACTGAATGGACGTTATTGCCAGTATTTATAGGTGTGCAGGGGACGGGGGCACCCATATTCTATGGGTTCTCCATTCACTCAATTATTCTTTTGACTTTTGATACCAGTCATCTTTTTCTCCCCCGCACCCTTGATTTGTACCTACCACCAGTGAGCCTTTGGAGCTCCAAACACCACAACACTGTACACTCTAAATCTGTTTAAATATATGGTGTGCTTCTGTTCTCCTCTGTCGAATACACAACCATATATATCAGATATCAACAAAAGCATCTAGACAGAATTTATCAAAAAAACTAATTGAGAACCACAGAAGACCTCCTTAAAGACAAACCAAAATCACAAAAACAATGCAATGTGAAAAGGTACACTTTATAACAACATATAGCAGTAATAACAACATAATCAAAAAAACAATAATGAAAAATTGGAATATACTCAAAGTGGATAGTGACTTCCAATACCTTCTGGACAACCAACCAAGTATAACGTTCCGCAAAGCAAAAAATATCAAAGAAATGCTTAGTCTGTCTCATTTTCAAAAAGTACAGAAACAACATATTGTTCCACGACAAATGTGGCTTAAGCCACCTATGCTAGGCAATTACAAATATGGAAATTGCACTATTTGCAAATATTCAGAAAATGCCAAAAGGAAAATCACAATGCCAAATGGCACATGCAAACCAATCAGAGACCTGATAAACTGCAATAGCAAATATATTATATACAGGATCCAATGTATTTGCAAAAAATACTATATAGGAAGTACCATCAGAACACTGTAGACACGAATAGGCGAAACACATGAGATCCATTTCCAACCATGATCCTAGATCGCCATTGGCATCCCATTTTCAAGAACACCATAATATGGAACAATTACAACAAATAAGATTTCTTGGCATAGAAAAAGTAGCACTACCGTCTAGAGGAGGACACTTAGAAAAAAATATTAAGAAAAAGAGAAGCTTATTGGATATGCCTAATGGACACCTGCCATTATGGCCTAAATACGGACAAAGAAATGTATCATTTTCTCTAACAAACATTCAATGCACTAAGAATCATTGCAGTTATGATATGTACTATTTTCAAAATGTTTACGTCATTTCCACAAACATTTTTTAAAATGTATCCAACTCAATGTACTAGGAGCTACAATTGTGCAAATGTGAACTATCCTATACTGCATGCCATCCTTACTCAAAGTACAGCTAATGAATAGTAACAATTAGATTGAGTAATCAGCCTCGCACCTGTGTTCGAACACCCGTATGCAAAAATGCAACAAATCACAATACTCAACGCATTAGCAAATATTTGCCGTTGAGTTCACTGTGATCCCAATATTCAGATTATAATTCGGAAGGTCTAATATTGCACAAAACAATCCAGACATCCAATAATTCAACTACATAATGGAAAATAGAATGTTTTAATACACCAGTAGCATAACTTAAGCGAAGTAAACATCTGTTAAACCAATCATTTCCCCAACACAAGATGGCGGCCGCGCTAGAATGATGCATGACGTCATTTCGTAAATGCACGCATCCACGTCATTGCACACAATAAAAGCCAGGAACTCCAACAAAATGGACGGCAACCATACCGCGAGGCAGGAAGAATGCGACTCTTTGAAAACAAACAAGTAAACAATGATTTCTTTGTCCCTAAAAGTAATGTAAAGGCTTTCTATTTATTTTAATGGTGCCACAATAAATATGAAACAAGTAAGGATAACACACCTAAGGCTAAAGCTATTATCTTCCGATAGGAGGAACTAACTACAAAGGATGTTGCATTGTGATGATGCTAATTAAATTTAAGAAGTAACCAATGGAGCCACAGAGCTTAAATCACAACCACAAATATCAGTAAGAAAAAAAGGCATAAATGTTATACTCAAAAAGTGGCTTTTATTCTAAATACAAAAGACAAATACTACTGTTTGCTTTGTTGTTAGGTCACATGTTGACAAGCGAAAGTAAATCTGCACCTCCTGCTGAACTGTCCGACTTAATGACGGGGAAACACGTGTCGAAGAGCATAAACAGATAATTGAGTACTATTTAATGAACATAATTCAATAGCTTCAATAGCAAAGCAGAGAGGAGTATAAATAGAAATTTGAGCACTTTTGAATGAACATAATTCAATAGGGAAGCAACCAAAAGCTTAAATGAAGGATGAACACTGAATTCAGGAGTCAATATAAAACTCAGTTCAAATAAGGTAAAAAGTTCCGGATAATTTCAAGCAACATGCTAGGAATGTTATTGAATGAATACATTTTGATTTGAAAAGCCTGAGAAAAACAAGCATATGAACAAAGAGCAAACAATTGTAATTGAGGAGAAAGTAATCACGCCTTTAAGGTACTGAACCAATAAAAATCAACTTAAGGTGCAACTCACTCGGATATCAAAGTCTTTTCTTTCAACAGACCACGATCTGGATACCTCTCTCAGGGACACAATGCTCAAACATTTGAACAAGCCATCCGAGCTGTGAAACCACTATGGTGGTATAAAAGCTTTTTATCATAACATCATCATAACATCATAACATAGCATAACATAAGACTAGATAGGCAACACCGCTCAAAAAGAAGTAGTAGGGCAATTTAACACAGTTATTTCTAAAAGATGCTTAGATCTGAATAATAAAAGTTGTTATATTGTTGTAATGTCCAACATTTAGTTCGGCTGTTGATTGATTTTCTGCAATAGCCACTGTACTGTACATTCCAACTCCACCCCACTCTTAACGACCCCTTTTCCACTTTCTGCTACCACACTAGTTTTTACACAGAACTGATTCTATGGCTAAAGCTGAGCTGCCCTTCCTGTGTTGTTCAGGAACGTAAAAAGGCTAAAACAACTTTGAAACGGCATTTGTGTACAAAGTTTTCAATGAACCGGATATCCGTGATATTTTTGAGAAAAAAAACAAATAGAGACCGAAAAACAAACATTCATTTTTGTTTTTTTAACTTTATTGTATAATACGGGGGTTATCCCCCTGCATCCAACTCAATCGCCCTACCCTAATTTATACCCTTACCCCACACCCAGCTTATTATTTACCATACATATACAAAAATACCTACTATTTCCGGTCAAATAAATTAGGTAATTTCTCATTTGTTTGTTTTTTTGTTTTAGATTATTTGTACGGATTCGCAATGAACCAACCCCTTCATCAAATAAAAAATAATAAATTGGTGATATTTGCACTGCATTTATGATACTGTGCAATTGAAAACATTTCTACTGAGCTTGTGATGCAATGAAACATTGATTATTATGTGGTCCTAAACCTCAAGGTTAATCTGCATCTGATTGGTGTAGAAATGACAGATGGTACTCTTGGAGAAGGTCTTTGAGAGGTGGTGTAAACAGGTTAAATATTAGAGGTGTAAGGGTGAACCCAGGGGGTCTCCTTAGGGGCCAGGAACATGTGGAAAAAATAGCTGGAGTACCGCATTCTCCGACTTCTCTGTAATGTCCATGCTTTAATTCCCATCCATATGAGTATTTTTCTACCTCTATCTCTGATTGCTTCCATAAGGATACAAGTTGTTGAATAAATGAGTTATGAATTAACACGATGAACTCTCTGTTCATATCATTCGTGCTCTTCGTAGCTCCTTGAAACCAAAAACATGTGTGATACTCTGCTAGCTGCACGTGCCCGGAAATGCTGACACCTACATGTGTTCTTATAATTAGGTAGACAGAAAATGAATCATTATAAAAATGTACCAAAGTGTTTGTTTGCTTTGAATTGTTTCCTTCTGCTTGCACTGACAGCTTCTTTGTGGGAGCTTGCTAGTATGTATGGTGGCAGCTGCACACTGTGCCTTTCACGCCTCTCCTTCCTTGTGCTGTTTTCACATTGCAACACTTCCCATTAATATTTACAAAGGAAAGCCCTTGTCTATTTAGCCAAGTGTTAGTCAGAAGGTGTTGCTGTGGTGATCAGCTTCACTCCACCGTAACCGGACTTTCCCACTCTGCGGCTTGGGCAATGCATAGTGAGAAAAACATTTCCCAGGAGGACGCCTCTTGCTCGTGAGAAATTCCACTAGTCATTTCACTCAAATGCAACATGTTTTTGAAAACCTGGAGGCCCACTGCATGAAACAAAGTAGTAAAAGTTTGTAAATTAGAACCCTCTTAATGGATGGCTTTGAGAGTGTTGGGAGCATGACTGTTACAGGATCTCTGAGGCCTGTGTTATACAAGCATTGGCAAAGCCAATATTTTTTGGCGTTTGTAGTTGTTTATTGCGTTTTACATTAAGCATGGAGGGAAGGAATAAGGAATGACAGCACAGGGAGGACGAATTGAAGCGCAGAGCCTGGTGATGAAGGAAGCACTGTGGGGAAGGAAAAAGAAATACATGGCAACACAAGGGAGAATAAAAAATCCAATAGATGAAATCTAAGCGAGCAACAGTACACAGGAGGATTGTACGTCTTTTGAAGGCAGGAGCAACAGTCCAAATGGGGGGAAGGAGTGACAGGGTAAAGGGGATGGAGCAACAGCAGAAAGGGGTTGATCAACAGTGCAAAGACGGACAGAGCGACATCACTAGATAGGAAATGAGCAACAGTTCAAGGGAGAAGGAGAGATAGCACAATGGGGAAGGAGTGACAGTGCAAGGGGGAAGGCGAAACGGCACAAAGGGGGAAGGTGGGACAGCGCAAGGTTGAAGGAAGACAGCACAAAGGGCAAGGAGGGACAGCACAAAGGAGAGGTGGTACATTGCAGGGGGGACAGTGCAATGGGGAGGAAGGACACTGCACTAGAAGGAGGGACAGCACAACAGGGGAGGAGGGACAGCACAACAGGAGGAGGGACACCACAAGGGTATGAGGGAAAGCGCAAGATGGGAGGAGGAAAGCACAAGGGGGAAGTTGGAAAAGCACAAAGGGGAGGAGGGTAACCACAAGGGGGAACAGGGCAAGGTGGGAGGAAGGCCAGCGCAAGGAGGGAGGAGGGATAGTGCAAGGAGTGAAAGGAGTTCCGGTGTAAGGGGGACGGTGGGCCAGCACATGGGGGAAGGAGCGACAGCACAAGGAGGAAGGAGTGATAGTACAAGGGGTGACAGCTCAAAGGGGAAGGAGTGACAGCCCAAAGGGGAAGGATATATAGCATAAGGGCAGGAGGTGGGACAGCACAAGGAGGAAGAGCGCAAGGGGAGGAGGGACAGTGCAAGTGAGGGAGGAGGGACAGTATAAGTGGGGAGTAGGGACATCACAAAGGGGAAAAAAGGAGGGACAGGGCAAGGGGGAAGGAGCAACAGCACACGGGTGAAGGAGCAGCAGTGCAAGGGGTAAAGCGCAAGGGGGAGGGCCAGCACAAGGGGATGAAGAGGGACAGTGCAAGAGAGGGAAAAGGGGCAGCCCAAGGGGGAGGATGGACAGCACAAAGTGGGGTGGACAGCACAATGGGGGAAAAAGGAGGGACAGGGCAAAGGGGAAGGAACGACAGCACAAGGAAAGTATTGACAGCACAAGAGGAAAGAGTGACAGTACAAGGGGGAAGGAGTGACAGCACAAGGACGGAGGAGTGACAACACAAGAGGAAGGAGCAACAGTGTAAGGGGAAGGAACTACACCACAAGGGAAGGAGGTAGTGACCGCACAAGGGAGGGAGGAGGCACAGGACGAGGGGGGGAGAGGGAGAGCATAAGGGGGCATTAGGGCAGCACAAGGGGGAGGAGGGACATCACAAGAGGGGTCACAGTACAAGTGGGGAGTGACATCTGTTGCTTGTATATATAATAGCAGCCTTTGGTTGTAGTTGTCCTATATTGTAGTTTTGATCTGAATGGGATTTCTTTCAAAGACACCGGTGTGTTGACAGTGATGCTGTACCTATCTAATAAACTAAAACCTGAAGATGTCCTCACAACTTACTTTATTGGAGAGGTGAAGTACCACTGACAAAATACAGATGTCCCCATAAGAAATCACATTGAGATTGAGACGTGCAGTGCTGCTGACAACATAAAGGTGCAGTTGGACATGTGTATGCTGTCAGTGGTAGTGCACCTCTCGCTTGTATTCTAATAGTATCCAGAAAGGTAAACCTACATATGGCCCAAGGGGGCCAGGAAAGTAGCTGAAATATAGCCCCCCAGCTGAGAAAAGAACAATCACTACACAGTCCCAGCTTTGAAAGTGACACAGACATATCACATGGTACAGTACTCCTGATAGGGAGAAAATTAGTTAAACAAGACACTATTGGCTTACATCGGCTTAATGCAACAAGGAATAACATTTATTCTTTCGGCCTATTATTCCATACCATTTCCAGTTTTCATAACCACAAAGGTAGCTTTCAAGCACCCCTTTACTCTCCCTCTTCCCTGTAGCAATGGTTTGGGTGTTTTTTTGGCGGCTGTGCACCAAAATGTGCCAAAACCAAAAATGTGTAGGGCCCCCTTCCCTAATTTTTCAACTGGTCACTGATGTCACAGAGAGATAACTCTTCCTTTTACAAATGGGGAAGGAAGCAACCTACTTAGATTTTTTACTCTGTCCAATAAACTATGTTTCTGTAAATGAAAACTATGTTTCTGTGACTCACAGTTACACAATTCCAACTCGCTAGGAGCAGGAACAGGCCATGGCAACAAAACCTTTTGGTCTCCTTGACAAACTTTCAAAGTGCCTTTTACTTTATTCTGACTATCGGGTCAGCCGACTGTGATGAAATGAAATGCAGCCTGGATCGGCAGGCCAGGCTGCTTTTTATCCCACGAACACTGCCTCTGCATCACATGTTGAGGCCACTTCCCCAGTCTTTAATTGCACAAAGATCCTGTGAAATGCTGGAAATATGGCATGAACAGGCCGAGATAGTATTTATGCATTGTCATGCTTTGCTATTCACAGCACTTCGACAAGCCGCAGGACCATTCTACGGGGGAATGCCCATAGTTTGAAGCCTACTAGCCCACGTCTGATATATATATATTCCTAATTTCAATACGTCTAGACACATTCAATTTTAGGTTTACAATGGCCCAACCCATTGTAGTCTTAACTAAAGGATGGGTCTTTTACCAACATGTTTCCATTTCTTCACAGTGCCTGCATGTAACATCTACCCTACCTGCCCTCATCTCTGTCTGGGCCCTCCTACTTATACACTCTCATCCCTGCATTCCCAAACATTACTGTGTGCATCCTAACCCTTGCTGCCCCTCAAGCCTAAATACCCAACCAGCCCTAAAAGTACCTGAATGCACCTTATCTGTAGATATCCTAGCTCTGCATGGCACCTTAAACCTGGATTAATGATGCGCATTCTCCCACTACACTGGGCGCCAGCGACCCCCTTTACATCAGTTGCCTCAGAGCTATAGATTCACTGACCCATAGATGCCCCAGTCCACACCCCACACCCACATCCTGGCATGCTTCCAAGCTCAGATGGCTTAAGCCCTGCTGGGCCCTCACCCAGCATAACCTTCAGTGAGCACGCTTTGATCTTCAGATATCTCCTCAGCCTCAGGTGCCCACCATCCCCTGACATGCCTCGGATGCCCCATGGCTCATTGCACATATTCAGCCCAACATGCCAAATCCTGATACCTATTAATCCAGACCTGCCTGCCCCATAGCCTGGATTCAGCCCATACCCAGATTGAGGACATGCTCAGAAAGTCCTTACTGCCATCCAGCCCTGGATTGCCCCTGGTTTCCAAATAACCTCCCAGCTCCTAATGTCCCCTACCTAATCACTGTCACGTGGCCCCATGTCATTGGTGATACCATTGCTAGAATTGCATTTTGCATGTCTGACTTTGAGTTCAATTGTTCACATTGAAAATATGGAGCTACCATTTTGTGCCTGAATAAAAAACAAACAAGCATAGAGATCTACACTGTAGCCAGAGCAATCTCATGAAGCAATCTCGTGCAATCTAAACAGCAGGCTGGTGGCTGATCTCTTTCCTTGGCTGGCTCCCTCCTATGGAACAGCCTCCCCCTTCCTCTTTGTCTTGAGCCAGACCTCCTCAAATTCAAGAAGCTCCTCAAGACTTTCATTTTCACTTCCTCCTTCCCCCTCACCCCTCTTTGCTAATCCCCACAGTTGCTGAGATTGGTGACCAGGGCCCTTATGTGTCCACCTGGGTTCTGGCCTACCACCCCCAATCTCTGTCAGCCTCCACCCACGCCCAGCACTTGCCTTGGCGCCCACTGGCCTATGATATCACAGGCCTGTACTTATTTATTGCCAGCTGACCACTCTTACCAAGTGATCTCAGCCAGTCACTTGGCTGCTTGCAACTTACTCACTAGCACTTACCTCCATGGTAATCCTAGCAAGCACCTCCCCCTCCCCTTCCCTGCTCTCTCTCTGCACTTGCACGCTCTGAATGTGCACAATACACAGTGGGAGCGCCTCTCACTTTCATTATTATATTTGCTTTTCATCCCCATGTACCCTCCCCGTTGCCCTGTGTGTGCTTTGAAACACAATTTACTTAATGTAAAAGTGCCTCACAAATGCACAATAAATAAAATAAATAAATAAGTGAATGGATGCCTTATAAGAAAAGGAAAAGTCGACCAGGTGGTGAAAGGTAAAGGACAGTCCATGAAATGGGGAAAACAGACAGAAAAGGACAGAGAAAAATAATTACAGGTGAAGTGCTGCAGAAGTGTTTGGCAGTGCTAGTGGAAGGACGTACTTGCTGTATTCCCAACGAGGAGACGGTATCTTTAAAAAAAACATCTTTTTCACAACATCATTCAAAATCGGAAAAAGCCTGCGAAGCACAGCAAAGTGCTGCAGAAGTGTTTTCCAGTGTTTGGCAGGGTTTTGGTGCATTCTTTAGTTTCCGCAACTCTGTCTAAACGAAGAAAAGTAAGTGAAAGCGGCTGTTGCAGTGGCTATAGTATCTATCACAGCGTAAGGTGCGTTTTTCAGTTTCTTCTCGCTTTAGTTGTGCCTCACTTATTTCTGACACACGGTCAGTGCAAGATTTGTGTGTTTCAGGATTGGCATATACGCTATGGGCGAACATGCCGTGTCACAGACCTACCCGACCGGAGATTGAATGTTCGGATAATTGTATATTTGATTGTCTGAACTCAGTGACAATTGTGGCCCAGACGAACATGGGAAACGATTAACTTGGATGAAACAGTTGTGAGAGTTAAAACATGGGACCAAGGGCCCTTTCCTCATTTTTTCGCCCAAGCTGTAAGTGGGATGGGGGATTTTCACAAGAAGGCTTCATTGTTAACGGTGACGACAGTACAGGTCAGTGACCTTTTGACAAACCTGTCGGAAGCAGTGGATTTGTCTGAACAATTGGTTAATAAGCTCCTGAATGTCCTGCAGGCTTCTTGTTCCCTGGAACACTTAAGCATACAAGATCTTGAAAATTGTGAATACAGAGATCTCATTTCAGATGTCTCTATGTTAGCTCCTACTGTTTCCAGGGAATTGGCTGTCATTAGCTCTGGAAAATACATACTCTCCCACATGGGATAGGAGGGAGAGTGTCTGCTTTCACCGTACTCCTATTCCTTTTAGGGGGTAGTCATGCCCTAAGGAATGAATGGCAGTTCACGATAGGGACGGCTCCACTAAGCAAAAATATCCGTTCTAGAGGGCTATTATGGCTGCAGCAAGAATGTCTAACACTACATCATGGGTCGGGGTCCTCAATGATACTATAACTCTAAAGGCTCCTCAACCAACAATTAATGTGGTGCCTCCCACGAAGGAAGAGGCCCTGTGTGTGGGCCCTGTCGGTTCTTTGGGGAATCCCGATACTATGGCGCAAATAGTTGCTGACTATTGAGACTGATCATTGTCCCTGAGCTTTGGTCTCAAACAAGAAAAGTGGTGAAGAAACTCATTCTAGCTTTTAGAAGGGCCCACAAATGTGCTCTCAGTTATAAGAGGTGCAAACAGGGCAGAGGGAAATAAATAAAGGCGGACAAGCAAGGGGATTCCAACAGCGTGGCTATGAATCAAATTGTTGGAATGGATAATGAACACTTTACCCGGCAGAAAATATCTCACCCTCTCTCTAGGCCGGAGTCATAGTACGGGTGGGAAACACATTCCTCTGAAGTCGCCTGCTTCACTTGCTACAACGGTTGAGGAGTTGAAAGTTGTAAGACAAAAAACTCTGCCTAGTCTGGTGGGGGAAAACATAGTAATTATCTGGGGTTTTGATCAGCAATCAAAAAGCAAAAAAATATTAAAAATGCTACTTAGAACAAAAACAAGGGGTCAAGAAAGTTTCTAAGGAATCTTTGACGGAATCTAAGTGACGGGGGTGCCTGAAGCAGATGAAATGTCAGTTCAAAACGTGCTTGTAGAAGTCATGACTGAGAATGCTTTCAGAATCCAAGTTGATGACGTAACCCCAAATTCTCTGGTGATTAAGCCTATTAATCCTATGCCAAGGTTAACAAATAGAAGGGTAAAAAGGAAGGTAAAGATCATTTGAAAGGAAACTAGGCAATGACTCATTACTTAAAGTCCATCAGCGGTAAAGTAGTGTCCCATGAGGAATTGTTGATTTGAGAATATTAACGGGACTCGCGGACACAGAACCGGAATATGGCAAAGAGCAAGAGTACTGTGTGGTGGATATGTTAACTATGCCCAATACCAGTCGTGCATGAGAAATGGGTAACTGTCCCCAACCGGCAAAACTGGAAAATTCAGCCGTCTGTGGTGTCTAAATAGGTACTGCGATATCTGTAGGGAATTCCGGGTCCCTGCTGGATGTCACCCCAGATAAAGTAGACGTGGACGTGGAGGAGAGCAATTTAGCTGGGGACGAGGTGATTAGAGACTTTGGGGTTGCTAAGTAATCACAGCCAAACATTGGCAAAAAGTACTAATGATGGGCGATGTAGGATGAAGGGAGTGGGCCATGTAGGGTTGATGAAGAATCCAGGCAGTGGGGATACGGGGAAGGTGGCTAACTTATCTATTGGTGGGGGTTCCGCCAGGTTGGATGTGCAGGGATGACTAATTCTGAATGCCATCTCTGTCTCCGGCTTTCTGGCTAGAAGAAAGGAGTTGTAAGATCTTGGGACCGGCGCCTGGGACGAATTTGCATGCTAACCCGGCTGGGATGAGTAATAATGAATCAATCCCTCTGTTCCCGGCCTTTCAGACCTTAGAAGAGAGGGGATGTAAGATTTTGGGGCCAGTCTCAATACAGTGCAGCTCTAAGCATCCTGATTGTGGGCCTCTAAATAGAGATCAAGAATCAAAAAACAGTCTCAAATTAGGGGTTATCCGCTTCTTATGGAACAGATTCTTAAGGATGGTGCCCAGTTTCTGCTCCACCAAAACTAAGGAGGATAGACTCTTCAGATATTAGGCTAGTTGACTTTTTATAGGAAAGAAGAATTTAAATGGTTCAACTCTACTTTTGCTCTAATTTGGTGAAAACTGCAGTGCTGGAGGAAGCAAACCTATTACTATCTATGGGCAATAAGGCTTGTGAAGACATGGGATCATTTCAGGGTCATGGAAGGTTGCATTCTACCAAAGCAACAGATAGTAGGAGAGAGAGTATTGAGAAGACTGCCAAAGAGGCCACTTCTCACAGAACCCATGAAGGGTATAACACCCAAGGTGATATGTTCCTTTTAAGGGTCAATGTGCCCTTGGTAGGTCATTCTTGTCAAATGGTTTATTTTGCAGGGGGACATGCTAGGTAACATGGGGAGTATTTAGACCAACTGGCCACACATCTCACAGTCCTTACACGGAAGGGTATAGTCTTTGTTTAAAGAACAGTGATGGGAGGATGAAAATGTAATATTGGTCAGCTGGAATACTCATGGTTTCTCACACCTGAGATTCAATACGTTTCGGAGGTTTGGTGACGAAGAATCTGAAATTGTATGTTTCAAAGAAACCTAGCTGTAGTTAGCCCCCATTATTGATGGATTTACAGCATACCTATCCATGGCTACTAAAGGGCCAAAGGACGCCCATCTGGCAGTCTCTTGTGTGCGTTTCATAATAATTTGGGCTTTCTTATTTAGAAAATTGAAACTAAGTCTTCAGATATATTGGTAGTCAGGATACAACATCACAGGCAGGGCAATTCTGGCCTAGAAACATGTATTTTGGTCAATTTATATTTTAATATCAGTAAGTCTTCTTTTTCTACCTCTTTGGGGGACATTTTGGAAATTGTATCATATTGGTTGGTTGAACGTGGTGCAGAATGTATTATAGTGGATGACTTGAACTGTGATTGTCTAGATCCAGGGTCATATGTACAACAGCCGACGGTGACAACTAACGTGGCCCAAATAGGGCGTGGACTATTAATCCACCAAGAATTGGAGTCATGAGATTTACATATTTTAAATGGAAATATTGAGGGTGATCGGCCTTCAAATTTTACCTGGCAAAATGTGTTTTTGAAATCTACCATTGATTATATTTTTGTCTCTAGGAAAATCTACTTAAAATTGTATTAAGCTGTTAGTATGTGAAACTGATGTCAGTGATCACATATGTATGCTACTAAAATGTGCCTGGAAGATCAGGACTGGTAAATAGGCTTGTAGCCCCACTGTGAGTTGAAGTCAGAGAAAAGAACAGTTCACTGGTGTGGCATGCTAAATTGGGTAATTACCATAGATAACATGTTGGGAAATGGTGATGTTGACTTGTTAACCCCTTGTACTATGCAAGTAAGATCGAACAGTAAATTTGTCGACAGGCCACACCCTAAGAAGGGTTTGAATGCAAAAACGCATGTAAATTTATATGATGGGCAGATACAAGTTAAGAGGAAATAACTACGTCACAATCTCAAGGCTTTGATCCATTTAAATATGGAAGATCGTTTAGTTAAGTGACGTAAGTTAAAGCAGGATTTTAAAAACTGGTTACATGGTCACAAGGCACTTATGAACCAGAGAGACTCAGAAAGTATGTTGAGTGCTATTTCATCAAAAGATCCCAATCTATTCTGGTTCCTAATCAAGAATGTGGGTATCCAATTAGCTTTTTTGCTATTTGGATTAAGCACTTTTTCACTTTATATTATGGAACGGTATCTGTCAACATGCAACGAGATGTACTGTTGACTGGGGACTGGTGTTTGAAATTTGACTTGGATGACATTCTATACATAATAACGAAGTGTAACCCCTGTAGGGCTCCTGGCCCAGATGGTTAATCTAACTATACATTTAAATCGAACCCCTCATTTTGGGAAGCCTGCATGTTTAAGTTATTTAATAATATTGTGTGGTTGCAACGTTTACCAGATTCCTGGAAGGATGCTCATGTAGAGCTTATTTTTTAAAAAGGGGACAGGGACAATCCGATAAACTAGTGACCCATTGCCCCGATATATGCGGGAAGCAAGATTCTTTCCGTAATTCTTCGGAGTAATTTAGAACAGTGGGCCCTTCAGGAAGGTGCCATGGACAAGTTTCAAGCTGGTTTTGAAAAAGGACTGGGGGCAGCTCAGAATAGTTTTATCTTGAGATTACTGATTTCGCAGGTTAGAGCCCAGTATAAATGGCTTTTCCTAGCTTTCTTAGACTTGTCCCAGGCATTTGACTGTGTAAACAGAACCTAGATCTGGGCGACGTTGACATAAAAAAACTGCCCGAATAATCTGTTAAATATCTTAATTGCCCTCCACAAGGGAACTCACATTCGCATCAGACTTAATAATAAAGGTTTATTCATTAAATGGATTGAGAACAACCATGGTTTACGGCAAGGATGCATACTAGCACCTTTTCTTTTTAACTGTTATGTACATGATAAAAAGTCTGCTTTTAAGAATCTTAATACGTACCCTCCTCGACTCGGACCATTTCCCATACAATACTTGGTTCACGCTGATGACATTGTGATCTTTAACCAGATATCCATAGGTCTCAGAGAAGTGTGGCAGCAGTTAATTTATTTCTTAGTGAAAAACAAGTTATGATAGTAAGACCAAGGCAAACGGCAAGGAAAAGCGTGAAATTTAAGTTTGCATTAAATGGTATGATGTTGGGGCAGGTTGACGAGATCAAATATTTCACGGTTATATTCCCTGCAGTTAAAAATAAGCAGAAAGCCATCCCTCATTTAAAGAAGCAAGTGAGCAGTGCGGCCAGTCAATTGCGTGCTTTGGATAAAAGATTTGGAAGATTCTCGATTAGACCACTGCTTTCGTTCTATAACCCAAAAATTGTCCCAAAACTCATTTATGGTGCTCAGTTGAGGGAGTGCAATGTGGTATGGGATAGATTTGAAGCCTCAATTTGGAGAACGACTCTGAACCTTCCCCAGTGCACCTCGATTTGCACCATACAACATGATTTGGGATTGATTTCGTTGGCCACTCATGTTGCTTGGCAAACGCTCCAACTTTACTAAAAAATGTTGATGTCTCCTCACTTTTCAATATATTCCATAGTTCAGTACTGATTATGACACTTAAAGGCCCAGTACTATTAAAATGGATACAAGAGTGCATTATTATATTACACAAGATACAAGCAAATCAGGAAGACCTGGTTACCAATCCAGTATTACCCAATGTGATGGATTTGCATTGATTGTATGGCACATCTGGCCAAATTAGACAATCAATTAGGGTAATCAATAGCAAACACAAACATGGGGTGGGGGCTAATGCGGGTGTCCCCCACTTCCGGAAGATTAGAGGCAAGGACGAAAAAAGGGGGCCCTGCAGCGTCGGATCCGACTCACGTAAGCGGGACGGAACTGACACTGCAGGGTCAGAGGGAAGTGGGCGGAGAAAAGGTAAGTGGGGTGGGGGATGTATTGGGGGGGTGCCAATAGGACCAACCTGTATGCATGACTTTTTAAAATGTTTTGATAGGGAGGGTATGCAGTTCCAGTGGTTCGGGGTTAAGCGATAGGAGGTGAAAAATCAAGAGGATGCGCAATATGTGCTAGGGGCAGCAGCAGTAGTTTAGGAGAGGGTTGATCTTCTTGATGTTTAACAGGTTGATCCTTGCAAAGTAAAGAGATTGAGGAGAGATTTTAGCAAGGGGAGGACCGTGAGACATTGAGAGCAGAGAGATAGATGGTTTTAGTCTTACAGGAGCTGAGCATAAGACAGAGAAGTGCCATTCAGTGAAGGATGGCTTCGAGACATGTATGCTCTTTGCTCTGCATACTTCCAATCCCAGATCCCTGGATATCTCAAAATCGTGGGTGCCTCTGACTGTTGAAAACATATCTTTTGTCCAAGCTGGCATTTCTGCTGAACCAGCCTCCCACATAGGTCATTGAAATACAGTAGCTGAAAGCCATCCACAATTACATTTCTTTGCTGAAAGGGGAAACAATAATATAACCTGGGTTTGAGTCAAACCAATTTCTTTTTGAAAGGATAGGGGATGGAGGTTAAGGAAGAAACTTATTGTTCCTACAATAAAATAAAAAACTACACACTGGAGATTGCCCAGAGTGAGTGCCTGCAGAACATTTCAATTTGCAGTACTTCAACTCCAGAGCTGGTTCTTAAAACAAAAGCTGAACTTGCAATGGTATAGCACCAGTAGTAATGATGTTAATAGTCAAGTGTGGGGCCTCTGACAGTTCACGACCCTGTGCAATCTGTCCCTGTTGTACCCCTTTATACATGACTGTGCATCTGGGATTTTGTTATGTGTGAATGTGCTCTAATTTGTGGGCATGCCTTCGTTGATATAGGCATGCATGTGTGTGTGTTTGTGTCTGTATGCGTTTGTGTGTGTCTATGAGTGAGTACGTTCACCACCATGTGTTTGCAAAGGTGTGTTTGCATGAACCTCCTGTGAATAGTTTATTGTCCAGATCTTAACACCACGAATATGTTTGTTTAACCTGGTTGTGACAATTGGGTGGATGTGTGTGTGAGTGCCTGTGTGCAATATTTTTTATTTACAAAAGAAAATGATATTAATGAATGATATTTGATTTTAATCTAATAATTTGAAATTTATTAATAATGTTTATTATTTTGTTACCTTAACATTGTTATATCTGATGTTTGTAGACTTTTTCACTGGTTTAACGTTAACTTTTCTGTACATTTTTCTTTCAAATATTTTTAATTTTTTGACGGTTATGTGATTATTGATTTTCAATTTTTGTTGTAATACTAGTGTGTGTTGTAAGAGAATGCAGTATAAATGTGTGTAGTGGCTGTGATATCCTGTCAAGTGCAAGTGCGTGGAGGCTTCGGGAGGAGCCACACTGCGCTCCCTGGAGGCATAGGAGTTTGAGGAATGGCTGCACTGGGGGATGGATGTCATGGATGGGGAATTAATGGGAGGAATGTCCATCAGAATGAACATTACCAACAGGTAAGTAATTTGTATATCTTCTAGGTCTGGTGAACTTGTTTAGATTCACATGCTATGCACATATTAGCTAACAGTACCTGATGAAGGTGGTAGGAGAGCAGATGGAACGATTGCACATAAATTCCTTAAGAAGGCTTAACCAACTTGAGAATCTGTTGTGCTTGAGTATCTACGGTAGCGTTGTGTAAAAGTGTGCACAGAGCTCCAAGTTGCTGCTTTACAGATCGCCTCTAATAGAACTTTCACACTAAAAGTGAGTGTATATCCTGAATCCACCTTTGGTGTGAAAGGGAGTATTTTATTTGAAAGCATGTAGCATTGCCATATGCATTTGACGATCCATCTTGCAATAGTTTCTTCAATGACTGGATCTCCTTCCCTCACTGTAGCCATTGAAACAAATAATTGGTCTGTTTTTCTTAACTCCTTTTTTTGTTGAGGCAGTATAAAACAGCTCTTTGTACATCAAGTGTATTGACTGCTTTTCCCCCCTTTGTCTTGAGGGTTTTGAAAGAAAGCCAGATGTTCTATGGAAAGATTGACATGGACCTTTGAGATGTATTTTGGTGAAAATCTGGGATGTGTCCTTAACACCACTTTGTTTTTGTGTATTGTCATAAACAGTTCTGACACATATAGTACCTGCAATTCACGTATACTTATTGAAATGATTGCCCGTAAGAATACTACCTTATATGTAAGGTCATTTCATCACAGCCCTATGCAAAGGTTCAAAGGGTGGACCCAAAAGCTTGCTTAACATAACGTTGTGATCCCAGCCTTGCGGCAGGTGTGCTACTGGTGGGTAAATAAGTTTTAATCCCTTTCATAAGCACTCCATTTAATGGAACTTCCCACCAAGACACCTTGAATTTAGATTTGATGTATGCTGATAAGCAACCAAATGCACCTTCAGTGAATTGAATGCTAGGCCTGGGTCTAGTAGAGAGACAATATATGTGAGGGTGTTCGTGGGGAAAACAGTAAATGGGGTTGAGTTTAACTTTTAGAACAGCATATGACAAATATTTTATAATTTTTGAAATAACAATGTCTGGGTTTAGTTGGCACGCCTCTTTTAATACCTCCATACATCTTGTCAGTAGGTTTAGATGACCAGATTCTATTAGTTAAGGAGCCAAGCTACTAAGTTGGTTCAAAGAGACGTGTGATGAGTGATTTGTGGATCCTGTTGTTTGAAGAGGTTTTGTGCTGCTGACAGTTTGCATTGTGGACACAGAGATATGTTAAGCAGATGGGGAGTACCATGGTGGTCTTGCCCACACTGGGGCAATGCGTATAATTGTTGCGTGTTCTTGGTGCAACTCGTGGACTATTTTTCACAGTAGTGGTGTTGAGGGGGGATAGCAAATATCCCTGACCAATTCATCCATAGTGCATATCCTAGAGACACCTGATGTGGGCACCTGGGTGAAAAGTGTTGTCATTATGCCTTTACTCTGGCTGCAAAAAGATATGTTGTTGGATGACACCATTGTGCAAAACTCTGCTAGTGTACTGGTGTTTAATTCCTACTCGTGTTCCTGGACTAGCTATCTGCATGAGTGTTGTGCAGTCCTGGAACCTGTTGCGCCTATGTGTGGACTGTCTTTTGAGGCACCATTGCCAAATGCTCTGTGCAAGCTACGACAACTCTATTGAGTGTTCTCTCTTGTTTGTTGATTAAAACCTGGCTGTTGTGTTTTCTGTAATGATGAGAACACTCTTGTTTAATAGGCTTGTCTGAAAAGAGTTAAGAAATATTTATACTGCTAGAAGTTCTAATACCTTTGTGTCTTTTGGTTTGAGCACTTGCCATTTCCCTTGTGTAGTGAGGTGCATGCAATGCGCCCCCATCTTGCCATGGATGTGTCCGTTGTGATGGTTACCTGAAATGGTGGGTTGACAAAAGATCTCCCTTATAAATGTTTTATTTGGTCCACCACTTGAGGGATGATAATACCTACTTCAAGACCACCCACTGCCTTGTAACTTGGGACCACTGGTATTTAAACCATCGCTATAACGAGCGCATATTGAGTCTTGCAGTAAGGATTATGTAGATCCAATATGCCATCATGCCTAATAGCCTCATTACATTTGTGAATGTAATTAGACAGCCAGCAAAGTAACCTGGGATTTGCTCTAGGAATGCTTGTCCCCTTTTGTGAGAAGGGTATGCACTGGGCAGTTCTGCATCCAGCATTGCTCCTAAAAATGTTCTGTTTTGACTGGGGGAGGTGATAAGCGTGATTCCTTTTTTTCTTTTTTTGTGTGCTTTCAGCTTTAAAACAAGTTAAAACCTTACACAAATTCTTCAAACATCATAACAGTATAGAAAATATTACATAAGATACATTTCATGACATTAAAATATATTTTGTCACGATGAGTAAAAAGGAAATCATAAAGTGATCCAGTGCACATCCATGCCCCCCCCTCCCCGTCTCTAGACTACCAATTTTATCATGGACAAAAATTGAAACAGGGACTTCCTCAATTGATAAGGCACGTTGGACCAGCGCAATACCCATATTACCTTCCCTGTGTTACACCCATACACATAGGTACATTTTCTGAAACAGAAACCGCTTTGCGTCACCATGGCTTCACAATAGATAAGTAAATGTTGTAGTGATTTCGTACCCTTGAAGCAAAATCTGCAGTTGTAGGACTGGCATTCCTCCTTCTTCCATCTGACACAATTCACCCTGGTGGGCAAAATATCAACCCTGAACCTCAAGAATGTATATCCCATTTTCCAGGAGGGAAACTTACAGAGATATTGTGCAAATACTCCATATTTTTATACCCAAGAGTTACATTCTGATACCTCTCATACCCACTCACCAAGTCCTGTGTTCTGCACCAGTCTGAGAGCCATAATCTTTTCTTGTACACTCCCGGGATTTCATTTAATAATTCCCCATCCAGTCCCCACTGCTGCAATTTTTTCAGCAGTTTTATTTACAAGAATGTTGTCCAATTGGACCTCACTTTCTATAAAGTCTGAAAAGAATTTAAATTTATAACACAGTATAATTCTCTTCCAGACAATGCGAGCTTCAAGTGACAGTAAACCCAATTTGAATCTAATAAAACAGATGGGTATTGCAAGAGGTAGTCTTAAAACTCTCTTCCATACAAAGCCTTCTAAATGGTAAAAGTCCTCATCCAACAATCTATGATGTATTTCCAGGACATAAATCAGCATGGGTACGATTTTTGTTTTATAACATTTTGAAAGAGGAATGATTAAAAACGTTCCATATTTAGAATTGGCATTTTTCATCTGAGCAACTGCCTTTAAAGCTTTTAAATATAGTCCTTCCATTACCAATCTCTTCTAAGGAGTACTAACTATATCAAAACCCTCTAGCCATAGGGAATTTCTCTTTTTCTGTTTCCCTGCTGATAGGGTTAACAGATAGGTTTTTTGAATGTTTATAGTCAGGTAATTCTTTATGCAATATGAATGAAAACTATTCAGTGATCTTTGAATTCCCACTTTTGTGAAATGTAACAGAATAATGTCTGAATATGTTATCCAAAAACTGTGAGTTCCTAACACATTTGGGGCAATAAAGGATACAGACTTAAGGTGCCCCCACCAGATCCGCCATATATGCATTAAACGAAAAAGGCACGAGTATACAGCCTGGCGGAGACAACTATTTGTCGGAATGTTTGATGTCAACATTCCCTCTAAATTTAACATGATCTTAAGCACAGAATATTCATGTAAATGAATAAGGGGTGCCAGTAGCCCCTTCGGACGCCCCCATGCTGATGGCTTCGTCCACAATTTGTTCCTGTTAACACGGTCAAAAGCTAGGGATGAATCCACCAATAGAATGCACACCTCCCTGTGGACTCCTTCCCAGGCTAGGTGTTGGGCATCATTTAGAACCCAACCAGCCATGTTTTTGCCCACACCCGCCCTAAAGCCCAGTTGGTTTGGCTTAAGGATATCGTCATGACTAGCCCAATCATTGAGGGAGGAAAGCAAAACTGATGCAAATATTTTAGTGTCTGCTTCAAGTAACGCAATTGAGCTATAATTTTCAGGATGAAACTCATACTCCTCTTGTTACAGTTAGTGTGAAAAGTATACCTTTATTTAATCACCTTATGGTAATATATGGTATGGTAATGTTTATTTGTAAAGCACCTATAGACAAGGCACATTTTTCAAAGCGCTCAAGGAGGGAGGGAACAAGGGGAAAAACAAACAGTCATTCAGAGCCCTTGAATTTCTGAACGATACAGGTCTGCACAGGCAGAGTAAGTGCATATAATACAATTAACAGTGTAGATAACAGCAAATAGGTCTGACAACGATTATGCAGTTTTTCCAAGTGCATTTAGGCGACACCATGCAAGAAGAGGGGACAGGGAAGAGAGACAATCATCAAGGCATGGTGCAGGATTTTTGACAATTATAAAATGTTGCATTCTCAGGAAGCTGCCCTGAAATATTACTGTGGAATATATTTAGATTTGTCATGCAAGCTTTTGAAAGTTATTGAGAAAAGGAATTTTCTGGAGCATCATACAGACCTCCTCTTAACCTCAACTATGAATAAAGGTATTAAGAAGAAAATAAAAATCAAAAATTCCAAAGTTGCGGCCTACTTCCCATTAATTTCCCCATAGACAAACAAGGTACATTTTTCCCAGACTGCACAGCCCAAACCGCTGCATGCATTTGGACCAGATATGAAACAACTTGGGTATGAAACATTTAAAAGAGGCCTGTTTGTGGTTATTCAGTGCAATAGATTTTTAAATATTTGACGGAGAAGAGGGTGCCCCTTCTCAAAAATAGATAGCTATATCTCAGGCAAATTACCAAAACCGGGTTTGTTTACAAATCAAACAGCCGCCATCTTCTTTTTTCTCAATGCGAGAGATAGCCGTGGCTATAGCCGGGGATATCTGAAAATGAAAAGCTGTTAAATAGCCATTTGCAGGTCAAAATAATTGCAAATGTCATTAGTCTAGAGGTGGGGGTGGCTAGAGGCCACCAAGTGAAATTTGGGAGTTGGAGGGGGTCTAGGGACTGACTGACGAGTAGAGCGCTCGCTTTGACACCCGTGCAGAGTCTGCTAACGCAGGTTCGAATCCCAGCGGGGCCAAACTCAGCCTTTCATCCATCCGAGGTCGATAAATGAGCACCACACACCGTGGGTAATAATAAGCAGCGCTCAGATACCTGAGGGTTCGTAGCGCTATATAAATGCCAAATTATTATTATTATTATTATTTATTATTAAAGCTTTTCTGTAACCTTGGCTAAAACCTCGATTAGCTGACATCTCAAAGCAAACAGCATCACAGAAACAGTGTGCGTTGTAGGGGGAAAAGGAGAGGGCAGGGGAGGTGAGGAGACCATCTGGGGAGTGGGGGAAGCTGGCACAGATGATGAGGGCACTTGTTGAGGACCTGGGGGGGGTAAGAAAGCATTTCTGTGGCTGTTCTTTGAATATTTGCGGCTATAATAAACCACAGATAACCACGGCTCTCTGTAGTTCATGTATAAAATTACTACAGATAGCCAAGTTCATCTGTAGTTCATACCCGCAAATATAGAAAAAAAGTTTTTGAAAAAATAAAACAAATATTTTGACAGGTACAGTGATGTCGGGGTGAAAAACCATTGGCCATGGATGACACAACAGGTATCGGGTAATCCCATTCAGGAAGTAACTGGGTCTGACCCTGCTTAGCTTCAAAGCAAGGTAGCAGATGGCACCCTCAAGTGATGTTACCTGTAAGTCATAACCTTACATTGCAGCAGCACCGCACTTTGGAATCCTTTAATAATTTATCTCAAATTGTGTTCAAACCCTCTGATGAGGGGTTTAATATTGTGCTGTTGAATCATTGGGATTATATTTCTGAGGCCTTGTGTCAATTGAGGGATGTGTTGTGTTACCGTAAATGAAATACCAGTCCTTTTCCTGAAATACAAGTACAAATGAATTCCTTGTTGAAGAAATGGACTGACAAAGGCATTTTGGATTTGGATATATGTGGGATGTTATCCCCTACTTCATATGTCATCCCCACAATATATTTTCTGCCAAAGATCCACAAGTCGATGGTGAGGCCTCCTGGCAGACCCATTGTTACATTATCTGGGTCTTTGCTTGAGAATCTATCTACATTTGTGGATGAAACATTATTTTCCATTGTGACTACTTTACCGTCTTATTTACGTGACACAAAATATTTCTTAAAACACATCAAAGATACACTGTGATGTTGTCTCTCTTTATACTTCAATTGAACACAAAGTGGGATTGGCAGCCTGCAAGTACTTTTTGGATATGGGTTCTTTGAACTATCTTCTGCACACTGAAATAATGCTGGAAATGCTTGAATTTTTTGACCTATAATATCTTTCTTTTTGAGGGTGCATTTTATCATCAGCAAAGGGGAACAGCAATGGGTAGTACTTTTGCAACTTCTTATGCCAATTTTAGCATAGTTTGGCAGATGATTTTGTGGTCTGGAGTGTTTCCAATCTGCAGTTCACTGATCATGTAGTGTTCTGGTGGCATTTTATTGATGATTTAGTCATCATTTGGAAAGGGAGTGAACAAGAGTCCCTTAAATTTGTTAAACACTCGAATTTGAATACCATCAATTTACAATTCACTGAGACACACAGTAATTCACAGGTAGTGTTTTGGGATGTATTTGTTATTCTCGATTTGTCAACCTACTAGTTCTGGAATTCCATTGCATGCCTTGAGTAATCACCCTGCCAGTTGTAAAAAAGGGTATTCCCTATGGCAAATTTGTGAGATATCGCCACAAGTGCACTGTTATTGAGAGCTTTGATGCTGAATGTATCAAGGCAGCACATTGCTTTAAATCACAGGGCTATTTGCATGGTGTGATTGAACAGGCTTGTGTAAAGGCCAGAGGTCTTAACCATCAGGGCTTGCTCAAAGATTCACCTTCAGTTAATCTGACCACGACCAATGAAGTACATCTTATTTTAACATATGGGTGTGCCTCTAACCAGATTGGGCTTATAGCGCAAAGACATAGGCATGTTCTGAAGTTGGGCAGGGATTTGTCCGCCATCATGCAGAGGCAACTCTGCTTAACCTTTAGAAAATGTCCCTCCATGAAAGATAAATTGGTGTCTATTTTTTTATCTGCTGTTCCAACACAGGCAACTTTGTGCACTTGGTTATATACTCCAGTGAAGGGTTTCTAGAAATGTATGGTGTGTGCTAATACAATGTCCTAGAAATATTACGCACATCCTGTGCTCTGAATTGCATGGGTTATACAACATCATATTACGTACAATACTACTTTTGTTGTGTATGTTTTAAGCTGTCCTTGCAAAAATATTGCATGTCAGCATCACCACTTGGAAATTGAAAGTATGCATACTTCAGCACCTGAGAGCCATAAGGACAGTGGACCCCTCTTATCACACAGTGGAACATTTTTCAGAGTGTCATTGTAGTATTATGGAGCAATTGTCTTTTTTTGGAGTGACACATGTACCTGTACATCCCGACGGGGTGATAGAAATATCAAACTTAGGCAATTGGAGAACAAAAATGTTTTGGATTTTGACAACAAAACTCCAAAAGGGCACATGGAGTTATATACTTTCTTAGGAGTTTGGCGTTTTATTTATCATGTTCTGTTTTATCGGTGCTCTGCTTTTCTGGGTGTAAGATCTGATTCTGGGTAGCCAATTATGTGTTTATTTGTTGATTTCCTGTTTAATTGTTTTAATCTGTTTAGTGTGTTCATTGTGACATGTGCATTGTATCAGATTATCAATGTTGCTATTCGACAATATTAATTGGGGCAGATATTGAGTGCATCCAGCTAGGACCATTGTCCATCATGGGATTTGCCATATCTAGATTTTATTGGTGGCTGCAATGCATATTGCACTTTATAAAGCTACTGATTTGTGGCGTGTTGCTTCTGTCTATTCAGCGGTTTAATATGTTGGCTGATGCTATGCCAGCTGATATGCACTTTCCACTTCGTTCAGCTAGTGACTGCATGAATGTTGTGCAATTTAATATATTATTAGCTGCTATGCACTATGCACTTTATTGGGTGATCGGCTGCATGATGATTGTACATTCCACTATATTGCTGGCTGCTATGCACTTGGCACTTTATTTATGTATTTTGGTCTATTGCTTATTCAACCAGGTGCATCATTATTGTGCAATTTATCATATTTCTAGCTGCTAAGAACTTTTCACTTTAATCAGCTTTTGAGCGATATTGCTTACACATGCTAATTTTGAAGCACATGGCACCATACAGTGCAATTTGCTTTGTGTGTCAGCATACTGAATCCAGTCATCGTGTAGCGGACTGCTCTGTATTCCACAATTGGTTATTGTGCAATTTATCATATTGCTAGCTGTGATGCACTTTGCACTTTATTTAGCTTTTACGTGTAATTAATTATAAAATTAGTTGCACAATCATTGTGCAATATATCATATTGCTGGCTGCTATGCACTTTCCACCTTAATCAGTCTGCACTGATAATTGCTTATTGCACAGTTTGCTGCCTCGCTGAGTGCTTTTACATCTATCTGGTGACAGGCAGTCAATGGTATTTTATTTACAGACCGTAATACCAGCGTTCAGATCTTATGGTGCTTTAATAATCTGGTTTCAACAGGTATGCCATGAATGAATTGTATTCATGCGGGTTTATATGCTGCTAAGTGTTTTTATGTTCTCTGAAGCACTTTTTATGGCCAAGTACTGTGCACTTTATTCATTTTGCCCCTTTGCTGTTATTTTCTGGAGCACAGGTGTCCGATACAACAATATTTATTTTGCATGTGGTTGCATTGTATTCATACAAATTATACTCTCTCTGCTGTGGTACAAACATTTATGGTGCTTTAAATGCTGTGTTTTGACATACATATGTCTATCATAAAAGCTTCTAGAAGCTCCATATTTTTATATCATTCCTCATTGTTTTTCCATTAGGATATTTTATCCATTCAATGCGTCTCAATGTGTTCACATCTGGGACTCACTGGGTGAGTTTAGTATTGTACGAGTTAATGTGAAGAGTAATGATGGATGGATTTGTTTTAATAGCAATGCAGAATGAGTTGTTTATTTCACGTGCTGTAGTTTGATATTTTTTGTAACATTGGTGCATGCCAGTATTCATTGGTACTTAGCACCTGTCAGCGTGTTGTACGTTGCTAGCACAGAGTAAGTATAAGAATGTATTATAAAATGGCCACCATGTTTGATATCAGTATGATAGAAAATGTTTAGGAACACAGAATGAAACTAAATGCAATCAGCCTTTACGTTCAAACCAGCTGTGTGAACAAGCACAGAGCGGTGCGAAACATGTTTGCTGTTAGTTCTTTCTGCCTCACTGAGGCTTTTACTTAGAATAAAGGAATTTTCTAATTTTCCAACTGCCGTGTCGTGGATTTATAAATGTCTCTGGAGGGCAGCAGCCTTCCCGCTTTGTGTGGGGTTATTTTGTGCTATATATATATATATATATTATTTTACAGGGACTGCAGTAGCGACCCTGTAGTTATGGTTAAGTTGCTCAACCCATAGGAAGAGCACTTTTTGGGCAGCTTATAACGTTGCCCCCCTTACCAAACTTTGCAAAACAAGTATATGGTCCCGTCAGAATTTTTCTGGGAAGTTTGGTGAGGTTTCGTCAAGGGAGGGCAAAGTTGTAGGGGTGGGGGGTCCAATTTCTTTTTTTTTTTCCATAGACGCAATGGAAACTTTTTTTGCTCATGTCTACAGCCCAAACCACTGGACGGATTTTCACCAAATATACGGCAGGAGCGGCGGCTTAGTCCAGAAAGCGTGTTTTAGTAAATTTCTTGTAAATCCGTCCAGTAATTTTTTTTAAACAGCCCAAAAGTAGATTTTCAAAAATTAGTGATATCTGGGTTTGGTCCGCAGACTCACTTCCCTGTTCGGTCTGCAGACGGGCATCCAATTGGCCTAGAGGCTGATGTGATGTCTGCGGACATTGGACGTGCCAACAAAGGTTGAAAACCGTGAAGTGTGTCAGATTTTTGGAAACGCCCGCTATGTTGGATTCACAGACAGCCACCGGTGTCTGTGAACATCGCAGTAAAAACATATTAAAGAACACAACATTGCACTTGTCAAACTTAGCAAACAATCTCTGGGGAGATGAGGGGAGATGAGGATGAGATGGGTTGTGGCAGTAAGAAGCCAGAAAATTGGTGTTTTTCATCCCCAAAGTCTGCGAACAGTCCGGATGTTCGGGTTCAGTCCTGTGATGTTCCCGAACACTTCAGATGTTCGGGGGCGTCTATGCCTATTTCTGCATAACAGGGTTGGTGAAAAGCAGTTTTTGGATGGCTTATAACCTTGGCGCCACTCAATGAAATGTTGGCATTTTATTCTAGACCTGATTCTGAATGGTTTCGGAAAGTGTGGAGCTGTTTTGTCAAGAGGGAACTCAATTAGAGGGGGATCCCAAAATATTATAAAGGCTTATAAATGTGGTGCCATTTGATGAATCTGCACAAAAGTTAGCAGAACAATTTTGAATCTAGATATAAATGTTTTTGCAAAGTTTGGTGGGATTCTGTCAAGAGGGGGCAAAATTAGAGGGGGGTCTCAAAATATAGTAAAGGCTCATGAATGTGGTGTCATTTGATGGATCTACATAAAAGTTTGCAGTTTGCAAAAAGATTATCAGGGTAATTCATGGAATAAATGTGCTGCGAAAAGGGGAGCGCAAGCGTGAAAATCGCAGTGCACGCGTGCTAAATCGGCGCCCGCAGCCGTTCATCGATTCATGGAATGCACTGCGCGTGTTAAACCTGGGATGTGCGCCAAATCCATGGGTGGCGCACGTCACTAAATGGCGTGCGCAACGCGCACAGGGAAAGTGCACATCGTGTAGCGCACACAAGAAAAGTGGGCGGAACACGGGGCGTAACACGCGGAATGGGGAACAAAGCATGCATGTGGGCGTTACGGGGGAAGTACCAGAGGTAAATGCTCGCAACGCCCACACGCACGCTAACAACACATATTCATGGAACTGAACAGGGGAAACCCGTGCACCAAAAAGGACGCGCTAATCCGGAAACACGCACGCAAGCAGGAAGCAGGCGTAAGCGGGCCAGCGCGGCATAAAAGTGCATGCAAACAACAAACAAGCTCATATTCTACGATGAATACCTTTCCTTGCAGCAGTGGTCGTGGGACACCGCAGGACGAGGAGGATAGCCAGGCCCCACATTTGTTTACCCAGGACCAGCCTTTTTGGGATGCCTGATGACCAGGTGTATGGGAGGTACAGGTTTCCACCACAAATAATCCTAGAAATGGTCAGGGAGTGGGAAGATGACCTCATATCACCCACCCTGTGCTCCCAAGTACTGCACTTCTTGGCTACTGGGTCATTTCAGTGGACAAGTGCCATAGTCAGGGGTGTCTCATAGGCCATGCAGTCACGCTGCCTACACCAGGTGTTGGCCATCATGACAGCACGCTCCTCAGTCCGCAGGCATATATACATGCCCAGAACACCTGCAGAAAGGCAGGCTGTCATCCAGGACTTTTACGGGATGGCACACATTTCCCCAAAGTGCTAGGTGCAATTGATTGAACCCATGTGGCTCTACGTCCTCCCAGGGCCACTGAGCACATCTATCGAAACCGCAAGCACTGGCATTCCATCAGCGTGCAGGGTGTATGTGATGCCAAGGGAATCATCACCTCAGTATATGCCAACTATCCGGGGTCCAGCCATGATAGTTTCATATTCCGAATGTCACTCCTAACCCGGGACCTGGAAGCTGGGCGGCATGGCGACACATGGCTAATTGGTGAGTATTAATGCCTCTGCACATGCATGCATGTCAGACACTGAGAAATGGTAAAACCCCACTAATGACAACCATTATCACCTCCCCAAGGGAAAGTGCCTATCCTCTGAGCACCTATATGATGACGCCAATACAGACCCCACCACACCACCCGAGGTAAGATACAACACAGCCCATATTGCAACCCGGGGCATAGTGGAGCGCACATTCGGAGTGCTGAAGACACGTTTTCGCTCCCTTGACCGCTCTGGTGGGCAGCTGCTATATGCGCCCCCAGTAGTGTGCAGGATCATAATGGCAGCATGTGTCCTGCACAATGTTGCAACCCGGCGGGGCGTGCTGGTGGACATGGTGGTGCCCCACATCCCCAACCACATGCACGACTGCTGCGCATGGGAGGTGAAAGGGCATGTGGGGAGGCAGCCCGTACCCAGCTTGTGGCAATTTCTTCACCTGAAATCCCACCCCTGCAGAGCTCACACAGGCCTGGCACATACCAGCTGACAATTTATGATGATGACAAAAGGGACAGTCAACTGTCACAACCATACCACCCTGAGATTGTTCACCTGGAAGTGCTACATTGTGTGCATCCCTAGCTACTTAAACACACGCGATGCTGTGTCAGTAAAAGGCACACATTCATGCAGCTTGAAGGACTACCACCTTGCAAAACACTACAAAAGAATAGTGGCATGTCATCCAACCCCTCCCTAACCCCATCTCAGCTACCCAACACACCATGGCATGGCATGCGATTTGTAAAAACAACCAAATGAATGAACATCACATGCACCCTCCCAAATGGAAACAGCCCACAGACAATTGCCTCTCACTAATGAAACAATGAAAAAAAAACAGCACACATTAACAAATACTAACCAGGAAGACAAAACATCAGTACAGGATCCAAGAGTGGCAACATATGACAGTAAAAAATGTAAGTAGTGCAAGTGTCACAACCTGACTAAGGCAGCACATCCACCCCTTCCAACTGCAGAGTGTTGCTGGTAGGCAAATGTGGCAGTGTACAGCAAATAACATGAACTGCATCTGCAAAGGAGACGGGCTGGTTAAGACATGAAGAAGCTACGTGTATACATGCAAAAAATCCTGTTTGTAAAACCATAGAGAAATCCACCCTGCAGTGGAGAAATGAACAACAATCCCCACTAGGGATTGATACACAGTTTGGACTACAGACTGCCCACACAATTTATGGGAGCCCAATGCCTCTGTGTCAGTTACTGTCACTTGATCACACTCTTTGCGAGCCCATGGAAAGGGGAAGCAGGAGGGGTGTGTGTGTCAGGAATCCAAGGTTCTAACCCAAATATAGGACAAGCCTGAATGTGCCCAGCTGGAATACACAGTGGATGCCTACGGGAGCCACACAAAGCAGCACACTGTAACATTATTTCACAATCTGAAAGAAAATGGTTATGAACAAAAATGTAAATGAAAATAAAATATAGAAAAAGCTAAAGTAAATGTAAAGTAAAAGAAACAAATAAAATAATAAAGTAAAAATCAGAAGTATAACCAAATAAAAATAAATGTATGAAAATCAAAATAACAAATCAAGAATCAAAATAAAATGAAAATAAAAAATATAAAAAAGAAGAAGAAATAAAGATAACAAATTAATTAAATAGTAATTTCATTTAGCAAATCGGAATGAAATGTGAAAAAACCAACAAAAAAGAAATCAAAAATCAAAAATGGCCATTTGTGGACCGGAGGGGGCACCCAGGAGGGACGAGGTACAGGATGCACCCCAACACCCACATGCGTCGATGTTGAGAAAAAAAAAAACTCCATTCCATGGGCTCATGGCCAGCACGGCTACCCTACAGTGGGAGAACTGCCGTCGATGTCATCACCCTCTGGTGGTACATCAGAAGGTGGGCGTGATATGGGAGGCAGACCACGCAAAGCCCTGGCATGCTCCTCCATGGCAGCAAGCATGCGGGTCTGAAAGGTTTGGTTCTGCAGGATGATGGTCCAGAGATCCCCATGCAGCACCTCATGGGTAGCACGCATTTCTGCCTGCAAGGCCTCGCGTGATGCCCGGATCGCCTTGCGTGATGCCTGGAGCTCAGCTGAGAGTGTGCGTGTCAGCTGCTACAGCTGCTGTTCTGACCTTGAACTATGGGACACCTCAAGTTCACCCAGAGTATCTCTGAGGGACCTGTGCTCTAACCTCAGGGCTTCCCTGTGGGCCTGTGACTCTGCAGATATGGCTGTGCACAGAGTCTCCAGTCCAGACCGTCGGTCCCTGTTGGACACCAACATGTCCTCCCTGTGTGAGTGGCAAATGGACACTGTTGCCTGCTGCTGGAGCTCCAGCTGCATTTCAGGGGGGAGAATGGAAGTGGACACCCTATCCACGACCTGAGCCATCATCTCACATGATGCCCCCTGTTGTGCTGCTATAGTGTAAATGGAGTTCTCCCACACAGTATTGCCTGGTGGCGCACGGCCATCTCGTTGGCGGGCACCACATGTGTTTGGGGCAAGGTGTTCAGCACCTTGCTGTGCTGGCACTGCCTGAGGCTGCAGGATTGCATTTCTCCTTTGATCTGCTGGCCCAGGAACAGGAGCAAATATTGTGGAGTGTGACCCTGCATCCATAACCGCCACAGGCGGACTTTCCAACACTGAATGCCCCATAGAGGGGTCTATCCCCAGTGCAGGTGGGTTGGACAGAACAGCATCCCTGCCAGAAAAACTCACCTGCGACGGGACATATGTCTCAATGTCAGATTCAGCATCTGATTCATAGAGGTCTCCGGAGGTGTACCCAGAGGCACCTGTGGACAGTATGGTCTGTAGGAGTAATGGGTTTTCGCCCACCACCACCCCACGTCCTCCACTGGTGCCTGGTTGTGGCTGTGAGTACTCCTGCCTCTGCGCCATCTCCTCCTCAACAGCATCTAGTGCCTCATCACCTGCAAAAACATAAAAGAAAAGTAATGAAAACAGGCATGAGCACCATAGCCCACACACATAGGCATGACGAGGCAGACATCCAGTACATAAATGACACATGTCACACATGACAATAACTCTGGCATGCATGCACTGGCAATGATTTGGAAGGGGAGGCAAAAAGCAGATACTGAGGACTCCAAGATGGAAAAGCAACACATGTGCTGCATGCTGGATAGCACTGGCATCACACATTAGCCTGTGAGTGGCATGGACAATCCACATACATGACACATGCCAGCACACAGATGGCACGTAGCATAGCCATGGCAGATGTGACAAGGCCACCCAGATGGTAGCAAATCAGTACTGTCACCCATCCATGTGAGATGGACATCATGAAATCAAACATGCAAAATATTGTGACAAAACACGCATGTGCCACATGCTGCAACAAAGCCAGTGTTCACTAATGCAGTGATGGCAGGCACATGGACACATCAATGGTTGGTCACTTCAACATGACAGAAGACAATTGTCATGTTGAACATTCAAACAGGGCCCCGAAGTGATTGTGTGCAGGCCATGTGTAGGTGCACATTACTCAATCAGCCTGATTGATGAAATCATTCCCATAATAAGGAAACATATGTGGGCCATTGTGGGTGTAATCTATGTCTGAAGTATGTTACATTTGGGGCAGAAGAGCACATAAATGTGTGGCAAACATGCAAAGGATTTCATCAATCAGGCAGAATGAACAGGGAAACAGTATGACCAGTGTTGTGGTAAAATGGCAGTTGAAGGGCAAGTGCAGTAATCAGGTGCAAATTGTCAACTGCGGTCAGAAGGGATACTTGAAAACCCAAACCCAAGGCCGGGCAATGGTTTGGAGCCACCACATTGGGTGACCCATATGAGTCATAACTATGCAGCCTCACCTGGCACTCAATCAGAACACCCAAGCAACATACACATGGTTTGCACACACATGCATGGCCACTCACCAGACATTGCCTCAGAATCTGGTAGGTCTCCCACGCCTTGGATCTGATCCTCTGTGATGAAGCCTCCAGCGATAGACTCATGCTCTGTGAGTACTTCCTCCTCTGGTGGAGACCCACTGCCAGTCACCAAAGTAGAGGCATGATTGGAAGCCATCTTATTCTTTGCTCTGCGTTTGAGGTCATTCCACCGCTTAAAGCAATCATCAGCTGTGCGCCTGACAAATCCCAGGGCACTAATCTGGTCCGCGATGCACTGCCAGTGGGCCCTACATTGAGCAGTCTTAGTTTTGCACCCTGCAGTCACCAGCATTTCGTGGCCATGGGCCGACACATAGCCCACAAGTGCGTCTAGCTCCACATCATTGACACTACGCTTCCTTGACGTGCCGGAGGGGGGAGCCGTGTCTGGGGTCCCAGCCTGTACCGCAAGAGCACCCTTCTTCCTCTTGGGAGGTGGTGCGGACCCTGAGTGGCTTATGCCACTCTGGTTGGCAGGGGCTGAAGCACAGGTGGACTGGGCACTGGAAGTAGCCAAAGGCACGATGACCAAAGGTCTCATTTCAGGCATTGGCTGCTGGGTGATGTTGGCAGGACCAACCTCAGTGTGATGGACTTGGACCAACAATGTCCCGGCTGGGAGACTCAGAGCTGGGGTGGACTGAGCTGCAGCTGCCCCTGCAGCCTCCTCACCTTGGCTACTGGGGGCAGCAGATGACATTGCTGCCCCAGATCCATGGGGCCTGGTGACAGCAACTTTCACCGCCACACGTGGCTTTGACATGGTGACACGGAAGTCAGCCTGGGAGTCATCCTGTGCCAGTTCAGTTGACAATATTGGGCAGGTTAACAAGGCCTGAGCTGGGATGGTGTCCGCTGCATCTCCCCGACCCATTGGGGGGGCATAGGTGTCCCTGATTGGTCCTCCACACATTGGCCTCTTGGACCACCCTGCACATCCTGGCCACATCCCCTACCGCGCCCACCTCCTGGAGGTCGGCCACCTTTGCCTCCCTTACCGATTGGACGCCTCCCAACCATGGCACTGATGTTCTTGTATGAATGGGAGGTGCAGTAAAAAATTGACCTGGACAATGGGGGTGAAAGGGGCAGGGTACTAGATGGAATATGTACCCTAGTGCTCTAGCAAGGCTGTCTGTGACCCCTGGGGGAAGATGACGGGTCACGCAATGCTCAGGCACCCCAAAACAAAATTTAACATGCACGCGACCCCTGGTAGCCCCCGTGCGTGGAATAAAGAACCCGCACTACGCTGTGGTACCCAGAAACACAAAAAGAAGCGTATGCGTGGTACACACAGGCTACAATGACCTCTGAATGGGTACGCGACAAACGGAGGCAACCACAGTTGAAAAATACTTGCGGGACATACCCTCTGCCTGGAAAAAGAAAGTGAAAAAAACGCGTTGGCAACACCCCTGCCAAAAGAAGAATTTAACACTGTCTGAGTATACAAGGAGTACGAACTGGAACCGCTGTAAAGTAATCGCATGGGAACCGACAAGAAGTACAAGAATCACCTGCTCGCTCTCCACAAAAAGCACATACAAGAAAATGGTGTCCTACGTGTACTTTTTAAGCCAGCCCACACATGTGACGTCACTTACGCAGGTACGCGCTAAGGGCCTTTGCTCCAATTACACGCAGTGACACCTGGACGTGCAGTTTTTGCACGTGTACAATCAACATGCACCCATGTGGAGGGAAACGCCCGCGCAAGTTACATCACAGATGCGCTTACGTGCTAAGGGCCTTTCCTCGAATTACACGCTGATGTGCACTTTTTTCACGTGCCAAATCACCCCATATCAAGCTGGCCACGCAACAACACATGGAAGACCACGCTCCTGCCTAGAAGGCCATTTTACTGCCCCCAGAGCCCCGAGAACACTCCCACCTGTCATCTGCTGCTGCCTGCCTGCCTGCTGGCCAAAGGCCCTGCTGTTTGGTGCCTGCACGTCAGCCATCTGCAGGGGTCCAGTTGCTGTGACCACCCCTGCTGGAACAGAAGACTCCCGACTGGCATTCCATCGCTCCACAGCCCAGCCCCAGGACCCAGTTGCCCACCCACACCTGCCTCAGGGATTGCCATGTTTGACACAACACCATCTGGCACCAGTGGCAACCCCTCAGCAGAGGCAGAGGGCTACCAGCTCCAGTGTCCTGGTGGAGCAAGTCCTGGGGCAGTATGATGCCCTCTTTGGAAGTTCACGTGCCAACAATGAAGGGCAGAAAAGGATCTGGATGGACATCGTGGCTTCCATCAACGTGGAGGGGGTGGCAGCCCGCGACACGCAACACGTCCGGAAGCGCTGGGAGGACTTCAGGTCCAGGACCCTCAGCAAGGCCTGGCGCCTCTTAAAGGCAGCGGATGCTGAGGGGTGCCAGTCCGTGCTCCACCTCCAGGTCCTTGAGAGGCAGACCCGTCCGGAGTCGAGCGGTAAGTGTACATGTGTACTGATTGGATGCTGTGCATGTTGAGGTGTGCCAGGAGTATGCAGGTTGGACATATGTCTTCGTAGGCCCATGTATGGATGTGTCGCATGTGAGTCCAGTCATATGTGAGGCACATCAATGGTGTATGTGTTCAAATGCATGGTGGCCACACACGGGGTCTGGAGGGGGGATTCCACTGGTGCTAGTGGTGCAGTCCAGGGGCAGGGACAGGAGGCAGCACAGGCGTCCACAGAGGTGCCTGTGTGTAATCTTGTCCCCGATCCTGTGACTGCATCATCTCGCACCAGCAGGGATGCCTTTGTCCAGACCCGTTCTCAGGGAGGGGATGCGCGAACAACAACTGGCCTTCCTCTCCCTGCGGACGTGGCAATCCAGGACCATGTTGAGCCTGTCCTGGCTGGGGTGGCTTTGCTTCAACATGGCATCCGGGATGGCGTGCAGGGTTTTCGTGAGGACTCTCCACGTTATTTGGGATAGCTCATTGTCCGCATCGACCTACTAGGACCGGTCACCAGTGCTGGGTTCCTCCGTCTGCTGGACCTTGTACCAACTCCCTCCTCAACTGAACCCCCTATGCGCCAGTCGTCCTCCGTGCCATCTTCGGGCCCAAGTATCACCTGAGCACATATGGAGCTGCCTCTGACCCAGCGGCAAGGCTGGTGGAGGACACATCCCTGCCACAGTCGGGAGTCGGAGGTCCAGCAGGGGTGGCCACCCCAACAACTGGACCACAGCAGGAGGAGGACATGCATGCATCAACAGGCAGGGCACATGCATGGCAGCAGCAGGTTCAAGGTGGGAGCGATGATGGCTCAGGACCATCAACATCAGAGCGGCAGGCATCGGCCTGAGGGCAGGAGGACCCTGGATTGGGAGTGTCTTCTGTGTGGCAGCGGTTGGGCCAGCAAATAGATGCGGAGCAGCGGTGGGCGGAAGAGGCACAGCTCACTATGGTCCGGGCGGAGATCTCCATGCGCAGCCTGCTGAGGCGGGCTGAGTGCCTCAAGGAAATTCGCTGGGAGTTGGAGGTGGACATGGCATTATCCCTGCGAGACCTTGGGGCCAGGGAATGGGCCCGCCTCCAGGACATTGAACATGAGTGCGATGAGGCCCTGACCCGGGAAATCAACAAGTGAGCCGTAGGACTTGCCCGCCGCCATTGTATATAGTTCATTAGTGTTAGTTTTACTTTCTATTTTTCTTTCATTTGGGGCGCATGGACTATGCCCCACCTTTTTGTAAATAATTATTTGTTAGGTAGGGTATTTTGTAGGTTTCCTTTGGATTGTTGGGCTCATGGACCCTGGATTTTTACATTGTATATATTTCTGGACTGCATTTGACTTCATTGATTTTTTTTGCCCATGGAGCAATGGTTTTCTTTTTTGTTTACCTTTGGATTTGGTTTGATGGACGAATGCTTTGGAGCCTTTTTCATTTGGATTTATTTTGAATCAAAATTCATATTTTTTCATTCATTTTGGACATGGAGCCTTTTGTTTATTATTTCTTTTATTGTGTGATTTTCTTTCATTCCCTTGCTTTTGTATTGAATACATTTTGGTTTCATACTTCATTTGTGTGGTATTCTCTCGGTTTCATGCATGTCACAATGTGGGTTTTCTCATTCACTTGCACCCATTGTGTGTGTGTGGCGGACATATATTGATGTGCATACTTGTCATTTGGTATCTATCACGACATGGGGATTTCAATGTGGGGTGGATGGAATACTTGGTTGGGTGTTTGGACTGGGGTGGCATGGGGTGGGATTTGGGTGGCCATGAGGGCCATGAGTGTGGATCGTGATGACGTGTTGGGGGGGGACATGAGTCGGGGCCTGCTGGCAGGTGCCTGTCAATGGTGGGTGGGTGAGTGGGTGGGGGTTCAGGAGGACATGAGTCGGGGCCTGCTGGTAAGTGCCCGTCACTGCTGGGTAGGTAGGGGTGCAGGGGACATGAGTCGGAGCCTGCTGGCAGGTGTCTGTCACTGCTGGGTGGGTGGGGGTGCAGGGGGACATGAGTCAGGGCCTGCTGGCAGGTGCCCGTCAATGGTGGATGGGTGAGTGGGTGGGGGACATGAGTCGAGGCCTGCTGGCAGGTGCCCATCACTGGGGGTGGGTGGATGGGTGGGGGACATGAGTCGGGGCCTGCTGGCAGGTGCCCGTCAGTGCTGGGTGGGTGTGGGTACAGGGGGACATGAGTCGGGGCCTGCTGGCAGGTGCCCATCAATGGTGGGTGGGTGAGTGGGTGGGGGACATGAGTCTGGGCCTGCTGACAGGTGCCCATCACTGGGGGTGGGTGGATGGGTCGGGGACATGAGTCAGGGCACACAAGTGTGCTCACAAGTGCATGGTGCCATGTGGGCTGCCTGCAGGGCATGGTGAGGGTTGTAGGGTACTCACCTGTGGTGTGGGCTGCCTGCAGGGCAAGGTGAGGGTTGTAGGGTAGTCCCCTGTGGTGTGGGGTGCCTGCAGGGCATGGGGAGGGTTATAGGGTAGTCCCCTGTGGTGTGGGTTGCCTGCAGGGCATGGGGAGGGTTGTAGTGTAGTCCCCTGTGGTGTGGGCTGCCTACAGGGCATGGGGAGGGGGAAACCGCACACCCAGGAGGGCCCACAATGCCAAATAGCGTGTGAAACTTCCCGCACACCCCGAAATACACGTACCCCGCTCGCACAAGGCCTATCGCGTGTGAAACTTCCCGTGCACCCCCGAAATACACGTACCCCACTCGCAGAAGGACTATCGCATGTGAAACTTCCCGCACACCCCGAAATACACGTACCCCGCTCGCACAAGGCCTATCGCTTGTGAAACTTCCCGCACACCCCCGAAATACATGTACTCCACTCGCACAAGGCCTATCGCATGTGAAACTTCCTATGCACCCCTGAAATACACGTACCCCGCTCGCACAAGGCCTATCTCATGTGAAACTTCCCGCACGCCCCCAAAATACACGTAACCCACTCGCACAAGGCCTATCACGTGTGAAACTTCCCGCGCACCCCTGAAATACACGTACCCTGCTCGCACAAGGCCTATCACGTGTGAAACTTTCCGCGCACCAACGAAATACACATACCCTGCTCGCACAAGGCCTATCGCGTGTGAAACTTCCCGCGCACCCCCGAAATACACGTACCCCGCTCGCACAAGCCCTATCGCGTGTGAAACTTTCCACGCATCCCCGAAATAAACGTACCCCGCTTGCACAAGGCCTATCGCATGTGAAACTTCCCGCGCACCCCCGAAATACACGTACCTCGCTCGCACAAGCCCTATTGCATGTGAAACTTCCAGCGCACCCCCGAAATACACGTAGCCCGCTCTCGACCAAGGCCTATCGCGTGGGAAACTCCCCGTGCACCCCCGAAATACATGCAGGCAACCCATCCACCCTGGCCGGGCCCCACAGGCAGCCAACTCACCCTCCCCATGCCCCGCAGGCAGCTCATCTACCCTGGGCATGCCCCACAGGCAGCCCACGCCACAGGGTGGTGCTTTTTCTATGCAATTTACCTGGCGCGAGCAGGGTACGCGTATTCTGAGGGGTGCGCCAGTACATTTTCACACTTTTGGGTGCTGTGAGCGGGATGCGCATAGTATTTTCACGAGATTACAGTGTACCGGCCCTGTAAACTGGTGCAGGGTTAGTGCGGCCTTTTGCGCTGCATTGGGGATTTCAATGCCTTTTTCTTGCGCAAGGGGCGGTCTTGGGGGCGTAACTGGCGCTGCAGGATGTTCTCTGCGCCAGCGCTCAAAATGGCTTGGGAATTCCATGAATATGCAGTACGCCAGAATGCTGTTTAGTGCACACGGCTGCCGCACGCTGACACAGGCTCCCTCTCTGTGCTGCTCGCGTGCGCTGCCTCTGCACTAAAATCTATGAATTACCCCCTAAATCTCCTTTAACAAACATATTTTTTGCAATGCATTCTTATGTGAGTCGTATATGCCAGTCCCTCTGCCATGGCAGAGAATTTATATCACTATTTTTTATACTTACTTTTCGACAAATTTCAAAAAAGTAAAACACAGGACAGATTTCCAAAGTCATCCTTTCAGGTCCCTGCTGATGCTTCTCACACAACTTTGCTGCAATCCCGTCCAGCACTCGGGGCTGCTGCCACAAGCAGATTTATGTTCCCATTTAAACCTATCGTTTCGGCCATGCTGCATGCATGCAACTTTGCTTCAATCCCATCCACCACTCCCGGCTGCAGCCGCAATCAGATTTTAATTTTCCCATTTAAGCCTAGAGCTTTGGCCATGCGCATGCCCCAATAAGTAAATCAGAGTAAGCATTCGTCCTTGCCGAGGGCCAGCCCATTGTCCATGCACCAAACTTATATCACTATTTTCTTGTGTTTACATTGGGAAACTTTGGAAAAATATAAAAACAAAACAGATTTGCAAAACAATGCTTTCAGGTCCTTGTTGATGCTCCTCGCGCAGGTTTGTTGTCATTCAGCACAACACTTCAGGCTGTAGCCGCAAGCAGAATATTTCTTCCCATTCAAACCCAGAGTTCGGACATGCTGCATGCCCCAATAATCAAATCAGAGTACATGATTATCAAGTAACTGCAGGGCAGTAAAATGGGTAGATCACTGTGCTTCATCTAGTACTTTAAACAGATTACCCTGCTGCTGGTGATGGGGTTCTTTTGCAAAGGTGCCCTTCCTTCTTCAAGTGTGAGTTTTCGAATAGGAGCACGAGCCCTGTTCACCTAAGCACTGGGTTATTCAATAAGTAACTTTTGTCGAAATGAAGCAGTCTTCAAAACCATTCTTGATGCAATATTTATTCTAAGAAGTCATCCGACACATAATTTGACTCTATAGAGTCTTTCTCAAAGCATGTGGATAGGGGTCCAGTCATTGCTGCGAGGTTGTGGAAATGAGTCCGGCATCCAATCCCAATATCTTGACCCACTATGGTCGCAAATAAAGGTGGGTAATGATTTCATGGGGTGGCCTGGTGACCACGTGGGCACCTGGTTCGGCGTGCTTGGTAATTATCTGCTGATTAGCATTATCTCTGAGTGTATGCAGCAATAGTCACAGCGATCTGTTAATGCAATCCTGTGGAGTACTTCGGGTAGTAGCCACAGGCAGAATTTATTTTCCCATTCAAACCTATCCCAATTTTGAAGATCGTACCACATAACCAGTCCCTGGTGGCTATGCCCACTTAAACCCCATTGCCAGTCCTTCAAGGTCATGGCAAGTAGCCATATTATTTGACTCATGGCTTTTGGTCATGACTCAGATAATCTGGCCACTTCCCATGGCCACAGGACATGACTCAGACAATCAGGCCACAGCCCATGGCAACCGGCTATACCTCAGTCACTAAAAGCATATCACTATTATTTGTACCTACATTATGACACTTTTCAAAAAATAAAACACAGACATATTTGCAAAACCATGTTTTCAGGTCCTTGTCAAGGCTCCTTGCACAACTTTCCTGCAAATCCATTCAGGTAATGTTGCCCCTCTTCACAGAATCCCACCAAATTTTGCAGAAACATTCAAATCTGGGATTTAAATCTTTTTGCAAACTTTCTTGTAGACTATTGAAACAGCACCAAATGTATAAGCCTTTCAAATATTTCGGGACCCCCCGTCTAATTTTGTTCCCTCTTGGCAAAACAGAACCAAACCATTCAAGGTCACGTCTGAAATTATATCACAGACATTCAGGCAGTTTCATTGAGTGGAGCCAAAGTTATACGCCATGCAAAAACTGCTTTTCACCGACCCTGTAATGCAAAAATATGTATGGATGCCCCCAAACATTTGCAATGTTCGCGAACATCACAGGGCTGTCCCCGAACTGTTTGCAGACATCAGAGATGAAAAAACACCTGTTTTTTGGCTATCACCTCTCTCACCTCTCATCTCCCGAGATTGTTTCATTTGTTTGACAAGTGCAATGTTGTGTTACTTAATATGTTTTTACTGTGATGTCCACGGACAACGGCGGCTGTTCGCAAATCCAACATGGTGGCTGTTTCCAAACATCGGACACACCGCAAGCTTTTCCCCATTCAATCAGAAGGCGCGTACGATATCCGCGCCCATCATAACGCCCCACCTGGCCCAATCAGAGGCCTGTACACAGACCGAACAGGGAAGTGAGTGTGTGGACCGAACCCAGATATCAGTAATTCTTTGTACCTACTTTTTGGCTGTTTTTAAACAAACGACTGGACGCATTGACTGTGAATATTAGCCTGTTTCGCATCTAGGGAGTACAGTGATTGTTAACCTGTTCCACATTAGGATAGAACTGTGAATATTAGCCTGCGTCGCATCTAGAGATGATTGTGAATATTACCTTGATTACCATCCAGAGAGGACAGTGATTATTGACCTGTGCCTCATTAGGATAGAACTGTAAATATTAGCCGGCGTCGCATCTAGAGAGGACTGTGATTATTAACCTGTACCACAATAAGATAGAGCTGTGAATATTAGCCTGCTTCACATCCAGAGAAGAATGTGATTATTAACCTGTGCCACATTAAGATAGAACTGCAAATATTAGCCTGTGTCGCATCCATAGAGGAGTGTGTTTATTAACCTGTCCCACATTAAGATAGAACTGTGAATATTAGCCTGCGTCGCATCTAGAGATGATTGTGAATATTACCTTAATTACCATCCAGAGAGGACAGTGATTATTGACCTGTGCCACATTAGGATAGAACTGTGAATATTAGCCCGTGTCGCATCTAGAGAAGACTGTGATTATTAACCTGTACCACAATAAGATAGAGCTGTGAATATTAGCCTGCTTCACATCCAGAGAAGAATGTGATTATTAACCTGTGCCACATTAAGATAGAACTGCAAATATTAGCCTTTGTCGCATCCATAGAGGAGTGTGTTTATTAACCTGTCCCACATTAAGATAGAACTATGAATATTAGCCTGCTTCGCATCCAGAGAATACTGTGATTATTTACATATGCCACATTAGGATAGAACTGTGAATAATAGCATGCATCACATCTAGACAGGATTGTGAATATTACCTTGAGTCACATCTAGAGAGGACTGTGATTATTAACCTTTGCCACATTAGGAGAGGACTGTGAATATTAGCCGGCGTCGCATCTAAAGCAGATTGTGCATATTACCCTGAGTCACATCCAGAGAAGACTGTGATTATTAACCTATGCCACATTAGGATCGAACTGTGAATATTAGCATGCATCACATGTAGAGAGGACTGTGATTGTTAGCCTGTGCCACATTAGGATAGAACTGGGAATATTAGCCTGCGTCGCATCTGTTGAGAATTGCAAATATTACCTTAAGTCATATCCAAAGAGGGCAGTGTTTATTAGCCTCTGCCACACTATGATGGAACGGTGAATATTAGCCTGCGTCATATCTAGAAAGGATTTCGAATATAAGCCTGCGTCGCATCTAGAGAAGACTGTCATTATTAGCCGGTGCCACATTAAGATAGAACTGTGAATTTTAGCTTGCATCACATCTAAGAAGACTGTGATTATTACCCTGTTGCCACATTAAGATAAAACTGTGAATATTGGCCTGCTTGCCATCTAGAGAGAATTGTGAATATTAGCCTGCGTCATATCTAGAGAGGACTGTAATTATTGGCCGGTGCCACATTAAGATATAACTGTGAATTTTTAGCCTTCATCACATCTAGAGAGGACTGTGATATTCACCCTCTACCGCATTAAGACAGAACTGTGAATCTTAGCATGCATCACATCTATAGAGGACTGTGATTATCTTCCTGTGCCCCATTAAGATAGAACAGTGAATATTAGCCTGCGCGACTTCTGGAGACGACCGTGAATATTAACCTGTGTCGCATCTAGAGAGGAGCGTGAATATTTCCCTGCTTGCCACATTAAAACAGAACAGTGAATATTAGCCCGGGCCACATCTAGAGAGGATTCTGAATATTATACCTGTGGCACATCTAGAGAGGATTGTGAATATTAGCCTGTTTGCCATTTAGAGAGGATTGCGATTTATTAACCTGTGCAATATGAAAGTAGAACTGTGAACATTAGCCTCCATCACATCCAAAGAGGATTGTGAATAGTAAACTGCTTCGCAACTAGAGAAGACTGTGAACAGTCAGCGTCACATCTGGCGAGGACTTTGAATATTAACATGCCTCCCATTTACAGAGGTTTGCGGATTGTGGATCCTCTCTGCCTCCCTTCCAGATAGGATTGCAAATATTAGCCTACATAACATCTAGAGACGATTGTGATTACAAACCTGTGAATCCTCTAAGCCTCACATCATTTACATAACATCTAGAGAGGATTGATATTACAAATGTGTGCCACAACTAAGAAATAATTGTGTACACTAGCATGCCCCACATTTAGAGAGGACTGTGAATAATAACCTACTTCCCACCAAGAAAGGATTCGGAACTTTCTGAACATTAGCCTGCGTCACATCTAGAGAAGACTGTGAACATTAACCTGCTTCACTCCTGGAGAGGACACTGAATATCAGCCTGCCGCACATCCAGCAACGATTGTAAATTTTGCTCAAATAAACAGCTAGAGAGTCTGCCCTACCTATATACCCACTCCATCTAGATCATCTCCTCAGCCACTAACTACACCCAGATTATATTGTTCTCCTTAGCCATATCTAGAACCAGATATATGGTATCAAGTTAGCCACACCACAAGACTTCTCACCATCCCCACGAGACAACCGGACAAAGCACAAAAGCCTGATTGTACGCGATGACAGCACCACGCCCATAATCATACACGCAAGGAAGCAAAAACACAACCACAAAACCAACCAGGAAAAGCACCTACAATCTTACACTCAAAGAAAAAAAGAAAAGAGAAAAAAAAAATTCCAAAGCCAACCGGGAAAAGCACAGCACGTGGGCTACCGCCCCTGCAACCTCAAAGAAAACACAAAGGAAACACAAAATGAATAAAACTTCCACATCAGTCTCTATACCTAACACCATACCTCGCAATCAACCACTCACCGGAACAAATCAGTCCAACAAACGAATCAAGAAAGACCAACAACAGAACACAGCCACGCAGAAGAAGAACTTCTAAGGCCAGAGGGAACAAGAACGTGATCGACGCCCTAACCCCATATATCACAATAAACATGAGGAGCCTTCAACAGCTACAAAAAATACAAGAGGATCATGAAGAAAATAAAAACCCAAGACTTAGCCTGGAAGAGCTATTCGACGATGACACAAACACGACTGAACCACCACCACAACCGGAGAGCTACTTGAAAACAAAATACCAATCAAAAGACAACACCGATAATAAAACACAAACCAAATCAAACCATAAAAATCCACTGCAACCGAATCAACAGAAGATTGATGTCAAAACACATAACATAGATCTTCAACCTACTGTGCGACGATGGTATTGTCACAGAAACATGCTGGATCACAACTACAAAATCACACTCCACAGCTTCCTCCCCATCAACTTCAAATGTCTACAGTTAAACAGAAAAGGAAAAAAGGAGGAGGCCTTGCAATAGCATTCAAAGAACACCTGAAAATAATAACAGACAAACCTCTAAACATCAAGAACTGCGAATCTAGGGTCATGCACCTATCAGCAAACCCAAAAACAAGCATTAAAGTCATACTAGTTTACAAACCACTGACCTAAAATGCAACCTTTGTCGACAACTTCATAGAAGTCGTCACCAACATAGCCATTCAACATGGACATCTGATAATCCACACCAACTCACAAATGTCACTAATCAGGCAACTAGCAACCATGAAACTACAACAATTGGTCAAAGGAGCAACACATACAGCAGGACACACACATGGCGCAATTTCCACCAACAGAAATCTTATCACTGCTGCACCGCCAATACAGATACTCTGGAGCGCCCATCCCATTATCCCAATTGTGATCACGCTACGAATTAAAACTACCAACCGGCCCCGCAAACTCCCAAGCAGCACAAAAAGAAAATGAAAGCCATCCAAGCAAGCAACCTAATAGAACAACTTGAGCTCATAAAACCTTTGACAAACAAACTGGACAAGGCATACCTAGATGGAAAAACAGAGCTACTACATAAATGGATCGCTGATACAATTGACAGCATCTCCCCAGAAAAAAACGTTCACCCCATCAAGAAAGAGAGCAATGGCAAAATGGTTAACCCCACTACTAAGCACCATGAAAAAGAACAAGAAGAAGCTGGAACTAGAATGGAGGAAAGAATATGAACAAGGTAAGAAAACTCAGTTCCAGGGGAAAATCTGATCATACAAGAAGGAAATTCAAAAGGCAAGGAAAAGGCACTATGACGACAGAATCACCAAAGCCAACAACACACAAAAAAGAAATGTTCCACATCATAAACGAAATGAGGAACCCACCAGGTTGCAACAATACTCCAATACCTTCACAGAAACTATGCAACGACCTACCAGAACACTTTAAAAATAAAATCAACAGCATCCGACAAATCATGCAAAACAGACTGACCAATCCTAACACTCAACCAACCAGATCCAAGGAGGAGCCAGAGCATAAACCATCTGTAGAGACATTCGTCAAGCTGGTAAAAGATAGCATGAAAGCAGGCTCCCCCATGGACCCCTGCCCACCAGATATTTACAAATCAATCCTCACTTAAGGAATGCCATTAGAATACTACAGAAACCTCCTGAACCTGTCGTTCGCAACAGGGACTGTACCACGAGCCTTCAAATCAGCATATAGTAAACCACTCCTTAAGAACACAAGTGGCGACGTGGAAGACCTCTCCAACTACAGACCTATTTCAAACATCCCCTACCCGGGAAAACTCCTAGAAACCTACATATACAAACTAACTCAAGAACACATAGAAAAACACCAGTTGCTGGACCAAGCACAAGTCGGCTTCTACCTGCGAGAGGAACAGAAACGGTACTCCTATCCATCTGGGATGACCTAAAGACAAACGCAGAATCCAACATGACCTCCGCCCTGATTCTTCTTGACCTCTCTGCAGTATTCGATATAGTAAGCCATAACACCCTCATCAAGAGATTAGGTGTATAGGTAAACGGACTTCGGACTACTCTGGAAAAAATCATTTCTAGCAAACAGAACAGAGACTGTCTGGATAAAGCCCTTCAAATCAGCTCCATGAGTCAACGACTGCGGAGTATCACAAGGATCCGCTCTATCACCACTGTGCTTCAACGTTTACCAGGCTCTGCTAATCGAGATCTTCAAAAAATACAATATTACATGCTACAACTACGCAGGCGACACTCATATCATCTACAAAATCGAAGATGCACAAGAAGAACACACAGCTCTTGGAGAATCTCTCAAAGTAATCTACCACTGGATGAACGCTAACAACCTAAAAATCAACCCAGGAAAGACAGAAATCACAATTATATCCAAAAACCAAGAGAAAAACACCTATCCCGTGGCCGACAGAATTGGGAACGGCACCCACACCATCAAAAGTAGTCAAAAACCTGGGAGTCCTAATGGACAACGCACTAACATTAGAACCACAAGTAAATGCAATAATTAGGAAATGCTTCTTCCTCCTACACTCAACAAAAAGAATCCTATCATTCCTGTCCTTCACCCACAAAACACTGACAATCGTTGCGCTCATCATGTCAAAAATTGACTACGCTAACAGCCTCTACCTCAAAATTTCAGAATACCTACTGAAGAAACTGCAACGCATCCAAAACGCAGCAAGCAGACTCCTCCTCAAACTATCTAGAAGAGACCACATCACACCATCGCTAGAAATGCTACAGTGGCTTCCAATCAAACAACGTATCACACTCAAAAGAATGTGCATAACAGACAGAGCAGGGGTTCAGAATTCCTACAAAAGAAAATAACCATCTACAAGCCAACGAGACTCCTCAGATCAAGCAACGGAATCCGCCTGGAACCAAAACCATAAACAAGGAAAACACTTGGGAGTTCCTCTTTCTCCCACCTGGTGGCAAAAATCTGGAACAACCTCCCTAAAGAAATAAGAAATATAAAAGAACATTTAAAATTCAGAAAACTGCTCAAAACCTGGCTCATGAAGACCTCGGAACCAGACAGAGATAACTCTTTCTCCCACCTGGTGGCACAAACCTGGAACAACCTCCCTAAACAAATAAGAAATATAAAAGAACATCTAAAATTCAGAAAACTGCTCAAAACCTGGCTCATGAAGACCCTGGAACCAGGCGGATATAACTCTCCCACCTGGTGGCACAAACCTGGAACAACCTCCTGAAAGAAATAAGAAATATAAAAGAACATCTAAAATTCAGAAAACTGCTCAAAACCTGGCTCATGAAGACCTCGGAAGACCTCGGAACCAGACGGAGATAACTAAAATAATAAAGCCAAAATGCAATAGAGAGCTAACTAACAACAAACCGATGATGGGACAGAAAACACAGAAAACACAAAGGACCAGCAAAGAGGAGGACCACCCGCAGGAACAAAAGAGACAATGCAAGGCTGAACCAACCAGAAGTGTTAATCCAATCAGGACCTAACAATACCTAACAGGGCTGACACAGACAACAGGCAACTAACATCCTAACCACTACCCAGCATCCATCCCTCCCTACCAGACATAACAACATAACCTCATGTGTAAACCACCAACCAAAACACAACCTTGCATCGCACTATTCAACAATTACCTCATGCTTACAAGGTAGCCATCTTCAAAACCAACCTCACCATACAAGCGACTCGCTAGTCAAAATGAGACCACTAGTGATACACTAAGAAAACCTGCACCTAAGCTAGAAAGTAATAGATAGAATCCACTAGACTAACATACACAAAACCTAGGCCTGGACAAATTACAATTGCAATGCCTCCATCTTATCCATAGCTCATCATATTTGGACAGACCACCACCTTGTAACCTTTTTTTTAGCAAGTGAAAATCCCATCTCCACGCCAATAGTGTTAGCACCTTCAGTACCTACAAGGAATAAAAAGGAATATCACCTGCGATAACCTACTCCCCCTCAAACTCCCCACTCTCAATGCACTCGCCGAAAGTATGGGGCCTGATGCATTAGTCAAAGAGTACAATAAAATCATGGCTCACCTCTCGACTTAATAGCACCTCTTAAAATGAGAAAAAGCAAGCCGAGAGCTCATCTCAACTCATGGTATACTCCCCACTTGAAAACTTTACGAATAAAAAAAAGACAATTTGAGGTCTCTTGGAGATTACTACCATCTGAGGAAAACAAGACCAATCTTAGCCCTATAACCGCCCTCTACAAAAACGAAATACTTCTAGCTAAACATGAAAACTACAATTCCAGAATATCACAGGCTAAATCAAGCACGAAAGAGCTCTTTGTTATCCTGAAAGAGTTAGAAGCTCCTATCCCAGTGCCAGACTAACTGTGTAAAAGACGAATTATGGTGTTCAAACATACAGCAAGCACTCGCCAACAAAGTTACGACCCTTCAGTCCAAAATCACAAAGAAAAAAGCCTCCTTAACTGGCACCATGCGACCCACCGCCATCCCTGCGCTTACAAACAACACTGCCGACCCACCGCATTTCAAGTTCTCCAAAGTTACCATACTGGAAACAGAAAAAACAATTCTCTCACTCAAACCCTCAAATTGTCAGGGTGATCAATGCCCTGCCCAACTTATAAGGACGCAGCCAGAGACCTGGTCCCTTTCATTACAAAACTCATGAATGCCTCATTCTCCGCAAGCATGATCCGAACTAACCTCAAAGAATCGTGGGTCATACCACTACTTAAAAAACAGACACTTGATCCAGCCATACCTACCAACTACCGGCCGATCACCACAGTGCCTTTTCTGCTGAAAATTATTGACAATATGGCCTATTCACAAGTTCTAAAACATCTCAAATCCAACTTCTTACTAGGAGCATGACAGTCAGGTTTCCGTCCCCAACATGGGACTGAAACAGCCTTCATAGATCTGAAGGCTCAGATAGATGAACTCAGAGACAACGGTAAATCGGCCTTCCTTCTCCTCTTGGACCTTTCGGCTGCATTCGACCTTGTGGATCATAGGGTCTTATGCAGCAATCTGGACTCTGCCGCTCTCTTCTCGGCAGAGCCATAGCATACAATCTTTTCTAAATAATCGGACTATGAGAGTCTTCTCCCCCACAGCAGCTGCAGATCCCATCCCTATCACTTGCGGTGTGCCCTAGCATTCATGTGTCTCACCTACCCTATACAACATCTTCACAACCCCCCTTTTCGATGACCTGGATCATCTTGGTATCATCTACACTAACTATGCAAATGATACTCAGATCCTCCTACCACTTACTGGGGACTAGGACAAGGATTTGGCCTTAGTGAATAGGGTATATCTCATCATCCAGGCATGAATGGCCACACACGGACTATGCCTGAATGATGATAAGACTGAGATCATCATCCTGGGCACGACTTCCACCCTTAAAAAACAGAGCCCTGACTACGAGGCCTTCAACATCGACAGTAACATCATCACTGTTGCTAAGGAAGTGAAAACTCTAGGGGTCGAGCTAGACTCTACCCTGTCCTTCAGCAAGCATGTAAATGCCATGGCCTCGGCCACGGCTTACACTTGCAAACTGATCACAGCAGGTAAACCATTTTTGTCCAACAACAGTTGCATGACCCTGGCTAGAGTGCTTATTTTATCTAAGCTTGACTATTGTAATGCACTGTACATAGAAGCTAACAAACAAATTATTAAAAAAATCCAATTCCTCTAGAACAATGCTTTGAGAGCAGCACTTGGAATTGCCAGGACGGAACACATCTCTCAGATCAGAAGAGCTAATAATTGGCTTTCCACCCAGGACAAAGTCAATTTAAAAGTTGCCTCACTTTCATATAAGTGCCTGAACAACGCGGCACCTTGCTATTTGACTGGAAGACTCATCTGGAAATCATCTACAAGAACTACGAGGCAATCTAATACTAACTGCCTCCAAGTCCCAAGATTTAAGTTATCCAGAGTCAGTGGTAATAGCTTCACGGTCAAGGCAGCCCAACTTTGGAACTCCTTACCGCCACCATTAAGAGCAGACCAATCCTACCTGAACTTCCGCCAAAACCTAATAAAATGGTTTAAAGACTCTGATAAATAAAGCCCATTCTCGACACAAATAATTGATCACCTCTTCTGCTACCTTGTAAATAACTGCATAAATAGCCACCTACCTATTATACTATACATATTCTCGACCAGCTATTGTATATGACCCCTCCTCTAATTATATCATGTTGCTCTGAAGCCGAGCCTGATGTATGCACAATTTACCTTTCTACTTTTGACGCTGCTGCTGCTGTGCTTTCGAGCTTAATGTATGTATAACTATATTTTTCTGTATTGACGTACGTTGTGTAACCTATCTGTGCCCCCACCTGTGTTTGTCACTACTCTGTTGGAAATCAAATTCACTGTATCATATTGTACTGTATTTTAATTGTGTCACTAAGCTGTAAGTTGTCTTATGCTATGCGCCCTGATACCCACGGGTCTGGCGCGCAATATAATTAATAAAACAAACAAACAAACTAGGCAGAACGTCTGGAGATGGACTTACATCTCACACGACTAACCCAAAACACACAACCAAAATCAACTGGAGACATATGTATGGTGACTGCCTTGCGTCAAATCTGGACATGGTTGTGATGATTGAAATGCATCACATCCAGATAGAGCTATGGGAATGGTCATGGGTCATAACTAGATAGATCCATGGGGACCATTTTGCATCATGCACAGACTGGGATGGGAGGGTTGGCCAGAGTAACAACAAAGATAGAATTTCAGAGACTGACTAGCATGATATATGGGCAGAGAGGTGCGGGACAGCCTTGTGTCATGCCAGAACAAGACCAATGTAAGGAAGGACATGTGCCTAAACCTTGAAAGACCCACACAATTAATGTGCATCTCATCAGACAACAATGCTAATAACCAACCCTACGAAACCTCAATCCTCTGCATACATCTCTCAAACTCTAACTAAACACAATCATACGAGTTTGTAAATTTGGCGTAAATCCGTCCAGTATTTTATTTTCAAACAACCAAAAAGTAGGGCAAGAAAAAAATGTGTGATATCTGGGTTCGGCCCACTAATTGACTTCCCTCATTGGTCCGTGGAAGGGCACCCGGTTGGCCCAGGGCAGGCACAATGCCTTGGACCTAGTCGCTGATTGATTGGTGAAGGGAACAAGGCACGACAGATTTTTTGAGACGCCAGGCATGTTGGATTTGTGGACATTCACTGGTGTCCATGCATATCGCGGTACAAACATATTAAGAAACACAACATTACACTTATCAAACTAATGAAACAATTCCTGGGGAGGTGAGGGTGATGAGGATGGGATTGGATACAGCCTTAAAAAGTCAAAAGCCACGTTTTTCTCGTTTGTCCGCGAACATCTCGCAGATATAATTTCAATTGCAGAGGTGTGGAGGGTGAGGGTTATTTTTTCACTTTGTATGATACGTAATTGGTATGCAGTTAATTGTGTTGTGGTCAGTGGCTAGATTCTGGGAGTCATGGCACTGTGACTATTGTGGAAATGGACACTGCAGTGTTGGTGTGTGCAGACTATCCTTTGAAGACCTTGTTCCTGCAATGAACATATGCATGAGTCCATTGAATGTTGTCCCAGGTCTATTGTGCTTACCCTATAAGCTGAGGAGCAGCGATGGCCCCTTGTGGTATTAACCCCTACTCCCAACCTTGTTGGGTTGTTTGTCGTACGATTACTGACACATTGTCGGTAGTGTTGGCAATAAAAGGATGTGGTCTTTACTGCACAATTACATATATCATAATAACATTTAATTGATAACATTTGGCATTAAAAACATGAAAAGTCTTTTTGGGCACGAAGGCAGTGGGTGTACCCCTAGCCTGTGCCGCTTTCTTTTCCTACAACTGTGTGACAATGTTCGTTGTACTGTCATTCTTTTTGTGTCTGTGTTTCGTTTTTTTATTCTTATTTTTCCAGATGGGTGGGTTTCCCTGAAAAAGTAGAAGTGTTCTGCAGTTGCAGAATGGCTCCTTTGTGCTCCGTTTGGAGGGATGTGCGAATTGGAGACCCTTGATGGCAGGGCTCCTTTTGTTCACTTTTAGTGGCCTTAGCCCTTTCGTTTGGCAGTGGTATTGCTGCCCTTACTGTTGGGCTGATGCCGAAAATGTTGCATATGCGTGTGTTACCAGTACCGTCCTCCTTTTCCGCATTTGTGTCCCTTCCTTTCTTGTTCTGCAGGATGACACCTGCACCCTTTTGACACCATGTTGTGAGATCCTAACTTGCCTTTTGGTTCCCCCGGTGGTCTCCTTTTTGTATTGTGGCTAAAGGAAAGGGGAGGGGAAGACAAGAAAACGGGAACTTAAGCGGGAAAAGTGGGGATAACAATCCCTGTCAGTGTTCTGTACTCATTGTGCTGTACTAATATTGTACAGCTTCAGCGCTGCTGTACGCGCCCTATGGGTCCGCACTGGCCGGTTAATGTTCCTGCATCTTCTAGCTAAATTGGGTGCCCTTATTTCGTGGCGCTGGGCTTTGTTATAGTCTTCCTCTAACTTTTATTTAGAAGCTGAACATGTGCAGAGCAATGGTTCTCTGCAGGCGAAGTTGGTGGTTGTTTTAAGGATGAAATTGAAGATCATTGTATTATTGTCAAGGCTGTGTGGCATGTGTTTCCAGAAACTAAACTGACTGGGGCACGCTGTGAATGGTACATGAAGAGTGGCATTGCTATTTGCCCCTGAAAACAGTGGACTAAGAATTTGTGGGACTAAATGTGTCAACAATCCGCAACGAAATGATAAGTTTCACTGTATTAAAAGCAGACATTGGAAAGTAAAGTTTGTACTCCAGAAAACTGTGTTGTGAAGCGGTTCGTTATGTACAATATTGTAAAAATGGATTTGCAAAACGCAATGAAAGCAACATTTTACGTGGAAGCTATTGAAGTGTAGAAAGGGTACTACTGTCTACTTTCTACGAAAATTAGGTACAGCATACAAATGCTTTCATTTAGGAGATGTAAAAATCTGTCCTCTAAAGAAAGTAAAGACGTTGGGGATCGTGCTAGACCAACATCTTAACATGAAGCCTCATGTCTCAAGTATTGTCTCATCATGTGCCTATTATATTAGACTCCTGACTCATCTTAGGCCCCTGATTTCGCAGACCAACGCAGAGACGATAGCAAGGGCAATAATAGGAGCCAAGATCGATTATTGGTTGATTCTCTTGATCAGAATCAATAGGTTTATCTGTAAGAAACTGCAGGTAGTTCAAAATGGAGCGTTTAGGCTGGTATTAGGCCTCTCTCACAGAGACCATCTAACTACGGGAGACGCTCACTTCACTGGCTTCCGGTGGAATCCAGAATTCAGTTTTGAGTCCTAGTTATAATCCAAAAGTGCAGGCAGCGCAAGATGCTGGTATACCTGCAATCCCTACTCACCATAAAAAGTCACGGTAGATTGCTGAAGTCAAACAATCAGGATTTTTTATTGGCTCCTAGATGCAGAAGTGAGAAGGCTCTAAAGGGAGCCTTTTATGCGATTGCGCGCAAGCTATAGAATGATCTGCCCAGGGATGTGAGAAGTATCGAATCTACGGATACATTAAAAAGGGGCTAAAGACTCTATTGTTTGCTTAGATTTCCTTCATGGATTCTCGTCATATCACGGTTTTCTCTTATACTCTTGACTAAGTAAGCACCCTTTGTGTTTTTTGTTGTGAGTCTGTCTGCGCCCTAAAGCCTATGGGTCTATGTGTGCGTGATACAAGTTTAATAAAGTAAAGTAAAGTAAAATCTGCCATATGATCAACATTGGGACGCTTGAATGTTTATTTTGCTGCAAAGAGTAGACGTAGTACATGTTATGAGAAACTTTACATTATAGCCAAAATATGAATGTGTTTGCTTATTGAATTGTAAAGTGGTTACTGAAAAATGTTTTTGTGTCCTCTATTTCACATAGATATATACTTCCGCTGTGTACGTGTCATTGGTTCAGTCTACCGGCCGACGGTTTTTTCAACAGTGTTTGGACAATAATTATCAACAACGGATTTCTCACATTGTGTGGGATGACAATGTGTCCTTTTGCCGTTGCAGTAACAAGAAGCAAAGTGGTCGCATAAAGGTTCTAGATAATTCTGGATGTGAAAGTATTGCATTTACTTCAATTTCAAAGCTGTAATTTGTCCTGCATAATGGAGCGGCATGTGCAAAGATTATTTGCAGCTTATGGAAAATAGGTTTTGGTGGAGAACGCAAACACTTGCATTGATGGATTGATGGTTGGATTTGGCAGTAGAAGATTACAGTTGTTAGCTTCAGTGAAAAAGTAAATGATGCGATGTTCAGTAGCTATGAACAGTGTTAGAAAAAGTTAACAAACTTTGCGTGGACTTAAGTGAATGTTTTCATCCTTGTGTCAAAATGAAAAGTATTTTTTACGGTCCCCACTAATGCTGTTTTCTTGAAAATAAAATGTTTCTACCATTTCTGTAGAAAAAGACAAAGGTTTTGCATTTGTTCTGGATGTTTGTGTTTAACTTGCTTGTTCTACATAACATAACTTTATGACGTTGATGATGGCCGTGTATGTTCGGCTACGCTGCTTACTAATGTCATTAAAGTAGGTCGATCTCATTTTGAGAGTTTAGTGATGTTAGAGTTAAGGGCGGGCTAATTTAATCAGTGGTGCGCGACTCTTTGCAGTTAGGTCGATAGAATCTTAATGAGTTTATATACTTTACTGAATATGCAAAGTAGATGAATTGTATAAGATTACCTTTTAGTTCTATTTTTTAACTGTGAGAGGTGGTTCCTACTGGAACATTTCTTTACTTTTTTTTATCTTTTCTTTCTTTTTCATGAAAGGTCACAATGTACGATGGGGTGGGAAATGAGGGAATAGGCACCAAGCACTAATAAGTAGGGGCAGGTGGACAGGGGAAGATGTTGCATGTGTGTTACATCTAAGGTACGGGGCAGTGTTTTTCATGCTCTTTGATTACAGCTTCCAAAGCACTTTGAAATTGCTCCCCCTGCAGAGTGATGTGTTGCAGTATATACAGAGTACTGTTGTCTTCGAAAGTTATGGATCAACAGCCTCCTTGATTGCTTGCAAGGTAGCTCATGCAATTGTGTGTCCTACAGAACTGGGCTGTGTGGTTATAGTACTGGTTGACGAAGATGAGGTGGAGGAAGACAGGCTACAACTTGCTAAGAAAGGAACAGCCTTTCTGAGAGCATTGCAGTGGTTGGATTGGATGTGGTGGCGCATGGATGTGGTCCCATAGGAGTATTGTCCAAGGTAGACGGCGACTGAGAGCAACGTTTCACTTTAGTAGCTTTAGCCTTTGGTACATTCCCAAGAGTGGTAACGAACTGGCACACCTATGATTGTCTCTTGGTGGTAGAGGTAGGCACTTCCTCTACCTTATTTTCTTGGTCCTCTTCTTTATCTTTGGAAGTGCAGCAATTTTTTTTGTTGTGCTCGTCCTGCAGCTGGTAGTGGAGATGGTGGCTCTTGGGGAGGAGGGATGGCAGTCAATGTTGCCATTTTTAAGATAACTAGCAGTTTTGCTAATATTCTTCCAAGGATGTGCTTTGTGTTAGATTGTTAGTGGATAATGAGTAAGAATAGGTTTAGGAGATGTGCGAGGGTAAACTTTGAAGTTGCTAGATGAGTAGAAAGTGCAGTTCCGAACTGTCCGCAAAGCACAGACCCAATCACAAAGTGCGGACACGACCGCAGACACGTCATCATGCGCGCACGAGCACAAAGTCACATGATGCTGTTCGCAAGGTATGCAATGATGTCAGATGTTCGCGGACATTGACAGACTCAAAAACAGTGGAAAAAGTTGCAAAAATTGTATACAAGTGTTAAAAATGAATGTCATATGTGATGTCATCAGTGATGTTATCAATGACATTTGTGGGGTCATCTTTGTTGTCCTGGGTGATAGTCTTAGCCATGTACGGTGGTGGCGCGATTTACAGTTGCTTAGATTACCATAACTGGTGAATTTCTGAGGTTTTTCAGTTTTACTTGTAACCATGATGTCAGTTTAACAACGTTTTTTCACTGAATTTGATAGGTTTCTATTAGTGCAACTTAACCATAATGTCCCTTTACCAAAACATTTTCTGTGAATATATATATATGTATAGTTGCCAATGCATAGATATCCTTTGAGAATGATATCCTTTAAAAAATATATAATTCTATTTGAAGGTATGTGATGTGCTTGGTTAAATGATACACAGTCAGAATGATACTTTAAACTGTAGCAAACTGTAGCAAAGAGTAGTTCATGTTATACAGACAAAACAAACAGAAAACATTGACAACAAAACATTGACAGACTCAAAAACAGTGGAAAAAGTTGCAAAAATTGTATACAAGTGTTAAAAATGAATGTCATATGTGATGTCATCAGTGATGTTATCAATGACATTTGTGGGGTCATCTTTGTTGTCCTGGGTGATAGTCTTAGCCATGTACGGTGGTGGCGCGATTTACAGTTGCTTAGATTACCATAACTGGTGAATTTCTGAGGTTTTTCAGTTTTACTTGTAACCATGATGTCAGTTTAACAACGTTTTTTCACTGAATTTGATAGGTTTCTATTAGTGCAACTTAACCATAATGTCCCTTTACCAAAACATTTTCTGTGAATATATATATATGTATAGTTGCCAATGCATAGATATCCTTTGAGAATGATATCCTTTAAAAAATATATAATTCTATTTGAAGGTATGTGATGTGCTTGGTTAAATGATACACAGTCAGAATGATACTTTAAACTGTAGCAAAGAGTAGTTCATGTTATACAGACAAAACAAAGCCAAAACAACATAGCCACTAGCCTCAATTCTGTATGAAAAACATACCATGTGTCTATGTATGTATGCTAAAAGGTCAATGGAACTACAATTACATATGTTATCCTATGCATAGCCAAATCAAATATTGTGTTTTGGAAAAAGTAGTGTATAGTAAAATGATAAAATGTGAAGTTGTTGACAAAGTTGACTATGCATTAACAACCACAGCATAATTTTATCTATGGAAAAACCAACATATTGTTTGATTTCTATTACAGAAATGACTACAAATTACTTAAATACAACACGTTTCAGAATTTACCTATGATGTTAACTTTAAATGAACCAAAATGTACATGTCCTGCAGAGACAACCATTAGTTCAGCAATTTTTAAAACAAATCTCCAGATCTAATTAAAATACCACTTACATCAATACATCTATGTAAGCAGAGCATCCACATTTACTGAAGAAAATAGACCCTGTTCCCAAACTAAAATACATATGGTATTTTTTTTAATTTAATCTCTAAGACCACCCTGGCATTGATTTATGAGTGCAATTTAAAAGTAGCAGATGATTATGGAAGATCATCAACCCTTAACCTTGGAGTGTGTTATGTTTCACACAAAAAAAGTATGTGTTCCATTAAGCTGTCTATTAAAAATATACTTTGTTCAACAGAATGTCTTTCTCAGAACATAAGGCTTCTTTTGTTGAAGGGTTAAGCCACAAAAATGCAATTCTGCTAAAATGCACTAAGTCAACTTTCAGTTGTGCATTCAAAGTGACAATTGGAAGTACATGATTAGTTATCATGAACCATTTGTCTGATTAGAAAACTCAATACAGATCTAGATTGAGCAGAAAAACAGGGAGCATATCTATATAAAAGTTAAATATTAAAATGTATGACATATGCACAATTTCCATATTCCTAATGTTCATGCATGACGAGGCAGAAAAATAAATATCTCCAAATTCGTAATATCCTGAAAAATTGAAGTACATAATGTATTTCATGCTCACATCTTTACATTAAGAGCTATATGAATAATGAATTTCCCTGAACACTACGGTGGCACTGGGACTGGCAATCACTGCCGCTGGTCACTCCACTTTAGGAATGGTATGTGTTACAGACACGGTTGCATTACCAGTTTCTCTACACCGGGAAAGGATCATATAGTACGGTGCACCACCATGTTAATCTCTGTGTCTACATTCAACGTACGGGCAGCTCCTTTGAGGCCACTTGATGGTGCACACTGCCCTGAAAGATGGATTTTTCTGCACTTGTGACTGACGCTAAGGTATTTTCCCTTGTTGCCCCAGATGATTATGTGGCAATGTACTTAACCTGCAGATGCCATCAGATTTGATGATTTGGGCTTATGTGGGCATGATCTACCTGATGTGTTGTTCCCCTGATGAAGATGTGAATTAATTTATACTTACGTCGAAACTCGTCGGTGTGTTTAAAGTAGCCTGAAGATGAAAACAAGAGTCAACTAACCAACTCTTTAATTGGCTACATGTTTTTTGCATTTAGAATTTGATATTGTGTTTTGTGTTAATTATGTGTTGATTTTTACTACACTACATTTGTATTTTGAATGAAGTATTTGAATGTGTGGAGTATTGTGTGTAATGTAGGAATTGTTTCTTAGGGCTGTATAATTTTATGATCATTGCCCTTTGTGTACGGTTGATTTGCTTTTGAATTATTTCTTCAACATTATTTGTCAAATAATTATTTAATTGGTTGACTCAATTGATTGTTCCAGATTCTCTTTTTTCAGCTCAGAATGAAAATTGCAGATAAATATTGGTTTCTCACTCTGTAATGGCCTAGCTGGTCTGCTGTCTTCCGCAGAAGTCAGAGATCTTTTTCACCCATGGAAGCTTGATCCCATCCTTCGATGGAGATTCCCTCTAACTAGATTTGTATACAGTCTGGGGGTGCCTGAGGGTGTCTTCGGGTTGGGTAGGGGTTTTGGAACCAGTGATGCTCCTATGGTGTGGGTTGTGTGATTGACTCTGTCCCTTCCACAAAGACAAGTGAAGGGGTCATGAATGTACACTCCTATGCTCCATTCTTTGACAAATTCCCCTGATCCCACTGTATGTACCTGTATTAGAGAACTGGCTGTCTTAGAGTCTGAGGGCTGGCATCTACTTCCCTGTTATGACTGCCATCAAGTGGGATGGTTCCTTGGCTCGTCTTGTTGCATGGTAGTTGCTTCACTCCACATGCTGCTCTTAATGTTCCTATTACTTTGCTTGCAAAGTCTCTTGTTATGTGTTGTATTTACAGTGTCCCTTATTCCAATGTTGGTTTTGGCAATTCAAGTTCCTTCTCCAAACTTCTCTCATCTCTTCCCAGTCTAGTGGTCTGTGTGGTTTCCCGAAGCTTGGAGTCAAAAGAGAACTGATCCAGAATCTGTTGAGTTATGTCTGTGTGTTCTCTTCTTGCTTCTAGTTTCTTGAAACAGCTGACACTCTTCCAGATAGGTTTCACTTCACACAAGTGGAATGTGTTTCTGTGGGGGAATGGCCTTATATAGGCTAACTCAGCACCCAATGTAGTTTGGTGCACAAGGCATTGAGAGACTTTGTATTGACAAGCCCGTCTAACTGTTCCTACAGGAGTTGATGGCACATTAAGAACTCTCATGGTAGATGTGCCTAAGTGTCACTCTGTCTGTTCCTATATTTGTCATACGAAGGCCAATGAACACTCCAAATGGGGGCTCATTCAGAGCTGATACAACCCTCTTATGACATATACAAATCCAATGAGCCAATAGAAGCAAGGGGCAGAGCCCTGTTGGGTCTGAAAAGGTTAAGGGAACCTATCACAGTGGTTGTCCAATCCAAAACGTGGTGTGAAATGATGCTGCATGGGTGGTGTTTGTTAGATACGTAAGCTCAAGTGCATAGGAAGAGGGAATGTTTTGGGAAAACAGATAGCAAGAGAGCCAACATGAGAGAATCAGATTTGGATTCCAACTGCATGTAGCTGATATTCAAATCTCTTTAAACGGCCCTTATACTATCAAGGCTGAATGCAGAGACCTTTCCCAAAGCAAAACCAGGTTACATGAGAGGGACTTTGGAGCAGGTGCACTGTCTGAAGAGAGCACCTACCTACCTACCTCGTTGAGCATCCTGAGTCCAAACAGTGTTCCCACCTGCCTAGGCCTTGAAATGACAGACAAGAAGTGAGTAACTAAGCCTCAGATTATTTATATTTTATTTTAAGAATTACTTAAATCCAAGATAGCATTACAAAGTATTTGTATAACCATCCTTAAAAGCTATATAACTGAAAGTGGGGACATAGTACAAGTTTCATGTGCTGTGTGATTATAATTCAAATTAGGACCCTGGTAGCATCATCGCAATAGGGCTATCCCATGCAAGTTGGGATCTCAAATGGCCTAAGACATTCTGAATGTGTATGTCAAATCTTTTGATTTGTTTCTGCCAGAGTCAATAAAATAATTGAAATATATTCCTTAATAAACACATGCAACTGGGGTTTTGTGAGGTGGACCCAATTCCATGAAAATAGTGAGAGAGTTAGCCTCTGCTGTCCCAGCATTCCAAAAGCAACAGAAATCCTGGAATGAGCCAATACTTTAAAATGGTTTGCAACACATACAGCATCATACAAGATGATTTCATGTAATGGCTTTACCCAAGCTAGGAACCAGCTATTTCTCATAGATAGTATGCAACATGTTAGATTTAAATCAATCCAATAATTGGTGAACTATATTGTATAGTACGCCTATTTCCCTGCTGCCAACACTAGTTAATAGTTTTGGAGGAAACCAATATCATTGTTTTGGTTCAAACTTTATCCTGAGAAATGTGTATCCTTTTGAAGTAGGGTGTGTGTTTAAGACAGGCACAATTACATACTGTAGGTTGTTTGATTTAACTTTTATGAAACCTGCATTGTCAATGTGTGGGTCTACACAGTACAGTTTGTGAGCTGTGAGACAGGTCTCATATCAAGATAGACGCAGCCTCAAAGGTGTTTGTTTTAAAACCAAATCTTTATTTACTAATGTTCCTGGGTTGGTGTAATGTCTGACTGGCCCTAACTCCAAAGGGATGGTTCCCTTAACTGTTGTTTCTTAAGGCCGTCAATGTCTAATAGTCCAGAAGAAAAGTCTGTCTGTGTCTAAACCTATGCTTGCCCTCACTCTTTACAAAAATGTGATAGGAAATCTTTAAAAAGGAAAATAGTGGATCAACAGAAAATTGGAAGCCAAAGTTGGTTTCAGGTGGTATTGTCACCAAATGTCACAAAAATGAGTTCAATCAAAAAGGGTTGTTCGTAAAACCTTCTCCACAGAGCTCTTGCAGTAGTTTCAAATACCTTCAGTGTCTTTGGGTTCCTTGGGGTTCCCTTCCCCAAGCTTCAACTTGTTCAAGTTCCAAACACCAGAAAAGAAGTATAACACAGTACATGTTAAAACTTCTCAGCGTTCCCTTCCCCAAACTCAGGCCCCTTTCAATTTCCAACACAAATTCAGTTTTGTCAGGATGCACTTTGCTTTCATCGTTAGGCCTCTCAGCGTTCCCTTTCCCAAGCTTAGGCCCTTTGCGGTTTCAAATACAAGTTCAACTTGTCAGGATGTAACATTCCTTTTAAACACAGTTCCTTCATACACTCTCCACTTGTGGGGCACAATCAGAGACTTTCGAAACCACCTGGTTCTTTGCTCCTCCTAGGCGTGAACACTCTGAGATATATCCCTACTCTTTATTTCTTGCTCTTCCTTCTTAAACCTTTCACCTTCAGGTGCTTCCTGCACCCCTTATTGTTCCCCTTTGTTTTATGAGGCTAGTGCCTCCCTTTGGAACAGACTCCCGGCCACCTTGAAACTTCAGGAAAAACATCTTTGGTTCCGGAAACTTCTCAAGACCTTCATCTTTGCCTCTGCCTTTGCCCCCCTTCTCCCCTGTTGATCTGTTTCTTCTCATGGCATTGTGCACCTGGCCACCCTCTGTTCTTTCGGGCCCAGTTATCTGCTCACCCTGCCACCCTCCTGCACTGCCTCCAGGCCATCATCTGCACTAGGGTTCTGTATCTGTACCCATACAGTACCCCTCCCACGTTTCATCTGCACTTATCAGATATACCTTTCTGACTAACTTTCACCTGCCACTTGTTGGCTGCACTACAATGGTTTAAAGCCCTTATTTATTATTTATTCTATTTAATATTTATTTGTTTTTCTCTCCTCTGCTTCGCTCTTTTCCCCCATTTTCCTTTCCCATGCACTTGTGCTTTCTTAAATGTCATTGGGCCTAGTAAGATCGCTGTTTTTTCTGTTTTTTCTCTCCCTTGTTCCCCTCCCTTTTTGTCTGGTCGTGCTCTGAAACACTTGTGTACGAGCGCGATATAAATAAAATATCATTTAATTTAATTTCATTTATTTGATTTCTCTCTTGCTTTCCCGTGCACACTTGCACCATCTCTCGCTTGCTTTTACTATTTCACATGCCCCTGGCACCTTCCCTTCCGTTCCCATGCCTCTTGCGCACTTCTCTTGTCCTTTCAATGCCCACATACACCTTCCATTTCTTTGTGGGTTACTTGCACTCTTTTTTCCACACTTTTCTGTCCTCTCGGTGCTCATCAGCACATTTTGTTTTCCTTCCGCTCCATCAGCGCTTCTTTATACAGGTTCTGCTCTTCACTGTTGTGTCTTTTGTACTCTTTTCCAATTGCTTTCAGCTTTAAAAGCTTTTTACCTTCAGTTGCTTGCTTTATGCTCTGTGCTGTTTTATATTGTGTGTCTTTAACCCGCTCCGCTACAGTCACGCGCCCGCTGCCGAGTTTCTTTCTCAAAGCTTCCACAAAACTCACCGGGCAGCGCCGCATTGACCGGCAGTACCTTTCAGGATACACAGGGTGGAGGGCAGGGTCTCACCACCTGCCCCCCAGACAACCTTGGGGCTGGCACAGGCCCCAAGGGAACAAGCACTTTCCTGGATGCCACCAGCAGGATGCAGGCAGCCTCATTCCGGCTCCTTGGAGACATGGCTCCCTTGCCACACTGCAGCCCCTCACAGACACCGGGCCAGTGTATCGGCACGCCATTCTCCTCCAGCCCTCAGCTCCTGTCAGTCTCTGCTCCTTGGCTTCTCTGGTCCAGGTAGCATCCCCAGCTCGCTCACCTTGTGTGAAACGACCCCTTTTATAGTTGTAAAAATGGTCAAGTGGAGTCAGGTGTGAGTAATAATTAGTAAATGCCTGACTCTGCCTGACTCTATTAGTGGGACGGTTTAAGTTCTTGCTATGGTAGGTTGCCCTTACTTTCCCCATGTTGTTTCTATGGGTAATCTGTACTGCTCCTAATTGCCTCCACCTCGTAGTTGGAAATGGGGAGGGGAATATGGGGTGAGATTCATCATACCCCAAAAAGGCTGAGGGAGAGTAGGTTGGGGTATTATTGGGACTGGGGGAATACCATGTGTCGCCCTTGGGTCTCTTCCTCCCAATCCCTTGTGAGCCTCCACTCAGGTGATCCTCCCTCGCGTGTCCTCCCCCATGGTCGGGATCCAAAAGCAATGGCCTTTCCCTGGCCACCTGAATGAAAAATCCCGGGGGAGCAGGTGGGCGAATACTGGCAGGTTTCTTACAGAGCTCATTGGGCCTCATTACGACCCAGGCGTTAACCATGGCGCTATTAGCGCCATGGTTAACGCCGGTACCTTACCGATTCCGCCATAGTGAATGGTGGAATTACCGCCCCATCCCAAGGTTGGCGGGACGGTAATTCCCCATTCACCATTGGCCCTTCCCCATTCCCATTTTTGCCTCCATAGGGCTCAATGGAAATGGGAAGGCGGTAATTACGGTACCGCAAATTGTGGTACCGTAATTACCTCCAATGTCCCTTTAGGGGAGCCGTTAAGGGAGGACTCGCAAAGGGACCTCGGAATTGGGTGGTAAGGGATTACTGGCACCAGTGCCCTTACCGGTACCAGTAATCCCTTACCGCCCGGGTTGTAATGAGGCCCATTGTCTAGAAACATTTATATTTGTTTTTGTATGTGTGTATGTTTGAATGAAATGAAGATGCAAAGTAGGATGAATGCTTTATGCTGAATAAAAATGTTAGACAAAAGACGGCAGGCCATAGTGTATTCATTTTCATTTTAGCCTTAAACCATTGGAAGTTAGTGAACCACCTGCATTTCCTTGATTAACAACATGCTATGGCTAGGTCAGCCTATTTCTTGTCCCAAATTGTAGGGTGCAATTATTGCTTTAGGTTTATTAGATTGGAAATATTTATCTGTAGTAAATCATTAATTAAAACAGTACACACAGACACCCGGATCCCCCTCTTCTAATGTATTCTGGAAACAAGAAGCAAGACTGCCCAAGGACACCAAATGAGTGTCGGATGCCACAGCTATGTTAACCTTAAAACCAAGCCCTTTGGCTTTCCGATTGAATATATTTCGTTCATAGTTCCAAACATGTTATTCTTCGGATGAGTGCTGTGAAAAATTAAATGAACACCAAGCATAGGGTGTATTATGTACTGAATGATCAAGCATAGAAACGTTTTTTTTATCACAGACATATTTGTCAAGTATAAAAAATCTGTGGTAATTCTTATGTTCCCAAAATGCTCTTTGTTTTTTTGCAAAACAACTAGGAAACCTCTTTTTCCCCTTCCTCCATCTGATAGGGGTATTTTTATCAAAAAAATGTATTTGGTTATTCTAGGTATGCTCAGTAAGACAAAAGTAATGTTTTTATTCTGACTGCAACATATACTGGAAGGGATTATTAGAAATTAACATTCCACATTTTTAAAAAGAACAACTTTACAATGTTATTGTAATTAAATATTGTCCTTTTTTATTAGCTTCTTTTGCAATAAAATACAGTATTCCCCTCCCGCCACACCCTCTACATTAAGATAGTCTGTTCTCTAGTTGCATTACTGTCAACAATGTTTGGGGTTTATCTACCAAACGTGCACCTAACATCACAAATTCCACTCGCAGAGAGATAAAGAGAGACAGAGAGACTAATAGACAGGCCAAGATAGATGGAGAGAAAGAGAGCACAGACAGAGAATGAGAAAATGAGGGAGAGAGCTAGCTAAGAGTATGAGTACAGCTGATATTCTATAAAAATGATTGTGAAATTGATCCTTAATGCCCAATATTAATCAAACCGGTTAATAAGACAACTTTTTCACAAGATACTTAGAAATATGGTCAATTGAGATGTTAATTCCCGTTCCTTAGAAATTGTGTTAAACATATTGAATTGAAATTAAAATTGTGCATAATAGGAAAAACAAACAGTATTGTAAGAAGTAGCCGATTAGGTGCCATTTACAGATAATCATCAACACCTGTTCCAAACATATGAGACTTTGATTGTCATTATTCATTAACAATTCTTTATTTAGGTGGAAATCGCCATAAAAGATTACAAATCATTATACAAAACAGCACATTTGACAACAGAAATTTCATAAAAGAAAACCATTAAAATCCACTGCAAAAACACACTATAAAGACATTGGGCCTCATTCCGGGCCATGCCGGTAAGTATCGGTACTTTCCAGCATGGCGTAAAGTATGACACCGGGCTGGTGCAAGGCCGCAAATTTCGGCCCATTCCGAGCTTGCGGACACGCGCTTTTTGCCAATGCCGGAAAAGGACCGAGCGGCCTGCCGCAAAATGCCCCGAAAACCCCTACCGGCATGCTGCGACACGTAAACAACAACACCGCCCTGTCAGCTGTAGCGTCTGTGGCGCAATATGGTGGTGACGGTGTCACAGTCTAGGTGGTCAGGGGTGTCTATCTGGTAGGACTTCTCCTTGAGTGGTCGGACATGCTGCGTGTGCATGGGGGCTGCTGGGGTGGTAACGGAGGCTGCACTGGTGCTGCATTCAGGGCATGTCTCCCCCTCCTGCTATCCCTGTGTCTCCTCAGTGGTGGGGTGTGGTGTTGTTGCAGGGGTTTGTGTGGTTGTGGCCTTGCTTGTTCTATTGGTGTCATCTTGGTGTGGGCGGGGGGTGGTGTGTGGGTGTGTTCCTTTTCTGCTGTGGCAGACTCCTGGCCTCCATCTGTGTTGCATGTGTGCACCTGTGGCTCTGGGACCCACTGCTCAGGGTTCTTTACTCCTTCTCTGAGATGCCTGTATGTACTCCATGCCGGTAAGGTACTTTACGGGCTTCAGGAGGCCGTAATTTACATGTGCTCCTTACTCGTGATCAGCTCCGGTTTACGCCACGCCGTTAATTTCGGCATGGTGGGGCGCGCGCACGACCCAAGACCGATAATTACGGCATTGTAGTTTACAGTGCCGTAATTAACGGTCTGAGGGGTCAGAATAGCATGGAGCGAAAAACCATGCCGGTAAATCATTACCGGCATGGTTTTTATCTTACCTCCATACTCGGAATGACCCCCATCATCCGCATAGAGATAGAGTTGATTACAATAACAGAAAAGATAAAAAGACATGGGGGGTCATTCCGAGTTTGGAGGTAAGGAGAGAACGATGCCGGTAAAGGATTACCGGCATCGCTTACTGCAACGGGCTATTCTGACCAGCCAGACCGCTATTAGCAGCATCGTAAAGTACGGTGCCTCTAATAACGGCATGGGCACGGGCAGGCGGGTCATCATGCCGGCAATAGCCGCATGCCGTAAACGGGAGGAGATCACAAGTGAAGCGGACATGCAAATACCGGCATCATGAAGGCGTTAAAAGTGGTTACTGGCATGCCGTAAATACTGGCATCTCTGACCTACCGTAAAATGCCATGTGCAGTGTTCCTAACTGCACCAGGTGCACACAATCAGCACAGGTGGAGGCAATGGAGTCTGGCCCAGTGCAAAAAGAGCACACCCACACACCACACCCCCTCCCACACCAAGATGATTCCAATAGTAGTAGCATTACTGGAGCTGGTGGACATGCTTGCATTGCCACATCAGCAACAACAGCCGGCACCACAGATGAGACGCAGGAGGAGAAGGAGGGTGAGACAGGCCCAGCCTGCCCCACCAGTGCAGCTACCGTTATCACACAGGCAGCCCCCAATCACTCACATCAGAGCCAGTCCTTTCAACCTAACCCCATAGCAGATCCACACCCTGTAACGTCTGGACCGGGACACCATCACCACCATTGTGGACATGATTCACAACGACATTGTTAGCCTCTTTGAAATACGCACCGCCATCCCCCCTCTGCTGAAGGTAGTGTCTGTTCTCCACTTCCTTGCCACAGGCACCTACCAGCACACAGTGGGGCACATGCATGGCATATCACAACCCTCACTTTCTCAGATTCTGAATCAAGTGCTGGATGCCCTCCTCAAGCACACAAGGGACTACATATCCATACCACGGACTCCCCAGGAGATTTTTGATACAAATGTTGGCTTCCATGCACTGGCAGGCAATACCACTCCATCAATGTGCAGATGGTATGCAACGCCAGCAAGATCATCACACATTGTTGTGCCCGATATCCCGGATCAACTCATGACTCTATGGTCCTGCGGAACTCCACGCTGCCACGCTTCATGGAGCGACATGCTGGACGACGTGCCTGGCTGCTTGGTAAGTTGCATGACTGGCACATGGCATTGAAATGGGGGGAGAGATGCACACACCACCATGCTGCCAATGTTGATGTGACTGTACGATGTGCGCATCACCGAACACTGTGCCCCAAAGCATCACAAACGGTTCATGACACCCAAATCCCATAGGAATGAAGTAAGGTTGACACCTATCACTACATGACTAACAGTAAACCACCCCACATCCCACAACACGTGCACCACTCATCAGCGGCCTTCATCCCCCGTAATGCAATCCAGCACCATTCAGTGCATATGCACTATGTTGCTGTCTCCAGCAAATCACCACACAGGACAAGCATCCCTGGGAGTGCATTGAACTGAACCAACTAGGGAATCCACTGTCTGTCACAGGGCCGCCACACCCACAGGAGTGCTGCATGTCACCATGGGAATAATCAGTGCTGATTGCCTAATATAGCACAGACTACTGCCAACGCTCCCTCTAAGTAAATCTCACAGAACACAACGCATCACAAATTTCACACAAACACAGCTATATGCGTACATGATGCATGTGCAACAAGACGTCAGTGCACACCATGTATCATCTTGAAGATGCAACCCACACCATTAGTCCACCATAGCACAGGACACATTGAGGGACTGAAAATGGCATAAATACTCTGGCATGTGTGACTAGTACAGCTGTCCATCATGAATCGACTAACATTTACCTTTCATTGCCTCTCATGTAGGTGATAGTGGCTATGACTTGAAGCCGTGGCTCCTCACCCCTGTCTGAAACACACAGAACAGGCACGAGGAGGACTACAATTGTTCCCATACCCGTACCCGTGTGGTCATCGAGCAGACCTTTGGCCTGTTGAAGGAACGATTTTGCTGCCTTATCCGGTCGGGTGGGGCACTCCTCTACAGGCATGAAAAGGTGGCCAAGATCATCATGGCATGTGTCATGCTGCACAATATGTGTATCAGCCGGAATGTGCCCCTGCCCCCTGACATTGAACGCTGTGTGACACATGGCATTTACATCTTTGTGTGGTATGTGTCAGGTATGGCATTGCCTTGCAGCAGGCATCTGCATGTGTCTGTGATGTGTCCGCCTACTTTGCTGGGAGTGTGTGTGTTAGACCATGGCTTCACCCTTTGGACTGACATATTGGTTGTCTTTGATCAGACTCGCCATTACAGTGTTTTCTTAGGACACCCACCTCCATCGCCCGATGTTGTGGCGCCACACTCCACCTCATAAACACCTTCTATCCCCTCCATTCCGATCATGCTGGTGCAGATGTCTTCCGATGGGGACAGCTTGATGGGTGAGTTGGGACCTCCTCCTGTTGCCATTGCCTGGCTCCTGTTCACTGAGAGTATATTTCTAACTCTGAGTCGCAGATGGTCCCAGCGCTTATGGCATTCTTTGGTGGTGCGTGGGGTGTTTCCAACAGCACTGACTTTCTGAGCAACAAGTGCCCAGATCTCCTTTTTTTCCATGATTGCCTCCCTCTTCATGTTGTTGGAAAAGACTATCCCAGCATGCTCCTGTAGTGTCCCGAACAGCATCTCCAGCTCATCCTCATTAAATCTCTCCTTGCGCTGACGGGCAGCTCCCTTCTTAAGGGCCTTGGGCATAGTGGTGTGATTGGAGAATGTTTTCCGAACAACAGCAGAGTCCCACGGGTCCTGTGTAGTGAGGATGGCAATGGATTGTGTTTTTAAAGATGGCCGCCTTGCTCCTTCCCGTTCCTGTGAGATGACGCTACTTCCGGTTCCGCTTATTAGCAGTGACCGTTATTAGCGGTGTCCGTTATTAGCGGTTACCACTAATAACAGTCACTGCTAATGCCGCATTGGGCAAGGCCCATAGTGCTATCTGCGCTATGCATGATGCCGCTAATGGGATTTTTCGTGCCTTTAACGGCATGGCAGTAATGACCTTACCAGCATGGCGCACAGCTTGTGCCCGCAAAGTTGTAATAGTCCTCTATTAGCGGAGTAATGACTGCCCGCACACGCTATTTACACCATGCCGGTAAGGACCGTTACTTACCTCCAAACTCATAATGACCCCCATTCACATCACAGCATTAATGGCATTAAAAAAATCCAGATGGTAATACAGGCTTAAAATAATTCATGACCAATAAACCCTACATACAAGCAGATGACCTTGTTTTCACTCTCTGATGTGAATTTGTAATTTTCGGAATTGCGCATTGGATATACCTTTACTTCATACTTTTTGCTTTCAAATAATTTAAGTGTAAAGTGCCTGAGGTGCAAATAAGAACAGTTCAGTGAAAATAAATATAGCCCAGTATCCATTTAGCATGGCCACCCTTGTCATTCCATGTTTCAAAAAACTTATAGATATAGACCCCATCAAGCTACTGTGAAGGCATCATGAAGTAGACACAAACAACAGATTCAATATTAGTTCAAAAGTTTTATTTAACTTAAAAGTCAGGATGGAGTAAGGCCTACCTTGCCCTAGGCTAATGTGGGATTTTCCTACCTAAATAACACTAAGGATAGCCTGTGTCAGGAAGTCCAAATCAAATGTCTGTCGGTGTCCAAAACCTATACTTGCCCTCACAACTAACTGTATAAAATGTGTAGCAAGGTCAGCATCAAAATAAATAGTGTTCAGAATAACGTTCTGAGCTTCTTCCAGCTCTTGGCTTGTAATCAACTTTCCCTTCTCCAAGTTCAAAACAGTTCACAAAGTATCAGGGTTCCCTTACCTGAGAGTTCAAATCTTTCAGAGTTTCAAAACAACACAAATCCTTGGGACACTTCCCAGCACTTTTATCATCAGTACTTTTTATTGGTTCACCTAAATAGTTCTGTTTCTTGACTTCAAAATCACATAAGTGACTGTTGCAAAACACAAGCTTCTTCATGGATACTTTTATTGGCTCTTTCCATAGAGGGGGGTATTTGGTCTAGGCGCAGTTGTCGGAACACAGTCCACACATTACAGGACACGCAACCAATACCTCTTCTGGTTTGCTTTCCATCAACTTGTCCACTGCTTGCCTTTGACAGTGAAGCTTGCTTCGTTCATCAGTGTCACACTCGTCCAACACTTTACCGTGGATTGCTTGGCCACCATGCACTTTGTTACACTTTCTATATTCTTCTGGCTCTTTCCAATATAGGTTTCCTCGTAACCTGCAATTCCTTGAACTCGTATTGCTTCATCCAATTTCCATCTCAAACCTTTCTTGGTATCCTCTTGGCTTTGCCAACACTTCTGTCTCAAACAATTAATTCCGTGGTATCGGCTACTTGCAACACCATGCTTTCACTCCATTCACAAGTACTCATAACTTGTTTTTTCTCTGTGTGACATTCAAAATTGTTTACAGTGGGCCTCCTTACGAGGCTGGTGGTAGCCGTGCCTGTACTACAGGCACAGCTGCCGCCGGTATTAATTTTTTTTCCAGCGCCCAGAAAAGGGCAATTATCGGTTGATTACGACCTTGCCGGACCCGGTAGTTGCCCCTTTCTGGGCGGCGGAAAAAATTCTTCCCCATTTCCATTGAGCCACATAGGGCTCAATGGGAATGGCGAAGGTGGTAGAACCGGTACCTTTTATAACGGTACCGGTGCTACCGTCATGTTCTGCTCATGGATGCCGGTAAGGCCACCAGGTCAGACCTGGTGGCTGCAAAGGCACCATTGAGCAGAACTCGTAGTTTAGCGGTACGGTAACAACGGTACCGGCAAGCTTACCGGTACCATTGCTACTCTACCGGCAAACTCGTAATGAGGCCCAAATGTCTTTCAATTCCTTCTGTATTCAAAAGCACCTGTTTTAGCATTCAAAAGTGCTTACAACAACTTTCAGTTTTTTCGACATGCAAAGAGTGTTTGTTTCAAGTTCCCAGAGTGCCCCAGTATGAGTGTTTCCCTGTTTTCACTCACTGGCTTCACACAGATCTATGTGATCACTGTGCCGCCCGTACCTGCGACAGCCGAAAATGCTGACGCCAGTTACGGCACAGCGCAGTGATCATATAGATCACTGTGGCCGCTTCCCCCGGCCTTCTTTTACCTTCCCACCCCACCCAGCCACCCCACTTACCTTTACGGTGGCACACTTCTGTGTGTGCTGCCCACACCCTTCTATCCCTGCGGCGCCAGCTCCTCCCACTAATGTGGGTTAGAGCTGACGCCGCAGTGTGCTTTATTTTTTTTCTTCCTTGTCCCACGCTTACCAAAATGGTAAGCAGGGGACACCTCCACAACCCCGGACTCCCGTTACAGTGCCAAGCAGAGCGGGGGACACCCCCGCAACCCCTGCTCTGCTTGGGCGCAGTAAATGGCGCCCTCATTTTATGCCCCCCCAAAGTCACAGTGACTGCAGGGGTGCACAAATCAGGGCAACATTTTCGTACGATACCGCTTCACACAGCAGCTCCTGTCTTTCCACTGCTTGCTCTGTTTTCCAGCTTCCAACACCTGCGCTCTTCCCTCTTGGAGGCCATAGAGAGCACTGCTTGCTCTCATGGAGTCCTGCAGCGCCTGGAGTGCTTCGGCACCCCACAGCTTCCACTGCTTGCACCCGACAGGGAGGGCTTGCAAGACTTCCAGACCCGCTTGTGACCTGCCTCAGACTCTGTGTTCCTCTCTCCTGCTTGATGCGGCTCCCGGCACCCGTGTCTCCCGCTCCTCTCTCCCCAGTCTGCTTCTCTCCAGCCTGCTTTCGTACTGCTGTCCGTTTGTGCTGTGCAGACAGCATTTTTATATCCATTGGGATAGTTAAATGACCACAGGTGTGGGTCATTCAGTCCAAATGCCTTAACATGGTAAAGCTCATTAGCTGGACATGCCTGGCTGTTCCATGTAAAATCCTCCATAGCCATCTTCCTCATCTCAGTATCAAGAGTGGTGTTTGTGGAGGTTTGAATTGAAGGAAGTGTGCAAAACTCTGTGTTGTCTCCTTCTCGTCTTGGTACTTGACTGATGTGTTTCTGAATTAATAATAAAAGACTGATGTGTTTATCCCACCCAAATGAGGATGTGTCCTCCTAGTTGGTCTCTTCTTTGTCCCAGTATTGAGGTATTATTTTTGGGGGACATTTTGGAGGGAAGAAATGGGAAAGGGCTGACAGTAGCCTACAAAGGCTTGAGGGATAAAGGTTCATTCGGGAAAGGGAATGGGGGATATCATGACTCACCTAAGGATGCCTTCTCTCCTCTCCCCAAGTTCGCTCGACCCAGGTTATCCTCCCTCACATATCCACTGTCAGGGTTGGGATCCAAAAGCAATTGCCTTTTCCTGGCCACCTAAAAGGGGGATGCAGGGGGAAAAGAAGTGAGGATGCCCTCAGGTTCATCACACTCTTTAAAAATAACTTCCTTTGTTTGAAAACAGCAATTAAGAAGGAAGATACCGGAAACAACACTGTGAGAGAGGAGGAAGACTTCATTAATATGACGGCCGCCCTCATAGTTCTAAAACCAAACTGTATCAACAATGGTTTCAGTTGTAAAAGTGGATGAGAAAACACTGTGTAAGCACTCATTTTCCAGCAACCCGAGGGCCTTCACTGGGTGCCACCATCTTGATTGTGGGGAGGCAACAGGGAGGATCTCCACGTTGCCTCCCCACATCCCCAACGTTCCCCTGCCCTTAAAGACATCCTGCACCATTTCCTCACCATCCTCTCTTTCTCCATTTCTCACTACTTAGTTGCTGGACCAGAGCTTTGTGCTTTGTGCTCTGAGCCCACGCCCACCATGGAAAAAGAAATCAACCAAGTCCTCTTTCCTATGGCGATGGCAATCTTGTATTTTGTTTTATTGGAGACTAGGCTCGCGCAGTATACGCAGAGCCCACCTTCCGCTAAAAAAAAATGTAATGAAACTATTCATACCCCAGACAAACCCTGGGGTGCAAATAGCAATCACGCCCACTCAGGGGTGCCGTACAGGGCCGGTAATGCCTTTGAGCCCTTTCCGAGGCCGTTGCTTCACTCAGGGCTACCTAGACTCATCCCAGCGGGCTGATTGCAACATTCTTTTTTGTTACAATTTGATTGGTTTTTGCATCCAGTACATTGAAACTTTCCAAGACATTCTTAGAACTAAGTGCAATGAAGTCAATTCTCTCACCATCAGTGAACATGACTGGAAAAAGAGCATTATGCCAGAAAGTGCTTGACAGAACATGAACAATTTCACTTATGCATGCACACGTGTACTTGTACATCAAATTTCATATTGCTGTATGAGGTGACCATGGGGCATTTCTGGATCATCTACAACAATTTGGCTTATGTGGCACTGCACTGAAGAAGGCCAAATCATAACTGTCAGAGGAATCCCAGACTGTTGCACACAGACCACATGAGTCAATGAAAATGCACATAGTTTGTGAGGTCCCTCAGGGCTCTTGCCTATCACCATTGTGATGTAATCTTTATGAATCCCCATTAGCAGATCTGATTCACTCATATCATTTGAAGTTATTTTTAACTATGCAGCTGACTCTCAACTAATTGTTCAGCTGGATGATAATAGTGGTGAAATGTTTAGTATGCTTAGCTGCCACTCCTCAATGAATGTGTTTAAATCACCTAAAACTGAATGCCAGACAAGCAGAAGTTCAGTTTATAAATGGCGGTCCTTCTGTATCTTTGGAAGCATATTATCCATTGTGTATGGGTCCTTGAACCGAATCAATGAACAAAGTAAAATGTTAGCAATAACAATTGACTCTGATATGTGATGAAAAAATACATATTGGTCGTAGCTCAATCTAGTCTCTATCAGCTCAGAATATTAAATAAGGTCTTTAGGATTTTTAGAAAAAATGTGAGTCCTACTGGTTAGTGCTTTGAATTCTTCACAAATAGTTACCTCAGTCCTTTTAGGCCTTCCAGACTCTGCACTGCGTAACTCAGGGCTTTGGGATTATATTTCTCTGGCTCTTAAAATACTACTTTCGTTGCTAGTGAAATTTAAAGCACCGGTTTCTGAAAATGGTTAAAAACATAGCTTTCTGAAAAGAAATATTTTATTCATTTCTATTGAGCACTGTCAATCTCAGAACAATTGTCGTACATTAGCACCAACATACTGAAAGGTGTACGTGTGCTTTATGAACATTATGGAGGTCATTTTCATTGAGCCATAATGTAAATTAAATGTGTAAAAGTCCTGTGAAAGACTTGTACGCATGTCATTTATATTGCAGCTCATTTTCAACCATTTGCATGGTAGAGAGAAGGTGTGGATCGTAAGGTACGATTCCTCTTCACCTTTCATCTCCGCGATGCAAATAATTCAGCATTTGTGCCAGCCTGTATTTTCATGCTGGTGCGAATGCTGCAGAAGACTATGGAATCAGACTGTTTTTTACACCATTAGAAATGCTGCCTTAAATATGTTAGGGTATTTTGTGATATTTTGGTGAGCCTGCTGGGGTATTTTGTGGTATTTTGGGGAGCCCCAAATATATAGGACTGCCTGGATTTATTCTTATTTCTGGATCATAAGCTCTAAGCCAACAACCAGACCTGGTGAGCACTAGAGCACAATTTCATTATCTTGTGGTAATTGGGGTCTGCCTGGTGGTATCTCAGAATACACTTACCAAGTCACCTAATTATTGTCATCTATGCAACCAGCCGCTTTGGATAGGAGCCCATTCACAATTACCTGTCATACCTTGCGTATTACCACACATGGTAAAATTAAAATACCACAGTGGTAAAATTAAAATACTTTAGCAGCTTCACACCTGTCTGTATGCTATCGGAAGTAACTAGGACACATAATAAACAGACCAAGGCTGACTTACTTCTTTCTCTTTTGTGCTTTGAAAGTATTTAAGATCTATGAAAATTACAAACAAACATGTGCAATGTACTGAGTTTTCACCTGACATTCCCTGTGAATCAAAAATGAAAATGAAATAGCCACAAATGCATTTCATTTATAAAACTTATCCCACAGTAAATAGCTTTTTCTCCCAATGGGTTTCAAACACCTTTTACTGCAATAGATGTCCAGAACACTGCTACACTGACCTTGAAGCTTGTCACTAGTCTTGGCAGCTTCTAAACGTTCTGTTATATCTCAAGCTTGCTGCTTAGATGGTGAATTAAAACACATCAGAAATAGCTCTCTATGCTTGTGAATGTTAAACAATTTTCCAGGCTGCAAATGGCTGCAGAAAGCACTAACAAAACAGACACCCAACTCAATTGTTATTGGGATCTTACCTAAATAATTCTTGATTCTGTGTGCCCTCAGACTGCAAAGCTAGGACCACCTGCATTCGGACTGGTGAGAATGTCTTTTCCCCATCTGACTGGACAGAGCATGCATGGGAAGTTTCTTTATTTGCCTCTCCCTTTTCGACAAAACTGCTTATCACACTCTTCTGAGAAAGACAGACCGGCCTGTTTGCTGTCAGGCAATGCAGCACACACCAACCCAGAGCCAGAAGCAAGAAAGAGTGACCCCTCCCTCTGAATGACAGCCCTTTTTAAATCCTCTCTGTGACCTTCCCATGAAATGTATTTTTGCCCAAAGAAAGTGTAAGAAAATGCCTACCTTCCACTATGATGCCATGTGCCAATCAAAACCAACTTCCTTTGTTAAACCAACCAACCCACAAGAAGGTTCCAGAGAGCATGTGTTCAGCCTGCACCATCGACTGTGTTGCAGGCAGCAGCCAATGGCTGCAAATGGAGACATTTCTGCGCTGGTTCCTGTTCTGAAAATGAACAATGAGCTTGCTTTGAGCATCACAGATTTCACATTCCTCACCTCTTCCTTGCATGAAAGCAGCTTTCATTCTGCAAGTTTATTCTCTTTTAAAATGAGCCGGCTTATACCATTATCCTGCATCAATATTTTTCACCACAGGGCTATGGACTGAGCTGCCTTGAACCTTAGTCAGGGGATAGATTAATACTTTAAAGGTATTAGTAGAGTAAGTAGAGTAAGTAAACTGTTGGTTTTATGCTTTATTGCAACAGAGTCCATATTCCCATGGTGTGGTGTTAACTGAAAATACCAACTTTTATGTAATGGCGATTTCAAAACCCCTCCTTTACCTGGTATGTTTCTATGCACTCAAATAACAAAAACGGAAAAAACACCAGGGCACACCTATATTACTGCTTTTCTGGTAAGTACCTAGAGAGGTATTTCTAGCATTTTAGAGGATGAAATGTGGAATTTTTGAGGTGCGGGGGCAAAGACTCAACCTTGGCATCTAGGTTGGATATACACAAACAAGAAATGGTTGTTCCTAACAAGAAAATTAAGAACTCCCGTCCCCTGCACACTATATAGTATCTGAATAATCAGAACAAAAATGTTGTATTATAGAACAAAGTTCATATAATTCATTTAGTATAGTTTCATCAATAAGAAACAGTTCAATGAGTGAGATCACTATAAACAAAGCAATCTTTTCCTTTTTTGGAAAAACATAGTATTTTATTATACACAAAAGCCCAACGTGTTTCGAGTAAAACTCTTCTTCAGGGGCAACACAACAATTCTTCAAATTTCTAAAGAATAAAAATAGAAAGAAACACATCTTAGTATATCATTTATAGCTACAATTTGATAATCATGAAGATATTTCATAACAGATGCAACCACTTTTCAAGAGGAGAAACATAAAATTTCATAACAAATACAGTCACTTTTTGAGAGGAGAAGAATACGTTTATAAACTCTCCTAATAAGCGGGAGTCTACCCTACTTAAGTAAATCAACCAGGCTGCACATAGTAATTATTCAATTTTGACCACTCCTAGTGGTCTAATTTCAACATTAGAAACAGGGAGCAACATAGAGCTCGCAACTCAAAGGAACATAGTAGCTATTTAAGACAATCATCACATTCACTGTAACCCAACAAGGTCTGGGAGAGAGAGATTATTGTCAAAAGATCGCAATCAGTTTAGTCAGTAAGTCATCACATTCACTGTAACCCAACAAGGTATGTGAGAGAGAGATTATTGTCAAAAGATCGCCATCAGTTTAGTCAGTAAGAGGAAAAAGAACATCACTTACCACAATATGTGGATGTCAAGATAAAGATGGAGACTAAGAAGTTCCAATATTCATCAAAATATCACAATAGGCCAATATTTCTGGTAGTGGACCAATACCTAATTCGTAACAAGCAATAAGAATTGAAGTCAGAGGGAAGTGCTACAAGGTGAGTAAATAATTAAAAGTAATTAAAAATAAGAAGTTCCCAACTTACATCCACCAAAAGATGGGGTCCACCGGAAAGTAAAAAGGTTTGCAAAAAGGATCTCCTATCAGCGTCCAGCTGTGGAAACAGAGTATAAAACAGAGTATGAGTTTCTATAGCGAAACCCCGTTCTACGGCCAAAAATCATGAAAAGGGATCATTGAGTACTTACAAATTGTCAAGAGACCAGGTCATACAGGAGCCATGGAGGAGCGCATCCTGTCGGAGGAGGATGTGTTGCTCCTATGGCAGTCTCTCTTAAATACCCTAAGGCATAATAGGGTACATGTGCAACAGCAAGGGATAGTGTGCGCGTGCGCCGAGGAAATAGTACCGTCATAGGTCTGACGCCATACACGAGCATGCGCTGCGGCATCAGAAAAAAAGTAAACAAACAACTACGCTGTGGCATCAGAGCTGAAATCGGTTTCTGCGCTTGTGTAGAAAGTAGGTATGTATTGTGAAGACTGAATCGTCATCGTTATGACGCCATATGCGTAACAGCAAATTGGCGTGAGAAATAAATGAAAATAATGAAAAAACCCGCCTCTTGAGCCCAAAGAGTGAGTGTAAACCTGTGTAATATTAATTTCCCAAGTACACATTTGAAGTGAGCTTGATATTCAGCTCCTATAGGCAAAAGGAGGTCGGATAGTTAGGTAGAAGCATGCAGACTATCTCAAGAGATGAGATAATCGAGGAAAGTAGAGAGAAATGATTAGAAGCCCTAGGGTGTCTCAGTCCTAGGGTATGTAAGTCACAAGTGTCTGTATAACAATAGTACTAATAATTTCCTGCCCACCAAGGGACGTACAGTCTTATATGTAGGCATGAACAATTGAAACATAGGACCAGACAATAAACAACCAAGTAATCAGAAACGTAGTTAGTTCGCAAAGATTTAAACATCCCTACACCTTGGATGAGAATTTAATGGGGAGTATTATAAACATACCTACACCTTGAATGAGAATGTAATGGGGAGTGTTTTATAAAAAAGGACCCAGGTATAGTCTTCGTTCATCCTGATGGGAGAGAGGGAGTCAAGGCAGTGAATCCAAAAAAGTTCTCTATTGGAAAATAATTTCTGTAGGTTACCTCCTCTAGGGAGTGGATGTATAACCTCAAGTATTACAAATCGCATTTGTGCGACTGTGTGCTGATCATCTCTAAAGTGTCTGTATACTGGTGACTTGATATTTTTGGTGCGGATGTTGGACTTTTGTTCTGTCCATCTTTCTTTTGCTTTTCTGGTGGATTTACCAACGTAGTATTTACCACATGGACAGCGTAGAGCATAGACAACATTTTTAGATTCACACGTAGCATATTGTTTCAATGGTATCTTCTTCCCAGTATTCCCGTGTCGGATGTGATCGCCTTTAATCACATTTGAACAGTGTTGATAATTAAGGCATGGAAAGGTCCCATTCTTAGTTTTGCATAGGACAGTTTGATTGAGAGTTTTATTTTTTTCAGCTTTAATCAATTTATCACGAAAATGTCTGCCCCTCTTATAGGCCAGCATTGGAGGTTCTGGAAAAAGTTGGTTCAATTGTGGGTCTGTTTTGATGATCTCCCAATTCTTGTGTATAATCCTCTTAATTTGAAAACTTTGACTAGAGTATTTCAAAGAGTGGATTAAGTTTGTTTTTTCAGCTTTTGATCTTGGATTCAGGAGGTCCTCACGGCTTTGCAGTTCTGTTCTAAGTATAGCTTTGTCAATCAAATCCCCTGGGAAACATCTGTCTCTAAATCTTGATTTCATGATGGTATATTCCTCCTCTAGTTTGTCTGCTTCTGAAGTAATTCTTTTAACCCTCAGGAGTTGGGTGTAAGGTAAGTTTTCCTTGAGATGTTTAGGATGGAAACTTTGAAAATGGAGACTGCTATTGACATCTGTCGGTTTCCTGTAGATATGTGTCTTTAGACCCTCATTGGTAATTTCAATGGTGACATCTAAAAAAATCACTAATGGTTTGCCTACATCAATCGTCAGCTTGATTCTGTCATTACATTTGTTGAGATATTCCCAGAATATAAGGAGTTCTTCTTCCGTTCCTTTCCATATGCCAAAGACATCATCAATGTATCTAAACCAACTCTTAATCTTGTCTTTCCAAATAACATTGTCAAAGACATAAGTATGTTCAAAAAAATACATAAATATATTAGCATATGAGGGTGCCACCGAAGACCCCATTGATGTGCCTGAGGTTTGCAGATAGAATTGTCCATTAAATCTGAAGTAATTGTTGAAAAGGATGATGTTGATAAGTTCTATGGCAAAAACTTTGTGAATTTTGGCTTCATCATGTTTTAGTAGAAACCACTCTAGAGCATCAATGCCCTGATTGTGTGGAATCGAGGTGTAAAGACTAGTTACGTCCATCGTAAAAAGTAGTAGATTAGATTCTTCCAAGTTCAGATTTTTAATATTCTGTAAAAAATGAGTAGTATCCTTTAGATAGGTTTCTGTTTTCTGAATTAGAGGTTGCAATGCTGTATCCAGATATGCTGCCAAAGAATGGAAAATACTTTCTGTACCTGCGACAATAGGTCTCAAGGGTGGGTTCATTCTGTTCTTATGAATTTTTGGAAGACCATAAAACACCGGTGTAACTGGATTGTTGTTAATCAAAAATGTAGTTGTGTTCTCGGATATCCAGTCTGCGTTCTCAGCTTTCTCAATGGTTTTTTTGATGGTGGTTTTGATTTTGTCAATAGGGTCACTGTCCAATTTGAGATAGGTATCTTGATCCGATAGTAGTTTGAGGCAACCTTCATTATAAAATGAAGTATCCATAATAATCAGAGCACCCCCTTTTTCCGCTTTTTTGATGGTAATGCTATTGTCCTCAGCGAGATCTTTAATAATTTTAAGCTGTTTTTTTTTTATATTTTGTTTGCTTGAGGTGGTATATTTTAAGCATTTCAGTGCTCTAGTAGTCTTGGTTTTAAACAGATTTATCAAAGGATGGTTGATTTGCGGATGGAAATGACTTTTGTCTTTCACTTCAAGATATGGACATTTTTCTTTTGTACTTGTTTCTGTCGTAAGGCTATCAAAAAAGACCTTTAGCTCCATTTTCTGGATCAATTTAAAAAGGTTGACCTCTTCTTCGAATAAGCTCGTATTGTTGGTCGGTATAAATGAGATACCTAAATTCAAAGTATCTTGTTGGGACCGAGAGAGTGATTTAGAAGAGATGTTCACTATTATATCTTCCTTCAGTGTTTGTTCTTTTGGCAGGGTTTTCTTTTTCCCTCATAACACGTGATGACAGAGCACACGTGGATTTCCACCAATCGCGTGTGAAACTTCCTGCGCACCCCAGAAATACATGTACCCAGGCCAATCGCGTGTACGCTCACTTCCCTCCGATTACACGCGATGACACTCGGACGTGCAGTTTTACCACGTGTGCTCTGTCATCACGTGTTATGAGGGAAACACCCGCGCGGTCCAATGAAATCGCATATGCGTGCTGACGTGCATACGCGCTAAGGGCCTTTCCTCGATTTACACGCAGATGTGCAGGATTTTCATGTGCAAAATCACTCTGTATCAAGCTGGCCACGCGTAAGCACACGGAAGACCACGCTCCTGCCCAGAAGGCCGTATGACTGCCACCCAGACCCCCGAGCACGCTCCCACCTGCCATCTGCTGCTGCCTGACTGCTGCCCATGTGCCCAGCCATTTGCTGCCTGCACATCAGCCAGGGGTGCTGTTGCTGTGACCACCCCTGCTGGAACCAAAGACTCCCGACTGGGATTCCATCGCTCCTCAGCCCAGCCCCAGGACCCAGTTGCCCACCCACTCCTGCCTCTGGGGTTGTCATGTCGGGCACTGCAACATCTAGCACCACTGACAACCCCAGGCCAGAGAGCCAGAGGGGCACCAGCTTCAGTGCCAGGGAAGTTGGTGTCCTGGTGGAGCAAGTCCTGGGGCAGTATGATGCCCTCTTCGGAAGTGTGCGCGTCGACAAGGAAGGATGGACTCGGATCTGAACGGACATCATGACTGCCATCAACGCAGAGGAGGTGGCAGTCCGCGACTTCCAACATGTCAAGAAGCACTGGGAGGACTTCAGGTCCAGGACCCTGAACAAGGCCCGGTGCCTCTTGAAGGCAGCGGATGCTAAGGGGCGCCGGGGCCACTTGTCGGAAGATCAGATGAGGCTCCTGGAACGCATATCCCCAGTGCTCCACGTCTAGGTCCTTGAGAGGCAGACCCGTCTGGAGTCGAGCGGTAAGTGTAGATGCATCATGATTGTAAGCTGTGCGTGTGGTGATGTGCCAGTAGTGTGCCGGTTGCACATCTGTTTGTATAGGGCCGAGTATGGGTGGGGGTGTACAGGGCCATGAGACTAACACATGTGAGGGCTGTCATGTGTGAGACATGGATGGTGCTTGTGTGTGTAGGCTTGCATGCCAAATGCAGTTGTGTGGGCACACATGTTTGGATGAATGTGTATGTAAGTAATGTCACGCATGTATGTTGTTTTCAGCTGCATGTATCAGCACTGTGTACATGTGCATGTGTGTGTATTTGACAAGGGTGCAACAGTGATGCAACATAGATGCATGTGACAGCGGGATGTGGAAGCCTGATTGGCAGATGTGACATGGATGCCCATCGGAACACTGCGACAGTTGGCTGAGGTGTACACATGCATGCAAGTGTGGTGGTATGCGTGCATGTGTAGTGCACTCCCTGTGTTGCATGTGATGTCTGGATCACCTTTGCCTGCTCATGCTGTTGTATGTGTATGGATGGTGCTGGCAGTTGCGATGTGGCTGTGGTATGGCTCACATGTGCAAGTTGAAATGACATGTGTGTTGGCGATTGGGATGCCATGTCTGAGGTTTGCCAATGCCACTCATGTGCAACTGTCATGTGTGTATGTGTCCATTGCACAGTGCCCTGATGCCTGTGTTTTATTTCTCCCTGTCTGCAGCGTCAACTGATGAAGAGGGCGGAGAAGGTGCTGTGGAGCACAGCGGCGGGGATCGCACCGCCAGCCCGAGACGCAAGGCCCGGCTCCCCTCCCAGGTTGTGATCTCGTCGGGGAGTGAGGAGTCCGGTGCCGCGTCCCAGGCCGCAGCTGCCGGGGGGAGGTCCAAGAGGCAGAGGTCGGAGTTGGACTCCTCGGCAGCAGAAGGGGCAGCTGGGACCCCACAGGGCCCAACGGGGGAAGATGGCACAGAGTCTTCCAGGTTGGTGGGGGGTTTTGTGGAGGAGGAGGCCGTGCAAGCAACAGAGACGGGGTCTGGAGGTGGGGATTCCACTGGTGCTAGTGGTGCAGTGCAGGACCAGGGACAGGAGGCAGCACATGTCGCCGCGGAGGTGCCTGTGTGCAATCCTGTCCCTGATCCTGTCACTGCATCATCTTGCACCAGCAGGGATGCCTACGTCCAGACCCGTTTTCAGGCAGGGGATGATCTCACGACAACTGGCCTTCCTCTGCCTGCGGACGTGGCTATCCGGGTCCGGGTTGAGCCTGTCCTGACTGGTGTGGCGTTGCGTCAACGGGCCATGCGAGGTGACCTGCAGTCTTTTCATGAGGAGACTGCACGTCATCTCGAATGGCTCGTTGACCGCGTCGGCCTACTGGGACAGGTCACCCAGGCCGGATTCCTCCGTTTGATGGGGCCTGCTCAGACCCCCTCCTCAACTGAACCCCCTATGCGCCAGTCGTCCTCCGTGCCATCTTCCCACCCATCAGTCACCTGGGTGCCCTGTGAAGCTGCCTCTGACTGTGCGGCCAGGCTGGTGGAGGAGGCATCCCTGCCACAGTCGGGAGTCGGACGTCCAGCAGGGGTGGCCACATAAACGACTGCACCCCAGCCAGCGGAGGATGTGCAGGCAGCAGGAGGCAGTGCACGGGCAGATGCGCAGCAGCAACGTGGTGGGAGCCATGATGGCTTGGGGCCTTCGACATCGGAGGGGCAGGCATCGGCCAGAGGGCAGGAGGACCCAGGACGGGAAGTGTCTTCCGTGTGGCAGCGGTTGGGCCACGCCATAGAGGCGGAGCGGCAGCGGGCGGAAGAGGCACGGCTCACGATGGTCAGGGCGGAGAACTCCATGCGGAGGGCCCTGAGGCGGGCCGAGTGCCTCGAGGCAATCCGCAGGGAGTTTGGGGTGAACATGTGGACGGGCCTGCGGACCCTCGGGGCCATGGAGGAGGACCGCCTCTGGGACATTGAGCAGAAGTTTGATGATGCCCTGGCCCGGAACATCCCGAAGTGAGCCGTCGGACTAGCCCGCTGCCCTTGTAAATATTTCTGTAGTTAGTGTTAGGTTTCCTTTGGTTTTGCATTTTTTTTGGACCTTTTGGACAATGGGCCACATTTTTGTATATCGTTTTCTTTTTAGATAGTGTTATTAGATAGGTTTCATTTCTTCGGTTGGGATCATGGACCCTGGATTGTTTATCTGTATATAGTTGACTTTTGGATTTTCAATTTTTTTTATGATTTCCCCATGGAGCAATGGTTTTCGATTTTAATTTTCCATTGGATTTACTTTTGTGGACTGGGACTTTGGACACCTTTCCTTTGCATTATGATCAGTGGTTTTGCATTATTTCACGGACCTGCTGGTTTTTTTTTTTTAATTTCCATTGTTTGTTTGTTTATTTTTGATTCAATTTATGTTGCTTTTAATACATATTTTTTCTTCAAACTTCAATGTGTAGTATCATCTCATTGGTTTCATGCATATCATGATATGGGTTTTGACATTCACTGACACCCATTGGGTGTATGTGAGGGACATGTGTTCATTTCCAAACTTGCAATTGGGGTTCTATCATGTTTTTGCCATTTCTAAGTGGGTGGATGCAATACTCAGGTGGGTGTTTAGCATTTGGAGGCTGACCATAAGGGCCAGGGATCTACATTGTGGTGACATGTAGGCTGTGGGACATGAGTGGGGGCCTGGTGGAGGCTGCCCCTGCACTGCTGGGGTGTGGGAATGGTGGGAGACATGAGTGGGGGCCTGGTGGAGGCTGCCCCTGCACTGCTGGGGGTTGGGGGTGATGGGAGACATGAGTGGGGGCCTGGTGGAGGCTGCCCCTGCACTCCTGGGGGGTGGGGGTGGTGGGAGACATGAGTGGGGGCCTGGTGGAGGGTGCCCCTGGATGCTGGGGGGTGGGGGTGGTGGTAGGCATGTGTGGGGGCCTGTGGAGGCTGCCCCTGCACTGCTGGGGGGTGGGGTGATGGTAGACATGAGTGGGGGCCTGGTAGAGGGTGCCCCTGGATGCTGGGGGGTGGGGGCGATGGGAGACATGAGTGGGGGCCTGGTGGAGGCTGCCCCTGCACTGCTGGGGGGTGGGGGTGATGGGAGACATGAGTAGGGGCCTGGTGGAGGGTGCCCCTGGATGCTGGGGGGTGGGGTGGTGGGAGACATGAGTGGGGGGCTGGTGGAGGCTGCCCCTGCACTGCTGGGGGGTGGGGATGATGGGAGACATGAGTGGGGGCCTGGTGGAGGCTGCCCCTGCACTGCTGGGGGGTGGGGGTGGTGGGAGACATGAGTGGGGGCCTGGTGGAGGGTGCCCCTGGATGCCGGGGGTGGGGCTGCAGGGGGACATGAGTGGGGGCCTGGTGGAGGCTGCCCCTGCACTGCTGGGGGGTGGGGGTGATGGTAGACATGAGTGGGGGCCTGGTGGAGGCTGCCCCTGCACTGATGGGGGTGGGGGTGGTGGTAGACATGAGTGGGGGCCTGTTGGAGGGTGCCTCTGGTGGAGTGGGGGTGGTGGTAGACATGAGTGGGGGCCTGGTGGAGGGTGCCCGTGGATGCTGGGGGGTGGGGGTGGTGGGAGACATGAGTGGGGGCCTGGTGGAGGCTGCCCCTGCACTGCTGGGGGGTGGGGTGCAGGGGGACATGAGTGGGAGCCTGGTGGAGGCTGCCCCTGCACTGCTGGGGGTGGGGGTGATGGGAGACATGAGTGGGGGCCTGGTGGAGGATGCCCCTGCACTGCTGGGGGGTGGGGGTGCAGAGAGACATGAGGTGGACATGAGTGGGGCCCTGGTGGAGGCTGCCCCTGCACTGCTGGGGGGTGGGGGTGATGGTAGACATGAGTGGGGGCTTGGTAGAGGGTGCCCCTGGATGCTGGGGGGTGGGGGTGGTGGGAGACATGAGTGGGGGCCTGGTGGAGGGTGCCCGTGCACTGCTGGGGGGTGGGGGTGATGGTAGACATGAGTGGGGGCCTGGTGGAGGGTGCCCCTGGATGCTGGGGGGTGGGGGTGGTGGGAGACATGAGTGGGGGCCTGGTGGAGGCTGCCCCTTCACTGCTGGGGAGTGGGGGTGATGGTAGACATGAGTGGGGGCCTGGTGGAGGCTACCCCTGCACTGCTGTGGGGTGGGGGTGGTGGGAGACATGAGTGGGGGGCCTGGTGGAGGGTGCCCCTGGTGGCTGGGGGTGGGGGTGGTGGTAGACATGAGTGGGGGCCTGGTGGAGGGTGCCCCTGGTAGCTGGGGGGTGGGGGTGGTGGTAGACATGAGTGGAGGCCTGGTGGAGGGTGCCCCTGCACTGCTGGGGGGTGGGGGTGATGGGAGACATGTGTGGGGGCCTGGTGGAGGCTGCCCCTGCACTGCTGGGGCGTGGGGGTGCAGGGAGACATGAGTTGGACATGAGTGGGGGCCTGGTGGAGGGTGCCCCTGGTGGCTGGGGGGTGGGGTGGTGGTAGACATGAGTGGGGGCCTGGTGGAGGGTGCCCCTGGTGGCTGGGGGGTGGGAGTGGTGGTAGACATGAGTGGGGGCCTGGTGGAGGGTGCCCCTGGTGGCTGGGGGGTGGGGGTGGTGGTAGACATGAGGGGGGCCTGGCGGAGGCTGCCCCTGCACTGCTGGGGGGTGGGGGTGATGGGAGACATGAGTGGGGGCCTGGTGGAGGCTGCCCCTGCACTGCTGGGGGGTGGGGGTGATGGTAGACATGAGTGGGGGCCTGGTGGAGGCTGCCCCTGCACTGCTAGGGGGTGGGGGTGATAGGGGACATAAGTGGGGGCCTGGTGGAGGCTGCCCCTGCACTGCTGGGGGGTGGGGGTGATGGTAGACATGAGTGGGGGCCTGGTGGAGGCTGCCCCTGGTGGCTGGGGGGTGGGGGTGGTAGTAGGCATGAGTGGGGGCCTGGTGGAGGATGCCCCTGGATGCTGGGGGGTGGGGGCGGTGGTAGACATGAGTGGGGGCCTGGTGGAGGCTGCCCCTGCACTGCTGGGGCGTGGGGGTGATGGTAGACATGAGTGGGGGCCTGGTGGAGGGTGCCCCTGGATGCTGGGGGTGGGGGTGGTGGGAGACATGAGTGGGGGCCTGGTGGAGGCTGCCCCTGCACTGCTGGGGGGTGGGGGTGATGGAAGACATGAGTGGGGGCCTGGTGGAGGCTGCCCCTGCACTGCTGGGGGGTGGGGGTGATGGGAGACATGAGTGGGGGCCTGGTGGAGGGTGCCCCTGGATGCTGGGGGGTGGGGGTGGTGGGAGACATGAGTGGGGGCCTGGTGGAGGGTGCCCCTGGATGCTGGGGGGTGGGGGTGCAGGGGGACATGAGTGGGGGCCTGGTGGAGGCTGCCCCTGCACTGCTGGGGGGTGGGGGTGATAGGGGACATGAGTGGGGGCCTGGTGGAGGCTGCCCCTGCACTGCTAGGGGGTGGGGGTGGTGGTAGACATGAGTGGGGGCCTGGTGGAGGGTGCCCCTGGTGGCTGGGGGTGGGGGTGGGGGTAGACATGAGTGGGGGCCTGGTGGAGGATGCTGGGGGGTGGGGGTGGTGGGAGACATGAGTGGGGGCCTGGTGGAGGCTGCCCCTGCACTGCTGGGCGGTGGGGGTGATGGTAGACATGAGTGGGGGCCTGGTGGAGGCTGCCCCTGGATGCTGGGGGGTGGGGTGCAGGGGGACATGAGTGGGGGCCTGGTGGAGGGTGCCCCTGGTGGCTGGGGGGTGGGGGTGATGGTAGACATGAGTGGGGGCCTGGTGGAGGGTGCCCCTGGTGGCTGGGGGTGGGGGTGGTGGTAGACATGAGTGGGGGCCTGGTGGAGGGTGCCCCTGGTAGCTGGGGGGTGGGGGTGGTGGTAGACATGAGTGGAGGCCTGGTGGAGGGTGCCCCTGCACTGCTGGGGGGTGGGGGTGATGGGAGACATGAGTGGGGGCCTGGTGGAGGCTGCCCCTGCACTGCTGGGGCGTGGGGGTGCAGGGAGACATGAGTTGGACATGAGTGGGGGCCTGGTGGAGGGTGCCCCTGGTGGCCGGGGGGTGGGGTGGTGGTAGACATGAGTGGGGGCCTGGTGGAGGGTGCCCCTGGTGGCTGGGGGGTGGGGGTGGTGGTAGACATGAGTGGGGGCCTGGTGGAGGGTGCCCCTGGTGGCTGGGGGGTGGGGGTGATGGTAGACATGAGTGGGGGCCTGGTGGAGGCTGCCCCTGCACTGCTGGGGGGTGGGGGTGGTGGGAGACATGAGTGGGGGCCTGGTGGAGGGTGCCCCTGGATGCCCGGGGATGGGGGTGCAGGGGGACATGAGTGGGGGCCTGGTGGAGGCTGCCCCTGCATTGCTGGGGGGTAGGGGTGATGGTAGACATGAGTGGGGGCCTGGTGGAGGCTGCCCCTGGATGCTGGGGGGTGGGGGTGCAGGGGGACATGATTGGGGGCCTGGTGGAGGGTGCCCCTGGTGGCTGGGGGGTGGGGGTGATGGTAGACATGAGTGGGGGCCTGGTGGAGGGTGCCCCTGGATGCCGGGGGTGGGGGTGGTGGGAGACATGAGTGGGTGCCTGGTGGAGGGTGCCCCTGCACTGCTGGGGGGTGGGGGTAATGGGAGACATGAGTGGGGGCCTGGTGGAGGCTGCCCCTGCACTGCTGGGGGGTGGGGGTGGTGGTAGACATGAGTGGGGGCCTGGTGGAGGCTGCCCCTGCACTGCTGGGGGGTAGGGGTGATAGGGGACATGAGTGGGGGCCTGGTGGAGGCTGCCCCTGCACTGCTGGGGGGTGGGGGTGATGGTAGGCATGAGTGGGGGCCTGGTGGAGGGTGCCCCTGGATGCTGGGGGGTGCAGGGAGACATGAGTTGGACATGAGTGGGGGCCTGGTGGAGGCTGCCCCTGCACTGCTGGGGGGTGCGGGTGGTGGGAGACATGAGTGGGGGCCTGGTGGAGGGTGCCCCTGGATGCTGGGGGGTGGGGGTCCAGGGGGACATGAGTGGGGGCCTGGTGGAGGCTGCCCCTGCACTGCTGGGGGGTGGGGTTGATAGGGGACATGAGTGGGGGTCTGGTGGAGGCTCCCCCTGCACTGCTGGGGGGTGGGGGTGATGGTAGACATGAGTGGGGGCCTGGTGGAGGGTGCCCCTGGTGGCTGGGGGTGGCGGTAGACATGAGTGGCTACCTGGTGGAGGGTGCCCCTGGTGGCTGGGGGTTGGGGGTGGTGGTAGACATGAGTGGGGGCCTGGTGGAGGGTGCCCCTGGTGGCTGGGGGGTGGGGGTGGTGGTCGACATGAGTGGGGGCCTGGTGGAGGCTGCCCCTGCACTGCTGGCGGTGGGGGTGGTGGTAGACATGAGTGGGGGCCTGGTGGAGGGTGCCCCTGGTGGCTGGGGGTGGGGGTGGGGGTAGACATGAGTGGGGGCCTGGTGGAGGATGCTGGGGGGTGGGGGTGGTGGGAGACATGAGTGGGGGCCTGGTGGAGGCTGCCCCTGCACTGCTGGGCGGTGGGGGTGATGGTAGACATGAGTGGGGGCCTGGTGGAGGCTGCCCCTGGATGCTGGGGGGTGGGGGTGCAGGGGGACATGAGTGGGGGCCTGGTGGAGGGTGCCCCTGGTGGCTGGGGGGTGGGGGTGATGGTAGACATGAGTGGGGGCCTGGTGGAGGGTGCCCCTGGTGGCTGGGGGTGGGGGTGGTGGTAGACATGAGTGGGGGCCTGGTGGAGGGTGCCCCTGGTAGCTGGGGGGTGGGGGTGGTGGTAGACATGAGTGGAGGCCTGGTGGAGGGTGCCCCTGCACTGCTAGGGGGTGGGGGTGATGGGAGACATGAGTGGGGGCCTGGTGGAGGCTGCCCCTGCACTGCTGGGGCGTGGGGGTGCAGGGAGACATGAGTTGGACATGAGTGGGGGCCTGGTGGAGGGTGCCCCTGGTGGCCGGGGGGTGGGGTGGTGGTAGACATGAGTGGGGGCCTGGTGGAGGGTGCCCCTGGTGGCTGGGGGGTGGGGGTGGTGGTAGACATGAGTGGGGGCCTGGTGGAGGGTGCCCCTGGTGGCTGGGGGGTGGGGGTGATGGTAGACATGAGTGGGGGCCTGGTGGAGGCTGCCCCTGCACTGCTGGGGGGTGGGGGTGGTGGGAGACATGAGTGGGGGCCTGGTGGAGGGTGCCCCTGGATGCCCGGGGATGGGGGTGCAGGGGGACATGAGTGGGGGCCTGGTGGAGGCTGCCCCTGCATTGCTGGGGGGTAGGGGTGATGGTAGACATGAGTGGGGGCCTGGTGGAGGCTGCCCCTGCACTGCTGGGGGTGGTGGTAGACATGAGTGTGGGCCTGGTGGCGGGTGCCCCTGGTGGCTGGGGGTGGGGGTGGGGGTAGACATGAGTGGGGGCCAGGTGGAGGGTGCCCCTGGATGCGGGGGGTGGGGGTGGTGGGAGACATGAGTGGGGGCCTGGTGGAGGCTGCCCCTGCACTGCTGGGCGGTGGGGGTGATGGTAGACATGAGTGGGGGCCTGGTGGAGGCTGCCCCTGGATGCTGGGGGGTGGGGGTGCAGGGGGACATGATTGGGGGCCTGGTGGAGGGTGCCCCTGGTGGCTGGGGGTGATGGTAGACATGAGTGGGGGCCTGGTGGAGGGTGCCCCTGGATGCCGGGGGGTGGGGGTGGTGGGAGACATGAGTGGGTGCCTGGTGGAGGGTGCCCCTGCACTGCTGGGGGGTGGGGGTAATGGGAGACATGAGTGGGGGCCTGGTGGAGGCTGCCCCTGCACTGCAGGGGGGTGGGGGTGGTGATAGACATGAGTGGGGCCTGGTGGAGGCTGCCCCTGCACTGCTGGGGGGTAGGGGTGATAGGGGACATGAGTGGGGGCCTGGTGGAGGCTGCCCCTGCACTGCTGGGGGGTGGGGGTGATGGTAGGCATGAGTGGGGGCCTGGTGGAGGGTGCCCCTGGATGCTGGGGGGTGCAGGGAGACATGAGTTGGACATGAGTGGGGGCCTGGTGGAGGCTGCCCCTGCACTGCTGGGGGGTGCGGGTGGTGGGAGACATGAGTGGGGGCCTGGTGGAGGGTGCCCCTGGATGCTGGGGGGTGGGGGTCCAGGGGGACATGAGTGGGGGCCTGGTGGAGGCTGCCCCTGCACTGCTGGGGGGTGGGGTTGATAGGGGACATGAGTGGGGGTCTGGTGGAGGCTCCCCCTGCACTGCTGGGGGGTGGGGGTGATGGTAGACATGAGTGGGGGCCTGGTGGAGGGAGCCCCTGGTGGCTGGGGGTGGCGGTAGACATGAGTGGCTACCTGGTGGAGGGTGCCCCTGGTGGCTGGGGGTTGGGGGTGGTGGTAGACATGAGTGGGGGCCTGGTGGAGGGTGCCCCTGGTGGCTGGGGGGTGGGGGTGGTGGTCGACATGAGTGGGGGCCTGGTGGAGGCTGCCCCTGCACTGCTGGCGGTGGGGGTGGTGGGAGACATGAGTGGGGGCCTGGTGGAGGCTGCCCCTGCACTGCTGTGGGGTGGGGGTGATGGGAGACATGAGTGGGGGCCTGGTGGAGGCTGCCCCTGCACTGCTGGGGTGTGGGGGTGATAAGGGACATGAGTGGGGGCGTGGTGGAGGCTGCCCCTGCACTGCTGGGGGGTGGAGGTGATGTTAGACATGAGTGGGGGCCTGGTGGAGGATGCCCCTGGATGCCGGGGGGTGGGGGTGGTGGGAGACATGAGTGGGGGCCTGGTGGAGGGTGCCCCTGCACTGCTGGGGGGTGGGGGTAATGGGAGACATGAGTGGGGGCCTGGTGGAGGCTGCCCCTGCACTGCTGGGGGGTGGGGGTGATGATAGACATGAGTGGGGGCCTGGTGGAGGCTGTCCCTGCACTGCTGGGGGGTAGGGGTGATAGGGGACATGAGTGTGGGCCTGGTGGAGGCTGCCCCTGCACTGCTGGGGGGTGGGGGTGATGGTAGACATGAGTGGGGGCCTGGTGGAGGGTGCCCCTGGATGCTGGGGGGTGGGGGTCCAGGGGGACATGAGTGGGGGCCTGGTGGAGGCTGCCCCTGCACTGCTGGGGCGTTTGGGTGATACGGGACATGAGTGGGGGCCTGGTGGAGGCTGCCCCTGCACTGCTGGGGTGTGGGGGTGATGGTAGACATGAGTGGGGGCCTGGTGGAGGGTGCCCCTGGTGGCTGGGGGGTGGGGGTGGCCATAGACATGAGTGGGGGCCTGGTGGAGGGTGCCCCTGGTGGCTGGGGGTTGGGGGTGGTGGTAGACATGAGTGGGGGCCTGGTGGAGGGTGCCCCTGGTGGCTGGGGGTGGTGGTCGACATGAGTGGGGGCCTGGTGGAGGCTGCCCCTGCACTGCTGGGGGGTGGGGGTGATGGGAGACATGAGTGGGGGCCTGGTGGAGGCTGCCCCTGCACTGCTGGGGGGTGGGGGTGATGGGAGACATGAGTGGGGGCCTGGTGGAGGCTGCCCCTGCACTGCTGGGGGGTGGGGGTGATAGGGGACATGAGTGGGGGCCTGGTGGAGGCTGCACCTGCACTGCTGGGGGGTGGGGGTGATGGTAGACATGAGTGGGGGCCTGTTGGATGCTGCCCCTGCACTGCTGGGGGGTGGGGGTGGTGGGAGACATGAGTGGGGGCCTGGTGGAGGGTGCCCCTGGTGGCTGGGGGGTGGGGGTGGTGGTAGACATGAGTGGGGGCCTGGTGGAGGGTGCCCCTGGTGGCTGGGGGTGCAGGGGGACATGCGTTGGTGGGCAGTAATGCAAGGTGACATGTGGGTTGGCTGGGGGGCATGGCCATGGTGGATGGGGTGCCTGCGGGACATGTGCAGGGTAGGCTCCTGTGGTGTGGGCCACCTGCAGGGGCCGTGGAGGGTGTAGAGGGAACACCTGGAGGACCCACACGTGCAATTCACGTGTGGTGCTCCCCGCGCACCCCTGGAATACACGTACCCTGATGGAATCGCGTGTGATACTTCCTGCGCACCCCTGAAATACACGTACCCTGCTGCTTTTGCGTGTGATACTTCCCGCGCACCCCTGGAATGCACGTACCCTGCTGCTTTAGCGTGTGATACTTCCCGCGCACCCCTGAAATACACGTACCCTGCTGCTTTTGCGTGTGATACTTCCGCGCACCCCTGAAATACACGTACCCTGCTGCTTTTGCGTGTGATACTTCCCGCGCACTCCTGGAATACACGTACCCTGCTGTTTTTGCGTGTGATACTTCCCGCGCACCCCTGGAATACACGTGCCCTGATGGAATCGCGTGTATTACTTCCCACGCACCCCTGATGTACACGTACCCAGGACAATCGCGTGTGGAACTTCCCGCGAACCACTGAAATACATGTTCCCCGCTTGGCGTTTGCTGTTTGGCAGCCCTGTGAACTGGTCCAGGGTTAGCGCAGCCCTTTGCGATGATTTGGGGATTTTGAAGGCTTTTCCTTGCGCGAGGGCGTTCTTGGGGGCGTAACTGGTGCTGCTGCAGGGTCGCTGCGCCACTCTGCGCCACGGCTGGTTTCGGAGGCTAAAATCCATGAATACGCTGTGCGATGAAAAGGATTTTTTCGCACGCGGCTGGCGCAGTGTATCGCTGTGCGCCAGCCGCGTCCGCCATTTTTGTGCGAATTTCTATGAATTACCCTGTCAGTCTTCACAATACATACCTCCTTTCTACGCAAGCGCAGAAGCCGTTTTCAGCTCTGACGCCACTGCGTAGTTATTTGTTTACTTCTTTTCTGACGCCGCTGCGCATGCTCGCGTATGGCGTCAGACCTATGACGGTACTTTTTCCTCAGGCGCATGCGCACACTATCCCTTGCTGTTGCACATGCACCCTATTACGCCTTACGGTATTTAAGAGGGACTGCCATAGGAGCAACACATCCTCCTCCGACAGGATGCGCTCCTCCATGGCTCCTGTATGACCTGGTCTCTAGACAATTTGTAAGTACTCAATGATCCCTTTTCATGATTTTTGGCCGTAGAACGGAATTTCGCTATAGAAACTCATACTCTGTTTTATACTCTGTTTTCACAGCTAGACGCTGATAGGAGATCCTTTTTGCAAACCTTTTTTACTTTCCGGTGGACCCCATCTTTTGGTGGATGTAAGTTGGGAACTTCTTACTTTTAACTACTTTTAATTATTTACTCACCTTGTAGCACTTCCCTCTGACTTCAATTATTATTGCTTGTTACGAATTAGGTATTGGCCCACTACCAGAAATATTAGCCTATTGTGATATTTTGATGAATATTGGAACTTCTTAGTCTCCATCTTTATCTTGACATCGACACATTGTGGTAAGTGATGTTCTTTTTCCTCTTACTGACTAAACTGATGGAGATCTTTTGACAATAATCTCTCTCTCCCATACCTTGTTGGGTTACAGTGAATGTGATGACTTACTGACTAAACTGAATGCCATCTTTTGACAATAATCTCTCTCTCCCAGACCTTGTTGGTTTACAGTGAATGTGATGATTGTCTTAAATAGCTACTATGTTCCTTTGAGTTGCGAGCTCTATGTTGCTCCCTGTTTCTAATGTTGAAATTAGACCACTAGGAGTGGTCAAAATTGAATAATTACTATGTGCATCCTGGTTGATTTACTTAAGTAGGGTAGACTCCCGCTCATTGGGAGAGTTCATAAACGTATTCTTCTCCTCTCAAAAAGTGACTGTATTTGTTATGAAATGTTATGCTTTTCCTCTTGAAAAGTGGTTGCATCTGTTATGAAATATCTTCATGATTATCAAATTATAGCTATAAATGATATACGAAGATGTGTTTCTTTCTATTTTTATTCTTTAGAAATGTGAAGAATTGTTGTATTGCCCCAGAAGAAGAGTTTTACTCGAAACGCGTTGGGCTTTTGTGTATAATAAAATACTATGTTTTTCCAAAAAAAGAAAAGATTGCTTTGTTTATATTGATCTCACTCATTGAACTGTTTCTTATTGATGAAACTATACTAAATGAATTACATGAACTTTGTTCTATACTACAACATTTTTGTTCTGATTATTCAGATACTAGATAGTGTGCAGGGGACGGGAGTTCCTAATTTTCTTGTTAGGAACAACCATTTCATGTTTCTATGCACTCACAATACTGACTCATTTCAGATTCAGTCTAGAGTCTCACACTCGAGTCTCACACTCTTGTTGGAGAATGGTATCAATTTAACAATGTTGGTGAGATGCTGACACATGCATTTGCTTCCTCCTTTTTTTCCTACATACTGCCATACATTTCACTTTTGCACACAGTGAAACATTGCACAGAGCAGACCTGTTTACTGAAAAGTGAAAACTTAACAGGTGCCCTCCTTGTAATTAATGCGGAGCTCTAACATAACCTCCTATATAAATAAATACATTGTAATGAATACTGTGTCTATCTTTTGTGCTGTTCTGTATATTGCATGTTAAATGGCATTTTGTGTCACGTTGGAATCAATCCTTGTTTGGTCCTCCAGGTCCATCATTTTAGTGGACCCAAATAACCTAATACATATAAAATACAAGGGTATTTAGGCTGTGAAACTTGGGAACATAGTCTATGAAACGTATGTTTGGTACATCTATTCCTTTCACACAAGTGGATTGGGGACTATGTGGGCTATGGCAATTCAGATTCCAACCTCGCCATACATTGTGCACAGCTTCCCAGGCCCTCAGACAGGCAGACTGCATTCTGTCCCTTGTAGATCTTCAGTACCATGAGAGAACTGTGTTCTTTCGCTGTGTCCATCACAACCATAATGCAAGGGTAGATGGTATACCTGTTCACAATAAAAGATGGTGCATAGAGGACAGAGCTAACAGGCAAGAAAAACGGCTTATTTTTCTCAAACTCTGGTTATTTTGCCACCAAGATAATCTACGGTAAACATTTTACTGGAAAATTATATAAATGAGGAATTGAAGTCACGCAGATGATATGTTTCTCTGGCATTAATAGCAGTGGCGCATAACCATAAACACATGACAAGTGGAGACTTTGCCAATGTGATGACTACTCTTCAGGAAACAGTGGAGGCCATGTCACAACCCAAATATAAAACGAAGCTTTATACAGGCAACAATCGTGACACAATCTCTGCTTTTTGTTACAGATGAAAGGTGCATATCATCTTCGCAGGCGTTTTTCTTTCCAGGACACTACTTATTTTAAGAAAGTCATAAGTATAAGTCTGGCAATATGCCTAACAAGGGTAAATCCGAGAGACCAACATAACCCCTGCAAATCAACAATGCACTAAGGTGACTTGTGGAAAGTTAAGGTATTAAGGTATTTTCTCAAAGTGTTAGTGTAGGAACAAGTATGTTACTGCTCAACATATAAACATGGGTTACCAACTCATAGTTAAATTACTTTAATTAACGTTGGTGGATTAGTTCATGGTATTTCAAATGAGATACATGTTACTATCAACACTTGTCAATGAGGTACCGCAGTTCTAGCCAGTGAATCTGCCAGAAGTGCAACTACATTGGTCTCTTGGATTTTACCTTGTTCGGCTTATTAACAGACTTGCATATCGAATTGTTTTAAATTAAGATATTAAGAATAACATCCAGGAATTTCACTTGCCACAACAACCTTAAGAAAGGGAAAAACATTCCAAAGAGCTTCAGATCCAAGAGACCTTGCAAGAAGTGTCTACAGGGTGATCATTTGGAGAAAAAAAGATGATACATTGCACATGGGGTGGTTAAGTGATTATTATTATAATTATATCATTGTCCTCTTATAACACCAGAGATTGGCTTTTAAGCGTGGGATTGGGATTTTAACCTGTGTTACACTGTGTTGTCTTACTTCCAAGACGAACATGTTGCCCCTGAGCCGTCCCCCCTCACCATGATGTTATCATCAGTTGCAGAGGGAATGGAAAATGTTGTGGAACTGCAACGTTGATCAGTAAAATGTACTAAAATGAAGTCACCAAGAAATGGCTGGATAGGAAAGAAGGTTACCCTTTGCCAAGATACACCTACATAACTTTTCTGTGATTTGTGGCTCGCTGTTTGCCCAGAATGAATAGAAAGCATACTTATTGTTGTATTTGAATACATTATCACTAGATGTTGGTTCAACTCCAAACGTTATTTGTGGGGACTGAAATGTAGTACTAGACCAAATGTTGGTATGCTCATCACGTCCCTAATTAAATGCCAATCATGATAGGGAACATAATGAAAGCCATGGGATGCTAGATTCATGAAGTGTCCTACACCCAGACAGAAGAACAGATGATGAAAAAAAAAGAATCAAGCACTACTCATTTCTGTAGTTACGTGTTATATTCAATCTCATTGATTATCAGATTACATCTGTAGGCTTCATAATTGACTCTGTTAGATCCCCATTAACAATCCAGAAAATGAATCTTGGTTAATACAGAGATTCACCTAAAAAAGAACATGTTAAATATTCTTTACAGGATTACCTGACATTGAATGAAGTCTCGCACTGTGCTATGGGAATGCCTTTATTCATTGGCCTAAGCATTCCTTAGGGGTACCACACTCAGGGAAGCTGCCATAATAGTTAAAGAAATCTATAAGGCAGAACAAGCATGGTTAGAATTAGATTAAAACCTTTGCATCACAGTATTTGGCTTTACCCTCTTATTCACCATTATACCGACTAATGCTGCTGAACCACAAGCTAAACAGATGTTTCCCCAAACAGACAGAACACGCTCCCTTTTGCCTATAATAGAAACATTATTAACAGGGAGAAAGAGTGTGCAGATTCTTGACCCTCCGGTTTAAGAATACAAATAATACAAGATGATACCATTCATGGTGAACAACCATAACAAATAAATTTGCTGACTTATACAAATCGTTATGTTCTTTGGATACTCACAGATTATCAAAGCATAAGGATTTATTTTTCTATATTCTTACCCCCCAACGCCAAATTCAAGCGCAGAGGTCCTTTGCAGCCATAATTCAGAAAGAGAAATAAGACAAGCACTTATGGAAATAACACCTGGGAAAGATGCTCGTGATGGCTGATTGGAATTCTATAAAATGTGTGATGATCAAATTACTCCTCTCCTTACAAAGGTATATGCAGAGAAATAATCCAGAGTCACCATTTAAGCAGATGTTAACTAGGTGCTGATCTCTTTTATCTCAAAACCTCCAAGACAACGTACACCTCACAGTACATACAGCACATGTCAACATGCTCCATTCAATTCTTGATATGCTTTTCCAGCAAAAATAAGGTATTCCTGATTTGCCCAGTCTGAATGTGGGTCTACAAGTCCCAGAATACAAAGACAAATCTTGGCCAATGGTGCCCCATAAACAAATTGGGCCATTCTGAAAAAGAAACCAGCTGCTATTAGTACCCACATTTAAAAATAATGAAGGGAGGAAAAATAAATATAAGAAAGACATCGTTGTTTGTATGATAGAATCCATGGGCACTGCAACTGCTACTTTTCCATGTGAGTATTCTAAAATCTGATCCACTAAAACTGGGAATGATACTTGCCTGAGCACATATGGAGCAACTTTCAGTCCAAGACTACTGCACACATTGTGATTACAGCATGTGCAGATATAATTACCCCGGTGAATGACAAGGAGATATCCAGTGGTGAACCGATGGCGCCTCCCATGCTTGTATCATCCACATCTTTGGGATATTTCATGGCCAACATAGTAGTGATGTGTGTAGATGAAATGACCCATTCAGCTAAACAACAGAGTAATATGTTCACATGTCACTCTCAAGGACATCCCCTCGGCTACCTCCAATGCCTCTTCTGCCTCCCCTTCCCATCAATCACTCCATCCCTGGGGTTCTAGAATGCTTAATCACTCTGTAATAAAGCATCCTTCCTTACAGACAAATATGACTCACACCCTCTCATAGCCATCTCTCATGGCCATACTGAAACATGAATCTCCACCTGTGCCATGCCAACACTAGCTGGCCCCACATGGATTCTGACACTTCCTTACACTTTTCCCAGATTATTGAGATAAGTGTTAATGTGGGCATAATGATCAGAAAGGTAAGCTCATCTGCACCCCTCCATTATCTGACCTGGTCCCTCTCTGCTTAGAATACACTGCTTTTTAGCACCTCAGACCCACAAACGTTTTTTTTTATTGGAGCATGATTAATTAGCTGTTCTTCAAGAGAGACGACACAAATCAACATTATGGCTCATGAATCAATAGGAAATATATACCAAGGAAGAGTAGAGAGAGTGAAAAATAACAAGAAAGGGATCTGAAAACAATGAAAAGAAAAGACAGAAGTATCCTTACCAGGGTCTTGTTGCAAATCTGCATGCTAGATCAGCAAGATAGCCGGACAAGCACCAGGTACTCTTACCATTTGATACTTGTGCTTGTGCAGCACCCCACATAACAGTATGGCACATTGGATCTGGAGCGAGTCAGAGAAGAAGAAGCAATTATGTATTGCAATTTTTGCACGGTCATTATGCAGTTCAAGGAAGCTGCACCAGATGTCAGCGTATCGAGAAGGGCTCTATATTCCGTAGCTTCCATGGAGGCCAACTTCCACATCTATGCCAGCCGTCTTCAAGGTGGAGGGCCTTTTGCGGCTTCCCAGTTCCTCAGCTTCAGTTTCAGGGCTGTCTATTAAGGTGGTATAGTCTTATGGATCAAGGAATAGTTAAGCTTTAAGGTTGAGTCAGATCATAGTGGCCAGTACCAGATTCATTCATCTGGGCCCCTTTTTTCACAGTGAGCAAAAAGATGTGCATTTGTACCCTTCTCCTTTTTACACATCAAGCATTTGTCAGACCAACTGAGCTTGACCTGATACATGGAAATCAGAATCCAGTGGTTCCTAAAGCATATATGTTGTTGTCTTGTGTGGTCTCCCATATTGGTGTTAACTTTGGGAGTAGCTGAGGTTTTTATTTCAGAAATCTAGGTCTCTGTTTCAGTCTACGAATCACTGTTCACATATTTGCATGTTGTCGAGGTGTATGCCTTGTGAATTTCTCTCAGAGAGAAGTCTTCCTCACAACAATCGAGGAATACCATCCAGATCCTTTCTGAATCATCTTGAGGGTTACGGATATCACAACCTGCGGTGTACAGAAAGACCTCCCCCAGCAACAGATAGGACCAGATTTCCCTGTTTTCCCAGTCCATATTCTGGTCGCAGTTGGCTGAAGGGTTTCAATTATTGCCATGTGAAGAGCTGGCCCAGCTCTGTCATAGCAGCCAAGAACTTTGGGTACCAGCAAATATTGTTCCTATTCAAAGTCACGAATTTTTTAAGATTGGCACCAGCCTAAAACCAAATGAATTATCATCTGACAAATGTTTGTGCAATACCACTCTTGTCTGTGTAACACTATGCAAGGCACCTTGACAGCTGTTTCTCAAAGGCATCACCAGGCAGAGTCCAACGTGGCTGTCCGCCAGGTTCTGACCATATCTGGACCCAATTTGGTTATATGTGATGTGTCATTTATAACACGCCTATTATGTTTTAATAGACATGTTTAGTTTGCAACAGTGCAATGCTTTTATGGTAGCTCTATGTTCTGTGGATCATAGCTCCCTCTCTGGATGGATGTTTGGAGTCTGTTCCAGGAGACAAGAGATTTATGTTTGTTCCAAGTGAAGCTATGCAATGCATTCCTCATTTGGCAATATATTTTACCAGCTATGCTAACATGGAGGTTATGCAGGTGGTAGAGTGTTTTTGGTATAAAGATCATTTTCACATTTAACCTGGCCAAAAGCTCCAGACATACGTTTTCCCAAAGTGCAGCTGCCTGCACGCTATCAGAGGGCAGGTGTGTCTGTCCACCATCAAATGGCTACAGCTTGCAGGAATACCACGTGCAGCGATGTGATATTATCATTTCCCATTTCAGCCCCTAATATGGGACTTTCTCCCTTCATACTATTGTGGAAGTCCACATGCCCTTTATTTTTTGACCAGGTGGCTTCATAAACAGTGAAGGTCTGAAAGAGTCTATTGATCTCCATGACTGTGAGAATGGCGAGGTCTCGTTCTCATAGAGCCCACAGAATGTCGTCCACATAAAAGAGCAGTATTTATTGAGCGCAAACCTAGCTTCAGGAAATAACATTGCGCTTTACAATCTCAGGGGAAGAAACCAATGTGGTAAGCAGAGAAACAAAGGAAATGGAGGTAACAACTGGGACGGGTGGGCAATTTGACAGCAAGGGATCTACAACCAACCAGGCAAGGAAACAGTAGGAAGCAGATCACCCAGCCTCAGGTAGGGTAGCAGTGGAGTGTATGTGGACCTAGGTGTCAAGAAGGAGCCATTCCTTGAATTGGATGGTATTGAGCTTCTTCCTGAAATGTAGAAGCGAAGGGGGAGTCTGATGTTGACTGGGAGGAGGTTCCATAGTCTTGGGCAGTAGACAGAAAAGGCTGTCTTCTGCTTCTTTCCTTCCTGCACTGGCGGAGTTCAGGAAGGAAGCTTACTTTTGTTGGATTGCATCGTAGGCCACTGGAGATGCTGAGTTTCTCAGTGAGGTAGGTTGGTGATTTCTGGGTGACAGCCTTGTAGCTGATGCAGCAGGATTGGAAGCTGAAACAGGCTTCCAGTGGGAGCCAGTTTAGTTCAATGACTGCAGGGGTGATGTGGTTGAATTAGCAGCGTCCTTTGATGAGTCGTGCTGCAGCATGCAGGCATGCAGGACACATCTCAGGGATGCCAGAATAGTCACTGGATGACCTTCCAAAAGGGCGCTGACACCATCCAGGTGGGAAAGGACTAAGGCTTGGACAGAAGACCTGAAGGGTTTTTCTGGGATGAAGGGCTTGATTTTCCTGCACAGGGAGAGAAAGTTACTACCAAGCTGTTTGTGTCTTCCTTGCTATGTGCTGTTTAAAGGAGAGGTGTCTGTTGATGTCGAACCCAAGCTACTTGGTGCAGGTGATCAGCTGGGATGTGAAGATCTAGAGGTTCATAGCAGAGAGCCAGGTCTGAATATGGTGTTCAGTGTTGTTGGTCAGAAGTAGGATTTCAGTCTTGGAGGGGTTGAGCTTCAAGTAAGCACTGTACATCCACAACTGGATCATTGTGAGGCTGGCCTTGAGCCTGTGGATGTCTTCAATGGAGGATATCTTGTGGTAGAGATGCATGTCAGTTGCATATTGGTGGTGTGGATGGTGCATGGAGCGAGGAGGGTTCTGCGTGGTTCGATGTACAGATTGAAAATCAAAAGGGAGAGGATGGATGCACAGGTTAGTGATCTGGAGGAATTCATCTGCACAAACTGGTGGCGATTAGCAAGGTAGGATTTGAACGAGCTGAGGACGCATTGATCCCCGTGCAGTGATGTAGATTGTCAGCAAGTGTCTGGTGGTTAACTGTGTGGAATGCTTCCAAGAGGCCAATCAGAACCAGGTGGCAAGGGTGGCCATCATGAGGACTGAAGGAGGTTGTTAACTTCGATCTGTTGTATGAGTTGCATGGCTTCTGCTTTCTCAAGTATCTTACGTAGGAAGGGAAGATGGGTGATGGTGCAATAGTTGCTGAGGTCATCAGCGTCCAATGTTGGTTTCTTGAGAAGTGGAATAATTTGTCTGGTCTTGAGGGTCGAGGGAAGGTACCTTGAGTTAGGGAGCTTATGTGATTGTCAGGTGCGGGAGGAGTGCTTTAATCAGAAACGTCTTGCGTACAGTGACAGGGAGCACGTCATCCATGTCTGATGTGGCCTTGAAGGATGTAGGGTAGCCATGAGGCCTTCCATAATAAGTGTCCTGAAAATTGTTCAGGTAGTTGTGTTAGAGGAGCCAGAGTGCTTGTCCTAGGTCCTTACGGTTTGAACAGGTGCAAACAGAAATTGCCCTTTTATTCATATGACCTTCATTTCAGATGCCTGGGCAAAATACTCCCTTGATCTAAGAGTTAAGAAAGGAAGGGAAGTGGCATGGCAATGTTTGTGGTTGGGACTTAGTCATGTGAACAAGATCCACTTGCACCTGCTCACCAACTGCAAAGAAAAAGATGCTGGAGGGCTGCTTAGGTAGGAAAAAAGGTCAGAAAAACAAGAAGGTGCCAACATATTAGCAGTGATTGACAGAAGAATGTGGCTTAGGTCACATGACCAAGATCCACTTGCACCAGCTCAGCAACTGCAAAGGAAAAGAGGCTGGAGGGCTGCTTAAGTAGGGATAAAGGGCAGCAAATCAAGAAGGCACCAAAAGATTAGCAGTGATTGTCAGGTGGGTGGGGCTTGGGTCACGTGACCAAGTTCCACTTGCACCAGATCACCAACCAGAGTACATCCCATAAATCGATATTGCATTCGAATTGTTGATTTCCCACAGTGCTATTACCAGTGCTTCAAATATCAGGTTGAATAAAATCCAGGAGAGGAGGCAGACTTACCTTTGTATCCCTGTTGATGTCTATGCTTCTGCTCAGTGCCAAATTGACCAAAACCATGGCCCATTAGCATAATAGGAGCAATGTTATGTTTTTGATGGAAGCTTGAGAGAAGTCCATCTTTCTAAAAATGGCAAACAGGTAACCTAAGACATTGTCAAATGCCTGCTTGACAATATTGAAGACAAATGAAGGATCTGCGTTCCCATTCATGATGTGAATGATGTCACAGAGATGCTGTGTGATCTTTCTGCCATGTAAGCCCTTCATAATGTTGCCTTCACTGTGAAGTTTCCCCCAATTGGATCTTGAGAGGCTTCGTCACATTATCATAATTGATGTTCAGCAGTGAAGCAGATCATTAGCTATCACCCTGAGGTGGGTCCTTCCCCTTCTTGTGGATGAGTCTGAGTGCACACTGTTTCATCTCTTTCCGGACCTGGTAATCTGTCCAATTTCATGGATGAAATGAGACTGTGGTGGACATCCTAATTCAAGATGTCTCTTTCATATGTTTAATCCCTTCCCCACTGAGTTTAAGAAGGGTGAGTTTTCCAAGGAATTCAGTCTTGGCTTGTTCACCAATGGAGTATGGGCTACTGTAGAAGTGTGAATCTCCTCAATGTGCATCCTCATCAATGAGCATCTCACTATTGTTCTCATGTATACCAAGGATCACATTAGATTTGTCAAGTTCCTTTATGCTATGGGACACTAGCTTGCCACACTTCTCCTCATAGTTCTGCTTTGTTTGTTGTGTTCAGAACAGAGCATACTCTGCTTCAGTTGTGTGGTGTTAATTGATTTCATATTTCAAGCTCTCTATACACTGTTACAGGTTGACGTGTGAATTGTGAAGAGTTTGAGTTGTGCCACTTTAACCCTTAACTTCTTTTCCTTATCCATCAAAGCCTATCTCTATTTTATTCCATGCGGTGGCTAACGCTATGAACCGACTACGGATGGAGGCCTCTAGTGACAGCCAAATAGTCGACGCTAAATATACAGGGTCTTTCATGAGTTGTATAAATCCCTCTTTTTTGGCTTTCATTTTTTTAGGACATTTTGGTTCAGGAGGAAGGGACTATATCCACCAGCAGAATTTTCTGCGTGCTCCAGGGACTAGCCCATGAATACATCTACAGGCACATGATCTAACAGATGCTCCATGCCACTGTTCAGGCCAAACATATTGCCTGCAAACATTTTGGTAAGAGAATGTAGACTGTGCATTAAAAACAGGCATGTGTGATTGAGTGGCGGGTATTTCGCCTGTCTGAGAGGGATTACAACTGCCATGCATCAGCTCGTACGAGGGCCCTCTTCTGGTTTGTACTAAACCCCCATCTCTGGCATCTCCACACTGCTGACTAAACATCTATCAAGTAGGATTTCTGGGGCCAGATTAAAGTCAACCCATCAATAGATTTGGTCATGAATTGGAGTTAAAATGGGCCAGAAGTTCGAAGATCTTGAATAACTGACAAGTAGATGTTAACTAATCTTAAAGGTATATTGTCAAAGTAAAGATGAAGGATCAAGCAATTAGAATGCTTGTCCTTAGTGCTATTTGTCAGATAGACTTGGCATATCTTGTGCACGAGAACAATCAGGTGGAGGTTAAAGGAGTAACAGGTGTGGAATTCCTCCGAAACCCATTCATTTCTCCGTTCGGTGGCTGTCGACTTTGACTAGATGTATATCCTAAAAAAAAAGGCGCAATATCGCACCCATACTCTTCAAATGGGAAATTCTCTTTTATGGCTTAAGGGGGTGGACCAAACTGTGGACCTTTTCTGAATACTAGCTTTAAATTCTTTGCTATTTCCACCATCCCTAGTCGCTCAGCCTGACTCCAGAGTGTATGCAAGAGCTATGTTGTTACTGCACTCTTTGCAATGGTTACCAATCTAAGAGCATGACATTTTTAAGATACTCTGTTTAGTAATGAAATGTATTCATGGCTTGACATCGCAATACCTCATACAGAAAATCCTACCAGACCAACCGTTACACCTCCTAACTATTCCCCCTTTTCACTGCACTGCAGAAGAGATCGGTGATTTTCAATGATAGAACCTCGCCTCTATAATAAGCTCCCTATTCACTTGCGCTCTCTGACAGCATTATTGGCCTTTCGGCAGAACATGAAAACATGTTTTTGTTTAATTTGCCCTCCTTATTCATTCTGTTCATCAAGCCACCCTTTGGCTAATTATTAATTTTGGTTCCTGTAATATACAAAGTCAGCATCCTGGGACTTAAGGTTAGTGAATCACACGGAGAGCAGGAACACTCTGGACACCGGTAAGTATAAAGGAAACATGCTTCATTAAGTTGCCGATTTAGGTTTAGCAGTTAGGCAGGAGGGTATAGATGATATATCTGTATAGTTCAAGCTCCTACCCTGAAGTCCTGAGCAACTGACTTCTCTGGAATCCGGGGTGTGGGATACATTGACCCACTCAATGCATTGCCCACATCACTGAGCTGCATTTGCGCAAGAAACAGCAACCTGGCTGTGCTGGCTCCTGTGTGCACCACGTCCTCAAAACTGTGTTTTGGCAGCAACAGAAAAATGGCTGCACCATCTTGCCTCACACACTTCAGGCAAAATGGAAAAAGGGGACACACTGAAAAAGTATGCCAGTGTGTTCTGAGACATATATATGGAATCAAGTGAACCGGCAGCACTGCATTGCTACAAAAGCCAAAAATTCCCCTTCAAAATTAAACCTTTTTTCACCCTTTCAAAATGCTGGGTTATGCTATTCCATCTGTGTATTCTGAAACCACTGTGATAGAAACGGCCCTGCCAGGCCCAGGATAATTCATTGTGCCTCAGAAAAACCAGGCATAATTCCTGAATGACAGGTCCTGTCAAAGTAGATTTGAAAGAAATCAACAAGCAACTTTCTTTTCACTCGCACAGGAACACACGTTTATTTCTTACCAAAAAGTATCCAGGCGCAGCTGTTCAAAGAGACTTTTTACTCTCTGAGCAAGGTCAAGGATAAATGTATCTATACTTTAGATAGAACTCCTGCATGCAAGGAAATGACTACAGCTACAAAGACAGTGGCAATCTGAGGAGCTGCAAACCGAATTAAAGAAAGAAATGCTAGCATTTTGTAACACATGTGGAAAAATGGGCTGTGCTGACTGAAGAGAAAACAATTGCCTGTTTAAAACTAAATTGTTAATGAAAGCCTGTTTACTTAGCAATATTAAGGGTTTTTGTTAGTGGTGATAATCCACACTCATAGGCTATCTTCCGTCACAGGTTTGTTTAATTCAAGACCCAAAGTAAGAAATTAAACAGTTTTAAACACATGGGATGGATTTGCAAACTCTCGGAAAAACCTGTTATTCCAGTTGGCAGCCATGAAACTCCTCCAAGGAAGGGAGATACACCATAAATCTAGGACACGCAGGTGTGAAGTGCCAGCTTGGAAAACCTTGTATGGGACAGGACAATGAAAGTTCACAAGCTCATCAGACATTTGTCTGTGCTCCAGGCTGGTTCAATAGCAGCCCTGGGACACTCACCTGTCAAGTGTGAAGGGGCAATACAACCTTTTTAAGACTGTAAACTGCCTTGCCTGGAAGGAAATGACAGCTGCTTGCAGTTAGAGGAAGAAAAAATACAGGATCTAGTAACAAAGGGACTGTCTTTTGGTGCCAAAGACTATATTATAAAGAAACTTTAAAGACTTTTATTTCTGTAGCTAGAATTATCAAAAATTAGAAAAGTTTGCAGTTTTAAATCTAATTTTGTGGGGTATCTTTTAAAACTTGGTAGAACTCATTGCTGCATGGGGAACAGAAGTTATGAAATATGATAGATCCCAAGGAAAGTATTAATGTGGCAAACATAACATTTTGTACATACATCCCTGGGGACAAGTTGCATCTTTGTATAAAATGGTAGAATTTTGGGCCAAATCTTTAATGTGTAAAACCACCAAAATGTGTCAGAAAGGTGAAACAAGGTCGCGCAGACCTGAGGATTGGACTGAAATGTGATGCACATAATATGTAACCTGTGTGTATAATTTGCCAAGAGATTACAAGTGAAGAAATGCATGTTTTTGGCAAAATCGGATTTTAAGTAAAATAAATGTGGGAGTGTTTGGACATTGTAAACCTCACCTCATAAACCTGACATCATCCCCTTAGAAATCCAACCAACGGAGAGCGAGGCAGAGACTAGCTCCCCTGCCCAATCCAAGTAGTTTAGGAGCGGGCATAGTTAACCCTACCCAGCCTATACCTTGATGATGTCCTTTTGCCTTATAACTAAGGGTCCCTGTGACACACACAGAAAAACACACACCCTTCCTGATTTCCTGCGCTGCGTTCCTGTTCCTGTTTCATCTTTCAGACTCCAGACTCCAACTACAAGGCCAAGCATTGCTGATCCTATTCCAGGATCCATTGCAAAACCCAACCATTGCTGATTCTGCTCCAGCAAGGCCTACCCTACAATATCAAAACCCACTAATCTCCCAGTAACCAGGAGAAATTGTGGTACTTTTTGCATCCTAATCCAGCTTGGCTTGCCGCCACTCACTGCATGCTGCCGTCATCCTGCTACCTTGATGACCTATAGTATCTTGTAACCAGAATTGCCAGTCCAGAAGAACTAACCTTTGGTATCCAGTCCATGCCCAGCTGATCCTATCACGCTGATTTTGTCTGGCTGTCCTTTGTTAGACCAGATCCGTGTGGTGACCAGAACTGCTGACTGTTCAAAATCCAAAAACTAAAGAGTGGACTGTGATTATCAATAGGAACCATAGAAATTCATAGTATACCTTGCCTTGTCCTTAGCACCACTCTCTAAGTCATCCTATCCTTATCCTGATAACTTGTAAGATTGTCAAAAAAAAACATTCTTGAAACCCTCCATTTGATTTTTGTGCTAGCACAAAATTTTGTCTTGTGAAATCTTAAGTCCTTAGTCCTCTTCCGAGTGATCGGACTGGTTCTGCCAGGGCGGGCGGGGGGTGCTAATGTTGAACTCGTGAGTCAACCCTCGGGCTTACTGTGTCTCAATCTAGTAGACTAGTCTGAATGCTCTCTTGTATAGTAAAACTGTCCTTGTCAAAATTGATTTCTTTGCCTTTTTCGCGCCTTCATTTTCTCTAAACGCACCTCACTAGTTCTTGCATGACTCACTCAATTTCACCCGTTTTTATTAAAAACCATTTTGGTAAATTCAGGCGGATATTGCAAAAGTTTACTAAATTTCCAACGTGTTATTTAGAGTATAAACTGTTTTAAATCTTCCATTCAATTTCAAATTGTATGCTTTAGCTCAATCCATTGCTTGTGATTACTAGTACCTTTCCAGTGTTGCTCCAGTAAAGAATTGTTTTTGTTTCCACAGTTTTATGCACATTTATTGTTTTATTCATTCATTTCCTAGTGTCATTTTTAGCATTGCCAGGGTTAAAATCTATTTTTCTCTCTTGTTTGGGGTGGGAAAGTTGGATTTCAATTCCGTTTTCCATTTCTCATTCCTGATTCCCTGCTTGATTCCTTGATTCCTTGATTATTTGTGGCTTGAGGGAACATTGCAGGGGAAATTCTAACTCAGGTGCTATCTTACCTAAAATCCAAAAGTGCTCCTATTCCCTGGTGTTTTGTAGTTGTGTCAATAGAAGGTTAAACTAAGTGCATTGCTTACATTCATATTGTTCTTATCACCCCATTGGTGATTGCTGCCCCATTTTAAAAATGGAATGATTTCTTTTGAATTTTAAAATGAATAAATATTATATTTTATCAACCAGCCTGGTTCATGGTCCATTGTGACCCGGGGTATTTGAAAAGGGGTTGTGATATGAGTGGTGTATCATCTCAATATTTAATCTAATCTATAAACATAAGCATTTCAGTTGCGCGCTACATACTGGGCCAAGACTAAGGTGTGCGTCGCCTGATTGAAATTCTTAAAAATTTGGGGGCTTGTGCCGGGGATTGATTTGGTTACCACCCGTGACAATCTAACACAACAGACTAACCTGCACTGTACAAGTACCTCCCAAAACAAATACTCTAAGTACCAGGCCTGTGTCTATAAAAGTAAAATTAAATCAACCCCAAAATAATTAATAAGGAAAGAACATTTCCAAAATTGCTGTTCTAGTAGAAATCAACATGGCTAGGGAGCACCTTCTGCACAAGCTATTTGTCAGAGGTGAGTGGCCAGAACAGGATGAGAAAGTCTGGCTACAAGACATAAACCAACAGGTCACTGCCATGGACCTGGATACATGGCAGGACGGTGGCCTATTGCACCAAGCTCTGAGCGAGCTATGTATGACCCCAAAAATTAAAGAGGAGCAAAGCAAAATTGCCAGAATCACGGCCTACCTGTATCCCCACATGGGAGTGATGCGAGAAAAACATGTTGAAAACATAGCTCTGGCGCAGAATCACATTGAATTATTAAACAAAATCCAGACTGATTTAAAGTTAGCAGAACAAAAATCACAGAAGAGCCAAGAGTTGAAGGTAGAATTCGGAAACTACATCATACAATTAAAAGAAGATTTGGCTCTCCAACAGCAAAATAATGCACAGCACGAGGCCCAACTAGAAGAAGCAAAACTTGAGTGTCAGGAGAAGGTTGACTCTCTAGAAGAGAGTCAACAGAAGTTCACTCAACAGTTAAACTATAAAAGGGTCTGCTAAGGACACATAATAATGTTGCAAAATCAGATAGATGAAATAAAAGAGGAAAATAATAAGTTAGTCTTTAGAGACCTCCACTCTCAGACATAATTTGATGAAGACCGCCAGAAATCCAATGCCATTAAAAAACAAAGGGATGACCTGGCTGAACAGTGGGGCACCCTAAATCAAGAGAAAGACGCCCTAGGCCAGGAAATAAGCAAGTTAAAAACCGAGTTAGGGGGAAGGGATTTAGCCCTCCAGAAGCTCAATGAATTAAAGACAGAGTATGGAAAGCTACTGGGGCATGCCAGATGGGTAGAGGGTGCTCTGGAAGAGAACACTCAGACTAAAGATGCTAAAACTCAGGAGGTGAGACTCCTGCAGCAGAAATTGTCCCAGTATTCCCAGACCATACAGGAAGCACAGAGAGACAATGAGGCACTCTGTGAAAAGAATGATGGGCTCCGCCAGCAAGTGGCAGCACAAGAGCGGATCAATGAGAGCAGTAAGGCCTTGATAGATGCACAAAAGACTCATATCTTTGCTTATTACCAAGAAATAGGGACTGAAAAAGAAAAGCTAGCAAGGTTTTAGAAAGAGGATGCTAGACTAAATCCTAACTGAAGGGACCCTGAACAGGTAGAGAGGGACAGGCAACCCCTGATCATAGCATTAGGACCGCTGTACTCAGGGACTCAAACCCATTCAATACCATGAACACTGCCAACTTCATGTCTACTGGCTCACATGAGCCGGTAGCCATGGGGCTGGCAGAATTCAATAGGTTTGGTAAGATGGGACTGACAGATCAGCGCCCCACCCCCCCCGAAATTGATGGAGGGGCGTCCATGTACAGATACCCAAATATTAGGGCTGATATCTAGACAAGGAAGACTCCTATGAGGGGAGGGTCAGGGAATCAGATCCACTGAAATACTGCCTTCCAAGGGACCAGTTGGTTACATTTGACAGGGAACTAAAGGAAATAAGGCCCAAAAAGAGCATCCTGAAGACCTCTACCCAGTTAGGGCAGTGGGGTGGATACTCCACCAACCCTGGGAGCAGGGAAGAATCAGAACAATCTTCTGAGCAGCACAGGAGTAGAGTAACTAGGCCCCAACATTCTGATAGCCCTTCTCAAGCTCTCAGAATCGGGGGGTGCCTAGAAGATCAAGAAGGGACCTCCAGTAGCAGTACCTCTGAGTCTGAGGGTGAGTGGACTCGGGTGACTAAAACAAAGGAGGCAAACAAACTTAAGCAAGCTATGAACAAAGATCCCATTAGGCAGATTAAGGCCATTAGGAGTTTCATAACTCCATATCATAAAAATGCAAAGTATTCTGTTTGAGAACACTTAGAACTATATGAGCAAATGATGGATACTTTTCATATGAAGGACAGCCCGAATTGCATAGAGTATGTAAAATGGACATTCTCCCCTGAATACTCCAGTTTCTTTGCGGGACTGCAGGACCAGAACCACTCCAGATGGTCCACCTACAGGCCAGCCATCTTGAAACCTTTTTCTTCTCAAAGAAACCCCGAAGAAGCCCGCAAGGCGGCCTACAATCTGCAGTGCAGGGAAGATCAGGCCCCACGAAAATTTGTGCGGGAGTTCAAAAGCGCCTTTGCACTGACCACCAGGAGGGTGCACACAGATAGTCGGGAGTTCATCACCACCTTCTTTCATGCCCTCCCAAAATATATAATGACCCAGCTGGTAAGGGACTTTCATGAGAAATGATAGCTGGACTGGGTCATAGAGCTGGCGACCCACATTTATGATGTACAAAAACCTGCAGATAACAAAAATCCAAACAAAAAACCAAAACCAGCCAACACCCCTGCTGCTGCTAAGGTGGTGGAGGTGAAGGTTGGCCCCAATTTAGATCTGGAGATGGGGGGCCTAAAAATATATCTGTACCAAATCAACCCAATCAAAGATCCAGAAGGCCCTCGGGCCAATCCCAGACAGGTGGTAGTCAGGGAGGTAATCCCACAAATGGGACCCCTTACTCCCCTGATTACATCAGCCCCTGATACAAGGGTAACAGACCAATCCTGGGGTATGTCTGGACTCCTCCGACCCAAGGGGGGGGGTCCAACCAGGTAAGTTCTGCCCCAGGAAACTTCCCTCCTAACTTTCCCCACAAGGGTAGTAATCCGCCAAATGCAAGGTTGAGTTTCTTTCCCCGGTACCCACAAAACCCCAACCTGCTGGACAACCCTCCTTTCTTTCCCCGCTTTCAGGAGCCCAGACAGCCCAATCCGGGAGAGAGTAGGCCAAGGATGGAGGGTTACCAAAATTCGCAATACCCAGGCTACTATGGGAGAAGGGATAGTTACCCTTCCCATGACTCACCTAGGGTTGACCAGGGACCCCCGTACCAGCCGGAACGGGTGTTATAACTGGAGCGCCAGGTCCAGAAACTATCCCAGGATCTGGGTCGCATGTTGAGGGCTCAACAGAACCCTCAGATGAACATGGCGGCTCAGAACCACACCAACCAAGAGTCTGGTACTCCAGAACAATGACGGGGGGAGGGGGAGCACCCCACAACTCACTGGTTCCAGAGGAGGAGGCACGGGGGAAGGGAGGTGTAAAGCCCTAGAGGAAGCTTCCTTCCTCACCCGTGGAAAGCCCCTGGACACCCAGGAACCAAAACCAAAATCTCCCGCCCCCAAAAACCTGCCACCCAAGGAACAGAGAAATAAAGAACCTAAAAAGACCCATTTTGTGGTGAGGTTAGTGTCCTCCCGTTCAAAGGGGAAGAATCCTCAGAGGATTCTGGGAAAAAGATCTTCTCCTTCAGGGAAGGAGGGACTCCTCCCAAAGAAAAATGGTCCCAAGAGATCCAAGTGAAGACTCGGTGGATGTGGGGACTGATTCTGAATCACCCATCATTGAACCCCAGAATGAGCATCAAGGAAACCACACTGTTCAAACCAAGTCTGGTGACTGCCTCCAAAAAGGGGGCAGGAGGCCCAGAATCAGAAAAAGGGGAGCACAAAACTCCCCACATATCCCAATGTCAAATTGTTCTGTCAGATCCCAAACTCCAACACAGGATCATGACCAAACAACCCCTGTGCCGAAGTCAAAAATAAGGAAATTGACCACCAAACTTGCCCAGAATGCCCATTACCTTTGCCCATTGGAGGAGAAGGAGGTTAGATTTTATGCCCCAGTCCAAGTGCAAGGGCAATATACATTTTCAGCACTGGTGGACACTGGATCCCAAGCCACTCTTCTGTCAAAGAGGGCATTTGATCAGCTGACTTCAGGAAGGGGGGAGAGATACCAGATCCCTCTCACCCATATTGCTGGACAACATCAGAACTTCGATGCAAATGAAATTCCTGTCGAGGGGACTGCAGATTTGGAAATAAAAATCGGGCGACATAAGGTGAAACACCCTGTCATAGTCGTAACTCCAGAGGACACACCATGTCTACTAGGGAATGACATCCTGCGAAGGTTGTCCCCCTTAATCGACTGCATGAATAAGGTCTTCTGGACCCAGACTAACAGGCCAATAAAATTAAAGCATAGTGTCAACCATGTTAGTTTAAATGACACATGCCACATGGTTGAACAAAAACCTGATCATATTGAGTTTCATTTCCAGAATACCCAAATACCTGACATGACAGTAATTGCTTTAGGACAACAAATCAGTGATGGGAATTCCTCTCCATTCCTGAAAATTAACCTTCCTTCCAGTCTCAAGTGGCATTCCACAATGGAAGGAAATACTTTGAAATTCTATACCAATTCACAATCTGAAAATCCCAATTCCATAGTCAAGAGTGAGGAGAAATCAGCTCAAAGTTTAGCTGACATTCAGAAAATTAGAGAACAGTTATTTATCCCTATTCAGTTAAATGAGGGGAAGGAATGTGTTCTCGCCCGAGTGTGCGTGAGCAACGGTAAGAGCTTCATCAGCGAAGCCATGTTCCGAAGACTCCCAAAAGATCCAGTCATTCCCACATTTAAATTGATCGATAAATGGGGAATGCACCTGGAAACTCCCAATTTCAAACATCTCCTGCCTAGCAGGTGTATGCTCAAAATTTCTATAGGCAACAAAAGCATAGTACATAATTGTTGGTTTGTGCGAGATGTGCCTGCTGCATTCTATTTAGGCAGTGACATTCTCAATCATTTTGCCATTCATTTGGACCTGATAAACTACAAAGCCTGGTCCCGATTAGGGGGTAATCCCATGGGCTTGGATGATTCAGAAAAAGCATTTCGGTCAGCCCAATTGCTGCCGCATGCAGTTGAAATTCAAATTGGGGAGGAAGTCACCATCCCAGGACGGACACAAATATTCCCACATGAATTAAAAATTAAAAGAGGACAGAAACTGCAAAATCCTGATGCATATGTTCATCTCAACGGCCATCTTCAACAGCAAGGGTTGGGGTTAAACCCAACACCATTAGTCAATGTAGAACACAACACCATTCCAATATTGATGGATAACAGCAACCTTAGGAGTATCACTCTGGACGCAGGGACCATTATTGGAATGGCAGTTGATGACAAACATTTTTCCATGGATCTAAGTAATGACCTGGTAGGATCAATCCCCAATGACTGTTTTGACAGTGATAGCGACAATGACATAACACCAGATAGGATCTTCACCCGGCAAGGGGGGAATTTCCTGGTGTACTCTGCCTGCCCTTACGGTGAGGAAGAGGTAACCTGTGACATCAGGCGGGATGTGATGATCTTCCAGGTCCACAAGGACTGCCTACCTTGACTGAAACCCTCTGTCCAGGTCAATACTTTCACCAGGGACCTTTCCACCCAGCTGGAGGAGGCCGCTGAAATAGCCAAACCGGAAGTCTTTTCAGGCTTCAGGCAAATGGATGAAGAGAGAGTCAACCTAGCTGATGCCTGTGAGACTCCGGAGCAAAAGCAAAAGTTGAACCAGGTGTTCTTAAATTTTCAAGATCTCTTTGCGGTGGACTCATATGACTGTGGTTGCACTGAAATCCATACAACAACCATTTTCACAGACCCTGGTATGACTCCAGTGTTTGTGAAGCAATACCACTTGCCTCTCGCATCCATGGAGTCCCTTACTGAAATTATCAAAAACCTTGAGTCCCGTGGGATCATTTGTCCAGTCCACAGCACTTTTAATAATCCGGTGCTGGGAAGTTTCTAACCCAAAGGCCAGTGGAGACTCTGTGCTGACCTGAGAGAGCTGAACAAATGCGTCCATATGTCCCGATGGCCTCTCCCATACATTGACCAGGGGCTGGCTCAGATCCAGGGGTGAAAGGTATGCACTGCCATTGACCTGACCAATGGGTACTGGACCGTGCCGGTCAGTAGGGAGGACCAATACATGCTGGCCTTTACCTTCGGGGGGCAGCAATACACTTGGACCCGGACTCCCTTCAGATACATCAACTCCGGCAACAAATTCAACATCTTTCTACATAAGGCCATGCCTGACATGGGCGAAAGGGGTAACTTGGCCTATGTGGATGATGTCTTGATAAAAAAGCTCAACTGTGGAGGAACACATAGCAGAAATCCATTATGTTCTGACACAGTTGAGAGTTATCGGGGCAAAACTCTCCTTTCAGAAGGCACAGTGATGCAGAGCCTGTGTCAACTTCTTGGGGCATGAGATGACTCCTGAGGGTCTCTGTCCCCAGGAAAAGAAAGTGGAAGCACTCCTAAAACTCAAAGACCCCACAACTCTGCGTGAGCTAAGAAGCCTCCTTGGACTGACTGATTACAGTAGGAAGTTAATTGAGGACTACGCAGAGATCACAAGACCCCTGATCCATCTGTTGAAGGGGGGTCAAGTGGGAATGGGGTCCAGAACAAGCGGAGGCAGTAAAGCAACTCAAAAGAAGCCTCTCACAAGTGCTGTGTCTAGATTACCCTGTCAAAAACAAGAGTTCTTCTTGGAGACAGGGTTCTCGAATACCTGCTTGACAGCAGTATTGTATCAAAAGCATGATATGATATGATATGATATTTTATTTGTATCGCGCTCATACACAAGTGTTTCAGAGCGTGACTAGGCAAGGTGGGGGAACAAGGGAGAGCACAGCACAACATAAAAACGATCTTACTAGGCCCAGTGACATTGAGAACGCGCAAGTGCATGGGAAAGGGAAAAGGGAAAAAGTGCATGGAAGGGGGAGAGTGGAAAGTGGAGGAGCGCAGATAAATAAAATAAATAGAAAATTGAGGCAAACTGTGGAAGTGCAGCCAGCAAGTGGCAAGTTCTGTGTTTAAGGCAGCAGACTGGGTAATTCTGAATAAGTGCAGAAAAAATGGGGGGGCTATATGGGTACAAATACAGTCCCCAGTGCAAGGGGTGGCCAGGAGGCAGTGCAGGAAGGTGGCAGGGTGAGCAGGTACCTGGGCCCAGGGGACAGAGGGTGGCCAGGTGCACAGTGCAAAGAGAGCAGATCAGCAGGAGAGAAGGGGAGCGAAGGCAGAAACAAAGAGGAAGGTTTTGAGGTTCTTCCGGAACCAAAGATGGTTCTCCTCAAGTTTTAGAGTGGCAGGGAGGCTGTTCCAGAGGGAGGCCACAGCTGAAGATGCAGATCTACCCCAGCTTGTTTCTTTGAAAAATGACTGACCCTGAGGGAGTTAGACGTAGAGGAGTGAAGAGCTCAAGAGGGGAGGTATTTGTGGAGGGATAGCTAAAGGTATTTTTGACCCAGGCCCCAGAAAGCCTTGTGGACAATGCAGAGGGTTTTGAATTTAATCCTTGCATCCACTGGGAGCCAATGGAGAGATTTCAAAGCTGGAGAGATACGATCCCAAGGCTTGAGGCCAAGGACAAGTCTTGCAGTCCTGTTCTGGATAAGTTGTAGAGGGCAGAGAGTAGAGGCAGGTAGATTTAGAAAGAGGCTGTTACAAAAGTCCAACCGAGAGAGAACCAGAGCTTGGGAGACAGTGAGCTTCTGAGGGAAGGAGAGGAAAGGAAGAATACCTCTGCGGAGGTGCAGTAGGAAGTTTGACTTTTTAGAGACATCAGAGATATGGGTTGAGAAGGAAAGTGTGGAGTCAAAGATGACGCCAAGGTTCTTAGCCTCACAGGTAGGAGGAGGGCCAAGGGAGGCCGGCCAGAGCTTGAGGGAAAAGGATGGAGATGGTGTGCCGATGAGGAGGATCTCCGTCTTGCTGGCCTTCAGACAAAGATCATTGGTGGCACACCATGACAAGGTCAATAAAGTCATCTCCTACACAGGCAAGACTTTATTCTCTGTGGAGGAAAAATTCAATTATTGTCAGAAGGCACTCCTGGCAACGGTGTGGGCATTGAAAAATTACCGCCGTTCATCCAGGGGGAACACATCATAGTGGAGACTCCGCACCAACCTTTGTAATATCTCCAAAGTGACAGAATCCGGCCCGGAAATGTGAGTAATTCCAGAATTACATCCTGGATTCTGTGGAGGTCATATGTGGCCAAAACAAGAAGAGTCCCTCGCGCAAGGTCTGGCTGACTTGCATGATTGAGAACACTGTCTCGAGGATGAAAGTCTTAAAATCCAGGACAACAAGGAGGCGTACCTGAACTCCCCGCACAGTCTATGAAGAAGACAAGTGCGAGGGAATGCCCACAGTTTATGCGGACGGGTGCTCCTACCATGTTGACAACAACGGGGAAAAGGAACTGGTGGCCAGCGTTGGGAATGCTTGGGTGAATGATGCCTCGCAACCCTCCGCTGGTTACAAAATCGGTCCCCGTAGTAGTCAGGTGGCAGCATTGATGGCAGTTCATCAAGCCATCCTCACTTCTGTCTAACACCAACTCCACAAGCTAGTTATAATCACTGATTCAGATTATGTCTGGAACGGGTTCGTGGAGCACCTGCTTAATTGGAAAACCAGAGGCATGCTATGTGCGAATAATAAACTGCTCAAACATGGCAAGCTCATCCAAAATATTGATGATCTGGTCACCTCTATTGGGATGACCATCTATTGGAAGAAGACCAAGGGTCATTCCAGAATAGAGGGGTCAGACAAAGTTGGAAACGACCTAGCTGATCAGCTGTCCAAAGCCAGAGCCATCCAACGGGATCTCCTTGAGATCGAGTCCCTGTTGGGGGAAATCCAGGTCACTGCAATCACTAGGCCCCAAACAAATGCTCAGAATGAATTCTCAACTGCCCAATGGAGTAAGGAGACCCCAGATGCTGATTTAATCATGGCACAAAAAGGAGATCAGATTATTGGTAAGTTTTATCAACACATTGAGGACCCTGAGAACTTACCCCTAATGGATATTGATTACATTGGGAAAGAGGACCTGAAGTGTTGAGGAAATGTCCAAAAATGTTCTGAATCCAAGACGGTTTGTTGGTAAGGAGATCCATATCTGGCTCTGACCAGTGGGTGGTCCCTACCTCATTCCGAAGCCTGGTGCTAGGTCACGCCCATGATGTGCCCAAAGCTGGTCATCAGGGGTTTCACACTACTTTAGAAATCTTGCTAGAGGTTGCATAATGACCCCACATAGGGCAGGACCTCGACCAATACTTCAAAGGGTGTTTTGTGTGTGCACAATTTCAACCAACTTTACTCACACACCGAGCTCCCCTCCAGAAGAGGGGGATGATGCTGCCTTGGTCAGATTTACAAGTAGATTTCATTGGGCCCGTGATTTGCTCCTCTTCAATGGTTCCAACCTTTCAAACATTTTCATAATATATGTGGCACTGTCACAGTGTGAAATCTTCCAAATCTGTCTAAAGCCTCGGAGGAGGGGTAGTGGTACCTCCGTAAATGTCTTTTCACACAGATGCGACATCAACACTTTAGATATTACCATGGGTGCAAGGCCTAAGAGGTTGACCTCAAATCAAACTACCCAAAAGCAGTATCCTAGTACATTTTAACCGTAACATGCTTGTTTACCAAATAGGTGGAATGTCTGCCGACCCCAAATTGCAAGGCAGAAACAGCAGCTGCCCTGATAATAAATCACATCTTCTCGCGTTTTGGCCTACCCCAAAGGATTGAGTCAGACTGAGGTAGTCACTTCACCAGCGAGGTGATGACAAAGATGTGGGAGATACTTGGGGTAAAAAGGAAACTTCACATTGCATACCGCCAACCTCTACTGGTGGAGATAAGAGGTACAATAAAACCATTGTCTGCATTTTAAAAAAGTTTGTGGCAGATTCTGGGCCAAGTTGGGATATCTGATTACCGCTTGTCCTGATGGCCATCAGATCAACACCTTCTTCTGCAACTAAGATGTCTCCATTTGAGCTGATGACTGGCTGAACGATGGTGCTACCTCAGCATCTGCTCTATAGAACACAGGAGCAGACAGTGATTAACGCCTCCACAATTCATGAGTATGTTGAGAACCTAAGAAAACACCTTCAACATGCTTTTGTGTACGCTCAGAGGAATGTAGAAAGATCTGCAGAGGGGATGAAAACTCAGTATGATCTAAAGACCATTAAAAAGGAATACCAAGTAGGAGACAGGGTCTACTTGTACAATTTCCAAAGGAGTTAATCGCAACTAAAGTCGATGGGTTAGCGATCCTGTCTCTACCCATACATCATTTTAACACAACAAAGACAGAATATATTTTATTCAAAGTTATTCCTCAAGCTTAATTCCCTATAGTTAACTTGCTGTCCCTACAGATATTCTCTTAATCCCTATGATAGATGTTCTCTCCCTAGTGGTGCGCTGGTGCATCGCCTACTAAGGTTAGGGGATAGAAGAGAGCACTCGCCCTTTCCTATCTCACTGCTTTCCTAATACGCTAAAAAAGGTGCACATCAATTGGAAGTCAAAAGCGTTATTTTTAATGTTGTTGCTTCCATTTGGTGTGATTTATCACAAAATCTAAAAGATTGTTGTCATATGAAATATAAATAAATTGTTCCATTTAGGTCTCAGTGTCTAGTTTTGGTACTTTTGACACTGGAATATAAAAAAACTTGGTAGTATTACAGACCCCTTTCTGTTCTATATGGGTTCTGGGGCTTGGATCGTCAAACCAAACCACTTTCTGTCTACCGGTTTCAGCGGATCTGGACCTGCTCTCCGCTTTCTTCAGGACTTCCCTATATCTTTTGTTTGTACAGGGAAATAAAAAAGACAATCTTGTCAGTTATTTGTCTTGTGCTTGTTCTTTTTCTGTGTGGAGGGTGGCTCAATTTAGAATTCGGGACTCCGTTTTCTTCATTCTTCCTGTCCCTAGAAGGGAATACATACAGTGGGGCAACTATCAATATTGTACATTTCTACAAGAGTTTTTTCCATACTTAGCCCTATCTAAGACAGAGCGCTTACCTCTTCAGATGAAAATATCTGAGAGGCTGTTCCTATTCAGTCATTAGTTTTTTGCTGCACTGGTCTTCTCCTGTGGGTTACATCTGTGAATAAGTAATGAATCTAAGTTTACTAATCATGTACCCTAATATGCAAGCTTATATCACTATGTAACTATTACTGGCTGGGGGCATGCATGGACCAAACTGAGTACCCCCTTATTTGCAGTTAAAAGAAGGAGAAACATTTGAGATAATCTAGTACACACCTATAAGGAAGTACCCATGAATGACAACCAACCACGCCTTTGGCAGTGTTCAAAAGCTACAGGACATGCACCCTGTGGTACATGCTCTGTTTGCCAATTCACTAAACGATCTACAAACATAGACATTGGATGGAACACGCCATGGGAGCAAAGAACTTTCACCAATTGTAACACCACACATGTGGTATACTTGATTCAGTGTCCTTGTACCAAGAAATATGTGGGTATGAATACACGAGCTGTAAGAGTCAGAATATGTGAGCATAGATCAAACATCAGACGCAAGAGACTTACAGCCCCCTTGGTAGAACATTATGTGCAAAAAAATCATTCAGAGAATGACATTAGCTGGACCATTCTTGAGAAAGTAACAGTACCCAAACGGGGAGGAAATATTGAAGCTATACTACTCAGACGGGAACAACAATGGATTTTCAGACTGGGGAGCCACCAAAACGGGCTCAACAAAGAAGTATGCTGGTAGACCCTAGCAGTTTTATAATAGCCCAGCCCATATACAGGACTATCATTATGAAGAAAACGGGCATGATATATATACTCCCACTTTAATACAACCATTGCAATTATTGTGGACTGTTTTGATTGATTAATGCTAATTTAATTAAATCATTAACAATACCCTCTGTTCGATCATAGTACTACACAAACAAAACAAAAAAATAAAGTTAAATAGATGCGTGCACACACCGGCAGACACACTACAAAAGGAACGCATATCTGTCACTATAATAGCTCTGTTTAAGCATCACAGAACAGATACCCAACAAGGAGCGGCAGCCTATCCAAGCGTATCAATACATACATCATTGTTTACATTGCAGCGGGCAACAACACCAAAAAGGGACTTGAGTTGGGGATGCAGGTACGCAATGCACGTTGACCAATATAAAATCAGCACTACCAAGATGGCGGACGCAAGTTGGAAGACAAACCAGCCGATACACGGACACCGAATTAATGGAGGTAAGCGCCGCCAGGGAGGGCACCGAGATACCCCGTAGATTGCAGGACACATAAAATTTTGCCTGATGTAATGGGTACACACACGGCCTAGTATGTATACCAAGCGTTTTGAAAATAAATAAATGAGTGGGTTTGTCCATTAACGCAGGCACGACTTTCTCATACAATGACAAACAACATCGTTCTAGCCTACATGAGGCATGAACATATTTAGTCGCCGTATTAAGTTGCTTAACTCCGGCTCACATATTTGCGAACTTTTGATCGCACATTTTTACTCAAAAGCAACGCTGCACCCCATATATCACAGGTGGGATTCAGCTGGGACACATGATTTAATACCTCAATTAGGACGCATGCTCAATGAGAATGTGCAATAAGGTTAACACACCATGGATAGATATCCCTGTCTGTGATACCACACTGACCTGTAAGATCCACGTTATATATGGAGACAGTTACATGTTTTATGCTCAACCGCATGATTTCGGGGCTCTGACGCACTACCTTTTGAAATTAGGCGCTGATAGGTGAATATTTCCAGTAAACCTGCCGGAAGGAAATCCAGTCACTCGTCTAACATACCAGGTTCCCAAAATCCAAAAAGGAGTACATCAGAACATCATGTGGGGGTGAGTACCATGCATGCCCCCAGCCAGTAATAGTTACATAGTGATATAAGCTTGAATATTAGTGTACATGATTAGTAAACTTAGATTCATTACTTATTCACAGATGTAACCCACAAGAGAAGACCAGTGCAGCAAAAAACTAAGGACTGAATAGGAACAGCCTCTCAGAGATTTTCATCTGAAGAGGTAAGCGCTCTGTCTTAGATAGGGCTAAGTATGGACAAAATTCTTGTAGAAAAATACAACATTGATAGTTGCCCCTCTGTATGTATTCCCTTCTAGGGACAGGAAGAATGAAGAAAACTGAGTCCCGAAATCTAAATTGAGGCGCCCTCCACACAGAAAAAGAAGGAGCACAAGACAAATGACTGACAAGATTGTCTTTTTTATTGAACTATTTCCCTGTACAAACAAAAGATATAGGGAAGTCCTGAAGAAAGCAGAAAGCAGGTCCAGGTCCGCTGAAACCGGTAGACAGAAAGTGGTTTGGTTTGACGATCCAAGCCCCAGAACCCATATAGAACAGAAAGGGGCCTGTAATACTACCAAGTTTTTTTTTATATTCCAGTGTCAAAAGTACCAAAACTAGACACTGAGACCTATATGGAACAATTTATTTATTTTTCATATGACAACAACCTTTTAGATTTTGTGATAAGTCACACCAAATGGAAGCAACAACATTAAAAATAACGCTTTTGACTTCCAATTGATGTGTTCCTTTTTTAGCGTATTAGGAAAGCAGTGAGATAGGAAAGGGCGAGTTCTCTCTTCTATCCCCTAACCTTAGTAGGTGATGCACCAGCGCACCACTAGGGCGAGAACATCTATCATAGGGATTAAGAGAATATCTGTAGGGACAGCAAGTTAACTATAGGGAATTAAGCTTGAGGAATAACTTTGAATAAAACAATTTCCAAAGGAACCAGACCAAAGAGCTCAAATTTTTCCCTAGCTGGCGAGAACTTTTTGATATTGTAGACAAAATCTCACCTGTCGCCTACAAAATCTGCATCCTCAAAGGATAATTGACAGAAGAGAAATGGGTCCACATTATTCAACTAAAGAGTTGTCACCCTAGGCACACTTTGCAACAAATTGAGGAGCCCAGAGAGAATCACACAGAGGAGACATTGGAAACATGAGAATGAGTAAAAGAAGAACCAGACCGGAGCAGATAGGATTTATAGATATGATTATGTAGGAGGAAGTATTTTCTTCATTATCAATGGTTATTATTAAATGCCTGTGTATCCCACTGCTGTCAACCCAATTGGTGGGCAGTTAGTGGTAAATTATGGTAACCAGTTTGTGTTCCTTTTTTATAGAGTCATTCTGGTTGTGCCTATCTAACAACCAAGGAGGACCTCCCAAGCAACCTGGAAGGGAGAAACCAAAGCAGATCCGGAAGTGTCGCTCCACACTATGAAAGGAAGATCCCAGGGAAAGCGAGGAGGTGGCGTTCCACGTTTCGACCAGAGACAGCAAAAAGGAGCAGGACACACCATACTCTGATGGAGAGGGATTTATACCTGCCTGTTCCTGTTGCATCTCATGGAGAAATCCAACTTGCCCGACTCCCCCTTGACCTGGAAAGCCCAGGAGAAGTCAGGGGGAGATGTGTGGGATATATTGACCCACTCAAGGCATAGCCCCACATCACTGAGCTGCATTTGTGCAAGAAACAGCTACCTGGCTGCGCTGGCTCCTGTGCGCGCCAGGACCTCAAACGGCATTTTGGCAGCAACAGGAAAATGGCTGCAGCATCTTGCCTCACACACTTCAGGCAAAATGGAACAAGGGATACAAAGAACAATTTAGGAGAGGTAAGAGGATTTTTAGCCCTCTGTTTAGCACATCCTCAATAATTTTAGGCGAAGCCTAGAGCAGCAAACAAGCAAGTGCCAAGAGGCTATTTGTGTTCCCTATTTCGAATGGGGTCCCAATACCTGAGGCGTCAATCAACAATTACAAATCAGATGCCAAACCATTTTACAAAAATATATGACATTTATTTATTTCATATTTCATCTTAAAACCAGAAGTATATTCAATATCAACACAGTTTAGTAAAAAGTTCATTCACCAAACAAATGGTATAAAGTGCAAATGCTAATGACCTGTACCCCTACAGATCAAGAGGTAAACACATGAGTAAACAGAAAAAACAGAAAAAACGCAAACAATTCTCAACTGGTACCAAACAATGGCAGATTGTGTGAAAACTGAGAGTGAAACTAGATTGGAGTCACTCGGGGGTAGTGTTGTTTAGATGTAACCAAATAAACTTAATCACGCACTACATTCATTCTACTTCAAATTCAGACATACTCATTCTTTCGCCACTCTTCCCAACGTGTTTCTTTCTGGACGTGTGTGCAGGTAAATTGAACAGAAAATCATCAGGGGCAGTTTGCCATCTACCAACTCAAAACAATTAGAAATAACAAAAAAACTGGTATTAATTAGGGTGCATTTCTTCTAGTAACCACCACAATTAGATTATTGCAAGGTGAAACGAGAAAAATTAGCTAGTGAGCCAAATAACAAATACAAAGGCCACATGCACATTTCTATGCGGATAGAGTGTCCAAAACTTTTTCTGGTCCTTTGAATGGTCCAAAATTCGTTTGAGACTCAACCTCAGAATTGGGACTCCATACCTACAAAAGGAACAACTCAGGGTAAGAATCAAGAATACCCTATTTATTCATCCTTTACAAATAGAGTAGACTAAACATTAGAGAATCAACCTTATTTTACTAATGTTGGTCGAGCGAGTAATAGCCCTACCCTTACTGGTTGGTACATTACTTTGCGTGGGCTGAAAGATAGCGGTGACACCTCTCATAGGTGATTGCATTCATAAAGGAAAAAGAAAGAGTAGACTAAATCCCCAAACAGTCTCATAGATGGTAGTACTGTGCGGGATAAATAAACTTCCCAAAGTGCTCATTTAGAAAGAGAAGAGTAAAACAAACAAACTGGCTGGAAAACCTGGTTGCTACGGTAAATTGCAGCTTAGTATACCATTCGCCACTTACGTAGTTAGAGAATGTTCATGAGGAATAGCGACATGTAATCTTCTGAATAGTTCTGGCTTTGGGTCCGTGTGTCTAAAATCCAACATTGAGCAAGGCACCGCTGGGCATTCTGCCAAAGTAAAAGGTGCAGAAAAGCAGGACCAAGGCATAATGCCTCTAGTTACACGCACATCTCATGTAGTTCATATAAATGCAAAACGTTAAAAAGACTTCTGCTTACCATTCCTCATGCATTTGAAAACGCATTCTGGATGGCGCAGTTCACTTGTGTTTATTGCCGTGTTGGTGTCCTTGCTTCTCCCTCAGTTAATGATGGACTGGACTCTGGATGGGTACCCCACAGTGTTCTATTGTCTATTAATGGCTTATAGGAATCATACAATTACTGATCCAGCGCCTGTGTGAAAAAGAAAACACAATTACGTTGGAATTCTGTGAAGTTGGAAAAGATCCCCAGCATCAACAGGAAAGTACCCGGTTGTGTGTTCACGTGCCATACTGTGGACGTGTGTGGATCAAAAACCGCTCGAAAATGAACAGCGTCAGAGTTACAACATGCTAGCAAACTGGAATCTATCAGCTGTTGTGGCTCATCGAATTCTGCGCCAAGTTAAAAAAGTGTCCGAGACGGTTCATCGAATTCTACGCCAAGTTAAAGTGGAGAAAAAAGTGTCCGAGACGGTTCAGGGTTGTGTAGAGAACATTACAGTTTTCCAGCCAAGCAGGGTCTTACTGTGGTGTTCGTGTCCTCTAGTGCCCTTCGTCTGTGCTTGCAGTGCCGTAGCTGAGCGGTGCTCTAAGTCACCTGACTTTTAAATGGTGCTAAGTGCTTGGTCGGACGTAGCATGTGACCCATGTTTGGAACGTCCTTCAAACGGACGCACCTGACGTCAGCCGACTTTTCGTAGTGAAATGTTGTCCTTCATTTGTTTCTCTTGTCCTTGTTCCTCCACGCCGTTGCCGTGGCTCGGAAGCATGCCTCTCTAGGAAACACCAATTGGGTATGATCCGCGCGTGATGTTAGTGAGTCTATGTTATTTGATGCATTATACTGATGTATTGCACATTGTGTGGAGTTGTAAGAATTACGAGTTCCAATCTAATTTCTCATTGAGGCCAGTCCTGGAGCTGTTGGTTAGGAAAATGAGTTGTTGTTCTTTTCTTAGAAGGATCGTTCTATCCCTATTGATGTGCATACTGGGTGTCAATTTGTACAATATTGTCCATTTTAAATCTTCCAATGTGTGCTGATATTCCACCCAATGTTCTACCATAGGGCCATTTTTAGTATGGTTTTTGAGGCAGCTCTTATGTTCCCCAACGCGAAGTTTTGCTTTACGGTCTGTATTTCCAATATACACTTTCCCGCATGGGCACCAGATTGCATAGATTACCATGGCAGAGTTACAATTAGTGTAGAGTTTTTGTTGCCATTTGAATTTCAGACCTATTTCAACTTCAGTGCTCTTGGTTGTGTATTTACAATATACACATTGTCCACATGGGTGGTGTGCCACAACTTTAGGAAGAACCCATATCTGAGTCAGGCTCTTTATAGGTCGAGGTCTTAGCAAAATGGAACAAGGGGACACACTGAAAAAGTATGCCAGTGTGTTCTGAGACACATATATGGAATCAAGTGAACCAGCAGCACTGCATTGCTGCAAAAGCCAAAAATTCCTCTTCAAAATGAAACCTTGTTTCACCCTTTCAAAATGCTGTGTTATGCTATTCCAGCTGTGCATTCTGAAACCACTGTGATGGAAACGGCCCTGCCGGGCCCAGGATAATTCATTGTGCCTCAGAAAAACTGGGCATAATTCCTGAATGTCAGGTCTAGTCAAACTAGATTTTAAAGAAATCAACAAGCAACTTTCTTTTCACTCGCACAGGAGCACACGTTTATTTCTTGCCAAAATGTATCCAGGCACAGCCGTTCAAAGTGGGCCTCATTACGAGTCCGGCTGTAACCGAGGCGGTAAAACCGCCTGGTTACCGCCGGACTGGTATTACCATTCCGCCTCCGTGACTCCCGGAAATACCAGGGCATTACGACCCTGGTGTCCCGGGAATTCCGGAGGCGGAATTTGGTAAATCCCCATTCCCATTGAGTCCCATAGGACTCAATGGGTATGGGGGAAGTGGAAACACTGGCACCATCTCGAGATGGTGCTGGTGTTTCCACGTCCGCCTGCAGGCGGGCGGTGTTAAACCCGCCAGGTCAGACCTGGCGGGAACATCACCTCCCGCCTGTAGAACTCGGGATCGGGTAGTCCGGAATTAACAGTGGCGGCGAGTTTACCGCCACTGTTAATTCCGGACCACCTGACCTGTAATGAGGCCCAATGTTTACTCTCTGAGCCAGGTCAAGGATAAATGTATCTATATTTTAGATAAAACTCCTGCATGAAAGGAAATGACTACAGCTACAAAGACAGTGGCAATCTGAGGAGCTGCAAACCGAATTAAAGAAAGAAATGCTAGCAGTTTGTAATACATGTGGAAAAATGGGCTGTGCTGACTGAAGAGAAAAAAATGGCCTGTTTAAAACTAAATTGTCAATGAAAGCCTGTTTACTTAGCAATATAAAGGGATTGTGATAGTGGTGATAATACACACATAGGCTATCTTCTGACACAGGTTTGTTTAATTCAAGACCCAAAGTAAGAAATCAAACAGTTTAAAACACATGGGAAGAGATTTGCAAACTCTCAGAAAAACCTGTCATTCCAGTTGCCAGCCATGAAACTCCTCCAAGGAAGTGAGATACATTATAAATTCAGGACACCTAGGTGTGAATTGCCAGCTTGGAAAACTTTGAATGGGACAAGAAAATGAAAGTTCACAAGCTCAACAGACATTTGTCTGTGTTCCAGGCTGGGACAATAGCAGCCCTGGGACACTCACCTGTCAAGTGTGAAGGGGCAATAAAACCTTCAATTAAGACTGGAAACCCCCTTGTCTAGAATTAAATAACAGCTGCTTGCAGTTGGAGGAAGAAAAAAACAGGATCTAATAACAAAGGCACTGCCTTTTGGTGCCAAAGACTATATTATAAAGAAACTGTAAAGAATTTTATTTCTGTAGCAAGAACTATCAAAAATTAGAAAAGTTTCTAGTTTTAAATCTAATTTTGTGGGCTATCTTTTAAAACTTGGTAGAACTCATTGCCGCATTGGGAACAGAAGTTACGAAATATGATATATCCCAAGGAAATTATTAATGTGGCAAACCTAAAATGTTGTACCTACATCCCTCGGGACAAGTTGCATCTGTGTATAAAATTGTAGAATTTTAGGCCAAATCTTTAATGTGTAAGACCACCAAAATGGATCAGAAAGGCGAAACAAGGTCGCACAGACCTGAGGATTGGACTGAAATGTGATGCGCATAATATGTAACCTGGGTATATAATTTGCCAAGAGATTACAAGTGAAGAAATGCATGTTTTTGGCAAAATCAGATTTTAAGTAAAGTAATTGTGGGAGTGTTTGGACATTGTAAACCTCACCTCACAAACCTCAAATCATCCCCTTAGAAATCCAACCAACAGAGAGCGAGGCAGAGACTAGCTCCCCTGCCTAATCCAAGTAATTTATGGGCCGGCGTAGTTAACCCTGCCCAGCCTCTACCTTGATGATTGCATTTTGCATTATAAATAAGGGTCCCTGACGACACACATAGAAAAACATACACCCTTCCTGATTTCCTGCACTGTGTTCCTGTTCCTGTTTCATCTTTCAGACTCCAGACTCCAAATACAAGGCCAAGGATTGCTGATCCTATTCCAGGGTCCATTGCACAACCCAAGCATTGCTTATTCTGCTCCAGCACGGCCTACCCTACAATATTAAAACCCACTAATCTCCCAGTAACCAGGAGAAACTGTGGTACTTTTGGCATCCTAATCCAGCTTGGCTTGCCACCACTCATTGCATTGCTGTCATTCTGCTACCTTGATGACCTATAGCATCCTGTAACCAGAATTGCCAGCCCTGAAGAACTATCCTTTGGTATCCAGTCCATGCCCAGCTGATCCTGTCACGCTGATTTTGTCCGGCTGTCCTTTGTTAGACCAGATCCATGTGGCGACCAGAACCGCTGACTGTCAAAATCCAAAAACTAAAGAGTGGACTGTGAGTATCAATAGGAACCATAGAAATTCATAGTATACCTTGCCTTGTCCTTAGCTCCACTCTCTAAGTCATCTTATCCTTATTCTGATAACTTGTAAGATTGTCAAAAAAAAATCATTCTTGAAACCATGCCTTTGATTTTTGTGCTAGCGCCAATATCTTTAAGAATTTTGTCTTGTGAAATCCTAAGCCCTTAGTCCTCTTCCGAGTGATCGGACTGGTTCTGCCAGGGTGGGCGCAGGGGTGCTAGGGTTGAACTCGCAAATCAACCCTGGGGCTTACTGTGTCTCAATCTGGTAGCCTAGCCTGAATGCTCTAGTATAGAGTAAAACTGTCCTTGTCAAAGTTGATTTCTTTGCCTTTTTCATGCCTTCATTTTCTCAAACATCACCTCACTAGATCTTGCATAACTCACTCAATTTACCAGCTAGAGACCTCATTTCACTTCCACATTGTACCTAGAATCCATAGCTACAACCCAACAGAAAAACCTCCTCACAATATTTCACCTGTTTTTATTAAATACCATTTTGGTAAATTCAGGCGGGAATTGCAAAAGTTTACTAAATTTGCAACGTGTCATTTTGAGTATAAACTGTTTTAATTCTTCCATTCTATTAGCGCCATGACTACCTCCAATACCGGCACCAAGTCTGCCCTCGTTCAATGGGGACTTACCGATCTATTCCGACCTTTGTGGGACCAATAAGTCCCCATTGAAAAAGCCATTCCCCATTCCCATTTCAACCCCCATATGGCTCAATGGGAAGGGGGAAGGCGCTAATAACGGTACCGCAAATTGCGGTACCGTTATTAGCTCTGAAGTCCCTTAACGGGCCCCGTCCATAACGCCTGGTAAGCCAGGCGTTAAGGAAGGCATCCGCTAAGGGACCTCGGAATAGGGCGCAAAGGGATTAAAAGGAACCAATGTCCTTAACGGTGCCCAGTATCCCTTTGTGCCCACCTCGTAATGAGGCTCATATTCTTACTATGTGTATTAAATTAAAGGAATGGTATTCCAAAGGGTATGTAAATATAGTTGGTGATCTTGAAATGATTGAATCAGATCTTTTCTGGTCAGTTATTTATGACGGAGAGATAAAGGTATTCACTGGGGCAGCCTTTCATATTTTATCTGTTAGTGAATTATTTGAAACTGTGTTTTTATAATGTGCTTTATCCTTCATTTTATGATTTGTATTTAATTGGGAAAAACTGATTGTAATATGTTTGTATCTTTTTTCTCTTTATGATAACGATTTTAGGATTGAAATGTAATTGTTTTCTTGGTGATCTGTTTGTAGTGTATAAGGTTTTAATTAACCAAATTGCACTTTAAACTCATTTTTTTAAAAAGTAATTGCTATGGTAAACTCTATCATCCTCACTGTTTATTAACTTGTGCCCTGGGTATTTACAGTTTCCCCTGCACTATAACTTCCATAATAAAACGTTCACAATAACCAGTTTCCCTAAAGTGCATTGGGTATGCATGCATTCCACTGCACTAGATGGTAACATCATCACATACAATTGTGCAATAGCCATTTCCATACAGTATTTATATATTCCCCGGCACTATATGATCAACCTTTTCATTTTAATAAACATTGTACATTAGCATTTTTCTGTAAAGTGCTCTGAGTATTCAATTGTTCTCCTGTGCTGTAAACCATACTAAATTTTCAAAACTCACAAAAAAGTTTCTGCTAGGAATAATAAATGCAGACCATCGTGCCTTTTTTTCTACCCAAAACCATTAGAGGACAGAATGATCTCATCCTCGTTTATACATCACTTATCCTTTTACGACACTTCATTTTAATCTACTTATTCAAAGTACTTAATAACAATCCCCTGGATTCTGTTGCAGATAAAAAGATAAAGCGCTGCTGCTTTTCATGCAGTTCACCAGTGGCTATCTGCTATAATCCGCATGACATTGTTGTACCCCAATGCATCACCATTAATAGAACTACAGTACTATTTAAACATACAGGTAACTTTCCCATATAGTGTACATTTCGTTAAGCTGCTGCCATAAACGAATGAATACAAAAACAGTACAGTACTTGTTGGAACAAGATAATGAAGACCCTGTATCCACACGCAGAGCTGTAAAGTTGCAATATAGCCCCCATAACAAAACATCCTCACGGAACCACGAAATCCACAAATAGTAGGACTCGTAGTGAGGCGTGAAGTGTGCACAGCATTACGCACGCACGCATACGGGTCCTTTTCTACCACGGCTCTGCTCCCTCGTCATCCTGTGGAGAGAACATCGGTATCGTGAAGAGGAGAATGCCAGCAGGCTTCAGGCCTTACTAGTACCCCCAGACTCCATACCCACTACATCAGCTGAAATTGATTCAGCCACCGAGCAGAGTATGTCGAGCCCCACAGCTGCCCACCCGACCTTTTTTAACTTTTTTTTCTCCTGCATCACCTACTTTAAAGTGTTCGAGCCGTCTTTCCGCTCACTGCACTGCCATACAACCACAAAGATGGTCGGGAATCCTTCCTTTATATCATTACAGCACTGTGATGTGCTTGCACTGTAACTTTCTTTTCAACACAGCTTCATCACTTCAATCACTTCATGGCTGACATGCATGGGGTCCATCGTGGATAGTGTTGTGTCTCTTTAACAGCTACACGTGGCTGAGTGACGTAATTCCGTCACGTGTCAGTTTGAATAAATGGGGCACATCACGTGCGCTCTTCAAAGCATATGTGGAGGCCGGGTGGGAAACAGAGTCTCCTGTGTTTTCTGTTGGCCGGGTGGCTCACAGTGCAACGGGATGCCTCATAGCAGGGGGCCCCCTTCCACATTGGCGACGAGTTGGTCGTGCGTGTATGCACACACTTGCTGGGCTAAGGCGGCAGTGAGATCGGAGCTACGGCTCGATGAACAATCATACTTTATGCTGCAGAGTCAGCGGGTGCAGTGTTTTCGGATGCCATTTTATGTCGCACTGGTGAGGGAGGTTGTGGTTCTCTAGAAGAGCGCTGGTGCGCCAACCACGCTGAATTTTTGGAAAATCCCACTGCCATGTTGGTACACTTCAACTCCTTGGGAGTTGGATCCCCCCATATGAAAAAGCAAGGTGAGGGTACTGTGTGACATTGCTAGAGGTGCAGAGAGACTTTTTTTTCTCTTCTTTGCATCTCTCCACTATTGTTGGATGTAGTATTTACACCAGTGCCTGTATGTTTTGGTGCTGAGTGCTGTTGGGAAAGGAAGTAGGAGGATTTGTTCTTGGAAGCACCCACACGTTTTACTGCAGTGGTCACCTGACTACCCTCTGATTTCGGGCCCAGGTCCCTGCCTGCTCAGTTGCACACCCGCACTACCTCCCGGCAACCCTTGCACTTGGGTCTTTATCTGTAACGCAGCAGTCCCCCTACCTGCACTTTTGGACACCTGCTGTCTGCACGTACCCCTGCACCTGCTGGACGCACTTCTTGTTATTGTTTTGATCCCATGTACAGTACTGCCTCCCTCCCCTTTCCCCTGGCACTTGTCCCCTCCCTCCTCCCCTGCACTTGCACGATCTAAATGTCACTTGGCCTTGTAAAATCGCAGTCTCTGTCCTCCCTCTGTTCCCCCTTCCTTTCCCGCATCGCGTCTTGAAACACTTGTGTATAGGTGCGTTACAAATGCCATATCATATCATATCTGAAAATAGATACGTGATCGCACCGTCGGTTGAGGTGAGAGGGAGGCTTACGCGGGGCCGTCATAGATGTGGATTCACGGCAATGCAGAACTAGGCGCTGAGACATTGTAGGTCACAAGCTGGGACTGGCCAGACAGAGTCCCGGCAAGGACAGCAACGGCACCTGTGGTGGAGGTAGGAGGCCCAGTTCTGGCAGGCTTAGCAGAGGCATGCATCAGACACGGCAGGTGCCTGGATCCTGTAGAAACAGAGAGGATGTATGTGGTAGCACGCAGCGCAGGGAAGATTAGTGCTCGGTTTGTGTTTCCGTCACCCTTATGCAATCACAACGATTGGGGTGGAAGTGGCCATCACCGACCTGCTGAGGAAGCGAGAGGAAGCTGATCAGGTGCATTGGCCTGAACCAATGCTGCAGCTCTAGTGGCGAACAAAGCAAGTACAGGCAGGGGCACACTTGCAGGGCAAGATTGTGCTGATGGCGGCCTGCTATCGATCCGCCCAACAGCGAATGGGGGCTCCGGTGAAGAACTCTGAGAAGCTCAGAGCTACCGGTGGCAAAACACGGACGGGTGGGCTTCAATACAGCCTGAACCTTTGCGATGTCTCATTTCTAAAGGCCATACACACCTGAAGTCCCACAACATGGAGCAACGGCTAAGCAGGTGGATACCTTTGGGCCTTATAGGCAAAACAAGTGAGATCATCATCCCATAATGGTCATTTAATTGGCTGCGGGCCAGATTGACCTGTCTTTGTGATCCTTTGAGAAGCCAATCTTGTCTCTACTATGTGTCAGCGATGATGTAACTGCCTGGGGGCTGGAAGCTCGATTGAATACCGGACAACCCCATCAGATCGGGGACATGAGCCACCGATCCGGGGTGAGCAGATACTCAAGTTGTTGGGCCCGGTGAGCCAGGCCACATTCTCTCAAGTGGGCCCGATAGATCTTTTGAGTGGAGACATACGGGGTGTAAGAAGTGGTCACGACAGGGCTCCACGAGATATGCCACCCCACCCCCACAGAGGCGTAGACACGGTAGGGCCTGAACAGGCAAGGCCCACCCAAAATCTGTAAATGCCCACTCGGCAGTTCCTGACACTGCTAATGCTGGGTCAATGGAGCTGTTAGTGGAATCCATATTGCAGCAACGCTGGGGTCGGATAGTTTCTCCTCTGTATTTGTTGTGGAATGTGCACATGGTATTCTGGGGGGAGGGTAAAGCCCATTCCTAATGCACAGGACAGACTAATAATTGCATAGCTTCTCAATTATAGGGATAGAGATCACGCTCTAGGGAAAAGGAATGCTGAGATATAAAGGGGAGCAGATATGCATTCAAATTTCTCCAACAAAGTCCAGGCTACCAAGAGAACATACCTCAATGTTAAGAAGAAGCTGAGAGAGAAAGGAATGAAATATGCTATGCTTTTTCCTGCAAAGCTCTGGGTTCAATATAAGGGGAAGGCAATGTTCTTCCACATGGCTGAAGAGACTGGGGACTTCCTGGACTTGCTGCCCCAAGGGCTTGAACCATCTAAAGGCAGGAGCGGGTCTAAAATATCTTTGAACAGAAATGACGACTGATAGTGAGCAAAATAGCTCCTGTTAGGAGTCCTGAGTAATCTTTTTCTGCAAATACTGGCTGATGCTTATTGATAGGGGGTTGGCTGGGCCTTTGAGAGGTGCTCAGGCAAAAACACATGGTTGAATTGTTATCGAGGGGTGGAGTTTATACAGGCGGGTTGGGGTTGCTGGTGGGGTTGAAGGTGGGAAGAGGTAGGTTGCATGCATGTGTTGTGTGGATGGTTCTTATTTTTCTTTTTGTTTAAACTTAGTTTTATTGGAGTTTATATCAAACAGCATACAACATATACATCCAGAATTAACCATCGTAACATAGAAGCAAGTATTACAGTAAAATAGAGAACACGTTTAAGATACAGTCTTACATTGCAGCAAAATTCTTGTATTCTGTCCTATCAATAGGTCGTTCCTCTTTCCAAACTGACTAATCTTCTCCCATTTTTCCCCTCCCTCCCCCCTCTTTATACTCTGCTGTCGAGAGATGTATTGTCTAACAATTGGGACAATGGTTGATAGGTCTGTCAGGTCTTGGGTCCTACCTTGTGCGGGAGGGCATTATGATGTTTCGTTACCCATGGCACTGATCGTCCGTTAGGCGTTAGTGAGCTATTCCGGGGATGTATTTATTGACAAATTCCAACCATAAGATATCACATTGCGTGGCTTTCCCATGTATAGATGCTGTGATTTTTTCCATAATACACATATTGGAGGCCACGTTAACCCATTCTTTTTCTGTGGGGGTAACTGGGGATTTCCATTTTGTGGTCAATAAAGCCCTTGCAGCAAGTAAGAGTGGTGCAGCTATGTCTTTGACCCTTCTCAATTCATCCTCGATTTTCTCGAAACCAAATAGAATCAATTAGGGGTCTGTTGTTCGCTGGATCCCATCCAGGTCCCTAATCCAACCTAGCACCTCATTCTAGTAAATTTTGATCTGAGGGCAACCCCACCACATGTGCCAGTAATCCGCTGTGGTCCGACATCCCCGCCAACACATTGGACTAGATGACTGATACATTTTAGAGAGCCTGTACGGGTCATATTGCCACCTATTCAGCAGTTTAATCGCGTGCAACTTATACTGGCATGAGATCGAGGCTTTGGGCGCAGTCCTACATATCTTATCCCATATCTCCGGGTCGATTTCCTCGCTCATGTCCCTTTCCCATTTTAGCCTAAGCGGTTCTGTTGAGCCCTTTCCAGCTTCCATTAGTGTTTTATACAAAACAGATATCAACCCTTTTGTTTCTGTCCTGGAGTCGAGTATCAGTTCAAACGGGGTGAGTTCCCTGCTCAGCTTATCCTTCCATTCTGGTTTTGTCAGAACTCTCTTAATCTGCATAAAGTGGAATGCCGACAGTGTACCTATTCCGAGTGCCTCTTCTAGTTCAGGGAGCGTGATGAATGAGTCCTTCCTTAGGAGCTGTCCCACCCTCTCCAGACCTGCCTCATACCAAGCTTGAAACCTCTCCACATTAGGGATTTTGTCGTTAATGCCCGGTGACCAGAGGTGAGTTAATGGTGATGGCCATGTGGTAATTTTCCCCATATCTCCACCCTCCCGCCATATGTCCCATATGGTTGCGAACATCGGGTGTGCCTTAGATCTCCTCAGTACTCTCCATCTAGGGGACCACAGCCATTCAGAGATTGTTGCTGGGGATAGATAATGATAGTCCATAGAAATCCACTGGGGCAATTTTTTGGTTACAGAGATGGGGAATAAGGATTCGTAATTGAGCCGCCTCGTAATATTTTTGGATGTCTGGGAGGCCCACTCCACCCTTGTTTGTCGGTAGTGTCAAGTTGGAGTAAGCAATCCTGGGCTTTTTCCCTTGCCATAGAAATTTCAGCATTGCCTTCTTGACTTCGGTAAAGAATTGGGGTGGCATCTGAATGGGGAGCATTTGAAAGGGGTATAAGAATCTCGGGAGACAGGTCATTTTTATCGCGTTTAAATGCCCCAGCCAGTATATGGTTAGGTTGTCCCATCTGGCGAGGTCTGCGTGAAATTTTTGGAGCAGTGCTGGGAAATTGGCTTCATATATATCTTTCAGCGACCTCGTGACCTGTAATCCTAAGTACTTCATTTTTTCATGTTTAATCATAAGGCCCAGGGACTGGTATTTTTCAGTGTTTGCTTCCAATGAGCCCTGTAGGGGGAAAAGTGTGGACTTAGATTTATTGACCTTGAACCCGGACACTTGGCCGTATTCGTCCATGAGGTACAACGCTCTGGGAATGGATGTGGTGGGGTTCGTCACATGAAGAAGTAGGTCATCGGCATACAGTGCTACTTTAAATTCTTCTTCCCCCAGATGCATGCCTGCTACTTCAGTATCTGTCATGATCTCTGCTTCCAAAAGGTCAGGGTTTTCCCAACTCCCTTGGAAGCAGATCCATAACCCAGGTTACGAGTGCCAACCAGTCCCTTTTGGACCCAGTCCTGGCGCCAGTGGCACCAGGCTCATAAATATGCCCAGTCCCAGCGCTGGAAGCGCCGGGCTCATTATGCTTGGGTGGACTTACCTGCAGCAGACCATGCTGCTTACTTGCCTGCCAGTTGAGCCTCTGATCCTCTTCTGTTTGGAATTACTTTCCTGTTGGGTGGGGCTGGAGCCACTCCCTAGATTCAGAACACTGGAACTCTTCTGGAAGGCAGGAACTCTTTTCTTACCCGGAACTCTTTTCTTACCTAGGCGTGGCTGTGGAAGGAGACACCTAAGCACTACAGGAGGCTATTTAAACCACACCCGGTGGATGAATCTTGCTTTGCGTTGTTCTGCAACCTCTGCAGCAGGACGCTCATCGTGTCTTCTGCATCCGGTCCTAGGCCTGAGGAAAAAGGCTTACCATCCTGAATCCAGTCTTCAGCAACACCTATAAAGACAAGAAAGAACAGGTTAGCATTCCGGCATCTGAAAGGCAAAGGCTTACCATTCTGAATCCAGTCTTCAGCAACACCTATAAAGACAAGAAAGAACAGGTTAGCATTCCGGCATCTGAAAGGCAAAGGCTTACCTACTCTTCGTGCGCTCCGGAGGTCTTCACACTGCATTCCGGCATCTGAAAGACAAAAGCTTACCAACTCTTCGCAGGCTCCGGAGGCCTTCGGCGCTGCATCCCGCATCTGAAAGAAAAAACAAGGTGCGTTTAAAGACATTGGGGAACTTTAATACTCACGTGCCATTACTCCTTTCCACATCTAATCCAGTGGGTATTCCGGCACCCTGCAGCCGCTCCGAACTCGTACCTGCAAAATAAAAAGACAGTTAGAGCGCATCATGAAGCAGGCAACAAGCGCTTACTTACGTGCTTCCAGGCGCTTCTATTCATCACACGGGCTCCATCTTCAACTCACTTCAGCCCGTCATCCGCCATCGCCGGAACCCTGCAAAACAAGAGACATCATTACTAAAGACTTTAAAGACATTTGAATGACTCGAAACTTACCGTTCGTGCAGTAAACGACGGACAGCAGTCCTCTGAAGTCAAGAGGCCTGCGCTACCTATCCAGTGAAGAAACTGGTTACAGCACCCTGCCCCGAGGCAGATGGAGAGCTCAGCATTCACTTACCTAAGGTGAGAGCGTTAACCTTTGGGGGTCTACAGGAGAGGAGAAGAGGAAAGAGATAGGGACACCCCAATAACTCCAGTTCATTAACCCCATATTTTCTATCTGCAGACATCTTACTCTACACGTCAGGCATACAGTGCACAGAGGTCCAGCCCAAAGAGCCAACCGGGTGCTACACATCACCTTTGAAGATACGGTAGTCGCCCAGTCAAGACCGGCGCCTCTGCGAGAATCAGGTGAGCGTTACAGAACGCAAAGCCTACCGCAAAACTCTCGCCCAGGCGCTATGGAAACCTCGGATACTGACCCCCTAGCCCGGTTACTTGGGGAACTAAGGGCAGAAGTGCATGCAGCTCGTCAGGAAACGAATGCTCTAAGAAGGGAACTAATTATTTCCAAGGAGAGAACAGACAATCTTGCTAGACAAGTGCTACAGTCACAAGCCGGACAGACCCCGTTACCCGCATCAGGGGCAAATCTTCCTTCAACATCCTCTATGAATCCAGTGCAGATCAACCTACCTGGGAATGTACCTCTGGCTCCGCCCGAACGATTTTCTGGTGACCCAAAGAGGTTTGCAGTATTTATCAATCAGTGCCAGTTGCACTTCTTATGCCGGCCAGCAGCCTTTCCAACTGATCAAGCAAAAGTAGCTTTTGTACTTTCGTACCTTAGTGGCAATGCGGCAGACTGGTCGATCCCTCTAGTTAATCAAGATGATCCGGTTCTCCATGATTTTCAAGCCTTTCAGCTTAGTATGAAAAAACTGTTCGCAAGACATTCACAGGGGCAGGCCTTGGACAATGAGCTTCTTTCGTTGCGACAGGGTAATCAAGACCTTTTGGCTTATATTGCATCTTTCAATAGACTAATAGTGGAAACTCAATGGCCTGAGGACAAAAGGATTACGCTGTTTTATAGAGGTCTACGTGGAGAGCTCAAAGACGTTTTAGCCCAAGTAGTGAATCCCCCACAAGACTGTTCGGATTATATAGACTTGGTCGTTCAAATAGATCACAGGCTGCAGAACAGGAAGACCGATCGTTCCAAGTTTGATGCTCGAGTATTTTCCAAACCGCCAACTCCTTCCAAAGGAGTAGACTCCGGGGAACCCATGCAAATAGGGGGTCTGAAAGGTCCTCTAACACAAAGGGAGCGGGAAAGGAGGAAACAGTTGCAATTATGCCTATATTGCGGAAACTCAGGGCACTTTCTTCGAGACTGTCCGGTGAAACCTGCCAAGAAGGCAGTAGGAGCTGCAGTTACCAAAGTTACAAACTCTGGGCAGGGAAACAACCTCGCCCGACAAGAATAGAGGTCCTCTTGCCGAGCGTGAAAACCAGTTCTGTGACCTCGCATTTCGTGATACCTATGGCCCTCATTAGCCCTGATAATCCGGATCGATTACATGCAATTGAAGCTTACGTCGACAGCGGTGCCATCGGCAATTATGTGGATCATGAAATGGTTTTGAGGATGAATCTAACTCTTTGTCCCAAGGCTGTAAAGGACGTCATTACTACGGTGGATGGTACGGAGATAGCCTCCGGGCCAGTAACGCATACCACTCAAGAGGTGACGCTAGTAAGTCAAGATGGACACCATGAGAAGATCGTGTTCGATGTGATCAAGGCCCCTCAGTTTCAGATTATTCTAGGAATACCTTGGTTAGAGAAACACAATCCTCTGATCGATTGGCGAGCAAGAACGGTCCAGTTTCCAGAATGTGTCTCTACTTGTCACCCTCCACCTGGTGTTGCACTGGCCGCAATTTCTTCAGAGACTCCCCAGTTACCTCCCGAATACCTAGAATACCAAGATGTTTTCCGGAAGGATCAGGCTAACTCTCTACCTCCTCATAGGTCTTATGACTGCCAGATAGACCTGATACCTGGATCTACTCCTCCTTGTAGTAGAATTTATGCCCTCACCGAGCCTGAGAACCTTCACCTTCGACAATACCTGGATCAATACCTGGCAAATGGGTTTATTCGTCCTTCCAAGTCCCCTGCTTCTTCAGCTCTGTTCTTCGTTCCAAAAAAGGAAGGAGACCTTAGAACTTGTATCGATTATCGCTCCCTGAACCAGATCACCGTTAAGAATAGATATCCGTTACCTTTGATCCCTGAACTCCTGGACCAAGTCAGAAAAGCATGCATATATACAAAGCTGGATCTTAGAGGAGCTTACCACTTGGTACGAGTAAAAGAGGGCGATGAATGGAAGACGGCCTTCCGCACCAAGTATGGGCTATTTGAATATCAGGTCATGCCCTTCGGACTTTGCAATGCCCCGGCCGCCTTTCAATATTTTATGAACGATGTCCTCAGAGAGCTCATAGATGTATGTGTTGTTGTTTACATTGACGACATCCTCGTTTATTCTTCATCGGAATCTGAACATCGGAAACACGTGAAAATGGTCCTCGAAAGATTGCGTCAACACAAACTTTTCGCTAAGTTGGAAAAATGTGTTTTCAACGTGACTGAAGTTGAATTCTTGGGATTCATATTATCACCTGGCGGAGTGCGTATGGATTCAAAGAAGGTCGATGCAGTTCTCAAATGGCCATCACCATCCTCCGTAAAAGGTGTGCAAAGCATGTTAGGCTTCGCTAACTTTTACCGCAGGTTTATCCCCGAATTCTCTCGAATAGTCCAGCCCATCACTGCCTTGTTAAAGAAAAACAAACGTTTTGAATGGTCTACGGAGGCGGAACAAGCTTTCCAGGATTTGAAGACTAAATTTATCTCTGCACCAATCTTAAAACACCCTCGCCCCGAACTCCCCTACATCGTGGAAACTGATGCTTCAAGCCTTGCCATGGGGGCAGTTCTATCACAAAAGGACCCGGTAACCAATCAGTTGCATCCCGTGGCATTTTGGTCCCGCAAATTCTGGCCTCCTGAAATCAATTACACGATTACTGACAAGGAACTTCTGGCTATCAAGTCTGCCTTTAAGGCTTGGCGGCATTATCTGCTGGGGGCCCGACACACCATTACTGTGATTACGGATCACCGAAACCTGCAATATTTGAAAACCGCAAAAGCCCAATCCTCTAGACAACTCCGTTGGGCATTATTCTTTGCCGAGTTTGACTTCATAATTACCTATCGACCTGGTACAAAGAACGGTAAAGCTGATGCCCTTTCTCGGATGGGAGTAGAAGAACACTTGATCAACCCTGAACCTGTACCAATCATTCCCGAACAAAGAATTCTGGGTGTAATCGCCACCGAATCCATAGAGGAAGTTAAGGATAAAGCCAGGCAACTTGTAACTCCAGCAGACATACAGAATTGGCATCTGCAGGGAAAGGACTTTGCAGTAAAGGACAACTTATTGTATTTCCAAGAACGATTATACCTACCCAGCACAGATTTACAGAAAAAAGTAATCTCTTGTTATCACGACTCTTTAATGGAAGGTCATCCCGGTATGGCCAAGACCTCAGAAAAGATCAAGCGCTACTTCTGGTGGCCGTCTTGGAAGAAAGATATCAGAGACTGTATAATGTCCTGTGGAGTATGCGCCCAAAACAAGAGTCAAAAGGAAAGACCAGCAGGCCTCTTACGCCCTATTGACATCCCACCTCGCCCTTGGCATACGCTTTCTATGGACTTCATCACCGATCTACCTCCATGCTCCGGATACAATACGATTCTAGTAATCGTGGACTTATTCTCCAAGATGGCGCATTTCATTCCGCTCAAAGGCTTGCCAACAGCAGCAACTCTGGCCCGAGAATTTCTCGAAAACATCGTCCGACTGCACGGTTTTCCTTCGGTTCTAATTTCGGATCGAGGTAGTCAATTTGTTTCTCATTTTTGGCGAAGTTGCTGTCGGTCGGCTCAAATTGATGTGAGACTATCGACCAGTCACCACCCTCAGACCGACGGACAAACCGAGAGGACCAATCAAACTCTGGAACAGTATTTACGCTGCATGCTGCAACAAACTGAAAAAACTTGGAAAGATATCCTTTGGATAGCCGAATATGCCTACAATAACTCTGTCCATTCGGGAACTGGGAAAACCCCGTTTTTTCTTTTGTACGGCAGTCACCCTCGAACCTCGGAGTTGGATCCCCTCCAAGATCTTGAAACACCAGCAGTAGACTACCTGCATTCTACAATCACCCAAGCCTTTAAAGAAGCTGTTTCTCACCTTCAAAGGGCTAAAGAACAATACAAGAAAGGAGCAGATCAACATCGGAAGGAAGTCCCTCACTATCAAGTAGGGGATCAAGTCTGGTTATCCACCAAATATCTATCTCTAAAAGGGCCACGCACATTCAACCCAAGATACCTTGGTCCCTATTCCATCACTACCATAGTAAACCCAGTAGCGGTCAAGTTGGACTTGCCCCCGCACATGAAGATACATCCGGTCTTCCACGTCTCTCTATTAAAACCCGTGCAACCTCAAACCCGACTAACCAAATCTCCAAAACCTATGCTAGTTGATGGAGAACTCGAGTTTGAAGTCAAAAGCATTCTGGACTCCAAGATCTCCAAATCTAAACTATTCTACCTAATTGACTGGAAAGGCTACGGCCCCCAAGAGAGATCCTGGGAACCTGCTGAATATGTCCACGCTCCTCGCCTAATCAAAAGATTTCACCGAACATTTCCTGACAAGCCAAAACCCCCGGAGAAGCCCGGTTTGGGAGGGGCCTTGAGGGGGGGTACTGTCATGATCTCTGCTTCCAAAAGGTCAGGGTTTTCCCAACTCCCTTGGAAGCAGATCCATAACCCAGGTTACGAGTGCCAACCAGTCCCAATTGGGACCTTTTGGACCCAGTCCTGGCGCCAGTGGCACCAGGCTCATAAATATGCCCAGTCCCAGCGCTGGAAGCGCCGGGCTCATTATGCTTGGGTGGACTTACCTGCAGCAGACCATGCTGCTTACTTGCCTGCCAGTTGAGCCTCTGATCCTCTTCTGTTTGGAACTACTTTTCCTGTTGGGTGGGGCTGGAGCCACTCCCTAGATTCAGAACAATGGAACTCTTCTGGAAGGCAGGAACTCTTTTCTTACCCGGAACTCTTTTCTTACCTAGGCGTGGCTGTGGAAGGAGACACCTAAGCACTACAGGAGGCTATTTAAACCACACCCGGTGGATGAATCTTGCTTTGCGTTATTCTGCAACCTCTGCAGCAGGACGCTCATCGTGTCTTCTGCATCCGGTCCTAGGCCTAAGGAAAAAGGCTTACCATCCTGAATCCAGTCTTCAGCAACACCTATAAAGACAAGAAAGAACAGGTTAGCATCCGGCATCTGAAAGGCAAAGGCTTACCATTCTGAATCCAGTCTTCAGCAACACCTATAAAGACAAGAAAGAACAGGTTAGCATTCCGGCATCTGAAAGGCAAAGGCTTACCTACTCTTCGTGCGCTCCGGAGGTCTTCACACTGCATTCCGGCATCTGAAAGACAAAAGCTTACCAACTCTTCGCACGCTCCGGAGGCCTTCGGCGCTGCATCCCGCATCTGAAAGAAAAAACAAGGTGCGTTTAAAGACATTGGGGAACTTTAATACTCACGTGCCATTACTCCTTTCCACATCTAATCCAGTGGGTATTCCGGCACCCTGCAGCCGCTCCGAACTCGTACCTGCAAAATAAAAAGACAGTTAGAGCGCATCGTGAAGCAGGCAACAAGCGCTTACTTACGTGCTTCCAGGCGCTTCTATTCATCACACGGGCTCCATCTTCAACTCACTTCAGCCCGTCATCCGCCATCGCCGGAACCCTGCAAAACAAGAGACATCATTACTAAAGACTTTAAAGACATTTGAATGACTCGAAACTTACCGTTCGTGCAGTAAACGACGGACAGCAGTCCTCTGAAGTCAAGAGGCCTGCGCTACCTATCCAGTGAAGAAACTGGTTACAGCACCCTGTCCCGAGGCAGATGGAGAGCTCGGCATTCACTTACCTAAGGTGAGAGCGTTAACCTTTGGGGGTCTACAGGAGAGGAGAAGAGGAAAGAGATAGGGACACCCCAATAACCCCAGTTCATTAACCCCATATTTTCTATCTGCAGACATCTTACTCTACACGTCAGGCATACAGTGCACAGAGGTCCAGCCCAAAGAGCCAACCGGGTGCTACACATCACCTTTGAAGATACGGTAGTCGCCGGTGCCTCTGCGAGAATCAGGTGAGCGTTACAGTATCCTGTCATAATTTTTGGGCCAAGGGCTCGACGGAGAGGGCGAAGAGGATGGCCGATAGGGGGCATCCCTGCCGGGTATCGGCTTCAGCTCGAACCATCTCGAGTTCTCCCCGTTAACAGACACCAAGGCTTTTGGAGCGGTGTAAACTGCTTTTATCCCCTTTCTAAATTTAGGTCCTATTCCCACGGCACGGAGGACTGCGGCAAGGAAACCCCATTCCACTTTATCGAAGGCTTTCTCAGTGTCGACGGAGAGTAAAGCGGGATTGTTGCACATGGTTTGGGAAGCCTCGATCAAATGGAGGGTCTTTCTCATGGTGTCTGCGCCTTGTCGTTCAATTATGAGCCCTACTTGGTCAGGGTGGACAAGATGGGGCATGTGGACCTCTAACCTGGCTGCCAGAACTCGTGTGTACATTTTTGCATCAAGATTGAGCAAGGATATGGGGCGGTATGATCCACAGCACGCGGGGTCTCTGCCTTCCTTGAGAATGACCGATATGAGTGCTCGGTTGAAGGAGTCCTGGACAGTCCCCATGTCAAGGATATCATTAAATAGGGTGGTCAGGAATGGAGTTAGGAGGGCACAAAATATTTTGTAGAACCCGGCAGTGAAACCATCTTCACCAGGGGACTTGCCCAGTGTAAGTCGTTTGATCGTCTCGTGTATTTTGTCCTCAGTTATGGGGGATTCTAGGTGGGCTGAGTCAGCGCTTGCAACTTTTGGGAGGGTAATGCTGGCGAAGTACTCGTCTATCTCCTTTGAGTGTGGATCTACTTCTGAAGTGTATAGGGACTCATAGAAGTTTGCGAACAGTTCTGGGATGGAGGGTGTGTGTTGTGCTTGGTCAGGGGTTGCATTCATGATCTCTTTCACCTTACGTTCTGCCCGTTGGATCCTGAGTCTAGCCGCTAGCAGCGCATCTGCCTTATCTCCCTTCTCATAGAATTTCTGCTTCAATAAATGTAGTTTACATGCTATCTGGGCATGTTCTAGGTGGCGGAGTTCTTCCTGTTTTTTCGTAGCCTCTTGGATCTTTTCGGGGTCTATGGTGTTCCCCACCCTAGCTTCTCTATCAAGTTGGCATATTTCACTCCAGAGCTTATTCTCGATAAGAGCTCTCTACCTTTTCTTCCGAGCCCCTTCCCGTATCAGGATCCCCCTCCAGGTTGCCTTGGCCGGCACCCACACATTCTGCCTCGAGATCTCCCCAGTATCGTTGGCTTTAAAGTATTCTTTGATCTCTGTTTCGAGTTCTTCTCTGAAAAGAAGGTCTCTCCACAGGGCCTCGTTACATGTCCACTTCCCACCCTTAATTGGCAGATGTTCCCATTGTATATCAACTGTGACCATGTCATGGTCGGACCATGTTATTGGAGTAATCCCCAAATGTGTGGTGATGTCGTTCAGCTCTCGCAAAAGGTAGATGTAGTCTATTCAGGTAACAGTATTGTGTGGAGGTGAGTAAAATGTATACCCCTTTCATCAGGATGCATCACCCTCCATGTGTCTACCAGCGCATATACCTTCATCATGTTTACAAAGTCACTACGTTCCCCTCTCGCAGGAGCTTCAACTCCCGGGCGCCCTGCTTTCCAGTCCAAGTCGTGATCCGCCCACAAGTTCAAGTCTCCGCCTAGTATAAGGTTGCCGGTGGCCTCCAACATTATTTTGGGGACAGTTTTAGAGAGGAATCGGAGTTGTCCCACATTGGGGGAGTAGATTGTGGCAATCATTACTTCCACTTTTCCAATGGTCCCCACAACTAGCAAAGCCCGCCCCCCTGCATCTGACCAGGTCTTGGAGACAAGAAAATCAAGTCCCTTTCTCATAAGGATTCCCACTCCTCCTTTACGCAGTGCCCCCAAGCCCCAAAACTCTATGCCGAAATGTTTCCCCAGAATGGACCTCTCCTCCCCCTTCATATACTTTGTTTCCTGTAAGAATAGGATATCAATATTAGCCCTTCGAAATTCCCATAGCACTAACGACCTCTTAGTTGGTGAGTTAAGGCCTTTGACATTAAGTGTCCCGACTTTCAAGGGGCCTCGTGTGTTACCATCAGAGGTGGCCATCAGTATATAACAGTACAATATTCACAACAATGCATTGCCATACCTTGGGTTTAGAGACCTCAACCAATATTAAAGTTTGTCCCATCTCAGCAGCAAGTAAAAGTTCTATAACAGTTCCACCTTCCCCCTTGTCTTGCATATCCCCCCCTCTCCTACCCACGCACCCCCTCCCCCCATGTGTCGGCGTCCAAGCAAGTCCAGTTAAATTCACTGAACCAGCCCCGAAACACCAGTAGGGACCATCGTCGCACGGTCCTTTAATTATCAATGAACACCACATAGGTCTGAGCCCCCCCAAACCTCCATCAACCACAACTTACAACCATCGAGTATAACTTTTGTGTTGGGCCGAAAACGGCCCACGTCTCGAACATATTCATATTGTCAACGTAGTCGCCGGTACTCCAGTTCACTTGTCCCCCTCCGGGAAGCTGTTACCTCTCCGAAATTTTCTCGACCCTTTGACTCTCTGCCTCTTGGGTCCTTGGAGTTTCCATTCTCTCCCTTCGTTTCTCAGGTTATTTCCTTCTTCCCCTTGTTCGCGCGGATCAACAAGTTCGGCTATGCAGGCCTTTATTTCCCTCTCTGACCGTAATCTGATTTTTGTGCCTTCATGTTCAAAAGAGAGCGAGAAGGGGTATCCCCACCGGTATCTGGTATCCGTTCCTTCAACCATTTCGTCAGGGGGCCACACATCCTTCTCAGCGCCAATGTCATGGCAGACAGGTCTTGATATATGGTGACTTGGGCACCGTTGAGGGTGATCACGCCTCCGTGCCTCGCCTTCTCGAGAATCTTTGCTTTGTCCTGGTATCTATGCAAGTGAGCAAGGACTGATCTCGGGCCTCCGGGTGGGCCACCTGCTCTGTGGATCCGTTCGGTTCTCGGTTCGTCAATCTCATCATCTGCCGCCAAGATTTTGATAATGTCATGAAGTGTTGCCTTAAGGGTCTCCTCAGTCTCCCTATCCTGCTCCGGGATCCCAAAAAACCATAAATTGTTCTGCCTCTCCCGGTTTCTAAATCATCCATCTTTAGCCTGTATTCCTCTTCCCGCTGTTCTAGATCTGTAATTCTGTGTTCGAGTTGTATTTCCATAGTATCTATGGAGGTTTGGTTGTTTTCTACCCCCTCAATCTTATCCATACGTTGGGTGATTTTATCAATCTTGCCGCCTATGTTGGCCCCCATATTCTTTATCTCCATCAGGAGGGCTGCTATATCCCTTTCGTGGCCGCTGTCTCTCCATGTGCCCCGGATTCCGTTGCCATCGTGGGGGCGATGCGTGTGTGGGCAGAAGGAGTGTAAGCGTAAGTGGCTAGCTTTATTTTGGCCTGCATATACGTAGGTGTTTCACCTCGATGTCCCGGGTTTGGGCAGGCGTGGAAGGAACGTGTGGGTCTCACCCTCAGACTGCTCTGTAGCCTTGCGCAGTTCTCAGTCATCCGCCAGTGGGAATGTGCTCGCCCAGTAGGGGGGACAATTTGGTGACACCCTCCAGCAGGTAATCTTCAGAATTTGCTGGATCCCCGGTGCAGGGGCGAGGCCGGAAGATGTCTCCCTGGTGTCAACTCCGATCAGTACCGGGAACCTGAGGAGGCACACGCCCCTGTTTCGGGGGACCTACCCTTAGTCCGAAGGATCCGTACGCTGTGCACTGGGAGGGGGAGATGATATACGGTGTGCGTGGCTCACAAAGCTGGGGTTCCTCAATTCGTGGGGGTCCTGCTTGGTCCCATGTGTCTTTCGTGCGCGCCACGGTCCGGGTCGGCGATGCGCAGAACGTTCGTCGTGGAGGCCCACCACTAGCTAGTTCTTATGAGAGCTGGGGCCCCACGTACAGGCGGCGGCGCTCTGATGCACCGTGGTCGCATGCGCAGGGTTGGAGGTGCAGCTTACCTCTTGACAGGGCCTCCACCGTGTTCCAATAGTCCGCGGGCCCAAGGGCACGGCTGGAGGGTCCACACCGTGGGTCGAGCGGGGGGTACTGCACGGGAGCAGCTCTGTGGGTCGGAGGGGGGGCGCGTTGGCCAGCGCCACCTAGGCTGCGCGTCACTCTCCCGATGGGCCTGTTTGCCGACCCAGCCCGTCCACTTCCCATTTTGCGCCGTCACCAGTGAAGAACTTCACTCGAAGTTTAATCGGGCTTCCCGGGTCCGATTTCGATCGGGTTTTCTCAAGGGAGGTGCAGGAGTATTCCAGCACACGATGCTCTGCTCTTTTCACCGTGGGGGGGTCACGAGGTGGGGGCTCAGGTCACCTCACAGACCTACGGGGACAGAGCTCACACGGAAGAGGACATCATCCGTGCACCCCCTGGTGGCCGATCATCCTTATTTTTCTTTTTGACAGCATTTTGGTTTGATATAATAAGGATTCAAGGTACAGAATTTGCTGGATAGAAGATGTAGCTCACAGAACTGTGGCCAAGAGATGTGTCACTATACACTGGGTTTGTTGAGCTGGATGGGATGGGCAGCATGGTACCTTCTTCTGAGTGAGGTCAATGGCTAAAGGGATGCAGTTCATAGCATGACATCAAGCAGAAAATGTGTTTCTATAAGGGACACATCTGGCTCCCTCAGATAAGGCAAAGTATGCTAAAACATGGGGATGTCACGGATACTTATCTTCTTACATAAGCTACTCCAGATGGGTGTGTACACTGAAACACAGGTCCTTAGGTTTTTACCTTATAGAGATAGAGAAGAAAGCAATGGGCAGAGCCTTCATTGATTACCGGTGAGATTCATGACCACATTATTATACTGAAATATGTGTATTTTTCCTCTTAGCCATAGATTAGACATATATTAGGTGCACTGTTCCCCCTGGTTGGGTGGAAGTGTCATTCTGGGAGCTAAGGGTAACGATTAAATTCCATTGTGATTTTCTGATATCCAATATTGGATGTCTGGATAATTATTGATATTTTTCCATTCTCTAATTGAATTAAACTTTTCTTTGATTTATGTGTACATTTAGAATGTTCTACATGGATTGTTTTTCTTATTTATTTTCTATGTCTATGTGCTGTTCCAGACTAAGTTGGACACAAGATGAGTTTTAGATGTATTGTGTATTTTCGAAATAAATTCCAGTTTTAATATCATGGTATCATTATTTCCATGGTTTTTGTATATCATCATTGTGAGGGATGCCCGAATGTTCGGGTTATCTGTCAATGGGGGGTGACGTTGGAGAGGGAGGGGGTGTGGCAGTTACGGTTGACGTGCGAATAAACATGAAGGTTTGCACCAGCCTCCGTCTCGTATTATTATTACTATTATATATATATTAAATAAGCCATCCGCCTGAAAGGCCCTCAGTGCGGGACAACTATGGTATGACATTGGCGACGAGGCAGTGAGAGGAAACCCATGCCCTGAGAGAAAGTGCAGACCTGGAGCGCTGTGAGAGACAAGCCTCACGCTCAGGAGGCTGCGCACAAACAGATGCTCTGCCTGAGGGGAGGAACACGGAGGGTGCTGTGGGGCACATGTCACGCGTGTCAGCACGCCTCCACAGAGACAGAAATATCAGCAGACAACTTTGAGGAGGTATGGAGGGGGGAGAGAGAAAAGAATCCTGAGGGAAGCATTTTCTTTTTAAGAAAAGAAAAATGTGTACGACGTTACAGCATACTGGGACTGGGCTTAGGGCAATCAAGCCATTCCCCCCCCTTCCTCACAGTACAGAAGAAAACAAAAAAATGAAAATAAAATAAGCACATTTCAACCCTGAGATTAAACGCGGTGTGCGTGTAAGGGGACCACATTGATTTAAAGGCAAGGGAAGAAGTGCCATAGACAAGGCAGGATAAGTGAGCACCACTTCTAAAACCTACACACAAAGGTGCAATGCTCGCTTGAGTGCAGCTAAGCCTACAAGATGTCTGGAGACGAGGTCGCTTCCACATCTGCAGGAGGGGCCTTGGGTCCCACACTCCCCTCAGGTGGCGGAACTCAGATACTTCACCTACCTCACGCATTTGATCTGCATGATACAAGCAATTTTGGACTAAGCTGGAGGATATGGCTAAGAGATTTCAAATTTTATGTAGGAGCCATAGGACTCAGCGATGATGAGAGGCTGAAAAACACTCTGTCCATGGCAGTGGGACCGGCTGTAAGGGACATTGCAGGGGAATTATTAAATGTGGAGACAGCCTTATCCAAGACCTGCATACAAAACTATTCGAATATTTTGCATCTCACACCAATGTCGATTATGAAAGGCATATTTTTCATATGACGAGACAAGAAAAAGGAGAATCTTTAGACAACTATGTCATGAGATTAAGAATAAAACTCAAAAACTGCACATTTCATTGTTATTCTAATGAAGAGGCATTGAGATCACAGGTCACAGGTGACTCCCAAGCATTTAGAAAAAAACTGTTGCAAAAACAAATGTCGCTAGAAGAAATCTTAGCCCTGGCAGGAATGGAAGCAGCAGTGGAATCACAATTAGACAATTTAGGGAAAGTGGTGATACAGTCCAAGACTACTGAACCTGAAGTCATCAACACATTGCACACTGCACAGCATATCCCGGCACGACGCACGGATGCCACATCTTTTAGATGTGGCTATGAATACCAACATGCAGGGGAATGCTCAGCACTAGAGCAACAATGCGCAGCCTGTGAAGGATATGACCACTTTTGCGCTGTCTGTAAGAATGCGCCACTACTCCCCATAAGTTGAAGATCACTCGGAGAACGAAGAAGGGCTGCACAAGTAATCTCACAAGAAGCCGGACCAGACAGTGAGTACAGAAGATCCAAGCGGGAGGAGCGCAACCACAACAGATCTCGCCCACAACAGGATCACTGAGGGTCTGACAATCCCAGACACGGAGGCTGCCGACGATACATCTGCAACAGTGAAACAAGGTACTGACTCACCCTCATCGGGAGACGACCAACGCAAAAGGGGATATGTGTGTGCCCTAAACAACAACTCCGCGAAAGAACACAGCCCAGTTCTCATACTCCAGGTCAACGGCACCCTTCTGGAATACCTTAAAGACACTGGAGCAACCATCAACATAATCAGTGAGGAAGCCTACAAGTCGCTACAATGACCTCTACGACTAAAGCGATCCACAATTGACATATACCCTTATGGATCGTAACACCACTTCCATGCAACAGAATCATCACAGCTACATGCAGCCACAAAGCACATGCCGCAGAAATGTCATTGCATGTTCTCAAGATCGAAGTTACTCGCGGGTGCATGCTTAGTTTTAAAACGGCAGTGGAAATGGGTCTAGTGCACATTTTATACCAACTAACGGCGCACACATATTTTGCGAGACCTGAAGACATAGAGATAGCATTCCCAAAGCTCTTCCCAGGCCTAGGCAAACTAAAACACTGGAAAATCCAGCTGCACATCAATCCTTAAGTAAAGTCCATTGCTCAACATTATCAGGGCATTCCTATTAACATTCAGCGACAAGTAGAAGAAGAACCAGACAAATTACTGAAACAGTACTTCATTGAAAAAGTCACAGGTCCCACCCCATGGGTATCAACCATAGTCCCTGTCCCGAAGAAATCCCCAGATGGATCAACCAGACATGAGAAGGGCAAACAAAGCTATCGAGAGGGAAAGGCACCAAGCACCCAGGATAACAGACATTATTAATTTACTGCATGGTGCAACATATTTCTCTGAAATAGATCTCACAAAAGGTTTTCCCCAACTCGACTTTCATAACCCACGTGGGTCTTTTTCAATATTAACGGCTTAGTTTTGGAATCTCATCTGCCACAGAGATTTTTCAAGATGAAATCTACGAAGTTATTTGCCATGTACCCAACTGCCTCAACTACTCAGATGATGTATTAGTGTTCGCTGAGACAAAGGAAGAACACGATGCAGCACTCCACCGCGTTTGTGCAGCAGTTAAAGTGGCTGGACTAACCCTCAACAAGTACACGTGTGAATTCCAAAAGGGATCACTCAGATTTTTCGACATATATTTTCAGAAAAAGGAATGCGTCCAGACCCAGACAAGGTGGCAGCCCTGAACAATGCACAGCCACCGCAGTCTGTCGCCAAACTTTGCTCGTTCTTAGGGCTGGCAAGCTATTGCTTGAGATATCGCCAAGACTATGCAACGATTAGCAACCTCCTTGTCTACTCACACGAAAAGATCAGCCTTTCCAATGGACAGGATCTGCCAGCAAGCATTTGAAACCATCAGGGATAACATATCCAAATCTGAGGATATTGCTTACTTGCAAAAAGAAAAACTGAAGTAATAGTTGATTACAGCCCTGTGGGTTTAGGGGCCATTTTGACACCTGTCGGACCCTAGCAGCACATTTATAGTGGCTTATGCCAGACAGAGCAGGCATACTCCCAAGCTGAGAAGAAAAGCCTGGCAGCCGTCTGGACCTGTGAATATGTTAATATTTTTCTATATGGCAAGGGTTTTACGGTTGTCACAGACCACCAGGCACTCCTGACAATTTCTGGTGACCCACGTGCAAGAATGCCACCGAGAATAGCATGTTGGGGCTTATGGTTACAAGACTATACATTTGACACCATACACCGCCCAGGCAAAGAACACAACCCAGCCAATTACCTGTCAAGACATCCTACCGGACCCACACAAGCAGGACCTTCCATCGCGGATGCATATATAAACTATATAGTTCATTACCTACAACCGCTGCCCATAGATTGGACCACTCTGATAAAAGAATCGTAACAAGATCCTGCTCTGGCAATAGTGGCACACTGTATAAAAACAGGAAAGACGAAATATTTAAAAGACCAAGCGAGAGTTGAGGAGGAACTAGTACGGGAGGATATCAAAAGCCTGGAGCTCGTGAAAGACGAATTGACACTCGTGGGTGACCATCTGATCTGAAAAGGATGCAAAGTAGTCATACCTACTGCGCTTAGAGAAAGAATAGTCAGGTTAGCGCACAAAGGCCACTGGTGGGTGGTCTCCACGAAAAGACTTCTTAGACAAAAAGTGTGGTTTCCAAAATTAGATGCATTAGTGGAGGATGTCATAGGCCAGTGTGCCGTTTGTTCGCAAGTGGCCCAACCCACTCGACCCAACCCACTGCAGATGTCTCCCCTCCCGGAAGGTGTCTGGGAAGAACTGGCAATGGACTTCTTCGGCCCTTTGCGAAATGGTGCGTATGTACTAGCATTAATTGATGAATACTCAAATACTCACATTTCCCAGATGCACAGCTGATAGAGTCCACCACGGCCACATGTGTGATTCCTGTATTAGACTGCATGCTATTCATGTGCGGAATGCCCAAGATGATAAAATCGGATAACGGACCACCGTTCACTGGCCATGACTTTGAAAACTTTGCACAATATATGGGTTTCCAACACAGGAAAATAACACTGAGGTGGCCCCAGGCTAACGGCATAGCTGAAAGATTCATGGCAAACATCAAAAGGACACTGCAGGTCGCAAACATCCTCAACAAGGCATTTGAACAAGCTTTGTACCAATTCCTGCGTGAATACAGACATACACCTCACAGCAACACAGTAATAAGCCCCTCGAATCTCATGGTTCGTAGAACTGTGAGGACACGATTACCCGAAGGAGGCCCGAAGCAATCCCTAGAACCACTTGAACAACAAGCAATGAGCAGAGATCAGGAAGAGAAGAACAAGATGAAAGAACAATTAGACACCCAACGAGGAGTGAAAGAATATGACATTGAAATAGGGGATCAAGTATTAGTGCGTCAGCCCCAACCAAGAAAGGAAGATCCTACCTTTGGGCTCGAACGACTAGTTGTGACCAGCAAAAAGGTAACCATGATAACGGCAAGTGGATGGCAACACCAGCCCATAACGTGCGACCACTCGCACTTTAATAAACTTGAAAGTCCAGCCCCTCTGACATGGGAAGATGCTCAAAGCATCAAAAGTGACATATTCTCTGATGATTCTTACATGGGAGACGGCGAGCAGTCGGAGGAAGAAAGCAGCGGGTCAGAATACGAGTGCCCTACTGAAAGAGAGGCACCCAGCTTGCCGACACAACCCCAGCAATGCTGCATTAAACCCCAGAGACTGATCAAAGAAATGGGGTAAGCCTGTAGTAAGCTGGCATGTTAAAAAGGGGGAAGATGCCATGTTGTGTGAGGGATGGCCAATGTTTGGGCCATCTGTCAATGGGGAAAGGGAGAGGGAGGGGGCACCTGAAGGGAGGGAGGTGTGGCAGTTACTGACGGTTGGTGTGCAAATAAACATGAAGGTTTGCACTGGCCTCCGTCTCGTATTATTATTACTATTATAATATATATTAAATATGCCATCTGCCTGAGAGGGCCTCAACATGGGCCTAGTACGGTATGACAGCAGAGTTGATACAACTTAGGTTTCTGAGGCTGAGGCCCAGTTTAGTAAAGAAGTCTCATTGGTTCTAAATGATTCCTGATGGGAACCTACCCCTTTGTGTTTGCACACTATTACCCTGGTCATGTACTACGCAGTCTCTACCCCTACTGTTGCTTCCCAGGCTCTTTGCAATGCCGTTGCCTCTCACTTCATTTAAAAAACCCAGGACATCCTGTCCACCCTCTCCACCTACAACCCTCCTCTCCCCTCTCCATCTGTGCTTACTGACCCTCCTTTAGCCACCCCCCACCATTCTTCTTGTCCTTTCCTCTTTTTTCCCCTGATGAGGTCGCTAGACAAGTCTGATCCCTGAAAGCCTCGTCAAAACAGGTTCATCCCTGTTCCTCTAAAACCATCAAGGACCACATTGACACCCTCGCTCCAGCCCTTGCTGAGTTTTGCAACCACTCCTTTGCCTCCGGATCCTTCTGCTCCACTCTGAAGCACTCCCTTGAGCATCCTCTTCTCAAGAAACCCACAGCTGATCCTTCTTGTCCAGCTAACTATCCCCCAATTTCCATTCCTCTCTTTCTGGGCAAACTCCTGGAAACGTTGGCCGTCTCTCAGCTTAACCTTCATTCCAATTCTGTTGGCTGTCTCTATGACCACCAGTCTGGCTTCAGAGCTGGCAGAAGCACGGAAACCGCTCTCCTGAACATCCATGAAGATCTGCTCTCCAACCTTGACTCTAACATTCCCTCTGATCTCATCCTCCTCGATCTCTCTTCTGCCTTCAACACGGTCAACCATACCATCCTGCTAAACTGTCTCCATGAAAACCTAGGTATCACTAATCAGGCTCTAGCCTGGCTGACCTCTTTCCTCTCAGATTGTCCCTCCCAGGTCCAACTTGGGTCCTTCCTTTCATCTATCTTCCTCTCTACCTGTGGTGTTCCCAGTGGTCTAACCTCTCGCCCTGGCTTTTCAACCAATACCTGGCAACTCTCGCCCACTTCATTGCCACTTTCTGCTCAAATTTCCAGTGCTACACTGACAACACTCAACTCATTTTCAGGCTGCCCTCTGCCACCTCCTCTCCCTCTCTCATCTATGAATGCTTAACTGCCATTCAAGATTGGTGTGCCGCCAATGATCTTTGTCTGAATGCCAGCACGACGAAGAGCCTCTCATCGGCACACCTTCACCATCCTTTCCCCTCACTCTCTGGCCGGCCTCCCTTGGCCCTCCTCCTACCCCCGCCTGCTAGGCTAAGAACCCCGGGGTCATCTTTGACTCCACCCTTTCCTTCTCCGCCCACATCTCTGAGGTCTCTAAAAAGTAACATTTCCTACTGCACCTCCTTAGAGGTACTCTGCCTTTCCTCTCCTTCCCCCAGAATATCGTGGTATCCCAAGCTCTGGTTGTCTCTAGCTTGGACTATTGTAACAGGCTCTTTCTAAATCTACCTGACTCTACACTCCGCCCTCTGCAACTAATCCAGAACAGGACTGCGAGACTTGTACTTGGCCTCAAACCCTGGGATCGTATCTCTCCAGCTCTGAAATCTCTCCATTGGCTCCCAGTGGATTCAAGGATTAAATTCAAAACCCTCTGCATTGTCCACAAGGCTTTCTGGGGCCTGGGTCCAAAATACCTTCAGCTATCCTTCTGCAAATATCTCCCCTCTCGAGCTCTTCGCTCCTCTACCTCCAACTCCCTCAGGGTCAGTCATTTTTCAGAGAAACGAGCTGGGGGTAGATCTCTGTCTTCAGCTGGGGCCTCCCTCTGAAACAATCTCCCAGCCACTCTAAAACTTGTGTAGAACCATCTCCGGTTCCGGAAGCACCTCAAGACCTTCCTCTTTTCTTCTGCCTTAGCTCCCCTTCTCCCCAGCTGATCTGTTTTCTCTTGGCACCGTGCACCTGGCCACCCTCTGTCCTCCGGGCCCAGGTACCTGCTCACCCTGCCACCCTCCCGCACTGCCTCCGGGCCACACCTTGCACTGGGGTCTGAATCTGTACCCATACAGCCCCCCCCCTTTTTTCTTCCTGCACTTATCAGACCTACCCTGTCTGCTGCCTTAAACCTAGCACTTGCAAATTGCTGGCTGCACTACCAATGTTTGTTGCCTTTATTATTTATTTATTGTTATTTATCTGTTCCTGCTCTGCTTTGCACATTCCACTTCTCCCCCTTCCATTCACTTTTCCCATCCCCCTCTCCCACACACATGCACGTTCTCAATGTCAGTGGGCCTGGTAAGATCGCTGTTTTGTTCTGCCCTGTTCCCCTATCTTGCCTTATCGCTCTCTGAAACACTCGTGTACGAGCGTGATAGAAATAAAATATCAATATCAATACTATGGGCCAAATACTGAGACATTAGACATTCTGGAGTGGATAGAGCTACAATTGGTAAAACACACAGCCAACGTGATTATCTCGGCAGGAGATTTTAATGCTGTGTTAAATCCCGGGTGGGATAGAACTAGTGGGGCATATAGGCCATTCTCCAAAACTACGCATAAACTGCAGCAGATCTGCTTGACATATGAACTATGTGAATGTGGAGGAAACTGCACTTTGATGAGGGGGGATTCACGTTCAGATCAGTGGTTCATCAATCGGCTTCCCATATTGACTACATCCTTATTTCAGATAAAGGGATGGACTGGGTCTCAGACTGTACAATATTCGCTTGCACGTTGTCAGACGATGCCCGGTGCCAGTAGACGTACGGGGCAAACTCTCAAGCAGGAACAGCTGGGTTTTCAAGAGTGAAGGTCTACCAGACACTATATTTCGGGCAGCTATTCTTGAGAGTATCAATGACTTTCTAAGGCAAATGAAGATACAGTAGCCTCACTTTCAGTGCTCTGCGAGGCTTTTAAGTGTGCCATAAGAGGGGAATGTATTGCTAAGGAATGTGGCATATTGAAAACTATGAGAGGTGAATTGGCAAAAAGTGAAGTAATTCTTAAATAACTTGAAAAAGATGCAGGCGGTATCAATGATCCCATTAAGCAGGCCCGGACACATGAAGAGTTGGAGCACTTTAATGAAGCGGCTCAGAGAGAGGTTAATTTTTGGAATAGGAAGATGGCCATCTGTCAATATGGGGAAGGGCATACCCCTGGTAGATTACTGGCGTGGATGGCTGGGGGTTGAGGCTCTCAAAATGCACATAATGTCAATGAAGGACAGTGTAAGTGAGATAAAATACTCAGACAGTGAGATTATCCAAGTACTGAAGGAATTTTAATCACATTTTTATACGACTCTTCACAGGCACTCATTGACGGTTTTCTAGATCAGGTGGCACTGTACTGGTTTAGTCAGGGGAGTGGCTATGTAGCTCTTTTACATTGCAAGAAGTCCAACAGACAATCCAGGCAATGCCATCAGGGAAGGCACTGGGCCCGGATGGCTATACTGCTAATATTTATAAGGCCTACTCAGCAAACCTGACCCTGCACATTTTGAAGGTATACCAACAGGGCCGGGAGGGTCGCTGAGGGGTAACATGCTCGCCTTGGAAGCAAGACGACTTGGGCAACACAGGTTTGATCCCCGGGTCCGCGCTTAGAAACCTCTGGGTATTAAGCGTGTTATAAATAACCAATTACAAACCTCTGGGTATTAAGCGTGTTATAAATAACCAATTACAATTACAATTACAACAGGCCGTAGGGGTTGGTATATTGCTGTAGTCGATGGGAGAAGCAGCGGTCACAGTACAACTGAAACCAGGGAAAGATGCTGCAGAATGCTCGTCCCATTGGCCGATTTCCCTTATTAATATGGAAAATAAAATCTTGTCCAAGTTGTTATCATCTAGATTAGCACTGTTAATGAGTAAATGTGTGCAGACTGATCAAGCGGGCGTCATTCCAGGGCGATGTACATCTTATGGGTTGCGTCGTATCTTTGGTCAGCAGTAGATCAAAATACGTCAGTAGTAGTCACCTTAATGCAGTAAAGGCTTTCGATTCTGTGGAATGGCCATTCCTCTTTACAGTGCTGAGATTGATGGGCACGGGGGATGGGTTTATATCAATGGTATCATTACTGCATGCCTCACCTGTGGTGTAAATTTGTGCTAATGAGCAGGTATCTGACCAAATTCTTATGGGCAGAGGCGCAAGGCAGAGGTGTCACCTCTCCCCCCCGTTATTTACTTTAGCGATCATACCGTTGCCTGAATTAATCAGGGAGTGGCATATAGATAGGGGGATATAGTTATATCCGCATAAAATGGTTGTATCATTGTACGCTGACGATATGGTCTTATATGGTCTTATATGTGAAGGACCCGGTGGTCAACTTGAAGCCCATAATGTCGAAGGTCTTAGAATTTCAACAGTTCTTGGGACTTAAAATTAATCCCTAAAAGTCAATCTATTTCCACTTAATGATTAACAAGGGGAACATTTGGATGGGTTGGGATTCCAGTGGCAGGTGATAATTACGTGAAACCTAGGGATAGAATTGGCTTGTGCACCTGAGATCCTTCGGAAGAAAAACTATGGTAGAGTACTTGAGCAGACACATAGTGTAGCTGATTTCTGGATGAAACTCCCACTCTCTGTATTTGACAGGATTTACTTGGTCAAGATGGTGCTCCTACCTAGGTTTTGATAAATTTTTCTTAATGTTCCCTTGGTGACTCGGAGATCCTTCCTTCAGGAAATCAAAACTATAATATCTAGGTTCATATGGGCTGGTAAACAGGCAAAGTAGCACTGGGAGAAATGAATTGCCCCGCTGGGCAGAGGAGGGTTGGCACTTCCTGACTTTGAATCCTATTATTTTGCGGCACAAGCTACATTCTTGTGCTACTGAAATGCTCCCAATCCGGACAGGCCTCACGTACACGTTGAGAAGGCCCTTGCAAGGCCCTTGCAGTGCCATCACTTTGGAGGGCAGTAGTGCTTACTGCTCCTGTCTGTTCTGCCGGATCAAAACATATTGTGGAGTGCACAGTTGTGCACATTCCTGAGATATTGCTTACTAGGGAAAAGGGTTATACACAATGTATGAAGAGGTTAGGAATATCTCAGTTTCAGGATCTCATTCCCCAAAAACTATTTATTACCATGGACACATTTAAAGAACTAGAGGGCACATCATCCTTGGACATGTTTTGATATTTTAGACTCAGAAACATGATGAAGGGGTTATTTGCCTCCTTCCCTAAGTCACCAGAGTTTACATCACTTCTTCATAGTCTAATAATGGCCGAGGGTACTGGGAGGTTGGTCTCCAGTTTTTATGCGAAAATCACAGAAAAAAACGGTGGGATGGGCTGAAGCTGTGCACACAAAGTAAGAAGACTTGTTGAGTTGCCCGATCCCTGAGGAAGTATGGCATTATTCTTGTGCACAAACTCGGAATAGCTATCAACAGTCAGTACAAATGATTGCACTTCAAAAACCTACACCAAACCTACTACACTCCTGCAACTCTTCACAGATTCTTTCCGGATATCTCCGATGATTGTTTGAGGTGTGTGTGTTCACGAGCCACCTTTATGCCTTTAGCGTGGTACTTTCCACCCATCTTGTGCTTTTGGAGGGAGGTGTTTCAAACACTGCGCAAGATCATCAGAGAGCAGGTAGTACCCCCACCATACATCGCGCTCTTGGTGTACATGAGGAACATTTAAGGGCATGTGAGGACAGAGCAGGCCTTAGGGGTGGGGGGCCGGGCGACCGCCCGGAGCGCCATGCCCCTCCAGGGCACCATTAGCCCATGCCACGCCAGCTCAGGGGAGTCTTTCAAGGGCTCCGCCAAGCTAGCATTGTGGGAGAAGGCCTGGCAGGCGGCCTTATTTAATAACAATAGGGTGCTGGTTTCAGCACCCTATTGTTATCAAATGCACCCCTCCACCGCGGGCGTGTTTAATAGCAAAAGGGCACCATTAGCCCCCCACCATCCCTGTCTTTCAAGGGCTCCCCCGAGCGGGTTTAGTGGCAGAAGGCGTGGCAGGTGCCGATTTGTTATTAAATGCGGCCGCTGTGGCGGAGCACATTTAATAATAATAGGGTGCTGATGTGCCCTTTTCACATCCCACATGCCCACATTCTCCTGGTAAAAAAAAAAGTGCCACAACCTGCCCCCCCGCACCCCCTGTTGACCAGGGCCGTGCAGGGGGGACGCCAATCCGCCCAGCCCGCTGCTGTCCTTAAGGCCAGCCCTGTGTGAGGCACCTAGCTGGGTTGTTATTGGCATTAGCAAAGAGAAGGGTGGCAATGACCAGGGGAAGAGAAAGTCCACCTGCATGTGATATAATGTGCGGCCACGGTATCGAAATGGACTACTGGCTCATAGCTCACCCAAGTGCGAGACCCAGGGATCTGTGTGATTATGAAAGCACAGGTAGTCTCCAATCATTCTGATGTTGAACCGGAATATTTGTGATAATCATGTCGTGCACTGGAGGCTAAATTTGGTACATTGTTATATACCCGAATGGTTGCAAATGCTGTCTTGTTTGTTGTTGCATAAAAGAATAAAGAGAATTAAAAAAAATGTAAAAGTATTATGTTTTCAAAATGTTTGCCAGCACAGATTGTGATGAGCTTTACCTGTAAATCTTGTCATTTCTCTTATTGGTTATGAAAGGGCATATCACACTTACCCATGCCACGGGTATGCCTTGTGTCCAGGTAGACAAATCCTGCCTGCGGTGATGCAAGGTCCCCTTCTCAAATATGGGCCACCGCCCTTCCTGCTTCCGGGGCATACAATGCGCACTGCATCGTGTCGTCCCATCTGTCACAGTGATGTAAGATGCGCGAGCAATGCTTACTGCAGGTGTCCGTCAGGACCCCACACAGAATGTCTATGAAACTCTGCTGCCCATATTCCATGGGCAACCAGCACTGGCAAGTGGCCATTTGCATTTCAATATAGCCATGTCATCTAGTAAAAACACTAGGGACCAGATTCATGGAAGTGTTTTATAATGGCGCAATCCCATAGGAAAACGTTCCATGAATCAGGCCCTATTATATATGTTGAGTTATGCTGCATAAGTGCTGAGGACGAGTATGATCGTCCTACTTGCATAGACTTGCATAATAGCCCAGCAGTTAAGCGGCCAATGTCTTGCCATCTTAAAAACATATAATGTTAAGTGATCTGTTATAAACATTGATCAAACTCCAGTCTCTTCGGTCAGCCCCTCTGTTGGGGCTACTGTCCATACTGCCTGTTTCACTGGAAAGTGACCACTATCTAGTGCATTCGCCCCTCACCTGTCAAGCGTGAGCTTCCGGTGTCACCAGTGAAATAGGACTCTGCACATTTACTTCCCGCCTCCCTTTGCAACTATCCAGAGAAAGGAACCCGCGCTTACCATTGTAGCCCCTCACAGATGGTGCCTGCTGATTATGTGGGAATGGGTCGGGAAGGACATGGATCGGTTGAACTCAATGGGCATTTCATTGTAGTGCACAGAGCACACAATTGCCCAGGAACACATTAGCTAAAACGGCTCGAGTGTCTCCCTCGCATAGGACACAACAAAAAGAGATAGCCCTTATCAGTCGTGTACCAGTGGAAGCCGTGGTCCCCTTGAGTGACCCGGCCGTCTGTATCGCCCTGGGGAGAATGTTCAACGGGGTGGGCGGATACAGAAAGGGGAGGCTGACTGATAAGAAGGCGACACCCCACCTTGTGCTTCCCTGCTAAAGAGGATAGCTTGAGGTGCATTATATCCTGTTGTTTCCAAAAGCAGATATATCTACATCCCATTTGCCACACATGGATAATCTCTTCTTGGGATAAAGAAAAGTATTGGCCACATCTCATTCAAAAAGGCCCATGTTATCTAACCCTTTTCAGTCTCAAGAATTGGAGGCAAGTCGAGGATAAGCTCACAAGTTAAGCAGTCGCCTCTGATATGGGGCGAGTCTGAATCCGGGTAGGGCTACTCAGCCCACTTAACCTTCTGAGATTTGGTAACAGATAGCATTATAATGCTTAGAAGCGGGAGGAACCTGGCATTAAGCGCTACATAATAAACAATGTTGTTATGTATCTACTATTATAAGAAATCAGATGTCGTATATCGGTTATTTACTGAATGTCTGTCCTATAAGGCAATTAATACTCTTTCCAGTACTGAAATACTCTGGAAATAAACTAAGTGTGAAGGGACACCCCTAATGATGAAAGGACTGGAAATTATACAGCAAAAGAAGGGCAACTTTAAAAACACAATTTCTCGTTTTGGGACCGTTTAAAGGGGGCAATGTAATGTCCCCTCAAATCCATGCTTAATAATTAAAACATTGGTGAAGTGGGGTGCAATGGGGCTGTTTGTGAAGTCCTAATTGAGCGAAAGCGGCCTCAATGATTGTATGCGGGAGGCTTCCAAAAACAGACTGACGTGGCAGAGGGAATTGATATTGATATTGATATTTTATTTCTATTGGCTTCCTACACAAGCGTTTCAGAGCGCGACCAGACAGGGAGGGGAAACGGGAGAAACAAAACAGCAATCTTACTGGGACAAGTGACATTGAGAACGCGCAAGTGCATGGGAGAGGGAGAGGGGAAAGGTGCATGGAAGGAGGGGAGAAGTGCAAAGTGCGCAGCAAAGGAGAAAAACAGATAATAATAAATAAAATAAATAAAAGACAACAAACTGTGGTAGTGCAGCCAGCAAGCGGCAAGTGCTGGGTTTAAGGCGACAGACAGGGTATGTCTGAAAAGTGCAGGAAGAAAAACTGGGGGTGACTGTATGGGTACAGATACAGACCCCAGTGCGAGGGGTGACAGAGGCAGTGCAGGTGGGTGGCAGGGTGAGCAGGTACCTGGGCCCAGAAAACAGAGGGTAAGCCAGGTGCACGGTGCCGAGAGAGAACAGATCAGCAGTGGAAAGGATAAGTGTTGAATTAGAATAAGGTGTGAGGTAAATTCATAAAATTAAGCTTAGAATACCTTGGGAAGTAGCAGATGAGCCATGATGTATCGCCTTATTTGATATCGGAAGTGAATCGCCCGATACAGCTGGTTTAAGTTACCTGCACTAGTGCAGCATTCGGCATGGCCCCCATACCCCGGTTCTGTAGGCTTAGCCCTTGCCCCAGCCACCAATATCCACAGGTCCATCCATTGAGTACTTCATTGTGGGTAATTGTGGCCATAATAAATGGCATTGGTTACCGAGTGGTCTGAAACTGGATACCTAGTGGCAGTGGTGTTATACATAAAACACCAGAAAAAAGAAGTACTGTACGAAGAATTATAAATAGGTCTTTTTAGGAATGTATCACTTGGAAGGCACATTTTTGGCGGGAGAGCTTTAGTAACGTTCTCAGATGTTGTAAATTTGTTTGGGATTCCAGATGCTTATCTACTGATCCATTAAAAAAATGAAATTCCTATTTCCGGATGCTGTCTACTGTGATGATAAAAGGATCGTGAGGGACACCAGCAAGTTACACCGATTTCCAGTGACCTTCATTTACGAGGCAGACTGATGGATCGCACACAGCATTCGTTTGACATTACGTTGCCGGCCAAAGGGTGCGCTGCTTTTGGTTTTAGACTCTTACCTCGCCTGTTCCGCAAGGACTGGCCTGACAGATCCCTACCAGCGTCTGCTTACAAACTTGACCGGTGGAAAACTTGGCATTATGGGATGTCCTGTCTAAGCTGCATAACTAGGAACTGATATGGACAAAGCGCATAACACTTGCAAATCACAGTTTATTTGACAAAATGATTGGGTTGCAAATAGGGGAATGTTTGTGGTAGCATTGTTGGCACAAATTGCATGTTGAAACTAGGGGTGTACCGAATAGTGAATTTACTATTCGGCCGAATACTAAATAGTGGAAATAAATATTCGGCCGGAACTGAATAGTTACCGAATAGTAGGTTACTACTGGAAATGTGTCAAGATATGCATAACAACCCAAAACTGTTGGCTTTGCCAATGCTTGTTTTAACAGGACTTCAGTGAAGGACATGCTTATAAATAGATCATAGCATAGCATAGATTACAAATGCACAATAAATAAATAAAATAAAGATTCCTTGGTTACTTATGGCACATCACTAAATTCTTAGGACCGAATAAATATATTTTCCTTTGTTACTCATTAGAGGCCACTTTAATTTCCAATATCACTTAAAGCACTGGAGAGTAAGGTATATTTGAAAGGTAGGAAGATACAGTTTTTTCCACTAAATGTGGGCTGTCCACCTATATATTTCACAAACATAAGTGCACCAGCAGGCAGCAGATCTATGCCAATAGCCAACATTCTCCAAATTGCACAAAGTTTGCACCAGTGCAAGTGCCATTATGTACAATACTAGCACAAGGGAATACATTGTCGTAGTGCAAATAACATTATTTGTAAGCGTTTTTGCACCAGGGCTCCTAAACAAAGGTGTATCTTACAGTATCTCAGAGAGGGAACAAAGCACCCCCACAACAGCATGTAACACATGACTCCTGACACCTTCCTAAATATCGACAGAGGCTTGTGGGCTTGTCTGCAGGCATCTTTTCAGAGTCACCTGGCAGGAATTAGCAGCTAGTCCCCTTGGACTGTAACAAAAGGAGGTTGCCGCCCCACTCTTAATCAGATGGACTTATCTTCATTAGGAACTCTTTGTCCAGATGCATATTTTAGAGGTAGCTAACCAGGCCCCAGGCTGTTTCCATTAAGCAGACTATTTCTCCCTAAGAGAGTTTAGCAGGACATGTCACTGCTTCCCAAACGAAAACCCGACCATATTATGCAACTGCTTTGGAGGAAAAGCATTGCACACAGCCCCCAGGTTCGTACTGTCTTACTGAAGGTGAAACTTTTAAATCGACACTTTCACACTTCCCCGACCATATTCTTTGCCGGGCAAACCTCGATTTACATTAACCTGAAGCTGCTTCATTATTTTCTTTCCACGGTGCGCTCCCACCAGAGTCAAGAAGATAACATGTGCTTTCTTAATACTTAGGCGGGCGGTGCTAATGGGGTCTCTGATTCCTTTTGGCAGCCACCGCTGGGAAGCTCGGGTTTGCTTAACAGGGGAAACGGCCTCATTAGCAGAAAACAGGATCTGCCAGCTGTGACCTTTCAATAGGGCTCAAGTGCCAGGCAGCTACTCTGGCGCTGCTTCCATCACCCATCGCCGTGCCCAGTAGCCTCTCTCCTCTGTTCACAAACAAGCCCCCTGCCCCTTAACCCAAGTCAAATGTAAATGCTGGGGCTATTAACACTGATGATTGATGTGTTTGTGCACCTCTCCAGCCTCCCTGGGGCTTCCTGCATCACCCGCCCTACGCTCTCAGCCCTCTGCGACTAAAAGTAAATTAGTGGCGCACATGTGTTTATTTGCTGTGGTGGAAATTCGGCTTTGAGTAATAATTAATTAATTATTCAGCCGAATGCCGAATAGCTAATTTCAGCCGGAATTCGGCCGAATAATTACTCAAAGCTGCATTTCGGTACACCCCTAGTTGAAACACAATGGGCTACCAAAGCTGCTCAAAACTAACAACTGCATAGTGTAGTAACTCATCAAACCTGTCACATTACTTTACAAACCTTTCTCTCGCGACTTTGTGGGTGACACTTTATGGTATTATTCTGTTGCCATATGTACCAGTCCTAGCCTCCGTACAACAAACCCTTTCGTGATTTCATGATTAAGCTGCAGGAACTGTCTCAAGACAGGACTCTCCACCTACGAAATCAATCGTTCAAAAAAAGTTCCAGAACGCAGCTGGTCACTCTCTCGTCCACATAAAAAACATAATTACCGTGCCTACACGTCTGAGAAGACCACCCTGGCTCTTGGCTCCTCATGGCTTCCAGAATCTTTTTTTATTTTTTTTATTTGCATTTAGTTCATTTACAAGAATAATTTCGAGTAGAACCTTTGCAAAAGAACAAGTTAAAATCCATGTAAAGAAAAAAATTTAAACATTTAAAATTACATTATTTTACATTAGCACACAATACTTTAAAATACAATTTAAAATACAGGTGCAAGAGAAAATATACCAATCAATTTACCATCTAAGCATTTCATTCTCCACTCAAGATAAGTTCCTTTTCTATATGCTTACAAAAGCTTACTAATTCATAAATTAGACGGTTGTGAGCTCCTTGCATCATACGAGACCATAAAAACTCGAGGCAATCCTCAAACCCTATATCAACAAATTTCATAAATCTTGCTGTACGAATTTTTTTAAAATGGGGACAATAGAGTAGGAAATGCTTCAATGTTTCGTGTGGTTCATTACATTCATCAAATCGACATCCCACAGCAAATGTGGTGGCATTTGTTCGCCAGTTCTTAGTTCTGTCTCTAGTATGGTAAAGATTAAATCTAAATCGAATATATGCCTTCCTGGTAATTTCACAGGGGAATAAAGTGATATGTGCATAGCGAGGGATGCGCTGCTTAACAGAATCAGTTAAGTACAAGCTGCAATGCCTCATCTTCCAGAGCATCCGCTATTTATCTACCCACTCCCAACAAGACCAAATCCAGCATGGTCCACTGTCAAGAAACCTACCTTCTTCTGACACCAATATTCTTACAGTGCCTTCTGCCCGCTATTGGAACTGTGGAGAGAGACGCTTCTCCCTCTCCAGCCATCGTCCTTGGAACTCCTTGGGCACCCTTATAAGAAGACAAAAATAGACCCTCTATGTCCAAAGTAAACGCCAAGAGCCAGATTTACAAAAGTATTTTACAATGGTGCAATTCCATTGAAAAAAGTTTTGTAAATCAGGCCCAATATGTGATTGTAGCACAGTCGAGTGGTCCTAATATGACAACATTGTGTGTATTTTTGAAGTTACTTATTCCAGCTGTAAAAACAACTAGTTTGCAAACATGAACAAGGCTCAACACAAAATGGGAACTTTAAATAAGGGTAGAGCAGTAAAACAATTATAAAGCAGATCGTTTTTTTTTTCAGGGCAGCTGCCTCGTTAGAGGGGGGTGCCACGTGTATTGCTAGCCCCTGGGGCACTGATAAGCTTTTTATTATGCTGCAAGATAAAAGACAGTTTTGAGGAGGCTGCTGATCACGTGAATGGGCCCTGCCACTCAGCTGCTCCGCCCACCACTTGTTATTACACCTTCCAGGCAGCTACTTTTGGACTCCAGGCCAGCTCCAAGCAGATAGCTTTGAGGAGACTGGGGTTGTGTGATTTAGGCTCCACCAAACTGCCTGGTCCTGCCCCTTCCTTTCCTTTCTTAACTCTTAGATCAAGGGCGTCTCTCGCCTGGCCAGATGAAGAAAAGGGCAGTTCCTGTTTGCGCCTGTTTGGACAAGAAGGACTCAGATCTAGAACCCCTGCTCCTCTAACATCAAGTAAGCTCCCTCAAATATGTTTTTCACTCCTCTCTCCCAATAGTGCATCCCTACCATCACCACTCATCCTCAACCACACCGCTCATCAGCAACATCATGGACACTGCATTGCAACAATCTCACTCATGTCACCATAGACCCCATCATCACTCCATCATCCACAACTACAATTGATGCTCGTCAATGTCTGCTCAGTAACCAACCATGCAGCAGACATCGCCAAACTCATCACCACACATGACTGGATGGCATCTTCTATACTGAGACCTGAATGACACCCACCTCCACCCACATCCTATACGTCCTCATCCCCAGTGACTACAGAATTTTACCAGGAGACCATCCAAATGAGATCGGCGGAGGCTTTGCCATTATTTACAGGATATCATGGCCATGCACCCAACTGGACCTGCCACCATTGGCTCTTTCAAAAACCTTTCCTGCCACTTCCCGCTCCCCCAATGGACATAGTCACTATTCACCTCATCTACAGACCACCCAAGCACAGCACCCGCTTCATCAAAGACTTCACAGACTTGGTCACCACAATGTCTCTCACGAATGCCTACAACATCTTCCTCAGCAACATCAACACCCCAGGCAACCCATCAACCAAGTCAATGAAAGAAGATCTCCACTAGCTACTCGACACTTTGAACCTCATGCAGCACATGAAAGACCCAACTCACAGGAAAGGTAATATCCTCAACCTCATCATCACAACCCTCCCCACCCTCTACCACAGCTGACCAATCCCGCTCAAGTGGACCATCTGGCAATCTCCTTTGATATTAGTCACACAACATCATTTAAGCAAACCCATCGGCAACCCTACAAACAGGCCTTCAGATAATTTAAGAAATTCCCAGTGGTGGTTCTCACTGAAGACCTCACCAAACTCCACTTCACATGGGCTGATTTACCTCTGATGAACCAGGACTGTGACACGCTCCTCCAAGATGTCAACACCACCCTCACAACCAACATCAACGGCTATGCCCCAGTGAAACAACGCACCCTCAAGCCTTAATCTTCTGCACCCGGGTACACTGAAGAACTGAATTTCAACAAGCGAACTATCAGAAAAGAGAAGACTTGGTGAAAATCCTGCAGTGCATCCAACCTCACCCTACTCAAGGAGCTCTGTACTACATGCAGACAACTGATCACTACTGCCAAGGCCAACTACTACCAAAACATCATAGCCAAGGCCAACAATGAATGCAGAGCCCTCTTCAAAGCCATCAAGCCCTGTTTCAATCCTCTGCAGGAACCGCCCGCACTGCACTCCATCGAGAATTCCACTGCCCTCAACTCTTTCTTCATTAATAATGTTGGCATGATCCACCAACACAGACACCAATGCTGCAACTGACAGTACACTGCACATCCCATCTTGCAAAACCACCACTACCTGGACAACATTCAAGACATTCACTATGGAACACCTCATTGCCATTCTAACATCCCTCAACCCTAACTTAAGACACCATCCCCAACCCTCATGACCAAACAAATCATCCTGCTTCTGAAAAAACAGGCGACCACAGCAACTGTGGTCCCATCAACTGTTTTCCCATCCTAGGTAAAATCCATAGAAAGCAGTAGCCACACAACTCCTCCAACACATCAAAGTCACCAACCTCCTTCAGTCCTACCAATATGGCTTCAGATTCAAACACAGATGCAGCACTGAAACAGATATCAAGGTGGTTGAAGATGCCCTTAAAATCCTTGATGATGGCTATCCTTGCCTCCTGGTTGTCCTTGACCTCTCAGCAGCATTGCCGCATGGGGTTCAGTGAGATCATCCTCAGCTGGTTCAAATCATACCTTGCTAATTGACACATTTTGTACAATGGACTCCTACATATCACCAACTCTGCCCATCTCCTGTGGAGTCCTGCATGGATCCTTCCTCTCCCTTGTGATCTTCAGTCTTCACATGGAACCACTTGGAACCCTCCTGACTCCACACAACATCCACATCCTCCAATATACAGATGACGCACAGTTCTACCTCAAGATAGCCTCCATGGAAGGCATCCACAGGCTCAAGGCCTGCCTCTTATTGATCCAGTCGTGGATGTCTGGTGCTTATATGAAACTCAACCCCTCCAAGACTGAATACCTACTGCAGACCAACGCCACCAAACACTCAGACATCATACCTGGTTCTCTGCTATGCACCTGGAGGGCCTTCAATGCCCAGTTGGTTACCTGCACCATGTCCATTCAGTTTCACATCGACTGACACCTCTCCTTCCGACAGCACATAGCAAGAAAGACACACATGGCTTGAATCCAACTTCCCTCCTGCAGAAATTCAAGCCCTTCGTCACATAAAACAACTTCAGATGTGCTACCACCTAAGTATATACACCATCCACTCCCAACCATGCATTAGACTGGGTAATCTCTTCCCCGTTTGTCCTACCCTAATTAATTGTGAATCCATGGCTGACAATTGCCCTTCTTCTCCTGTTGTTAGATCCCCACTCCCTTGTTTCTCTGCTCCCTTAACGTGTTCTTCCCCCTATGATTTTAAAGCACTACATTGCTTTCCAAAGCGAGGTCTGTGCTCAAAGAATACCCTAATCATTATAATAATATTAATAAAGGGGCCCTTGTAAATTAAGCAATATATACTACATTTGTTCCAGAACATTTCAAAATGAGTGGAAAAATAAAGACAACTATCCACTTATTCACAAAAGTAAAACTCAAAGTGTCATGATAATTGTAAGTTAATGAAAAGGAGGATAAAAAATAATACAATTTGTGTACAACATTGCACTGCAAAATCAAAATTTCTAAGCACACATTCAGAAAGTACACCAATGTCATTTTCATTCAGGCCTGAAATATGACTTTTAGTCTTGAAAATTAGCAGTTGTTCTAGAGAGAAAAGCTTTATTTCAACTTGAAGGACCTTGGCCATTGTAGTTAGCATTGTCCAACTGATGTCCTCCTCTGTATTTCTTTCAGACAAAGTGTTGAACCATGTGTTTATGCTTTTGGTGAAAATATTGCCCTTGTCATGGTCATGTCAGTGTACAGTTTGTCACATGGGCATTTGAGTAGATAAACAGTCAAAGATGTGTTGCAATTCATAAAAGTTCTCTGAACCCACATTGCACCTAGTTCTTATTCAACACTAACACTAGTTACAGTGTATTTACACATCATCGCCCCGCCCACGCATGGATGACACCCAATAACTAGTGGTAAATCCCAGTGGTTCAGAAGTGATTTAGGGGTACTTTTACTGATAGTGGTTTTAAGGTGTACAAGTCAATTTTTAGGTTGTTGCTTTTTTAAAAAGAAAATAATGGCATGCTAAGTTTAGATAGACAATTATTCCACAAATACCAATGTTTTAACATAACGCATTTAAGTTTGTAAGACAAGTTGGAATAAGTGTTTAGCAAACAATGAGACCCTTCTTCGTCTTCTTTGTTTTTCCGAACGGCAGGTTATTGCACGTTTCATGGACAGTCTTATTAATTCTTGGTGGAGAATTTCATTCAGAGTTGAGCTTCTCTTTCAAAATCTTCTCTGCTGGTTCTATTCTAGTGAATACGCAAACTCTGCCCAGAGGGAAAATTAACTTGTCATGAATGTGGATGAAAACTGCTGTAACTCAATAATGAGTTTCTCACTGTACCTTTATTGAAAAAAATTGTGATGTCCAAAATTTCAATTTCAGTGGGGTGAATGTGGCTAGAAAACCTAAGTTGTGGGTTTAGATCATTAAGACAGTAAACAAATTAAAAGGCTAATGTTTTAGTTCCTTCCCAAACAATGATTGTATCATCGATGTATGTGTGTCACAGAATTAAATTAAGTAATGTATTGTTTTGTAAAGTCTTTTTTAATATGTTTCCAGGGAGATTTGGTTCTTGTTTTAACATAACTATTTTATGTATGTATATCATTGTTTGAAGTCCACCTTATATTTTTCTGTGTCACATGTGGGTTTTTCTGGGTGATGTCATATGTCGGTAGAAAAAAGCAATTAAAAATGAACTGATATTATGAGGAGGTTCTGCTCAAATACTTTTCTATGTGACATATTAATATTGTATGGCATTTTATATATTCCTTCCGGGATAGCCTCATGCCTACAAAATACCCAGATCAAGCATTATAAATTGGAGTACTGTTAATCAAAATCAAAAAGAACACATCAAATTGCTCATGAATATCAGGACAGCTGTAAAAACGTTCATCTTCTAATATTTTACTGCCCCCATCCCTTTCCTTGGATGCTGTGTCTGTAATCTAATCCCTTTCACCTTTCCTTTTTCCACTTACTTAGGCTGACTCCTCTCACGGTGTAACCACGTCTCTTGGTTCCCAGCAGAAAGATACAATTCATTTTGCAGTGTACTCGATATAGGTACACAATTTAAATGAAAATAAACATAAACTATCCTGGGAACATTTAAAAAAAGGTTATTATGTGATACACCATGGTATTTTTTACACATTTACAATTATTGCTTGCGGTTTCAATAGATTTTGATGTTGTGGACAGTTCTCTCAAACTGTTGTGACGTAGCTATGCTTCTTAAAAGAAATTGTCTCTGCTTTGTGTAAAGAATACGTAATATACATGTATGTCAACAGTTGAAACAGTGCTTTTAATAATATTGAAAAATTCAATACATGGGATGAAGCATACTTAGTGTACTTCAATACATCCATGAGAAAAAACAGGTTTTAAGTGAAAATAATGGATTTAAAGCATATATTATGAAATCTGGCCAACACATGTTTCTCCCTATTGTGAGGTTCCTCTGGATCTAGGTATTTCTATCTGATTGCTGTTTAAAACATGCAAGTATGTGCATCTTAATGAACATTAATTCTGAAAGATTTAATACCCATTAGGCAAACTTGTCTATCACAGTACTCGCTGAATAAAGATTTAAAGATGAAGTACAACACATCAAACTATTTGGTTAGTTAGATGGTAGATTGTTTGCTGCCTTATGGATGAGCAGCCATTGGAGATTTCCCACAAACATGTTTTTTTATTTTTTTATGATGTGTACCACTGAAAGCATTTTCCTGTCATCACTGTAAGAAAGTTACTAGATTAATGTTCAGCATGTTACACTTTTAATCACAAATAGGATGGTTATTCAGTTGTACATCTAGCCAAGGCATATTGCTGTGGCCATGATTCAATTTGTGGAACCGTGGTTTACAAAGTTATAAGGAATATTTGATATATTGGAGTGAAACATTGGAAGTGCTGCCTTGGTATAAGGAAGTCTACTCTAATCCAAAATATAACGCTAGCTGGATTCTGTTTATCGAAACACAAACTTAATCAGATTTCACATTCTTGATTCATGATTCAACAGGAAAATGTTTGCCCAAAGTAAATAATGATCAAAATAATTTGTGACAATCATAAATTGTTTCGTAAAATGTTTTGACATTTAGAAGTTGTCAACTCCTTTAGTGCATTTGAGATATTTTTGTCCAAAACAACCTTTTTTGAGTACTGGCAGTCACTCTTTCACATGAAATGTGCTTTAATTATTGGCCCAGTAGGTCTCTCCTTTACTTTCATTGAAATGGAGCTGCCTCAAGTGATGCATGTCCTCCTCTTTCTCAAACAAAAGGAAACCTACTCAGCAAGGAACCAGAGCTCCTACATACATTCTGAACAAGGTATTCCTGTCAGACATGTTTAGCGACCAGTTCAATTGCTTTCACTCCTAGCATGAGTTTCATACTTATTAAAAATCTTTATTATAAAAAATTTATAAAGTAATTATCAGTGGTCTACAAAATGACCCTGTAGAGCACATCCCTCAACAGTCACATCTATATATATAAAAGTCAAAATGTGTTGTGGCAGGATTCGCGGCAAAGCATTGTTCCTTATACGATTCCACACCATTTCACCAATCTGCACCAAATGTTGCACAGTTAACTGTTTTTTTTTTAAAATATATTTTTATTTTATTTTTTAAGGTCAAACAAACACACTACAACCGTTTCAAAACATAAAAAGCATCATATTTCAACACATTTTCAAACTCCCCAACTCCCACCTCCCCCTTTAAACTAGAGCCAGTTCTCACATATTATTTACGGGATCATCACTGGGTGGCACACTACCTAGACTGCCATCAACCAGGTCCTCTGTCTCGTTGTCACCCTGGTGAGGGTTTGCCAATGAGGCCGCCAATTGCCAACAAGGGCCCTACTTCTTCTTCGCCCTCCCTGGTGACCGCTTCAAACCAGACTACGGATTCAGCTTCCGCCCATCTCAAGAGGTCTGTCCACCACAACTCCACCCTGGGTCTATGGGCCGCCTTCCAGCCCATGGCGATCCTAGGTTTGGCCAAGACATAGGCCAGGTCCTTCATCTTGCTTATGTGTTTCAAATGCCGGGGTCTAGGGAATAGTCCAAGCAAGCATGACCAGGTCGATTCCACATCCAGCACTACCCCCCCGCCAGCCAGTTTCGTCTTTACCTCATTCCAAAATCTATGCACCTCCGGGCAAGCCCAAAACATGTGTAGCATTCCCGCGTTCACCTCCCCACACCTGGGGCATTGCTGTATAGCTGATCCCTCAAACTTTGCAATCTTCCCGGGGGTTAAATAAGCCCTGTGGGTAACATACAACTGAAGCTGTTGGAATCTCGCATTGCGGGACACCTTTTTATGGTACCTCTGGGCCCGTTCCCACTGCCCATCCGTCATGGGTCCTCCCACCTCCTCCTCCCAATCTTGTCTCAATTGGAGCAACTCCTTCCCTGCCCTTGCCCGCAGGAGCTCATATATCCTCGATATTTCGTGCCCGCCGTCCGATACATCGTACATGGTTTCCAGGGAGGCATCTGGATCCTCCTCGAGCACTGTCTCCGGCCATCTTTCTCTAGTCTTTTTCACCAGCCTAGTGTAGGTTATATATTGGCCACCATGTACTCCCGTCTCTTCCTGCAGCTGCTGAAAGTCCACCGCCTCCCCTTCCTGCCATATGTCCCCGAGGGTGGCTAGGCCTACCTGTTCCCAATATCTGCGGACCGATTCAAGTAGTTGGGAGTCGCTCCCACACAGAGCCGCCAAAGGGGCTTGCTGGGAGTATGGTTCCGAATCCCCCCCATCTTCCATGTCCTGTGCCAGATCTCCCAGCCCAACCTCAGTAACCGCCCCTTTCCCACCAGTTTATCTCTACTCAACCACACCACTTCCATCAGAAAGTATGGGGCTGTATCTTCGCACAGGAGCCTGGCTTCTGCCGAATCTTCAGTCAAGAGCCACCTGGCCACGTACTGCCCCGCCAGGTAATAGAGTTCGAAGTTAGGCAGGCCTATGCCCCCCTGTCGCACGGGTTCTGGAGCTTCCACAGAGCCACCCTATTCCTAGAGCTGCCCCACACAAAACCCCTACACATGCTGTGAAGTTTCGCGAATAGGCTTCAGGGTATCAGAAACGGGACGTTTGTAAAAAAATGCAAGAGTCCAGGCAGGACCACCATCTTGAGCAAGGCCGCCCTCCCCATCATGTTCAGGGGCAGTCTGGACCAAAATACCATACTATTCCTAATCCCCTTTATTGCTTTTTCCGTGTTGTGCTTGTGTTCTGTCTCGATCTTGTGGTAAATGTTTATTCCCAGATACCTAAATGTTACGGGCTGCCATGGTATTGGCAGAATAGGCAGCCTCTGCACCGGGACGTTCCTATATCTACCCAAATGGAACAGGCTGGACTTTCCAGGGTTCACCAATATACCGGAGAGGATGGCGTACCGTTCTATCACCTCTAGGACATACTGTAGGTTTTCTTCTGGATAGCGTAAATAAAGGAGCATATCATCCGCATATAATGATATCAAATGCTCTCCACTGGCCGTGTTTATGCCCACCTCCCCATATTGTTGACGCAGGCATATTGCCAGCGGCTCTAACGCCAGTATATATAGCATTGGTGACCAGGGACATCCCTGTCTGGTCCCCCTGCCTAGTTGCCAAGAATCTGAGACCGTGGACCCTGTCTTGACCCTCGCCATCGGGGTGCTGTAAAACAACTGTACCCATCTGAGGTATCCGGGTCCCACTCCATACCCCTTCAGGACCGCTTTCAACCAGGGCCATCGTACCGAGTCGAAGGCCTTGACCGCGTCTAACGGCACTATGGCCAGCTCGCCCGTGTCCTCCTCAATTTGGTCCATGACATGGTGTAGCCTCCGGTGGTTGTCGATGATGTTCCTGCCCGGAACATATCCCGTCTGATCTGGGTGTATCAGTTTCTTAATCACCCTTTTCAGTCTATTAGCCAGCACCGCCATGAGTATTTTGCTGTCCTGGTTGAGCATGGACAACGGTCTGTAAGACCCGCACTCCACGGCCGGCTTGCCTGGTTTCAAGAGTTGGATGATTACGGCCTCACGGAGAGACAACGGGAGTTCTCCCTTCTCATAGGCCTCGTTGAAAGTGGCAAGCAGTGGCTGGAGCAACTCTTGCTGGTATGTTTTGTAGAACTCGCTGGGCAGCCCATCCGAACCCGGCGCCTTGCAAGTGGGCAAGTTCCGAATCACTACCTCCAGCTCATCCGAGGTGATGGGTGCGTCCAACTCAGAGCGTTCTAGGTCATCTAAGGTGGGCAGCTCAATGTCCCCCAATGTGTCTAGTATGTCTTGACTCATATCCTCCCCCGTGTCCTCATACAAGTGTCTGTAGAACTTAAGGAATTCCTCGTTTACCTCTTTCTGGGTGTTGCATATGCTACCTCCTTCGCCCTGAATCTCACTAATCACCGAGCGGGGGGTCTCACTCTTGTACAACCAAGCCAGCAATCTGCCTGGCTTATCGCCCCCTGCGTGTATCCGCTCCGTATATTTCCTGTAGCTGAGTCTGCACAGTTTATCCCAGAGTGCACCACAGGACGACTGTAGCTCCTCTACTTTAGTTCTGTTATCATGAGCGGTGCTCACGCAGCGCGTGAGCTCCTCTAGCTTTCTTTCCGCCTCCCGGAGCTCCCTTTCAACCCACCCTGTAGCCCTTTGACTTGGGAAATAGCTACCCCACGCACCACCACCTTAAACGCTTCCCACAGTGTGCCCACGGAGCTTACGCTTCCCGTGTTTTTATCAAAATATTCTTCAATGGCGTCTCTCAGGCCCTCCCGAAACCCCTCATCCTGCAGAGCCTCGGTCCTAAGTCTCCACGTAGGGATCTCCGGGCGTGGGGGTTGGTGTCTCCAGTCTACCCCAAGGGCGAGTGGTCCGACAGCACTCGGGCCTTGAATTCTGCTCCTTCTATTTCTCTCACTATCCCGGCTGTTACAAACATGTAGTCTAACCTTGTGTACAAATCATGTGGCGCTGTGTAGTGTGAGTACTGTCTATCCGTGGGATGCAGCCTCCTCCACGCATCCTCCAGGCCTAGGTCTTTCAGTAGGGTATTCAGCGCTTTAGCCGCCGGTGCCATTTTCCCTGCCCTATCCTTGGACCTATCCATACTGGGGTCTATGGTACAGTTAAAGTCCCCCCCCACACTACCGTACCCCCCGCCAGGGGGCCAAGTTTACCGTAGAGGGTCCTAAAGTAAGCCGCTGTATCGTTATTGGGGGCGTACAAATTTATGATGTGTATTTCTCTGTTTTCCAAGAGACCCGTTACCACCACCATTCTACCCTCCGGGTCCACCAAAGAGGCAAGCACTCGAAACGGCACGTGGGGCGCCACCCAAGTGACGACCCCTCTGGCATACGCTGAGTACGCCGCCCCCACAACGGTGCCCTTCCATTTCCTCCCGACCACCTCCAGCCTTTCCCTAGTGAGGTGGGTCTCTTGCAGCAGGGCTATGTCTACGCGCATCCTCTTTAAATACATCATCACTTTGTTGTGTTTAAGGTAGCTGTTGAGGCCCCGTACATTCCAGGTCACAATTCTGTGATTTCCCGATGCCATCTAGTCGGTCTATCTCTGTCCCATCCCTCCCCATAATGTTCCCCATGTAGGGTCGTTTCCTGGCTCCTTCCCTACTATTAACAAGCCGTGCCCCCCCTCCCCCCTTCTCCAATCTCACACCACTGCACACAACTCCCCCTCCTCCCCACCAACCCCCAACAATAGCCCAGCTCCATCCCTGGATCTCAGGCCTACCCACGTCTGGACCCGTCTCGTAACCAAGAACAAGGACCCCGCGGGGTGTCACCAATCTAACAGTGACCTAACTAAGTGTACTACTATCGAGTACAGAGGTTGCTCCCTAGGAGCTCCCAGTCATCTGTTTAGGAGAAGTGAATTCAACGGGACCCGCCGGCAGATGCCGTGACTTCCCCCTCACAAGCACAATTACAAACTATATTCTAGCCCCAATGTCATAGCTATGGCCTCAGGGGTGCCTCTGCAGCGTGCTACTTATCTCCAACCGCTTCTGTCTGGGCATCCGATTTCTGTGGTCGACCTTGCATATCGAGCATTCCATCGCATCGCTCGCCGTCTCAAAGAAGAGGGATCTGTTCTTATGGATCACCTTTAACCTGGCGGGGTAAAGCAACATGTAGCGGTGGCCTGCCTCTCTGAGCCTCCTCTTCACCGTTCCAAAGTTCATTTGACTCTGTTGTACAAGCAGCGTGTAATCCGGGTACGCTGTTATATTCTCTGACCCCCTTTCTATCGTGCCCCCTTTCCGGAAAAATTTGAGAATCTTCTCGCGGTCACAATAGTTCAAGATCTTAGCAATCAACGGACGCGGGGGGCTCCTGGGGCCGGTCTCCTGGTCAGGGCCCTGTGCGCCCTTTCGACCGCGAACCCCTGGGTCAGCTCTCCGCCTGTGATCTCCTGCAAAAGCATGGTTTCAACAAAATCCGTGGGGTTCGATCCTTCCATTCCCTCCGGTACCCCCACTATGTGAATGTTGTTGCGCCTGGCGCGCCCCTCCGCCTGCTCTGCTCTGTCCTCCAAATTGCCCACTCGCTGCACGAGGGCATGAAGTTCCTTGGCGTGTGTATTGCACGCCTCCACAGTCGGGGCCAACTCCTGCTCCAGTTCCCCAGTACGCTCCGCGATCGTTCGCACATCCTGGCGCAACAGGTTCACTTCTTCTTGGACCGCTCCTATCTTGAGGTTTAGGCCCTCTTGCAACTCTTTCATGGCCAGGCCCAGCTTAGTCTCCCAGGCCACCTTCAGGTCAGCAATTGCTGCCAGCACCTCCTGGATGGTACCCGGTGGGTCCGTCGCCGCCGCTGGGGTTTCTTTGCTCTTGCCCCCTTCCGCGCCCGAGGGCGACCTAGCTTAGGTCTCCATCGTAGGCTGCTTGATCCGGGGTCGCACCACCTTGGAAGACATCCTGTTGCGTCGATTGGGCCCACACGCCCAGCTGTATCCTAGCGGGTTCAATCTGCTAGTCCGCCACAACCCATGGCCGCTGCAGTAGGGGCTCGCCCTTATGTGCTTGCTTTCGGCCCGAGGCGCATGCGACCCGTCTATCTGGTTGGGCTCACCCACGTTCCGACCAACCTTGTCTTCCTCAGCTCGTCGGACCTTTTATGGCCCTTTGTCCACAGGCGGCCATCTTGGGTGCTCCCCTTCCTTTGCGTGACCGCCAACTTCTTCGGAGTCTAGTTCCGTGAATATGCAGTCCTGCCGTTGGGGAGGGCACACACCGTATGCCCCCCACTTTCATACGCCTTTAGATGCACCGTGGACTCGAAAGTCCGCAAAAACCATCATTTTTTCCCAGGATCAGGATCGGATCATCGGGTGCTCCTCCAGGGAATGTCCTCTCACGTAGTCATCAAGCCACGCCCCCTCTTGCACAGTTAACTGTTAGAACCCTCCAGACATTACTAGCTATATGACATGTGGACATCCCACCCTTTCCCCGGATTTCAGCATGTTCACACATGAGACGGGTGCTTGAAATTGGTGAAACATCAATGTGGTCGTAGAAGGACAGGTCCCAACATGAGCAGCAAAACTCAAGGTCCAGGCCCTAGGATCAAATTTAGGATATGGTTCTGGGCACAATTACTGGTTACAACTCAATCAATATGGTGGTGGATGCTGACAAAGCCATAAACCATCCAACATAATTCCACAACTCACGCAGCCCCGCCAAGAATGCCGCCACATCACCTTCGACTGAAAGCTGGGGCACCCATCATGTTGCTTCGCATACTCGATCCACCTAGGCTCTTTAATGGCACAAGACTATGTATTAAAAAATCGCTACCCAATGTAATTGAAGCAACAGTGTTCACCGGGAAGAGAAACTAAAATAGTTGTTTATAAACAAGCCTTACAATGAACATGTACTTTAGTAATATTGAACTTTAGGTCCATAGTTGATTGCACCGTTAGCATCATGCACCTATCATGCTGCTTTTGTTGTTCTCATGTACAGTTATAAGTTTCAGAATCAGTTTTTAAGAAGAATAATAAATTGTGTTGTGTAGTCTTTATGAGAAAACATTTTTAAAATGAGAAATAATCAAAACATGTAGTGAATTTCTTTTCACCATTATTATGGAGCCTTTCCGAAAAGCATAAAGCTACTTTAAGGTATTCCTTACAAATACTACCTATTACAAAATGAAATCCTTTGCAACGCTGGGCATATCAGCTAGTATACTAGCAGTATGGTACATCATTCAAACCTCTCATTCATGTCACATTCACACAGTGCTTCAAGTTAAAGTAGCTTATACTTTATTTGGAGTCTGAAGAATCCTAGAGGGCCAGTTCATGTCTAAATAATGAGTGCATATTCATCCTTTTCACTACAAACATTTGTGAAGCAAATATTTCTTTATAATAATATGCTACCTGAGCATTACAGCATAGTACTACACAATGCCAAGCCAAAGTGTGCAGAGTTGTCGTCGGATTTATAAGAATGGATTTACAGAAAAATAATTCTCGACTCTGACCTATAGCGATATTGACATTCTGCATTTTAAATGACTTTTCTCAGTTAAAACGTGTGTGATTTTATCATAGTATGTGGACAACCTGGACGTTACACAGTTTTCGCTGATGTTATGGCTAAATATATAGCCAAAGAAAAGACCTACTGAACCTGTCTGTATACTCAGAGAGTTAATGTCCTTGAAAAACAGTAACACATACTAATGTTTACTAATCTGGTGCATTAAGTTTTCATATAATCCACTTCTTTATTTCTTGTTAAAAACACTTTCCAAAAAGGTGCGTTCGTTGATTAACCCTGCATAGACTACTGCAGTTTGGCTAATGCAGCATAGATTTAGAATACAAATTTACCACAGTATATATGCGTTTACATATATTTATTGCATAGACATATGTAAGCGTATTGATATTATCAAGCAAACCACACAAACATGAATAGTTAATATTTTTTTACATATGCTATAACATAGATAAAAAAATACTTCTCAGGTGTAATTCATTTCTCTGAAAGCTTCACATGACTGTAGAACATTTTGAATGTGACATGACTGACATGTGTTGGTTCCCACGTGTGTGTGAGATCTTCATTAGGGGAGAAAGCTTATAATGGATCTGAGAAAACAAAAATATTATGAAGTGCATCTAGAAAACAATATTCTGGGGACCAACTGATATTTATAGTGAGAATATTAAAGCCTATTCCTATTATAAGGAATAACTTTGCTTATAATTGAGGACTTCCTAATAATGTTTATTGATATAAATTGTTTCTTTACTGCTCACTAATGAGTGCAAACTTACAGAGATGTACGGCATATTTTACCACAGTGACCTATTGAAAGATAGAAAGCCAAAATAAGTGTACCACTGAGAGTGGACACACTTGATTGTAGATGTAAGAAGCCTAAACACCAGAACATTTCTTACAACATCCATCCCACAAGTGGCTTAATTATATGTTTATTGTTATTCTATGGTCCAAACATATTACTTCTAGTATGTTGTTGTTCACTATGGAAAACTGAAGAATAAACTTGATGTAAATGCATATATATAATATCTTGCTAAAGAGTTGATGTTTCAAAAAATAAACAACAACAAAAAACTGTAGAGGATTAAGATTTGTTCATACCTTTGAACATTAAAATAAGATAGCCTGCAGGTGTTCTTGACATTTACTCATAACTGAAAGAGTGACAGGAAATAAACATACTACGATGAATCCTGCGGAATCCTCACAAAGACCCTACCTAAAGTCTCCTGCCAGGTGGACAGGTGAAGGCAGACACTTCCTGATCCTGACCCTGGGGGTGGTATTAGCTGGGAAGATCACCTGAGAGGGCAAGGGCCACAGGGTAACAGGAGAAATGTGTGGGATGAGATGCAGTATTTGTCTTTTTCAAAGAAGGAAATATCAGTGATAACGGAATCTGTAATGGATTGCTGTCAGAAAGAACATTTATTTCCCAGAGTTAAACATATTAACTGGGGGGGGGACAATCATAACCCATGGTGCATTGGTAATAAGAAAACCCCTTCAATAATCATTGACATTCATAAAGATGAAAGCTCTTTTGACCCCCAGGGGAATATTAAAGCCAAACCAGTAATTATTAACAAATTGGATTCTGAAAACTCGTATTCCTCTGTAAAGCCAAAACCTCCATTACACCTTTACGATACTCCTTTAAAGAACATAAACAACAAGAGACTGGAATTTGGTGTTATTTCCATGAGAAAAGATGATTTGACCATTGGTGACTTCAATCCCACAATGTCCAAATTACTGGGACGAAGAAGAAGGCTGCACAGGCACAAGACTGCAACTTGGAGCCCATTTGTGTTAATGGCCCACACCTGAGGGAGACTGGGTGGCATAGAAGCCCCCCCCCCAGGTGCAGGCCAGGAGGAGGAGTTGAAGATGGAGGAGTTGTAGCCAGAGTAGTAGCAGGAGGTGGAGTAGTTGTGGTACCTCCACATTGCAACAGAAGTTGGAAGGGAGCAGGGACACTGGGACCACCAGCGTGAGACAAACGGATGTCGGTCCTGAGAGGGTCTGTGCTGTTGAAGACTGATTGCAGAGGTTGCTGACACAAGAAATGCAATGTTCAAGGGTTGGATAAACTCCTATCTGGCCCTAACTCTAAGGATTGGAGCACGCTCTACCATCAAATAATAAATAAAACCAGTCCTAGTAGTGTCCGTCAAAATAAGATGGCCTATACTAAAGAAACCTATTGCCTGCCCTTACACTACTACAACAAATGATTACACAGGAAAATGCAAGTGTAAAGAAAAAGTGTTCAAAATGAGAAGTCAATATGGTTGAGCTCACAAACTCCCTTCCCCACCTTTGTAGCATGGGACAAGGTGGCACACTTGGGCGCAGGTTCTCAAAACAAAGGCAGTTCAAAATGTGGATCGAGGCCCACGTGGCCTTCCACGTTAAAGTCACTCATTCCAGCTTTCAAAAGTTCTTTTAGAGTTCAACAAAAGTTCACGCAGGTGTAATCGAGCTCTGAGTGACCTCTGATGGGCCCATGGGATTAGAGCTCGCCCTAGAGTACCTTAAGACGAGGTAGCTGCACCTTCAGGTGCATGGGGTGCGGGATTCTCTTACTCCAACAGCAATAAATAAGGACAACTCAAATGGTTCGGCAAGGAGACAGTCAAGTTCATCATTCTTTATTTTATGCCAAGCTGATCACAGAGCACAAACAGCATCGTTGTCAGGTACATGAACTGGCCCCCCGAGCTCAAAATGGAGCTCCCTCTTATAGCTAGTTAGAGGGAGAATCCAGCCCCCACTCTCTCTACCCATGTCTAGGCAAACTTTTCATGTAAGCATCCGCTCACCGGGCAATTATTTTTTAATTTATCTAAAACTTCAAAAATGAAATACATTCTGGTACACATTCTTACTTTTTCCCGGTGCTCTGCCCAAGTATGGTTAATGCAGCTGGAACCGTTAGATACGTTTCCAGACAAGGCCCAATTAATTGTCTGGTTTCAGCACATTTTGTCTAATTTCTGATAGCATGGTAGCCTTGAATGTTTCAACTTCAGAATTACCTCATAGTACACGCTCTGAACCATTACTTCATTTCACTCATTTTAGCAACATTGTCAGTTACATGCATTTCCAGTAAAAGACATTTGTCAGAGCTCTTTTCTGTCTGTGTATAGGAAAACCTTAATATGCATTCTGTTCTTTGCCTCCTTACTAAACCATGATAAACACAATTTTGACTATATAAACATGACATCTGTTAGAATACTAATATCTCATACCATTAGGAACTGTTTTCACATAATTTACAATTCTAAATCAGTCTATACAGATTTTCCAGCTTAGCTTTAAGTGGGGGGGGGGCTGCCCCCCACTGTATTCAGTTGTTGGTACCCTATCTTCATTTCAGCTCCCCCATTACATTTTCCTGGGCCTCATTACGACCCTGGTGTTAACCATGGCGCTATTAGCACCATGGTTGACGCCGGTATTTTACCAACTCTGCCATGGTGAATGGCAGAATTATTGCCACATTCAAAGGTTGGCGGGGCAGTAATTCCCCATTGGCCCTTCCCCATTCCCATTTTTGCCCCCATAGGGTTCAATGGAAATGGGGAAGGCGGTAATTATGGTACCGCAAATTGCAGTACTGTAATTAGCTCGAAAGTCCCTTTGCGGGTTCCTTCCTTAACGGTTGGTAAAACCGTTAAGGTCGGGACCCGCAAAGGGACCTCGTAATTAGGCGGTAAGTGTTTACCGGCGCCGACACCTTTTACGGCACCATTAACCCCTTACCGCCTGGGTCGTAATGAGGCCCCCTGTCTTTTAAGTTCTTTGTTTGTAAAAACAATAACCTTTAACCACAGCCATGTCTTCTCTCCTTAATATTTATCTAAAACATCCTATCACAATCTTACAATTTGTCCCATACTAACATAGTTATTTTTCAAACAAAACATGTGTGCGTCATCTTATTCCATTTAAGCCCCGCTTCCTGAAATCATTTGTTTTAAACTAACTGTATGCCTTAGATAATTTCACAGCCATTGTGAGACTCGAGAGGTTGGTCAAGCTTTGAGTTAACCCATTAGCCCATTGTCTCTTCGTATGCCATACCCTGTCTGCAACTCCCACGCAACAAAATACAATCTCTCCTTGATCATCTTCTTCTGCCCATGCATATGATTATATTGTTTTCCCTGTGTCCTTCCCTCTTTTCCACACTCTTTCTTCTTCTGTATATTCCACTTTACTCGTTTTTTAGTTTGGCGTTGGTGGACCGCCTGTGTCCTGTCACCTTTTGTCCTTTCTTTTGAGCTGTTTTCACAGTCAGTCTCCCAGCTTCCTTTGATGCTTAAACCAGGAGTCCATTGTCTCCTTTTTCATTTTCACAAGATGTTCAGTTTTACTAGAGTGTCTCTCTTTCAACAATTTCATTGTTCAATGAGCCCAAAGAGGGGACGTTTCAGCATGGGGACGCAGGGTTGGGGGGAGTCTTTTGCAGACATAATTCAGCTTCGGGCTTTCACTGGGTTTCTCTACGACCTCCCTCTTTCCTCACGCGGTTCAACGTTAATTTCCCAAGGCATACAGGTCCCTCGACGTATACCTGTAATATAAAATGGAATGAGTTTCCTTTGTAAAATAAACATGTCTCTTCTATTTAACACATTTCCTACCAACCCATTTCCTTAAAACCCCTCTTCTCCACATCGGCTCTCATACCATACTGCCTTAAAATCGTGAGACATTCCCTCTTGCCTCCTAGACAAAGCTACAAAACAATTTTGCTTAACCATTTCCTTTTGTAGGTCATTTTCACATTACACAAAAATACCCCCCATCCCTGTCAGCTGGCTAGAACAGGATTTTTTGTTTATACTAACATAAAATACATCTCGTCCTTCATGGGACACATTTTTCCCCCTACGGGTGCCACATGCAACCCTAAGGAGACAACAAAACCAATTAAGGAAATATGTCTTCTTCTCTGTTATTCTAAGCACGACCGTAGCAGATGATGGAAACGTCCTTGGGGATCCACGTCGTCTGTAGAAAGTCAAAATAGGGGCAAAAGTAATTTGGGCACTGGCAAGGGGTCAGGTTTCCTTCCCAACGTCAACCCTTTCCTCCTTTTCTGCTGTCAAAAAATATTTTCTGGATCATTCTCCCTTACTCATTGGTGCACGTAAACAACTAATTTCCAACCACCCCGCTGGATACTTAGTTTAGGCTGGGTTCTTTGCTCAGATTAGCTGCCCATGCTTCCTGGTTAGCATTAAATTCTTCCTGGTTAGCTGTAAATTCTTCCTCAGCTCAGCAGCCATTCTTCCTTTTCTCTTCTTGTCTTTTGGTTGGACCATGGTCTTTGCTTGTGCTTTGTGTTCATCCTATGGAGACAAAACAGAGGCGTTTCGCTGCACACCGTCCCTGCCTAGCTTAATCTAGCCTAACCCTGTTTTCCAAGACTATGCCACCAATTCTTACTACGTGCCTGCATTTTTTATCATTCCCAACAATGTTTGCCTCTTCTAATGATTGCATACCCCTGTCAAAACAATCTTTTTTGACATTATGAACACAAAAATGATTACTCACCTTCAATTTTATTTCTGTTTTCTGTGGTTGTCTGAAATGGCCTTGTTGTCATTTATTTTCTACTCTTTCCACACCTGATTATACCTATCTTGGGAAAACATCTAACACTTGAAGACATTGAGTCTCTTACTACCTTTTTCCTGCTAGTCACCTGGATCCTCTTACCTTTAGTGCTGATCGGTTTTGCGTCCACACCATTTTAGCATGAGCTAGTACTTACCTTTTTCTTTTTCTCCCTAATTTTAAGGCCATGCAGACATTTCTTGTTCTTCCACGAAAAAGGTCCATAACTTTTATCTGTAAAATAAATCAAATCATTACAGGCACTCAAAAAGTTGTTTTTTACTTACCTCACTATATTTTCTTAAAATGGCTTGTGTGATTTTCCTTTGTTTAATTGACCCAATTGTTTTGTCAGTCATACTCCTTTTCTTGGTCATCATGGTCCTTGATGCCTTTTATTGCCCTACGCTTCATTTTGCTGTTGGCCAGGAAACCTCACAAGTGCTATTTTTCCAATTTTTGGATTTTTTTGTCCGTTTTATGCTTTTGAGTTTATCCCTTATCATTTGCCCAATTGTTCCTTTTCTCAATTTTTCTTCTATTCATTTTTTATTCAAGATAACCAATCATTTTCATCTTTTACTGATTTATTTATTTATTTATTTTTCCTGCATCCAATCCTTTTGCACTTCCTCGCCTCTTCTTCCTTTTTCCCTTCATTTCTACATTCATCTGTCCTTCGAACTTCTTCATCGCTTTGTCTCCTTATCCTTTTCTCACATACCCTTTGCTTTTCTTCTAACCTTTGCTGCTTCTGTCTGTCTTGTTCATAGGCTGCTTCTCTGTTTGCGATCGAGCTGCTTTTCTCGCTCTTCGCGATATAGTTGTTCTCGCCCTATCCTATCTTTCCTTCTTATCCTTCTGTCCCTTAACTCCTATTTCTCCTTTCTCTGTGCCTCATCTAACCTCTCTTTAGGTCTCACTTCATCACTTCCTTTCCCATCGAGTTTCAATAATATTTGTCCTCCCATCCAATCGTCCTTTGCGAACACTATCTCATCGGTTCTGTCTTCACTTCCTTTCCATTTCTTTCCCTCTCTCTCCTTATCTAGAGATGCACTTGTCTGTACCTGATCCTTTCTTTCATCTTCGCTTCTCCCCTTGTCCTTCGGGACTATGGAGGTGAGATTCTTGTCCTTATCCTTCCCTTGATTTTTTCGCTACTGTATGTAGGTAACTCATAAGCGGGGTTGTAGTACCCTGTGGCTGCTTTAAGCTCTCTTAATGGGTAGAGTCCCTCAGCCTTACTTTCTTCGGGTTCTGTTTCTGGCGGGGCAGGTGGCGCGGTAGGCGTCTCATCCCCTTCAGTGCATACATTTTACTATCTAACCTGCAGGCGGCTCTTCCTCCTTTGTCTGTTCAAACATCTTCCAGAGTTCTAGAACAGCAGGCGTTTATCTAGCTTCTTACCTGTATATGTGGCATGCAAGTATTTTGTCATATGTTGTAAGACGGCTTTAGATAAAGACCCATTTTCTGGCCACGGCATAAACATCTTGTGGGCAAAACCTTTAACCCACTCAGTGCTGTATTTCTTAAGCTTGGGTGCATGTTATCGGCAGTTGTTTACATAAGTGTGCTAATGGAGTAATGTCTTCTATGCTTAACTCCGTTTCTAACGATACCTTCATGCAATTTCAACACTCCCAACAATATGAGCGAGAATCAAATACCGCAAGCTCCAATCCAAATTTCTCCTGCCAAAACGTTTGTGTCACCAATTTATTCAAGGACATCAATTCATGTGCGATTCCCTCAACTATAGAATCGCGTAAAAACCCTACTTAGTGTCAAACACCACAGAGACAACATTTCTTACATGTAACATTCAACAGAGCATGTACAACAGACACTTGACAAACACCAGCTGGACACAAATATCTCTGCTTCTAATTTGTGCCTGACATGGGGTTTAAACGAACCCCTTAGACAATGTCTTTAAACGTTGTGGTAACCTAGTTGTTCCCTATTATGTGGGACTCTGAGTTCACGTTTCTTCTAGCCGCTGTATTAAAGCACAGGAATAAGGCGAATCCTCTCTCTTCTCAGTTGTCCGCCCTGGAATCCTCTCTCTTCTCGGGTGTCTACCCCGGTAACCTCTGTTTTCTCGGGTGTCTATCCTCTGTTTTTCTTGGGTGTGTACCCCGGTAACCTTTCACTTCTCGGGGGCCTGACCCAGTATCCTTTCACTTCTCGGGTGTCTGACCCGGTATCCTTTCACTTCTCGGGTGTCTGACCCGGTATCCTTTCACTTGAACCACTACTGTCCTTCACGATTCTCATTTCATACTGCTTTTTTCTTAATCATTTGCCATATTTCCCTATGCTATGGCTGTCTTTAATTTCCTGGAGGTCATCTGTCTCTACCTCTTCTTCGCAAATGTTCATAAAATTATGCGGCCTGCGCCTGAATTTCTAAAATGTTTTAATTATTTCTTCACCAGGTCATACAGCTGGCTATATTTTACCATGCTGCCACACTAATAAAATATTTTAATTTTCACCCAAACAATCTCATTGGCCTTCTGCCGCTTTCATGCCTTCAAAATTGTGCTTGTGTCTAAATGGGGCATGTCCTAAATAAAACATGCTTTCCTTGGTATCCTAAACACTATCATCATGCTTTCATGCTTTCATGCTTTGTCATTCAAACCTTTCTTCATCCATCTAAATCCTATAATACCAGATTCTCAACTGATCATCTTTAAAAAAAGGGTTTTTCCCCGCCATTTTAAAATAATGTTCTCCACTCCGGCCACCAATCCCTAAAAATTGTAAAATACCACCCCTGGTATGACACCATTCAAAACTGTCCTATAATTCACGGTGGAGCTCCTGAAAAAGAAACCTTTAGGAGCACCCCAAAACCCCCCTTCACTACATTTGTGCTATCCTCAAAATTCCCCAAAAGCAGGCCACAAAGGACCCAATAACCCCCTTCAATTTTAGAGGGCATTCTAAGTCAAAAATAATAGAAAACATGAATAGCATTGGACCATTCAGCTACAAGGCGATGCCTTCTGCCCGCACGTTAGTTTAAAACCCCTTGTAAAATCACTTGCTTCTCATCTCATGACATCCATCAATACCACCTTTAATTCCAACACTATTTCTGTAGCTGTTAAAACAACCCTTAGGAGTGTTCCTCCACTCACCCTTGTTCATGCCATGCCAGAATACATGCTACAGTCTGTTTTGTTGCACTTATCATTTGAGTGCCATTGCTTCCTTTTCACTATCACATCTACTAATGTCACCGGCACTTTCCTTTCCCCGCAATACTTGCAAAACCTGCTCATTCATTTCCCGTGTCATTATCAGTGTTAAATTGGATTACTACACTGTCATCCTTGCAGGCATCTTACAAAAATCTTCACAGGCTCTAAAAGTGCAGAGTGATGCTGTGTGCAACTCTCAGTATTCTTCAAAAGAATATACATTACTCATGCCATGCGAGCTGTTCACTGGATATCCGTGAAGGAACAGTTAATTTAAAATCACACATGTATATCTCACACAGCACCAGTATATCTGACTGATGCTGTTACTAGAGCCACCATGTCACTCAACTACAAGTCCCATTAACCAAAAGAGCAAATGCCAGAGGGCTAAGCTTCCCCGTCTTGTCCCCAAACCATGGAATGCTTTCTTTAGCGAACTTAGAGCAGAACCATCCCTCCTCATTTTTCGCAAAAACCCTCAAACCTACTTTGGTTACCTACCCCTATCAGTTCCCCCGGCGGTGTCTATACTCATCCCCCTTTTGCTAAATTAACCTCTATGCTGTGTTTTACTCAATATCTACTCTATCCAGTGTGAGCTAAACATGCAGCTCATTCATTGTAATTACAATATATATTTATCTGTCTTATAACTACAGGTGAAGCTTTGCCATGCAACCCCTTGTGTATGCCATTTTAGTGTAATCTGCAAGCCCCTTCTTTGTAATAGCACCACAATGTCTAAGGGCGCCTGTGTGCTCCATGAATTCTAATACATAAATAATTAAAGGTTTTTTTCATGGATTCAACCCTTTCCTTTCTACTAGGAATCGCTCATTCCTTGCCAAACTACAGTAGGCACCAGAGACGTTTTTATCGGAGGGCAAACGGAGCACTTGCCCAGAGCCCCCACAAGGCTGCCTGATCTAAAGTAAGATTCCATTGTTCACCAGGCTTAAATAGCACACGCCAGGAGATTTTTTTTTTCTTTTTGCATGCTGCTGAGGCTCTAAACCTATTGCCTGTCTGTTTTGACACAAACATTCTGCCTTGATCAATTAATCATGTGACGCTTTCTGTTTTCACTGTGGAACACATAGTTTGTGTCGCACAATTTTTGTAGCATTATCTCCTTCATGTGGGAATATTGCTGATCACGTGCAGAGGCCAAAGTTGAAATCCATATTCATCCACGATGGTTCAGAAGTTAGCTCACTGTGTTAAGCACTCATTGCAGATATATGTGTTCATATGCAAGATTAGAAGGGCACATTCCAGCAAGGCTGGCTGAACCGTCCTTATGTCTGAAGTTTATAAACATACCTGCATATTTACTTGGTTTTGCAGCACAAGAGGTTCTATTAACAGCACTGTTCCTGCACCAGGTAGGGGTTGCTATAAAACTAAAATGTCATTCGTATGGTGAAGGTCTAGAAATTAGTTTGTTCAGATGGGGCCTTCTTAAAACCTAAGCAATCCCCTCCAAAGATGTGCATAAACTATTAGTCCAAGAGGTAAATAAGTATGCAATTTTCAAGACTGTGCAGCCAAAGTGTTCATGCTTGTATCCTGGCTTTGCCAGCAGACAATACAGTGATCTTGGTCAAATCATATAGGATCCCTTGCATTACTGTGCTGTCTTCTGTGAGGTTTGCCTACTTGCATGCTGTTGGCATCGTTTTTAGCTCATTACTTGATATTTCTTCTTATGTAGGTCATTTGAGTGGCAAAAGTCATTGTTTTGGAACTATTTAAAGCTTAAAAGTACGAAAGACGTACATAGATTAAATCTGTTACTTCACATCAAATTGGTATGCTGGTACTTCCCTTGATGGAGAGAATGAAGCTAGAATCATTCCCACTTTGTGTAACACCATTCGGTAATATTTTGGTTTTAACAATTGTCAGGTTTGGAAATGTGATTTGCGTACTTTGCAAGTCAGTTTTTATAAAATTAGATTGTTTTAGTACATGTTAAGAGCTGGAAAAGATAGTGTTCAAATGAAGGAATTGCAATGTTGGCACAAATCCCAGCTTCAAACCATAAGCACTGTGATCCTGGGCATCTCATTTAATCTTTTATTGCCTAACATCTCAGAATTGCCAGTCCCTAAACCTTTCAAAACTGTCAGCCCTTCAGGGTGATTTTCTTCTCAGGGTATGTTCTTCATAAAAGCATCACTCATAGTTTCACTGGCTATAGGGTTGCTTCCACTATGATTGTGAGCATTGATAAACTGCACACCACAGGCACTTGTTCCCTTGATCTCTAATGGCAACGCTATATGAAAACCATGTCCCACTCCTAATCTCAGTCTGTCTGTATAGAGACACCTTCCTGGTAGCTTCTAATCTGCATTCACTATCCATGCTATGCTATGTGCAGCTTTGTCCTTCCTTACGGTCTACTCTATCCATGCTTGAGCACTTTACTTTCTCTGAGGCAGCTAATGTGAGTTATCTGCCTATTCTGGGATACATGTACCTTTTTACATACAGTCCTACATTAATACTACAGGCAGCACACCTTCCCGGATGCTATTGGTAAAAGTATCTTGTTTCTATACTCAAAGAGAAGTAACCTCTTCGTAGATTGCTAATGTTGGCCTTCAAAAGCTACTTGTTTATCATTCTGATTAGAGCAAGAATGGAGAGGGTAAGGGGACTTAAAGGGCGTAAACATGCTTATTTTGAATGCTGTAAGGCAGCATCTCAACCTATAGGTAGGGTGCCACCAGATATTCTTGATCACTTTATTCCTTTGGTTTGGTGCAGGGGGCCCCAAAGACGTCCATGCCCAGGGCCCCCAAAATGCTTGAGATGACCCTAGTAGGTACTACTGTTGGATCACTACAATGCCCCTTCTCTGGGCACTCATGGACAACTCCTCAAAAATAAAATAAAAATGTGTATCACACAGGAAAATGCCTTTAGGCAATACTGAATATTCCCATACAGTAACCTCTCATAAGCCAGGGGAAAAGCGCACTTGCTATCAGTAAACAGATGCATTCCTTTATTAAACTCATGGGCAGTACACAAAAGATGTCTTTTTGTCCATGCCCTGTCATCCTTATCAGAATTAATCACTTTTGTTAGTCCACCAGACCCACCAGGTCAGACCAATATATATATATGCCTGTCTTTAAAACTCCACACCTGGGGGCCCAGCTTTAGTCATCCGGCTCCTAAAACTGGAATACCCCACCCACCAGTACTAAAAATGAAAGAATTTCAAATTGCTTTCCTCAACAGGCGGGAAGCATTAATATGCAATCAAGCCCCTTCCTAATTTCCTCATGATAAATAGCTAGGCTGGCTCTAGAAATGCCATCCATGTGCTAATTTTTCTCTTGTTCAAGGTATTCCTGTACTAGCACCATTGCATCCTCTGCACTTGCGCCAAAAAATGCCACTGGGCTATTGTGCGCCTACACGTTTAAATGGCTACCACTGAAAGGTGCCTATTAAAATCACACCGCAGCTGACATATTTTCCTCAAGAGACTGCTAAACCAATGCCACATCTATAAGCCCATTGACTTGTTCTTGGGTGGATGGCCCATGGGAGAGTCTCAACCAAGTCTTTGGCTCACTGCTCTTTTCACAGAGAAGACATTTCCCCACATATCAGTCTTTGTCCTGCCCAGGGACAGTCCAGCACCGAAATGCTGGGCAATTCTCCTCTGAAGAAGAGTACCACAGCAACCCCATACATGTGTTCAACCTTGCTGGGCATCATCAGTGAGGTGAAGCTGCGTCCCTCTAAGAACAGTGAACAAGGGGTCCACGTCTGGATTCCCCTGGTAACTTAGGGTAAGATGCATAGTTACTTGGTATGTAAAACAGAGGGGGGTCTGTGAAACTCTATACCAGCACGAACACAGCCCATTGACTTCCTCTTGGGTGGATGGCCTCTGGGAGAGTCTCAACCAAGTCTTTAGCTCACTGTTCTTTTCACAGAGAAGACATTTCCCCACATATCAATGTTTGTCATGTCCAGGGGCAGTCCAGCACCTAAATGCTGGGCAATTCTCCTCTGAACAAGAGTACCACAGCAACCCCATACACATGTTTCAACCTTGTTGGGCATCATCAGTGAGGTGAAGCTGTGCCCCTCTAAGAACAGTGAGCAAGGGGTCCACGTCTGGTTTCCCCTGGTAACTTAGGGTGAGACCCCAAGTTACTTGGTATGTAAAAAAGAGGGGGGTCTGGGAAACTTTACCAGAACGAACACAGCCAATTGACTTGTTCTTGGGTGGATGGCCCCTGGGAGAGTCTCAAACAAGTCTTTAGCTCACTGTTCTTTTCACAGAGAAGAAATGTCCCCACATATCAGTCTTTGCCCTGCCCACGGGCAGTCCAGCACCGAAATGCTGGGCAATTCTCCTCTGAACAAGAGCACCACAGCAACCCCATACACGTGTTTCAACCTTGTTGGGCACCATCAGTGAGTTGTAGCTGTGCCCCTCTAAGAACAGTGAACAAGGGGTCCACGTCTGGATTCCCCTGGTAACTTAGGGTGAGATCAAAGTTACTTGGTATGTAAAACAGAGGGGGGTCTGGGAAACTCTCTACCAGCACGAATACAGCCCATTGACTTGTTCTTGGGTGGATGGCCCCTGGGAGAGTCTCAACCAATTCTTTAGCTTACTGTTCCTTTCACAGAGAAGAAATGTCCCCACATATCAGTCTTTGTCCTTCCCAGAGGCAGTCCAGCACCGAAATGCTGGGCAATTCTCCTCTGAAGAAGAGTACCACAGCAACCCCATACATGTGTTTCAACCTTGTTGGGCATCCTCGGTGAGGTGAAGCTGCACCCCTCTTAGAACAGTGAGCAAGGGGTCCACATCTGGATTTCCCTGGTAACTTAGGGTGAGACCCAAAGTTACATGGTATGTAAAAAATAGGGGGTAGAGAGACTCCCAGACCCCCCCTTTTGTTTTGCATAAATTAACTTTGGCTTGGACCTCGCACTCACAGCACTTGCAGGGGTTCCCTTCCGCAAGCTTAATTCACATTCTTATGGGGTTCCCTTCCCCTAACTTATCACACTTCTGGTCTCCCTCAGTCGGTCTCGGACCCTTCCTAATGTCGAAGAGTTTTGAATGTGCAAGGCTTTTACTATAGACCTCAGCAGGACCACTTCAACTTTCCCTTCAGCGCACACTCTTGGGTTATTTGCGCCATGTGGCTCTTGGTAGTTCAGTATCATAAACTGAAAAGTTCAACATTCTCCTTGCCACGTCCCCTTTTGCCAGGGTTTATCTTAATCATTATGCATTTTAGAGTTCATTCACATTGACACTTTATAGCAAAACATTTCACAGTTTGTGGAGACTTTTGAGTGCGCTACTTCCTTTCGCTGAACCACTCTGCTACTCTGTATCACTGGCCTTTCTCTGTCGCTGTTTCCTTGAACTAGAAGTTCCACAATGCAAAAGTCACTCGCCACAGTTATCACTTGAAATGTTGCAATCCGGGCTCTCTCCCATTGTGCATGAGAACTCACTGGTTGTCTTCACCTTCTTTCTCATCAGTCTTTGCCTTGATTAGGTTGGGGCCTCTGGTGTCGGTCTTGTTCCTCCCCAACACTTTTGTTCAACTGGAAGAAAACCAGGCAGCCTGCAGGCACCCCTGGCAGGAGAACAAACACAGTTAAATGTAGAGGGTGGGGGAAGGGTAAGTAGCCTCCAATTCCACTGCCTAGCAGACTTTCTCTGGAGCTCCTGCTTTGCTCCACACCCATCTCTCTGCCAGTCAGTCCTGCTCTGAGAAGGATATGTGGTTCTGCCCTCTGCTCTGTGGCTCCCCGTAGCTTTCCTGAATTCAATTAGCAGCCATTCATAAAGAGCTGTGCTTTCTCATGCCCAGCCTTTCTCTCTTAACTTATTTTTTATTTTATTTTTTGCTTTCTAAAGCGCTCACACAGCCCACGGGCATCGAGGCGCTGTTACAGGATTTTTTAGTTGGGTAATTGTTTTTGTCTTAGTTGTGTATTTAGAATGCGCTTAAATACCCCAGGGATCAAACCTGTATTGCTTTGTGTCTTCTTGCTTCCAGGGCGACCATGTTGCCGCTGAGCTACCCTCCCGGGACTCCTCAGGGGTTTCTCTCAGTAGTGCTTGGACGTCTCTTGATTTACGAAAATGAATGTCCTTGGACTTCATCTTCCAGAATGCAACAGTCGCAGTTTTGCTCCCATTTCACCTACTTCCCCAAAATGCATCACAGCGGTTTTGGGAGCTGCATGGTTTTAAAGATGATATCTTTCTGAGGCCACCGTCTTCCCCCTGCCCCTCAGGGGCCTTGGCTTGATTGTCTGGCCCAGGGTTGGAGCTCTGGCTTCAGCACTTCCAGGTAGCCCCAGCTGCCCTTGGTTTGGCTCCCTGGAGTCAGAGCTCCCTCACCATACTGCCCCCTTCCCTGTACTCACAGGTGCAGCGTTGGGGTAGTTTTTCTCCCTCCAGGTCCTCCAGGGTTCTTTCTGCTCTGGCTTTTCCTTCCTGGTAACCGTGCTTCCTCCAGCATCCCCAGCTCACTCAGGGTGTGCCTGTGTGCTCTGTCATTTATACTGTCTGGGAGGCTCAACAGGTTTCAGGTGGGAATGATTGTTAAGGGAGGCCTGACTTTGCCTGGCCTCAATACGGGGACAAAATGGTGACTGCCCATAGGAATCCTTTGTGCATATGTTCCTATGGGTAATCCTCATTGCTCCCTTTTGCTTCTTCCTTGTCCCAGTGGTTTTGGAAAAGAGCAGTCGTGGGGGATTATGGGATCTGTAGTGTTGTCGGGTAATTATGTGAACATTGTGTGAAATGTCAGGTCAAGGAGGATAGATGTATGGTAGTGGATACAAGGGTTTTGATTTCCCATAAGGCTCACACCTTCTTTCCTTTAAGGGAAAGTGCTGGGGTAGGATGGAACTTCATTTAGAATATCCCCTGAAGACTGAGGGGATGTCGGATATGGTTGTGCTGGAAAGGAGGAGGTGTGTACCACATCTCTCCTGAGGGCACTCCTTCTGCAATCCCCATGGACCCCCTGCCCATGCGATCATTCCTTTCTTGTCCACCCCCAGAGTTGGGAACCAGGCACGATGGCCCTTCCCTGGACACTTGAACAAAGGATCTCTGGGGCCTAGAAGTGATAACACCCTCAGGTTTCTCACATTGCGTAGTGGGAGTTGAGCTTTACATTTTCTTCCCTGAGGATCGCAGCTGAAGAGGTTCCGTAGCAGGAAGCGGGAAATTCAAAAGCTTCCCCCACAGAAGTCGGCTTGTGGTGGCAGGTGAGCACCGGAGAGCCGAAGGGGCAAGGAGAGCTCCTTTTCCATCTGGCGAGGGCCACAAAAAGGCAAGATAAACAGTTTGCCGGGCCATGGAGGAAGACAGAAGCTGATGACCTGGAGGCCGTAGGGCAAATAAACACGCACACCAGACCCAGTGAGTTCACTAGAATGTTGTGACACCGCAGTGCTCCGCAAGCGCCTGCTGGCCAAGCATACATGTGTTAAGCACATAATTAATGTTAAGAGACTTAAGTGTCAAAACAGACACAATTTTGAATACCGAACTGATATAAAGCAAACGAATTATTATTTTGCAAACCCAGCTTACTTAAATGGCAGAAGGTGTCAGAATACGAACTTAACAGGAGGACCAGAATAGTGTGGTTGTAACTATGTGGGTCAGAATAATTGCCAGCAACAAGAGTGGACAATAACAAGAGAAACGAGTGCAAACAGCTATTACCAAAGCCCAAAGAGAATAATATCAAGACAAGTTATAAAGAACCAACATTGCCAAAATCAAGGGAGGGCAATTAAGAATCCAAAGGTCTATCAAACCAATTGCCAGTGTGTAAAAGAGGCATTAAGAGGAACAGTTTTTTTTACCCACATTGCCAAAGCCAAGAGTAAGAGAAACACCTTGTCAGCAGTTGGTTAATGTGCAAGTGTGGAAACAAGAATGACTAGGAAGGCTCTCCTTCTGATAGGAGAGATTCAGAAGGAGTGGAGCATAACCTGCATTGCGTGTGGCAATGCGAGGGGTGTAACGAAGGACACCAGTGTGTTTCTTGCCCCCTCAGAGGAAGTAGTCAATCTTTATGTTGTGAAGCAGAAGACATTGCTATGTTGTTGGAAACACCTATTTACCACGGAAGTATTTTTAGTAGTTAGTAGTCTGATCTATCCTGGCAGGGGAGTACACCGGGACAAAAATACCTTGTAGTAGTAGGCCTGGCAGGTGAGTAGGCCAAGTGGAAATCCTTAAAGTACTGTGGTGGGGTGACAAATGTTGAAGAAGAAGTGGCAGAACCACCATTGTATTTTTGTGAACTGTTGCAGAATCATCCTGACAAAGACACAGTTGTAGATTTCAATGAACTATGGGATTATTCTTGTTTCATGAGAAGAAGTTGTATTGAACTCCATATCACGAATGGGAACAGGAGAACATTGTTCAACATTGGGAACTGTTGGTGGAGTTCAAGTTGGAACAAAAAGAACGTTATTGTTGGAACTGTGTTGCGAGACAGTATTTCCTTATCCTTTTTTTTGGTACTATTGTTTGACTCTGGGGAAGAGTAATTCATCCAGGCTATACAGAGAAACGGTTACCAGGGTGTGAACATAACTGTTATTTCTGTTTTATTGGAACAGCCCTATGTTAGGTTTGTTATATGTATAAGTGTGAGGGACAGAGACCTTTTGTTACAGTGTTTCCTTTTTTGATAGACAGGGAAATCCTCGTCAGGGTAAGGACAGTGAGACGTTTATCCAACCTTTTAAGTTAATGAAATGGCATCTTTTGAAAAACCTTCACAAAGTTGTCCACCTCACATTTCTGTGCTCTCACACTACGTAAAAAGTAACATAAATATGTCCAAATGTTTCAAATAAAATCAGTGACGACAGAGAGAAAACAACTAAACTGCACTTCTCCTTATCAGAATGGGGGAACAGGCAGCCATTTTAGATTGAGAAATATGCATGGCTGCAGAAAGATAGGCTAGTTTTCTATATTATACTAGCCCAACCAGTCTATTAAAGCTACGTTAAGGGACAAATCAAAACTGTTACTGGTAGGAGTCCAAATAATTGCAATTTTCTAGGTAACACCCTCAATTGAGTAGAATACTAAACCACTCTCCTTCCTATGCCAGAAGAGAGAGGGGAAAACATATTTGTGGGGAAAATTGGCACCCACTATGAATATAGCACAGGTAGATAGGAGACAAATTACCTTAATATAAGTAGCAGGAGGGATCTTCAGATTTGATTGCAGATAAGTTGGCTCTCTGGTGAAAGAATCCCTTCTGGTCTACCAAGTTGAGGTGGCAACATTTGCATGTGATGGAGATCAAGGGTACATAATGCCAATGTTTAATGTTGCCAGATAGTATATTTATGAAGTTCCTAATTGGTGTGGAGAAGGGCAAATTTGTGGTGTGCTTAGTAGTAGACAACCCCCTTTGAAGCACAGAAGGCAATGAAGGATGCAATGAGGCTTTAAAGAGCAGGCGGATGTGAATGACTGAGTTAAAATAAGACGGGAAAATCTGATATGGTCCTCATCAAAATGTGAAACATCACAGGCAATATTCGGATGGAGGTCCTCCAAGATAGAAAACAGAAGGCAAGTATCCTGGACCAAGACAAAGCTCTTTCAGGACAGCCTACATAAATATTGAATTGGCATAGTGTGCATCCAACCCAATTCTAGGTTTTGAGAATGTGACACAAAGACAATCATTTAGAGTTATGGCCAAATCCCACAGGTATGTGACCAATGGCTAGTACCAAAAGAATGGTTACCCAAGCAAGCTTGCCTAGGTGTGTAACCCAAAGACAGCACTTAAAGTTAGTGAACCAAGATTGTCTCATCAGCCCTCATACCAAGACCTTTCCGTCACCACCTGTGACCAAAGGCCAAATGCCTTTCCAAAGGTCATATCACAAATAACTGTGCAGACCCAATGCATGTATGCCAAGACAATATATTGTAGTCACCATGGCCAGTCCCCAAAGGGATGTGACTTAAGGCCTGCACATTCATAAAGGATCACAGTTCAGTAAATGTGACAGTTTAAGTTTAAGTTGTGCATTGTGTATTTAACAAAAACCATCACACCATAGGTGTTGGGCCACGACTGGAAAGATTATTAGCACTCATAAATGATATTTCTGAATAAAACATTGTGTAGAGTTCAATACTTATCACATACATTTTAAGACCTTCTCACTACATGATCTATTACAATACAAAACAGCCAATCTTAAGCTTCCGTCAAGTAAACCCTCCTTTACCACCAGACACCATGCAGTGGTCTTCTCACTTTTTTGCACTATTGTTTCTCACTGTATATTTATTTTTACGTGACATATATGTCTGTGTGTGACTTCCTCTTGGCCTTACAGTTCCAATCTGTGTTCTTCACTAAGTGTATATGAGTTGGAAGTTTTTTCTCTTTCCATCTCTCTTTTACTCTCCATAGTTCCCCAAACAAGCTACTGTTGTCCATCCTTACTCCTTGTGGCTCTGCCCCTAACTTCTCCTGTTCCAGGGCCCACATTATCTAACATTGGAACAGTATTAAAAATTGAGCAAATGTTAATAACATACGCAAAGGAGCAAGCAGGTTTTGTCACAATCCATATTATCAAAACATGTTTATGCGATGGGAAGCAAGAATCAGAGGGTGTATTGTGCTATTATGTTCTGCATAACATAAAAATAAATGTTTTACCACATTTCCTTTCATGTTCTGCTTCAAACAAAGTAAATAAAATGGTCTGCTTCAATTTTGGCATTGGGACATTTTTATTTATGATAACAATTGGGGCTAAACCGGTTTGCTTCATTTTGTATTATCTAAGTAACAAAATTACTGCAAAATTGTTTTCCTTCATTTCCTGCTCAAAGGCAACGTTTGATAATCTGGGACCTGGTTTCTCTGTCTATCTGATTTTCTGTAGGTGAATAGCCACACATGTATTTTCAATGTAGGTTATCATGCATGCTTGTATTCATTCCTAGTTATCAGCATTTTCAAATGGCACTGCATGTGTACATTCCTACCATCCCGCCTGGCCAATGATTTATCTGCACACAATTGCTTCATGCAACCAGTGGCAGTGCTGTGGGTACCTCTCCCAAAGCCACTTAATATTGACACACATCTTCTTCCGTATTCATCCGCTCCTCATCTTACCCCTGCTTTGCAGTGTGATACGTCCTCCTGATAGCAACCAGAACTGGTGATTCCAGTGAATTGACACCCTTTCCTGTTGCATAGCCTTGCATGGCTTTCAAGTGGTATTCATTTGGAGTCCCTGCTACATCATGGTGCCCCTGTTCCCTCCCTGCTAAACATCTCTTTCAGGCCTCATACCCCTTGAAACCAGTGCTGATGCTGCACAGGCACACCTCCTGCAGTTTGCGTTTACATTGGCATAGGCAGATTTAGGTCATGTTCTTTTTAAATCCATCAAACAGCTGCAACGTTATTTAGCACTTTTATTAGAATATTCATCTGTGCCAACAAGTAAAACAAATATTTCAAACATTTCAAAAGTTGGGATCATTTTACGTTTGTCCATTTTTGTTACACCATGCTTAAAACATTGGAAACATTCTTCATGCTTTTTGTTGTTGTTGAAAATCAAATCTTTATTGACATTTTTGCAGTTTCAATCCGTCAACAATAACACCAACTGATTCAACATAGGAGAGTTACATTTCTCCCTCCCCCCGCCTCCCTGGCCGCCCTCCCCTCTGTATGCAGTTCAACTAAACACCTCTACCACCTTTCCACCATTCAGAGTCTCCTGCGTGTTCACAGGTTTTTTAACTTCCATGGGTGAGTTATCAACGGTATTTTCTTTATGCTTGTAATCAGTATCCATTTAACAAAGCATTTTAAAAGGGTTGAAAAGTTTCAGGTATCCTGAGCAGACTGCATTAGTTTCCGCTTAGTAGGGTATTTAGTGGGATCGAACAATTAAAAGAGTTATTTAGAACTGTTTTGAATATTTCAAAGAAATATTAGAGAAAAACATAAAATACATAATCCTTCCAAAACATAAAATACATAATCCTTTCTTCCATATAATGAAAGCATCATAAAAAAAACATTAAAAATAATCAAGAGAAAACATTATCACAAGCGTTGGGAGAGTACACGTTTTCACTGGCCCTAAAACACATTTTGTTCTAAGCATGCATAATTCATGATATGATAGCTAAACCCAACGTTATAGAAACCTGGTACATCTACAAATTTGCAGACATCATGAATAAGTTTCATATTATTACAATTCATAAATAGTGACATTGCATCCCTAGAAGATCAGGCTTTATTATTAATAAAAGGAGGCGTACGCCATGTACTTCTAAGATCAGTCAATATGGGGCAAATCAACATACAAAGAAGTAGATCTTCCTCAACACCAAGGTGACCCCCAACCAATCATTACAATAATCCTTCTGTATTCAGATGATCCAATCATTCCTATGTCGGCATTCCCGTCTGTCACCTGGAGGAAAAGGACAAATCATTTCAATGAACCGAGGTTAGCAGCTCGACTCATCATATCCTCCTGTTCCATCTGTTGCGTTCTGGTTTTAGGAGCAGGACTAATCGGAGCACTATTAAAAGTTGTGAAATGCCCAAGTCACCATTTGTTCATCAAAGCTATACCTTGCTTTATCCAAGGGAACTCGCCTTATGCCCTCGATGACGCTATTTCTCCCAAATGCCTTTTTTCATATTTGGGCTCTCATATTTACCGAGGTGGGCTTTACAAAAACCTCTAAAAACCTTTGTTCAGCCAAAACTCTGCTGGTATGAGCACCCAATTCTGATCTCAAGGCATCCCCTGAAGTGCAAAGGGGGCACTTTGCATAAGAATTGATTTTTAATAGCATCAAGACACGAACAAACATGGGAGCCCCAAATCTCACTACCATACACGATGGATGTGTACACTTTCGCCTTCATTACCGGTAAGTATTTGTCCAATAGTTTGTTCCCAAAACAATAATAGAATCTTACTAGTCCTCTAAGTCTCGTGGCTGCTCTTTCCATTACCAACCATATATGGGGTAGCCGCGCCCTTTTCTGGTGAACACTAAGCCGATATAGTTATTTGTAATGCTTACTTCAATTTTTACATTATTATCATTCCATGATTCTTTTGGAGCAGCCCTACCAAATACCACTATTTAGTCTTTGATAGGTTCAGCTCCAAACCATGGTCGGCCAGGTATCCATACGCATATTATAGGCTTTGTTGAAGACCCTCTGTGGTTAGGTCGTAGCATCAGCATACATAATTGCACCATATCTAATGCCATGCAGGACAGATGGATTAATTTTGAATGGCGAACTACAGGGATGAAAATCAGCAAGAAACAAAATAAACAGCAAAGGTGCCAGAGGACAGCCCTGCCTCACCCCTTATTTATTCTGTTGCGTGTGCTTTATCCCCAGGGCACGGACAGCAGCTATTGTGTCGATATGCATTAATTGGACCCATTGTATGAACCCGTCTGGGATGCCAAGCCTATGCAATTTATGCAATAGGATCAATGGATCAAGCCAATCAAAGGCCTTCGCAAGGTTCAAAAAGTCCACATTCACTCTTCCCCCTCTACACTTGAAATACTTTCCAATAATGTTATTTAATACAAAGCAGTGGTGAATCATGCACAAGTTCTTTCTAAAGTAGCCTTTAGGTTTGCAGGAGATATCCAGCAGGGGGATTTCTTGGTTAACAGTGGGGATCGCTCTTGGAACCTTTTTAAAAAGAGTGACAATAATACAGTCCTTCCAAGACACAGGCAGTCCCTATTCACAAGCAACGGAATTAACCCTATCTAAAATAGGTAACCATCATTCAATAAGCCATTTAAATCCTTGGGGTCTCACCATCATAGACCATCAGTGCCTGACGCCTTCCACTCTTTCACAGACATCAAAGACACGTAAAGGTCTTCAGTAAAAACAATGGGCCTCATTCCGAGGTGGGCGGTAAGGGATACTGGGCACCGGTAAGGAGACCGGTGCCAGTAATCCCTTACCGCCCTATTCCACGGTCCCTTGGCGGGGACCGTAAGGAACGTGTGGTCTGACCACGAGTCCCTTACGGGTCCCGCTAAGGGACCAGGGTGCTAATATTGGGCTTGCAAGTCGCGAGCCCCTTATTAGCACCCTCCCCATTCCCTTTGAGCCCTATGTGGGCTCAGATGGGAATGGGGAATGGTTTGTTCAATGGGGACTTACCGGTCCCACCAGGGTCGGACTACACCGGTAAGTCCTCATTGAACAACACCGGTGCCGGACCCGTTATTGGAGGCAGTCATGGTGCAAATAGCGCCATGACTACCACCAATCTCGGAATGAGGCCCAGTGTCTTCTTCTGCCTTATTGCATCCCTATATGGTAGATCTATCATTTGATTCCTCATTGAATAACATATTTTTCCCAGGTCCATGCTGAAATAACACCTTAATGGCCTTTGGCGCTCACATCGAAGCCCTTGGCCACTGGTTTCCAGAAAGCCCTCAGATTGTTTTCATGAACTGTTTTATCAAGCAACTTCCATTGCTTTAATAAATGAGTTTTACTAGCTATGGAGTAAACTTTTATAAGCCAATTTTAAATCATGAAGCTCATCCACCTTTAACTTTTTTGATTAGATGTTCAACACGCTAGATCAAACCAGGGAACCTCATCTCGTTTTATCTGCTGCACTCAGTGAGTATTAGCTTGATTATTGATACGTTTTCTATATAGCCTGTAAATGAAATGCTCAAATGCCAAAACTATTAGTTGCGAGGGACGCCCATCTGTGCACATGCATATCTGTGGGGGAGTGATTTCTTCATCAAGTAAAGCCTTGTCCAGTAACTCCTTGACTAGACTTGCCATCGGCAAACAGTTAAATGCCCCTGTTATTTCTTTCCTTATTGAACCGCCTGTTATTGGAGAGACCCATATTATCGGCAGTGGGTTATGATCCTTTTCAACATGGCTAGTACTGAAAATGTGACTCTTTATTAAAAGCCAAATACACCACACAATAAGCAATCCTTGAGTTCCTAGAACCGGAATTAAATGTAAATTTAGTGGGAATATCACCTTTAAATTTGCCATTTAATTTGACCAGACAGAATTGCTGCGTAAAACTCTTTATTAAGTGATCCCTTGCATCCTGTTTTATCTGTGGCACACTCTGTAAGTAGCTGCAGTGGTACATGTGAAATACAAGCATAGACACTATGGCCCTCATTACAACTCAGGCGTTAAGGGTTAACGCCACCGTTAACCCTTAACGCCTGATTCTGATTTTAACGCCTGCTTTTAGCAGGCGTTAAAATCCATGGCGCTAACCCGCCATGGTGCTAATTACGCCGCCGTAAATTACGGCGGCGTAATTAGCGCCTTCCCCACTCCCATTATGCCCTATGGGGCAAAAATGGGAATGGGGAAGGGAAAATGGGAAATGGGGATTTACCGCCTCACTCACCTTCGAATGGGGCGGTAAATCCGCCATCCACCATGGTGTAAACGGAGTTTACACCATGGTGGTAAAGTTGGTGCACTTAGCACCACGTTCGTAATGACCTCCTATCTGTTGCATGTCTAGATAATCCCTGTTTCATAGATATTATTGGGCCTCTAAGAGAACGTTGCAGGGCTGATCTTGTCTGTAAAGGCTCTTGGCTCTTCTGGTATAAAGTAATACAATTAGTTAATTCTCTCGTGTAGTTTGTCTGCGCAGCTATACTATCAGGTGTCATTCATGATGAGAAGATGAAGTTTGAGAAGGAAGCTATTTTGTTTAATTATTTTTCTAAACAATGTCCCCTAAAACAATGGTTAGTGAAAGGTAATATGGTTGCGATATCAATGATCCCTAGGGACTGTCAATGCCCTGTAGCAGTTAGAATGGAAGAAGGTCAGTAGGTATGTAAACAAGTATATGAAGAGATGCCTCACCCAATGGCTCATTTGGTGCACAAATATAATTCCTAAAACAACATTGGAACCCATTCTTGTAACCTAGTGTCAACACACATGCAAATGGACTGGACTTCATACAAACCTTGTGGTGAAAAAGAGATATTCTACAATCTTTGAGTAGACTTTTTAGAACTATGTAACTGCTCATTTTCCAGTTTCCCGAAAACCATGGTTGTACTGTTGCATGTTCTAGATCTGGTATTGTCAGATTGAACCTTCCCACATTGCATTGTAATTACTACAGCAGTCTGTATTGTATTGTATTGCATTGTATTGTATTGTATTGTATTGTATTGTATTAGAACTTGATAAAGTGGCAACAAGACCAAAAAAGGCATTGAGGCGCTGAGCAAGCGAGAGATGGAGGACATTAAAGGGAACTAAAATAGAAAGGTTTTCAAACGTTTGCGAAAGGAAAGGAAATGGGGAATGTTACGAATTTCAGGCAGGAGAGCATTCCATAGGGTAGGACCGAGCACAGAAAAAGCCTTCCTTATACTATTTGATTTACACATGCTGTTGAAAGATTTGTCCTGAACGTGGGTGGGTGTCTTAAAGTAAGGAGGATATATCTAGACGCCATTGTATGATTTTCAAGATAAGTGCATTGTATCCGTATTATTGATGTTGTTATTTGCAGTGCTACTGAGCAACAGAAAAGGGTTATTAGTTATGGATGTTATACCTTTTCTCTTCTTTTTATGACGTCATTTTAAAACTGTGTTGAGTGGAATGGAATTCTGCTTGAACATTGATGCTACTGACCTCACTGGAATAGTTTTTCTAGACTATTGTATTAGCCTCATTCATAATTCAGACATGGAAACTCAAAACATGTATGATGCTGTTATTGTAGGTATGAAAAGAACAATGAAATACAATATAAACATCATAAAGACATTTAGATTTTTGGACTTAACTAAAAAGAACCAATTGATAAGTAATGTGTAGACCAGATATAAAAAAATAGGTAAAATCTCATAGACATTCCATTAAAAATTCAGAATGGCAACTCATATTCAATGCATTATGACACAGCGATAAGACATTCTGGCAAATATACCAAAAACACACTAGCTGTTACAATGATAGTGTGAGACTATTATTGTTAATTTCTCAATACAATTGTAACCAAACAGTTGTAGAAGCAAATACGATCTCACCTTGGCAGACAGCTGAATATCCGATGGAAGAGTCAATGCCGTAAGTGAAAGCTCCCCCAACCGACCTGTCCCTCCCTACCCAAAGGTAAAAGCCCGGGAGGAAAGGACACGACCGTCAGGAAAACCATCTGGGGAAGAAAACCCTGGATGAGTCTGAGTACTGTTGAGTGGATAGCCGTGCCGATGATTCTCACCAACGTCTGGGATGGTACTGGATGCGGGAAGGCTTCCTCTAGTAACAGAGAAACAAAGGGTTTTTTCTTAAGAGCGACAGGAAAAATAGGGCTAAATAATAATGTAATTAGGAAAGGAGTCCCTCACCTTCAAGTGCAGCATTACTTAAGAATCTTGGGGTTATTACCAGCGTCCCTGAACTGGAGTCACTAGGAAACAGGATCCCTGAAACGGACCTACGGTAAGTGAGGATGACTTGTGGGATAAGTAATTCCCTAATGATCGAAGGAAGGAAGGAACTCTAGCTGATATAAGGAGAGAAGTGATACCTGGAGGGATGAAGCTGAACTAGCGGAAATAAAGGGAACGCAGTAATCTGAAGTGAGCAGTCAAGGAGCTTGGGCGAACGGGAGAACCTGCAGATGGAACCTAAACAGAACAGAAGCACAGAGTTAGAGATGAAAGGTAGGAAGACAGGTCTGGGAAGGAGTTTTAACTCTATGAGCACCTAGAAGCAAACTCAAGGAGCGCCTGCAACAAAAGTAGCGACACGAAGGAAACCGGATCTCGGTTCCATATAAGGAATCACGTGAGCGATCCCCGGTGTCTCTGGCAGACGTGCAGAGACTGAACCGTTGCTCTCCGCCCAGGTAGTACAGTGGTCCTCCATCTTGGATGTGCTCAATCTGATCAATCCGCATAAGCGGCTATGGTGCCAAAGGGACCAACGGCCAAAATGTGTAACACTAGCTGTCTCTCAAAAAATGAGATCAATACTGTTTCTGAGTCTGTTTGGGAACACTATATTAGGTCCCTATATTATGTTGAGATCCCCATGATCACCGATATTCAACAGAATATGAAGACTGATTCCATATATAATTAAACCAAGGGTGTATATGACATCCATAATGTCATTCTAATGGTTAAACCATCTAAGTCCTCTGGCTCGAATGGCAGAGTAAAAACATTGTTATTAACAAGGAACCCCATCTTTGGTCAGTACTTCTATATACTCTCTTCTCCAAAGTTTCCCAAATGGGTAGAATCCTGAATCCTGAAGTTAATTCATACTCTTAGCAGTGCTTAAAAGGGGACTCTGGGATGACCCATTGAAGTATCAGTTCCTGCCCATGGTAGACTCATCCTGTAACATTTTCTGCAATATTTTACTGCAGGATCTATGACTATGGGTCAGCCAGAAAAATGTACGGCAGACTCAACAAATTTGTTTCTGCAGTGTCATGAGTACTCTACTCAATATATGGACACTCCAGTTTTTGATACATAAAACCATAGACACTCCTGGTTCTAATTTGTATCTAGCATTCATTATTTCTACACATTATGGCTTAAACTATGAAAATGTGAGTGACAACCGGCCTTACAGAATCTAATTAAAGAGATGTACCAATTTATATTGGTCTCTAGTAGACTTAATGACTCCGGCACAGTTTCGGATTATGGTATTAAATAGGGATGTGTTTTAGCACTAGTACTTTATAATCTTGATGTGGTGGATCTACATGAGTCTCTAATAGATTCTAAGAACTTCCCACCCGCATTGACTAGCAAAGTATTGCTTGGCTATCTTATGTGCATGATACAGGCATTTTGGGTAGAACCCTGATTGGCCTACATAGGTCTTTACTGGCTTTATCTAATTACTCCAACGCTAACAATCTCCATATATATCACTGTAAGACCAAGATACTGATCATCAGGAAATCCTGTTAGAACAATCTAGAGTGGACAATTTGACACCTCACTCATTGAAGTTGTTGATAGTTACATGTACTTAGGCATTTCTATGCTTAGTCAAAAACATCTGGAAAATGATATTGTACCAAAGGGTTTGAAGAAATTCAGAGTGATCAAGAACATCATTCATAATAAAGTTTTTTTTTTCTATTGAAGGGATGATTATAATATATGAGGCAAGTATCATATCTGGTATGATGTCTGGTCTAGAAAGCTATTCAGAGAAACAAGTTAGCTGGTTTAACAATTAAGAATGAAAACTATGGTGACCAGTGTTAGGCCTTTCGAGTTCTGTACCCATTCAGGCTATAACAAGTGTACTAGGCATGGCATCTTTACTTACATTATGGAAGATCAAACAAAGTGATTTATATTGGAAAATCAGGGTGGATTATGGTAACTGTAAATCATTGCAAAGCCTTTTTTCAGGTATGCAGTGATTTGGTCCAATAGAAAACAACAAATACAATTTTACCTAATAAAAAAGGCCTACTACCAAAATATCCAATTACAGGAAAATAGATTTATTGGTCTGGTAATGGGAATAGTGGTTTTGGTGGTGGGGGAAAAGTATTACAAAAAAGAGGAATTTGGCGGGTGGGGTGCCTCCCCAAACAATGAAAACAAAATTCGATATTTTGGTATTAGGCGTTTTTATTAGGTCAAAATTGATCAGTTGTTTTGTAATTCGATCAAATCACGTGTAACCCTTTTTTCTAGCTTAGCCAGAAATTATAATGATACAAATAATACATTGAGCGAATTCATACAATCGATACGTTTTTTAAAAGGATATACATTAGTCTGAAAAAAAGACAAGGCATCATGGTCTTGTCAGGAAAGAAAGCAAAATGAAACGCTTGTATTGGGACTGTATTTACAAGTTAGAACATCGTGCTACGAAGAAAATCTACCATGAATGTGTTAGGCAAGGCTTTCTACACTTAACACCATTTAATTTTGTCTTCAAGATTCTGTATGCAATTAAAATGTAATGCATTGCAGACTTTGATGATCAGTGGATCCTGAAAAATAATTTCCCTTGAATCTAGAATTCAATCTCGCCGGACCGAGTGCTGGGAACAGTAGCTAAATTTGCCTATATCCTGACAGGTCTACAGCCAGGATACTAAAGAACTCAGAATGAGGGCCCATGTGTTTCCTTAGGCACGTTAACACAGCTCTCTTTCTCAAATTATCAAACCAAGTAAGATAATTTCCTATCCATACCTGTGTTTTGTGCACAAAATAATGTTGTACACTATGCTTCCTTGCTTCTTTGGATGCTCTAATTCACATCCTAAATAAGAAGAACTCTTGTACAATCATCCTACAAATTCTCACTATTTGTCCCCACTGATTTACAATAAAACTCCTCAAAGCCCAGGTTTCTTAGTTCACATTTAATATAATCAGTTCTTTCGCAACTGAAACAGATGTTTGAATTCATAACGTCCTCTACTACCAATTGGGACATGGTAAGAAGTTTATTCTTTCATAATCAAGCCCAGTATATTAAAGGCTGGACTCCTATAAAAAATTCTCAATATAGTTCAGGCCATACTCAGCATGCAAAGGTCAGAAAAGCTTCGTTTTTTTTACTGTGAAGAATGGCTGGTATCACCCAGTACAGCCCAACAATGAAGGTGTTATTTCCTAAGTAGCACAAAGTACAGGACACTGTAAGGTTTATTCCTCATCCTAACAGCTTCGAGGAAAAGCAGGCCATATCCACACGGCTTTGCGCTGCCACTCCGCAGCGCTGCAGTTCTAAAAACAAAATGGTGATCAGGCTTGGTGCTTTGTTTACAATATTTACTTCACAGGTATGCTTCAATGATTCATTTTTATGTTTTTATTATTTATTTTTTGTTTAACCGTGTTTTTAAATGGCATTTCAGGATTCAGTAACTGTTAAATGTATCCCTCTTCACTGCCTCTTAATCAGTGCGTCTAAAATTTCAGATGCATAGTCCCTGTCTGCAACTCTGCTACCGATATGAAAAAAAATATCCTTTCTCCTTTGTGCTGTCAATCTGAAACCTTACACTGAACATTTTAGCAGCATCATTGACACTATGAATAAAACAAAAAAATAAGATCATTTTTCATTTCATGCAGTGTTAGTAATAATGCTGGCAATTATAAATCAATATAAAATGTCAAATTGAACTATAACATTAAAATGGTTCACTGCAGAGGCCTGAAGCTTTGCTGACTGTGACAGAATCCTGTTCTGACTAGAAGAAGTATAAGGGGAAGCAATAGCTGCTATGAAGTTTGCCCAAACTTGTACCACAGCTCAGAGGGGGTTTGGTCATGTATGTTCAACAGAGGAAAATCGATAGTATATCTCCTTAACCCTGTGATTGGTAATTTGGACTGGTTGCAAGCAAGACTCCCAAGAGATGTGGCTCAGCAGGAAAGGAAGCGTCCAAAAGAGAGCAAAACATTTAGTACTAAATATAAGTCATGTCGAAGAAAGGCTCTATTAAAAATAACCATATTCACTATGCACATATAGGCAGTAAATGCACCAATCATCCACACTGGAAAGGAAACACTTACAGCTGATTATATACTACCTATGTAGGCAGACAAACTGGGAATTGTACTGCAGTAGGGTAATCAGCCAGTCAATGTATGTTTACTCAGAATACGCACTGAATTCCACGAAACAACAACAAACACGTTTAAAATACAAATCACAGATAAAAGAATAAAAACCTCATACAAAACAGATGAGGATGAGGGTCAATCTACGTAATGAGCAATCCATCATTTATGGCATGACCGGATCCTGAAGGCGTGACGCGGGATGGAGAGTAAGGCCCACCCAACTACTGGTGTTTCAGCCTACTGTAATTAATAGAGGGACGGCCGACATTGTGAGAATCCTTCCCCCCTTAAACTCTGGAAGAAGGTTTCCCGTCTTATGTGCAAATATGCAGGACAAAAGAAAAGAAGATGAATTAGGTCTTCCAACTCTGCAGAGCACATCATACATTTTTGATGGACGGGAAAATCAGACCATATTGCAAGTGCAATTCCCAGATGGAAACAATTAAAATGTGCCCTTGTAATAAGGCATATGCCAGACGTAGGAGTGCTCCATAACAGATATTGGGGGTCATTCTGAGTTTGGAGGCAGCCCTGGTGCCTCCAAACTCGGGTCTGAGTCCGGGTAGTCGGAATGGGGACTTACCGGGACATTCCGACATATGCAGACTCGGTAAGTCCCCATTTCGAAAACCATTCCCCATTCCCATTTGAGCCCCCACAGGGCTCAATGGGAATGGGGAAGGAGCTAATAATGGGCCCATTTTTAGCTCCATGGTCCCTTAACGGGTCCCGCTAAGGGCGGCTGGTAAAACCAGCCGGCCCTAGTGGGACCCGCTAAGGGACTTCAGAATGCGGCGGTGGGGGGTTAACGGCACCGGCATTCTTACCATTGCCGTTAACCCCCTACCGCCATACTTGGAATGACCCCCATTCTTGAATTTTGTCTGAGACAAAAATCATATGTGTACGGTTAAAGGGTTTAACCAATTCTGAGGTCTCCCTGCTGTCATGAATAACATATTTCAAATGAGAAAGTAGGCCTTATGTTGAAATGTTGCCAAAAAATGGTACATTTTAAAATATGAGCCATCATTAATTTGCAACAATGTTTTTTGACATATTGGAGTCAAGGAATATTGGCTGCACTTCTTTTGCAAATGGTGTTGGTGATCAAACATTGCATCAGACGTGCTTTAGGGTTATACTGAAATCTTAGCCGATGTGACAGAGGATCTAGTTCTAGCTCATCCTCTAGAACATCCATACGCAACTCCAAATGAACAGCGCAATTCAGGGCTCTAAAAATGATTCACAACCGTTTGGAGCGTTGTCAGATTTGAAAAACCCCATAATGAAGCACCATACTTTGCAATTGCCTTTGTTTTGTCTACATATACCTTTTTGACTAAGCTATGCGGCTTGGCTTTACAAAGTGTCAGAAAAAAGTTGATTCCACCCAACAACTGCTGCATTCTGGAGGTCTGTCTGTCTATTTGTGGTTTAGCCCCTAGATGTCTCGAAAATCGAAACCCCAAATACTCAAATTCAAAGACCTTGGGGATACTGCACAAGTTGCTCAACTTTTTTGTGATTTTTTTCACCCTGATTTCCTGTGAGCAAACCATAACTGCAGGCTTTGCTGAATACACTTGTAGGTCTACGGAGTTCACGAATGCAGTACAATTGCTCTTATTAAGTTGTAATGCTATTGGTGTTGGGGCAAGCAAAACAGTTTTGTCCACCTAGACCAACACTGGAAAAGACATAAACCCTATTCTCAGGAAGTCAGTGTTGAAACCCATCATCACATCAAGCAGCCCATTGATATATAGAGAAACAATAGAGGGGCCAGCACACACCCTTGTACCACACCCAACTCAAATGAAATGTAGTGCAAGCAGTGTCCGCTTCTCCCACTCCTAACACATGTCTTGTTTGCATTAACATGACAAGTATATCTATATCAGTCTATTGACCTGAGCACAAGCCACATTCTGGTTCTGTTGACTGTCAAAAGCAGTGCTCAGGTCCATGAAAGATAAATGCATTGGTTCTCCCTTGACAAACAAGCAGTGTGATATTAAGTAAAGGTTTAAAGCCTGCTCATGGGTCCCCAGGTCTGCTCGAAATCTCAGCTGTATATCTGTAAGGATATTGTTTTCCTCAACCCACTTTTCTAGTTTCTTTAGTAGGCATCTTCCAAAAATGTTAAAGTTGGTATCTAGGAGGCAGTTAGATCTAAATACCCTTGAGCTACCCCAATTGCTTTTTTTAAATATCAGCAAAATGACAGCTTATTTCCATGAGTCAGGGATTCTTCCCATTTTCAGGATAGCATTATAGACCATGGTAAGTAGAGGTCCCCAGATTTCAATCAAGTCTTGGAAGAGATCAGCTGGGATCCCGTCAGTAACTGGGCACCGTTTACGGGCCTGTTTCTTAATGGAGTCTGTGACCTCAAGTAGGGAAAGTTTCAATACAAATTGGTTAATCTGATGTGTAGCTTTAGGAAGATTTCCCGTCAGATTAGATAAATTGCTGTCAGGATTTGATAGTTCCCTACCCTAATGCAAATCTGCAAAGTGCTCAATCCAGTCCTGGTCTAGTACATTTACTTCCAGCCTGTAATCATTTTACTGTATAGTGATCAATTGGCCACTATATCCCAACTTGCAGACAAAATCCAAACAGCAGATTTGAATTAAGACAGTGCAGTAAGGAAAGAACCAGAAGACAGGATTTCTCAGTCTACGCTCCCAGACGCTGGAACTGCCTCTCTGTTAACCCTTTAATTGCCATGGGTTTTCCCCCCCAGTGCCAAGGCCTTTTTTGGTGATTTCGGTATGTGGCCATTCAAATCCTTGTAACTTTTTTGTTACATGATATATCTTGGCAAAATTTGGCTCCTTTTTTCCCACATGTAGGTGGTCGTAACGCCACCCAGGAACCCTAGGTTGCTGTAGGGAGGTGAGAGAAAATAAGCAAAAAGGGCGAAAATGTTGGGTTTTTTCAACAAATACAAATAATATGATGTACAAAGAAGCCTGTGGTTTTTTCCTTGTAAGAGCTAGGAACAAATGGTTTGCTGTGCTGCTGAATTTCCCAATTTCCTGGCTTTCAAGAACAGGTTGAGTAGAAACTAAAAAAAATTATTTTGATGTGGTTATCAACAGTTTTGTGAGAGGTAGGAGATTTTGGCCATTTTTGCCAATTGGACATGCATGGACGGAATGGAAGAAAAGGGTAGGAAAGCCGAATTGGAGGACAGAAAGGCATATATTTCTGAAAAGTAGACAAAATTCCAAGTTTAGGAAGGGGTGATTTGCGTAGGTTGGGCAACAACTAGGTAGGGGAAAATGCCATAGACTGGGGGAAAAGCGGGAAAATGACCGAAAAAAAGGTATGTGTTGGACATGGTTGGCTTGGTATGGCAATGGCTTCTATGAATTTTGAGAAAAGTAATGCTCCGCTACATTCCCCCGAATCTTACAGTTAGGAAAGCACACATTTTTTGTAGTGTTTTACAAAACAAGCAATACCACAAGCCAAACACTGAGCCATGGTACACAGGAGTTTTATGTTCACGGTCTGAACAGACGCACTTATCATGTGTAAATCAGGAAAACCAATGTGGTGAGGAACAGCAAGCATCCATTTTTTGAAGGAGCACAGGAAGACCTTTTCAAGGGTAGGTGACTTGTGCAGGTTACAAAAGTGTATGGTGCCTAAAGCAGCCATTAAATGTAGGTCACATTTGGGAAATGAAAGGGTTGTGTGACAAAGGGCACCAGCAAATGGGCCAAAACGTTATGAAAACCACAGAAACACAACAATTGTTATACCATCCTGCGTTCCCACAGGTGTCCCAATGAAAACAGTACCTCATATGTTTGGGTGCACCTACCTGGGCGCCAATGGGAAAGCCTAAAACACAAGTAACCCCAAATATGTTTTCACACCTGAATTTCACCCTTTCTCCAGACAAGCGCAACATACAGATATGGGCCTCGGGTGTGCAAGCCACCAAGGAAACCAGGGAACCCCATGCATTTCCGAAAAGAGGATACCCATGGAAATCTGCAGACGTATGATTTGCGCAAATCGGCCCAGAATTTATTACCCAGACACCTCCGCAAAGTCCAAAATGTGGAAAAGAAATGCATTTTCCGCACATTTCACTCGGCGCACCCATCGAAACACACCGCCAACAACACATGGCCTACCGTCCCGCGTTCCCACAGGTGTCCCAATGAAAACGGTACCTCACATGTGTGGGTGCACTTACCTGGGCGCCAAGGGGAAAGCCTAAAACACAGGTAACCCCAAGTCTGTTTCGACACTTGAATTTGACACTTTCTCCAGACAAGCACAACATACAGATATGGGCCTCGGGTGTCCAAGCCACCAAGGAAAACAGGGAACCCCGTGCATTTCCAAAAAGAAGACACCCGTGGGAATTCACAGAGGTATGATTTGGGCAAATCGGCCCAGAATTTATTACCCAGACATCCCGCAAAGTCCGAAATGTGGGGAAAAAAAAACATTGTCCGCATATATCACTCGGGGCATCCATCGAAACACACCGCCAACAACACATGGCCTACCGTCCCGCGTTCCCACAGGTGTACCGATGAAAACGGTACCTCACATGTGTGGGTGCACCTACCTGGGCGCCAAGGGGAAAGCCTAAAACACAGGTAACCCCAAGTCTGTGTCGACAACTGAATTTGACACTTACTCCAGACAAGTACAACATACAGATAGGGGCCTCGGGTGTCCAAGCCACCAAGGAAAACAGGGAACCCCATGCATTTCCAAAAAGAGGACACCCGTGGGAATCCGCAGAGGTATGATTTGTGCAAATCGGCCCCAAATTTATTACCCAGACACCCCGCAAAGTCCGAAATGTGGGGAAAAAAATGCATTTTCCGCACATTTCACTCGGCGCACCCATCGAAACACGTCGCCAACAACACATGGCCTACCGTCCCGTGTTCGCACAGGTGTCCCGATGAAAACAGTACCTCACATGTGTGTGTGCACCTACCTGGGCGCCAAGGGGAAAGCCTAAAACACAGGTAACCCCAAGTCTGTTTCGACACCAGAATTTGACACTTTCTCCAGACAAGCACAACATACAGATAAGGCCTCGGGTGTCCAAGCCACCTCGAAAACAGGGAACCCTATGCATTTCTGAAAAGAGGGCACGTGTGGGAATCCGCAGAGGTATGATTTGCACAAATCGGCCCAGAATGTATTACACAGACACCCCTCCAAAGTCTGAAATGTGGGGAAAAAAAGGCATTTTCCGCACATTTCACTCGGCGCACCCATAGAAACACACCATCAACAACACATGGCCTACCGTCCCGCGTTTGCACAGGTGTCCCGATGAAAACAGTACCTCACATGTGTGGGTGCACCTACCTGGGTGCCAAGGGGAAAGCCTAAAACACAGGTAACCAGAAGTCTGTTTCGACACCTGAATTTGACAATTTCTCCAGACAAGCATAAAATACAGATATGGGCCTCGGGTGTCCAAGCCACCAAGGAAAACAGGGAGCCCCATGCATTTCCAAAAAGAGGACTTCCGTGGGAATCCGCAGAGGTATGATTTGTGCAAATCGGCCCAGAATTTATTACCCAGACACCCCTGCAAAGTCCGAAATGTGGGGAAAAACGCATTTTCCGCACATTTCACTCGGCGCACCCATCGAAACACGCTGCCAACAACACATGGCCTACCGTCCCGCGTTCCCACAGGTGTCCCGATGAAAACACAGTACCTCACATGTGTGGGTGCACCTACCTGGGCGCCAAGGGGAAAGCCTAAAACACATGTAACCCCAAGTCTGTTTTGACACCTGAATTTGACACTTTCTCCAGACAAGCACAACATACAGATATGGGCCTCGGGTGTCCAAGCCACCAGGGAAAACAGGGAACCCCATGCATTTCTGAAAAGAGGACACGTGTGGGAATCCGCAGAGGTATGATTTGTGCAAATCGGCCCAGAATGTATTACCCAGACACCCCTGGAAAGTCCAAAATGTGGGTAAAAAACGCATTTTCCACACATTTCACTCGGCGCACCCACCCATAGAAACACACCATCAACAACACATGGCCTACCGCTCTGCGTTCCCACACGTGTCCCAATGAAAATGGTACCTCACATGTGTGGGTGCACCTACCTGGGTGCCAAGGGGAAAGCCTAAACCACAGGTAACCCCAAGTCTGTTTCGACACCTGAATTTGACACTTTCTCCAGACAAGCACAAGATACAGATATGGGCCTCGGGTGTCCAAGCTACCAAGGAAAACAGGGAACCCCATGCATTTCCGAAAAGAGAACACCCGTGGGTGTCCGCAGAGGTATGATTTGCGCAAATCGGCCCAGGATTTATTACCCAGACACCCCTGCAAAGTCTGAAATGTGGGAAAACAAATGCATTTTCCGCATATTTCACTCGGCTCACCCATCGAAACACGCCGCCAACAACACATGGCCAATCGTCCCGCGTTCCCACAGGTGTCCCGATGAAACCGGTACCTCACATGTGTGGGTGCACCTACCTGGGCCCCAAGGGGAAAGCCTAAAACACAGGTAACCCCAAGTCTGTTTTCACAGCTAAATTTCACACTCTCACATCATACAGATATGGGCCTCGGGGTGTCCAAGCCACCAAGGAAAACAGGGAACCCCATGCATTTCCAAAAGGAGGACACCCGTGGGAATCCACAGAGGTATGATTTGCGCAAATCGGCCCAGAATTTATTACCCAGACACCCCCGCAAAGTCCGAAATGTGGGGAAAAAACGCATTTTCCGCACATTTCACTCGGCGCACCCATCGAAACACGCCGCCAACAACACATGGCCTACCGTCCCGCGTTCCCACAGGTGTCCCGATGAAAACAGTACCTCACATGTGTGGGTGCACCCACCTGGCAGCCAAGGGGAAAGCCTAAAACGCATGTAACCCCAAGTCTGTTTTGACACCTGAATTTGACACTTTCTCCAGACAAGCACAACATACAGATATGGGCCTCGGGTGTCCAAGCCACCAGGGAAAACAGGGAACCCCATGCATTTCCAAAAAGAGGACACACGTGGAAATCCGCAGAGGTATGATTTGCGCAAATCGGCCCAGAATGTATTACCCAGACACCCCTGCAAAGTCCGAAATTTGGGAAAAAAATGCATTTTCCGCACATTTCACTCAGCTGACCCATAGAAACACACCATCAACAACACATGGCCTACCGTTCTGCGTTCCCACACGTGTCCCAATGAAAATGGTACCTCACATGTGTGGGTGCACCTACATGGGTGCCAATGGGAAAGCCTAAACCACAGGTAACCCCAAGTCTGTTTCGACACCTGAATTTGACACTTTCTCCAGACAAGCACAGCATACAGATATGGGCCTCGGGTGTACAAGCCACCAAGGAAACCAGGGAACCCCATGCATTTCCGAAAATAGGACACCTGTAGGAATCCACAGAGGTATGATTTGCAAGAATGGGCCCCGAATGTATTACCCAGACACCCCCGCAAATTCTGAAATGTGGTAAAAAAAACGCATTTTTCGCACATTTCACTCAGCGCACCCATCTAAACACGCCACCAACAACACATGGCCTACTGTCACGCATTCCCACAGGTGTCCCGATGAAAACGGTACCTCACATGTGTGGGTGCACCTACCTGGGTGCCAAGGGGAAAGCCTTAAACACAGGTAACCCCAAGTCTGTTTCGACACCTGAATTTGACACTTTCTCCAGACAAGCACAAGATACAGATATGGGCCTCGGGTGTCCAAGCTACCAAGGAAAACAGGGTACCCCATGCATTTCCGAAAAGAGAACACCCGTGGGTGTCCACAGAGGTATGATTTGCGCAAATCGACCCAGAATTTATTACCCAGACACCCCTGCAAAGTCCGAAATGTGGGGGGAAAAAAACATTTTACACACATTTCACTCGGCTCACCCATCGAAACACGCTGCCAACACCACATGGCCTACCGTCCCACGATCCCACTGGTACCCCAATGAAAATGGTACCTCACATGTGTGGGCGCACCTACCTGGGCGCCAAGGGGAAAGCCTAAAACACAGGTAACCCCAAGTCTGTTTTCACACCTGAATTTCATGCTCTCACATCATACAGATATGGGCCCCAGGGTGTCCAAGCCACCAAGGAAAACAGGGAACGCCATGCATTTCCGAAAAGAGGACACCCGTGGGAATCCTCAGAGGTATGATTTGCGCAAATCGGCCCAGAATTTATTACCCAGACACCCCTGTAAATTCCGATGTGGGAAAAAAAACGCATTTTCCGCACATTTCACTCGGTGCACACATCGAACCACGCAGCCAACAACACATGGTCTACCGTCCCACGTTCCCACAGGTGTCCTGATGAAAACAGTACCTCACATGTTTTGGTGCACCTACCTGGGCGCCAAGGGGAAAGCCTAAAACACAGGTAACCCCAAGTCTGTGTCGACAACTGAATTTGACACTTACTCCAGACAAGTACAACATACAGATATGGGCCTCGGGTGTCCAAGCCACCAAGGAAAACAGGGAACCCCATGCATTTCCAAAAAGAGGACACCCGTGGGAATCCGCAGAGGTATGATTTGTGCAAATCGGCCCCAAATTTATTACCCAGACACCCCGCAAAGTCCGAAATGTGGGGAAAAAAATGCATTTTCCGCACATTTCACTCGGCGCACCCATCGAAACACGTCGCCAACAACACATGGCCTACCGTCCCGTGTTCGCACAGGTGTCCTGATGAAAACAGTACCTCACATGTGTGTGTGCACCTACCTGGGCGCCAAGGGGAAAGCCTAAAACACAGGTAACCCCAAGTCTGTTTCGACACCAGAATTTGACACTTTCTCCAGACAAGCACAACATACAGATAAGGCCTCGGGTGTCCAAGCCACCTCGAAAACAGGGAACCCTATGCATTTCTGAAAAGAGGGCACGTGTGGGAATCCGCAGAGGTATGATTTGCACAAATCGGCCCAGAATGTATTACACAGACACCCCTCCAAAGTCTGAAATGTGGGGAAAAAAGGCATTTTCCGCACATTTCACTCGGCGCACCCATAGAAACACACCATCAACAACACATGGCCTACCGTCCCGCGTTCCCACAGGTGTCCCGATGAAAACACAGTACCTCACATGTGTGGGTGCACCTACCTGGGCGCCAAGGGGAAAGCCTAAAACACATGTAACCCCAAGTCTGTTTTGACACCTGAATTTGACACTTTCTCCAGACAAGCACAACATACAGATATGGGCCTCGGGTGTCCAAGCCACCTTGGAAAACAGGGAACCCCATGCATTTCTGAAAAGAGGACACGTGTGGGAATCCGCAGAGGTATGATTTGTGCAAATCGGCCCAGAATGTATTACCCAGACACCCCTGCAAAGTCCAAAATGTGGGTAAAAAATGCATTTTCCAAACATTTCACTCGGCGCACCCACCCATAGAAACACACCATCAACAACACATGGCCTACCGTTCTGCGTTCCCACACGTGTCCCAATGAAAATGGTACCTCACATGTGTGGGTGCACCTACCTGGGTGCCAAGGGGAAAGCCTAAACCACAGGTAACCCCAAGTCTGTTTCGACACCTGAATTTGACACTTTCTCCAGACAAGCACAAGATACAGATATGGGCCTCGGGTGTCCAAGCTACCAAGGAAAACAGGGAACCCCATGCATTTCCGAAAAGAGAACACCCGTGGGTGTCCGCAGAGGTATGATTTGCGCAAATCGGCCCAGGATTTATTACCCAGACACCCCTGCAAAGTCTGAAATGTGGGAAAACAAATGCATTTTCCGCATATTTCACTCGGCTCACCCATCGAAACACGCCGCCAACAACACATGGCCGATCGTCCCGCATTCCCACAGGTGTCCCGATGAAACCGGTACCTCACATGTGTGGGTGCACCTACCTGGGCGCCAAGGGGAAAGCCTAAAACACAGGTAACCCAAGTCTGTTTTCACAGCTGAATTTCACACTCTCACATCATACAGATATGGGCCTCGGGGTGTCCAAGCCACCAAGGAAAACAGGGAACCCCATGCATTTCCAAAAGGAGGACACCCGTGGGAATCCACAGAGGTATGATTTGCGCAAATCGGCCCAGAATTTATTACCCAGACACCCCCGCAAAGTCCGAAATGTGGGGAAAAAACGCATTTTCCGCACATTTCACTCGGCGCACCCATCGAAACACGCCGCCAACAACACATGGCCTACCGTCCCGCGTTCCCACAGGTGTCCCGATGAAAACAGTACCTCACATGTGTGGGTGCACCCACCTGGCAGCCAAAGGGGAAAGCCTAAAACGCATGTAACCCCAAGTCTGTTTTGACACCTGAATTTGACACTTTCTCCAGACAAGCACAACATACAGATATGGGCCTCGGGTGTCCAAGCCACCAGGGAAAACAGGGAACCCCATGCATTTCCAAAAAGAGGACACACGTGGAAATCCGCAGAGGTATGATTTGCGCAAATCGGCCCAGAATGTATTACCCAGACACCCCTGCAAAGTCCGAAATTTGGGAAAAAAATGCATTTTCCGCACATTTCACTCAGCTGACCCATAGAAACACACCATCAACAACACATGGCTTACCGTTCTGCGTTCCCACACGTGTCCCAATGAAAATGGTACCTCACATGTGTGGGTGCACCTACATGGGTGCCAATGGGAAAGCCTAAACCACAGGTAACCCCAAGTCTGTTTCGACACCTGAATTTGACACTTTCTCCAGACAAGCACAGCATACAGATATGGGCCTCGGGTGTACAAGCCACCAAGGAAACCAGGGAACCCCATGCATTTCCGAAAATAGGACACTTGTGGGAATCCACAGAGGTATGATTTGCAAGAATGGGCCCCGAATGTATTACCCAGACACCCCCGCAAATTCTGAAATGTGGTAAAAAAAACGCATTTTTCGCACATTTCACTCAGCGCACCCATCTAAACACGCCACCAACAACACATGGCCTACTGTCACGCATTCCCACAGGTGTCCCGATGAAAACGGTACCTCACATGTGTGGGTGCACCTACCTGGGTGCCAAGGGGAAAGCCTTAAACACAGGTAACCCCAAGTCTGTTTCGACACCTGAATTTGACACTTTCTCCAGACAAGCACAAGATACAGATATGGGCCTCGGGTGTCCAAGCTACCAAGGAAAACAGGGAACCCCATGCATTTCCGAAAAGAGAACACCCGTGGGTGTCCACAGAGGTATGATTTGCGCAAATCTACCCAGAATTTATTACCCAGACACCCCTGCAAAGTCCGAAATGTGGGGGGAAAAAAACATTTTACACACATTTCACTCGGCTCACCCATCGAAACACGCTGCCAACACCACATGGCCTACCGTCCCACGATCCCACTGGTACCCCAATGAAAATGGTACCTCACATGTGTGGGCGCACCTACCTGGGCGCCAAGGGGAAAGCCTAAAACACAGGTAACCCCAAGTCTGTTTTCACACCTGAATTTCATGCTCTCACATCATACAGATATGGGCCCCAGGGTGTCCAAGCCACCAAGGAAAACAGGGAACGCCATGCATTTCCGAAAAGAGGACACCCGTGGGAATCCTCAGAGGTATGATTTGCGCAAATCGGCCCAGAATTTATTACCCAGACACCCCTGCAAATTCCGAAATGTGGGAAAAAAAACGCATTTTCCGCACATTTCATTCGGTGCACACATCGAACCACGCAGCCAACAACACATGGTCTACCGTCCCACGTTCCCACAGGTGTCCTGATGAAAACAGTACCTCACATGTTTTGGTGCACCTACCTGGGCGCCAAGGGGAAAGCCTAAAACACAGGTAACCCCAAGTCTGTGTCGACAACTGAATTTGACACTTACTCCAGACAAGTACAACATACAGATATGGGCCTCGGGTGTCCAAGCCACCAAGGAAAACAGGGAACCCCATGCATTTCCAAAAAGAGGACACCCGTGGGAATCCGCAGAGGTATGATTTGTGCAAATCGGCCCCAAATTTATTACCCAGACACCCCGCAAAGTCCGAAATGTGGGGAAAAAAATGCATTTTCCGCACATTTCACTCGGCGCACCCATCGAAACACGTCGCCAACAACACATGGCCTACCGTCCCGTGTTCGCACAGGTGTCCCGATGAAAACAGTACCTCACATGTGTGTGTGCACCTACCTGGGCGCCAAGGGGAAAGCCTAAAACACAGGTAACCCCAGGTCTGTTTCGACACCAGAATTTGACACTTTCTCCAGACAAGCACAACATACAGATAAGGCCTCGGGTGTCCAAGCCACCTCGAAAACAGGGAACCCTATGCATTTCTGAAAAGAGGGCACGTGTGGGAATCCGCAGAGGTATGATTTGCACAAATCGGCCCAGAATGTATTACACAGACACCCCTCCAAAGTCTGAAATGTGGGGAAAAAAGGCATTTTCCGCACATTTCACTCGGCGCACCCATAGAAACACACCATCAACAACACATGGCCTACCGTCCCGCGTTTGCACAGGTGTCCCGATGAAAACAGTACCTCACATGTGTGGGTGCACCTACCTGGGTGCCAAGGGGAAAGCCTAAAACACAGGTAACCAGAAGTCTGTTTCGACACCTGAATTTGACAATTTCTCCAGAAAAGGATAAAATACAGATATGGGCCTCGGGTGTCCAAGCCACCAAGGAAAACAGGGAGCCCCATGCATTTCCAAAAAGAGGACTTCCGTGGGAATCCGCAGAGGTATGATTTGTGCAAATCGGCCCAGAATTTATTACCCAGACACCCCTGCAAAGTCCGAAATGTGGGGAAAAACGCATTTTCCGCACATTTCACTCGGCGCACCCATCGAAACACGCTGCCAACAACACATGGCCTACCGTCCCGCGTTGCCACAGGTGTCCCGATGAAAACACAGTACCTCACATGTGTGGGTGCACCTACCTGGGCGCCAAGGGGAAAGCCTAAAACACATGTAACCCCAAGTCTGTTTTGACACCTGAATTTGACACTTTCTCCAGACAAGCACAACATACAGATATGGGCCTCGGGTGTCCAAGCCACCAGGGAAAACAGGGAACCCCATGCATTTCTGAAAAGAGGACACGTGTGGGAATCCGCAGAGGTATGATTTGTGCAAATCGGCCCAGAATGTATTACCCAGACACCCCTGCAAAGTCCAAAATGTGGGTAAAAAATGCATTTTCCACACATTTCACTCGGCGCACCCACCCATAGAAACACACCATCAACAACACATGGCCTACCGTTCCGCGTTCCCACACGTGTCCCAATGAAAATGGTACCTCACATGTGTGGGTGCACCTACCTGGGTGCCAAGGGGAAAGCCTAAACCACAGGTAACCCCAAGTCTGTTTCGACACCTGAATTTGACACTTTCTCCAGACAAGCACAAGATACAGATATGGGCCTCGGGTGTCCAAGCTACCAAGGAAAACAGGGAACCCCATGCATTTCCGAAAAGAGAACACCCGTGGGTGTCCGCAGAGGTATGATTTGCGCAAATCGGCCCAGGATTTATTACCCAGACACCCCTGCAAAGTCTGAAATGTGGGAAAACAAATGCATTTTCCGCATATTTCACTCGGCTCACCCATCGAAACACGCCGCCAAAAACACATGGCCGATCGTCCCGCGTTCCCACAGGTGTCCCGATGAAACCGGTACCTCACATGTGTGGGTGCACCTACCTGGGCGCCAAGGGGAAAGCCTAAAACACAGGTAACCCCAAGTCTGTTTTCACAGCTGAATTTCACACTCTCACATCATACAGATATGGGCCTCGGGGTGTCCAAGCCACCAAGGAAAACAGGGAACCCCATGCATTTCCAAAAGGAGGACACCCGTGGGAATCCACAGAGGTATGATTTGCGCAAATCGGCCCAGAATTTATTACCCAGACACCCCCGCAAAGTCCGAAATGTGGGGAAAAAACGCATTTTCCGCACATTTCACTTGGCGCACCCATCGAAACACGCCGCCAACAACACATGGCCTACCGTCCCGCGTTCCCACAGGTGTCCCGATGAAAACAGTACCTCACATGTGTGGGTGCACCCACCTGGCAGCCAAGGGGAAAGCCTAAAACGCATGTAACCCCAAGTCTGTTTTGACACCTGAATTTGACACTTTCTCCAGACAAGCACAACATACAGATATGGGCCTCGGGTGTCCAAGCCACCAGGGAAAACAGGGAACCCCATGCATTTCCAAAAAGAGGACACACGTGGAAATCCGCAGAGGTATGATTTGCGCAAATCGGCCCAGAATGTATTACCCAGACACCCCTGCAAAGTCCGAAATTTGGGAAAAAAATGCATTTTCCGCACATTTCACTCAGCTGACCCATAGAAACACACCATCAACAACACATGGCCTACCGTTCTGCGTTCCCACACGTGTCCCAATGAAAATGGTACCTCACATGTGTGGGTGCACCTACATGGGTGCCAATGGGAAAGCCTAAACCACAGGTAACCCCAAGTCTGTTTCGACACCTGAATTTGACACTTTCTCCAGACAAGCACAGCATACAGATATGGGCCGCGGGTGTACAAGCCACCAAGGAAACCAGGGAACCCCATGCATTTCCGAAAATAGGACACCTGTGGGAATCCACAGAGGTATGATTTGCAAGAATGGGCCCCGAATGTATTACCCAGACACCCCCGCAAATTCTGAAATGTGGTAAAAAAAAACGCATTTTTCGCACATTTCACTCAGCGCACCCATCTAAACACGCCACCAACAACACATGGCCTACTGTCACGCATTCCCACAGGTGTCCCGATGAAAACGGTACCTCACATGTGTGGGTGCACCTACCTGGGTGCCAAGGGGAAAGCCTTAAACACAGGTAACCCCAAGTCTGTTTCGACACCTGAATTTGACACTTTCTCCAGACAAGCACAAGATACAGATATGGGCCTCGGGTGTCCAAGCTACCAAGGAAAACAGGGAACCCCATGCATTTCCGAAAAGAGAACACCAGTGGGTGTCCACAGAGGTATGATTTGCGCAAATCGACCCAGAATTTATTACCCAGTCACCCCTGCAAAGTCCGAAATGTGGGGGGAAAAAAACATTTTACACACATTTCACTCGGCTCACCCATCGAAACACGCTGCCAACACCACATGGCCTACCGTCCCACGATCCCACTGGTACCCCAATGAAAACGGTACCTCACATGTGTGGGCGCACCTACCTGGGCGCCAAGGGGAAAGCCTAAAACACAGGTAACCCCAAGTCTGTTTTCACACCTGAATTTCATGCTCTCACATCATACAGATATGGGCCCCAGGGTGTCCAAGCCACCAAGGAAAACAGGGAACGCCATGCATTTCCGAAAAGAGAACACCCGTGGGAATCCTCAGAGGTATGATTTGCGCAAATCGGCCCAGAATGTATTACCCAGACACCCCTGCAAATTCCGAAATGTGGGAAAAAAAACGCATTTTCCGCACATTTCACTCGGTGCACACATCGAACCACGCAGCCAACAACACATGGTCTACCGTCCCACGTTCCCACAGGTGTCCTGATGAAAACAGTACCTCACATGTTTTGGTGCACCTACCTGGGCGCCAAGGGGAAAGCCTAAAACACAGGTAACCCCAAGTCTGTTTTCACACCTGAATTTCACACTTTCACATCATACAGATATGGGCCTCAGGGTGTCCAATCCACCAAGGAAAACAGGGAACCCCATGCATTTCCAAAAGGAGGACACCCGTGGGAATCCGCAGAGGTAGGATTTGCGCAAATCAGCCCAGAATGTATTACCCAGACACCCCTGCAAAGTCCAAAAGGTGAGAAAAAATGCATTTTCCGCACATTTCACTCGGCTCACCCATCGAAACACGCCGCCAACAAAACATGGCCTACCGTCCCGCGTTCCCACACGTGTCCCGCTGAAAATGGTACTTCACGTGTGTGGGTGTACCTACCTGGGCGCCAAGGGGAAAGCCTAAAACACAGGTAAGCCCAAGTCTGTTTTGACACCTGAATTTCACACTTTCTACAGACAAGCACCACATACAGATATGGGGCTCGGGTGTACAAGCCACCAAGGAAAACAGGGAACCCCATGCATTTCCGAAAATAGGACACCTGTGGGAATCCGCAGAGGTATGATTTGCGCAAATTGGCCCAGAATTTATTACCAAGAAGCCCCGGCAAAGTCTGAAATGTGCTGAAAAAACCCACATTTTTCACTTTGTCAGGGGTTCTGGGTAAAACATTCTGGTCCGCTTCACGCAAATTGGACATCTGTGGATTCCTACCGGTGCCCTCTTTTCAGAAATGCATGGGGTTCCCAGTTTTCCTTGGTGGCTTCGACACCCTGTGCCCAAATCTGTAGGTTATCTCCCCAAACCCTTTTGTGGTTATCAGTGGGTTAGCCTTTTCCCTTTGCGGCTAGATTGGTGAACCCAAACATGTGAGGTAACGTTTTTGTTGGGACACCTGTGGGAACGCGGGAAGGTATGACATCTGTTGTTGGCAGCGTGTTTCGGTGTTTGAGCAGAGTGAAATGTCTGGAAATTGTGTTTTTTACCCCCAAATTTGGAATTTGCCGGGGGTTCTGGGTAGTAGATTCTGGGCTGCTTCACGCAAGTCAGACCTCGGTGCATTCCCACAGGTGTACTCTCTTGGGAAACGCATGGGGTTCCTTGTTTTCCTTGCTGGCTTCGACACCCTAAACCCAAATCTGTAGGTTGCCCGCATGAACAAATTGTGCTGTGGCGAAAGGCTTGGGGTTACCAGCGGGTGACCCTTTTCCTTTTGCGCCCCCAGTAGGTGCGCACACACATGTAAGCACCATTTTCGTCGGGGCACCTGTGGGAACGCGAGAAGGTATGACATGTGTTGTTGGCAACGTGTTTCGGTGAAGGGACACAGGGAAATGTCTCTGAAATTGGCTGGAAATGAAGCCAATTCTCAGACATTTCGTTCTGGCCACCCACTGAAACACACCGCCAACAACACATGGTCTACCTTCCCACGTCCCCACACGTGTCACAATGAAAATGGTACTTCACATGTGTGGGTGCACCTACCGGGGGCGCAAAAGGAAAAGGGAAATCCAGTGGTAACCCCAAGCCTTTCGCCACTGACCCATTTTGTCCTCTGTGGATTCCCAGGGGTGTCCTCTTTTGGGAAATGCATGGGGTTCCCTGTTTTCCTTGCTGGCTTCGACACCCTAGGCCCAAATCTGTAGGTTGCCCACATGAACAAATTGTTCTGTTGTTACGCTCACCTGGTATCCACAGGAACGCCACCCAGCTGGGTTACTCGCTGGTATGCTTCTCAGCTTTGCCCTGATGTGGTCTGCGGGGAAGGTTCTGCCTGAAAATACAGGACTGTGTTCAAGACTGACCGACTGGGGTAAGTATCCTCCCTCCACCCCCGTATGTTTTCAGTCCCTTTGGTGCCCTCTCCTCACCTTGTGGTAGAATTAGGCATGCTCTCCGTCCTGCCTTCTTTGCAGGGGTGCGTTGTCTTTCATGGGCGAGTGCGGTCCAGTTACTTCACTGACGCCGGCCTGTTTGATATTGTTCAGGTAGGTCTTATTGCTGTTCTTTGGTTTTGTTGCTATCCTGCATGCCTTTCTTTGTTTAAAATGTATCTTTTTTCTCCCTTAGGTATGCAGAGCTTCAGCGTGGCAAACTGGCTTGGTTGAGCCCCGCTGGTAAATGATGGTGCATTAAGAGCGCTATGATGCAGTAAGTAAGCACTATGCGCAGCGCTGCAAAGTCTTGCCTTTGCTAACCTGTGTTTTCCTTCCTTGTAGGTCGCAGTGTTCTTCAGCGCGAGTGGAATGTCCGGAGTGGTGCCAGCCAAGAGGCGACCAGCCAGGTAAGCCTTTTGAGCAGTTCGTAATTTGTAAATGTCTCTACAGCTTTCTTTAATGTTGCCTCTATCTTCCTCTTTCAGGTCGTTCTATCCGGGAGGCGTGCAGATTCGAGGAAGCTGTTCTCAGTAGCTGCGAGTGTTTAAAGATGAAGACTGCAGGTAAGATGCTGCTGCTAATGATGTTCCTTTTGTCTCCTTGCAGGTTCTGCTTCTCTGAGGTTCGAGGGAATAGCTGGACACGGTGAGCATCACGTTGCAAGCTGCAAAGTAACACGAAGCATGTTCTGCAGTCAGGGTGTGGTTTATATAGCCCAGGTAAAGTAGTACCAGGGAAAGTAGTTCCAGGCCTGCCACATCCAAAACACTAGACTGCATAGCTTGGTTCTTAGGAACCAAGCTATGTGGATGCCTCCATGTTGGCTGACAATACAATAAAGTTGTTCCCAAGCACATTGTTGTTCATGGTGTATGAGCCTGGCGCCATAGGCGTGCGGAGTGGCCCCATGAAGGCTTTTGAAGAGGATGCCAGGCTCTAGAGGCCCGAGTCCTGACTCCACCTGGCCAATTGGTTTGCCAGAGAGGTTTTTGGGCAAGGGTCGTGACAGCACTCCCCCCTAAGGCCCCTCCCATGGTGTTCCTTCTGTCTGGCCCAGGTTTGGTTGGGAAGTTCCGATGGAATTTCCTGATTAGACGTGGTGTGTGGATATTCTCACTGGGCTCCCAGGATCTATCTTATGGTCCAAATCCTTTCCAATCGACAAGATAATATAGCTTGTTCCTAGAGTATTTAGAGTCCAAGATATCTTTGACTTCGACTTCTGGTTCTCCGTCAACAAGTATGGGCTTAGGTGGTGTCCCAATCCGTGTGCCGGGTTGCATTGGTTTCAGGAGGGACACATGGAATACCAGGTGGATGTGTAGATTAGGTGGTAAATCCAGTTTCACGGCTGCTGGGTTGATAATTGCCTTAATGGTATAGGGTCCGAAGAATCTGGGATGAAAGGTCCGGGTTCCCTTGATGGGTACGAATTTAGCAGCTAACCAAACTTTGTCTCCTACTTGATAATCAGAGGCCTTTTTCCGGTGTTAATCGGCGAATCTCTTTTGTTTTTCTTTGGCATGAATAAGGTGTTCCTTTGTCCTTTTGAAAGCCTGAGTAATGGTTGTGTGTAGAGTCTTTACCGCTGGCATTTCCAAGCTTGCTGGAAAGTCTAGTTTAGAGGTACGTGGATGTCTGCCATCAAGGGTATAGAAGGGCGTTTGTCCGGTGCGCGAATGCAAAGAATTGTTACATGCATATTCGGCCATCCATAGTAGGTCTTTCCAATTCCTTTGTTCATGGTGCAGCATGCACCGTAAATATTGCTGGAGTGTCTGATTGGTTCTCTCGGTTTGGCCGTCCGTTTGGGGATGGTGACTGGTAGATAGTCGAACGTCGATCTGCGCCATTGCACAGCATTTTTTCCAGAAGTTTGAAACAAACTGGCTGCCTCGATCAGAGACCAGAACCGAAGGGAAGCCATGTAGCTTAACCACGCCCTCCAGGAACACTTTTGCTAAAGTGGCTGCGTCTGGGAGGCCTTTGAGAGGAATAAAATGGGCCATCTTCGAGAATAAGTCCACAAATACAAGGATGGTGTTGAACCCTTGGCTTGGAGGTAGATCAGTGATGAAGTCAAGGGAAAGAGTGTGCCATGGAACTGGAGGAATGTCCAATGGTTGTAGGAGACCAGATGGTTTTTGTTTATGTGATTTATTTTGTGCGCAGAGACCGCAGGACTGAATATACTGAATGATGTCCTTATGCCAGGTAGGCCACCAATAGTTCTCTTTCACCTTAGCTAGGGTTTTGGCGATCCCAGGATGCCCTTCGATCAGTGAATCATAATAGTTTGAAATAATATGCTGTTGTAATTCCTTCTTGGGTACATATAGGCGATCCCTAAAAAAAGAGTATGTGGTCCTTGATGGTATGTTGTTCTCCTTGAGTTTGCCATGCGAGGTAGGAATCAGGATTCATTGTCCATTGGATTTCTTTTCGTAGTTCTGCTTGTGTTAAGGCTGCCGTGATACCCAAGAGTTTGTCTTCAGGTATAATAGGTACTGGGTCTGGAGTTGTATATACAATTTCATCTAGGCCCATGCGCGATAAGGCATCCGCCTTTCCGTTTCTGACTCCTGGCCAAATGTGATTACATAATCATATTCGGCGAAGAAAAGGGCCCACCGTAATTGGCGCGAGGACTGGGCCTTGGCTGTTTTGAGATATTGCAGGTTTCGGTGGTCTGTGATGACTGTAATGGTGTGTCTGGCCCCCAGAAGGTAGTGCCTCCAGGCTTTAAAAGGCAGATTTGATAGCCAAGAGTTCCTTGTCCGTGATGGCATATTTAATCTCTGGAGGTGAGAACGTTTTTGACCAGAAGGCCACAGGATGTAGCTGGCCGGTTTCCGGGTCTCTCTGTGAAAGGACAGCCCCCATTGCGAGACTGGAGGCATCCGTTTCAACGACATAAGGGAGGTCTGGACGAGGATGTCGCAGGATTGGAGCGGTGGTAAACCTTTGTTTAAGTTCCTGAAAGGCTTCTTCTGCTTCTTCGGTCCAAGCAAGCTTTTTATTGTTTTTTCGTAATAGTACTGTGATTGGGTGCACAACCTGAGAGAAGTCTGGGATGAACCGGCGGTAGAAGTTCGCAAAGCCCAGCATGTTTTGTACCCCTTTCAGAGACGTCGGTGAAGGCCATTTGAGAATGGCATCTACCTTGTGTACGTCCATTCTGATGCCTCTTGGAGTAAGGATAAAACCAAGAAATTCTACTTCGGTGAAGTGAAAAAAGCATTTTTCAAGCTTTGCAAACAAGCAATGTTGACGGAGCTTGGTGAGGACTGAACGAACGTGCCTGACATGATCTTGTTCCGAGGCTGAGTATACTAAGATGTTGTCTGTGTACACTAAGGCGCACACATCAATTAACTCCCTTAAGACGCCATTCATGAAATATTGGAATGCCGCAGGAGCGTTGCATAACCCGAAGGGCATGACTTGATATTCAAACAAGCCGTGCTTAGTACGGAAGGCCGTTTTCCATTCACCTCTATGTTTATCGAGCTTGGTAGTTTCCCGATTCCTTAGCTTCATCCTTCTCTGTGTCCCCAACTGTTCTTCTTGGGGGTTTTACTGGACAGTCCTTCAGGAAATATCCTGGTTTCCCATAATACAAACAAAGCTGTTGTTGTCTTCTTTTGTCCCGCTCTTGTTTTGTTAATGGAGGCCGTATCCCTCCAATCTGCATGGGTTCTACAGCATTTTCAGGTACACGGGGTGTGTTTTCCCTTGGTCGAACATACAAGGTCCGAGGGTCCGTCTCAGACCGGTCTGCCTTTCGGTCCTGCAACCAGTGGTCTAGCTGCACAACCAGATTTATGAATTCTGCAGAGTCTCTGGGTGGATCAACCACCTGGGCCAAGACGTCCTTTAATTCGCCTCGTAAGCCTTGATGGAATAACGTGGTTCTTTTGTTTTCTGGCCACCTAGCTTCGGCAACCAGTCTGTTGAAGGTAGCAATGTATGTTAACAAGTCCTGATTCCCCTGTCGGAGGGACAAGAGTTCATTGTCTACTGCTTGTTCCTGGGTATGGCGAGCAAAACGTTTTTCCATTTCTCTCTGGAACCCCCCAAAGTCATGTAATAGAGGGTGTCCTCTTTTGGGAAATGCATGGGGTTCCCTGTTTTCGTTGCTGGCTTCGACACCCTAGGCCCAAATCTGTAGGTTGCCCACATGAACAAATTGTGCTGTGGCAAAATGCTTGGGGTTACCAGCGGGTTACCCTTTTCCTTTTGCGCCCCCCGTAGGTGCACCCGCACATGTGAGGTACCTTTTTTGTCAGGACACCTGTGGGAATGCGAGAAAGTATGACATCTTCTTGAAGCACCCCCCCTCCCCCCACGTCACAAACGTTTCCATGGTGGCCGATCCGTGAGAGGGCTGCTTACTTGAAGGACCCCCCTCCCCCCACGTCACAAACGTTTCCATAGTGGCCAATCTGTGACCAGCAATGCCTCATGTAGATGGTGTCCTTGGAAAGGGGAGAACCTCCCCTTTCCAAGGACACCACTTTTTCCTATATCCCTGGTGGTCTAGTGGGCCCCAGGGCCCCAAACACCCTCCCACCACCCCCTTTCCCTCGACTTTTATTTATTTATTTTCTTTTTCACCCCTGGGGGCAGTGATCATCTGCCCCCAGGGGTCTCCAGCTCTGTGGCTCCATGCTTTGGGGCCACAGGGGAAGGGGGCCGCTTACCTAGTAAGCAGTCCCCCTCCCACCATGTCACAAATGGATATCTATTGATCCTGTGACATTGCTGCTCACGGATCGCGCGCCCCGAGCCCGATCCGTGAGCTGAAATGCCATATAATGGGTATCGTTGGAAAGGGGAGAATCTCCCCTTTCCAACAATACCCGCCTGAATCTCCAGCTTAAAATACAGCCGGAGATCGACGCGGAGAAAGGAGGGCTCTTACCTTCTTTCTTCACTGCAGCAGCCGAAAATGGCTGCTGCAGTGATTTTATTTTCAGTTTCACGGCGACGTGCTTTACGCACGCCAACGTGAAACTGAAGGTAATCCAGCCCCCTGGCAGTGAGGGGGGACCTCCCACTCACATAGCCTGGAGGTTGGATTACAGTTTTGATTGATCCCTGCCTTGCAGGGATCACACAAAACAGAGTGCCTGAAAGGACAAGCTATCTCGTCCTTGGCAACAGGGAGGGAATCCCAAGGACGAGATAGCTCGTCCTTGGCACTAATGAGGTTAATTCAGGAAAGAGCTGAACATCTTCCTCCGCAAGGAATGGCTCCTTATTAACACCTAGGTAACCCCCACACTCCCCACCTTACCTGAGACTCAGTGATCTGCTCCCCACTGTCAACCCCCCTGGTTGCTTGTAGATACCTTGCTGCCAATTGGCGATCCTTGCAACCCCCTGTTAGCTCCCCACTGCTTTTTTCCTCTGCTTTCCTCACTGTGTTTTCCCCTATGATTGTAAAATGTTCCATTGCTTCCCAGAGCTAGTCCCGCCCTCAATAAATACACTAATAATAATAATATTCATTATAATAATTCCAAAGGTTTTGGAATTTGTTCTCAATACAATCTCTCTCCAAATCTTTCCATGTAACGCCACCAAGCTCTAATTTATAATTTGTTAGTGCCCTTTCATAGTTTACCCGAGTGGTAGTTAGGTGTAGTTTTGTAGCATCTGACTTTTTCAGAAACAGTAACAACTGAGATTTAGCAAGTCTACATTCCTGATTAACCTATACCCTTGCCTTATTTGCATTTTGGGGGATTGGTTTGCTTTGAAAAATTTCCAGAATCTTAGGTATGAGTGAATCAAAAGTTTTCCATTCCATGTCATGGTTTAGACAGACAGGAAAATGGGTGGGATTTAAACCAAATATCTTCTGTCGAATTATCTCCTTTTTCATGGCATCCTACCTTATTCTTTTTCATCAATCAATGGATAATTCTGCTACTGCCAGATGGGGTTATTCAGTACCATTCAATTTTAAGTTGCCATTTTTATTCAATGAATTATGAGATGATGCTTACTAATTAGCTCAGTTACCACCAAAACTTTTCAATTAGAGACCAGTATTCGGTAGATATGCAGAAGTAATCAATTGACACATTTTCGTGGTACCCATAAAAGTATATTTACCTGGATGATCATAAGGTGTGCACCCATTGATAGAACATAGCCTCCACTCCAGTAATTGGGTATAAAAAATCAATCCTTCAGAGCAAATGAGTGGATCTAGAATCTGGGACTCTGATATGCACAAGGCAATCTGCCAGTGAGTCAAAAAGATCCATTAGTGGACCATTACCAATTTTTTAAATTTAGATCCCTGCCCAAAATTGTCAAACATTTGGCGAGCATATCCTTTGTCATTAGTTTGTCTATGAATTGCTTACCACTTGACAGACTATTCAGATTCTCCAACTTTCTGGGGGCTAATATACATATTCAAAACCATCAGATGTTGTTCATTTTCAAATATTAGATTGAAAGCTTGCAAAAGCTTCAGGTTAGAACAAATCTGGGTGACATTAGTTTAAAGAAGTTTTTATAAACTTAGCCATTACTCCATATTTTCTCCCTCAAGGTATTTTGGTTGCCTTAATTTGGTATATAAGGAAACCGCCAAGTACCAGCTCTAGTGGGCCTACGTTTCTTGTAATATGATAATACCAAACTGTTTCAGGAAGGGTTGTCCATCACACATTTTGCTTGATCCTACAATGTTCCAAGACAAAAAGGTGAGCAAAGAAGTGGTCAAGGCTTGGTTGCACAACCTTGCATCTACTAGACTTCTGTACAGGTGCATGACAGTTTATTTGAAGATTTTTAATTCTCAGGGATAGTCAGGTCTAGATTTAGTCAATCAATCTCTTCTAGAGATGTGAGGACATTGTTTCTGTTTACAGTTATGTGATGGGTCCTGAGTTTATTACAGATGGTAAACCTTCCCTGTCATGATGCCCACCCAGAATTCCCAGAATTCTATTAGATGTCATTGGAACCCGAGGTTATGTATGGTTAGCATCTCTATGGGCATAAGTACTCATGGGGAACTTTGTGGCTACAGAGGATTGCGGTCCATTGGGTACACTATGTTTCAGTACTTGGGCAGCCGGGAGACAAGAAGGATAACAAAGAAATACATGACAACCAAGCCATATTAGAATTGAACACATATGCTGGGACATTAGTTGAGGCAAAGATAGCTCAGCGAGTTCAGCGCTCGCTGCTGCGATTTAAGCGTGATCTGCAGGTCGCAGGTTTGAATCCCGGCAAGGCCAACTCAGTCTTTCATCCTTCTGAGGTGATAAATGAGTACCAATTTTGGTTGGGTGATATTGTATGTAAATATATGCTCTGTAAAGCGCTTTGGATAAAGGCGCTATATAAATAACACATCATTATCATTATCAAAATAAATCACAATGAAATGATCCTCATGCTGCCCACTGTGACGAATCTAGAAAATTCGTCCCATCGCCCCAGAGGGGATCCACCACCTGTGAAATGGAACTCCCAATCCAGACAACCTTGTTTGCATATACAAATATGGAAAATACTTTTTCTGCTACAACAACAGTATTTTACAAAGATCCTTTGTTACCTCTCTTGGTTGCAGGTAATGCTGAACACAGCCTCAATGCCCAGGTCAAAGAAGGACAACTTTCAATGTGTCCCTGTGATGTATATAAAAAGAGGATGGATTGCAAAGCAAAGAGAGACTCCTATGGAAGTGGTAGAACTGCTATGCAGAGGCGAGCCTCCGCAGTAATGATGTCCTGGAGGGGCGGAGACACACTGGGCCGTGGAGCCAGTGAAAGCAAGGAAGACGAAGGAGCCACGAACCAAACACCTGAGAGTCAGCGTTCCCATGGACTGAGAAGCCCAGTTTGGAAAAGGAGCAGAGTCAGAGAGACATCTGTCCTGTCTGGTGGCGCAACCATCAAGGAGCAGTGGTGGCCTGGGAGGCCAGTACCAGATGTCAAAACCAGACCGTATCAAGGAGCCATGATTCCCAAACTCTGCACACTTCAGACTGTTGGTACTGAGATCATATACACAGGGAAAGCCGACATGGTTTCGAGAGCCTAAGAAACCTGATGGAAACCATACCAATGCAAAGCACAGACATTGTGAATAATAGCTGGAGAAACTATCAAGGTTATGAGAGACTGAGAAACCTGAATGTACAAAGAGCATATGAAAAGGGGATTGAGAGTAATATGAACACTGTGAAAAATCACTGGAAAAACTATCGAGATTTTGGGAGGCTGAAAAACCAGAGAGTAAAAAGAAAGCCTATAAAAGGGGGACTGAGAGATGTACTAACACAGACCAATGGCTGGGAATAGCTATTCAGGTTATGGGAGCCTGAGAAACACAAGTAGGCCTCTAACCTATAGAAAGGAAAATAAGAAAATATGAATACTTTAAATTAAGGCTGAGAAAGCCAGAGAGATTGCAAAACTCAACCAACCAGACGACCGCCCTATATAAAATAACTTGTGTAAAAGAAAACAACCTGTCTGACGGTTACATGACTTTAGGAAGTCCCAATCCCTCAAAAGAGGAAAACACAGAACTGATTTTAAATTTCCAAGCAATCCTGGAGGGATGGAATTGTTTGTGTCACAAACTGTTTTCTTAATTAAAAAGGAGAGACTGAAACCCTTCATTTGGTACAAAGACTAAGACGAATATCCTGCTGAAAAGGCAAACTTTTTGAAGACTGACAACAAGTCGGATATAAACTGGGCCAGACAGAAGCCTTGCTGAGGCAGTGTATAAATCCTCCCCTTTTCCGTTTTTAGTTAGGAGTTTGCCAAAGTGGTAAGGTACTTCCTTTTTAGAAATAGGGCAGGTTAGGCTTTTTTCTTTTATTTTGAATAAAAACCCTTGAAAAATGACTCACAATCATCAAAGTTCTTCTTCTGGTTCACCACATATAGTGTCAGAGTGGGATGTATACCAATTGATATACATTGGGGTCCCCTCCTGTTCACTAAGAACAGTGAGAGAGCCAAAGCCCCTAAACTGACCATTCCCTCGTCCATCGGCTTTGGTTTATTTTGTATGGAAACCATATCCATACCCACGAAGGAGAGATGTATAATACCAACAGACTTATGTCTTTTCCCTCCACCAGGGACGTATATCAGGTTAGCATGTTAATCTGGACTAGCTTGGTGATACAGCTTAGATGTGTCTGCCGGGATAGTTCGTCCTGATTACAGGGGGGAGGTGAAGGTGACCCTCCTTAGCCATGGGACCTCTGCTTTCTTAGTTAAAGTATGGGAGGCCATAGCCCAGGGAATCCTCGTGAAAGCCCTTACTCCATTACCCTAATAAGTGGCAATTTTCTTGAAACCGAGAGGGAGACAATGTGCCTCATTTTAAGTGTGTCGGTTTGTAAACAACGGACCAGCACACTACAACTCTGCGGGCGGGTGCCCTCCCGCCCATCAGGTCAGACCTGCTGGGCGGGATGGGAGCACCATTAGCAATGGTGCCAGTGCTCCTGTGTCCCCTATGGGACTCTATGGGAATGGGGGCTAATGAAATTTACCGACACCTGACTTCCCGGCACCGGACTTGGACTAGCCCAGTGGCACTGGGAAGTCAGACGCTGGTCATTTTTTACGGGTCTGGCAGGAACCCACCAGTAGCACCGGCAGGGTTACCGCCAGATCCGTAATTAGGCCCTAATGAGTTTTGAAGAAGCAAACTTCGCTGTAGAGGAACCTCAGGTTAGAGAAGCGGATGAAACAGCCATGATACCTGACCTTGCTTTCGCTCAAAGGAATGACACTGACCTAACGGTCACCTTTGCCAATGTAATCTTGGAGGAGCAGAATCATATTCAAGTTGGTCCCTTCTTCCTGAAAAAGGGGCTACTATACCAAGGAGACTTGGGAAAGGATGGGCTTCACCGGATACAACTGGTGGTTCTTCGCAGTCACTAAAGGGTGGTGCTGGACCTTTTCCATTCCCATCTCATAGCCGCACATCAGGGAATTGGGAAGACACAAAAAACAAAACCAAGTGGTATCCCAGTTCTACTGGCCTGGAGCCTTCGCTGACTTAATTAACTATGTCACAACATGCAAAATCTGTCAGAAAACTGCAGTCACTCCAATTCACCCAGAACCATTACAAGCACTTCCCATTATTGATATGCCCTTTTCTAGAGAAGGCATGAACATAGTAAGCTTGCTAAAACCATAAAAACTGGGGAACAAATATATATTAGTGATCGTTCACTACACCACCCACTACTCTGAGACCTTTCCACTATGGAACAACACTAGTCAACAGATCCTGAAACACCTCTTTCCCTTTTTCATTGAGAAGAGGGTTCCCCAAGGAAATCTTTGCCGACTAAGGTACTACTTTTATGTCAAAGATCATGGGTGATGTAAAAGAGATGTTAAAAATCAAGACCCTCAGACCTCTGTTTATCAGACCTAAACGGATGACCTTGTGGAGAGGTTGAATCAAAATCTTCTCCAAAAGTTGGTAGAAACAGATGGCAGAAATTGGGACGTTATGCTTCCATTGGCCCTATTTGCAATCAGCAAAACCCTGCAGGCCTCTCAAGGCTATTCACCATTTGAATTACTGTATGTGCGAGAGCCTCAAGATATTTTAGATATGTTGAAAGAGACCTGGTAAGAAAGGAAAGAAGCCATCCTACCCATTTCCCAAACAGCCCAAAACCTAAACGACCCATATAGAAGCTGTAAGGGAAATTGTCAAAAATCTCCTCAGTAGGACACAGGAACATCAGAAAGCCCTACATGATAGGCATGCGGTAACCAGGTCTTTTTTCCATCGGGAAGTCTGTCCTGGTTCTCCTTCCCACCTCAGAGAACAAAATTATATCAAAATGGTACGGGCCTTACAAAATCCTTGAAAAAAGGGTTCATTAGACTATCTAGTGGGCCAACCAGAAAGAAAACAGAAAGCCCATGCTTACCTGTTGCTTACTTATCTTCCCGGCCGTCCTCTCCCTTGGCGCCAGATTGCTTTGCCACTTCTCCAGGCTACATTACCACTCCCATGTAGCCCCTGGTGCTCCATGTCAATTCTCTACATTACAGCATCATTTGTTGTTGCCATGGCAACTGACTGACGCCATTCGAAGCCAGCAGTCAACGCTTCCATGACATAGGGGCATTGCTGTCATGTGGTCTGTCACATCTCACGTGACCCATAGGCACTGCAGCCCGAATGTGGAGAGCTATGCTACTTACGGAACCATCAACAGGCTTCCAGTGCTTCTCAATTGTTTCTGGCGTGTGGCTTTCTGCGTTTCCTGTATCTTGTTGCTTTCTGGATTTTAAGACCTTGGCTATTGGATAACAGACTGCTTTGGATTTACCCTTAGATTGTGTTGAACTGCTTAGAAACAATTTCCTGGATTTTTGGACGCTAGACTCGATTTAGTACTCACTCCATCAGTCCCTAGATTTACACCCTTGTGCCACCTTAGTTAGGTTGTCTTGCCCCTTTGGCCTCCTTGTGCCTTCGGCTACACTTCCCTATTTCACCAACCTTCGACCACATAAGGTATATCATTTGGCAACCAGGGTGGGCTCAGGTTGTTAGTTTTGTTATATTGGTAACTGATCCTTGTATCATTTGTTTGCAGCTCCTGAGTGCCCTGCTGTGCCGTTCCTCTCTCACCTTTTGCCTCATTTTCTGGCAAGGGAGTGTTTTGAGTCTCTCTGGCTGGTCCATGGGGAAATTGGACTTAATTCACCTGGTACCTCTGTTTATGACAGACTAGGAAACCATCTCTTGTCCAACCTGAAAATATGGAGGCTGCCGGGGACCCGATAGCCGCCCTGGCAACAACAACTCAGGGCAGATATGACTACTGCTAATACCGCTACACACCAACGACTGGACTTGATCCAGAGTGAGCTTCACCCGCTTCCTCCTGATGCAGGCTTTGGCGAACGTGCATCTGTGATTCCCCCACAACCTAGGGGTGCTGCAATGGCTGCTCCCCAGGCTTTGGTCTTTGTACCCACTCTATTCCCTCTGACCTCTCTGTGACAGTTTTGTAGAGACCATTGAACGTTTCATACATTTCCCAATCAATGTAAGCTGCATTTTGTGAGCAGGCCCCAGGCCTTTTCTGATTCCACCACAAAGGCAGCATTTACTCTGTCCACGTAGGGGGTATAGCAGCAACTTGGGTTAATCATTTTTTGGAAGGGAATAGCCCCATTATTTATGAATGTGACGTCCTTGTGGCAGAGATGACCAAGGTCTTTGACACCCGGTGCAATGCCCATCCACGTGACCTGAAATTGCTAGAGCTGACCCAAGGCAAGACCAGCCTTTTGGACCATATAACTCGGTTTACCCAGTTGAGAGCCGAGACATCATGGCCTGAGAACTAGAAGGCAGTAGTGTTTTTATAAAGGTCTCAATGATCAGATGAAATATGCCTTTACTGCGATTCTGGCTTTACCAATCCAGTATGCTGACCTTGCTGATTGAATATTACAGGTAGACTCCAGAAGGGGAGAACGCAGGGGTGAGAAGGTGCCAGGTGTCATACCACCACCACCGTCCAACTCTTCTGCTTTTGCAGATACTTCCCCCGAACGTATGCAGATAGGCATTCCACCAAAGCTTGTTTTTACTGCGGTGAACTGGGACATTTTGTCAAAGAATGTCCCAAAAGACCAAAAATAAGCAGGCTTCTACGAAGGCTCGCCCATAGATAGATGGGCACAGTTGAGCCTAGACCTTTAGCAACCCCTCAACGTCCCTGTGGAGGTCCCATGCACTCACTTCTTTGTGGAGGGTGGTCTCCAGGTACCAGAAATACATTATAAACCAAATCAGGTTTTGATAAATTCTGGCGCCACAGGTAATTATGTGGACATTGCTCTGGCTATCTCCTTATGGCTACCCCTTGTGAAAAAAAAAAAAAAAAAAAACGAACCTGTACAGGCGGTTGATATCTCATCTCAGGCCCTATAAGGCAGCAAACAGTGCCTCTTGTCCTTACCATGCAGCCCAATCATCCTGAGCAGCTATTATTCAATCTTATATCTGCACCCAAATTTGGAATCATCCTAGGGATACCATGGCTACAAAAGCACAATCATTGATAGACTGTTGATTTCCATTCACACCATGTTTATGAGAATTGTCTTGGTGGATCTTCCTTCTCTCATTCTCCTTGCCAGGCCATGGCTATGGTGGGTCACTTTGTGGGGGCTATTACGTCTGGTATTCCGGACGAATTCACTTCCTTTCTGGACATCTTTGACCAACATCAGGTGGAATCTTGACCTCCGCACCACCCTTATGATTGTCCCATTTACTTTTTTACGGGAGCCAAAATACCCTGTGGTTGGCTATATTCCTTGACACCTAAAAAGGATCTGGCTCTGAAGGAGTATATCGACTCATCTTTACGCAACAGACACATAAGGAAGTCCTAGTCACCTGCCGCAAGTCCAATATTCTTAGTCCCAAAGAGGGAGAGGACCAGTAGCCTTGTGTGGACTACAGGGATGTGAATCAGGTCACGATAAAGAATAGGTAACCTATTTCCCTGATTTCCATGTTATTGTACCAGTTAATGCAAGCGGTCATAGTCACGAAGATGGATCTCAGGGGTGCCTACAATTTCATCTGTACTCATCCTGGCATCGAGTGGAAGACAGCTTTCTGTACGCTGTATGGTCTCTTTGAATATGCCACCATGCCCTTTGGCTTGTGCAATGCACCTGCAACTTTCCAGCGGTTTATGAACAAATGCAATGTATCCGAAAATGCACTATACAGTTACTCAGAAGGAGCTTTTGGACATCAAAGACGCATTTCAAGTGTGAGAGCCAAATGGCCAGTCACTGTGTATACCGTCCATTGTAACATTCAAGACGTAGCTTCCTTGAAATGCGTCAATAGTTGCCAAGTACGTTGGCATTTGTTTTATCAGCCTAGGCCTTCACTGTTAAACATCATCTGGGCTCAACCCACGGAAAAGTAGATGCCTTTTCGTGCCATTCAGGGGGTAAGGAACTGCCTTGTCTACCCTGATAACGTTTTGCAGAAATCCCAATTTGTTTGCCTTTATACACCTTCTCCAGCATTGGTGACTGTAATAAAAGAATGGGCCAAACAACATCCCACGGGCCTGCAAGAATGGAACGTGGACTACAATGAAGGCCTGCAATTTGTTCAAAGGTGTCTTTTTACCAACACCCAAAAACCAGACGGCAAGCCCTGGAATGTTGCATAACATTCTGATTAACAGACATCCCTGCCAAAGTAGGACTGTTTCACTTTTACAGTGCTGATGTTGGTGGCCGTCAATGAGCTGCGATACCATTGATTACATAACTACTTGTACTATATGTGCACAAGGGAAGAATACTAAAGGAAAACCTGTTGGCCTCTCACAGCGTATGTCGATTCTACACAAACCATGATACACAGTCAGAGTGGATTTCATTACTGAAGTAGTGACAGAACAGACGAGTAACACCATCTGGGTAGTCAGTGATAGCTTCACAAATATGACTCGTGTTATCCAGCACTGGTGTTGGCTGCTCTAAATTTCTGTAATGTGTTCAGTTTGTTAGGTCTTCCTTCCATTATCATCACTGACCGAGGCTCACAATTCATGTCTCGCTTCTGGAAGGCCCTGACCTCGTTACTCGGCAACAATGCACCTTTCTCATCCGCTTATCATCTGGAGACCAATGGGCAAACAAAGTGCATGAACCAGACACTCAAACAATATCTCTGTTACCTGTGTTTACAACATCAACAGTCATGGCTAAATGTTTTGTGTCCAGCAGAATCTCCTTACAACAATGCCCCTCACACTGCCACATGTTTTTCTCCTTATAAAGTCAACATCCAAGTAACTTACCTTTGCACAACGACCCTTCCACCCCTACACCCGTTGCCAATGTTTGGTACAGGGACCTCCAGTCTATTCACACTCAAACGCGTGCCCATTTGCAAACCATCAAACTACGTACATGACGCATTGCTGATCGGCATTGTCGCCCTGCCCCTGTTTACAGACCATGGGACAAGGTATGGTTGTCAACAAAATACCTTCACATTCCTTGCTGTCACAAGTTGCTTCTGTGTTTCGTAGCACCCTACAAGGTTGTGAAATCCAGTTTCTTACTGGTTGTCCTTGCTTGCTTCTTGGCATATTCATCCAGTCTTTCTTCTGTATTCCCAGTCCTACTTCTGTACGCTTTTCTGTGCCTCCTCCTCCTCCCATTTATGTGGATTCTGCTGACGAAAGCGAAGTACACAACATCCTGGATTCCCCTTTCTGTAAAGACTGCCTTCAGTATCTCATTGACTGGAAGGGGTGTGGCCCTGGGGAGAGGATATGGCATCCCGCTGAAAATATCCATCCACCTGCTTTGCTGGCTCGGTTTCATCATGCCGATCCTAATCACTAGCAGGGTCCTCTGGCTTTGGGGAGGCACTCTGTTGCGCACATACCATCCTGGCGTCCCTCTACCTCAGCCCCCCAATTGCCACGCCACTTCTCCAAGCTACATTACTGCTCCCATGTAGCCCTGGTTCTCTGTGTCACTTCTCTATGTTGCAGCATCCCTGGTTGTTGTCATGGTGACCGACCAACGCCATTGGATGCCGGCGCTTCCAAGACATAGGGGAACGGCTGTCACGTAGTCTGTCACATCTCACGTGACCCATAGGCACTGCAACAGGGACCTCCATGGAGAACTATGCTACTTAAGGAACCAGCAACATGCTTTCTGTGCTTCTCAGGGAATCGTACCATTAGTGCGACTCTACAATGTCGCCTGGTACGAAAACTGCACCTTTGTGCACTTCATAAATCCTTACCCCCAATACTGCGCCCAAGGGAGCGGGGATTGCGGGTGTGTCCCCAGCTCTCCTTGGTTGCATTATCGGGAGTCAGCATAGCTCTCAACTCACCCGCTTTTGGCGGGTGTCACCCGCCAAAGCATCTACACACCCGCCAGCTCATCTGTTTCACCTGCCTTGGCAAAGGTGGGAGCTACGATTCATATTTTTGCCGGCACCCGATTTCGAGATCCCGAAATCGGGTCCCGGCGCGACTCTTCCTGCGTGAATGGAGGCGTGAAAAGCAAGTGTCATGCTTTTCACGCCCCCATTTCCTCCCCCTTCCCCTCCCTGGCGCTCTCCTCCAATGAGAGGATTGTGCCTGGGAGCATTCCTCCCCACCCCCCTCCCGTAAAAGGTCAGCGACATAGAAGTAGGACTGCCGTTTCATGTTTTTACGGCAGTCCTACTTTTATGTTTATGGCCTTTCTGGGTTTTCACCCGCCTTGGTATCAAAAAAGGTTGAGAGGTATGAGTCAGGGGTTGCAGTGGTGTCCCCCACTTACCCTTATGGCAAGCAGGGGACATGAACAAATAGGACCCAGCGGGCATCAGCACCGCCCCACGTAAGTGGGAGGAACTGACACCGCAGGAGCACAAGGGAGTCGGCGCGCATACATAAGTGCGTCACGGTAAAGGTAAGTGGGGTGGGGCCTGTGGGTTGGAGGATTGTGGGCAAAAGTGATCTATCTGATCAATGCACTGTGCGTAATTGTTTCTGGCATTTTATTCAACTCAGTTATGAGCGGCACAGTGAACACATAGATTCCTTTTCATCTGTTTCCAACATGTGGCTTTCTGCATTTCCTGCTTCTTCTTGCTTTCTGGATTTTGTGACCTTGGCTATTGGATAACAGACTGCTTTGGATTTACCCCTAGATTGTGTTGAACTGCTCAGAACTCTGGCCTCTGGTTTTTGGATTTCCCTGGATTTGGGACTCTGGACTACTTTTGGATTTACCCCTGGATTGTGTTGAACTGCTCAGAACTCTGGGTCTCTGGTTTTTGGATTTCCCTGGATGTTTGACTCTGGACTACATTTGGATTTACCCCTGGATTGTGTTGAACTGCTCAAAACTCTTGCTCTCTGGTTTTTGTATTACCCTGGATTTTTGGACTCTCGACTTTTTTTGTATTGCCCTTCTGTTTTGGTGTTTCTGAACATTGACTTTCCTAGTTACATCTGGGACTTGGTGGACTAAGGACTCCCTCCATGATTCCCTAATTTTGCACTATTGTGCCACACGGAATAGGTTATCTTTCCCCTTTGACTTCCTCATGCCGTTGGGCCAAACTTCCCATCTTCAGCAACCCACTCCCACATCAGGTATGTCATTTTGCATTACGGGTGGGTTCAGGTTGTTGGTTTTGTTATATTGGCAACTGCTGAGTGCCCTGCAGTGCCATTCCTGTCTCACCCTTTGCCCAATCTGCTGGCCAGGGAGTGTTTTGATTCTCTCTGGCTGGTCCATGGGGAAAAATGACTAAGTGGGACCTCTGTTTATGACACTGCTATATTAACCTGTTCAAAGAGTAAAAGGTTCAATACTTTAAATTAATGCTGTAAAGGCCAGAGAGTGGTGTAGCGTGTGCAACATTAATCGAAACACACACACTCATGCTTCATGTGGGTAAGGATACTAATTTATTAACTGGATTAAACACACATATATTACATGGCCACGGTAGTGGCCATGTAGTTATGGTTAAGTTGCTGTTTCCATAGGAAGAGCACTTTTTGGGCAGCTTATAACTTCGCTCCCCCTGAACGAATCCTCACCAAACTTTGCAAAAATAGTATATGGCCCACTCTGAATTATTTTTGCAAAGTTTGGTGAGGTTTGGTCCAGGGGGGGCAAAATTATTGGGGGGGTCCCAAAACTTTTTTTTTTTCCCATAGACATAATGGGAAAAACATTTGCTCACGCCTACAGCCCAAACCGCTGGACGGATTCACACCAAATTTGCAGCAGGAGCGGCAGCTTGGTCCCGAAAGTGTGCTTTTTTTATTTGGTGTAAATCCGTCCAGTAGTTTTTTAAAAAAAGACAAAAATGTAAGTGAACAAAATTAGTGATATCTGTGTCCGCTTTGCGGACACACTTCCCTGTTCGCTCCACAGACAGGACGGGGATTGGGCAAGCGACTTGCGTGGTGTCCGCGGACATCTGACGTGCTCTTCCATTGGCTGCAGTAAAGCGTGCAGTGCGTCTTATTTTCAGAGACGCCCGCCATCTTAGTTTATTGTTCATATATTGGCATCTGTGGCAAGCTCTGCAGTGACTTCAGACTTCACAAGTGATTATCACAATGTAACAAGCATCCGATGCGATCTTCAGAGGACAGCAGGGCCTCCAATGGGGCTGTGTGTGGTTCATGTGGATTACACTTCCTGAACATCCCAGGCTGCTGCAGACTTGCAGGAGACACGCCATCGGTACACGGTGGCCTGCGGAGGACCGAGGAGCGGATATCCCGTTCCCCCTCCCCCGCTGATTACCCATGTCTCCCTCCTGTACCCCCCAATCCCCTCTTATTACCTGTGTCTCCAACCTGTACCCCCATCCCACTGCTCATGCCCGTGTCTCTCTCTTGTTTCCCCCACCCCCCGCTCATGCCCCGTGTCTCCCCTGTTCCCCCACCCCCCGCTCATGCCCCGTGTCTCCCTCGTGTTCACCCCACCCCCGCTCATGCCCTGTGTCTCCCCTGTTCCCCCCACCCCGCTCATGCCCCGTATCTCCCTCCTGTTCCGCCCCACCCCCTGCTCATGCCCCATGTCTCCCCTGTTCCCCCCGACCCCTCGTTCATGCCCCGTGTCTCCCTCCTGTTCCCCCCATCCCCGGCTCATGCCCCGTGTCTCCCTCCTGTTGCCCCCCACCCCTCGCTCATGCCCCGTGTCTCTCTCCTGTTATCCCCACCCCCCGCTCATGCCCCGTGTCTCCCTCTTGTTGCCCCCACCCCCTGCTCATGCCCCGTGTCTCCCTCGTGTTCCCCCCACCCCCGCTCATGCCCCGTGTCTCCCTGCTGTTGCCCCCACCCACCGCTCATGCCCCGTGTCTCTCTCCTGTTGCCCCCCAGCCCCCGGTCATGCCCCGTGTCTCCCTGCTGTTGCCCCCCACCCCCTGCTCATGCCCCATGTCTCTCTCCTGTTACCCCCAACCCCCTCTCATGCCCCGTGTCTCCCTCGTGTTCCCCCCACCCCCCACTCATGCCCCGTGTCTCCCTGCTGTTGCCCCCACCCCCCGCTCATGCCTCGTGTCTCCCTCCTGTTGCCCCCCACCCCCGCTCATGCCCCGTGTCTCCCTCTTGTTGCCCCCACCCCCTGCTCATGCCCCGTGTCTCCCTCGTGTTCCCCCCAACCCCGCTCATGCCCCGTGTCTCCCTGCTGTTGCCCCCCACCCACCGCTCATGCCCCGTGTCTCTCTCCTGTTGCCCTCCAGCCCCCGGTCATGCCCCGTGTCTCCCTGCTGTTGCCCCCCACCGCCTGCTCATGCCCCATGTCTCTCTCCTGTTACCCCCGAACCCCCTCTCATGCCCCGTGTCTCCCTCGTGTTCCCCCCACCCCCGCTCATGCCCCGTGTCTCCCTGCTGTTGCCCCCACCCCGCGCTCATGCCTCGTGTCTCCCTCCTGTTGCCCCCCACCCCCTGCTCATGCCCCATGTCTCCCTCGTGTTCCCCCCACCCCCCGCTCATGCCCCGTGTCTCGCTCGTGTCCCCCCACCCCCGCTCATGCCCCGTGTCTCCCTGCTGTTGCCCCCCACCCCCCGCTCATGCCCCGTGTCTCCCTCGTGTTCCCCCACCCCCTGCTCATGCCCGTGTCTCCCTCCTGTTGCCCCCCACCCCCTGCTCATGCCCCATGTCTCTCTCCTGTTACCCCCATCCTCGCTCATGCCCCGTGTCTCCCTCTTGTTGCCCCCCACCCCCCGCTCATGCCCTGTGTCTCCCTCGTGTTCCCCCCACCCCCGCTCATGCCCTGTGTCTCCCTCTTGTTCCCCCCACCCCCCGCTCATGCCCCGTGTCTCCCTGCTGTTGCCCCCCACACCTCGCTCATGCCCCGTGTCTCTCTCCTGTTGCCCCCCACACCCCCGGTCATGCCCCGTGTCTCCCTGCTGTTGCTCCCCACCCCCCGCTCATGCCCCGTGTCTCTCTCCTGTTACCCCCCACCCACTCTCATGCCCCGTGTCTACCTCCTGTTACCCCCCACCCCCCTCTCATGCCCCGTGTCTCTCTCCTGTTGCCCCCCACCCCCCGGTCCTGCCCCGTGTCTCCCTTCTGTTGCCCCCCACCCCCGGTCATGCCCTGTGTCTCCCTGCAGTTGCCCCCCACCCCCCGCTCATGCCCTGTGTCTCTCTCCTGTTACCACCCACCCCCCTCTCATGCCCAGTGTCTCCCTCATGTTCCCCTCACCCCCCGGTCATGCCCCGTGTCTCCCTGCTGTTTCCCTCCACCCCCCGCTCATGCCCCGTGTCTCTCTCCTGTTACCCCCCACCCCCCTCCCATACCCCATGTCTCTCTCCTGTTACCCCCCTCTCATGCCCCGTGTCTCTCTCCTGTTGTCCCCCACCCCCCGCTCATGCCCCTTGTCTCCCTCGTGTTCCCCCCACCCCCGCTCATGCCCCGTGTCTCCCTCTTGTTCCCCCCACCCCCCGCTCATGCCCCGTGTCTCCCTGCTGTTGCCCCCCACACCTCGCTCATGCCCCGTGTCTCTCTCCTGTTGCCCCCCACCCCCCCGGTCATGCCCCGTGTCTCCCTGCTGTTGCTCCCCACCCCCTGCTCATGCCCCATGACTCTCTCCTGTTACCCCCCAACCCCCGCTCATGCCCCGTGTCTCTCTCCTGTTGCCCCCCACCCCCGCTCATGCCCCATGTCTCTCTCCTGTTACCCCCCACCCCCCGCTCATGCCCCGTGTCTCTCTCCCGTGACCCCCACCCCCCGCTCATGCCCCGTGTCTCACTCCTGTTACCTCCCACCCCCCTCTCATGCCCTGTGTCTCCCTGCTGTTGTCCCCCACCCTCCGCCCATGCCCCGTGACTACCTGCTGTTGCCCCCCACCCCCCGCTCTATGCCCTTTGTCTCTCTCATGTTACCCCCCCAACCCCCTCTCATGCCCCGTGTCTCTCTCCTGTTACCCCCACCCAGCTCTCATGCCCCGTGTCTCTCTCCTGTTACCCCCACCCAGCTCTCATGCCCCGTGTTTCTCTCCTGTTGCCCCCCACCCCCCGGTCATGCCCGTGTCTCCCTACTGTTGCCCCCCACCCCCCGCTCATGCCCCGTGTCTCTCTCCTGTTACCCCCCCGCTCATGCACCGTTTCTCCCTGCTGTTCCCCCCCACCCCCCTCTCATGCCCCGTGTCTCTCTCTCTTCTTTTACCCCATACCCCCCTCTCATGCCCCGTGTCTCTCTCCTGTTGCTCCCCACCCCCTGGTCATACCCCGTGTCTCCCTGCTGTTGTCCCCAACCCCCGCTCATGCCCCGTGTCTCTCTCCTGTTACCCCCCCACCCCCAGTCATGCCCCGTGTCTCCCTGCTGTTGCCCCCCACCCCCCGCTCATGCCCCGTGTCTCTCTCCTGTTACCCCAACCCCCTTCTCATGCCCTGTGTCTCTCTCCTGTTGCCCCCCTTCCCCCGGTCATGCCTGTGTCTCCTTGCTGTTGCCCCCCACCCCCCGATCATGCCCCGTGTCTCTCTCCTGTTGCCTCCCACCCTCCAGTCATGCCCCATGTCTCCCTGCTGTTGCCCCCCACCCCCTGCTCATGCCCCGTGTCTCTCTCCTGTTCCCCCCACCCCCGGTCATGCCCCGTGTCTCCCTGCTGTTGCCCCCCACCCCCGCTCATGCCCCGTATCTCTCTCCTGTCCCCCCCAACCCCGCTCATGCCCCGTGTCTCCCTGCTGTTGCCCCCCACCCCCGCTCATGCCCCGTATCTCTCTCCTGTTACCCCCACCCCCCGCCCATGCCCGTGTTTCTCTCCTGTTTCCCCCCACCGCCCGCTCATGCCCTCTGTCTCTCTCCTGTTGCCTCCCACCCTCCAGTCATGCCCCATGTCTCCCTGCTGTTGCCCCCCACCCCCCGATCATGCCCCGTGTCTCTCTCCTGTTGCCTCCCACCCTCCAGTCATGCCCCATGTCTCCCTGCTGTTGCCCCCCACCCCCCGCTCATGCCCCGTGTCTCTCTCCTGTCCTGTTCCCCCCACCCCCGGTCATGCCCCGTGTCTCCCTGCTGTTGCCCCCCACCCCCGCTCATGCCCCGTGTCTCCCTGCTGTTGCCCCCTGCTCATGCCCCGTGTCTCCCTGCTGTTGCTCCCCACCCCCGCTCATACCCCGTATCTCTCTCCTGTTACCCCCACCCCCCGCTCATGCCCGTGTTTCTCTCCTGTTTCCCCCACCGCCCGCTCATGCCCTGTGTCTCTCTCCTGTTACCCCCCACTCATGCCCTGTGTCTCTCTCCTGTTGCCCCCACCCCCCCGCTCATGCCCCGTGTCTCTCTCCTGTTACCCCCCACCCCCTTCTCATGCCCCGTGTCTCCCTGCTGTTGCCCCCCACCCCCCGCTCACGCCCCGTGTCTCTCTCCTGCTCCCCCCAACCCCCTCTCATGCCTGTGTCTCCCTCGTGTTCCCCCCACCTCCCGCTCATGCCCCGTGTCTCCCTTCTGTTGCCCCCCACCCCCTTCTCATGCCCCGTGTCTCTCTCCTGTTACCCCCTCTCATGCCCCGTGTCTCTCTCCTGTTGTCCCCCACCCCCGGTCATGCCCTTTGTCTCCCTGCTGTTGCCCCCCACCCCCTGCTCATGCCCCGTGTCTCTCTCCTGTTACCCCCCACCCCCCGGTCATGCCCCGTGTCTCCCTGCTGTTGCCCCCGCTCATGCCTCGTGTCTCTCTCCTGTTGCCTCCCACCCCCGGTCATGCCCCGTGTCTCCCTGCTGTTGCCCCCCACCCCTGCTCATGCCCCGTGTCTCTCTCCTGTTCCCCCCACCCCCCCTCATGCCTCGTGTCTCCCCTGTTCCTCCCCACCCCCCGCTCATGCCCGTGTCTCCCTGCTGTTGCCCCCCACCCCCCGCTCATGCCCTGTGTATCTCTCCTGTCTCCTGTTACCCTACACCCCCCTCTCATGCCCCGTGTCTCCATCCTGTTGCCCCCCCACCCCCCGCTCATGCCCTGTGTCTCTCTCCTGTTACCCCCCACCCCTCGGTCATGCCCCGTGTCTCCCTGCTGTTGCCCCCCACACCCCCTCATGCCCTGTGTCTCCCTGCTGTTGCCACCCGCTCATGCTCCGTGTCTCTCTCCTGTTGCCCCTCACCCCCGGTCATGCCCTGTGTCTCCCTGCTGTTGCCCCCACCCCCGCTCATGCCCTGTGTCTCTCTCTTGTTCCCCCCACCCCCGCTTATGCCTCGTGTCTCTCCTGTTACCCCCCACCCCCCGCTCACGCCCTGTGTCTTTCTCCTGTTGCCCCCCCGCTCATGCTTGTGTCTCCCTGCTGTTGCCCCTCACCCCCTGCTCATGCCCGTGTCTCTCTCCTGTTACCCCCAGCCCCCTCTCATGCCGTGTCTCCCTCGTGTTCCCCCCACCCCCCGCTAATGCCCCGTGTCTCCCTGTTGTTGCCCCCCACCCCCCGCTCTTGCCCCGTGTCTCCCTTCTGTTGCCCCCCACCCCCTTCTCATGCCCCGTGTCTCTCTCCTGTTACCCCCTCTCATGCCCCGTGTCTCTCTCCTGTTGTCCCCCACCCCCGGTCATGCCCTTTGTCTCCCTGCTGTTGCCCCCCACCCCCTGCTCATGCCCCGTGTCTCTCTCCTGTTACCCCCCACCCCCCGGTCATGCCCCGTGTCTCCCTGCTGTTGCCCCCGCTCATGCCTCGTGTCTCTCTCCTGTTGCCTCCCACCCCCGGTCATGCCCCGTGTCTCCCTGCTGTTGCCCCCCACCCCTGCTCATGCCCCGTGTCTCTCTCCTGTTCCCCCCACCCCCTCTCATGCCTCGTGTCTCCCCTGTTCCTCCCCACCCCCCGCTCATGCCCTGTGTCTCCCTGCTGTTGCCCCCCACCCCCCGCTCATGCCCTGTGTCTCTCTCCTGTTACCCTACACCCCCCTCTCATGCCCCGTGTCGCCATCCTGTTGCCCCCCCACCCCCCGCTCATGCCCTGTGTCTCTCTCCTGTTACCCCCCACCCCTCGGTCATGCCCCGTGTCTCCCTGCTGTTGCCCCCCACCCCCCCTCATGCCCTGTGTCTCCCTGCTGTTGCCACCCGCTCATGCTCCGTGTCTCTCTCCTGTTGCCCCTCACCCCCGGTCATGCCCTGTGTCTCCCTGCTGTTGCCCCCACCCCCGCTCATGCCCCGTGTCTCTCTCTTGTTCCCCCCACCCCCGCTTATGCCTCGTGTCTCTCCTGTTACCCCCCACCCCCCGCTCACGCCCCGTGTCTTTCTCCTGTTGCCCCCCCGCTCATGCCCGTGTCTCCCTGCTGTTGCCCCTCACCCCCTGCTCATGCCCGTGTCTCTCTCCTGTTACCCCCAGCCCCCTCTCATGCCGTGTCTCCCTCGTGTTCCCCCCACCCCCCGCTAATGCCCCGTGTCTCCCTGCTGTTGCCCCCCACCCCCCGCTCTTGCCCCGTGTCTCCCTGCTGTTGCCCCCCACCCCCCACTCATGCCCCGTGTCTCTCTCCTGTTACCCCCCACCCCCCTCTCATTCCCCGTGGCTCTCTCCTGTTACCCCCCACCCCCCTCTCATGCCCCGTGTCTCTCTCCTGTTGCCCCCCACCCCCCGATCATGCCCCGTGTCTCCCTGCTGTTTCCCCCCACCCCCCGCTCATACCCTGTGTCTCTCTCCTGTTACTCCCCACCTCCCTCTCATGCCCCATGTCTCTCTCCTGTTACCCCCCACACCCCTCTCATGCCCTGTGTCTCTCTCCTGTTGCCCCTCACCCCCCGCTCATGCCCTGTGTCTCCCTGCTGTTACCCCCCACCCCCCGCTCATGCCCCGTGTCTCTCTCCCGTGACCCCCACCCCCCGCTCATGCCCTGTGTCTCACTCCTGTTACCCCCCACCCCCCTCTCATGCCCCGTGTCTCCCTGCTGTTGCCCCCGACCCTCCGCCCATGCCCCGTGACTACCTGCTGTTGCCCCCCACTCCCCGCTCTATGCCCTTTGTCTCTCTCATGTTACTCCCCCAACCCCCTCTCATGCCCCGTGTCTCTCTCCTGTTACCCCCCACCCCCCTCTCATGCCCCGTGTCTCTCTCCTGTTACCCCCACCCAGCTCTCATGCCCCGTGTTTCTCTCCTGTTGCCCCCCACCCCCCGGTCATGCCCGTGTCTCCCTACTATTGACCCCCACCCCCCGCTCATTCCCCGTGTCTCTCTCCTGTTACCCCCCACCCCCCGCTCATGCACCGTGTCTCCCTGCTGTTACCCCCACCCCCCTCTCATGCCCCGTGTCTCCCTCGTGTTCCCCCCATCCCCCGCTCATGCCCCGTGCCTCCCTGCTGTTGCCCCCCACCCCCCTCTCATGCCCGTGTCTCTCTCTCTTCTTTTACCCCATACCCCCCTCTCATGCCCCGTGTCTCTCTCCTGTTGCTCCCCACCCCCCGGTCATACCCCGTGTCTCCCTGCTGTTGCCTCAAACCCCCGCTCATGCCCCGTGTCTCTCTCCTGTAACTCCCCGCCCCCCAATCATGCCCCGTGTCTCCCTGCTGTTGCCCCCCACCCCCCGCTCATGCCCCGTGTCTCTCTCCTGTTACCCCCCCATCCCCCTCTCATGCCCCGTGTCTCTCTCCGGTTGCCCCCCCACCCCCGGTCATGCCTGTGTCTCCTTGCTGTTGCCCCCCACCCCCCGCTAGTGCCCCGTGTCTCTCTCCAGTTGCCTCCGACCCTCCAGTCATGCCCCATGTCTCCCTGCTATTGCCCCCCACCCCCGCTCATGCCCCGTGTCTGTCTCCTGTTCCCCCCACCCCGGTCATGCCCCGTGTCCACCTGCTGTTGCCCCCCACCCCCGCTCATGCCCCGTGTCTCCCTGCTGTTGCCCCTGCTCATGCCCCGTGTCTCCCTGCTGTTGCCCCCCACCCCCGCTCATGCCCCCCGTATCTCTCTCCTGTTACCCCCACCCCCCGCTCATGCCTGTGTTTCTCTCCTGTTGCCCCCCACCGCCCGCTCATGCCCCGTGTCTCTCTCCTGTTACCCCCCACCCCCCGGTCATGCCCCGTGTCTCCCTGCTGTTGCCCCCACTCATGCCTTGTGTCTCTCTCCTGTTGCCTCCCACCCGCCGGTCATGCCCCGTGGCTCGCTGCTGTTGCCCCCCACCCCCTGCTCATGCCCCGTGTCTCTCTCCTGTTACCCCCCACCCCTCGGTCATGCCCTGTGTCTCCCTGCTGTTGCCCCCCACTCCCGCTCATGCCCCGTGTCTCTCTCCTGCTCCCCCCACCCCCCGCTCATGCCTCGTGTCTCCCTTGTTCCTCCCCACCCCCCGCTCATGCCCCGTGTCTCTCTCCTGTTACCCCCCACCCCTCGGTCATGCCCTGTGTCTCCCTGCTGTTGCCCCCCACTCCCGCTCATGCCCCGTGTCTCTCTCCTGCTCCCCCCACCCCCCGCTCATGCCTCGTGTCTCCCCTGTTCCTCCCCACCCACCGCTCATGCCCCGTGTCTCTCTCCTGTCTCCTGTTACCCCACACCCACCTCTCATGCCCCGTGTCTCCCTCCTGTTGCCCCCCCCAACCCCTGCTCATGCCCTGTGTCTCTCTCCTGTTACCCCCCACCCCTCGGTCATGCCCCGTGTCTCCCTGCTGTTGCCCCCCACCCCCTCTCATGTCCTGTGTCTCCCTGCTGTTGCCCCCCACTCATGCTCCATGTCTCTCTCCTGTTGCCCCTCACCCCCGGTCATGCCCTGTGTCTCCCTGCTGTTGCCCCCACCCCCGCTCATGCCCCGTGTCTCTTTCTTGTTCCCCCCACCCCCTCTTATGCCTCGTGCATCTCCTGTTACCCCCCCACCCCCCGCTCATGCCCCGTGTCTTTCTCCTGTTGCCCCCCCGCTCATGCCCCGTTTCTCCCTGCTGTTGCCCCTCACCCCCTGCTCATGCCCCGTGTCTCTCTCCTGTTGCCCCCACCCCCTGCTCATGCCCTGTGTCTCCCTGCTGTTGCCCCCACCCCCCGCTCATGCCCCGTGTCTCTCTCATGTTGCCCCCACCCCCGCTCATGCCCCATGTCTCTCTCCTGTTACCCCCCACACCCCTCTCATGCCCCGTGTCTCTCTCCTGTTGCCCCCCACCCCCGGTCATGCCCCGTGTCTCCTTGCTGTTGCCCCCACCCCCCGCTCATGCCCCGTGTCTCTCTCATGTTGCCCCCACCCCCCGCTCATGCCCCATGTCTCTCTCCTGTTACCCCCCACCCCCCTCTCATGCCCCGTGTCTCTCTCCTGTTGCCCCCCACCCCCGGTCATGCCCCGTGTCTCTCTCCTGTTGCCCCCACCCCGCGGTCATGCCCTGTGACTCCCTCCTGTTGCCCCCCACCCCCCGGTCATGCTCAGTGTCTCCCTCCTGTTGCCCCCCACCCACGCTCATGCCCCGTGTCTCTCTTCTGGTACCTCCCACCCCCCTTTCATGCCCCGTGTCTCCCTCGTGTTCCCCCCACCCCCTTTTCATGCCCCGTGTCTCCCTGCTGTTGCCACCCACCCCCCGCTCATGCCCCGTTTCTCACTGCTGTTGCCCCGCAGCCCCCGCTCATGCCCCGTGTCTCTCTCCTGTTATCCCCCACCCCCCGCGTCTCTCTCCTGTTACCCCCCACCCCCCCTCTCATGCCCTGTGTCTCTTTCCTGTTGCCCCCAACCCCCTGGTCATGCCCTGTGTCTCCCTGCTGTTGCCCCCCACCCTTCGCTCATGCCCCGTGTCTCTCTCCTGTTACCCCCACCCCCCCTCTCATGCCCCGTGTCTCTCTCCTGTTACCCCCACCCCCTCTCATGCCCCGTGGCTCTCTCCTGTTACCCCAACACCTCTCTCATGCCCCGTGTCTCTCTCCTGTTGCCCCCCACCCCCACCCATGCCCTGTGTCTCCCTGCTGTTGACCCCCACCCCCTCTCATGCCCCGTGTCTCTCTCCTGTTACCCCCCATACCACTCTCATGCCCCGTGTCTCTCTCCTGTTGCCCCCCACCCCCCACTCATGCCCTGTTTCTCCCTGCTGTTGCCCCCCACCCCCGCTCATGCCCCGTGTCTCTCTCCTGTTACCCCCACCTCCCCTCTCATGCTCTGTGTCTCTCTCCTGTTGCCCCCCACCCCCCGGTCATGCCCCGTGTCTCCCTCCTGTTGCCCCCCACCCCCCTTTCATGCCCTGTGTCTCGCTGCTGTTGCCCCCACCCCCCGCTATTGCCCCGTTTCTCCCTGCTGTTGCCCCCCACCCCCCGCTCATGCCCCGTGTCTCTCTCCTGTTACCCCCCACCCCCCTTCATGCTCTGTGTCTCTTTCCTGTTACCCCCCACCCCCCTCTCATGCCCCGTGTCTCTCTCCTGTTGCCCCCCACCCCCGGTCATGCCCCGTGTCTCCCTGCTGTTGCCCCCCACCCCCTGCTCATGCCCCGCGTCTCTCTCCTGTTACCCACACCCCCCTCTTATGCCCGTGTCTCCCTCCTGTTACACCCCACCCCTCTCTCATGCCCCGTGTCTCTCTCCTGTTGCCCCCAACCCCCTGGTCATGCCCCGTGTCTCCCTGCTGTTGCCCCCCACCCCCTGCTCATGCCCTGTGTCTCTCTCCTGTTACCCTCCACCCCCTCTCATGCCCCGTGTCTCTCTCCTGTTGCCCCCCACCCCGGTCATGCCCTGTGTCTCCCTGCTGTTGCCCCCCAAACCCTCCTCATGCCCCGTGTCTCTCTCCTGTTACCCCCCAACCCCCTCTCATGCCCCGTGTCTCCCTCGTGTTCCCCCCACCCCCTGCTCATGCCCTCATGCCCCGTGTCTCCGTGCTGTTGCCCCCCAAACCCTGCTCATGCCCCGTGTCTCTCTCATGTTGCCCCCCACCCCCGCTCATGCCCCATGTCTCTCTCCTGTTACCCCCCACTCCCCTCTCATGCCCCGTGTCTCTCTCCTGTTGCCCCCCACCCCCCGGTCATGCCCCGTGTCTCTCTCCTGTTGCCCCCCACCCCCCGGGCATGCCCCGTGTCTCCCTCCTGTAGCCCCCGAACCCCTGGTCATGCTCGTGTCTCCCTCCTGTTGCCCCCCACCCCTCACTCATGCCCAGTGTCTCTCTTCTGATACCCCACACCCCCCTCTCATGCCCTGTGTCTCTCCTGTTACCCCCACCCCCTCTCATGCCCCGTGTCTCTCTCCTGTTGCCCCCCCACCCCCCCGTCATGCCCCGTGTCTCCCTGCTGTTGCCCCCCACCCCCTGCTCATGCCCTGTGTCTCCCTCCTGTTGCCCCCCCACCCCCCGCTCATGCCCTGTGTCTCTCTCCTGTTACCCCCCACCCCTCGGTCATGCCCCGTGTCTCCCTGCTATTGCCCCCCACCCCCCTCATGCCCTGTGTCTCCCTGCTGTTGCCCCCCACTCATGCTCCATGTCTCTCTCCTGTTGCCCCTCACCCCCGGTCATGCCCTGTGTCTCCCTGCTGTTGCCCCCACCCCCGCCCATGCCCCGTGTCTCTCTTGTTCCCCCACCCCCGCTTATGCCTCGTGTCTCTCCTGTTACCCCCCACCCCCCGCTCATGCCCCGTGTCTTTGTCCTGTTGCCCCCCGCTCATGCCCCGTGTCTCCCTGCTGTTGCCCCTCACCCCCTGCTCATGCCCCGTGTCTCTCTCCTGTTACCCCCCAGCCCCCTCTCATGCCCCGTGTCTCCCTCGTGTTCCCCCCACCCCCCGCTCATGCCCTGTGTCTCCCTGCTGTTGCCCCCCACCCCCCCTCTTGCCCCGTGTCTCACTGCTGTTGCCCCCCACCCCCACTCATGCCCCGTGTCTCTCTCCTGTTACCCCCCACCCCCCTCTCATGCCCCGTGGCTCTCTCCTGTTACCCCCCACACCCCTCTCATGCCCCGTGTCTCTCTCCTGTTGCCCCCACCCCCGATCATGCCCCGTGTCTCCCTGCTGTTTCCCCCCACCCCCCGCTCATGCCCTGTGTCTCTCTCCTGTTACCCCCACACCCCTCTCATGCCCCGTGTCTCTCTCCTGTTGCCCCCCGCTCATGCCCTCTGTCTCCCTGCTGTTGCCCCCACCCCCCGCTCCTGCCCCGTGTCTCTCTCATGTTGCCCCCACCCCCCGCTCATGCCCCATGTCTCTCTCCTGTTACCCCCCACCCCCCTCTCATGCCCCGTGTCTCTCTCCTGTTGCCCCCCACCCCCGGTCATGCCCCGTGTCTCTCTCCTGTTTCCCCCACCCCCGGTCATGCCCCGTGTCTCCCTCCTGTTGCCCCCCACCCCCCGGTCATGCTCCGTGTCTTCCTCCTGTTGCCCCCCACCCTCGCTCATGCCCCGTGTCTCTCTTCTGGTAACCCCCACACCCCTCTCATGCCCCGTGTCTCTGTCGTGTTCCCCCCACCCCCCGCTCATGCCCCGTTTCTCCCTGCTGTTCCCCCCACCCCCCGGTCATGCCCTGTGTCTCCCTGCTGTTGCCCCCCACCCCCCGCTCATGCCCCGTGTCTCTCTCGTGTTACCCCCACCCCTCCTCTCATGCCCCGTGTCTCTCTCCTGTTACCCCCCACCCCCCTCTCATGCCCCGTGGCTCTCTCCTGTTACCCCCCACATCCCTCTCATGCCCCGTGTCTCTCTCCTATTGCCCCCCACCCCCACCCATGCCCTGTGTCTCCCTGCTGTTGACCCCCACCCCCCTCTCATGCCCCGTGTCTCTCTCCTGTTACCCCCATACCACTCTCATGGCCGTGTCTCTCTCCTGTTGCCCCCCACCCCCCACTCATGCCCTGTTTCTCCCTGCTGTTGCCCCCCACCCCCCGCTCATGCCCCGTGTCTCTCTCATGTTGCCCCCCACCCCCCGCTCATGCCCCGTGTCTCTCTCCTGTTACCCCCACCTCCCTCTCATGCCCCGTGTCTCTCTCCTGTTGCCCCCCACCCCCCGGTCATGCTCCGTGTCTCCCTTCTGTTGCCCCCCACCCCCGCTCATGCCCCGTGTCTCTCTTCTGGTACCCCCCACCCCCCTCTCATGCCCCGTGTCTCCCTCGTGTTCCCCCCACCCCACTTTCATGCCCTGTGTCTCCCTGCTGTTGCCCCCACCCCCCGCTATTGCCCCGTTTCTCCCTGCTGTTGCCCCCACCCCCTGCTCATGCCCGCGTCTCTCTCCTGTTACCCACACCCCCCTCCCATGCCCGTGTCTCTCTCCTGTTACCCCCCACCCCCCTCTCATGCCCCGTGTCTCTCTCCTGTTGCCCCCCACCCCCGGTCATGCCCCGTGTCTCCCTGCTGTTACCCCACACTCCCCTCTCATGCCCCGTGTCTCTCTCCTGTTGCCCCCCACCCCCCGGTCATGCCCTGTATCTCTCTCCTGTTGCCCCCCACCCCCCAGTCATGCCCCGTGTCTCCCTCCTGTTGCCCCCCACCCCCTGGTCATGCCCGTGTCTCCCTCCTTTTGCCCCCCACCCCTCACTCATGCCCAGTGTCTCTCTTCTGTTACCCCACACCCCCCTCTCATGCCCCGTGTCTCTCTCCTGTTACCCCCCACCCCCCTCTCATGCCCCGTATCTCTCTCCTGTTGCCCCCCACCCCCCAGTCATGCCCCGTATCCCCCTCCTGTTGCCCCCCACCCCCTGGTCATGCCCGTGTCTCCCTCCTTTTGCCCCCCACCCCTCACTCATGCCCAGTGTCTCCCTGCTGTTGCCCCCCACCCCCTGCTCATGCCCTGTGTCTCTCTCCTGTTACCCCCCACCCCCCTCTCATGCCCCGTGTCTCTCTCCTGTTGCCCCCCACCCCGGTCATGCCCCGTGTCTCCCTTCTGTTGCCCCCCACCCCCTGGTCATGCCCCATGTCTCCCTGCTGTTGCCCCCCAAACCCTGCTCATGCCCCGTGCCTCTCTCCTGTTACCCCCCAACCCCCGCTCATGCCCTGTGTCTCATGCCCCGTGTCTCCCTGCTGTTGGCCCCCACCCCCCGCTCATGCCCTGTGTCTCCCTGCTGTTGCCCCCCACTCATGCCCTGTGTCTCCCTCCTGTTACCCCCCACCCCCGCTCATGCCCTGTGTTTCTCTCCTGTTACCCCCCACCCCCCTCTCATGCCCTGTGTCTCCCTCGTGTTCCCCCCACCCCCTGCTCATGCCCTCATGCTCCGTGTCTCCCTGCTGTTGCCCCCCAACCCCCGCTCATGCCCGTGTCTCTCTCATGTTGCCCCCCACCCCCCGCTCATGCCCCGTGTCTCTCTCCTGTTACCCCCCACCCCCCTCTCATGCCCCGTGTCTCTCTCCTGTTGCCCCCCACCCCCGGTCATGCCCCGTGTCTCTCTCCTGTTGCCCCCCACCCCCCGGTCATGCCCCGTGTCTCCCTCCTGTTGCCCCCCACCCCTCACTCATGCCCTGTGTCTCTCTTCTGTTACCCCCCACCCCTCTCTCATGCCCCGTGTCTCCCTCGTGTTCCCCCCACCCCCGCTCATGCCCTGTGTCTCCCTGCTGTTGCCCCCCACCCCCGCTCATGGCCAGTGTCTCCCTGCTGTGGCCCCCACCCCCCGCTCATGCCCTGTGTCTCATGCCCCATGTCCCCCTGCTGTTGCCCCCCACCCCCCGCACATGCCCTGTGTCTCCCTGCTGTTGCCCCCCACGCCCCGCTCATTCCCCGTGTCTCCCTCCTGTTACCCCCCACCCCCCGCTCATGCCCCGTGTCTCTCTCCTGTTACCCCCCACCACCCTCTCATGCCCCGTGTCTCCCTCCTGGTTCCCCTACCCATGCCCTGTTGTGTTCTCTTTATACACCCCGCCTTCCCTTTCCATTTTGTCCATCTTGGTAAAAGATTTTCCTTCCTACACCGGGACGCCGCAGACGTTCCGGTTTGGGAAGAAAAATCTTTTTTTACCACCCGGGTTCCCACTTTGAGAACCTAGGATGCTAGTGGTCTTCATCCACTGAAAAGGACGTTATGGTTACGTTGCACTAATAAAAAACTATGAAATTCAATTAAAAAACTTTGTTAAAGGGCCGTTATGGTTAAATTGCACTAATAAAAACCTATGAAAATCAATGAAAAAACTTTGTTAAAGGGACGTTATGGTTAAGTTGCGCTATTAAAAACCTATGAAATTCAGTGAAAAACGTTGTTAAAGGGACGTTATGGTTAAGTTGTGCTACTAAAAACCTATGAAATTCAGTGAAAAAACTTTTTTAAAGGGACGTTATGGTTCCAAGTAAAACCGAAAAACCCTTGAAATTCGCCAGTTATGGTAAGCTAAGCAACCATAACTCGCGCCGCCACCGTGCACTGCTAAGCCTAACACCCAGGACATCAAAGATGACATCACAAATGTCATTGATGACATCACTGATGACATCACATGTGCATTTACCTTTCATGAAAAGTCTGTACAATGGATTCTTAGTGTAATGTTAATAAAAAAAGTGTCAAAGATTATTGGAATAAATATCAAGTGCTAATCAGTGCATTAAGCTCTGCATTGATATAAATAGCATTCTATTATTAACTTCAATCCAGTATACTAAGGTACTCATGTAGAAACATTGGCATTGTGTGCAGCATACATGATGGAGGTGCAATATTCATAAGCTTGCCATGTTGAATAGTGAAATGATAACTGTTTTCATATTAGAGTTTTGCGTACAGTGAAACTTGTGATAAGTAGGTAATAAAACCCACTTACTACATAATTGCATTATTATAGACAAATCACAAAGAGACAACACCACACACAAATATGAATATATACAAGGGAATTGAAGTAAGAAAAAAAACAGCAATAGTAGCAGAAAGTGTCCATAACCTAACTGATTACCTTTATGCAGAGAAATGATTGCTCTGTTTCAAAGCTGTTACTTACCCTATCTATATATATCACATGATGTGTCTGGACCCTAAGGAAAATAGTGTGAGTACAACATATAAAAATATAAGCATATACAGGGAAAGTACAGTATTAAAAAAACATCAAAACTATCAGAAAGTGCTGATAACTCTACTGATAATTGTAATGCACAAAAAGGATTGCTGTCTTTCAAGGTTGTGTCTTCCCCTATGTATATGTTTCATATGATATGACTGGACCATAAGGGAATTATTGTAAGCACATACTTGAAGGATAAGTCTACAAATATAGTACATTTACAATTTTTAGTTCCTGACTGTTACTGAAGAAAATCATGTGGCCTAGACATGTGAGGAAAGGAAAAAAGGGGGCGTCAGACATGTGATGTCATCAGTGATGTCATCAATGACATTTGTGATGTCATCTTTGATGTCCTGGGTGTTAGGCTTAGCAGTGCACGGTGGTGGCGCGAGTTATGGTTGCTTAGCTTACCATAACTGGCGAATATATATATATATATATATATATATATATATATATATATATGCAACAGGGATATGAATATGAGCCCTGCTTCTTCCTTCATCTTCTCCCCACCCATCACTTCTTGCTCTCCCCTCATCATTCCGTTCTCGGGTTCTGATTCTTCTCTGCAGAGACGCAGGACACTACACATCCCCCCTTCGTTCGCACAAGTTCACTTTTGGACTTTCTCGACTGCGCATAGTCGTTAAGGTATCTTAGTCTTCAGTAACCTCTTCCAAACCTTGATGTTGCTGATGACATGTCTGTACCATCTGACAAGGAAAATCCATCACCATCTCCTATACTCCCTCTCGCAAACTTTCTTTCACTGCCACTCATTCACACATCGTGCCTTGCTCTCTCAACCATCACTCTCTCCAAGTTGCATACCTTTCCATCCTTTGTTCTCACAACAAGTTTGAATGCCTCTATCACTTCAATCGGTCTAGACCATTAACCACCATCTTCTCCCAACACCACAAGCAATTTGATTCTGACATAGCCTCGCACCTGCGGAAAATGGAATGCCCTGAAATGTCTCTTATCTTTCAGCATTTGGATTCTCATCTGTCTCCTCCTGATATCCAACCTGGAAATAACTTGGAGCTGGCCTTTCCCCCTCTGCTATGTTCAAGAGGAGAAACTCCAGTTGTGCTATGCAGCATGAACCTATGAGCCACCATTGTCCTTTTCACAGCTTCTTTCCAATCTCTTCCATTAGACCACGCCCACCTAATGGCTTTTTGGATCACCCTATTAAATCTCTCCACAACCCCATTTGTTTGGGGATGATAGATGTCACTGGTGTTGTGAACAATGGCTCTCTTCCTTAAGGTATTCTTCCATTTCCCTCGACTTGAATTGAGAACCATTATCAGTTAATATTACTTCAGGATAACCTTCACGTCTACACAACTCTTCCAAAAACTCAATCACCCTCCAAGTTGTCTCCCTGGTATGTCAGTGAGGGCCATTGGACGTTCCTCACTCACACATAATTTATCACAGTTGGTACAAAGGATACAATCCCTAACAAGCCTTTCAATTTAGGTATCACACGTCACCCATCAATAGTTGCTCCATATTCTATGCTTAGTCTTCACTATTCCTTGATGTCCTTCATGTCCCAGATCTATTACTTTCTCTGTTATTCATTCTGGTGGCACAGGTGTGTCTCCTCTCATGATAATGAACACACAGTTCATATCTAATCTTCTAGAAACCTTCCACTCTTAATTTGTGCACAGTTTCTTTATTTAGTCCACTGTCCATCATTTCTTTGATGATTATACTCATCTTAGTATCTCTCGCTATTTATTCACACCATTCCTGCTTTGAAATTGATGGTTCTGAAACTTCACAAATTACACCTGGGTCTTCATCATCACACTTGGCTTCTACATTTGTTGTCTTCACGATAAGCAATCTGCAGCATAATTTCTCACTCCAGGAATATACGTTACTATAAAATAAAATTCCTGTAATCTGGGCACCCAAATTCTTTTTCTGCCTCCTACTTTATCCAGGCCCTTCATAGAAAATACTTCCACCAGTGGTTTGTGATCAGTATGCAGCTCAAATCTGGTCCCCCAAATGGAACTCTTTCAATAGTCATTATGCTAATGCTACTACATGTTCTTTTCCTTCTTCAATTTGTGTCACAACTGCTCCCAATCCAACATTACTTGCATCTGTAGTAATTACTGTGCGTTTGCCCCTCTTGTAGTTTTGTAATCCTGGCACTGCTGATAAAAATCTCTTAATGTATTGAAATGTGTAATATGTATTTATGCATTGAAATGTGTTCTCACGCTTATCATACCATTTACAATTATTTTAAATTTTCATCATTTCACTCAAGGGAAACTTGTGATTAGCAAATCATCGAATAAGCTTTGAATAGTATTCTGCCATACCTAAAAATGTCCTGACCTGTTCCTTGCAATTTAGTGTGACCATGTATTTTATTGCACCAAACAAATCATTGTTAGGGGAAATTCCTTCTTGGGGGATACAATGTCCCAAATATTCAATCTCTTTTCTGTTATTTTTTTATTTCTCTCTGCTGAAGGGCATTCCAACATCATGCAGCTTCTTGAAAACCTTCTTCTGTCTGTTGTCATATTCTCTTTTGTTCTCAGCATACACTAAAATATCATCTTGAAAGAAAATGACATCCTCTTATCCATCAAATATTCTATAAATAATTTTCTGAAACACTGAGGCTGTGGATAAAAGACCAAATGGCATGCTATGATATCGAAAGTGTCCTTTATGAGTAATACATGCAGTAGAATGCCTGGATTTGTTGTGCAATTTAACTTGATGGTAAGCTGAAGTAAGGTTGAGTGTTGAGAAAAATGTTGCTGGACCCATTGTCAATATCAACTCTTGCATATCTGGTAAAGGATGCCTTTCTGGGATCACACATTTGTTGAGTTCCCTTAAATCAACACACAATTTGACTTTTCCTGAGCTTTTTCTTGCTACAACTATAGGTGATACCCACTCAGAGGTATCAATGCTCTCTATTATTCCCTGTTCTTCCAGCTTCTTCAACTCCAGCTTTATTTCTTCTCTCATTGATGTTGGAATACTGTGTAGTTTCTGTGCAACTGGTTTACATCCTTGTTTGAATATTATACCTTGTGTGAATCCTTTCAGACAGCCTATTTCATCTTTAAAAACTTCAGTTTGTATCTTCTCTTTACCCTTTTTGGGGCGATCAATCATAAAAACAGACTCAACCACATTTGGATCCAGAAGTACCTTCAACAACCAATGGTGTGTCCAACTCAGGAGCAAAGACGCCCTTTTCTTTGAGACATGTAAGCGCCCTTTAGCCTGTCTTTCCTTGAAGCACAAAGTTGCTTTGAACCAGCCAATCAGATACATTTCTGCTCCACCATAAGCTTTTGGATTGATGTCTACTTCATGTTAGTACTTGGGAACAAACCTCTTCCACTGCACCTCCAGAATGAGTATATATTTAGCTCCTGAATCAACCATCAACCTTACAGGTACGCCATTCACATGAATGATGGTTTTTGGACTATCTAGATTTCCTTCTTCATTTCCCACAACTGAAACACACTCCTCACCTTCATCGCTGTCTTCTTCTCCAATACAGTTTGTTAAAGTGTTTTTTACAGCATCTAGCCAGATACCCCCTTCCATTGCAAATTCTGTAAATTATTCTGAGCGCAGGACAGATTGGACTATTGACCTAGTGAGAGGGCTACCACATCTGTAGCATGTTCTTGTCGAGGTCCGCCCCTTTAGCCTTTGTCCACCTCAGCCTTATTGAAATTCCATGGTAGGGCCCATTCTATTATGCCTAGTTGTTGTGTCCTTGTTTTCACTTTTATATCTGGAGTCCCTGTTATCACTGTTCCATCTCCTCCTGACACTCTACTTACGCCAGCAACCAATTCCCCACTGGATGGTTGCAGTGTGCCATCAGGGACAGCTTTGACTTTGATCTCCTTCACTTTGGCTTCTAGTGTCTTCGCACATTTCTTGGTATGTTCAACTTCCTTAGCCATTCGTAGAACTGTCTCCAGAGGTGGATCATCCTCCTCCCACAGATTTTCTCAAACTTTACTATAGTTGCATTCTAAAATAAATTGATCCCTCAATCTTTCCTCCAGTTGTTGATTAGACTTGTACTGTTCTACACTTTCTCCCTCTTGTATCCATTTCCCAAACTTGTATCGCACTAGAATTGTGCTCAGTTTTTTTTCATAGTGTTTGCTCAGTTTTTTAAATAGATTTCTCATATTCTTTCATATCTCCACTTTCATCAGCTGTCAATTCAGGTAAGTCTCCAAACTTTCCTGCCCCGCTGGTCCCAGACAATATTAAAACTGTGATGTTTTCTTCTCAACACTGTAATTTGTGCCACATACTACATTAGCTTAATGCTTGAATGGTTTTACCCATCTTTTCCATGGTAGAACAGGTTCACAAACTTCAGGTAGGAACATCGCTGGTGGGGGCACACTATGCATGGCCATGTCTTCTGCACCCCTTTTGGTAGCCATGGTGAATGTATTACAATAATGTTGCAGCACTGTTCCACTGTCCAACTTGTTTTGTTGCTGAAAGTGTTATTTGTGCAGAAGAAACAAAAAAAAAAATAAACAGTGTATTTGTTCACTATAAGTCAATAGATGAAGGTCCGAAATGTGAAACACAAAGAGAGCAAATAAAACGTTTTTGTTTGATTCGGACAAGGATGCACTCTTGAGGCCCTGCTCACTGTATACAGTCAATTCGGGCACTTGATCATGTAAAATGGCCGCACGTCACGTGATTAACCCTCAGGTTGCTAGGTCATTTCCTTTAATTCGGCTGCTATGTCTCTGCAGCCTCAAATCTTCCAAAATTAGCAGAGCATCCTATTTAGGCATCCCGCTTACTCCCCACACCTTGGTGAGGGGGCGGATTTACTGCCCGCCTCGTTATTTGTGCTGCCGGTAAGAAGGGCTCGCTCCACTGCTTCTCCTCTGTGAGCCTGCTCGTCACCACTTTGTAGCTTGTGCAGCGTTACTGGAAACACACATGCTCACGCTTCATGCGGGTAAGGGCACTAATTTATTAACTGGATTAAACACATATATATATTGGCAAAGAGGATATGAATATGAGCCCTCCTTCTTCCTCTGTCTTCTCTCCAACCGTCACTCCTCGCTCTCCCCTCATCATTCCATTCTCGAGTTCCGAATCTCCTCTTCAGGCACGCACAAAAGTTTGCAAAACTCTGAAAAAACCAACTTGTGTAAAAGAAAACAAACTCTCTGAAGGTTACAGGGCTTTGGGGAGTCCCATGCCTCGAAGGAGGAAAAGACAGTACTGTTTTTCATTTCCTGAAAGGAATGGAATTGTTTGCATCAAGAAACAGTTTTCTGTATTAAAAAGGAGAGACTGTAACCCTTGATTTGGTACAAAGACTCAGAAGAATATCCAGATGAAAAAATGTACTTTTTGAAGACTAAGAACAATTTGGATATATATTGGGCCAGGCAAAAGCCTTGCTGAGGGTAGTGTACAAAGCTCCCCTTTTCCCTTTTTAGCTCAGAGTTTAATAAAGTGGTGGGGCCAGTTAGTTGTGTAGGATTCAGACTAAAGAACTTTATTTTGGACTCTAACATCAATCCTTAGTTTTTGTTTCTTGGGTAGGGAACTTCCCTCATAGAAATAGTGCAAGTTAGGCGATTTTCTTTTGAATAAAAACCCTTGAAACATGACTCACAATCATCCAAGTCCTTCTTACGGTTCACCACATCACCCATCCTGCCCTTATGGCTATCAATATGTTCTGCGAGTTAATGTTGCGGCCAATTAACCTGGTATTTATCCAATGAACCACTTTGTTCATCAATAGAATTGTTGCTTCTGCTCTACCTCACAGAATTTGGTTAACCCCTACTATCACTCCCACCAGTGGTAAAGCAGCCAGTGGCAAGACTATGGCATCAAAACTGCTCTTATCGATTGCAGCAGTAAAAGAGTTATAGCATTCAGGTGAGGGTGTAGTTTATTCTACCAGCAATTTACTGTCCTTATTACAAGTTGGCCCTCTGTTTTTGTCCGCTTTTGTAAGAGGGTCAATTTCTTGAGTAATGTATGATGGTTGGGGCTTACTTGGTAGTAGATGTGCAGCGTTGTGTCGAAAAACAATTGAGTGCGCTGTGGGGCCTGTACAGTCATTTATAGAACGTTTGTCCAAATTATCTGTTTGAGTAATGCCACCGTTTTTTTACATCATGACGTCCATGATTGTTAAAAAGTGTGTCTTAAAAGTTCTTTAAAAAGTCTATAATTGATTGCAATTTCCCCCCAAATCCGGGGTTTTGTCTTGAAATAGGGAAAGGGCCTCCCAGAGTGGTAGCTCCAAATCATCTGTTTGATAACCTTGATCCTTATTTGAAGTTTGGTCATTTTGGTCTAGGTATGGTTGTAACCTAGAGACATCTTCCTGTGCCAGAGCAGGTGTTACAGCTGATCTAGTCCCCAGAGGGGTAGGTCAAATTGATCTAAATAGCCAGAATCCTGGGGCCTTTCAGCATTGGGAGGGGATGAGGGCTGCAGTAGGAAACAGCTGGATCCACCTGCACTGCTGACTTTCCCGTTCTAGTGGTAAGAAGCCTAAAAGCGCGAGCAATGGAGCTGCTCCTCCTCACATCGGCCTCTCAGCTGTGACAGCTGAACTCAGTGGGAACAGCACACGCCGCTGCCCGCTCCTATCAAAAATAGTAACTGGTTGAAAGGAAAAAGAAACACAAAACAGAAATACTTGCTTAAATGTCTTTGACCAAGGTAAGGAACAAAGAGATAACCAGTCTTTAGGGCCCAAGGAGGGCCAGTGAGTCAAGGAAGCTATGATGCCTTGGAAAGGCTTACTAGCCCACAGGTCCTCTACCTTAATCTCTTTAAAAGGATTGGCAGTGTCCAGCATATCTTCTAGGTGCTTCCTATGGTTTTGATCTGCAGTTCTAAGGTAGGGGAAGCAGATGTTTTGCTCCAGGTGTATTGAAGATGATGAGTTGCTTGAAGATGCATGATCGCAGTTTATATGGCTTTGGACCTAGGTACCTCAATTGGCTTTTTCAGGCAGCTCATGAGGCATAGCAGAAACTCAGAGCACAGAAGACAGGTGCATAATGCTGCCTTACAGCTCGCTCATAATTTGCTATGGCTTGACAGCTGGAAACAGGTATGAAGTCCTTTCCTAGGCTTGTTGAGCACCAATATGTGCCAGAGATAATGCTTCAGGAATATAGGATGCTGGGGTGTGTTTCAAGAAACCACATAAAGATGGTTCTCTCTTATGCACTTCCCTCACAAGCTGAAGTATACTGAGGCACTTCAAGGCACACACCCCTCCCTCAGATGCCTCATTCTTGTTCTCCTGGTCCTTAGTTGCAGGCAACCTCCAATGTTCTTCAAGTAGAAAACACGCAGGTGGAGTATTCACCTGCAAGGATCTGTGGATGGAATCTGCAAAAGATTCTTAAACTACAAGATCTACATGTCCTTAACGGGCGGACTGTGGGGGACATACCAGCACAGGTAACGTGGTTAAGAGACTCATACACTGCTATTTTAGATTATGTTTCTGGGAATATGGCCCCTTTGCCACAAGTCTACAAGTGATAAGCTCTCCCTCATATGATCAGAGGTTGACTATACAATTTATAAAGGAACCAGACATTTATAACTTTAAAGTTGAAGTCTGTCAAAGAAGAAGTAAGTTGAGAAGTAGGCTTGATTTAGTTGCTGAATTTATAGGTCAATACAAGGCTTTTATTGGAGTAGGACGGGGGAGGGAATAAGGAAAAAAACTGATTATGTATCAGTGCTTTGTAATTTTGTAACCGGAAAGCAGGATCATGGAAATAACAGATATAGGCACACACACACGTTTTCAATAGAGAAGTGGTACTGAAAAAGAGAGATTCTAGAAGGTTTACTGAATCAGCAACTGGGCCACTCACCAATCTCGGTCCTTGGCCCAGCCACTCTCCCCTGCACTGCCTCCCTGGCAACCCCTGCACTGCGGGACTGTCTCTGTATCCCTACAGCCCCCCTTCCCAGCACTTGTCTGCACTTATACTGCACTTGCCACCAGCTGGCCCTTATTATTTATCTTGTATTTTATTAATCACTTTGTACTGCACTTTCCCCTATCCCTTTCCCCCTTGCACTTTTTCCGTCCCCTCTACCCATGCACTTGCGCGATCTGAATGACACCTGGCCTAGTAGGATCGTTTGTCTGTCTCCCCTTGTTCCCCCCCTCCCTGCCTCGTTGCGCCTTGAAACACTTGTGTGTAGGCGCGTTCCAAATGCCATATCATATCATACATTTCTCTATAGAGATGAATAGCATAGCCAATTAAAAAAGAGGAAGTGAGAATATAAGAACTGACTCCCAAAATGCTATGTTAAAACAACAGGGCGCAGAGAAAATACTTATAGCAATTCCAAAGAAGTAGACCAGTGAAAATTGGCCACTCCTGAAAGTTGGGGGGACCCAAAAATAGCCTTGCAAATAAATGCAGAATTAGAGGCCAGGTGGATCGCACACTTTGAAGGATTATTTGCCAAGTCAACTGAGGAGCGGTTAGATCTTGAAGAGGAACCAGGGGATGTGGGTTGGAAGCTTGGATATGATAAACAGGGTATTATAACTCTGATTAAACATGCAAGTAATTCAAGAGCACCATGCCCAGATGGCTTGATGAATGTGATATTAAAACAATTCCCAGAGCTTTGGGCGGAGTTCCTGGAATCAGTATTCAATCAGATAGTGAGCGTAAGAGAGGTGTCCATGTCGTGGAAAACTGTCGTAATTGTACCTATTTTTAAAAAGGGCAACAGGGTGGTCACAAAGAATTACCGCCCGATCGCCCTTTTAGATGTCTCGTAGAAGATATTCACTACCTTGGCCCTGGAGCATCTGAGGATATGTGTTAAGGAGACAAACTAAATGGATATGAATCAATCAGATTTTATTAAGGGCGCAGGAACAGGATGAAATTATTTTTTTATAAATATATTCAAGAGCCGAGTGCTAGCGGATAAAATAGGTGTTTTTTTAGCCTTCATTGACTTCGTGCAAGGTGTACTTTACTCAATCGATACTGCCCATTCTCGCGTATACCAATAGTTGAATACTATAAGGCAAATGTTCTCTCAATATTATTAACGTATGGGGCTGAACCCTCTTTATGTCTTGCAGAAAAGATGTGGGGTGTATTATAGGGTATATTCTGGAAGGGTGTACCTTATACAATTGATAAGATATGAATTAGGTCTTTTACCATTAGGTGCAATGGTATGTTAGAAAAAACAATCTCTCTTCCGGAAACGCTTAATGGAAAATGTGCCCTCATTGTTTCAAATATTGTATAAAGTATTCAACAAAGATGATAGAACTTTGGTGCAATATTTTACCTTCCTATTTAATGAAATGTCCAAACTCAAGTTTTAGAAATAGTTTTTTAAGGTTATGTTTCAATGAGATTACCCCAAAAAATCATTAAAAAAAAGCTGAATGCGCATTTGGTGTGCATTCGGCATGGTGAAAAAAACAAAGCCCATAACATCGAACAAGGGGAGCGGGGGTTGTGGGGTGTCCCCCGGTTCCCTAGTTTGGTATTATATCCTGCAGGGGAGTCCCCCCGCATACATTCAATGTATAGCTGGGGGCAAACAATCAAAATCCTCAAAACTCGAATTATAAAATGCGAACAAGTGGTCTTCGCAATTTTGTAGTACAAGCTTTTGGGATTCGGTACAACGTAGATCCTGTTTCAATCTGTATCCCATGCAGGACATTTTGACAACTCGCGTGATAGATCATGGACAAGCCTATATATGTCGGTTTTGTACGAGTATTGATCAGAAGGAAATGCTAAAACACTTATGTCTATCATGTACGGGTCTACCCAATTTGAGAACATTGTATTTTGAGCAGTTGTGTCAAATTTTGCTGCAATTACAGCAGAAGAGTGGTGCAAAGTGGTTTGAGCTGGTTGAGATACTTCATTGATAACTGCAGCGATTCGCTTTTAAAAAAGTATTTAAAAGAGTAAAGGAATAAGATGAAACGTAAACAAGTTTTACAACTGTGTATGTATATGGAAGGTGTATAAAGTGAACTATTTTAAGATTTGTAACGATGAATATATGATAGAATGTGAAAGGTTTATAATAAACTATACGCAGTGATGATTAAAAAAATTGAAAAACTACTCAGCAGCCCCAAGACTGTTAAGTCATCTTTAACTATATCCCACCCTGAACCTGTTTTAACCCATTATGCCACTTGGAATCTTAATCAGGTGGAACCATGTGGTACTGTGTGGAATAAATGGGCTGGACTGTGAGGTTGTGTCCAGTACCAAATTAGTAGGTGTCAAAGCACATAAGCACATTTTCTTGGAACTTCAAATAAAAACACCAAAACAGTCACATGTGGACTGCCATATATACTAAAATCCATGAAAGTACACTAACAGAAATATATACGCGGATTTACTATATGCACTTCTGGTACAATGAAAGACATGCTTCATGCGTAAACCATAAGATCATTATAAACCAGCTATTATGTTTCACACTTTTCCTGCTGGTTCATTACAGCTTTCTGGAGAGATGACCTCCAAATGCTAGAGATACCAACAAAATAAAGGAAACGTTGTATCTGTGGATAAGTCCTCAATCAATGGAGCAAACATGGCAAGACAATTTTATTTCCATTAGCCTCGATTTTTCAGTCACATTTGGTTCCAACTTCAAAATGGGGCACACCTATGTAGGAAGCTCAAACTAAAGATGATAGGTGTGATTTGAAGAGGATGATACACACAGATGGATATACCTTAACAGAGGAGCCTCATCACGAGTTGGGCGGTAACGCCGGCGCTAATAGCGCTGGCGTTATCTGCCCTACCGCCAAACCCACTGAACCTATTAGCGCCGGATCACGGGTTTGGCGGAACGGGAAATCCCCATTCCCCATTGAGCCCATTCGGGAATGCCCCATTCCCCATTGGGCTCAATGGGGAAATTTCGCACTCTTACCGCCGACGGATTTCCCACCGACTGTAAGAGCGTGAAATTTCGGCGGATTAATCAGCCAAAGCTGTGATTTGGCGGACCCTTAAATCAGGCGGTAACAGCACTACCGCTGGATTTAAGGGTTACCGCCAAACTCGTGATGAGGCCCAAAGTCTGTGTTATCAACAGCAAATCTCCACTGGAGCAATAGTGATCGAAGTACAGTGAGATAAGACAGCAAAATTCAACTCAATTATTTCATATTTCAGACGCTTAGCGGTGGGGCCACATGATATGATATGATGTTATTTATAACAGGCCTGTACACAAGTGTTTCTAGGCGCGACAAGAAAAGTTAGGGAGATATAGAGAGGACGAAGCAAACGATCTTACTAGGCTATGGGGGTCATTACGAGGTTGGCGGTAGGGATTTAACGGGGCCGGTAGAGCTGTCGGCCCCGTTAAACCCCTACCGCCGCATTACGAGGTTTGCTTGCGGGACCCGCAAAGGTCCATTATTAACGGGCCCGTTGTTAGCTCCCTCCCCATTCCCATTGAGCCCTATGGGGGCTCGAATGGGAATGGGGATGTACCGGGTCCGGGTTCCTCGAATGAGGAAATACCGGGTCCTCCAAGGCTGGAATGGCTCGGTAATTGCTCAATTAAGGGCCCGGACCCGGTACCCACTAAGGGGGTAACCATGCCGCAAATGACCCTTGTAATGACCCCCTATGTATCATTCAGATCGTGCAAGTGCAGCGGCGAGACGAGAAATGCCAGGGGGTGGGGGGAGAAGTGCTGTAAGTACAGCCGGGGGAGCCAGCTATGGGAGTGCAAAAGGGGGTGGGACTGTAGGGTTACAGATACAGCCCCTAAGTGCGCGGAGGCTCGTAAGCAGTGCAGGTGCTTGCAGGACGTGGAGGAAGTCTGGTGCCCGTTGAGTTGAGATGGTAACCAGGCGAACAGCTAGTGTGGTAGACAGGTGGTCTTTGACAGCTTTAAAATATGTTAACATGTATCTGGCGGTGTTCTAGGTAAAGTAAAGGCATGAATGTCAGGGGCCACATCATGTCGTATGAGCAAGTCTCCCTAGATTTAGGCAGGCTTTGTCAAAGATTAGCATGGCCCAACATCCATAAACTGGATAGTGCCTGAAAGGGAAACGATGCAAGAAGCAGGTGTGTGTCTATATGGCATATTGACACTGAAAAGTGTCCACAATATATGTTTATTGGCCAAAGAAAAACGAATGATGTCGATGTACAGGACAACTGCCGAAAACGAGAAATAATTATTCAAATGTCAATATAGGGTGTGTACTTTGGTAAATGTAGACTGAATAAAACCAAGGAATTGGGAAAACATTTTCAAAGGCCAAATATTCTATAAATAGAACGCGTCAAAATGTCAGCATTTAAGGTTGAAAAGAAACGCAGACATAACGATCGGGGTGAAGCCGAATCTGGGACAGTAAACACTTCAGGCGAAAAGGCCTTTCCCATAGAGATGCAGATCAGATCAGCATTGCTCCCATTCAGTGAGGGGTGAAGGGGACGGGCAAGGCCCAGATGCTGCAACAAGCGAATTGTGCACTTTCTCACGGCAGCTGCTCTAAGCAAACACATTCTGCTTTTATCTACTCCTACTTAAGCGATACAAAAAGAAAAAAAAAAAACATGATTCAGTGTTAAACTCAATTCTTTTACGTGTAGTGCGGAGCACTGGAGGTGTCATCATAAAAATCTATGCAAAAAGACAAAACAGACTTCAGTAGGACAACAGAGATTGGCATGTGAGCAGTAGGAGGTTGGGACGCAGACATGGACTGGGACTAAAGGGCTGAGAAAGACAGTGAATGAAAGAAGGAGCAGACATGGGCTGCGGTGCAGGGAAATGGGGACAACAGAGTTTGGCACGGAGACCTTTGCTGCATATTTGTTTCATCAAATTCATTTTTGGAAATCTATAACCAAATTAAAAAAGTATAGGAAAATATAATATTGTACTGATAAATTAAGTTTAACAAGCATTGACAAGGCCTATAGGCTTGTCTTCTGTCGTAGGTCTGCGATAGGCATTTGTTAGGCACTGCTATCACTGCACCACATGGCCACGGACAGAGCTGGCCAACCTCTGGAAAATGATAGGAGTACCTGGGCATCTGATAGCAGTGCCTGGAAAAGGCCTATCTAATACCTACACACAAGCTAAAACTGTTGTCAGTGCTGGTTTTTAATAGGTCTTCAGTGCAAGGAACAGATATATATCAAGACGCTGATTCATGGAATTATTTACAGGTAAAACAGGGATTTGCATGTCATTCTGCCCAAAAAATCCCTGTTTGACGAATGGGGATTTGCGGGCAGAACGGTACGCAAATCCCTGGTTTACACACAAATAATTCCATGAATCAAGGCCCAAGTGTTTAAAGGCACACTTTGGTTAAGATATTGTTGTTACACTCATAGCCCGTTTATAACTGCAATTAAGGAATTAAATCTCGCAGTGCTTAGAAATAACACTGGCAGGCCAAGGTTTGGTGTTACTGCTTGATAGGGATAGCTTGAAGAGATCACATGAGGATGTGTTTAGGTGGGGAGGGGCAGGTAGTGGGAGGTAATGGCCATAAGGATTAGCAAAGCCATGGGCAGTTAATGGGTAGATTAATAACCAAACACCCACAAGCTGTGTGTTTCACCTTACATGACATCTCCTTCCTAGTGTTCCTCAAATGCAATAGCAGTGGTTTATGAGTAGCATTTAAGCACCACCTAATAGTCAAAACTAAAAACAAGGAAAGTTGATTTCCTATAAAAATGTTAATGAGCTACAATGTTAATTGCTAAATATTGGATCTTATATTAAATATATTAGCCAACAAAAAATAATGTAAGTAAATACTTTACATACATTTTAAACTGTTTAAGCTACTGGTTATTACAAAAATTGTTTTGCTTATAATGCACAGTTATTTTTAAATACATGCCCAAAACCTAGTTGAATTCCGTATATTATCCCTGCAGACTGAGTATTTTAAATTTAAAAACTGTAGGTAAAAGGATTGGGGTCCCCATGCCATACTTAAAAGGAGTGGGGAATCACTTGCTGGAGGGTCCTGTTCCCGCCGCAGCACCACTAGACTCCTGCCCACCTCCTCCCACCCGCCTGCCCTCTGCCACATCGGCAGCTCTGGCCCGATACCCCAAACTCCCCCTTGTATCTCTCCACCCTGGTCCTTCACTACCTGCCTTATTTGCCACTTTTACCATCTCCTTTCACAGGGAAAATCCGTTTCCCACATTTTTTTTCTCATGAGGAAGCCTGTGCCTTTGTATTTGGCCACGTAACTACCTCACCGCTTCTACCTGCTCACAACCCGCTCACATTAATTCAACAGAACTGCAATAAAATGCACCACAAAGTCGTGTCTCCGACACAGTGAGCACTTCATCAGCAAAGTGTTGTAATATAAAAATAGGAAGCTTTTTACGACAGTGCACTGCATTATGGAGAAGAGGGTGAAGGAAAAGGAAGATGACACAGAAACAAAAATTAAAGAAATGCACCAGGGAGAGAAGGGAAAAGAGAGGCGGCTGGGGCGCCTTTTGTAAATTCATGCTAACTTCCTCATTTGTTAAGTTGACATTTTTCCAGTTATACTTACTCCTGGAAAATGCTTTTTGAATCAGCCACTCATTTTTTTTTAAGTTTGGGCTATTTATTTATGTATTTATATAGAGTATGATATAGTTTAAAAACACATCTTTTCATACTTTAAATACAATGAGAATAACGTACATTTCGAATCATCACAAACTTAAAAACAATCTTCCAAAATATAATTATCACCTTCAAACAAGTAAGATAAAAAATTCATAGCAGCAATACACAATGAGGTAGAGGGGTTAGAAAGCAAGCATTGCTGTACATACATGAAAACTTCATCTTCACTTTTGTCGGAGTCAGTAAATTTACAAAACTTAGTTTTACGATGTTCTGACAACTTGTGGCATTTAGTAACCAAATGTTCCAAGGTCTCAACCTCGTTGGCGCATAGCCTGCTAAGTTTTTCAGCTTTGGCCATCTTTCTTCTTGCCCCGAGGATATCTAATGTTGGAAATAGATCCAGCTTCATTTTTAGTAACAGATTCCGATAGTATCTAGATGGGTGTATCTTCAAAAGGATTGCATACCATTCAGTGCCTTCAAGTCGTATCGAAAATTAGCTGAGATCTTATATATCATGAAAAGATTTCTGTTCAGGATCCAGTTAGTAAGGAACACCTTTTTCTTAACTTTTAGAGGGAAACAAAGCAATTTGTTAGCTGATGAACCCACATCAATCAAAGCCCTTAAACACTCTCCCCTCCAAGTGTTTAAAAGAGAACAAGTGGCGGACATCAGAATATTCGCCAAAGAAACAAAAAAGGAGTTCTCGGAAGATTCAAGAAACAGCGAAAAAAGCGCAAACAAGCCCAACCTATCCTTGTGGCTAAAGAGGACGTGCCCAGGATATGGTCAATTGCTGGAAGAGGGACACCATTTGGTAAGCTAAAAACCTTCTCCATATCTTTCCCTCAAACTGCTCCCTGTTTCCCATAATCAAGTAGGCCTCAGCCCCAAAAATCAATTTCGGGACCAATTTCTTGTGGTAGTGTAGTAAAGTTGGAGATAAGGAGAATTTACCAAATTTCCCATCCAGGAAACACATTTGGCTGATAGCCGAGAGGATCAAAGAATCTGCTGGTGTGGAATTATTTTTAATTTTTTTTAATTAAAATGATATAGTTTGATCACAAACTTTTCATTTCTATCCTTATTTATTGTTCATACATTCTTGGGCGATTCCTTGCTCCAGTTACCTCATCTGGCTGTTATCAGTTGCTATTCATTCAATTGTTCGTACCCATCTTCTGCAAGCTGTTCAAGAATTGTACGATGGTAAAAATCAGTTTTTTATCTTTTCCTAGCAAGATGTGTGCCCATCTTTCCTCAGGTTCCATCTGTTTCTCCGATATCCAAAAGAAGTCCCGAAATAGGTTTTTCTTCTCTTTCAATGCTAAGTACTCCATCAATACGTGGTGTAGCGTTTTTGTTACTCCTAGCTGATCACAGAAGCAACAGTGTTGTTGTGTCTGTGGTATCTTTTTCGTTATCACGTGGAGCTCTCTTGTCAGGAGTAAATTTAGGCAGAGTTTCAGGAAAGTGTCACAAATTGATTGGTTCAGAAAGATTTGCAAGTAATCTGGGAGCTGATTAATAGATCTTGACTCTGTCACAGTTCAGGTTACGCTTATATGTTGCTTTTTGCTGTATGGTCTTTATCCAATCGTTGTGTTGGATCTTTCGTTTGGCGTATTGTGGACGTAGGATCAACATTTCTGAGGATATATCTTCTTTCGCCATTTTCATTTTGATCTTGTTCTTCCAAGCAGTCAATGCTTTCACGTTTGTGGAATTGCACTTGTCTCTCAATATATCCACTGCTGGAATTTTTTCCTCACTCTTCACTTTTCTGTATAGGTCCAGTTGTTTCCACATGACTATGGACTCTATGGATTGTACTGCAAGTTCAAAGCAAATTCTTGGCATGGGGAAGGCCGGTGGAAGGGCCAAAACTTTCCTCCAGAATGTTGCTTCATATTTTTGCCACAAAGACTGGTGTTGTTTAAGCATTGTTTCGCTACCGTAGCTCAGGATGGGAATTACCCTTTGATTGTAAAATGCAACAATCGGTTTAAGTGAATATTTTCCAAATTTGCAATGTAGATATCTCCCTTGTCGTGCAAGCGATTGTGCCTTTGCTTCGAGGACTTTGTTCCACTCTTTTTCATTGTGTGATTGATTGATCATGACCCCAAGATATTTTATGGGTTTCACTACTGAGAGGAGCTTTCCTCCCATTATGATAGATGGCGATTTTTCTTTCTTGTTTTTCGATTTTGTTAGCAACATGATTTTGGTTTTTGATTTATGATTGAATGATTTATTTTTATTTCATTTCATTTCATTTTCATTCCAGAATGATTTATTTTCATTTTATTTTTCTTCATATATTTTTCCATTATCATCACACTTGTAGTCCTTTAGCGGGTTAGTCAAGTAATACGATGTCATCTGCATACATCATCACCGGCAGTGGTGTAGCGTTGAGTTTTGGTGGGTTTGTTCTTGTTGAGTGTGTTTCTTCTTCGTAGTCAGACGTGTACAGGTTGAAGAGAGTGGCAGCTAAGGAATGTCCTTGCTTTAATCCATTCCCGGTCTTTATCGGTCTCGTTGTTACTCCTTCGGTTGACAGCCTGATTTGAATTGTTGTATTGGAGTAGAGCTGCTGTATTGGCTCCAGGATGTCAGATGCACAGTTCCAATGTGATAGTTTGTGCCAAAGCATGTGTCTGTTTACCGTGTCAAAGGCTAGCTGTATGTCGACGAATGCTACACATACTTCAGTTTTTTTCTTGATGGCTTCGTGCTTAACCAGGTTTAGGAGGAAAAGATTAATGTTAGTGCCAAATCCAGTTTGTCTGGTGGACTGTCTGTTGTTGGTCTTTGCCCAGGATGACAGTTGTTTCTGCAAGAAGGAGGCAAATAGCTTTCCCAAAGGGTCCAGCAAGGCGATCGGTCTATGATTGGCCAGGTCCTTCCTGTCGCCTTGCTTGTAGATTGGGATCAGTGTTGCCGCCCTCAGGTGTTCGGGATTTGTTTAGTTTCGACAATTAGCATGAATATTTGGACAAAGACGTTTTTCCACTCTACTGGGGCCGCTTTTATGGTTGCGTTGGAAAGGCCATCTGGTTCTGGGGCCCGAGAGGCGTTGATCTTGGTAATTGATTGTAAGATGTCATCTTCGCTCCAGGTTAGATTCCATTTCTTAGATGTAGTTGGTGTATTCTTAATGGTGTTATGGCTTCTTTCCTTGTATAGATTTGTAAAGTGTGTAGTCCACTTCAGTTCAGGGATGTCCTGTATCAGTTTCTCTTTGGTCTTTCAATTGGGATACAGCAGGGACCATAGATCTCCAGAGTTTCTGTTTTTGACAGCTGCTAGAATGTTTTCCGCATCAGTTTGGATGAATGTACTTCTCATGGATTTTATCCAATTTTTGTAGTATTGTTGTCTGTTTTTATTTGCTGTGTGCTCTCTGTGTTGTTCTGTTTGGTTAGCTCGCACACTTTTTCTCGTTGATTTGTATTTTGAAGCAGTGCTTGCGTGGGATCGGTACTTCATCGTGTTGTTTCACATGTTGGTGGAATGGACGATGGAGCCACTCATAGTTTTGTTTCGACATTCCTTTTCTGTCAGTATTCCTGAAGTTATCGAGGAGTTGGCTTATTTGATGGTGTTTTTTTCGGAGTCTGTACGTTCCATTGACAAGTTCAAGTGGTGGTAATGACTGTTTCTTTGTTTTCGTTGTAGTTTCATCCCATGAAATGTTGTAGCAATGTTTCCAGTTCAGATCATGCAGTTTTCGATTCCAGCTGAGACATAAATGTAGTCTATAATGCCTGATGACTTGCCGCTGGACCAGGTAGGTATTAGTTCACCTTCTTTTGTTAATGCTTTGCCAGTCAGCACAAGGTTTCTCATTGATGTTTCTTTAGACCATTTAGTGGCTCTGCTAGTTAGAAGTCTCGGCTCCAATTGGTGGCCTTTTGGATCATATAAGTGGATGTTTAAGTCGCCACATATTATGAATTCCAAGTTGTCGTATTTGGCAGATGCTTCGTCCATGGCTGTGAAGACGCAGTCTAGGAAGGTTGTGTCGTTAATCGCGATGGGGTTCCAGTTACAATTAAGTATCCACACTCTTTCCCCTCGATTACTTTCCATTCTTGCTGGCTCGTTTCTTGGGCACTGGTCTGGTATTTGTATGATTGAGCATTGTGCCCAAGGATTCAGATTCTTCAGTTCCAGGATTTTTAGATGTAAATCCATGTTTATCATTGTTAGGATGCCAGATGAAGGTCTGCCTTGTTAGTGAACAATGGCCGGGTTCGTATGAGTTATGAAACTGTGCAAATCGGTTCTGAGGTCAGCCAAGTTTCTTGTAGGCATATGCTGTGGTTGTTGAAGAGTTGAGGATTTGGCTGCTGGAAGAGGTGGTTGTGTCCTCTGGTGTTCCATGAACAGACCGAGACTCGTGTCGTCTGTTGTGTGGCTAGTTGTTATGCTGGTGTGGAATTTGACTGAAGGCCAGAATTAGAGGCCAATGATATACCCAAGTATTTAAACTTGTCAACCTTTTCAACCCTTTCCAGTTTTTTTCTCGAAATAAACCATTGGGGACCAGGACTAGTTGACCTCAGTCTTCAACATTGCTTTCAATTAACCACCAGAATCTTTGATTTCTCGGCATTCAAAGTCAAGTCAAGCTTCTGGCAGTAATCATTGACAGCAGTAAGTGCACGCTGAAGGCCTATCGGGGTACAATCAATAAGCACAATATTGTCTGCAAACAGAAGATATTTCGAAACCACTGAGTCCCAGGTGAACAAGCAACACCTATAAGCTTAAACTATTGCAGCAGAGTACAGATAGGGAGGAATGGCATATGAGGAGGGACACAGAGGAATGACATATGAGGAGGAACACACAGTCTATAGGTGTTGTTTAGTTATGAGCACACCCATTAACTAGCCGTGTCCATGCTAATCCCACTCAGGGGTGCAACAAAACCTACATTTCGGGGGGACTAAATGGTGATGGGAGGGGCACTTCAGAAACTGGGCAGTGCAAACTTGGAGGCTCTGCCCCCTCTGTTCAATCCCAAGGGTTGTCTGGCATGTGGCCCAAGTAAGCGCAATATGGCAGTGAGAATGACCAAATGATTGGATTGAAAGATACCAACACATTTAATTACTTTGAAACTTTTTATATCTTATGCACGGGTATCTGATCAGGCATCCAACTTCCACATGAGATACAAACCATACATTTATGTTCATTATACCATTATATGCCAGTGTAAAAAACATTTTCACACTGGCTGTCATTTCCATTATGGCTGCACCAAAATATGCCAATATTCCCATATATGAATCCCTACCCTTCCAATCACTCACCTGGCATGCAAGTACTAACCCCACATCATGATTTTAATTGCCAAAAATGTATGTATATGAATGTAGGTGCTAACAATGAAATGCTTTACGTTAGTAATTGCAGGGCCTTTGTTAAGCGCCAAGCCCAGTTGCCGTTTAACATCTGTGTCCTGTTCTATCTGCCAGGTCGAATCAACATAGTCCAAAATTTCGCAACGGGAATCTAGAGCCCAATCTGCTCAATAGTGTTGCACCACTGATCCCACCCTTTCCTGCCTCTTCCCGCCCAAAACCCCTTCTTGTGGGAACTCTTTGAGCTTGCTTTAATGAAACCCAGAAGTGCACAGGAAGTGCTGTTTTGCTGGGGGGCACTGCTGCAAAGCTGTCAGAGCTGCTACTCCTACAGTGCACAAGACACTGTGAAGGACTATATGGTTGGCCCCTCCTACCACGCCTACAAAATAGATGGCCAAGCGCACCGGGGGTGTGCATCTAGAAGTGTACAGGAAGTTCTGTGTTGCTGTGGGACACTGCTGCAACGCTGTTGGAGCCGCTACTGCTACAGTGCACAAGACACCATGAAGAACTACGTGGTTGTTCCCAGTAGGATCTCTACAATAGAATTTAGATACTAGCACAGCCACACACAAATAAGAGACTCTAGGTGTGTCTTGTAACATATTTTGACACCTCTCCCCATATTTACCTTGTCAATAGGTTGGCCCCTCCTAACACACCTACAAAAAAGCCAGCTGCATGCGCGCACCATAAAGTGCACAGGAAGTGCTGTTTTGCTGTTCTGCTGGTGTGGTGGCGTGAGGAGGAGAGAAAATTCAAAAAGATATTGTTCATTATCTAGTTTTTTTATGACATGCATAAGTTCTCTGCCTGCGCCAGAGTGAAACAAATTGATATGAACCTAATGGGAATGCGAGTTATATGCTAGTTTGTCAACTGGCGAATAAAATTGATGTTAATTGATGTTGAAAGTGTAATGAAGTTGAGTTTAAGTTGATTTTATGGTGATTTTATCTAAACCTTTATGATATACTTGACATATATTTGACATCCCTGTTGTAGCTCCATTGAAGCTTCACTGGCACATGCAGAGCTAGTTAGCCAACCGACTGGTGTAAGCTATACCGCCATACTACAGTTGTTAGTAACAGCAAACAAGAATGTGTGGGTGATTAGGCTGATATTGGCTTAATTATAATCATCCACGGCTAACTGTTGTAAACTCTTAGTTGATGACGAGCTGATTGTTGCTCAAATGAATGGCGAATGAGGCAACAAGAGTAAACACTAATTAGACCATGTCCTCCAACCCCAACTTCAATCCCATTCCCATTTCCATCACCATCACTATTGCCTCTGAAGATACTAACAAGCAGGCAAACAAAACTGATGAGTCGCGGGATGATATGCTGATACTTTCTCTAGTGCTGGCCTCCCCCCGCCAAGGGAACCGAACATGCATACCCAAAACAATCACAAGAAGTAGTCATGGTAACAATGGAGGGACGAATAGTAGTGGGAGCGAGAGTGTGAAAAAAATTGCAGTCATGACACATTACTTTTCAAAAATTAATTCTATGAAAACGAGAAACAGGATGTAGACCATTGAGGCAGCAGAGGACGTAACTGAGACAGGTGTCTGTGAGCCTATTAATTCCACTGGTAAACCACCCGCAGCGCAAATGATATCAAGCAAGCTTAATGAGCTGTTACCATGTGTGGCCACAAAATTAATAGAAACTGTATTCAGTTCTACCACAGTCACCAATGAGTGTGAGGCACCACGAAGCGAACTAATAGATAATTGCACAGATGGTGTAATTATCACTCACGCTCAAATTAATGCACCTCCTGCCATAAGTATCCACAGCCCAAAGACCAACCCGGTAAGTGCTAGCCCTCCCTTGACCAGTAATAAAGACAATGTAAATACAAGTCCACCTAAGGGAGACGGAAACATTCAAAATGACTGATAATGCGTGATTTGGCCGTATTTCGGCCGTTCGAAAATTCCGAACAGCCAAAATGTTCAACCAAATCTTGCATTCGGTGCTGTGGGCTGTGGGGGTTAAGGACCCTGCAACCTGCGGTGCCTGTTCACGATCAAGGAAGTGAAAGGGAACAGGCATCACAGTGACACAGCGAGTCGGCGGGTGCTGCAGGGTAAGTAGGGCATGGGTGTGGTGGTGTGGGTGCGAGCGGGGTCCAATTCAGAAATGGTCAGGGGAGAGAAGACCGAAGGTAATTTCGGAAAAATAATCTTCGGCCTTTTCTCCCACGAACATTTCCGTCATGGTCAATCAACCCCGATCCAGACAGATACCAAGGATACCATAGAAAATATATCCTTGCCCGAGAAGATGACTGAACAAAGAATCAAAACGTTAACATATAATGCTGATGGAAATCCAGAAGATCCACAAAATACCCTCCTACCAAACAGATGTAGAGCAGTTAGTGAGAGTCAAACGGAGAAACTTGATGCAAGAGAAGATATAGGAGATGAGGTATTAGAAGTAACTTATACCAAATTACATAACATTGACACATATAATGTGACGCTGTCCCAGAGGGAAACAAGTGATCTTGTATACATCGTAGAGAAGCTAATAAATGAAGAAAAGGACCCCAAAGAAGCATTTTACACCCAAGAAATGATAACTGAACAAGGGGAAGATATAGATAACATAAATGTCTCCAACATCAGTAATACGAGCACATCATCCTCATTAATGTTTAAAATAGTGGACCATGTGATATGCGAAAGAATTTAAAAAAACTTGAAGTCCAATTTCTATTACTCCACAAGAGTATAAATCACACCAGAAAAGTGTATAAAGGCTCTGCCATCAACACAGAGGAGTTGTGTCAGGAAAGGAAAGCAGAGAGCAAAAAGAACAACCAGACAGGAACTTAAATTACAAGTAGAAGTCCAAAGTACCATTAAAAATGCAAAGACAATCAATGAACCCATAATAGGTGTGGTCATAAATAAACCAGCTGAAGAACACAGAGAGGATAATACCATAGTAGAAACTAACATAGTTCAAATACTTCCAATAATAGCAAAAAGAAAAGGAAAACCCAAACCGAAAACAAAAAAACAAGTTATATCCCAAGCAGTTATGTACGCATCTAAAGGACAAATGAAAAAAGTAAATGGATGCATTCCAACCACCAAAGCAAATACTATCAAGATAGTTGAAGAGACAGAAGGTACTCAACCCTCTAAAAAAGACCCATCACAGGCAAACAGTGAGCATGAGGGAGACCAATGCCAGACATCAGCAAACTTGAGGGACTCACACCATGAAGGATACTTAATTGGCATTAAGCCTAACAGAGAGGCAAATTGCTGTAATGACATCCGGAAATACCTATATAAGCTCATGAGTGAGTCCCATGTTGACATGAAGAAGAAGCCAATAAACACCTTCACTGACAAAGGAAAAGAGACAGATCAGCAGATAGATACAGTGAACATGACAAAAAGCATAAGTGAACTAATAGAGAAAAAATTGAGCAACAGGTAGTAGAATGTGAAATGGAAAATGGTTACAAAATACAGGAACAAAAGATCAACCCTTCCACTAGTGTAACTGAATCACCAGCTTCAGCTGAGAACTTATCGATTACTAATATTAGTAGCCAACAAATGACTAGTGGCAAAGATGACAGAGCAGAAATAAATGGTTCCACTCTGACCCAAAAACGAGTATCTGGCCCCGACAAAGACATAGTAAGTGCCCTACAGTTAAAATCAATAATCGGAATTGATAAACATCTACCATTAAATAGAAAAACAGTGCTACATATATTACACAAGATAATACCTCTGTGTGCGATAACATCAGAGAATATCCTCATTGTGAATCAATTGGAGGATAAAACCAATGTGACGTCTAATTTATGGCCTAAATCCCAACTTATCATGACCTACATACTCCAACACGAAGATGATATGATGAAATTGGGATATTGCTGCAAAGATATAGAAATGAATAAAGCCAAATATCCTGTACAAAAATCTAAGGCTATCTCATCTGTAGCAACAATAGGTGTGCCTGGACTAACTGACATTAGTCTCCCGTCTAAGAGGACCCAGACACACATGACCCATATTGTAAGCCTATCGAATGAAATAACGAAGGTATCCCAATATGATGAAGAGCAGGATAAAGCAGGCTACTTGCAATGGCTGCCTAAAGTTTTGAAGCTACACTTTGCAGAAATATCCTCAGGACAATAGCGTATTATGCTCATGGAACACCAGGCACTTTGCTCACCTGTCAGCAAAGGGAGGGCTTTTAGACAACATTGACAATTGTGGCATTACAAGAGACATGGATGATAGAACCCTGTCAGATAGACGGTCGAAGTACTCTCAACAAATTAGCTACCAAGGGCCCAGTGGGCAGACCACACAGCAGTTTATTAGTGACAGTACGCCATCCTTGGCACCTTTCAGCCCTGACATCTACACCTGTGATTCAAGCAGTAACCATCAACTGCAACCTACATGATAGTATCCTGCTAGTCAATATCTATAATCCACCCTACACTGTGGTCAGTAAAATTAGCATTACAACAGTGAGAAACATCCTCCATCCGTCAAATTGTGATTTACCTGTCTTTGTCTTGGGTGATTTTAATGCCAGAATGAGTGACCTAAGTGAGTGCCTGTTTACTCAGAGTAAATCTGGACCCTTCAAGAAAGTAGAAACGAACAGGCAAGGCAGGAGCTGGCTTGAATTATTCACCATCTTCAATTTCACCATGCTTAATGGCAACTGTGAAGGTGATCCATCAAAGGCATATGGCCATATCAGCAGTAAAAGTGCCTCAACGATTGACTATATTTATGTTAAATACATGGCTATTCTACACCGTGAAGAAAGTGATCACTTCTTGCTATGTGTACTAATGAAGGCCTGTGAGACCAAATATGCTCTTGAACTGAATGGGGAAATCTATCTTAATCGTAGCTGCAACCACATATGCTGGAACCCCGTAAACTTAGAGAAAGCACGGGTAGTAGTAGAAAACACTCTCCCAAAGTTTGCTGACCAATGGAACTCTTTGCTGCTCCAAACCAAGGGTGACCCCATGTTAACTGATTTCACAAAAATGATGGACACTATCAAAGCGGTATATAAATGCTGTTACAGTACAAGGTCCTCTTAAAAATGCGTACGCACGGTGCAGCGACGAAGCACAGTTGAGAAGGAAAAGAGGTAATATGAGACTCTTTCTCATGGGGTGGTTTCCATGTTGTGAAATGTATTACAGGAGACACATGAATAGCGTTTTCTTTTCTTTTGTTATTTCTTTTGTTCTTACTTCTAGTAATGCAGACCATATTTGTTTCACCATTGGATGATGTACATAAAAATCATCCAGCCCTACTCACAATATGATATGATATGATATGGCATTTATAACGCGCCTATACACAAGGTGGGTGCTATATAGTGTAATCCAGTTTGACAATGCCGTGATATGGGTCAGTGTTTAAATAGTTCCTTTTATGTCATTTTGTCCATGTAGTGTGTTTCGTGCACAGTGATACGTGATAGGAGAAGAACTTGTTAATCCCACTCTCCAACATCTTGTTTTGTGTCCAGAATACGGATTAAAGGTTGTTTTCAAAAAGGAATTGATATGGTAATACTTTCCCCTTTTGACTCCAGAAACACAATCTTATGTTGACATCATAAGAGATTGCTGTTCTAATTGATTGTGCAAATAGCTCTCTCATGTGTGCTACTAACAACACTAGAACCACAACTGTATCCAATGCATGGATGCAGATGATATTAAAATCTGTGCTTTTGGTGTTTTTGCCATTGATTTGATACATATACATGTGTCTTGTATTACACTATATTTTTAGTGTTTTTACTCTGCTTGTGAAGAAAATGTGTTAAAATGTACACTGAATGATAGATGCTCTCTTTCGTACAAATGCGCCACATTAACGTAGTGATGTCTCAAAATATTGGGATTTATTTAAGAGTGCCCTTCTTGGTAACACGTGTTTCGGCGACATTACATGGTGCCTTTCTCAAACCAGGGCTGGTAGAGATTTGCAACTTGCTTTTAGCTATTCCGTCTGTGCTTGATCAATTAAATGGGTTAAATCCCAGAGTGTCGGGGACGTCCAGTGCGGATTTGTACCGAACAGGACGTCCCCGACACTCTGGGATTTAACCCATTTAATTGATCAAGCACAGACGGAATAGTTAAAAGCAAGTTGCAAATCTCTAACAGACCTGGTTTGAAAAAGGCACCATGTAATGTCGCCGAAACACGTGTTACCAAGAAGGGCACTCTTAAATAAATCCCAATATTTTGAGACATCACTACGTTAATGTGGCGCATTTGTACGAAAGAGAGCATCTATCATTAAGTTTCCACTACAGAGGTTGGAGTGTGTACCTCTACCTCTCTTGGCAAATGCAACATTTGGAATGACGAGTCAACTTTCATAAAACTAATCCTTGGTCGCAGAAGGTCAGGTTGGCGTCAATCCACTCCATAACGTGTGTAAAATGTACACTGACCCTATGGCTCTACGTAATAATGGCTTAGTAGGCCAATAATGAATACACTACTCTTTGCACCCCTCCTTTTGTGGAAGTGTGGGAAGCTTTGTGGACTTCATATCACTATCAAATCGGTCACGCAGAAAAAAGCAGGATTGAAAACCACGAGTGAGTGATGGAATAAACCTAAAATCGAGAATATGACCAGAGTATCCAACGAGCAAAAAAAACACTTAAAAAAGACATCTCAATAGTTTTTTTACTTTTTTTTATTGTTGCATTTACAGTTTACAAAAAACCATACACAACGAAATACACACAAGAAAATATATAAACAATTCAAATTTCAAATTTCATATTATAAAAACAGAGGGAAGGGAAAAGAAAAGGAATAGAGAAAAAAAGAAAAGAGGATCAGAAAAAAACCCACATATAAATAAAGCAAAACAACTTCAATTTACAAAGAATAATTCCCTTCCAAAGCTAAATTTTTCTTATCCAACTCAGAAATAAGAAATATAAGAAAACGATTCAGAGATAAAACCAAAGAAATAGCAGAGCCCCACATTCAATGACACCAAAACAAATTTCTAGATAGCTCAGAACAATCAGTTGTGTAGTCCTTGAAAACCCTAAGACGTTCTGCACCAAAAAATGTACACTCTACTACCAAGAGTTTCAAAGTCTTGCGGGTATTACTTACCCTACAAAACCTACATTCCTTGTCCATTACACTCATAATCATGATTTTCCAGCTTTTAATTTTCTCAAAAACGGGTAGTTGGCTTAACCTGAAACGCAGAAAATTAATGCGTTATAATAGGACAAGGAAACTTTTGAATATAAAGCGGAAGACATTCCTTAGTATGTGTAAACCTTGAATACTCCACAAATCCTGTCCATGAATCAATGCAGTCACTCGGCCCAGGATCTTTTTGACATGCCCCGGTCTGAGGATCAAGTCCTCTTCAGATGAACAAATATGAACCAACACAGAGCACATCCGTTTGTTAAACTCTCTTAAAGATGGTACTGATCCTGCTAACATAGCAGCCTAAAGACTCTCGGAGAAGAAGTTTTTGGGCGGAGCAATGATTCTTCTAAATAGAGACAACTGTCTCCACACATACCGAGCCTTTAAAGACACCAGACACAACTCGTGTCTAATGATGGCGTTTGGAATGGCCATAGAAAGAACAAGTACGTTCTTCCATAACACTCCCTGAATGGTATTCAAGAGGTTACCCATTTTCTGGGAGCAAAGGTCAAGTCCGTAGGGGATAATAGCCTCAAATTTGACCAAATAGTATTGTCTCAGGGGAATAATCGAGAATTAACATACTTTCTGCTTTAGTAATTTCATATGGGCAGAGAGTTTCTTGGCTTTATCATACAGAATAGATTTCCAATTTTCAATGCTGACCCTGTTAGCCAAATAGTATCCCAAGTAAACTACGTTCTTGACCTGCTCCACCGTATCCTTTCACATAGTCCATGCATATTGGATATCCTTTTTCCTTTTAGTTAGAACCAGGACTTTAGATTTAGAGGCATTAGGAAACCGATTGTTTGCCACTGCATACTCATAGAAAAGTTGCATCCTAACCCTGAGTCCTCGGTGAGTTTTATCGAACAGTATAAAGTCGTCCAAAGTCCAGTATAAAGTAGGCCATCCACTCCAGCCCTGCACTTCCCAATCTCGCCGGTGCAATGGAGGGGCCCTGCCACAGTCCCTCAGCATCGCACGTATAGAGATTGAAGAGTGTAGGTGCCAGAGTGCATCCTTGTTTGACCCCTATAAAGGTGGGTATCTCAGAGGAAAGAACACCATCCTCAGATAAACATACACAGATGGATGTATTACTGTGCAATAAAGCAATCAACTGGACCATATTACGGGGAATGCCCAAAGTAATCATTTTTCACCAGAGCCTGGATCTAATCACTCCATCGAAGGCACTAGACATGGCCAGTGATGCCAAATACACGTCCCCAACATGCGAGTGGTGGACATAGTGTCTAAGATGGGAAAGAATAGCCGCATTTAGAGAAGTACCAAGCTCAACATGAAACCCCACCTGGAACCTACTCAGAAGGTTATGTTCCCTGATAACAAAATTGAGGTCCCTTAATAACAGAATTGAAAAAACCTTACTGGTAGTGCCCGTTAGAGCTATGGGTCTGTAATTGGACAAATCCAATTTATCGCTCCTTTTAAAGATGGGTACAATAATGGATTTAGGCCAAGAAACAGGCACTGTATGAGTCAAATAGATGTGGCCGAACATAGGATTTAACAGTTCCACCCAAATTCCAGGATCCTCTTTAAGGACAAAAGAGGGAATCCCGTCAGGGCCGGAGGCCTTAGATGGTTTCAGTTGGGCAATCGCCCATGCGATATCCTCCGTGTTCCAATTACATATGCCCCTCTCAGGCAAACCCAAATCAAAATGTTTCAATACTCCAAAGGCCTCAGGCAAGGCATATTTCTTGGTATAAAAGGATACCCAAGAAGCAGAATCTATGGGGCAATCGGTACTCCCTTTACCATTCCCCAAAAGCCTGTTAACTGTCGACCAGAAATGGCCGTCTTTCCCCTTACACAACAGCTCCAACATATTTTGATAGCAGACAGAATCAGCGTCCATCTTCAGGGATTTGACATAATTCTTATGCCTCAAAATAATAGAGCGTTTGAGTTTCCCATAGTGAGCTGGTTTAAGACCACCCTGACTCAAAGCAGCAAGTTCCTTTCTTTTCAGGGCCTTAGAAGATAACATTCTGTCATCTTTTATGATACTTTTCTTATGGGAATTCACAGAGCCAATAAAATCCCTAATTTTACGAATACAAGCCAAGATAATATTATATGAAGAGGTACCAGCACCAACCTAAGTATCATGGCCATAGAGAACACCACCAGACCTTTGGAGCAACACAGAAACAAGTTGATTGAATTTAAATACAATTTTCTTGCTCCACCTAACTCTCGTGCCCCTGTTATGGCATTCCAAGCCTGCCAAATCCAGCCTAATACAAGGGACAGACATGGAAATAGTCAGGGTAAAAGAAATGGGAAGATGGTCACCCAAAGCAGGGTCAAGATGACTGAGATAACCACACTGTTTCCTAATGCCATCTGAGACATAGAAGTAATCAATACGAGAGGTCGAGGCTCCTCTATGCCAAGTGTGTTTGAGGGCAGTAGAAGAGGACGAGCGATCCAGTAAAGACAAGTCCCACTCTTTAAGAAAAAGATCCCACCCGATGCCATGGCTAAGGTTCACGTGCTGAACCAAGAGGAGAGCCCCCAGAGAGTTCCACCAGGCACCTTCTGTACATAAGGAATTGAAATACCCTCCCAAGATGACTTGAAAACCACAGCCCCTCTGAATCCAGTCAAACAAAATCTCTCCTATCGCCTCCTCAACCGTTTCAAAATTAACTCGGATAGGGTTCGAATAAAGATTAAGAATCAATATCAGAGACAAGCCAGCACCCAAGTTTAACTCAATAGCCAAGAGCCATTCCAGGCAGCACCGAATTTCCCATGGAAATCGCAGATTGCAATCTATAGCAATGGTAAGACCTCCTCTCGGACGCCCTTCATCCCCCCTAACCGCAGGACAAGAAACAGTATTATACCCCGCTAAAGAAGGATCAACCATCAGCATAGTTTCCTCCAGTAAATATATTCTAGGAATACTAGTACAAGACGAATTATGGAATAATTTATACAGGTTAGAACAACCACAGGTATTCCAAGATATAACATAAATAGTTATCCTGTCATGCATGCATCGTACCTAGCCCTAGACTCTGTACAGATCTAAGGGCAGGTTGTATCCATGACCAATCTTGGCCATTACCCAAGAGGTTAGAAACAAGAGATACAATATTTCCAGAGTTGACCATAGGCACAGGGGTAATCCCCACACCTATTTCAGGGGTAGTCACCACAGGTTGTACAAAGGAAAGAAATATTTTTGCTTCTGCAGAATCATGCAATTCCACCAGGTCAAATCCCATGGATTTTACATTGCACTGTTGGTCCCAAACCATGGAAGTAACGATACCTGAATGAAACAAGCTAACCATTCTACCATTAGCTACTCTAGGGAGAGATATGGCATCTATGTCCTCAGTAGTTATTGATCTGAGGAGTTGAATTGCCTTAAAAAAGCCAGTAACCTGTCTCTATTAAGGCTGTTCCCCTTTATGCTATTCTCAGTAGGTATGCAACCTATGATTTTCCTGCTTGGACATGGTGCAGCCCCTGTATCCCCCAGACAGGACCCCACACTGGCCTATAAGCCCAAGCTTGGCACAGAAGACACTGGTGCTGCTCCATCCTAGATTTGAGCAGGGGCCACTCCACCAACATGTTGTGTCAGAACTGGGGGGGGTGGTACCACCCATCAGAGAACCGCAGTTCCCCATCCCCACATTGGTCACCAGCAGACCTCTCATAGGTTGTTCTACTTGTATATCTTCCTGGGTAGACCCAGAGACCGCCCGGTTGGCAACATTGGTAGGTGCAATAGGTTGTAAATTACCAGTAGACATAGCATTGGTAGGTGCAGTAGTTTGTAAATGACCAATAGACGTACGAGCATGCATTGTACTAATCACTTTACCAAATGCTGTCATTTTTTTCTGTTTAGTTCGCATCCATTCTAACACATTTTCATCCTGGACCCCCTTTTTAGGTCCCCTATAGGTACCTGAAGTCTCCAACGGAGATCCATCTCCTTTAGTAGTATCCTAGACCTGTCCTGGGCAATTCTCCAATACTTCAGCCACTGATCCTTCATCAGCCTCTTCAGCACAACCCACTTTATCAGCTATCTCTTGATGGTTTAACTTACGAATAGCCTTAAGGTTGGAATTACTCCCCTTAGTCTTCACGGAGGGCATATTCTTAGATTATCTTTTATTATTTGATGCTTTCTTCCTACGCCTCTTTCCCCTAATAGGATTTGTGGGGACTGGCTGTATATCCAAATCATTTTCAATAATCGAAAGGTTGGAATCATTAGCCAGAATTGCCTCCTGTTCTGAAACACTATCATGCAGATTACCCATTGCTTCTATCAGAGCTGAGGAACTGTCTAAACATTGCACAGCCCTTTTATCCATTGGCAAAGGATGAACACTTCTTTCAGATTGTTCACGTACCCCAACATTGGGGCAATACTTTACAGGGTCTCCTTCGTTTCTGGTTGAGAGTGCCTCCAAAATAACAGACATTTTCTCATCCAACCACTCCAACCTGGAATTGAAATCATCATGAGAGTTGGATCCCACAACAACAGACCTATTCATTGTATTCACATTATTGAGTAGATTCTCATATCCCGCCATACGTAAAGTAAGATCATTAAATGCCTTCTGCTGAGCAGCCATAGCCCCCAGATTTTCCTGAGTATCGCATAAGACCTTTATTGCCAAGTTTAAACTAATGTGTAAATTAGACAAAAGTGAGGAAATTAGATCACATATCGCCTTCTCAGACAACCTAATGGGATCCCCCTTCATAGATTGAGATTCAGAGGTTAACCCTATTTTTGGAGCACACTGACCAATCGGGGAGTTCATTGTTGTAATCGTACTAGGAATGACTTTCCCATGAGAAGGCATGGTAGGTGATGAGTCCAGATCAATGTTATCACGCATCAAATCCCTACTAGCATTTACCACCTTATGGAATGAATCCTCTAAACAGCTTTCCTGAGTTAAGTCATGTTGTGAGGTAACAAAAGGGCCTCCTACAGGGCCATGTTGATTTAGTTGATCTCCATCGCTGACAGGCAAAATATGATGCACATTACTAGGGGGTATACCCTCGGTGGACTTTCCAAAAACAAACACATTAGATCCAGAACAATTAGATGAAATTTTAAAAGCGCCCCAACCCGAGAAAGATCCCCACAACCCACCAGTCATTCCACGGTGTCCGATTAGAGCACTAGACTTCTTAAAGGACCCAATGGGTTGAGGAGTGGAGGCATGAAATCTAACAATTTTCCTTTCTTAAAGGAACAGAATACCAGTTCCTAATATAAAGAATTAAGTACTCCAGTACTCCAGTAAATCAGTACACTAGCACTCTAAAAATAAATATAAGCGAGATCCAAGAAATTCAGGTTTTCAGTTCAGTAAAGAGCCACAGCAGCAAAACAGTACAGGAGTCTGCAAACACACCGCCCTTGTCACTGCAGCCGGGCTTCACGCCGCGAGGGCTGTTTGCAGTATTTCACTTCCTGGTTTACCAGGGGGCGGGGCTTTCACTTCCAGCAATGTTCTTAAAGGAACAGAATACCAGTTCTTAATATAAAGAATTAAGTACTCCAGTACTCCAGTACACTAGCACTTGAAAAATAAATAAAAGCGAGATCCAAGAAATTCAGGTTTTCAGGTCAGTAAGAGCCACAGCAGCTAAAGCAGCACAGCAGTCTGCAAACACACCACCCTTGTCACCGCAGTCGGGCTTAACGCCGCAAGGGCTTGGTTTGCAGTATTTAACTTCCTGGTTTACCAGGGGGCGGGGATTCCACTTCCAGCAATGTTCTTAAAGGAACAGAATACCAGTTCCTAATATAAAGAATGAAGTACTCCAGTACTCCAGTACACCAGTGCACTAGCACTCAAAAAATAACTAAAAGCAAGATCCAAGAAATTCAGGTTTTCAGGTCAGTAAAGAGCCACAGCAGCAAAACAGCACAGGAGTCTGCAAACACACCGCCCTTGTCACCGCAGCCGGGCTTAACGCCGCAAGGGCTTGGTTTGCAGTATTTCACTTCCTGGTTTACCAGGGGCGGGGCTTCCACTTCCAGCAATGTTCTTAAAGGAACAGAATACCAGTTCCTAATATAAAGAATTAAGTACTCCAGTACTCCAGTACACCAGTACACTAGCACTTGAAAAATAAATATAAGCGAGATCCAAGAAATTCAGGTTTTCAGGTCAGTAAAGAGCCACAGCAGCAAAACAGCACAGGAGTCTGCAAACACACCGCCCTTGTCACCGCAGCCGGGCTCATCTCAATACTAGTTATTAATGAGAAGCACAATATCCCACAGAGCGATATCCTGAAGATGATTACATCTCTCAAAATGAAATATCGCAGCTGGTTGCGCATACACAAAGCGAAAAATAAGAATACGCTTTGGAAGCGGCTGGCATACAATGCTAAGACAAATAATAATACTGGAATTTGGACAACCCTGAGAGGGACAACAAAGAAAAACATACTGATTAAGTGTCCCTGAAGGGAGTTGGTGCTGTCACATTAAAAACACCCTGGGAGCCACATTACCTAGAGATGAAGATTATATCAAAAACAAGGAGAGATGGGTCTGAAAATCGTCCATTCAACACATCACGCAGATGATAGCGAAATTACCAACATCACGAGCAATCGGCCCTGATGGCACCTGTAATGACCTTCTTAAATAATCCCCTCGAATCTAGGCCAATGCGCTTCATTCCATATTTGTTGAAATAGGAGTTATGGGAAAAATGCTGGTATCCTGGAAGGAGAGTACGATCCTCCCTGTATATTGGTTGCTGGAAACTTCCCACTAACTATCACATGCTGGCCATGCTGGCCATGCTTGACATCCCGGCGAAAGTGCTCGCACGTGTGTTGCTAAATTAGTTGAATCCATGGATTGCTGATAAACAAATATTCCTCCCAACCAAACTGGTCTCGGAGCAAAATCTAGCACCACCCACAATCTTCTATGCCTGACCTCGAACATAGAATACGCCTGGTACAGGCGCCAATTCCCAGTTTATGGAGCGTTTACTGATTTTAGCACAGCTTTTGACATGGTCATGAGGAATCGTCTATAGAATAAGCTGGCCGCATGCAATGTTCTTCATGGCCTGTTAAATATAATTCGCCTGAGAAATTGAGAAAGCTAGCAAATGGAACTGTAATGGAAGAACTCATAACTGCCTTTAAAGCAATAGACAATCGCGTAAAGTTTGGCACACTGGGACAGCTGCATACTATTCCTAACAGCTGGATAAATAAAAGTGTGCCTGTAGACACTGTCTGTACTCAGATAGTGTTAAAAAAGAAGCTAAAAGCCATAATACATAACTGGCACCAGGAACATGATCTAGATAAACTAGCTTCAACTACTAACAGTGTCCCCTTTATCACCTACTGGATAGACAGAAGCATCGAACCAACATTCTTCGATGCTCACCCCAATAGTAATACTGTACGCAATTACCTGCCGCTCAAATGTAACTGATCCCAGGCTCTTGCAATTGAAGGTGCAAAGTTGGGTGTACCGCGCAATGAGTGATGCTGCCGTCTCTGTAGGAGACCTTAATCCAAACTGCTGAACACATAATGTGTGAGTGCATTAGTTTAAATGTATTACGGGCAAACCATGTCCAAGCACACTCAAACTCGCTAGGAGATGTCAACAAATGTTTATTGTGGGTCCGGATGATGGATGGCAATGATGCAAACGTAATACATCACATGATGACATTTTATACGAAATGTATGAGGATTTTAGAAGAGCTAACTAATGAATAAGATGAACCTGTTTTAGTGATTAGGAGATCATTCAAGCGATTATTGCTATGAAATGTGATACTGAAAGTGTTTGCCACAGAGATAAATGTTCTAAATGTGGTATGTGTAATGCGCCCAATAGGACTTGAGGTGCACTGTGCGACAAATACGTGCGCTAGCCTGAGAATACAGATCTACATATATCAAAAATGAATATTAATGCAGAACGTTTTATAATCAGGCCTATTTTTAGATGAATGATGTTTTCTAATAATGTTTGTGTAATGTATGTTTTATACGAATATTTAAAAAATAATAAATATGAAAAAAAAACCTTACCATCAGACTTTGTACTCAAAGTGGCTGCCAGAATTTTTTCAAAGCAATCTTCTGAGATGTAATGACTTCATTGGAGTTGTAAACAGGCTGCAACTTCTAACAAGGCCTGCCTTCAGCCACTCCTTTTAGGACTTCAGGCCTGCATCCAGAGTTTTAACATGACTCGCGAGAGAGGAACATTGAAAGAGGGAGGCCACACTAAATAAACAAGTAGGTGTTTATTAACACGGAGCTCGCCAGTCGCCCCTCTTACTTCAGGCCGCCTTTCATTTTCTTTTTCCAACCGCCGTTCCTCGCTGCGGTCACGCGACGCTCATTACAAACAAGCACAAGAGCACGCGCGACCGCCGCGAGGTACTTTACATTCTCTACACATCTTCCCCCTCAAACAGGGCAAAAATACTTTATATAATACTTATAACTGTAATGTAAAACTTAACAACTATAATTAAAATAAATCAGAAAATATGTCTGAACCAAAATAAAATAGAAAGTCGACAGAATTGTACAGCTTGCACATGACCTAGTACCCTCCATGTCCATTTGCATTTTGGATACCTTAAACATGACTTGAGCACAATAATGTCAAGTCTCGTAATCCCTCATCCACACCGGCTTAGACCTGGACCTATGTAAAGAATCCTCTTCGACTTTTGACCTTTGACTGTCATCTTCTCAGACCTTCCCACCTGTCTTTTCCATGTTCTCATCCGGCACCCCTCCTCTCACCTTCTCATTAAATCTAGTATTATCCTCCTCCACCTTCCTCAACTGTTCCTCACCTTCCCTCCTCTCCTCATCACCCGCCTTCGCCAATCTTCCTTTCGACCAAACTTCACCACCTTCCAGAACTACCACATTACTTTTTACTGCACATATCTTCTTAGGACCCAGGAATCTACTTTCCACACACTTGTTCACTAGTCTAGGATTTTTGACATACACTTTTTCTCCCACCTTCCAATCACGTTCCTTCACCCTCATCCTGTCATCAAACAGTTCCTTATTTCTTTCCTGACTCAATGCAAAAAGTTTCATAATCTGATTACGGTCAACATTAACCACTTTGGCCATTCCTAGCCATCCTGGACAAAGCCTTGTCCCAGGCTCCCTTCCCTTCATCGAAACAAATGGGGATACTCCCGTCACCGAATGAGGCGTAGTGACATAATTCCATGTCAGCATCCTTAATACTTCCCTCCATGGTTTCCTCGATTTCATGGCCATCTGCAGGCCCCCCTTTATGTACCTGTTAAATCTTTCAACAAGTCCATTTGCTTTAGGATTATACAGAGCGGTCCTTGTGTGTTTTATACTGTATCCTGCAAGAAACTTCTTCATTGCCCCAGACACAAATTGTACCCCATTATCTGACACAATTTCCACCGGGACCCCCTCCTTAAGAAATACTTTTTCTAAGAATCCAATCAGCTCCCTTGCCGTGACCTCCCTTACAGCCTCCCACTCAAACCATTTGGAATGAAAATCCACTACAACAAACACAAACTTTAAACCATCTCCCAGACCTGCCACCGGACCCATTATGTCCACTGCTAACTTACTCCACGGCTGGTCCGGTACCACATTTGGAATTATCGGAGCCTCTCTCACCACTCTGCATTTGTCACTCGTTTGGCAAATTATACAATCCTTGACACACCTTTCCGCACACCTGTCAATTCCCGGCCACCAATAATTCTGCCTCAATTTCCTTTTCATAGCCGCTTCTCCAGGATGCCCCTGATGAGCCAGCTCAACTAGTACTGACCTAAGGGAATGAGGAGGAACAATGCACCTCCCCCTCCTTAACCTATCCTCACATAAGTTTAACTCGTTTTTTACTTCCCACCAAGTATTGAACTTATCATCCAAACTTTTCCTTTCTGGCCACCCCGTCACCGTCCATCCTTTGACTAACTTGAGGTCATTATCAGAGTTCTCGTCCTTCGCCCATTCCTCCTTACTGACCGCACTTTTTACCTCTGCTACCACTAACTCCTCCTCTGTCACTCTGTCCTCCATAGGTTCACCATTAAGAGGCAGTCTGGAAAGGCAGTCTGCCACAACATTCCGCTTCCCTGGTAAATAGCTCACTTCAAAGTTAAAGTTTTGGAGTCCCAGACCCCACCTGCTTATTCTTGGAGAACCCATGGCCCACCTGCCACTCTCAAACATCTGAACCAGGGGTTTGTGGTCCGACCTGACCACAAATCCTCTTCCCCACAAGAAGAACTTAAAATGATTTACTGCCCAAAACATGGCCAACGTTTCTCTTTCAATGACAGAATATTTGCTCTCTGCCCCTCTCAGCGTCCTAGACGCAAATGCTATCACTCTCTCAGTATTGTCCTTGTTGTACTGCACTAACGTCGCGCCCAGTCCAAACATGCTCGCATCCACTACCAAAACCGTTTTGTCCTTAGGTTCAAACCTACCTATGGATGGCGCCTCACCCACTGCTTGCTTAATACACTCAAAAGCCACATCACATTCCTTAGACCATTCAAACCTCACTCCTTTTTTGAGCAACAATCTGAGGGGCACTGATACCTTGGCAAAATCTTTTACAAACCTATGATAATATTCGGCCAAACCGAGAAATGATTTCACCTGCTCTTTATCTTTGGGTACAGGTGCACATCTTACTGCTTCCACCAAGTTCTTTTTTGGCCTCACCCCTTGCTCATCTATCTCATGTCCCAGATATTCCACCCTATGTACCGCAATCTGACACTTGCTCCTCTTCACCGTCAACCCTGCCTCACTCAATCTGCTTAACACTTGTCTCAACACTTCATCATGTTCTTCAGTAGAACTAGCATATATCAACACATCGTCCTGGAACACAATAATGTTTTTTACTCCACTCAACACCGTCTCCATGACCCTTTGGAACACGGCTGCCGCGGACGCAAGCCCAAATGGCATCCTACAGTATCTAAATGAACCAAACACCGTGATAAATGCTGTCAGGTGTTGATAATCCTCCTTCAACGGAATCTGATGGTAAGCTTGTGAGAGATCAATAACCGAAAACACTTTGGCATTGTTCAGTACTGATAGCTGATCACCTATTATTGGTAGGGGATGTCTATCCACTAATATGTTTCTGTTCAGATCTCTCAGATCCACACATAACCTAATGTCTCCATTGGCCTTAGCTGCTACTACTACCGGCGATAGCCATTCCGAGCTTTCACTCTTCTCTATTATTCCTCTTTGGAGTAACGACTCCACTTCCTCTTTGAGTTTCTCATTCAATCCATGAGGTACTGGTCTCACCTTGTGCACCCTCGGACTGGCCCCTGCCTTTAATTGAATTTCATGTTCAAAACCCTTCAACAATCCCAGTTCCTCCTGAAACACCATGGGATACTCTTTTTCCCATTTATCCTTCAGTTCAGCCACATCAACTGGTCTCTCCGCATTCGCCTGTATCCTAATTCCCAATTTCCACTGTTCTTCCCATCCCAGAAGTGAAGAACCTTCTTGGGTAACGTATATCTCTGCTTCACAGCTCCTCCCTTTGTACTTGATGGAAGCTTGGAACATCCCTATAATTCCAATTCTAACATTTCCATATGCATATGGCTCTATATTATGCTTCTTCAATTTTGTCACGTCTCCTTGCATGCAACTAAGGAATGTCGCCTTGGACATTAATGTCCATGGTGAGCAACTGTCCACCTTCATTGTCACCACCCTTCCATCAACCATGAATACATCGGTAGGTGCACCTCCCTTGCTTGATACTTCTGTTACTTCCAATACATGCTTTGTTTGGTTGCTCCTTCCCATCTCTAAATCTTCACTTTGTTCCGACATTCTTCCACCTGCTTCAATGCTCTGCACCGTCCCTGATTCCCGACACACTCTCGCGAAATGCCCTTTCTTTTTGCACTTTAAACACGAGGTATTTCTGGCTGGGCAAAGCATGCTTGTGGAAATATGACGGTTACTACCGCACTTGTAGCACTTGATTTCCTTGTTGAGGCCAGTCTTGCGAAATCCCTTCACAGCAGCCACTTCTCCTTCCGACTTGTCTCCCTTCATAGTGGTCATATATTTATGGGTCTGTTCCATACTCCTTGCCATGTCTATGGCCAACTCCAGTGATGCATCCTTTGATAGTAACCTCTCTTGTATCTTTATGTTATTTGTGCAACGAACTAATTGGTCCCTTATAAGAGAGTCAGTGAGCAGCCCAAATTCACACGTATGACTAAGAGACCTCAACGCTGCAATGAAGTTCTCCACCGGCTCTTGCGGATCTTGTATTCTTTGGAAGAACTTGTGTCTCTCAAATGTTATATTTTTCTTGGCCTCAAAATGAACTTCCAACTTCTTTTCTGCTATGGAATACTGGTCCATCTCTCCCTGGCCTTCTTGTGGAGGATCCGGTAATCCATCATAAACACTTCTGCCTTCGGTTCCCAGATTGTGCAGCAGGATTGCCTCTTTTCTTGCTGCTGCAAACTTATCCCCTCCAATGGCAATCAGGTACGTGTCAAACAGCTTCTTCCACCTATCCCACCTTATAGGTGGAGCACCAGGTTCTGACAGGAACGGTGGCGGAGGTGACATACTTGCCGCAGCCATTTTCTTTTAATTAGTGCCTTATTTTCCAATTGTTACCCTTTGTGTTATTTTGCTTTTATCTCCAATACTTTTCTATTTTGTTATCCTTATCTCCTACCATCTGCCAGTCTTATGTGCTTGCCCTCTTAGGCGACTCTTATATATGAAGAGCACAGGTTCACAGTATTACAGAATTACTTTGGCACACCTTATAGTTAAGACTATGCCGTTACTTTACTGTCCTCTGGGAGGCATTCTTCTTGCTAATACTGTAATGACAACATTAACCACTAGGGCGCACATTTGCCCCGCTTCACTGTACCATACACACTTCTTTCTTAATATGGCTCTTGTTGTCTCTGAGTTCTTCTCAGTTATACCTCCTCCCTGATGCAGATACTTTACTGTCCTCTGGGAGGCAGTCTTCCTGTGCACACTGCAAGCCACTGGGGTTTCACCTCTGCTGTAGCTTTAATGTCCTGAACACACCCCTCTTATGCTGTCTTCCATCGACTCTGAGTTTTCCTTCACTGCACCTCCTCCCTGGCTATGCCCCCAGCCCCTCCTATACCTGCTCTTCACCTTCGTGTCCAATGAGAGGGGGAGTGGGCGGCACCCACCAGGCAAACAGCCTTTCCTTGTGTGGCCGTTCGAGTGAGAGTGGGGAGAACGTCCCCCTGCAGCGCCACGCTCCGAGGCACTGCGGAGACAGCTGCTCTTCAGGCCCCCACCTCTCCACAGGCTTCCTCCTGTCTCCGTCTTATAACAGCACATTCCGCTTCAAAGGAAACGTCGCTAGGCTCCTCGGCAAGCTCCGTGTGCCCCCTCGTCGCCACTTGAAAGAGGGAGGCCACACTAAATAAACAAGTAGGTGTTTATTAACACGGAGCTCGCCAGTCGCCCCTCTTACTTCAGGCCGCCTTTCATTTTCTTTTTCCAACCGCCGTTCCTCGCTGCGGTCACGCGACGCTCATTACAAACAAGCACGAGAGCACGCGCGACCGCCGCGAGGTACTTTACATTCTCTACAAACATCTAATAAGCGCTAGGGAGGTTTTATACTGGCAGAAAGCGCCCACCTTCAGTTTACAGGCCACCCACCACCCCTTATGTTAGCACATCTTAATAATAGTAAAAGCATAGGAACATGCAGGCATGTTGCCAAACTTTGGCATGGGTACTTCATCCCCACTCCAGTACTTCTTTGCTTTCCACACGTCGAGCCCAAGGGCAGCTTATAAGAACCTTTCGGCAAAAAATACTCCCATGACGTTTACATATCGGTAGCAACTGTTACGGCTATACTGTGATGGGAAACGCACAGCTCCCCTCTTGGTGTAGCAACAACTATGCGCGTTCCACATGATGAGAAGTATTGCTCGGATCGCTATGACAACAAACAATAACGCAAGGTTTATCTGACTGAGCAAAGGAAAGCTGGTCCTTCGGCAATGCACACAACTAACGGCCATAGAGGCGCAGGCTCCCTGTGAGCATAACGTTCACACAGGGCTTGCTTTATAGTGCGCAGACGCACACATGAACGGGTATTAAGGTGATGGCCGTTCATCGTTAACAGCAGGATTGGAGTATGTTCGGTGGCTGTCACATTTCCTGGTGCAACACATATCGTTTCTTCCTCTTCTCGCTTGATGAAGAGTCAGAGAGACTATCTTGTGGAGACCTGGAGAAAAGATCATGAAGCGTCTGAAGTTACTCACGTGGTTGCTTGAAGGTAGTGATTTCTGACATCATTCCTGTGAGTATTTCCTTTCCCTCTCCCATCGTGGTGATTATCTAAGGGCACGTGTGAGACGCAGGTATCTGTGTTGGCAAGTGAGCATTCTTGGAGGCGCGGCATACTGCACAAATATGATTTTCACAACCATAAGCATACATACAGGATTTTCCCATGGCCAGACATATACCTTGTTGTGGAAAATCACATCCACAAAGCAAACACATTTGTTCTATGGGTTTCCATCCTTTAGGCAGGGGTGGTGCTCAGTTTGGAAATTACCTGGGGCTACGCAAATGTCTGGACTGTCGGGACTCGTGGCTAGCTAGCATTTTGGTTATAGCCCCTGTGATTCTATCCAGGACTATAACAAGGACGTCATTTAGGGGTCGCCAGTGGTCACAACTGCGACCCCTGTGGTCTGTCTTGCTATCCCTGTGGTGTCCCTTGATACCCGTAAAAAAAAGGGAAAACAATGTTTTTTTTGTTTGTGTTTTTTTTAAATGCAAGCTCCTGGACTGTGGCCAGCACCATGTGGCTCTTTGCTTCTGGAGTGGCTGGCTTTCTTGTACAGGCTTTTTTAAAAAAAAAGACAAAAAAAGAACAGGAGTGTAACACTTTCAGCACTGACCCTAAAAAAGAAAGAATAGGAATACAAAATAATGTGTCTTTCTGGAATTGTATACAATAATTGCTATAATCATTAAAGGTTTATTCCAGGCACACTTCAGGGGGTGAGTCACTGATTTAGTCTGTTCGTAAACACCTCAACTCAGCCTTTCATCCTTCTGAGGTCCATAAATGAGTACCAACGCAGGTTGGGTGATATTGTATGTATTCTATATAAAGCGCTTAAGCGTAAGTGCTATATAACAACACACCATTATCATTTGGCCATGAACGTCTGCTTGCATTCAGGGTAATTTGGTAAAATGAGCATATACACACTGATCTTAATGATACATATATGGAGATCCATTCTTGTATGAAATGTATATCACATTATAGTGATATTGTAACCATATGTTTCGTACTGTACTTAGGAACAATGCTATATGATACCACTTCCTGTTTTGTTAAGGGGTGAAAGGTCGTGTTCCATCGCTTCCCTTGATATCACTTCGGTGCGAGGTCAAATGACATCACTTCCTGTGATGTCATCAGAGGTCAAGGGTCATATGATGTCACTTCTTCTACCCCTGGCATTTTGCTGAAATGACGTCCCTGAGCTACACCCTAAAGACCCCGGGCTCTAGCCCCACCAGCGATGCCTCTGCCTTTAGGTGTGCCACTCGCTTGACATATTTGTGAATGCAGTGATTGAGCTACATTACGCTTGTCCATGGTCTCAGCTTGTGGGTCAGTCACCAGGGCAATCCATGCAATGGCCAGAATTCCGTATAAGGTGCAAGACTTCTGCAATGGCTTCTTTCAAAATGCAGAGGATTCACATCTTGCGATCACTTGACGTGAACCTTTTAGTCTTTAGATACAACATTGTCCATCGTTTCTATTTTGACCTGATTCGTCATTTGAAAAGGGTGTCTCTCATACTCTATGTTCATGTGCGGTGTAAAATAACAATTTATACTATCTTTAAGGTCCGGAAAAGTGTCTGTTGAGTTCTCAGGCATCTCATAAATGATATCTCGGTCTGCTAGGCCTACTGACAGCAATAACAAACCTCCCATGCATTTGTCATCTTGAGTGCCTGTTGTATCAAGGCACAAATCGAAATCACGGATCCAGTGTGTTCACCTGGGACTCAGGCTCCTAGAGTCCTCAGGCATCTCATAAATGATATCTCGGTCTGCTAGGCACACCCTCCACTTTATAGCAATTTTGCAATCCCGCAATATGCCGCGAAAAATGGCTGTTTTTGCAAAAAAGCGCAAAATGGCTGTTTTTGCAAAAACACCCACAAAAATTGCCATTTTTGATAAAAATAAATACTCAAGGGGCCAGTTTATCAACTCTTTTTTTTTTGGACTCAAGAAACGAAATGCCCAAGCACATCTCATCACTTGAGAAAAAAGAAAGAGCAGTCCGATCCACAAAGGACATCTGAATGGATGCTTTTTATATGTGCCCATTCAGATGTCCTTTTCCACCCCTTAGTGCAATCAGGAGGCGTTTCTGCGCATTTAAAAGCACATCCCAAATTAACAATCAAGATGCGCTTTTAAATGTGCAGAAATTGTAGGCCACCCTATGCGCCCACTTTAAAAACGTACACGAGGGGTGCCACTGCTTTACAGGTTCTTTACTGACCCTACTGACTCATGCAATACTTTAAAAAAAATATATCATTTTTAAGAATGACAGCTGCTGTCTCACTTGCATTTCTGTTCCCCATATGGGATAGAAATGTGGTTTTTTTGGGTTGCATTTTACAGTGGCAGGACCCTTAAGGGCCCGTCATGGTGAAATGCACGGGGAGCCTGTAGACCATTGTCGGGAGAGCACTTCCAACACAAACATATTAATTTCCGCTACAGCTCAGCCCCATGGAAATGCACAGGTCACCTTTGAGAATAAGGTGACCTGCTAATTTCCAAAAATGGGTTATCTAAAACAGCACATCCTCTGCTCTATTTTTAGATGCCCCATTTGTTTAGGCCAAAATATACAGTTTCTTCAAAAATTGAAAAATGATCACAATATGTGAGAGAAAGGAGTGAGAGGGCGAGTGATGGGTGAGCTGTGGCGTGCTAGGCAAGAAAGCAGGGGGAGAGCAGTGGGACAGAGGGGGAAGCGGTGAGCAAGAGAACAGAGCGTGTGCAGTGGGGCGGTGGGCCAATAATCAGAGAGCGGAGGTACAGAAAGTGTAAGGAACGTGGGCTCAGGGGTAGTAGTGGGCCAAAAGCAGAGAGGGGTTGGCTGGAAAGGGGCAATAAGCTGCAGATTGGGAGAAGAGGGAAGAGTGTAATAGAATGGAAAAAGGATGAACGATGCAGAAATAGCACACAAGAATGAAGGTCTGTATACTGCGTGAGGAATTGGGGAGTGTACAGTGTGAGTTGGCAGTATGATTTGGCAGATTGGCAGGGACTAGAGAGCGCAAATTGTGACTTGGCAGTGTGACAGAGCATGTGAGTATGTGTATGACTGAGCGTGAGGTTCAAAAATACAAGTTGTGATGGGGAATTGGTGAGACGTGTGAGGTGTGTTTGGTGAGAGAGGTGTGTGGGTGTTTGCGGGATTGGGGAACATAGAAGTGGAACATTTTCAGCATTACAACTGATTATGATTTATAACGTTAATATTAAATAGGAATGCACAATAAACCAAAAAACGTAGCCAAAACAAACCCTGTTCTGCCAAGCAAGAGACATCTAAGACTCTTCCTATTTGACACAAAAGATACATATATTGACACCCTGGCTCTCTTGTAGCCTTGCACATGGCCTCTTTCCTGCAATGTACCAATCTTGCACCCTCCATTCAATAAAAATTGTGCTGCAAAAATGCTGTCATAAATAAAGTTTTGTGCCACAAAATTTGCCATTTCATGGTGCAAAATTTGCCATTTCATGCCGCAAAATCCTGGAGGGTCTGGCTAGGCCTACTGACAGCAATAACCTCCCATGCATTTGTCATCTTGAGTGCCTGTTGCATCAAGGCAAAAATCGAAATCACGGGTCCAGTGTACCCACCTGGGACTCAGGCCCTGGTACCTGCTGGGCAAACATTTCCATGTTGTCAGCATGAGAATGAGATTCTGGATTGCCAATGCTGCCACTGGGTGAGTCATGTGAGGTAGGAAATATCACATGTGCCAGTGTGTTAACTGATGACGCTTAACAAGATCTCCAAATGATCATCTGATGATCAGTTTGCAGCACACTTTCCTCCTAGCCATAGACACAATCCACCCTGGTTTCACAGGCTGAAATGCAGAAATCCACGTTCATAAAGAAGCATGCCACAACACAGTTCAGAAGGACGGCTGGTTTACGGTAAGAACGGTGGCGTACTGTGAGTATATCAGAAGCAGCGTGACAGCGTGGTGGGGCTGTGGGGCTCTAGAAGCAAAGTGAGTGTGGCCTGCTCGTCGCCAGTGTTGTGTCCCTCCCAATGATAAGTGTAACTGCTGGACCCATATGCATGCAAGTTCCATAACCGACCCACCCTCCCTGGAATGAGTGAGCGGGGCCACACAGTTTGCATGTGTTGGCAACAAAAGGCCGTAGGATTTTATTGACACAGATATGGTTATGAAAACAATAACAATAATCACATATCCATCTGATATCATACTTCTGGGCACTGGGTCCAGAGATAGCGCCCTCTGGCCCTTGCCGCCTTTCTTGTCCCACGACTTATTATGTCACCGTAGAGCACCCTGTTCCTCTCTTCCTTTGTTCTTCTCCCTTCTTTTCTAGGGTGGGACGGGTTTGTGGAAAAGGAGGAAAAGTGGAGGACATTGAGTTAACAGTGAACCTCCTGCCTGTTTGAGTCCCTGTTCAGGGACAACAAACAGATTGTGTTTCTGTGGAACTGTGTAGCTCTTTTTATAAGACCCAGGGCAAGCCTTGGGTCTTTGAAGTGTGTCTATTGGGGGCTGTGACCCAGCCCCCAGGCCGGCAGTAGCCGACTGTCTGGCCCCCCAGGAGGGGGGGGGGTGTTATTGCTCTCCCTGCCAGCCTGTTAGTTTCCTCTGGGTGCTTAGCACCCTGCTGCTTTGTGGAAAGGTGAGGTGATTTTCTCACCTCACCCTTCCCTTGCTTTGTGATGGGCGAGACTGTTGTCTCCTGCCTAAGTGGAGAGGAGCCCGTTTTGGAGGAGGAGAGCTGGCCCTCTCCTGGGCCTGCTGGATGGTAGCAGCAGTTACCCTGCCTCGCTTTGGGAGGCCCTACAGCTTTGCCCATAACTGCTGGACCCATATGCATGCAAGTTCCATAACCAACCCACCCTCCCTAGAATGAGTGAGTGGGACCAGGCAGTTTGCAAATGTTGGTAATAAAAGGCCGAAGGATTTTATTGACACATATATGGTTATGAAAACAAGAACAATAATCACATATCCATCTGACATCATACTTTTGGGCACCGAGTCTAGAGGTAGCCCCCTCTGGCCCATGCCGCCACACACGGGCAGGTTATCAGCTGTCCGTGTTCCCCCAAAAGTGATTATCTGCATCCCCTGGTGGCTAATGTGGTGGAGATTTCTCAAAAGAAATGTCCCATGCCTGGCCCTGATAGGTGTGTTCCATCCTTGAGAAACAGGTCGGGATCACCTAATGTAATGGTCGGGTGTTTTATAAACCCTATGCCTATGGCTATGCAGAACTTTTCTATCCCTCTGTTGAGTTTTCTTCTGGAGATGTCCACGGATTTGTAACAGGTGATCCCCTGCCATTTTCTTCTGGGCAGGATGGCTGAAAAATAGATTTTGGTATCTCTCCAATTGTGGGAGATGCCTGCTAATGTGGCGCACATTACTTCGAGTAAGCTTCGTCTTCCTGTGGACACCAGGTCGTTGCCACTTAGGTGTATTATCAAAAATTCTGGCGGGTCCCTGTATGCGACCAGGTCCGCTAGTTTGTCGTGTATGTCTGCCCAAAGAAGGCCTCTGTAACCCCACCAGGATGCAATGGTTTTCTTAAATGGCATGCCTTCCTTGGTTTCTTCTGCCCATCACCCTGTCCTGAAAACGAACGAGTGGCCGAATATCCATGCTGATCGGAGGGGGGTGGACCACCCGGCTGGAGATTCTGGCAGGAGAGAAAAGGGTGTGGGGGGTAGCAACTATATTAGTTCTGGTCTGATGTATCTTTTGTATCAGTCTGACTTCCATCCCCCTATGTCCCCCTTGCCATGCTGAAGTTGCGGCCCCAATTCTAAAGGAGTGGGTGCCGAATTCCTTGGGGTCCCATCCTGCTTTGCTGATGGCTTTTGACAGCACCCCTTTGAATTGATAGCGGCTTAGTGCCGAGGCATCCCGGTGAATTAGGAACCTCCACCCTACTTTGGGCCTTTGTGCATAATATAGGTTGGTGATGCTTATGGTTCTTTTGGCCCCCGTTTTGGACTGTTGTATATCTATGGTGACACTGTCCTGTCTAACCCTGGTTTCCATAATGCCTAAACCATTGTTGGCTTTGGTGGTGGAGGCGATGAGCTCTGCGATACGAAAAGCCCCAAAGTATGCGAAGAAAAATGCTGTTTAAATAAAAGGCGCTCATATGGATGGTGGCATATGTTTTCGAGCTGGCTTGTTATTTTTTATTAATTTTTCAAAATCAAGCGGGTGCGGGTGTCTACCTGGGGTCCTTCTATTTTGCCCCAGCCCCTCATGGCAGAAGCGATAAGGGCGCTCTTGGTGGGGTCTGTGTCCCCCCGGAGTTTGGAGTAGTAGGATATTGCCACTAGGTGTCTTTTTGCCCAATCCCTCTTGTACCCTTGATCATGCACCCATTTAAAAAACATTTCTATATCTTTTACTGTTATTAATTCAACGTGGTTTAAGCCTGTTGTTTTTAAAGCATTTTGTAGGCACTTACTGTACTGTGCCGTGGTAGTGCTTGCCAATGCTTTCTCTGCCATCTCTGTAAGGAATCCCGTGTCAGGGTTCGTGCTCTCTGTTGGGATTCAGGATGGACAGGCAGGAGTCTGAAAGCAGATTCGGTGTCTAGCTTGGCCATTAATGCATTCTTGCCGCATTCTTGTATAAGTCTTACTGCTTCTTGAAATTGAGTATATGAAACCACTGATTCAGTGTGCGGGATGCCGTCATTCAGCGATTGGCCTTTTGGATATGACAAATGGCAAATTAGCCTAATTTTTCCTGGTTCTTTTTTGGGAACCAGGCCTAGCGGCGATACTAGGTAGTCAGGGAATGGCATGGCGTCCCGAGGGCCTGCTATCCTGCCCAGGCTTAGCTCTTTCTCTAATTTGCATTTCATCACCTCTGGGTTGTCCCTGGCAGATTTGAGTTTTTTTGGGATATTGGAGGACCCTGTTCCCTTACATGGTATGGTAAAACCTGTTTTGAAACCTTGGAGGATTGCCGTGCTGGTTTCACTACCCGGGTAGTCCCGTAGTGCTTTGCTAAAATTGCTGGGATTGATGGGTGCTCTCCCCGGTTTTAAAACTGTTCGTTCTTTTGGTTGGCCTGGGTAGTTAATCTTTTGCATTTTTGTCCAGGAGTCTGGTGCAATTGCTGGCCAGATGGTCGCTGTTGCAGTTTGTACAGCTGTGTTTGTACCAACACTCTTTGCCCCATGAACATACGTTTTTTGCAAAATTCCTGCATGGAATATTGGCTTTGGGACCGTGGTGGTTTTTGTTCTGTCCGTGGGCATTAGACTTAGCCGCCCAGGGCTGGTTTTTCCAAAAGGGCTGCTCCCCTTCCTTGTTTTTCTCGCTGTCGGTGCCTCTGGCACTTTGAGAATTTTTGTTGGGTTTGGTTGTTGATGGGGTGACTTCTCCCTCAGATGGAAGCTCGGCGTTTAATATGTATAAGTCATTTTGCACCTCATTCCATTCTATGGCTGGCCTCTCTGACATACTCTGTCTAAATCTGATGTCGTAAACCAACCAGATTCTGCCTTTTTGGGCGATTTTTACCACTCTGACTTTATCCATGTAAGCCCATAGTTTGGCCCCGTCCCCGGGGACTTTTTCCAAATATATGGTTGCTAAAATGGCGAAGGATTTTAACCAGTGGTCCCAGTTCTGTTCTACCTGGGCGTTCCTAGCTATTGCTTTTTCTTCTATTTTCTTGGGATTCCTAAAAGCGCCTCTCCACTTTCGTTGGGCTTCTATCAGTGAAAAGATTTCAATAAATTCTTTTGCCCATATGGCTTCTTTAATTGTGGTGTCTATGTTCCATGCTAGACATCTTTTGTATCTATTCAGTATTTCTGTTTGGAATGATTTACATTTTTGGTCTAGTTGAGCACTGCTAATAATTACCATCTCAGCTCTGCCGCTTTTGCTTGTATCTGCGTGACCAGGTGTGCTGGCGTTGGGGGTTGCCCATGCTTTTAATGCACCATCTTGATCAGGTGTAATTGTTGTTGTTGTATGCCTACTTGGGATTGAGGCTGTTGCTGCTGGGTCAACCATGTTGGTGGGTGGCAGAGCTGTTGTTGGTGCTGCCTGGTCCACCGTTGTTGGTGTTGGTGTGGACAGGGTATGAGGGGGGTGATGATAACTGGGGGTTCCTGAGGAGTGTTGTGGTTTCTTGTGTCATTTGTGCTTGTGGTGAGTTGTTATTTGTTTCTAAATTCTAGCATCATTTGCTGCATGTTCCTCATGTTCTCACACATTTTTGATAAAATATTACTTTTGTTACCTTTGCCCTTTCCTTCGCTTGACTTCTTCTTCTTTGTGGGTGTGTGTTGTTTCGTGTCGTCTTCCTTCCAAGGCGAACGTGTTGCTGTTGAGTTATGGCAAATTGAAATGCTGTTGTTTCTCCCCCGTTGAGTGGGACGCGTGGCACTGCACTCAATTTAAGAACAAATGCGTGCTGTACTTTGTGCAGACTGGTCTAACTGTGGTTTGCAAAGATTATCCCCCGCGTTTAGTGTCATCCGTTATAGTACAGGCTTAAAAAATATATATATATTTTTTACAATGTATCTTTTAACCCATGCGCGTACTGTCAGTCACGCTTCTCTGTGTTGGCTGGCTTCCAAAATTAGTATTGCCTGTTCCGAGGAGGAATCCGCCTGCTACTTTTTGTTAAAAGTACGTGATCTAATTTTGTTTAAGTAAAAACATGCAGTTTGTAATACATGCGGGCCCTGTTGGGCACGCTGCTCCGTGTTGGCTTGCTTCCAGTGTTAATGTTTGTTTAAATTGAGCAGCGATCGGCTTGCAGCCTGTTGCCGCGCAACCCGTAGCTGAGGCTCACTTACTTGAAAGTGTGAATGGAAACGCCACCTGCGCCGGGCTGCTCTGTTGATTTCTCCTGTTTTGTTTGTGCCGCGCGACACCACTGGAAGGCTCCCAGGCTTCTGCTCTCGCTCTTGCTCCTGGACACCGCACGTTGTTTTGAACAGTACTGTGTTCAAAGAAAAAGATGGAAAAGACACTGCGTGTGCGGCGAACTTGAAAGGAAAAAAGAGAGGTGCCCAAGGTAGGGAAAGCCACGTGAAGATGCTCAGTTAAGAGTAAACTTCCCAGTGAAAAAGGAGGAAAAGTGGAGGACACTGAGGTAACAGTGAACCTCATGCCTGTTTGAGTCCCCGTTCAGGGGCAACAAACAGATTGTGTTTCTGTGGAGCTGTGAAGCTCTTTTTATAAGACCGAGGGCAAGCCCTGAGTCTTTGAAGTGTGTCTATTGGGGGCTGTGACCCATCCCCCAGGCCGGCATTCTGGCCCTCCAGGTAGGGTGGGTGTTATTGCTCTCCCTGCCTGCCTGTTAGTTTCCTCTGGGTGCTGCTTTGTGGAAGGGTGAGGTGATTTTCTCACCTCACCCTTCCCTTGCTTTGTGATGGGTGAGACTGTTCTCTCCTGCCTAAGTGGTGGAGAGGAGCCAGTTTTGGAGGAGGGGAGCTGGCCCTCTCCTGGGCCTGCTGGATGGTACCAGCAGTTACCCTGCCTCGCTTTGGGAGGCCCTGCAGCATTGCCCAGAAACCAGCTTCATGTTCACAGTTCGGTCTTCCTTTTCACACTTCGCCTATCTTCACACTCTCCCACTTACGTCATTTCCCTGGTGTCCTAACACAAGCCACATCCATATGACGATGTGCGCTGGGCTAGGATACTACATCATCAAGGGAAATATTCAACAGTGCACACAAACATTAAGAAAATACACAAAAGGAGAAACTTAATGAGATCTATTTGAAATACTTAGGTGCAGGGGAGGAATAGCAACCCTGACACGAAGACGACAATATACAAATATGAAAAGTGCCCAATCTATGGGCACTCCTGTACCCTGCAAACCATCAAGCTGGAAAAACAGTTTAGTTATTTTAGTCAATATGAAGAAATAGATATTTTGAAAAAACGGGTCTACTGGTGTTCTGTAAAGACAAGTTTGTTTTTACAGGACATCAGTGGACCCATTTTTTTTAAAATATCTGTTTCTTCATATTGACTGAAATTACTGAGCTGGTTTTCCGGCTTGATGGTGTGCAGGGGACGGGTGTGACCATAGGTTGGGCACTTTTCATACTAGGGTACAACATCAGCACTTTCGCTCTGTCAAATTGCCCCATTGGATGGGGGGCATCCTACTGCAAATGTTTGAGCCTCCCATTTCCCTCCTGCTCCTGCCCACAGGACGCAGAGATTTAGTTTTGTATTAACTTTGTTGTCATGGAGGGCACCTTTGTGACCATGGCCCCCTTTCGTTTTTATTGGTTTTGTGTGCTGAATTTATGAAAACATTATTACTGTAGCTTGACTTGGTACCACCCAATTACATAGTGCATTTTGTGTGGCTGTCTTATCCCACAAAAGGCAGTGCTACCCTGAGTATTGGACCTGATAGTGGGTAAAATATGCAAACATAACCTGCAGCACCCCGCGCCTCTTCGGCAACATTCACACAACAACAACGATCAATAAATCTAACTATTCAGCCCATAGAGGCATCAAGTTGCCTTAAATCATTTAACATTTTCCCCATTCTGGCTTTTTAAGCAAGAGTGCTTTGAATGACTTGAGCTGTAGGCCCATACGTACAAGGAGAAAAACACAACTACTAGTCTCAAAATGCAATGTGTGCTTGGTTGGCTTAAATGTTGAAGATGTCATATGACATGGGTCCACTTAGCAAAAATTGCAGTCTCTTCAGAAAATGTACTTGCCCTATAGTTATGCTATGTTAACCCCCGTTATCTGGCCCCAATAGTGCTTAAACCTTGCGGTGCTGCGCTTAGCTCAATAGAGTGACTGCCAGCCAAACAACTTCTGTAGTTCACCACAGAACACCAACCCATTTTTTCTAACCAAGGGAAAGCATAAGACTCAGGCATGATTAAACGCCACCCCACCGAGGACATTTACAAGGCAACCCTTAATGCAGGGAATTCTTTCCCTCCCCAATCAAAAGCACCACACCAATATTCTTTTTAGTTCAATCTAGTCTTGTCTGTGGCTCATATAGCACCGTGCAGGTCCCTCTCCCCTGTGCCAAGATAAGCAAAGAAGCAGGCAGTTGTACAGAAAGAATATTAATTTATTAATGAATAGGAAAATATTTGTACAAAATCACAAATCACACCACCTCACTCTGTGGCTCAAATTCTTTCTTTCCTAACAATTCCTATTCTTTTTGCACAAATTGAAAACACTAGTTGGTTCAGGATAACACAGATCACAAACTCTTTAGCCCCACAACGAGTAAAGTCAAAACACCTTGCCTGGGGTTCACTTTTAATAGCATGCAGCATGTTGAAATGTGGCAAGATCATGCGCTTAACACTCTACTTAATATGAAGTTTACTCAAAATGATATGCAACCCTTTTCTATTTGCAAAAACCATTTCACACAGACAGCGGTCTGTATTTTTGTTAGGCAATGAAAGCAGTATTGGAGCACAGCAGATTTTTAAAAGCAAAACACATTTTCAATATATTTGGACACCTTCTTCCATCACCAGAACGCAATGCACAATCTCTCTTCTATCATTAGGCACTCTTTCACTCTCAGTAGAGAGTATGTTTTTCAAATTAGGGGTTTCAAATTACTTACAGGGTAATTCATGGAATTAATGTGCACTGAAAACGGGGGCGCAAGCGTGAAAATCGCAGCGCATGCGTACGAAAGCCGTGCACGCAGCCATTTGTCGAATCATGGAAGGTGCTGCACGTGGCTTACCTGAGATCTGCACTGAATCCGCGTATGGCGCACATGTCATTGCGGCATCCCGAAGGCTGTGCGCGAGATAACCAGTGAAGGCGCACACAGGGCAGCACATACACCTAAAAGGGGGGCAGAACACATGGAATGGGGAACAACACGTGAAAATGTGGGCGTTACGGGGGAAGTACCGCTGCCAAATCCTCGCACCGCCTACACATGCGCTAACAACACGTATTCATGGAATCGACCAGGGGAAACCCACGCACCACAAAAGATGCGCTAATCGGGAAACACGTACGCCAGGCGGAAGCAGGCATAAGCGGCCCGCACAGCATAAAATTGCGTGCAAACAACAAACAAGCTCATACGCTATGATGAATATACCGTTCCTTGCAGCAGTGGTCGTGGGACACTACAGGAGGAGGAGGATAGCCAGGCCCTGTGTCAAAACTGGATTCCTCTACCCCTTTCTCCTCCTCACCTGGGTCTTCTTGTATCTCCTCCAACCTTAATGCTTCTGTCTTCTTCCTAGTTCTTACGCTTTCTCCTGACTTCTTCTCCTTTTTCTGACGTAAGTAAGGACGCGCTCCCTCGGTGGCCACCTTGATCTGGGTGTTTTACAGATCTTGGGGAAACCCGAGGAGCACGCCCTTCGTGCTGGGAAAAAAGCCCAAAGGCAAAAAACCCTGAGAGATCGTAACTGTCCGTCTGTAGATGCGGTGAGTGCTTGTTTGAAAGTATCTTTCAATTGTCCTTGGAAACAGTACACAAATTCTCCAACAATTCCTCCGATGGAGTTAATGATGGGTTAAATATAGAAATCAGAGTCCAGTAGTTTCCACAAAAGAAAGAAATAGGTAAGAAAAAGATAACGGGGAAGAAATAGAATAAGGTAAGACTTCCGATACAGTGGACGTCGGTAAAGTAAAGAGAAAAGGCTGAGAGAGATAGCCGATGTAGACACATATAGGGAAATAGCGGCAGACACAAAGGGAGGTTAGCGCTATGTGTATGAACGAATAGAGAAACAGAACCAATCGCTACCTTACCTTAACCTGAAAACACCCACGTGAGGGAATAAGGGTGAAATACATACAGAGAAGGGAGACAGGGAGAGAATTAGCTCTGAACTGCAAGTCGCCTCTGGAAACGAAACTGGCAGCGAACGTAACGAAGTCGATACAACGCGCTAAGCGCCAGTTTGCATCGTTGTTTATAGTTCCCGGCGGCCATGTTGGAAAAACACTAGACCTTCAACCTGGAACAATCAGAACCATGTTAGTGGTATTTCCACCTATACATGAATTTCCAGGGCTGGTGCATGACACCCTGCTTTTTTTTTACCCAGGACCAGCCTTTTTGGGATACCTGATGACCAGGTCTATGGCAGGTACAGGTTTCCACCCCATATCACCCTAGAACTGGTTGCTGAGTGGGAGGGTGACCTCACATCACCCACCCTGTGCTCCCAAGCACTGAGCCCCTTAGAAAAGGTGCTCAATGTACTGCTTTTCTTGGCTACTGGGTCATTTCAATGGACAAGTGCCATAGTTGGGGGTGTCTCACAGGCCACCTAGTCACGCTGCCTACACAAGATGCTGGCGATCATAACTGCACGCCCCTCAATCCGCAGTCACATATACATGCCCAGAACACCCGCAGAAAGGCAGGCCGTGGTCTAGGAATTTTACGGGGTGGCACACTTCCCCAAAGTGCTAGGTGCCATTGATTGAACCCATGTGGCTCTACATCCTCCTAGGGCCACTGAGCACATCTATCGCAACCGCAAGCACTGGCATTCCATCAAAGTGCAGGTTGTATGTGATGCCAAGGGAATCATCACCTCTGTATATGCCAACTATCCGGGGTCCAGCCATGATAGTTTTATATTCAGAATGTCACCCCTAGACCGGGACCTGGAAGCTGGGAGACATGGCGACACATGGCTCATTGGTGAGTACAAATGCCTCTGCACATGCATGCATATCAGACACAGAGAAATGGCAAAATCCAACTAATGACAACCATTATCACCTCCCCAGGGGACCGTGCATACCCTCTGAGCACCTACATGATGACGCCAATACGGAACCCCACCACACCACCCCAGGTAAGATACAACGCAGCCCATATTGCAACCCAGGTCATAGTGGAGCGCACATTCGGAGTGCTCAAGTCACTTTTCCGCTCCCTTGACTGCTCTGGTGGCCAGCTGCTATATGCGCCCCCAGTAGTGTGCAGGATTATAGTGGCAGCATGTGTCCTGCATAACGTTGCAACCTGGCGGGGCGTGCCGGTGGACATGGCGGTGCCCCCACATCACCAACCACATGCACAGCTGCTGCGCATGGGAGGGGAAAGGGCATGTGGTGAGCCAGCCCGTACCCAGCTTGTGGCAACTTTTTTCACCTAAAATCCCACCCCTGCGGAGTGCACAAAGGCCTGGCACATACCAGCTGACAATTTATGATGACAAAAGGGACAGTCAACTGTCACAACCATACCACCCTGAGATTGTTTCCCTGATGGAAGCCCAATGCCTCGGTGTAAGTTACTGTCACACAATGCCACCCTTGTGAGCCCATGGAAAGTGGAAGCAGGTGTGGCATATGTGTCTGGACCCCAAGCTTCAAACAAAAACACAAGACAAGCCTGCATGGGCCCAGCTGGAACACACAGTGGATGCCTACGGGTGCCAAACAAAGCAACACACTGTAACATGAATGCACAATAGACAGAAAAAGAGGAAGAACAAAAATTGAAATTAAAAATTAAAAATAAAAATCAAAAATGGCCATGGGTCAACCAGGGGGGGACCACCCAGGAGGGAGGAGGTGTAGGGTGCACCCCAACACCTACATGCGTGGATGTTGAGAAAAAAAAATACCCTCCATGGGCTCATGGCCTTCACGGCTACCAGATAGTGGGAGAACTGCCGTCGCTGTCGTCACCCTCTGGTGCTACATTAGAAGGTGTTTGTGGTATGGGAGGCAGACCACGCAAAGCCCTGGCATGCTCCTCCATGGCAGCAAGCATGCGGGTCTGAAAGGTTTGGTTCTGCAGGATGATGGTCCAGAGATCCCCATGCAGCACCTCACGAGTAGCATGGACTTCTGCCTGCAAGGCCTCACGTGATGCCCAGATCTTCTCACGGGTTGCCTGGAGCTCGTGTTAGCTGCTCCAACTGCTGTTCTGACCTTGTACTCTGGGACACCTTAAGTGCACCCAGAGTAGCTCTGAAGGAGCTGTTTTCTACCCTCAGGGCATCCCTGTGGGTCTGTGCCTCTGTAGATATGGCTGTGCGCAGAGCCTCCAGTTCAGCCCGTCGGTCCCTGTTGGCAGCCAACATGTCCTCCCTGTGTGAGCAGCACGTGGACTCCGTTGCCTGCTGCTGGAGCTCCACCTGCCTTTCTCGGGAGAGAATGGAAGTGGCCACCCTATCCACGGCCTGAGCCATCTTCTCACATGATGCCCCCTGTTTTGCTGCAATTGCATAAATAGAGTTCTCCCACACAGTATTGCCCGGTGGCGCATGGCCACCGCATTGCTGGTCACGACACCTGTTGGCCCCAAGGTGATGTGCACCTTGCTGTGCTGGCACTGCCTGAGGGTGCAGGACTGCATTCCTCCTTTGATCTGCTGCCCCAGGAATAGGAGCAAATATTGGGGAGTGTGACCCTGCATCCGTGACCACCACAGGTGACTTTCCAACACTGAATGAACCATTGAGGGGTCTACCCCCAGTGCACGAGCGTTGGACAGAACAGCATCCCTGCCAGAGACACTCACCTGCAATGGGACATTTGTCCCAATGTCTGATTCAGCACCTGAGCCATAGAGATCATCGGAGGTGTACCTGGAGACACCCGCGGACAGGATGGTCTGTAGGACCAATGGATTTTCGTGCACCATCACCCCATGTCCTCCAGTGGTGCTTGGTTGAGGCCCTGAGTAATCCTGCCCCTGTGCCATCTCCTCCTTCTCCACAGCATCTAGTGCCTCATCACCTGCACAAAATGAAAAGAAAAGTAATGAAGACACGCATGAACAGCATAGCCAACACACATAGGCATCACAATGTACACATCCAATACATTAATCAGACATGTCACACATGACAAAAACTCAGCCATGCATGCAGTGGCAATGAAGTGGAAGGGGACCCTGAAAGCAGACACTGTTGACTCCAAAATGGAAAAGCAACACATGTGCTGCATGGTGCATAGCACCTGCATCACACATTAGCTTGTGAGTGGCATGGACCTTCAATAAACATGACACATGCCAGCACACAGATGGCACGTAGCATAGCCATGCCAGAACTGACAAGGACACCCAGATGGGAGTTAATCACTACTGTCCCCCATTCAGGTCAAACGCAAATCATCAAATAGAACATGTAAAAGAGTGGGACAAAACACACATGTTCACATGCTGAAACAACGCCAGTGTGTTCAAATACAGTGATGGGAGGCCCATGGATACATCAATGGTAGGTCACTTGGACATGACACAAGTCAATTGTCATGTTGAACATTCAAGCAGGGTTCATAAGTGATCGGGTACAGTGCATGTGTAGGTGCACAGCAGTCAATCAGCCTGATTGATGAAATAGTTTGCGTAAAAAGTGAACATATGTGGGGCTTTGTGGGGGAAAATACCTGTCTGAAGTATGGTGATTTTGGGGCAGAACGGCACACAAATGTGCGTTTATCATGCAAATGATTCCATCAATCAGGCAGAATAAAGAGAAAAACTGTATTAACAATGTCGTGGCATGATGGCAGTTTAAGGACAAGTGCAGTCATCAGGTGCAAAGTGTTTGCAGCGGTCAGTAGGGATACATTGAACCCCAAACCCAAGGACGGGGGATGGGTTGGAGGCACTACATGGGTCACATGTAGCAGTTATGACTACACAGCCTGACCTGGCACTCAATCAGAACACATCCCCCAAGCAACATACACATGGTCTGGACACACACGCATAGGCACCTACTGGACATTGTCCCAAGATCTGGTAGATCTTCTACGCCTTGGATCTGATCCTCTGCGATGAACCCTCCAGCGATTGCCTCATGTTCTGTGAGTTCATCCTCCTCTTGTGGTGACCCACTGCCAGTCACCAGAGTAGAGGCGTAATTGGAAGCCAGCTTGTTTTTTGCTCAGGGTAAGTCGTAGTCTTGCACCATGCTGTCACCAGCATGTCGCGGCCAAGTGCCGAAACATAGCTCACAAGTGCGTCCAGTTCCACATCATTGAAACTCTGCTTCCTTTATGTGCTGGAGGAGTGAGCCGTGTCTCGGGTCCCAGCCTGTTCCGCAAGAGCACGCTTCTTCCTCTTGAGAGGTGGTGCGACCCTGAGTGGCTTACGCTGCTCTGGTCTGTAGTGGCTGAAGCGCAGGTGGACTGGCCACTGGAAGCAGGCAATGGTACGATGACCAAAGGTCTCATTGCAGACACTGGCTGCTGGGTGCTGTTGCCAGGACCAAGCGGCACAACTGCCTTGGTGTGAGGGTACGGGATCAACACTGCCCCGGCTGGGTGACTCAGAGCCGGGTGGAGTGAGCTGCAGCTGGGCCTGCAGCCTCCTCACCCTGGCTACTTGGGGCTGCAGATGACATTGCTGCCCCAGATCCACGTGGCCTGGTGACAGCAACTTTCACTGCCATGCGTGGCTTGGACTTCGTGACACGGAAGTCGGCCTGTGAGTCATCCCGTGCCAGTTCGGTGACCAATCCGGGCCGGGTTAGCAGGGCCTACACTGGGATGGTGTCAGCTGCATCTCCCTGACCCACTGGGGGGCATATGTGTCCCTGAATGGTCGTGGACACACTGCCCTCTTGGGCCACCCTGCTCACGTTGACCACCACTGTCACCTTGGCCACCCTGCTCATCCTGGCCACGTCCCCTACAGCGGCCACCTCTTGGAGGTCGGCCACCTTTGCATCCCTTACTACTGTAACGCTCACCTGGTATCCACGGGAATGTCACTCAGCCTGTTCTGACCTCTTACGACCGCGAACCCTTCCCTGGAGTCTACTCGATTGGAGACTGGGCCTGAAACACAGGATTGGTAGAGTTTAACTCCCTATTGTCTCTGTGTGCTTGAACCCCTTCTTCCCCGGGGTCCAACCCTCCCCTTTGATCCACAGCTCACCTTGTTTTCTTGGAAAGTGTGCTCTCCGTCCTGCTTTCAGCGCAGGGCGCATTGATTGATGCAGGCTTGTTGCTGCCTAGTTACTTCACTGGCAAGAGTCCGACAGGTAAGTATAATGAGTCTTTTGAGCAGTTCTCTAACTTCGTTCCTTTCCTTCCTTAGATGATGGCCGGCATCCGGGGATGGTGACGTGCTGCTGAGATGAGTAGCGCTGAAGGTGAGTGAGAGCGCGATGCGACCCTTTCGTATTTGTATTGAACTGAGTTCTTTTTCTGTGTCTTTTAGGTGCCGCAACGTTTTCAGCGTGGATGCCGGTTATGAAGAAGAAATGCTGTGAGTAAGCGTGGTATGCGGCGCCTCTAGATGTTTCCACGCTACCATGGAGTGTCTTTTCCCTCCTGCAGATGGATGAGAAGTTCCGGAGACAGAGTTCTCCCAGAGCGGCTGGGTTTCAGGTAAGCGTTTGAAGTGCGTACAGTCTTTATAAATAAGCGAAGATTTGCTGAATGCTTACTATGCCTTTTTTCTGTTCTTTTCCCTTTTCCTTAGGAAGCGGCGTGTCGGGATGGGAATGACACCGCCGAAGATGCCCGCAGAACAGAAGAAGCGATGAATGATGGGCAGAAGCGCCGCAAGGTAAGGCTGTTCCTAACGGTGTTCTTGTTCTTGCAGGAGCTGAGCGCAGAAGAAAGATGCAGGCCTACTGGAGACCGATCCGAACACGGTGAGTCTCATGCTGCAGGTGCAGAAAACACAAAGCATGCTCCTCAGCCTGGGCATGGCTTAAATAGTCTCTGGGTATCCCAGGTGTCTCTGGGCTGAACCACACCCAAAAGACTAGACTGCACATGCAGTTCTGGGAACCGAAATATGTGGGGCATCCATCTTGTCCCCATCAATGCACTACAAGTCCAATCCCCAATGTTATCATATGGGAGTGAGTGAGTCTGGTGCCACAAGCGCCAAGTCTGACTCCAAGTGAGTCTTTGGAGGGATGGAGAGGCCCTTGAGGGCCATGTAGGTGATTGTGGCCTGGCTCCAGCCTGACATCTTGGAGGGCTAGGGACATGAGGGGCAGGAATCATGACAGCACTCCCCCCAAGGCCCCTCTCAAGGTGGCTCTTCTGTCTGGTCCTGGTTTGTTTGGATGGTTTTGATGAAATCGTCTAAGCAAGCGAGGTGCATGGATGTACTCACAAGGCTCCCATGTCTTGAGGACCATACCCCTTCCAGTCTACTAAGTAAGTATAATTTGGATCTGACGTACTTTGAATCCAGGATGTCCTTGACTTCGAATACTGGCTCCCCGGCGACTACTACTGGCTGCGGTGGCGTTGCTACCAGAGTCCCAAAGTTGAACAGGTTTAAGGAGAGACACGTGGAACACAGGATGAATCTGCATGTTTGACGGCAAAGCCAGTCTGACCGCCACAGGATTTATCACGGAGGTGACGGTGAATGGACCCAGGTATCTTGGACAGAAAGTTCGGGTTCCTTTAATGGACACGTGTTTAGACACCAGCCAGACTTTGTCTCCCACTTGGTAGTTGGAGGCCTTTGCTCGGTGTTGATCAGCAAACTTCTTTTGGCGATTCTTAGCTTGAAGTAGGTGTTCAGCTGCCCTTTTAAAGGTTTGAGAAATGGTTGTGTGCAAGGTTTTGACTGCTGGCATTTCCAGGGTTGTAGGAACGTCCAACTCAGAAATACGTGGGTGCCTGCCATACATGGTATAAAAGGGTGTCTGCCCAGTGCTGGTGTGTAGGGAATTATTATAAGCATAGTCAGCTATCCATAATAGGTCGAACCAGCTTCCTTCAGCTTGGTGTAACATGCAAAGCCGATACTGCTCGAGCGTCTGATTTGTCCTCTCAGTTTGACCATCCGTTTGGGGATGTAGACTGGTGGATAGCCGGATGTCGATCTGGGCCATAGAGCAGCATTTTCTCCAGAAGTTAGATATGAATTGAGTACCTCGTTCTGAGGCTAAAACTTAAGGAAACCCATGGAGCAGTACGATGCCTTCAAGAAATACCTTTGCCAGAGTGAAGTATTTGGGAGCCCCTTAAGAGGAATGAAATGTGCCATTTTTGAAAATAGGTCCACAACCACAAGAATAGTGTTAAACCCTTGACTGGGTGGTAAATCAGTAATAAAATCGAGGGACAACGTGTGCCAGGGTGCTGGTGGGATTTCCAATGGTTGTAATAGCCCAGCCGGTTTCTGCTTGGATTACTTGTTTTGAGCACACACTCCACAAGATAGGATGAATTGGATAATGTCTTTACACCACGTTGGCCACCAATAATTTCATTTTACATTGGCTAGGGTTTTAGCGATTCCGGGGTGGCCCTCGATCAAGGAATCATGATAACCGGACATGACTTGTTCTCGTAGTTCTTGGTTTGGTAAGAATAAACGATTCCTGAAGTAGGGCAACTGATCTTTTATCATGTAATGTTCTCCTTGTGCACTCCACGCTTGTAATTGCTCCGGACTCATCAGGTTTTGGATTTCTTCATGTAATTCTTTCTGAGTTATGGTTGCTGTGATTCCTAGGAGCTTGTCACTCGGGATGATTGCTTTTGGGTCAGGGGTCTGATACCCTTGCTCTTCCATCCCCATACGGGAAAGGGCATCGGCCTTCCCGTTTTTCACCCCTGGTCGAAATGTAATCACATAGTCATATTCAGCAAAAAAAAGAGCCCAGCGTAGTTGTCGCGAGGATTGGGCCTTTGCCGTTTTTAGGTACTGGAGGTTCCGGTGGTCAGTTATTACGGTGATTGTGTGTCTGGCGCCCAAGAGGTAGTGCCGCCATGCCTTAAAGGCTGACTTAATGGCCAGGAGTTCTTTGTCTGTGATAGCGTAATTGAGTTCAGGGGGTGTGAATTTACACGACCAGAAGGCAACAGGGTGTAACTGGCCTGATCGGGGTCCTTTTGTGAGAGGACGGCTCCCATAGCCATGCTTGAGGCATCCGTTTCCACCAGGTATGGGAGATCAGGGCGAGGGTGGCGTAAGATTGGGGCAGATGTGAATCTTGCTTTGAGTTCCTGGAAAGCTTCCTCGGCTTCTGTTGTCCACTGGAACTTTTCGTTGCTTTTCCTTAGCAATGACGTGATGGGATGCACGATTTGCGAAAATCCTGGGATGAACCGGTGGCAGAAGTTTGCAAAACCCAGCATACTTTGAACCCCCTTGAGTGAATTTGGGGATGGCCAGTTCAGGATAGCATTTACCTTGTGTACATCCATTCGGATTCCATTCGAGCTGAGAATAAAGCCCAGGAATTCCACCTCAGAGACGTGGAATGAGCATTTTTTTCGAGCTTGGCGTAGATCTGGTGTTGACAGAGTTTCTCGAATACGGATCGGACGTATTTAACGTGGTCCTGCTTTGATGCGGAATATACTAGAATATCGTCGATGTACACTAGAGCACAGACATCAATCAATTCCCGTAGGACATCGTTCATGAAGTATTGAAATGCTGCAGGTGCGTTGCAAAGGCCAAAGGGCATTACTTGATATTCGTACAAGCCATATTTGGTGTGAAAAGCGGTTTTCCATTCGTCCCCCTGTTTTACGTGAAGGTGATATGCCCCTCTAAGGTCTAGTTTTGTGTAGATTTGGGCATATTTGACTTGATCAAGCAATTCAGGGATCAGTGGCAGGGGGTAGCGGTATTTTACGGTAATCTGGTTCACTGCGTAATAGTCGATGCACGTTCTCAAGTCCCCCTCCTTTTTCGGTACGAAGAATAGAGGACTGGCTGCTGGAGACTTCGAGGGACAGATGAACCCGATGATCAGGTATTGGTCAAGATAGGCCTTCAGGTGCTGGTTTTCTGGTTCCGTGAGTGCGTAAATTCACCCACAAAGGATTTGTGCGCCGGGTATCAGGTCGATTTGGCAATCGTATGGTCTATGCGCTGGCAGGGTATTATACTGTTCTTTCTGAAAGACATCTTGAAAGTCCTGGTATTCACTTGGTAGGGTGCCGATTGCCACAGTCGCAAGCCTGGAGGTTCTGGTGTCTATTGGTTGTTTCTCTTGGCGATAACATGTGTGGGTGCAAGTCTCGGGAAAGGCCAAATCTTTTGCTGCCAATCGATTCAAGGATTGTGAGCTACCAACCATGGCATTCCCAAAATCAACCGGAACTGTGGTGCCTTAATGAGGTTGAAAACGATAGATTCTTGGTGTCCATCCTGGCACAGAAGGGTTAAAGCTGCAGTGCGTTGGGATACTGGACCAGAAGCTATTTCCGTGAAGTCGACAGTGGTAACAGTGTCGGTGGTTGATTTAGGGCGTAACGGAAGCCCCATCTTTGCCGCAAGATCCTGGTCGATGTAATTCCCAACGGCACCACTGTCAATGCATGCTCTTACTGCGTGCATCCGAGATGGCTGTTGGTGATTGATCAAGACCACAGATAGTGCAAAATCGGAGGTCTGTAGTTCACTTTCTTCGCTCGACAAGTGTACCTCTACACTTGCCGGGCTGGGGAGTTTTCCGATTCCTTGATGGTATCTTCCTCATCCATGGCCCCTACCGTCCTCGGTGGCTTCACAGGGCACTCTTTAAGGAAATAACCTGAACTCCCACAGTACAGACATAACTGCTGCTGTCTCCTTTTATCCCTTTCCGCTTTAGTCAAGGGGTATCTGACCCCCCAGATTAGCATTGGTTCTCCTAAACCTTCTGTTTTGCGGGCAATATTGTCCTTTGAAAGCACATACATAGGGCGAGGGTCCGGTCTGGTTCGATCTGCTCTTCGGTCCTGCAACCTATGATCCAGTTGAACAACAAGGTCAATGAATTCTGAGCAGTCTTTCGGGGGGTTCACTACTTGTGCGAGAACATCCTTGAGCTCCCCCTGAAAACCCCTATGAAGTAACGTGGTTCTCTTCTCCACTAGCCATTCTGCTTCAACTACGAGTCTTTTGAACATGGCTATGTATGTTAATAGGTCTTGATTCCCTTGGCGTTGGGACAGAAGTTCGTTGTCTAATGCCTGCCCATGAGTACGACGGGCGAACAGCTTTTCCATCTCCTGCTGAAAGCCCCTGAAGTCATGCAGCAAAGGATTGTCTTGGGCTACAAGGGTACAGACCAGTCCGTGGCGCTACCACTCAGGTAGGATAGCACAAAAGTGACCCGTGATTGGTCATTCGGAAAGGCCCCTGGTCTACAAAGGAAGTTCAGGCGGCACTGGTTCATAAACGTTGCAAACCTCTTGGGATCCCCCGTAAATCGTTCGGGCGGGACCAAGGGAACTGTCCCAGGAAGGGTTATCTGAACGGATTGGCTGATGGTGCTGGCATCGAGGGCATGCTTCCCGGCAATGGTGCATGCACTGCTTGTGACTGGAAAAGTTGCCAGCTTAAATCATCAGTGCGTTCTTTGGCTACTATCAGCTCTCTCCTCAGGGTCTTGGTCTCCTGCCTGGCTGCATGTATTTCGGAACGTAGCTGCCCCAACATGTGGGCTAACTGGTCGGTTTCTGACGTTTCCATGACGCCCAGGTGGATTTTGATGTGACGCTTTGTGTTCTGTAACGCTCACCTGGTATCCACGGGGACGTCGCTCAGCCTGCTCTGACCTCTTACGACCTTGAACCCTTCCCTGGAGTCTACTCGACTGGAGACTGGGCCTGAAACACAGGATTGGTAGAGTTTAACTCCCTATTGTCTCTGTGTGCTTGAACCCCTTCTTCCCCGGGGTCCAACCCTTCCCTTTGATGCACAGCTCACCTTGTTTTCTTGGAAAGTGTGCTCTCCATCCTGCTTTCAGCGCAGGGGCGCGTTGATTGATATGGGCTTGTTGCTGCCTAGTTACTTCACTGGCAAGAGTCCGACAGGTAAGTATAATGAGTCTTTTTAACAGTTCTCCAACTTCGTTCCTTTCCTTCCTTAGATGATGGCCAGCGTCCGGGGATGGCAACGTACTGCTGAGATGAGTAGCACTGAAGGTGAGTGACAGCGCGATGCGCAATGCGACCCTTTCGTATTTGTATTGAACGGAGTTCTTTTTCTGTGTCTTTTAGGTGCCGCGGCGCTTTCAGTGTGGATGCTGGTTATGAAGAAGAAATGCGGTGAGTAAGCACGGTATGCAGCGCCTCTAGATGTTTCCACGCTAACCTGGAGTGTCTTTTCCCTCTTGCAGATGGATGAGAAGTTCTGGAGACAGAGTTCCCCCAGAGCGGCTAGGATTCAGGTAAGCGTTTGAAGTGCGTACCGTCTTTAAAAATAAGCGAAGATTTTCTGAATGCTTACTAATGCCTTTTTTCTGTTCTTTTCCCTTTTCCTTAGGAAGCCGCGTGCCGGGGTGGGAATGACACAGCCGAAGATGCCCGCAGAGCAGAAGAAGCGATGAATGATGGGCAGAAGCGCCGCAAGGTAAGGCTGTTCCTAACCGTGTTCTTGTTCTTGCAGGAGCTGAGCACAGAAGAAAGATGCAGGCCTACTGGAGACCGATCCGAACACGGTGAGTGTCATGCTGCAGGTGCAGAAAACACAAAGCATTTTTCTCAGCCTGGGCGTGGCTTAAATAGTCTCTGGGTATCCCAGGTGTCTCTGGGCTGAACCACACCCAAAAGACTAGACTGCACATGCAGTTCTGGGAACCGAAATAGTGAGGGCATCCATCTTGTCCCCATCAATGCACTACAAGTCCAATCCCCAATGTTATCCTATGGGAGTGACTGAGTCTGGTGCCACAAGCGCCAAGTCTGACTCCAAGTGAGTCTTTGGAGGGATGGAGTGGCCCTTGAGGGCCATGTAGGTGATCGTGGCCTGGCTCCAGCCTGACATCTTGGAGGGCTGGGGCCATGAGGGGCAGGAATCATGACAACTACTTGGTCGCCTCCCAACCATGGCACTGATGTTCGTGTGCGAATGGGAGGTACAGAAAACAAGTGTCCTGGGCAATTGGGGTGAATGGGGCAGGGTACTAGATGGAATACATACCCCTGTGTTCTTGCAAGACTGTCTTTGACCTCTGGGGGAAAATGACGGGTCACGCAATGCTCAGGCACCCCAAAAACAAAAACAAATGTGCACACGACGTGCGTGGAATGAAGGACCCGCAGTACACTGTGGCTCCCAGAAACACAAAAAATGCATATACGTGGTACACACAGGATACAATGACCTCTGAATGGGTACACAAGACACAGGGGCAACCACAGTGGAAAAATACATGCATGACTCACTGTCTGCTAGGAAAATGAGCGTGAAAAAGACATGCGTGTCCGTGTTGCCAACACCCCTGCCAAAAGAAGAATTGAGCTCTGCCTCAGTAAACAAGGAGTACGCACTGTAACCATTGTGAAGTAATTGCGTGTGAACCGACAAGAAGTACAAGAATCACCTGCTCGCTCTCTACAAAAAGCATATGCAAGAAAATGGCGTCCTATGCGGACCTTTAACCCCTGCCCACAGAAACGCCTACATGTGCCACGTCACTTCCGCGCTTCCGCGCTAAGGCCTTTTCCTCGAATTACACGCATTCACATGCAGACGTGCTGTTTTTGCACAGGTGGATTCACTCTGCACCCGTGCCGAGGGAAATGCCCGTGTGCTTCATGTCACATACATGCTTACGCGCTGAAGCCCTTTCTTGGATTACACGCTGAAGTGCTGTTTTTTCATGTGCTAAATCACTCTGCATCAAGCCGGCCACGCGACAACACACGGAAGATCATGCTCCTGCCCAGAAGGCCATTTTCCTGCCCCACAGAGCCCCGAGCAGCCTCCCATGAGCCATCTGCTGCTGCCTGCCTGCTGGCCACGTGCCCTGCTTTTTGGTGCCTGCACATCAGCTATCTGCAGGGGTCCAGTAGCTGCGACCACCCCTGCTGGAACAGAGGACTCCCGACTAGTGTTCCATCGCTCCACAGCCCAGCCCCAGGACCCAGTTGCCCACTCACACCTGCCTCGGGGATTGCCATGTCGGGGCAAACACCATCTGAGACCACTGGCAACCCCTCAGCTGGAGAAGTTGGCATCCTGGTGGAGCAAGTCCTGGGGCATTATGATGCCCTCTTCAGACGACCGTGCGCTGACAAGGAAGGACAGAGGAGGACCTGGTTGGACATCGTGGTTGCCATCGACGCGGAGGGGGTGGCAACCCACGACTTGAAGCATGTCCAGAAGCGCTGGGAAGACTTCATATCCAGGCCCCTCATGAAGGCCCGATGCCTTTTGCATGCATCGGGTGCAGGGGGGTGCCGGGTCCAACTTTCCATCGACCAGATGAGGGTCCTAGAACACATTGACCCAGTGCTCCACCACTAGGTTCTGGAGAGGCAAACCCGTCTGGAGTCGAGCGGTGAGTGTCTGGGCTATCCCATTCCACACAGTGCATGTTGAGGTGTGGCAGGATTGTGCAGCTTGGACATATGTCTGACATGGCCCATGTATGGATGTGTGCGTGTGCAGGGACATGCCCATGCTACATGTGAGTGCAGTCATGTGTGATGCACATCAAGGATGTATGTGTTCCAATGCATGATGCCCAACTACATGTGGAGATGCACACATGTTAGCATTTCTGTGTATGCACTATGCCATGGTTGGCGTGTGACACATGGATCCTGGTTCACCTTCAAGTACGTGCACGGCGTACATGTGCATGTGTGTGTTTGACATGTGTGCGACTGTGATACGCCATGGATGCATGTGACCCGGACATGTGGGTACCTGATTGGCAGATGTGACTTAGTTGCCGATGATTGCACTGTGACAGGTGGTGGAGGTGTGCAGATGCATGTCTGTCTGGTGGTGTGTGTGTGCGTGTGATTGGCACTCCCCATGTTGCTTATGACGTCATGCCAACCTTTGGTTGTTCATGCAGTTACGTGTGTATGGATGCTGATGCCTGTTGCACGATACCAGTTTATTGGTGCATGTGTGTGGGTTCAAATGATATGAGTGTTGGGGAGTGTGATGCCATCTGTGAAGTTTGACACTACCACTCATGTGGAACTGTCATGTGTGTATCAGACCATTGTAGAGTGCCCTGATGCCTGTGTTCTATCTTTCCCTGTCTGCAGCATCGACTGATGAAGAGGGCGGAGACGGTGCTGTGGAGCACAGCGGCAGGGATCCCAACGCCAGCCGGAGACGCAAGGCCCAGCTCCCTTCCCAGGTACTGATATCTTGCGGGAGTGAGGGGTCTGGTGCCGCATCCATGGCCGCAGCTGCCGAGGGATGGTCCAAAAGGCGGAAGTTGGAGGTGGACTCCTCAGTAGCAGTAAGGGCAGCTGAGCCCCCACAGGGGCCTATGGAGGAAGACAGCACAGAGTCATCCAGGTTGGTGGGGGGTGTGGTTGAGGAGGAGGCCATACCAGCTCCATGCATGGGGCCTGGAGGGGATGGTTCCACTGGTGCGAGTGGTGCAGCCCAGGTGCAGGTGCAGGAGACAGCAGGGGCCACTGGTGGGGGTGCCTGTGTGTAATCCTGTCCCTGATCCTGTGACTGCATCATCTCGCACAAGCAGAGATGCCTCAGTCCAGGCCCGTTCGCAGGTAGGGGATGCGTCTACAGCAACTGGCCATCCTCTCCCTGCGAACGTGGCAATCTGTGACCATGTGCAGCCTGTGCTAGTGGGCGTGGCGTTGCGCACGCATGGCATTCGGGATGACATGCATGGTTCTAGGCAGGACAGTGCACGTCATTTGGAATACCTGCGTGCCCACCTCGATTTGCTAGGACAGGTCACTGGCACAGGGTTCCTCCGTGTGTTGGGCGCTCTTGTGACCCCCCCTCAACTGCACCCCATATGCGCCAGTCGTTCTCTGTGCTGTCTTCCCACCCATGTATAAACTGGGCCCCCTGTGGAGCTGCCCCTGAGCCCGCGACCAAGCTGGTGGACAACACACCCCTGCCACAGTCGGGAGTTGAAGGTCCCGCAGGGATGGCCACCCCACCAACTGGACCCCAGCAAATGGAGGACGTGCAGGTATCAACAAGCAGGGCACGTGCACTATGGCGCCAGGGCATTCCATCAGCCTGAATGACATCATGGTGCCAGAGGCAGATGCATTGGAGGCAGCAGCAGGCTCAGCCTGGGAGGCATCATGGCTCGGGACATCAACATAACAGGGGCAGGCATCGACCGGCAAGCAGGAGGACCCAGGATTGGGAGTGTCTTCCGTGTGGCAGCGGTTGGGCAAACAAATAGATGCAGAGCGGCGGCGGGCGGAGAGGGCATGGCTCACAATGTTCAGGGCAGAGAACTCCGTGCACCGGGCTTTCAGACGGGCTGAGTGCCTCGAGGCAACTCGCAGGGAGTTGGAGGATGCCATGGCTGCATCCCTGCGAGACCTTGAGGCCAGGGAACAGGCCCGCCTCCGGAACATCAACGTAGAGCTCGATGATGCCCTGGCCCAGGACATCAAAAAGTGAGCCGTCGGACTAGCCCGCCGCCTTTGTCTATAGTTATTTAGGCTTAGGTTTCATTTTGTTTTTTCATTATTTGGAGTACACTTACTTTGCTCCACGTTTTGTATATAGTTGTTTGTTTCATAGGGTTTTTTTGTAGGTTTTATTTTGTTTTGGGATCATGGACCTTCTGACATTCATTGTATATAGTTCCAGACATGTACATACTTTTTTTTACCTCATCCCATGGAGCAATGGTTTTCTTTCTATGGACTTTGGCAATGGACCACTTTTCAGTTTTCATGTCGTGGATTTTTATTTTTCCTTGTATTTTACTTTCTTTTTGGTATTGCATTCATTATTTCTTCATTTGCATGTGTGGTTTTCATTTTGTAATTTTTATTTATTTTTAATTCATTTCCCATATCTTCATTATTGGTGTGGTCTACTCTCATTGGTTTTGTGCATGTGTCACTGTCCATTGCCTCTGTTATATGTCACCACCGTGTGGCTCTGTTGGACATGTCTTTGGGTGCATAGATGTGCTTTTTTGAATGTCAGGGCGTGGTACTTATCGTGGGGAGTGGGGACAATATATGGTTGTGTGTTTGGACTGAGGTGCTGCGGCGTGGGGTGGGATTTGGGTTTACATTTCTGACATGGGCCTCTATTCTGACAGCACGTTGGGTGGGGGGACATGAGTCGGGGCCTGCTGGCAGGTTGCCGTCATTGGGGGTTGAGTGGGGGTACATGAGTCGGGGCCTTCTGGCAGGTTGCCGTCATTGGGGGTGGGGGGACATGAGTCGGGGCCTGCTGACAGGTTGCGCTCATTGGGGGTGGGGTGGGGTGACATGAGTTGGGAACCTGCTGGCAGGTTGCCGTCAATGGGGGTGGGGTGGGGGAACATGAGTTGGGGCCTGCTGGCAGGTGCCTGTCACTGGTGGGGGGACATGAGTTGGGGCTCACAGGTGCATGGTGCCATGTGGGCTGCCTGCAGGGCATGTCCAGGGGTGATGGGCTGCCTGCGGTGCATGGTCAGGGGTGATGGGCTGGCTGAGGGACATGGGGAGCAGTGTAGGGTGGTCCCCTGTGGTGTGGTGTGGGCTGCCTGCGGGTCATGGAGAGGGTGGGAGGGCACACCCGGCAGGGCCCATACTGTCAAATCGCGTATAATGTGCACTTGTGTACCCCGGAATACACGTACCCCGCTCCCGCCAGCGAAATCATGTGTAAAGCACACTCGCATACCCCAGAATACACGTACCCCACTCCTGCCAGTGACATCACGTGTAAAGCGCACTTGCGTACTGCAGAATACACGTACCACGCTTGCGCCAGTGAAATCGCATGTAATTCTCACTCGCGTACCCCGGAACACACGTACCCCGCTCCCGCCAGTGAAATCACATGTAAAGCGCACTCACGTACCCGGGAATACACGTCCCCCACTCGCGCCAGCGAAATCGCGTGTAATTCTCACTTGCATACCCCAAAACACATGTACCACGCTCCTGCCAGAAAAATCACGTGTAAAGCACACTCGCTTACCCCGGAATACACGTACCCCGCTCGTGCCAGCAAAATCGCGTGTAATTCTCACACTCATACCCCTGCACACCCCTTCCCCCGCTCCCGCCACTGAAATCACGTGTAAAGCACACTTGCGTACCCCGGAATACACGTACCCCGCTCGTGCCAGCAAAATCGCGTGTAATTCTCACTCGCGTACCCCGGAACACACGTACCCCGCTCCCGCCAGCGAAATCACATGTAAAGTGCACTCACGTACCCAGAATACACATACACCGCTCCTGCCAGCGAAATCATGTGTAAAGCACACTCGCGTACCCCGGAATACAGGTACCCCGCTCACGCCAGAGAAATTGTGTGTAATTCTCACTTGCGTAGCCCAGAATACACGTACCACGCTCGCACCAGCAAATTCGCATAGAAAGCTCACTCGCATACCCCCAGATTCACACAGCAGTGTAGTGAGGAGCCACATGCACCCCCTGCAGGCAGCCCACACCACAGGGGTCAACCCTACACCCCTGGACATGCCCTGCAGGCAGCCCATCCACCCTGACGATGCCCTGCAGGCAGCCATCCACCCTCCGCATGCCCGGCAGGCAGACCATCCACCCTGACCATGCCCCACAGCCAGCCCATCACCCCTGGACATGCCCCACAGGCAGCCTATCCACCCTCCCCATGCCCCGCAGGCAGCCCATCCACCCTGACTATGCCCTGCAGGCAGCCCATCCACCCTCCCCATGCTCCGCAGGCAGCCCATCCACCCAGACAATGCTCTGCAGGCAGCCCATCCCCCTCCCCATGCCCCGCAGGCAGCCCATCCACCCTGACGATGCCCTGCAGGTAGCCCATACACCCTGACCATGCCCTGCAGGCAGCCCATCCACCCTCCCGATGCCCCGCAGGCAGCCCATCCACCCTCCCGATGACCCGCAGGCAGCCAATCTACCCTGACGATGCTCTGCAGGCAGCCCATCCACCCTCCCCATGCCCTGCAGGCAGCCCATATACCCTGATGATGCCCTGCAGGCAGCCCTTCAACCCCTGGCCATGCCCCACAGCCAGCCCACACCACAGGGGGAACTTTTTCCATGCTATTTGCCTGGCACGAGCGGAGTACGCGTATTCCGAGGGGTGTGCAGGAGTTTTACATACGATTGGGCTGGGGCGAGCGGGGTACAGGAGTTTACACGCAATTGGGCTGGCATGAGCAGGGTACGCGTATTCCGAGGGGTGCGCAGGGAGTTTTACACGTGATTGGCCTGGTGCGAACAGGGTACGCGTATTCCGAGGGGTGCACTGGGGGTTTTACATGTGATTGGACTGGTGCGAGCGGGGTATGCGTATCGAAAGGGGTGTGTGGGGAGATTTTCAAGCCTTTTGGCTGCCGCGAGCGGGGTACGTGTATTCAAGGTGGTGCACGTAGTTTTTCATGCGATTACAGTGTAGGGGACCTGTAAACTGGTCCAGGGTTAGCGCGGCCTTTTGCGCTGTATTGGGGATTTATATGGCGTTTCCTTGCGCAAGGGGCATTCTTGGGGGCGTAACTGCCGCTGCTGGATGCAGGCACTGTGCCATGGCTGAAAATGGCTTGGGAAATCCATGACTACACAGTGCGCCAGAATGTTGTTTAGTGCACATGGCTGGCGCACGCTGGCGCAAGCTCCCTTCTGCGCTGAATTCTATTAATTAACCCCAAAATATTGACAAGACTCTTTCCTGCCCCAGCACAGAAACTCTGATATTCAGTTTACATTCAGCACCCCTCTGCTTTAAGGCAGGGTGTGAGAAATGATGAACAGTTTGGAAATTCGTTTTCCCCACCTTTAAGGGAATTCTGGGGTCGCAAATCAGAAATAGGAGTACCCAATTATTTTACAGACTATATTTGTATTCTGAACTGGAAGCAATGTTGTTAAGTTCAAAATTCAACAAAATCACCCCATTTGAATTGGCTATGTGGGAATTAATTAAATTATTGTTTAGTAAAAATACAAAGGACCTACTTTGTGTGCCCACCTGATCCATAATGGGAAAACTATTCAACCAAACAGACATCCCCAGACTTGGTTGTATTGGACAAATGTACTTAAATAAATATCTCTGGGTTTGCGCTCAGGAAAAAGGACATCAAGTCTCGGGCCCTCTTTCAGTTACAGGACAGGGACCCCAGAATCCAACATCAGTCATGAATATTCTCCAGCCTCAATCCCTCTTTTTTGCCTCCCCTTGTTCATAGACCCCAGCCTCTTTTAGTCCTTTCCAGGCCTGCTCCAGCAATTTTGGTCAGCAGGTCCAAGTCAGATGAATTTAGGCAGTCCTCCCCCTGACTCCCATTGTGCAACTCCTTATAAACCCATAATCACATCCCTGATTATTATAATTAGGATGTGCCAGCTTATTGCCTCTTATTTGGTATTGGACCATAATTCTCCATCCCCTCAAACCAGGCCTGGCCCCTTTTCTTTTACTTGGTCCCTTCAGTTACCAACCCCAACTTCGGGGAGGCATCAGTCTAACCCCTAGAATTTCCATTTCCACACATTTCAGTTTTGCACTTATAAAAACAACATGACAAATGTTCTTACTTTATAATTAAGCATCACAATATCAATCTAAATATATAAAACACTTAGGCATGTTTCTGTACTCAGCTGACATAATTCATCAGTATTAGGTTGCCCTCTGCTGTCAAAATGGCAAAGTGCACCTCTGTGTGACCTTCCACTTCAAAAACAGCTATCATTTTAACAAACAGAATGAGCACGGTTCTACGTTGTCACCTTCACGTTCCACTATTGCAAACATTCAGAATCATTTCAAGTTACTTCTTTCCACCCCCACTTCTCTTCACAGAGGACACATCGGTTCCAGTTTCAATGAACAGTTAATTATTGGCTCAACCTTGCGGTCTCTAAAGAGCAAAACGCTGTAGGACAAATGCCTCCTCACAAGCTTAAACTGAAAATAGGTGCTGTAATTAAGCTAATATGCAATCTTATGCCATCACAGGGACTCTGCAGTAGAACATGGTTGACAATTACGAGTCTACAAAGACACATCATAGAGGCCTATGTAATCGGTGGAACTTAGATACTGCTCTAACGTACATACCTCTCCTTCCATCTGATACAAATATGCCTTTCAAATTCAAGAGAAGACAGTTCCCTATATATTTTGCCTTTTCAATTATCATTAATAAGTGACAGGGACCTACTGTCATGGCCACTGGGCAAGGGCCCATGTCTTCATCACCTACAGGGTCCAAATGCACGCGCATCTATTCTATCTCCTGCACTCCATAGGCTGCAGCGCATCGCATCCTACCTGACTCTCATCGCCATCGGATTTGGAGCGCTTCTTCACCTGATCTGGATGTCCAGCTATGTGGGAGCTTATCTTCCATTCTTCATCTTTGCAGAACCTCCATCCAGCAGCCACGGACCGGCCTCCGAACAGCCAGCCTCCGCTCGACGCCGCCAGACTTCTCCTGCAAGAGAAAAGAACACAACAGGTTAGGAGTCATATAAATAACTAACGCTCGGCTGCGCGATTCCTGAGCCTAGCGTTCTACATTAAAAGCCAGCTTACCATCTAGCTCAAAGGCATCATCATCCTCTGGGAAATCACTGGACTCGCTCCAACCACTTCAACTCCGGGCACCCATCTTCACACCTATAGAGGAGAGAAAAGACATTTGCAAGAATAACGAACTATAATCACAGCAAAAGACATTGCAAGAATTACGAACTACAATCACAGCAAAAGACATTATAATTAATGAACATTAATCATTGCCTAAAAACTCACCTTCTAAGTGGTTGGTTGCAGCCGGTCTGGATCGCCACCTCCATGGGCCAGTGAAGCAACTAGGCCCACTCCAAGCGCCCCTGCTACAAGAAGCAGGAAGGAGAGCTCAGCATCACAAATAAACAGGTGAGCTTGCACGAGAAAACGCTTACGCACTTTGTTCTGGCATGAAAGGGTTGAGGGGACTCACAACACCACCACGCCATTCTCATTGCTGCTCATCTTCTCTCAAGGGCAATATCAGCATCCACAGAAGTTGATTCCATAGCAGCTGAGGGAGAGAGTCGAGCCAGGGGACCCAAGTCGACGGAGGGCTCCAACCATGCCCCAATGTCACTGCAGAGACCAGTTGAGCGTAACACCTATGCCCCCTTTCTGGAAGCGATTGATGGTCATTACGATATTTGACAAGGGGGACTAAAGTGACCCTATGAATTACTGACCGATATTGACCTTTAAGATCTGCTAGAATGGCATATGTTATGCCAGGAATGGATAATATATATATATATATATATATATATATACATATATATATATATATATATATATATATATATATATATATATATATATATATATACATATATATATATATCTTTGTGTTGTTCTCATCCTGCTGGACTGATTGAAATATGTCCTGTCACGGCACGATGTTGCAGGTTCATGTGAGGGTCTTTTCTGATATTATAACAGTTATCAATCCCAAATCTCCTATACATATATCTAATTAAATAGCCTAGCATCACCCAAAATCTCTGCTTCGTGACATGTTCTGGGGAGATAGAAACACATTTTAGGTTGTAACTCCTGTCCTGTACCCAAAGATGAACTTTTATTGGCATTGAATCAACAGGTATGCCTTTTTATAAGCTTTACAGTGATATTTGTCCCATTATGGTGTGATTTATGGTTCCTGAGAAAATAAACAAAGTATGATTGTCCATCTAAACTTATGGCAATCTCCAACCATATATGCATATTCTGACTACAATTTCACATTAGATTGCATTGCTCTACTGAACATGAAATCTGACATCTGTGGCTTTTCTTTGAAAGCTGGTCTCAACCCATGATAAATTCCTTCTTGGTCACTGCTGTGGCTCCAAAAGATGTTTTAGATACATAAAAGATGGGGGAACGTCACTGTTTGAGTGTTCTGAACAGAAACCAATGCAATTTCTCCTAGACAGAAACTGATGATATCTCTCCTGAACAGAAACTGATGTTATTTCCCCTGAACAGAAACTGATATAATTTCGCCTGAATAGAAACTGATGCAATTACATATCACAGTGTATTTTACACAGGTGGCAGATTTCTCCAGCGCCATGCCATCAATGTTCATATTTAAATTATACTTTTTGTTAACCTTCATTTTTCCATGCTACTCTATTTTTGTCAAAGGAGTCTTTTATTTTTCATACTGTAACGAAAGATAGGCCTTTGATTTAAGTTCTTTGTCATTTACCCACCCGGCACACTTAATTTTATTTTTCCTTCTTGACGTTTCTTTCAAAAGAGTGTCAAGTACCCTATTTCCTTAATATATATCTTTAAGTTATACTTCTGGAGTATTGTTTCAATGTCCATGTTCCCAGGCTCTTTGTTTTATCAAATGAAACAGCATTTTCCTTTTTTGCAGTTCGAAAATGAATTACTGGCCTTTCAGTCTGACAGTCAAAATTGTGCATTCACCTTTCCAAGAAGGTATTTTTGCATTGCAAGGCCCAACATAGCCTTATGCAGTTTCCTTTTTGCCTGGGGCTGCCTTTGAACCCCACAATCCACTGGGGGAGATGAACTACCTCTCATGGGTCTGCCACCTGTGCCTCTCCAGATGTTTTGTACTATGCCTCCCATTATCCCTCACCAGTGAGTATGCTGACTAGGGTGGAAAAGTTTGTAAACAAAAACATCGGGAGTGCCAAAGATTGCTTCTTCTGAATTATTCAGCAGGAATAGGGACAGTGCCAGGTCATAGCAACACTTTGATCCCTGAAAAAGTATTCTAAAGTGCTATGAATGCCCGTGTACCCCTTTTTAGTTTGGGCTATTAGGTGGTCCTCTGCAACCTGTAAACTGAAACTATTGCATTACAGTATAGATGGGGAATAATGGCCTTTGAGGAGGAACACAAAGCTTGTAGGTGTTTGGTTATTTGCCCACACATTGACTGCCCATGCTAGTCCCGATGGCCATTCCAAGTTCTTGCCCACCCCACCCAAAACACCTCCTCGTGGGAACTCTTTGAGCTCCCTTTATTTAAGCCTTACCATCAAACTTTGCACTCAAAGTGCCTACCAGTGTTGTTTCAAAGCAGTCTTCGGAGAGTTAATGACTTAATTGGAGCTATAAATCCACCACTGGTGTAATAAAAACCTCTTAACGGGTCTGCCTTCAGCCACTTGATTTATAACCACTATGTGTGTCCTTCACTGAAGTCCTGTTAAAAATAAGCATTGGCAAAGCCAACAGTTTTGGCTTGTGTATAAGTATAAAGCATTTGTCAGACACTGCCTTTAAATGCCGAGGTACCTGCACCATTTTGCAGTTGCTACCATTGATGACCAGTTAACATCACTACGGCAGTGCCTGGCAAGTACCTGTACCATTTATTTATTTATTTATTGGGTATTTATAATGTGCCTATAGAGCAAATAGCGTTTCAAGGCACATCAAGGCAAAGGGAAGGGGGACCAGGGATGAAGAAAGCCAAAACAAAACATTCTTACTAGGTCTTGAGACATTCGTATCATGCAAGTGCTGTAACAAGAAGAGCAGAGGAAGGGGGTGGGGGGAGTCCAGGTAAGGGAGGGACAGGGGTGAGGAAAACAAAACAAAAATGTTCCTACTAGGCACTGACACATTCTGTTCATGCAAGTGCTAAACATGAATGGAAGGGGGCCAGGGGGAGGAGGGATCAGTGCAGGAGGGAGGGAGGGGTAAGGTATAATAAGTGCAAGTGAACAGGTTCAGTCACAAGGCTGGAAAGAAGAACCATTGAAGTGTGTGCACAATTTGGGAAAGCCTCACCTCATGGTTTACGGGGCTACATCAACTATGCAGCAACAAGTAGATAAAGTACATATTGGAATGCCCCACCACCTGGTGAGGGGGCTATATCATCTATTCAGGTAAAAATAGGCAAAGTACATATTGGAATGCCCCACCTCCTGGTGAGGGGTGCTACATCATCTATGCAGGTACTAATTGGTAAAGTACATATTGCAAAGGCTCATCTCATGGTGCAGGAGGCATCAAGGTGCGAGTCCTGCAGCGCCACAGGATGGGGGTGTTACATAGGTAAGTCAAAATAATGCACGTGCGGGCTAGTCAGGAATCCTGAGGTCAGAGGATACTGGTAGAGAGGGTGAACGCTCTGCGTGCAGAAGCATAGAAGAGTATTTGAAGGCGATCAGAGGGTGCAGCCGCACAAGGGCGCACCCACTATAAAGGGCGCATTGCCTCCAGCTTAGTGTCATGTAAACAGCGCCTATTTTTAATAGATGCTATTTACATGGCACTAAGCTGGTGACAAGGCGCCCTTAAACTTTACAAGAACAGCAGGGGGGTCAGTTCTATTGTTCGCAGAACAGAGCCCCCTGATGTTCTGCATTTGTGGTTGGCGGGACAGGAAGTGAGGGGCGCACAAATATCACACTGCGACGTGGTGCCATAGAAGCGGCTAGTAAGGCAGTGGTATTCAAGATGAAAGGCGCGCCAGGCCAAGGCTCAGTACAAGGAAGCAACGCCTTCCTTGAGGTCAATGAGTCAAGTGATGACGCGAGCGTCCGAATGGAGGCAGGCCTAGGTACAGCATCACAGCGGCAGTCGGAGAATGAGCAGCGGGGAGCAGGAGGGATGGAAATGGCATTGGCGGCACAACACTCAAAACGGCTGGACAGTCAAGACAGGAGCACGGGCCTTAATAGGAGGCCTTGGGCATGAGGCCAGCTTCGCCTGCTGGCTCCCCGGATGGGGGTTTTCACAATAGATCCGGCCAAAGGATGTAGGGACCGTAGGAATTAAGCTGGCTCTTAGGGGGTTACGATTACTACCACTCACAACCCCAAAAGAATGCCAGAGAACAATGTCCTGTACTTGCTACAAACTTAAAGGACACCCTCTTCAACGAAGACGTTCGGAGGCAAGTAGCACTTTTCTTTACACAAAATTTGAATGCCATGTGCTCGGGCTGCTGATTTTTTTACGTTTCAACTTTTATATAGAATACTTTTTTCTGGCAAGCACTAAATAGCCAGGCATAAATGATAATACTTTCCTTAGACGTACTAGTACAGACTTCAGACGTTACACAGTTATATTATATATAAAAGTAACGCTGAATCTTAGCTTATGAAAAAAAAGCCATACACATGCCTACAGAAAAGCCCCAATTGTTGGCATTGCCAATGTGTGTTGTTTAAATAGTTAAATCCATTTTCGTTACAGTTCGTTTAATACATTTCTTTCAGTATATGAAATTCTCTAGGAAAGCACATCGAACCGCAAAGGGAAGAGAGTGGCAACAAAGGGTATACCGTCGTTTCATCGAAAGTGATTTTTACGACTGCCTTTTTTTACAAGTACACTATTACGAAAAAAAGTCCTTGATTTTTGTTTGGGGGGCGTGGGAAAGGGCAGATAAGCGGTGTGAGGGGGTTGGGAATAGTTAGCAATAGTTGGCGGAGTGGGGATTGGGGGGAAATGCCCCTAAAATAAACATTTCCATTACTTTTTTCATAATTGCGTACTCGTAAAAAAGGCAATCGTAAAAATGACTGGCGATGAAATGACATAGAACCACACAAAGGTGAGCTGTGGAAAAAAAAAAGAGGTTGAATATGGCTAGTAGGGTGAAGGTGCCAGATATAGGGAACTGGGTGTTTCATCTGCATCACATCTAATCAACACAGGATAGGACCAACGTGAAAGCACTTGTATAGTGCTTAGCTTTTTGAGACTGTGACACAGAACTACTATCAGTGCTTGCTCCATGCACTGCATTGCACTGGGAGACTTGGGTGCAGCAAACGTGGGTGAAATCGGTGGTTGCAGGCAACGCCATGAACAGGATATGCACTGGCATCTTGGTCTGAGGGGTTGAGTGTGGCGCTATAGACATACATTGGGGGGACCAGGGCGGATATACACATACTAAAAAATTGTAATCTTCTAAACGGCTGTTTTGTCAGTAACCTCTGCATTCAAATGGTTTCAGAGCACCAAGAGTTGCCCGGTGTAGACAGACCTTAATTTTTGAATGAAAAAGAACAGTAGGAATATATGAGGTGGAGGCAGAGGGTGCATTTTCTACAGAGAATGAGAAGGGAGGATGATGCAGCTGGTGAGGGAATGTTGTGTGATGGTACTGCTTCATGTAATACTTCATGTAATGTTCAACCAATACTTGGCAACTCTCGCCCACTGCATTTCCATATTTTGCTCAAACTTCCAGTGCTATGCTGACGACACTCAACTCATTTTTAGGCTTCCTTTTGCCTCCTCCTCTCCTTCCCTCTTCTCTGACTGTCTAATCGCCATTCAAAATTGGTGTGCCGCAAATGATCTTTATTGAAAGGCCAACAAAACTGAGCTCCTTTTCATTGGCACACCCTCTCCATCCTTTCCCCTCACTCTCCGGCTGGCCTCCCTTGGCCCTCCGCCTGCCCCTACCTGTGAAGTTAAGAACCTCTGGGTCATCTTTGACTACACACTTTCCTTCTCTGCACACATCTCTGAAATCTCTAAAAAGTCTAACTTCTTACTACACCTCCTCAGAGGTACTCTTCCCTTCATCTCCTTCCCTCAGAAGCTCACTGTCTCCCGAGCTCTGATTCTCTCTAGGCTGGACTACTCTAACAGCCTCTTTCTAAATCTACCTGCCTCCACTTTCCGCCCTTTACAACTAATCCAGAATAGGACTGCAAGACCTATTCTTGGCCTCAAACCCTGGGATCGTATCTCTCCAGCTCTGAAATCCCTCCATTGGTTCCCAGTGGATGCAAGGATTATATGTAAAACCCTTTGCATTGTCCACAAGGCTTTCTGGGGCCTGGGTCCAAAATACCTTCAACTATCCCTCTGTAAATACCTCCCCTCTCGAGCCCTTCGCTCCTCTACCTCTAACTCCCTCGGGGTCAGCCGTTTTCCAAAGAAACGAGCTGGGGGTAGATCTCTGTCTTCGGCTGGGGCCTCCCTTTGGAACTGCCTCCCGCCACCCTGAAACTTGAGGATAACCATCTACTGTTCCGGAAGTTCCTCAAGACCTTCCTCTTCTCCTCTGCCTTTGCCCCTCTTCTCCCCTATTGATCTGTTTTCTCCTCTCTCTGCACTGTCTCACCTGGCCACCCCCTGTCCTTTGGACCCAGTTACCTGCTCACCATGCCACCCTCTCGCACTGCCTCCTGGCCATACCTTGCACTGGGGCCTGTATCTGTGCCCATACAGTTCCCCCCATTCTTCCTCTGCACTTATCAGATGCAACCTGTCTGACTTATCCTGCACTTTGCCACATCACTGGCTGCCCTACCACTTTTCTTGTTCACCTTTATTTATTTATTCATTAACTTATTATTTATCTTGTTCTCTCCTATGCTCGGCACTTTCCAATTTCTCCCCCTTCCCATGTACTATCCCCTTTTCCCTTCCCCATGCACTTGCATGTTCTCAATGTCACTGGGCCTAGTAAGATCGTTTGTTTTTTTTTTCTCCCCTGTTCCCCCTCCCTTTCCCTGGTCACGCCCTGAAACACCTGTGTATGAGCGCGATACAAATAAAATATCATATCATATCATGTAGATTCAATTTGGAGTAAAGAAACAGTGGAACAGCCCCCCCTCTCGAATGCGTATTTACTGATGAGAGCTAAAACTTCCACAAACAGGTTTTAATCAATAACTGCTCCTAAAACAGAGATTTCTCTAAAGAAAACAAATGCATTAATTCATTTTTTCACAGAGAATGTATACAAACATATACAAACGTTGTTATCTCACATGGAAAACACAACAATACTCAATAATAACTATACACTGTTGAGTATATACCGTACACAAAATAATTGCAATGTGCCAGGTGAGAAAATGTGTTCACACCAGGGGGTTGGTGCACCAATGTGTGAAAGTGTAATTTTAAACATAACATATACACTTTGGAAAGATGACGTTAAAGTCACACATTTCACAAACGAATGTACTGGGCATCTATTCATACTTGGTGCTGACTTATTAATGTGAACCCTTACGGTCTGCCAATGAGAGATGGTATTTTAACAGCTTTAATCCTGAAGAGGACTGACTAGGAAACAGATCGTGTCTAGTCAAACAGAAGGTTGTTATACGTGTTGGATTTCTCAGTGAAAGTGAAACACATCTTCTTATAACCAAAAGTATTAATTCATTTTTTCTTTTTTCAAAGAGAATGTATAAAAAACCTATAAAAACGTTGTAATCTCACAGGGAAAACAAAACAATACTCAGTGATAACTATACACTATATAATGCTGAAGTGCCTGAAGGCGGGAGTGATTCCTGATGGCCTTCAGGTACGAAATATTCCCAAAGTCAAACTTAAATTAAATTTCAGTGGGGTTAGCAGAAAGTGCTCCAGGGACTAGATAATTCGCGGCCAAAAAACAAAAAGATTAACTTTTCAAAACCTGCAAGGAACTCACCACCCCTAATGCAGTCTCCACCTCTCTCCCTCCCTCCCTCCCAGACCTCTGCACTGCCCTATCCTCCTATTTAACATCCAAAACTCTAGACATCCTGTCCGCACTCTCCACCACTCCTACCCCTACGCCCTCTCCAAGGGACAGCATTTGGGGGTGACCAGGGGTTGCATCTGCGACCCCTGGGACACCGTTTGCAACCCCTGGGGACTCCCTTGCAACCCCAATGATTTAAAATAATAAAAAAAAAGGCTCCTGGTGCAGCAGGGACCCCTGTAGCACCTGCGGTGTGGCAGCCCATGCCACACCAGGTCTGGAGGGTCCCCAGCCCAGTAGTCACCCATCAGGGTGAAGGCTGGGCCGTGTACATGCCCAGCAGGGGTTGGCGTTGGAGCTGTCTGTGACATGTAGCACATGTCACATGCCACATTCATTTCCAACCCGTTCTCCCTCGGCTTCCTCGCAGCTCACATACAGGAACCAGGAAGCTCTCGCAGCTTCCTGGTTCCGTGAGCAGCACGGAGGAGACGAGGGTGGTCTGGAAGGATGGACCAAATCTGCAAGAAAAAGGTAAGAAGTAATTTTTTTCAAAAATATGTGTATTTTGCTGCATGTGTGTGCAAAAGTATGTATGTGAATGGTGGGTGAATGAGATGTGATGTGATGTGTGTTTTTGAATGTTTTGGGAATGGGTGGAGGGTGCCTGTGTAAAGAATGCAATGAATGGATGTAAGAGAAGGTGTGAGCGAGTGACTGGTGGGTGAATGAGTATGAAGGTGATGGTGTGTTTTTTAATATTGTGGGTGGGTGTGTGCCTGTGTAGATAATGCAATGAGTGGATGTAAGAGAATGTGCAAGTGACTGGTGGGTGAATGAGTGAAGGTGATGGTGTGTTTTTAAATGTTGTGGGTGGCTGTGTGCCTGTGTTGAGAATGCAATGAGTGGATGTAAGAGAAGGTGCAAGTGACTGGTGGGTGAATGAGTATGAAGGTGATGGTGTGTTTTGTAATGTTGTGGGTGGGTGTGTGCCTGTGTAGAGAATGCAATGAGTGGATGTAAGAGAAGGTGCAAGTGACTGGTGGGTGAATGAGTATGAAGGTGATGGTGTGTTTTATAATGTTGTGGGTGGGTGTGTGCCTGTGTAGAGATTGCAATGAGTGGATGTAAGAGAAGGTGTGATTGAATGACTGGTGGGTGAATGAGTATACATGTGGTAGTGTGTGTTTGAATGGTGTGGGTGGGTGGATGTGTGCTGAGTGGTGAATGCAGTGTGAATGACTGTGAGAGGGGATGTATGAGTGAGTGACCGGTGGATGAAAGAGGATGCATGTGTGCATGTAAGGCCCTGGGAGACTGGGGATCACTAGAGAATGTCTGACATCATCCTTTATTGACTTTCCATGTTTTACTGGTATTTTCGGGCAAAGCCAAGTTCATGAGTGTCATTACCTGGCTAGACTGGCATTTTGGTGGAGTCAGTATAGCCATACTGAGGCATGACATTTATTACTCAAAATCTTTAAAAAAGCAAGCATGATAAGTAGTGTTACCTCACTATACTGATGTTTTGGTGTAACGGCCGGTATTTTCTTTTTACTGTAGCATTTTTTACTGTAGCATGCCTTTTTATTAACTGAGCATCTATGATGATCAAGCATGATAAGTGTTCTTATGGGTCTAGGCTGGCTTACATTGGAACCAGTTTGGACAGGTTTTCATATTGTGACATGCCACTTTTAATGGCCAAACCAACGGGAGTATGTTCTTACATAGGAGTACTGGCATGTATTGGCAGAGCCAGTTTTGTGCCCAGTGCCAGTGAGCTTACTATAAAAGAACAACTTAAAGCGAACATGGTTTTATATGGGAATACTAGCATATGATGGTGGAGCCAACATGGAAATGTATGGGCACAGCCAGCATGAAAATGTTTTTTATGCTGGCATATATTGCAGGGACCAGTATGCTAATGCATTGGGAAATGCCCTGTGCACTTTTGGTGACTTGCATCCGTTGTACTTTTTTCATGATTTACCCTACACTATACAACACCGATTGTTGGCCTTTTACCCAAATCGTTGGCCTTTTACCCACATTTTCACAGAAAGTGTGTCGTGTAATTCACCATTTTAACCCATTATTTAAAACATTTTCTCAAGAGGGGGGAATCCTGCTTCACCTCCAAACCCATTTTCATTAGTTTGAGCTCCCCCGCTATGCTCGGTCGCAATCGAATTCTTGTGTCAAATAATGACACCCTCCATAAAAAACGCTCACCAGCCACCAGTGGTGGCTGGTATATTTGTGGACCAGGCACCGCCCCCTTCTTTCTACGCTACGCTATGTGAAACATTCAAGCTTTGATTAAAAAATATATTTACTTCTTTCACTTGCAGTAGTGCTGCGCCTTTGTATGACAAAGGGGTAATGTGCAGTGCGCGCCTTGAAGTCTTCCAGTGAGTCCCTGGGTGAGAAGCAACTCGTGGGTGTTTTCAATTTGAAACAACTGTGTGGTGCCACAGATTTATGTGTACAGCATTGATATTACATTAAATGGTGGGGGCTTTTTAAGTCCTCTGGCACCAAGTATTACACTTAGATAATAAAAACTATGGGGGGGTCTTGGGTATATCAAATGAATCTTTACCAGGTATTATACTCCAGGAAAGATATCATTATCAGGTGCACTGCCATGTGTGCACGCATACCAGTCTAATAGGTTTTTTTCTATCGTAGTAGTAACTGACTCATAGACACATTTATAACCAGGGAATTTTGTTGATACTAAATACACGAGCTGTAGCATGCATCAGCGATTTTGGCTACCCTACTACAAGTACTGCATTATGCATGTTTTACATATAGACCCCACGTCAAATATGGAAAATAACATTCCCCAGATGTGTGATCGTGTACAAATTACACCTCCCTCTGTGCCTCAGTTCTTTTACATGTCTGAAATGAGAGCTCCTGGAAACACGGGTGCTAGGCGCATCTAAAAAATCGGAAGGTCATTTGTCACCACTTCCAGTGATGTCACTTGGGTGCAGGTTCAAATTTGTGTGATGTCATCAGGGGGTTAAGGGGTGTGTGATGTCACTTCCACTACCCCTGGCATTTTGGTGAAATGACATCCCTGCCCTCTCCTGCTCTCTTGCCTCGATTGGCCCCCATTTCCCCCCAACACTCTCCTCCTTCTTACCCATAGCACCTGATTAGGCTTCCTATTCAAGATAAGATCACATTCAGAACCCTAATGATTATCCACAAAAGTCTGTCAAATTCGGACCCCAAATATCTAGTCGATACATTCTCCAAAAAGTAATCTTCCAGACCCACTAAAGCTAACTACTTACACTGCCTTAACATTCCCAAATTCAAACTGCACATAGCTGGTGGGACCAGCTTCCCAGTGTTGGCAGCTAAGACCTCGAACTCCCCCAACCCCGCGCTAAGAGCTGAACCATCATTTCCATCCTTCAGAAACAAGATAAAATCTTGGCTCGTCTTGCAGCCTAAATAAAGACGCTATTTCACTTCTGCCTCTTTAGCCTTGTTCACATTATGTGCCCTCAAAGGACCCATGCCTTGATATGTGACACTAGGCTTCTACCCTCGAAGGTTTCAATCCTCATCTGTATAGTACATTGTATATAAGTGTATTACACCTTCCTGTTAGGCAAGCCATGACACTGTTACCCAAGTCAGTTGCTTACCAGGTTCCTTAATGTTTTGTTACTACCATTGTATGCTATCACTGTGTTTACCTGTAATTTTGTGACCATTATGTAACACTCTGTTGATATTCAAGCAAAAGCACCCAGATACCCTTGTGTTAGGTGCGCTATACAAGCAAATAAACTAAACTAAACTAAAATAAAATAAATTTGGCTGCTCTATGAAGGTCTCGTTCAAAGAGGTGCTCCCCTGCTCTTGCAGAACTATCAAGGACAACATCTCCACTCTCACTCAGGCTCTTGCCAATCGCTTCAACCACTCCTTCGCCTCTGGCTCTTTTCCTCTTTCCCTCAAGTACTCCTGGGTGCACACTCTCCTAAAAAAAGCTGTCTGCTGACCCTTCCTGCCCGGCTAATTACCATCCCATCTCTACCACCCCCTACCTGGGCAAACTCTTGGAAAAGTTGGTATTCCCCAGTTGATCCGTGATACTAAACTCGCTGGTTGCCTGCACGACCATCAATCAGGATTCCAGGCATCCATAGGATGGAAACTGCTCTCCTGAACACTCATGAAGATCTGCTCGCAAATCTTGACTCTGACTCTCCTGTTTTCATTCTCCTCGATCTCTCCTCTGCCTTTGCCTTTGACATAGTCAATCAATCCATCCTCATAACAAGGCTCTGTGACACCCCGAGCATCACAGGCTGGACACTGGACTGGCTGACCTCCTTCCTAACTAACCACCCTTTGCAGGTGCAACTGGAACCTTTTTCCTCTGCCACCCCACTCTCCACCTGTGGCATCCCCGAGGGCTCTATCCTGTCACCTTGGCTTTTCAATATCTACCTTGCCCCTCTTGCCCACCTTATCTCCTCCTTCTCCCCTCCCTTCCAGTGCTACGCTGATGACACTCAACTTTCCTTCAAACTTCCCTCTACTACCTCCTCCTCCTGCCCCTCCCTCATTCCTGATTGTCTGCCTTCTATTCAGGCCTGGTGTGCTACCAATGACCTCTGGCTCAATGCCAGTAAGATTGAGATCCTGCTTATTGGGACACCTGCTTCCTCTTTCCCTCCTGCCCTCTGGCCATCCCCATTGAGCGAGGCCAAAGATCTCAGTCATTTTCGACTCCTCTCTCTCTTTCACTGCTCACATCTCGGACCTTGCCAAGAAGGTCCACTTTAAGCTACATCTCACTAGAGGCATTCATCCTTTCCTCACCTTTCCTCAGAAACTCAATGTCTCCATGGCTCTGGTCCTCTCTAGGCTGGACTACTGCAACAGCTCTTCCTCAATCTGCCTTCTTCCTCCCTCTGCTCATTTCAACTGATTCAGAATAGGGCTGCAAGACTTATCCTTGTCCTCAAGCCCAGGGGTCCCATCTCTCCAGCCCTAAAATCTCTCCACTGGCTCCCAGTGGCCGAGAGGATCAAATAAGACCCTCTGCATAATCCACAAGGCTTTCTGGGGCCTGAGACCCTGCTATCTCCAACTCTCTCTCCCCAAATACATCCCTGCTCGAGACCTCCACTCCTCTAGCTCAAACTCTCTGCTGATTAAACGCTTCTCCAAGCAGAGAGTGGGGGGTCGGTCTCTCTCCTCAGCTGGTGCCTCTCTCTGGAACAGCCTCCCTGCCCATCTCAGACTTGAGCCAGACCTTCTTAAATTCCAGAAACTGTCAAAACTCTTATTTTCTCTACTTCCTTCCCTCTCACCCTCCCATGTTAATCACCCCACTGCCGCTGACAGTGGTAGCCTGGACTCATGAGTCTCGCAGGTTACCCAGCCCTCTCACCAGTGTTCAGCGGATTGCCTCGGAACTCACCAGTAAACATTACAAACGTAGTCTAAAAAGAAGTGTACACCAGGGAAAAAGTAACACAATTTATTCTGGGCCGAGTCGCAGCTGGGAAATCTAAATTCAAACAGAATGCGGAACAGAACTGCATGAAAAGCGCTGTCAAAGATACACCTCAAAAACAGAAGCTTTTATAATCTCATAAACTAATTAGCATCAATACACATTGCAACATTACGACATTCCTTTACGGGCAATTGATTGCCAGCATTGTGTCATTCCCCTATAGAGGGACATAAATTATCTTGAAATTATTGGGTCTCACAAACCTTACCAGACCACCCTAGTCCAGCCTTGTGTTGTCACAATCTAGCACCCAATTCCCACATTGTTAAAGCCAATGTGTTGAAACATTTAGGATGACCAGTTGATCTGTATTCAACTGCCGCCGATCATCCCCATCTGTCTGCTCATGGGAAGGTATTAGATCATGCCACTGCCAGAGCCTTGAACCACTAACAAGTTACTGCTTTAATGTTGCATCCTAGGAACTCTTTGAACGTCTTCCCAGGTTACATGTGATAAGGGGCCATTTGAGACTGCCATGTGTATTTTGCAACAGTCAGTAGACCAGCTTCAAAAACTAATATTTTCGAAGTTATAAAATGGTTGTGCATTCATTGTTTTGTCCACTGGACCCATAAACTCTGCTTCCTGACCTCGAAAGTAACAAAGGCTGCTAGCTTCCTACTGTGCAATCCTAGGAATGTGTAATTTTCAATGTGCTGTCCGCCTCTGCGACTACTAAGCAAGTTAATGAAACTTGAAAGTTTTTCTAAAGAAGCATGCTTCAAGGTCTGTTCACCGTGCCTCGTTCAACCTTGTATACTTACCTGTAACTTAACTCTATTGCCTATATGTTGTTAGCTTAAAACACAAGCAATAGGGGCATTATCCAGCCTAGTGCAGATAACAGCATGGCTATCAATGAAGCCCCCTCCCCTTTTAGTGTGCTAATCCAGCAGCTGGTAGATTTGTGCCTCTTTACCGTGCTGCACTTGCATTTGTACCCCATTATTCCCACCTTTTATTGATCCATCAATAACTAAGTCCTGTGTTCCCCCAGTCCCAACTCTGCTGCTCTCCTTTTAGCTGTCCACACCTTTTTAAGTCTACCCATGTCCCCTCCATCATCTTTTCAATTTTCCAATGGTCCATCGATCAACACACACGCAGGCCCATCCTTGTCACATGAGATCCAATAGGCTTCATAATTTTCTTTGTCTTCAGGTTGTACTGTGACCCAAGCAACCTCATCATTTTTTATCACCCTTTGTTTGTTAAGGGGCTTATCTTTGTCATTTTCCCTGTCAACATTCAGGGACAGCATCCATTTCCCCTTCCTTTTGTTAATATAGTTCCTTGTTCCCACAGCCATTAGAATCCTACGCAGGTCAAAAAGGCTGGGGCTTGCATTCTGTAACAACATTGACTGGATGTCTATGGTCTCTGCAGGAGTCATTATGACACAAACTATTTTGAGCTACTTGCAGCTTTGTCTGTGATCAGGTATTTTGTAAACAGGATCTCCTACGATGTAGTTCATCTATTGATGGACAAGGCAGCAGTGGTACAGTACAACAACAAACTAGTGGGCACCTGGGCCAGGTCTTTGTCAGAACTGGATATGACGTTTTAGAACCTCTGCCTGAGGCACTGAATCAAGGTCAGACCGTGTATCTTCCAGGGGCTCTCAATCTGGCTGTAGACTGATTTTCCTGGTGCTGGGTGGACAACTCTTTGCCTCTTCTCTGACTGATCAGCTTCCTATATTCTTCAGTTGGTGATCAGATCAATTTTCCTGGGTGACCGTCACATTTTTCCAACAGTGGGCTCAAGATTTTGTCACAAATTAATGGACGGTCACTCTCAAATCAAGGAGTTCCTTTCACCCAAAATGAAGATTTCGCACAACAAAGCACTTAGCAGATTCAGATTTGGTTAGGGCTCCAACCTGTATAAGGACATTCAGCAGATATCCTCTGTATCACCAATAAGCTAGAAACCAGGCCGGTGTATAGAAATAATAGTGTATATTTATTTAAATTTCTACCATGAATAATAAACAACTCGCAAGAACACCAGCCACGAACTCCGTGGCACAACACAATACTCACAAATGCAAATTACATACACCAATTGGCTTACATGTATTTCTTGATAGACTTTCAGTTACCACTACAAATACAGGTTTAATTTGAAGATTTGAAAACAAAACACACATAGGATTTATTTGCACATTAACAAATCGTTTGGGGAACAAACATTTAAATAAAATGCAAGGTTTGGGGAATTCAGAATGAATTGGAACATTTGTTTGGGAAAATTTGTTTTCACAGGGAATGGAGGGTGTTGGGATTTTCTTTTTGGGGGCACTAACACATTCAGTTGAATAGCAGGGTTACCCAGTTACATTAAAGACTAGAGTCATTTACTGTGGACTGGGATAATCTTTGTCAATTTTGAAATTTGGCAAAAACATCACCCTGTGATAGCTGACCCTATGGGAATTAACTACATTATATTTTTAGTTAAATCAGCTAAGGGTATAATGCTTTCACTCCCCTTCCCACTAATGGAAGAGCACCCACTAATGAAAAGGAATGGGTTAAAATAGACAGCTTCCCCTCACACGTCCGGTTAAAACAGATGTGTTTGTCTCTAAGGGAATTATTAATGCAGTGATCTTTTTAGTCAAATATGGCCAGGGTCTACACAGTTTTGCCCCCCACCCACTAATGTAAAGGGAGTAAAGCAGGTATCTCCCCTACAATAGATAGCTTTGGGCGATATCTTCTTACCTGGGAGATCTCTGTTCTTAGCAGAGGGGCCCAGATAGATTTTAGGACCCTCCTTTGGTAGGCAGCTCACACCGCAGGCCTCTATTCACAGCAAGGTCCCTCCAGACAGATTTTATGCCTCTCTCTCAGAAGGGGTGCCCCGTTTCCAGGCAAACATCCTCAGCAAGTGTCCCAGGGCCTCCTGTCTATCTGCTCTCCTGGGTGTCAGCCTTCCATTGGTCAGCTCTCTGTTGTTGTCAGTCTGCTCTCCTCTGTTTGCCCATCTGTTCCCTTTAGATTGCTGATGATACTTATAATATGAATATTCCCACGCTACAGATTGGACATCTCTCTTTCTCCCCCTCCCACTAATCTGCCCACTGCCAGCTGATAGGATCAGGAGTTTAGAGGTCTGTATTATGGATAATGGAGAGGAGAAAAATGTAACATTTCTAAATTACATGTTTTTTAATTGTTTTTTTTCTCTCAAAATCTACTACATGGCAACTACCTCCACTTCTCAGATAACTGCATAAACATACATATTTTTTAATTCTACATTTTATGGGTAATCGGGGTATACTAATTTTATTTGGCACAACCTTCCTGGGAGAAACGATTATTTTCCGTGGTTTGTTTCTGAGCTGAGATACATAGGACTGACAGGTTTTTTGTGATCTTTAATATGAGTCCTGGATGAGCTCACTGGGACGCACGGTTCTCCTATTAGTAAGGAACAAGGAGTCCAAAATGAATCAAATGGCAATGCATAATATGGGCCCCTGAGTCCCACATCTAGCTCAACCCCCAAAGAGTTTCCATTTCTCCCAAGTAACATTACACAGACATCTGCCTGGCTCCTTGTATTCCAGCCCTGCCATTAAGTGTTTTCTAAGGTCTCTGTTTGAAGCTAATGCACAGTTTATAGGGAGAGAGGTCAGGCCTGGATTTTGCTTAACTAACCACTCCATGGATTTGATCTCAAATGCAGTATTTCTTACCATTTAACAGAACAGACCTGTTTTCCTGGTGGGCATCAGCCAAAAGTCTTGAGGTCAAAGTTTCAGAGGCACAGACCTTTCAGTTCAGTGGGGAAAACAAGCAGCATCCATAATCCGAAAGGATAGCATTTTAAATTGACACAATGGCCCTCATTACGACCCTGGCGGAAAGTGACTGACCGGACCGCCACAGCGTAAATAGCGTTTCCGCCATTGCACGAAGGAGCAAAGTGCGGCCCATTCCGACCCATCGGGCACGAGCACCACGGCATGGCGGAAGTGCAAAGTCCGCGATGGCGGAAATGACCCCAAAACGGCCCACACCGCCGCCGTACGGCGCCCTAGGTGCAATACCGCCACCCATCTTAGCGGACACCGCAGTGAGCGCCAACCGGAAAGTACGGTGACCGTAAATATACGGAAACGGAAGTAAAAACATGGGCCCGGAACGGGAAACATCCCGCCGTACACCTATAAAACCACAAAATCCACACAACCACTAAAAACACTACCCTGAAACACACCCCAACCCGTCATCCACCCTAGCGAAACCAAGAAAAATGGGAAAAGTAGCGAAGAAAGCGTGCGACCGCGAGCGGCAGGTCCACTTCTCCCGTGAGGAACTCACCGTGCTAACAGAGACCCTCCAGGAGAATGCTGCCGTCGTCTTCTCCACGCAAATGACCAGGACGGCACTTGCGAACAAGAAGGCCATATGGGCCCTGGTGGCACAGCGTGTAAGTGCGGTGGGGACCGCACCCCGCAACCCACAGCAATGCAGAAAGCGATGGGACGACCTGCGGATACGCGTCCGTAGCATACTTTCTGCCAACCGCAACATTGCCACAGCCACCGGGGGAGGTCCTGAATCACCCATCAAGTTGACCCCCTGGGAAGAAATCTGTGCCTCCACCATTGGAATGGAGAGCATAGAGGGAGTCGGAGGGATGGAGAAAGGAGTGCAGACATCCGAAGAATCAGGTAGGTGGCCCAAATAAAACAATGCTAAATCCACAATTTCCAATCATGTGAAGTACCATGTATCCCCATAGTGCAACAGAAACACATGTCCAGGAGAACGTCCACACACATTGGCCTGATAGCGCACTTTAAAACTCACAATAAATACATAAATAATTAAAAACCCCTAAAACACCCACTACACGTGCAGCAGGCACACCCTAACTGCAGGCTGCCAAACAACTGCACCCTCACTCCACACACAAATGAAAGCACCTCCAAGGCCCCGACCCAAATCACCCTCAGGTACCACCCCAATGCATGTGATACAATGCCATTCCAATTCCCACAGACCCATTAATAACCCTCGCCCTCCTTTACTCCACCACAGGGTCCGATCCAAACGACGAGCATCAGGACACCCCTACCAGCACACCTGCAAAGAGGGCCAAGACCAACGGCCAAAGACCCTCCACCTCAGCTGCACGGATCAAGACACGGCAGCAGCACAAATCAGGTGGCAGCACAGAGGAGGGAACATCAACAGGCACCCCAGCAGCCAGCATGCCCACAACACCACCACCACAGGTCCCCCCAATGGATGCCACAGAAGGCACTGCCTCTGGTGGCAGCAGCACCATAGGTGACACCCCATTGATGGCAGCATGCTCCGACACAGAAAACGGGGATGTCGAAGTCAGATCCATCCATGACCTGTCCCAATCCCCCTGTCTGTCCCATCCCGTACACAATGAGGATGCCACGCAGGGGCACCCACAAGACGACGACTGGCCATCCCCCACAAGCCCTGTGGCAAGGCAACATGAGGTCACCAGCCCCTCTGTGACACCACCGCAAATGGCCATGGCCCAGCAGAGGCAACAGTCCCTCGACCAGTTAATCGTGCAACAGCAGCAACTGGCCACGCTCCTCAAGGACCATGCCGATGAATGTGGGGGCACTAAGGCAGACATAGAAACATCAACTGAGACACTTAGGGCAGAAATGGAGAGAAGTACAGAGACACTAAGGGCACAAATGGAGAGTAGCACCGAGAGCCTGAGAGTACAAATGGAGAGTAGCACCGAGAGCCTGAGAGTACAAATGGAGAGTAGCACCGAGAGCCTGAGAGTACAAATGGAGAGAAGCACCGAGAGCCTGAGGGGGAACTGCATGCGACGTCCAAAGACGTATGTGCCAAACTTGCCGCAGTGCGCCGTGTGCTCACTGAGCTCTCACAAACCCTTAGGGACATGCATGGACGTGAGCAGGCAGAGACATCATCCGTTGCAAGTTCCGTCCAGGGCAGCCCCCAACGTAGATCTGGGAGGAACCTGCGCTCCACAGGCAGGGGTGCCCCTGATACCCGCAGAGGGGGCTTGCAATAGCGACTGCCCACTGACGATGAGCATCTTTGGACACTGGTGTTCGGGGGGGAGGTAGGAGGGTGGAGGGGGTGTTTTGGGCTCACTTGGGTGGCGGGTCGATAGGGTGTTCAACATGATATCACATATGCCATAAACAATGCACGATCAACCAATGAGATGTGTGGACAATGATCTTTGTGTACTAGGCCATCATAGGCGTACAGTCCATATTGTGCATGTACCAGACACACACAGTGCCACGAGTACCGTGTCCATGTATCAGCCACCAGGCGTGAGTGCTAGAAGCATGCATCAATGAGATGCTGACGAATGTCACGGCCCTCCGGTGCCTCGCAGACTCCTTGAGGTGCTGCCACATCCCCACCCTCATCATGACCATCTTCAGGTGCTTGCAGTTCTGCGTCAGGGGGCATGGGCACATTTCTACGTACGCACATGTTGTGGAGCATGACACATGCCATGACCATCTTTGCAACCTTCTCATGGCGGTACAGGAGTGCCCCGCCAGACCTGCTGAGGCAGCGGAAACGAGTCTTCAGTAGGCCGAATGCCTGTTCAATGACTACACGGGTACGTGAGTGGGCATGGTTGTAGTCCTCCTCATGCTGGTCCCGTGGGTTCCGGACTGGTGTGAGGAGCCATCTCTTCAGTGGATATCCAGCATCACCTGTATGTGGACGATAAACGTATGATGTGGAATGCCATTGCTACGTACGCACACCCCCCCCCTTCCTGCCAGGTCATTGCCGAATCACATACCCCACATCATCATGCATGAAATGAGACTCACCGAGTAGCCAGGATCTGGTATTGTAGAGTTCCTCAAGACCATAGAATCATGGGTTGATCCAGGGAATCGGGCACAACAATGTGTAATGATCCTGTTGGAGTCACACACCATTTGTACATTCAGGGAATGGAATTGTTTTCGGTTGCGGTACTGGGCCTCCATGGCATGTGGGACGACCAATTCCACATGGGTGCAGTCGATGGCACCAATGCAACCCGGTATGCCGGCAAGTGCATGGAATCCCACTTTTGTGTTGGTAATTTCCTGCTCCGAGCGTGGTAGAGAGATGTAGTCGTCTGCGTGCTGCAGGAGGGCATCGAGCACTTGCAATAGTGTCCGTGAGAACAGTGGCTGAGAAATGCCATGCAACTGTCCGACTGTGTGCTGGTAGGTGCCTGTGGCCAGGAAGTGGAGTACAGACACCACCTTCAGTAGGGGTGGGATGGCGGTTGGGCTATCTATCATGCCTGGTCATGTCCACAAGGTCAGCCTGTGTCATGTCCACAATGGCGGCTATGGTGTCCCGGTCCAAACGGTAGAGGGTGTGGATCTGCTCAGCAGTGAGGTTGAACGGATGTGCTCGGAGGCGTGGGATTGCGGGCTGCCTGCGTGGTGGTAGTGGCTGTGCTGGCGGCCCTTGCTGGCCCTGCCTTGGCCTCCTCCTCCTCCTGCGTCTCCTCCGTGCGGCCGGTTGTAGTTGGTGTTCGTCTTCTTCTTGGAGTTGGAGTACTTGCAGTGCTATCAGGTCCCCCAGGGCCAACATCGCGAGTCCTGCCGGTAGCATTTCGGAGTGGGTGTGGTTGTGGGAGGAGACTGGGTGTGCAATTTATGTGTTTTTAGGCTGTATGGCCTCCACCTGTGGTGATTCATTCCACCTGTGCAAGCTGCTCTCCCCTTTGGCCGAGCACGTCCCGCACACAACGCTGCAATTCGAGTAATGGCATCTTGCTATTGCAATCATGTATTTGTACCCGATGGCCGTGTAACATTGGTTGATATGTACATTCGGCTATGGTCCCATTGTTTCACATACAATCTTTGCAGTCGCGAACAGACTTGTGAAGGGTCAGTGGAACGTAGTACTCGAGTAACGGTGGGCCCTCATGCATCACTGTACCGAGTTGCACCGACGGGCGGGGCGTCCCATTTGTGGGTGAAGGCAGTTGCCATTTTCACACACAGCCGCACTAGATGGATTAATTTGTGATTTCAAACGGCCACAGATGCCTTTTCGACGTGATGTTGCAAATGAGGAATTCGAAGGGCGGCGCTTTCAGTTTTCAGCTAGCGGCGAGGAGATGCCCACAGGTCTGACTGCAAATATAACGTTCTATTGTTCAATGTCCTTGAGACAGGGGCCATGGCGAGGATGCAATGATTGATATGAATAGTTTGGGATGCGCAATAGCGACGTGGGCGATGAGGCCGGACGTTCCCAAATACATGTTACTTCACAACACTGGAATTCCGGGCTGGGGCACTGTGGATTTTGCAGGCTGCATAACGCACAGACTCAATGGATATTTCTAATGTTATGTGAGTAAATATTCAGGCGTTTTTATACCGGGATGAGGGAATGATGAATGGATGCATGGGCAGATGATTTGATACAGAGTTTGCCATGTACAGGGCTTCTTGGAATCTGTCCGCCTCCCCTGCGCTATGTGATGCAGGGTTGCCATAGTGGGACCATCGTCTATCTGGCCTTGTTGAGCCCTCCCTGTCTCGACGCGCCTTCAGACACTTGTGTCCATGCACGTTAACATTCCCATCTGATGGATTCTGTTTTCACAGACGCATGCACAGGTACACTCGTTTGTGATGGTGTTTGCACCTCGATATAGATGGTTATGATCCGCAAGTGGTTTTGGGGTGGTGATGATCCTTTGGAGTGGGCTAGCATGCATATGGCTGTGGATTTAGTGTGATCATTGAAGTGAGTTGTTCGAATGTAGTTCTGATGGCCATTCTGTTCTTTTTCTTTTCTTTTGGTTGACAGGTATCTCCTCCGCTTTTGCCACTGCCATCTGTATGCCACTCCTGCAGATGGCTTTTACTCCCGACACCTGCTGCTTCGTGTTAATCAGTGGAGCAGCATTACGATCTTATGGGACGATCGCCAATGGGCCACATGCCCTTACGCAGTACTAGTGGCTCGGAGCAACATTTCGGCCTTTCAGCTGGACTAGTGCCTCCCCATTGGGACGGCCCTGCGGTTCTGTGCGCTTCCATGTTGCCTTTTCGTACGTGAATGTGGCTCTGTGTACCATGATGGAACAGGGCGTCACACAAGTAGTAGCTGGTCATTTCTTGCGGATGCAGCCCACAATAGTGAAATGTGTTTTGGAGTTCATGGCCTAATGGCTGTATGGGCTTGGTGATTTTGTTGTGCATTAAATTTCTATTCTGATATGGGCCGTGTAGCGTTCTTCTTTGCAAGTGATGTGGCATATTCCTATTTGGGGAGCGATGTATTGTGAGGAGATCTGCATTGGGTTCCAGCTTCGGAGTTTAGTTGCGTGGTACTGTGCTGGGCGCGTTTGCCTACGAAGCCCAGTGAGGTCAGGGATGGGGGCTGCCAATATGACTGTTTGAATGTTGTCATGCTCAGGGGCGGGGGATTGGGTTTTGTGTAACAGATGCCGGTCAGCCAGGTGGACTGGTGGAATGATGTGATTTTCGGAATATTGCTGGTCACAGGTGCCTGTGTTTGCGTGCGTTTCTTGGTGGGGGACTGTGGTCATGTCCATTGGGATGGCTTCTGTATTCGTGCCATCTGTGCCCTGCAGCTCCCATTGGCCCCTCTTGTGATTCTTTTGTTCGTTGGCATGCATGGGTGACTTGTACATTTCACTGGTTGCATTGTGACTTCATTGCACCTACGGGGAGTTGTACTTTGTGGGCAGGGAGCGGTGTACAGGCACTCAGTGGGGCCGTTTACGGTTGATTCGCGATGCCGTACTTCTCACCATGGCGGAATGGTACTTTCCGCCGTGCTTGATGGCGTTAGGTACATGTCCGCTAGGGTCGGAATTCGCGTACCGTTGCGCCATGGTGGTATTTACGGTTTGGCATGGCGCGCGCGCGCATACTTGGTGCAGTTAGCGTTGGCGTTCACTACGGTGTCGCTAATGGCATCGTACTTTGCGGTGACGGGTCATAGTCGCACCGAGCGCTATTCGATGGCGGTATTGCATTTCCGCCATCGTTTTTCGATTTCCGCCAGGGTCGTAATGAGGGCCAATGTGTTTAACATGTAACATGTTGTATTGCATCTGGGCCTACTGCCTGGAATGAAATCTTTCTTTAATACAATAATTCAAAACATGTGAGTCTGGCATTTAGTATTATTCACAAATAGGCCACCGTTAACATAGAAAACTAGTGTTCACTTCTACCACAAGTAGGCCTCTCCTTTTAAATTGTCATTTTGAATATTGAAAAGTAAGTGTTTTATCTGTGACAAATGGAAAGTGCTTGGCTTCACTTTAGATTTCTGCATCAAAGTCGTGTGTTGCCTTGCAGTCAATGTGACATGCTGCTCTCTATCTCCTTAAATGAAATGGTAGCTTTTCATATTTTATGAAAACAGCATTTTCAGCCACATAGGTCTTTTGCCATGCATTGGGCACACTCTGCTGTATTAATGTTTTAAGGCACGCTTTCCTTTGCCTTTCCATTTTGGTAATGTGAGAGGGGCCCACTTTTCACATTCACTAGGCCTCATGTTGGAAAATAAAGTTTTCAACTGGCCTGCATATTGCAATGGGTATCAGCATCAGCCAGCTTCATTCTCACAATAGGGTCTTGCATGGCCTCTCAGTCTCTGTCACTCAGGGGCTAAATGTACACCACACAGGAGGTATTATGCTTCCCTTTATTCTCCATGATTGCGCTCATGCTCCTTTAGGTGCAGATGCAGGACACAGAGCTGGTTTTGATCACCCATCTTTGGTGGAGGCAACCTTGGTTCCTGCAGCACATGACCATGGCACCACCTGTACTTCTGCCGGTATCCCTGACCTGGTTCTCAATTTGGCCCTAGCTCCTCATCCTCTGATGTTGCAGGGGTTCCGTTAGTTGATGACCTGGTTGGTGCAGTGGATGCTGGGCCCCCAAGTATATTTCACAGTCAGCTTGAACACTTATTGATGTTCTTGGGCACACAGCATACTCAGATTTTATGAGGGGGCATGGAAGGCTTGGGTTCTCTAGTGCAGTTCAAGGCATCCCTTTGATAAACAGTTAGTGCAGGTGTCAAACTTTCTTCATGGCAGGATTGTTTGATTGATTGATTGATTTGAATGATTGATAGGTTATTTATAACGTGCCTATAAACAAGTGTTTCAAGGCGCAACCAGGCCTGGAAGGGGAAAACAGGGGAGAACAAGACAAACAATCTTACTAGGACTGGTATCATTTAGATTGTGCAAGTGCACAGACAAGAAGCGCAGTGGCGGGGAAGGGGGAGAAGTGCACCCGTGGGAAAGTGCCTTGGGTTAAGTGCAGGAGGCAAAGGCCTCCATTGCTTGATCAATACTTACTGCTCCTCTGCTTCCCCTTATCATACTTGGTAGGTGGTTTACCAGTGGGGGAGCATCCATGGTTGGCGGACTCTTGAAGGGGATCAGGGTAACCAACCCCTCTCCCGTGCCCAAGTATTCCAGTCCTGTCCTTATTTCAGAATTGACAGGTAATTGGTGCGCTGTCTTTACAGACTGTCTCAGTCAAATTAGAGATGTTGATGTGCTTGGTGTCCTACAGAAGGGTGGGTGAACATCAGGACTCTGGACATTTCCAGGGAGATGTTTTTGCATGGGAGAGGTCAGGTTTCATGTTCGTTGGAGAACTAAGTCTGGATTTCTGATCATTTGTTTTGCTTCTTTTTCTGAGTTCCATCAGATCTATGTGGTTTTGTGTCTCTGGGACTGTCAGTCAAGGAGTGTTGCTGTTAGAGGTGTGTCGAATCAATCTTTATTTTCCTTTTCACCTTTTTTTCTTCCCCAAATCTCGTTAGATTGGTTCAGTGGGTGATGGACCCTGCCGGGGTAGACAGATCTTAATTTTGGGCCCATTCTGCATGGAGGGCTATGGCCCCTAAAGCTTTATGGTTCGTTGCTCGACTGTAAGACATTCTTCAGTCAGTGAATTGGTCCAACACAGGGACATTCTTACAATTGTACTGCAAACTTATATTGCACATTTTCAGAGCTGTCTTGAAGGAACTTTGAATGTGCATATAAGGAAGCCTCTGTGCCATGCCACAGAATGAATGTTGATTGCTCTGTGTCTATAACAGAGAGTCATGATTCTATTAATGGAACTAAGGTGAGTATTATCCCACCCTGGATTTCCCTCCCTCAATGCATTTATTTATGTTTCCTGAGAGACAGATACTTTTCTGGCCAGTTGCTCTATTGCCCTAGAAGTGGTTTTGTCTGGGTGGCCACAATGATTCTGTCCGACTTTGATGTATAATCCTCGTCTCTGTGCCAGTAATAGATTTGCCAATCTAAATCATAGACTAGGAGCATTTTACATGAGGATACTGGCCAGTTAGTGGCACAATTAGCATGCACATGTTGTCTTAAAGTGGCATTATTGGCATGTTGGGCAAAACAAACATGAGTGCATTATTACACGAGGATACTGGCATATAATAGTGCAGCCAGCAGGACATGTTTTCTTATAATAGCATTATTGGCATAATGGGCAAAGCAATGTTGAGTTTGTTATTACACTGGGATACCAGCCATATATTAGAACAGCCAGCATGCACATGTTTTCTTACAGTGGCATCCTTATGGGCAAAGTTAGCATGAGTCTATTCTTACATGAGGATACTGGCATATGGTGGTGCAGCCAGCATGACATGTCTCGGAAAATGTAAATAACTACTGCTGTTATTTAATTATTTCAAGCCCATACATCATCAAGCAATTCATTCTCTTGATATCCTTTATCTACCAATTGTGAGAACAAAGCATATGAAACGCTCATTATCTCTCATTCAACAGGAACTAAAGAGTCATTTGCCTTTATTGTTTTTTGCATCCAAAACCAGATCCTTTCAAGAATTAAGAAATCCCCACCTTGCCGGGACAGGCATTGCACACATGCTTCATCATAAGAACCTATCATTTATTTGATGCTCTAGGTTTCGTGTGTAAATCCCTAATGTCTGTCTTCATTGTATGATTTTCTGTGTTCTGTGAATTTGTTATTTGAACTTTACTCGGTAAAAACCAAGTTTTGTCAAAATTGACCATAGTAGAAAGTACAGATGTTCCTTGAATGCAATAACAATGGCCACTAGCCACCCGCCTGCTACTGTGGCGGACCATCTTGGAGGTCTTGCCGTCTAATTTGGTCAAACACCCGGTCTATGAGTTTAGCAAAGGCTTGCGACCACTTGTTGTTTTCCCCGAAGATCAGTCTGTTCCACAACTCGTCTGTCTGAAATATCCATAAATTCTCATCAAGTGCAGGGAGATACAGGTTTCTTGATTCCTTCGTGTTTGCGCATTCCATCACCAAGTGTTTCAATGTTTCTGTGGAATCATGCTTTTTACATAGTCTACACTGTTTATCCCCTCCGCCTCCTCTAATGGCACTAATCTCTCTGGTTGGGAGGAGGTTGAGCCTTGCTCTCATAATCTTGATTCTCAATCCTTTATCAGGGAACTTGGCGCAGTATTGTAATGGTTTTTTTGCCTTATTGCAGGTAGGCGGGAGATGGTTTAACAGTTTGTTCCCGGTGGCATATTCTATGGTCGTGATCCAGTCCAGCTCTTCTAGTTTCTTTTTGATTCTATCGGGGTTTTCTTTTAGCTCTTTTTCTGAACATAGAATTTTTGCCAGATCGTCCCTTCTCCATTTTACCCAGTTTTTCACGGCCGTGCACTTCCCAGTTTCGATTTCCTCACCTATAGAAGCCAGAATGGGTGGTCCCTCGGCCATGATGATTTTTCGATATAGGCTCATCGCTCTTTGGTCCACCATAGACGCCAAGGAAAGCAGCCCTAAATCTCTCCTGATCGCCGGCATGGAGGTGGATTTTGGGAGCCCCAATACTGTTTTCCATACATATCCTTCCAATTTGGCCCAAGTCTTCCTTTGGAGGTATAGCGAGGTCTCTGCTCCATAGATTAATGTTGGCACTACCTTGGCTTTGTAGAAAGTTAACGCCGGAAACAGGGAGAATTTGCCGTACTTGCGGTCAATCGCTCTAGTTTGGGCTGTGAGCCGTTTGACTTTCTCCCATAGTTGGCTTTGTAAGCTCTTATCCGTTTGTGAACCGTCCAAGTCGATCCCTAGGTATTTGAAAGACTTTACAGTTTCCAGTTTGGTTTTTTCAAGGAATATGTTTAACTTGGCTGATCCTTTAGTGATCACTTTCTCCATTACCATGATTTTGGTCTTTGTCTTGTTAATTGCCAAGTGGTTTTTCTCGATGTACTTTTCAAGGATCTGTAATTTTCTTTGCAATCCCACTTTGGTCTGGTCGATGAGGATAACATCGTCTGCGTACATTAGGCGCGGTATCTCCATTTTCCCTATCTTCGGGGGAAAAGCCCGAATATTCGCTTCAGCTTCTTGGTAGTCCCCTAGGAAAGATATGAACAGGGCAGGGGCTAGCAGACATCCCTGTTTGACCCCTCGTCCCACCATGATTTCTCCTGAGAGTGCGCCTTGATGATTCAATTTTACACGCATTTTTGTATCTGTGTTTAATGCCATCATGGGTTCCAAGATGTTTGCTGGACACTTCCAGGCTTGAAGCTTCGCCCATAGCGTGGGCCTGTCGACCCTGTCAAAGGCCTTTGAGAGATCGACAAAAGCCAAGTAGACCTTCGGGGCTCCTTCTTTAATTCTGGCTTTGAGAATATTTAATACCATTAAGTTGATGGAGGTTGAACCCTTTTTTTGAAAACCTGATTGGAGCGGGTCTTTAGCCGGGCTTTTTTTCTCCCAGTCCCGAAAGTGGTCTAGCAGGCGGGAGGCATATAATTTGCCCAGGATGTCCAATAAAGCTATAGGCCTGTAGCTTGCTGGTTCTTGCCTTGGGCCCTTCTTATAGATTGGGATGATCACCGCCCTTAGCCAAGATTCTGGCAACATCTTTGAACTGGCACATTGGGCGAATATTTTGCTGATCCACTTAGCCCATTCCACCGGAGATGCTTTGAGGTCTACGTTAGTTAGCCCATCCGGTCCAGGAGCTCTAGATGTTTTCAGGTTCCGTATGGCGATTTCAATCTCATCAGTGTTGGACAGGTCGACCCATGGTGTGTCAAGGTCCGGTAGCAAATCTTCCCTGCTGCCTGGGAGACCCTCAAATTCGGCCGTGAAGTACTGCACCCACCTTTCTTCTGCTACCGCATTAGCAGTGATGGTCCTTTGGTCCGCATTCTTGTTTTTTAAGAGGGACCAAAATTCACTAGCTTTTTTAGTTGCTAGTTTAGACATCATCTCCTCTGCGTCTCTTTGGTATTGCAAGGCTCTCTGCTGTCTGAGCCAATTTTTGTATTTTCGTTGTTCAAGACCCCAGCTCTTCCAATCTTCTATTGTGTTGGATTTCTTTGCTGTTCTTAGTAATCTACGGACCACTTTTCTTTTAATCACTAGATCTTTATCATACTGGTGGGCCGTGACAGTACTTTCATTTTTCTTTTTTGCACCTTTGGCTTGGTAGGCCACTAACAAGGGCAAGTAGTTTGGACGTTGTTTAATGACCGACTTGGGGTCGGCGCCCTCTTTCTGATCCCACGCTCGGTTGATTTTGTCGATGTCTTGTGCCTTTAAACGAAGGCGGGTTTGTTGTAAATTGACCTCAATCGCCCAGTCATAGGTGTTTAGTTGTTTCTTGGACGTCTGCCATGAGCATTTCAATAAGTTGTGATCACTGTTGGCAGTTTGTTGCACCTTGAAACTTGTCAGATCCCTGATGAGACCGTTGGACACAAAAATGTGATCTAAGGTTGCTTTAGAGTAATTCCGTTCCCATGTTGGAAAATTCATTTGATTGGGGAACAGCGTGGCCACATTTTGAATGTTTCTCGAGCTCAAAATTTTGTTCCAGGCCTTTCCTCTCTTAACCGTAGGGTCGGCTGGGCCCCGGAAATTCGTGGGGCACTTTATGTTCGCCCTGGGTTCAATGCATATCGCATTGAAATCCTCGCAAATTATCAGTTCGATTTGCTCGAATTCTTCGTAGAGCTGGTCAATCAGCGCACTCAAGTTTTCACAGAAGGCTTTCGTGGATGAACGCTGAGGATTCCAATAGCAATTGATAATTGCCACCGTTTTTTGCCGGGTGATTACCGCCTTTGGGTTATTTTCCTCCTGTGTGGTTAAGATTGCGAGTGTTTCGTAGGACTGTTTCCACAACGTTGGTTCTGTGAGGCCTGAGCCCGATTTTATCGCTGTCAGCAAACCAGATGATGGTCTTCCCATCAGGCCTTTAACTGCCGGTGCGATCACCAAGGAGAACCCATCTAGGGCAGGTTGTTCCATCAGCCAGGTTTCCTGCAGGCATAAGATATCAAACTGGCTGAGGTCAACGTCTCCTGGTGTCGTGAGGTGCATGTGACCTCTCGTATTCCAGGATCCGAGTGTGATAGTGTCCTTACCGGGGAGTTCGCTTATTCTCTCTTTGCAGTTGTCATCGGAACGAACCACCCCTGGTCGTTGCTATTTCTCCTGGTTTTTCTTCCAGGCAGTCGTTAGCCATTTCCATGGACCCATTGGTTGTTTTTCGATGTTCTCCCCTTTTTCTTTGGGACTACCCCGGACCGTCCTCCTCTGATGTCGTTGCTCTTGATCGGATTTGCCAGGGGGGCCCCTAAGCCTTTGATCATCTCTGTGTCTTATTGGCGAAAGCCCCAACTGCTCTTGCTTGTTTTTCCTGCTATAATATCGTGGTGACTTTATATCATCCCTCTCCCCTACTTCAGTTCCACGCATTTCGCCCTTCATTTTGTACTCATGTCTATGGTGTTCTTGTCTCTGTTGTGGGAAGGTGTATCGCTTATCTCGATATAGTTCTTCCGTTCTTGATCTAAAATGGTAATGTGGTTTGTGCCTCTCCACCCTTCCCTCGTCCCGGTTTTGGGTGTCCATTCTGTTCTTTAGTTCCGTCAGGCGGAAACCCATTTGATCCAGTTCTTGATATACCGAGTCATTGATGCCTTTGATGGCCGTTTCTTTCAGGTGGAGATACGCTTTCGCCCTCTTCTCCCTGTGATAGGGTTCCACCAGCACTAGATCTTTCGTTGAGATGTTTTCCAAGATTTTTACTTTCTTTGTAATTTGTAGGACGGTCGGTCTGTTTAAGATGATGAAATTTCTATCTGGAACCATTTGTTCAAGTTTAAATATTCTGATCACTTTGCGAACTTTTCTTCTCTTTTCAGGATCCTCTTTGGGTAGGCACTCTTTACGTGGACTGACCCGCCAGTCTTTTATTCCCTTAGTTACTGGGGATGAGGGTGATGTGGTTCTAATTTTCTTGTCTCCATATTGAGAACTCTCCTCCGATAATCTTTGTGCTGAGCTACTTTTGGGATTGTGCTCATCCGATCTCCTTTGTCCCTCTATCTCTTTGTTAATTGGTAAGGTTGAGGATGTTTTACCTCCTAAGGCATCATTATTATTATTTTTTTTTATTATTATTTCCCGCGGTTCATCCGTTGCCTCCAAAATCTCAACGACCTCGTTTTCTGAATAGGTGGATATATTCATTAGGTCCGCACATTCTAAGAAATCCTCCACTGTTTTCGGGGATTTGGGCTGGTTAACTTCCTGGTGATTTTTGATTTGTGTTGCATCCTCTTCAACTACCGCCCTCCGGACTGGAGCGGCTCTTTGGTTCGTGGGGTTCTTGAGATTGATTCTAGTTTCCCTTGGAATCCGTACTGGTGTTTCAGTCTTCTGTGGCCTCAGTCGCTGGTTCTCTTCTCGTTTACCTTGCTTTAAGACCAGCAGAGTATTCTCTTTTCTCTGAGGGCGAGACCCCTCCTCACTCCCTGGAGCCCCCCTTGCAGGCGATTTTACTTGCACTTCGTTGTTCCACTTTTCCAACTTCTCGATTTTCTTTTCCAGTGCTTCAATTTTTTTTTCCCACAGCGACCTGTGAGTGGGTTGCACCTGCGGTGACCCTGGATCTGTAAATCCTGGTGGTCCTTGACCAAGCTGGAGGGCCATGGTCCCAATTTTTCCAACGGCATCTGGTTTAGTTGCCCAATGGTTATGTTGCATGAGCATTTTTTCACTGGTTTCTAAGAAAAGAGTTTCAATGTGGGTCAATTTATCCGTCATATTAGATAGAATTGCCGTATTGTCTTGAACATTCCCCTTGATTGTCTCGTATAATTTACAGAATGGCGCTAAAACGACGGTCATCGCTGACATGATAGCGATCATGTCCGGTTTTTTGTTGGATGGTTCGTTCTGTAATGACGCTGCAATCTCACTAAGTCTTCGCTGTTTCGGTGGAGTTGGCATTTTATCAGATCTTCTCGTTTGGACTACTGAATCAAAGGTGGCTCCTTCTTCTGATGATCCTTGGTCTCTGACAGTGATTCTCCCTGTGCTGGGGGAGCCACCACACTTCCCAGCCCTGTCTAAATTCAATTTGGGAAGCGCCTTTATCCTTCCTGGCGTAGCCTTTTGATGGGCGCTACTTAGGTGGGGTTTCGCCCACGCCCCAAACTCTTCTTCGTTCTTGTTGGTCTGTGAAATTTGGTCCATAGTCCTGTCGGTCTCTTGCTCTTCTTCTTCATCCTCATCCTCAATCTCTATCTCCTCTATTGCTGTTGTTCCTGCGTCGCCGAGGCTTTCCCTTTGAATGATCTCGGGGATTCTCGTGAGCTGACCTTGTGGATCCCTTTGTCTACCCTCAGCGACCTCAGATTCTTTGGTTTTTACAACTTCCTTGGGTAAATTGAATATTGTCTTGTTTGACATTTCACTCAATGGCCTGTTTGGCGAGCTTGTTTTTTTTGATACTCCAATAGATGGCTCTGTACTTTTCTGTTTTTGAACCGGCTGAGGTTCAGTTACGAGTTCCAGCATCTCCGCATCTGATATTTCGGTATCGACGCTCAGTTTTCTTTTATGTTGTTGGATAAAGAAGGATTTGAGCGAGCGGAACGACAAGTGGTTGGGAAGCCCTTTTGGAATCGGGGCTCCTCTATTGGGGCCTTTAGTTGGAATTTGTACCACCGGTCCCGTCAGTTTTCTAGGTCTCATGGATGCTCTCTTCATTGCTCCTTGGGATCTCACTGTAAATGGAATAGACGTTTTGTTTCTTTTCTTCTTTGAGACCCCCGCTCCCGCCTTCACTTGTTCTCCGTCCGTTTCTTTATTGGAGTCGTCCGGTTCTCGCTCTATAAGGTCCTCACTGTCTGAGGCTTCTACTTCTAGATCTGACTCAGTCTCCGGGTCCGGACCTGGCCCTTTATCTCCGGGGGTTTTTGACCGGCAAGACCTCTTTAGCCTTGTCTGTTCCTCGTCTAGGCCACTGATTTCTGCCTCCCCGGTGGTTTTGTGGAGCAACACCTCAATTTGAAGTGGAGTAGATGTCTGGTCATCTTTCTTCCTTTCGTTAGTACTCTTCGTGGTCATTTTGTCTTGTTCCCTCCTGGGATTTGGCTTTGCTCCAAGCGACGTGCAGTGTGGTGAGAGTTTTCTTTGCTCAATTGCCACCGTAATCTCATTTAATTTTTGTGTATCTGCTGATTCTTTTCCTTCCCCAAGCCCTCCGGTTGATATGACGCAATTTGGCGCCGCGCTCCTTCGGGCTTCTGGGTTTGTGGCTGGTCTCTTAGGAGACTGCATTTGTCTCGCGTTCTTTGTCCGTTCTTTCTCCGGGTTTGCATTCCACGTTGCCTCTTTCACCTCTATCACTTCAGATGTACGCTGGGTATTTTCTGGCACTTCCGAGCCCCTCTCCGAATCCCGCCACCAGGCCCCGCTAATCCCTTCTTCCAATGGGATAGCGCTAATCGATCCTACACCTTGGTGGTTGATAGTTGCATTGCGTGAACCCGAAGGAGGTCCTCCTCTCGGCTGGTCCACAATTACCTGCACCCTGCCGTCAACTTGTTGGTCCTCCCCTGAGCACTCAGGGTCCAGGGCTCTACCTGTGCCTGCCCTTGCGATGCGACCCTCTGCGAGTCCGCTGGGCTGAGTGAGCCACCCACTGTGACGTGGGGCTCGGGTGCGGAATCTTCAATCTTGTCAGGAATAATTTCACCCGAAACGTCTGAGGTCTGTTTGGAAGTTTTGCTGTAAGGAGATGCTAGCAGCCCCGAAGATAACGGGGACGGGGGCGTGGGCGGTCTATATGCCGAGTCTGACTCGCTTCTTCTTCTCCCCGGGCACATATCTTTCCCCCGCCCGGACTTTGCTGTCTTTGCCGGGTGTCGGTCTTTCGGGGTAGGTTTAACAGCCCTCGAGTCGTGGGTACCAACGGGGGGACGTACCTCGGGTTCCATTCGGGCGCGGCTCCGCGTCTGCAGCGGACTGCCGCAGACTGGCTCACACCTCAGCCTCACAGCTCCGCTTCACCGCTCCGCGGTGTCAGGTAGAGGAAGTAGCACCTTCCGGACAAAACGATGTGGACAGACTGCCGCAGACTGGCTCACACCTCAGCCTCACAGCTCCGCTTCACCGCTCCGCGGTGTCAGGTAGAGGAAGTAGCACCTTCCGGACAAAACGATGTGGACAGACTGCCGCAGACTGGCTCACACCTCAGCCTCTTATTTCTTCTGAAAGTTCGCATTGTTCATGAAATTACTGTCGATTAAAATATTTCTACGTTTTGTTTTAGGGCTCAGGTGCTTCCCGTTCTCTTCTGTTGTTTCTGGATTGAGCAAGACACGTGTTACAGCAAGTTCAAAATGAGATGTTTTAAGTTACCTTTTATTTGGATACCAAACTTCTGTTATCTGTCAATAGCGCCAAGATACCCCTCAGTATGGGAAGCCGTTCAGGTCAAAATTACACCTTCGAGAATGGGCCTCATTACGACCCAGGCGGTAAGGGGTTTACGGCAGCGTAAACAGCGCCGACCCTTACCGCCTGAGTACGAGGTCCCTTAGCGCCATGGAGGTTTTAACACCTGCAGGTGTTAAAATCCATGGCGCTAAGGGACCATGGAGTTAATTACGCCACCGTAATTTACGGTGGCGTAATTAACGCCTTCCCCACTCCCATTATGCCCTATGGGGCAAAATGGGAATGGGGAAGGGAAAATGGGAAAATGGGGATTTACCGCCCCGCCAAGGTTGGAATGGGGCGGTAAATCCGCCAACCACCATGGCGTAAACGTAGTTTACGCCATGGTGGTAAAGTCACGGCCCAGGCGGTAACTTACCGCCTGGGTCGTAATGAGGCCCAATGTGTCATATTGAAATGAATACAACATGCAATGAAATGAGTAAGGCATACATTGAGATGACTATAATATGTATCGAAATGAGTATAACATGTATTGAAATGAGTATGACATGTATTGAAATGAGTATGACATACACTGAAATTCAGTGAATAAGACATGCATTGAAATGAATATGACACATATTGAAGTGAATACGATATGCAATGGAATGAATATGACACCCATTGAAATGAATATGACACACGTTGAAGTAAATATGACACCCATTGAAATTAATATAACACACTTTGAAATAAATATTACACCCATTGCAATTAATATGACACCCATTGAAATGAAAATGACACACGTTGAAATAAATAAGGCACACATTGAAGTGAATAGGACATGCAATGGAATGAATATAAAACCCATTGAAATGAATATGACACACGTTGAAGTGAATAGGACATGCATTGGAATGAATATGAAACCCATTGAAATGAATATGACACACCTTAAAGTGAATATAACATGCATTGGAATGAATAAGACATGCATTGAAATAAATATGACATCCATTGAAATCAATATGACACACCATTAGTGAATAGGACATGCAATGGAATGAATATGACACCCATTGAAATGAATGTGACACACGTTGAAGTGAATATGACACACTTTGAAGTGAATAGGACATGCAATGGAATGAATATGCCACCCATTGAAATGAATATGACACACATTGAAGTGAATGTAACATGCATTGAAATGAATATACCATGCATTAGAATGAATAGGACATGCATTGAAATAAATATGACACCGATTTAAATGAATATGACACACGTTGAAGTGAATATGACACACTTTGAAGTGAATGGGACATGCAATGAAATGAATATGACACCCATTGAAATGAATATTACTCAGATTGAAGTGAATGTAACATGCATTGAAATTAATATACCATGCATTAGAATGAATAGGACATGCATTGAAATAAATATGACACCGATTGAATTGAATATGACACAGGTTGAAGTGTATTGGACATACAATGGAATTAATATGACACCAATTGAAATGAATATGACACACGTTGAAGTGACTATAACATGCATTGGAATGAATATGACACACATTGAAGTAAATATAACATGCATTCGAATGAATAAGACAAGCAGTGAAATGAATAGGACATGCATTGAAATAAATATGACACCCATTGAAATGAATATCACAAACATTGTAGTGAATAGGACATGCAATGGAATGAATATGACACCCATTGAAATGAATATGACACACGCTGAAGTGAATATGACACACGTTGAAGTGAATAGGACATGCAATGGAATGAATAAGACATGCATTGGAATGAATATACCATGCATTGGAATGAATAAGACATGCATTGAAATAAATATGACACCCATTGAAATGAATATGACGCATGTTGAAGTGAATAGAACATGCAACGGAATGAATATGAAACCCATTGAAATGAATATGACACACATTGAAATGAATATGACACATTGAAGTGAATAGGACATGCAATGGAATGAATATGAAACCCATTGAAATGAAAATGACACATATTGAAGTGAATGTAATATATAGTAAAATTAATATAACATCCATTTGAATGAATAAGAGATTACTTCCATGTCCCTCTTCCTCTTCCCAGTACTTACCTTTGAGAACCTTCCGTGCTCACTGGAACTCTTTTCTTTTCAAGCTGGCCTCCTCCAATTGGAAGGAGTTGGCAGGTGTTATAAGGACTTTGGTGGTCTTCAGGCCTTCGATCTAGGGGAAGGATGTTCTGGAACGGTCAGACAACCCCTCAGCTTTGGCTTACATCAACCATCAGGGGGTACGGGGTCAGGCTCTCTGGAGGATCTGGCTTTGTCCATTTGGACCTGGGCCGCGGCACAACTGGTCTCCTTGAGAGTGGTCCATATCCAGGGGGTGGACAATGTGACTGCGGACCAGCTCAGCAGGGTGTTTCCAGTCTCAAGGGACATGTCTCTTCGTCCCAAGGTTTTTCAAGAGGTGGGTCGGTTGTTCGGGCATCCCTGGATGGACCTATTTGTACCCCCCTGCAACTCTCAACTTTCCTGGTTTTGCTGTGGACTCTGCCCCCCGGGGCATTGGGTGGCTGAGGGGGAATTCTCTTCCTTTGACTTAGCCCCAGAGCTTCTTTATGCCTTTCCTCCAAATTCCCTGATTCTTCAGGCCATCAGCACAATCAGATAATCTCTGTGCGTGTTCTTCCTGGTGGTCCCTTAATGGCCTCAGAGGGGGTGGTTCCCCTTCTTCCCCGGGCCTTCTGGAGATGCAGTTTGTTTTTCTTTGGTTGTTGCTCAGGTGGCCGTCTCCATTGCGGGTGGTCAATGTCCCCCTTCGCCTCTCTCATCCGTTGTGGGTTCTGGAAACGAGGAGGAGAGATCTTCTTCCATTCGGCCTTTCAGCTGCAATGGCTGGGATGGTTCAGAGGGCGCGTCAGTCCTCTACACTTAAGTCCTCTGACCCTCATTGGGCTAATTTTCTGGCTTGGTGTCACCTGAAGTGTGTCCTGGCACTGGAGTGTGGCCTCCCAGACATTTTGCAATTTCTTCATGAAGGGACGGAGAAGGCGTTGGTGGTATCTACTTTCTGTTCTCATTGGTCTGCCATTCGGGCTTTCCAGGTTTCCTGGTCCTTTCCGGTAGGGGGCGAGGCTCTGGTCTCAACGCTCTTGAAAGGGGTAGCAGGTACTCATCCTTTGGGCCCAGTTGGGGTTCCCCATGGGACCTTCCTTTGGTCCTGTCCATATTGCAGAAGCCTCCATTTTAGCCCCAGGAGGAGTTGGAGATTAAATAGTTGACGCTGAAGACTACCTTCCTGATTGCCATTACTTTGGCTCAGCATTTAGGGGAAATCAAGGCCCTCTTGCGTAGGCCACTGTTTCTGGTGGTTCAGGAGGAGGCTTTGGTGTTGGGCTGTGACCCCTCATTTGTGCCCAAGGTCGCCTCTTGGTTCCATCGGTCTCAGGATGTGGTTCTCTCTGCTTTCTTTCTTGCTCCGTCTGGAAGGAGGGCGCATATGATTGGCTGACTATGTCATGTGCTTTTCAGCATGTGTTATACTCACAATTCAGTACACCTTATCCATTTCACTGCATGTTATATTCATTTCAATCTCATTTCATATTCATTTCAATGCATGTCATATCCATTTAAATGCATGTTTCATCAATTTCAATCAGTGTTATAGTCACATCCATTTCAGTGGGTGTCATATTTATTTTAATGCATGTCCTATTCATTTCAATGCATGCTCGGATTAATAACTGGTAATCTTCATTACTCCTAGTCTTACTCCTCCTCATTCCAGTACTTACCTTTGAGTCTGTTCCGTGCTCACTGGAACGCTTCTCATTTCAAGCCCTCCACTGGCTGCCCCTCCACTCCCAGGAGGTATAACCTCCCAACCAACCAGCCCATTGCAGTAATCCAAAGCCTGGATATGGGAACCCTCATTCAACGCGCGGGAGGGAAGGGCAGTCCGTCCGTACTGGGGCGAGGAAGAGTAAGACTCAGTATGGTATAGTATGGTAATGTTTATTTGTAAAGCGCCTATACACAAAGTATGTGTTTCAAAGCGCTGAAGGAGGGAGGGGACAAGGGGAAAAAGCAACAGTCATTCAGAGGCCTTGAATTTCTGAACGATACAAATCTGCACAGGCAGAGTAAGTGCATATAATACAATTAAAAGAGTGGATGACAGCAAATAGGTCTGACGACGATGCTGCAGTTTTTCCAAGTGCATTGAGGCACCACCATGCAAGGAGGGAACAAGGGAAGACAGATAAACGAATCTTCAAGGCATGGTACGTTCAGAACATGCAAGTGTAAGACAGTACAGGAGAGGGGAGGTGGGTGGGGGAGGACAAGTGCAGGGGGACGGGGAGTCCAAGTGCACCCAGTCAGTAAGAAGCTGAGGTAAGTGCTGAGAGATGGCACTCTCATGGGTCATTGACCAAGTGCAGTAGCAATGAGGCAAGTGTAAGGCCCAGAGGCAATTGCGAGAGGACTGGCGAGGGTGCCCGGGACCTGTGAGACTCTGAGGTACACCTGGCAGCCAGTCAGCAAACTGTGCGGAAAAGGAGGGAGAGAGGGATAGAGCGGTGAAAGAGGTTAGCAGAGTAGAGGGATAGAGAAGGAAGAGGAGAAGGGGAATGTCTTAAGGAGTTTCCAAAACTTAAGGAGATCAGGCTCAAGACGGAGGGCAGCAGGGAGGCTATTCCATGGGGAGGCCGCTGCTGAGGATAAAGATCTCCCTCCAAATCTCTGCTTGGAGAACCGGCTCCCTCGCAGAAGGTTGGAGGTAGATGAGCGGAGGGCTCGGGAAGGACAGTATTTAGGTAGGCATTGTTGCATATAGGTAGGTCGCATGCCCCAGAAAGCCTTGTGGACAATGCAGAGGGTATTGATCTTGATCCTTGCAGACACAGGGAGCCAGTGGAGGAATTTCAGCGCTGGAGAGATGCTGTCCGTGGGCTTGAGGCCAAGGATTAAGTTTTGCGTTTATGTTCTGGATGAGTTACAGAGGGCACAGAGCAGAGGCAGGGAGGTTGAGAAAGAGGCTATTGCAGTAGTCCAGCCTTGAGAGAACCAGGGCTCTGGAGACAGTGAGTCACTGGGGGAAGGTGAGAAAAGGAAAAGTATCTCTGAGGAGGTGCAGCTGGTAGCTGGACATTTTAGAGATGTCCAAAATGTGAGTGAAGAAGGAGAGAGTGCAGTCGAAGATGACCCCAAGGTTTTTTGCCTCACAGGTGGGTGCGGGTGCAGGGCCAATGGAGGCTGACCAGAAAGAGAGTTGGGACGTGGGAGCAGGAGTCCCGATGGGATCGATCTCAGTCTTACTTACACTGAGGCAGAGGTAGTTTGCAGCACACCATGGCTGAATTGTGGACAGACAATCAGATAAGAGCAAGGTATAAGAGGTTGCTCAGGGTAGCCTGAAGGAGAGTTTCATGTCATCAGCTTAAACCTGGAAGTTAGAGATGAAAGTGACAATCCAATCACACATGCCAGAGCAGGCATGCAGACGTTGAAGAACCAGGGGGCTAAGTTAGAACCCTGGGAAACACCACTGGTTGAAAGTGTGATAGTAGAAAGAAAGGACCCAAGTTCCACCTGGGATGGACGGTCGGAAAGGAATGAGGTTACCCACGCCAGAGCCTGACCTGTGATTCCCAGGGCGCCACGAGACGTGCAATCAGGATGTTGTGGTTTACCATGTCAAAGGCATAGAAGAGGTCAAGAAGAATGAGGTCACAGGGGTGCTAGTTTCGAGATTTAAGAGCAGGTCTTCAAAGGTATTCAAAAGAGCATTTTCCGTGCCTCTTGATGTTCTAAAACCGGACTGATTTTCGTGGAGGCAACCAGCAGATTCAGTGTTGAGGGTGAGCTGAGAGATAGCCAGCTTCTCTAAGAGTTTGTCCAGGAAGGGGTTGATAGAGATAAGGTGTAGTTTGCTGGAATGGAGGGGTCGGCAGAGGGTTTCTTAAGCAGAGGGTGCACAATGGAGTGCTTAAGAGAAGATGGGATAACTTCAGTGGCAAAAGAGAGATTGTAGAGATCAGCCAAGGCTGGAGCAAGAGAGTCAATGCTGTACTTAATGGTTTTGGAGGGGTAGGGGTCCACCTGTTTGGATGAGGCCTTCATAGATCGGACTTGTCCAGCGACCTCATCAGGTGTAATGGGATTGAGAGAAGAGAGGAGAAGTGGTACGGTGGCAAAGGGAGGCACCAGAAGTGTTGGTGTATGATGTTGTGTGGGAGTGAGAGAGAAAAGGATGTCTTGGGCTTTTTCAGTGAAGTGTGCAGCCAGGGCCCGAGCAAAGGTCATGAGTGGGTGTGACAGAGGAGGAGGAGGAGGGGGAATATTGAAGATTACCAGTAAGTAGTCTGAGTATTACCTCCACGTCCCTCTTTCTCCTCCAGGTACTTACCTTTGAGTTGTACCAAAGCAGAAACAGGAAGGAGCCCATGCCCGCCACAAACGACACAGACACCAAGGGTAATGCGAAACCCCCCAACACGAATTTATTCAAGATACAGCAAAAAGCCAAAGGCATGCTGACCATGACTCCTATCACCAGCTCAACCAGACACAGGCTCCAGAACACCCACACTAAAGGCAGTAGACTGGAGCCCCTACACGTTAAGTTGGTAATGCAGAATTGATGTATTAGGTGTAGCCCATGTGGCAGCTCAGTAAATATCCAACAAAGGTAGCCCCCCGCAGGCGTGCCCAGGAGACGGTCACCCCTCTTGTGGACTGGCCCTGCACCCACCCTGCAGTGCAGAGGCCCACAGGCTCATAGAATCAATGATGTAATCCACCGGCTAATCGTTACAATGGAAGCCTGGCGACCACAGCCCCCTGCCCCTGATCAGTGAGACAAAAGGACTCACTCTGGGACAGATAATGTAAGACTGCCTGCTTAGCATCCAGACAATGCCAAGCCTCCTCCTTAGGAGAGGACGGATCAAGAAAGAAAGCAGAGAGAACCACCTCCTGAGACCGATGGAACAAGAGGCGACCTTGGGCACAAACGAGGGGTCACAGCCCAGCACCAAAGCCTCCTCCTGCACCACCAAAAACAGTGGCCTACGCAAGAGGGCCCTGATTTTCCCCAAATACTGAGCTAAAGTAATGGCAATCAGGAAGGTAGTCTTCAGCGTCAACTATTTCACCTCCACCTCCTCCTGGGGCTAAAATGGAGGCTTCTGCAATATGGACAGGACCAAAGGAAGGTCCCACGGGGAACCCCAACTGGACCCAAAGGATGAGTACCTACTACCCCTTTCAAGGACGTTGAGACCAGAACCTCGCCCCCTACCAGAGAGGACCAGGAAACCTGGAAAGCCTGAATGGCAGACCACTGCGAACAGAAAGTAGAGACCACCAACCCCTTCTCCGTCCCTTCATGAAGAAATTGCAAAATGTCTGGGAGGCCACACTCCAGTGCCAGGACACACTTCAGGTGACACCAAGCCAGAAAATTAGCCCAATGACGGTCAGAGGACTTAAGTGTAGAGGACTGACGCGCCCTCTGAACCATCCCAGCCATTGCAGCTGAAAGGCCGAATGGCAGGAGATCTCTCCTCCTCGTTTCCAGAACCCACAACGGATGAGAGAGGAGAAGGGGAACGTTGACCACCAGCAATGGAGACGGCCACCTGAGCAACAACCAAAGAAAAACTAACTGCATCTCCAGAAGGCCCGGGAACCACCCCCTCTGAGGCCAATAAGGGACCACCAGGATGAACACGCACAGAGATTATCTGATTGTGCTGATTACCTGCAGAATCAGGGGATTTGGAGGCAAGGCATAAAGAAGCTCTGGGGGCCAAGTCAAAGGAAAAGCGTTCCCTTCCCCCCCAAGCCCCGGGGGGCAGAGTCCACAGCAAAACCAGGAAAGTTGAAAGTTGCAAGGGGGTACAAATAGGTCAATCCAGGGATGCCCAAACAACCAACACACCTTCTGAAAAACCTTGAGACGAAGAGACATCTCCCTTGAGACCGGAAACACCCTGCTGAGCTGGTCCGCAGTCACATTGTCCACCACCTGGATATGGACCGCTCTCAAGGAGACCAGTTGTGCCGCGGCCCAGGTCCAAATGGACAAAACCAGATCCTCCAGAGAGCGGGACCCCATACCCCCTGATTTGATGTAATCCAAAGCTGAGGGGTTGTCTGTCCATTCCAGAACATCCTTCCCCTGGATCGAAGACCTGAAGACCACCAAAGTCCTTATAACACCTGCCAACTCCTTCCAATTGGAGGAGGCCAGCTTGAAAAGAAAAGAGTTCCAGTGAGCACGAAACATACTCAAAGGTAAGTAATGGGAAGATTAAGAGGGACATGGAGGTAATCTCTTGTTCATTCAAATGTGTGTTATATTAATTTTAACATATATTACATTCACTTTAATATGTGTCATATTGTCATGATGCCTACCCCAGGGGAACCAGACCAGGTCCAGCAACCCCGGAAGCAGGCATCAAGTTATTTTGAGCAAGCCCAAAAACCCCTGCTAGGGGCTGTTTGGGTGCGGTCCTGGCACCTATGGCGCCAGGCTCATATGAAGAGTCAATCCTGGCGCCTATGGTGCCAGGCTCATAGAGTAGAACTTACATGCAGCATGGTCTGCAAGCTTACCTGATGCAGACCATGCTGCAGAGCTCCAAGCCAAATGAGGCTTGGAAGGGACTATTTTACCTAGGGACGATTTTTTACTCGGGCGGGCCTCGGGAGGAATACTTACCTGGGACTACTTTGGAGGCTATTTAAACCACGCCCGAAGAGCAACACACGCTTTGCGTTATTCTGCATCCAGCAGCGTAACGCTCACCGTGTCTGCAAGCCTGCATCCAGTCTTCTGCCATGCCCGCCTCGAGTCTGCAGCTGCTAGAAAAAGGGAGGAACAGAAGGAGAAGAGGTTAGAATAAGAGCAAAACCTTTAATCCTTACCTGAATTCCGGATCTACCGCACCTTCGAGCTGGAAGAAAGAAGCATTTTACGTGCGCTGCCTCGCCTGCTGCAGCGCCGCGCTGAACTCACCGGCCTTCGCAGCATCCTCACGTTCCACCGCATCCTTCTGCACGTTCCCGCCGCACTCTGGCACCTAAGAGGGACACAAGAACAGCAAAGGTGAGCCAAGGGAATAAACAGAGGCAATAGTAACTACCCCCATAGACTTACCTGATTACCGCCGGGGGTACTATTCCTCTTCACGGGTCGGCGCAGTCACCATTGCATCCTCGCCGTACCCCGGCCCCTAAGGGGAACAAAAGGAAAACAAGGTGAGACGAAGGGACAAACAAGGGGAACTCTTCTCACCACAATAGACTTACCTAATTTTACCGCCGGAGGCATTATTCCCCGAACTTCATATTTTCTCTCCACACCTGAATAAGAGAGCAAACCACAGGTTACATTCTGGCCTTATTTTATTGAACTGTGTAGGATAAGCTAAATCCTTACCTGAACTTCGTCAGCTACCACGAGGAACTCTTTGCTGGGGTCAAGCTGCAAACTGCAAGGAATCAGACAAGAGTGAAAGTCAGACATGTGAACTACATACTTTTCGGAGTCAATATTGTTCTGGAACTCACCAATTCCTTCAAACCAGTGAAGCAACTGGTTATCAACGCGCCCCTGCGCTCAATGCAGGATGGAGAGCTAATCTTTTCAAACCATCAGGTGAGACTATAGGAGGGGACTTCAAAGGTGATCTGTGGGGAGAACAGCGGGGGTGGGGGGATTTACGCTCAACTCCACGGGTGGTTAATTCCCTTTCTCCATTTGCAGAAGAATATTCCTACGGGCCAAGCAAACAAAGCTAGGTGGGCCAGTCCAGTCCGTCATCTCGGCCCTACGCGTCACATTGGTGGAGACCGCAGCTGTCCAGTCCAGATCGACGCCTCTGTGGGAGCCAGGTGAGTGTAACACATATTCATTTCAATGGGTTTCATATTCATTCCAGTGCATGTCCTATTCACTTCAATGTGTCATATTCATTTCAATGTGTGTCATATTCATTTCAATAGGTTTCATATTCATTCCATTGCATGTCCTATTCACTTCAACATGTGTCATATTCATTTCAATGTGTGTCATATATATTTCAATGCATATCGTATTCACTTCAACATGTGTCATATTCATTTCAATTCATGTCTTATTCACTGAATTTCAGTGTATGTCATACTCATTTCAATACATGTCATACTCATTTCAATACATGTTATACTCATTTCGATACGTATTATAGTCATCTCAGGGTATGCCCTACTCATTTCATTGCATGTTGTATTCATTTCAATATGACACATTCTCAAAGGTGTAATTTTGATCTGAACGGCTTCCCATAGGAGGGGGTCATTATCGCTGGATAACGACCCGCTACCAAGTTATGACACCAGACTAAACCGAGGGCCATAAATTGGGGAAGGATCACTATCCCAAGCGATGATGACCCATCCCGAGGTCTATAAGGCACTTAGCACATAATGGTAGCAGCAATGCATGTTTTGGAGCTTTGGTGCTGAAGTAAAACACGTTTGTTTAATAGAGAGAAAGTAAATCGACAAACTGAGTTAGTTAATTATTTAAAAGCTTCTCATTATACATTTCACATTTCAATTTACAAACATGGTCAAACTGGAGTGAGTTGAAAGCAGCATTAGGGGTTGTCTAAAAGTAAAGATTGCTCTATATGAAACTGCAAGAATGTTACTATGTTTTAGCTTACTTTTTGGTGTGCTACATAGGATGTTGCAATGAAAAAATGGTTCTCTTAGAGCGGGCATGTCTTGTTGGAAGATTCTTGCCTGGAAATTGTATTTCCTTGTCTGCTTTTGAAGTCAGAATGTTCGAAATGCAGTCAATACCAGTAGTTATTGACTGCACTCTGGCCATTCTGATTGGCTGAGAGGTCAATAGCGATTTCCATGTGCCAATATCAGATATCCCTTCCCAAAATTATATATTGGGCAGATATTCCAAAAAACGAACTAGTTAAAGTTATCCAGCACCACAGGTTTCCCTCAGCACAACACCCAACATCATCTATCGGAAATCATTGGATCATGGACCATGACCAATGATATTATGCAAGACTGACTGGGCAGAATCCATTTCAGTAAAGCTGCATATCTTCTCTTGGATTTTATTAAATCGCTCTTTGCCCAGGGCCAATTAGTCCCATGCGTTCTGTACCTAATACTTGTTTGAAGTGTCCACTTCTTTCAGATATCAACCTTTTTGTACTGAGTTTCTGTTTATTAGAGAGGAATAAATATACTGCCACAGAAGGGAATGGTGGAATAGGTGCCACCTAATCAACCTCTGTGGACTAAAATTCCAAGAAACCCCTTTTCTGATTGGGTGGCATTCCCCCTATCAGGTATGAGGGCCAGTTAAACAATGATTTGCTTTAAAAATCTCTTCTGAAATGACCTGCCCATATTAGTGCGAGTGGTGTAAGTACCAGACAAATGTTGGGGCAGAACAACGTTGTCATTATCAGGCCAATTTTCCTTAAGTCTGCATTTAATAAAGAATGAGTTTAATAAAGACATATGGTTGAGCTGGTCACTCAGCTCAGTGAAATAAGGCATTCATTGCATCTAGCTCTGTGCAGTCTGGAGGTTGCAGGTTTGAATCCCAGCAGGTTCACGCTTTTGAGATTGATAACATCAGCACCACTGGGTTTGATAATAATAGAAAAATCGCTTACTACAGCATTTCGCGACTAAGACGAGAAAGAATTATAAACAGCTGGATCATATAATCTACTTACATTAAATGGTGATAGTCGTACATGCCATGGAAAGATGTGCAGTGGCAACACACTTTCGTGTACATCTTAGGGCAGGAAGCCACAGTCAGAAACATGAAAAAACGACACAAATATTGGTGTGTAAAAGCAGCAAAAGTCTGCAGTGTTGGAGGTAAAGAATCGACTTCTAGAGGATAAGAGTCATAAATGACCTCAAATCCGAACTCACCTGAGCTATGTGGATGCACAAGGTTGTGACGTGTCTAACCTTAGTGGTAAAGCGAAGGTGAACAAAGCTCAGCTCTAAGGTATTCAGTCTCCAAGCTTTCAGCACACGTCAACCTTGGAAAATCAATCCATTTCTGGAAAATAGCAAGACTCCCCCACCGTGCACTGATACACTTATTGCACAGAATATATGTTTGCAGTGTTTTTACCATCACAGTATGGTTATTCTCTTCAGAGGTGTCAGTTCAGTCGAGCAACACCAGCTGATGTGATTATAGTCCTGTGAAAGTGAACTGATGGCAAAGCCTGTCTGTGGACTTCCGGAAGCGAGTCAGCATGCTTGGCTTACAACAAATGCAGTTTAAAGAAGTGGAAGTCGCTGACACAAGTGATTAGCGACAGCGAAGAAAGTGGAGGAGCTTCGCTCAGACGGTAATTAACATTGCTGTGGGAAGCTAATGACATGTTAGCTGCCTTTTACTACGAGCAGCAAGGTCAATGCCGCCGCCATGACAGCTGGGGATCAGGAATGTTGATACTCCTGTGTGGCGCTCTCAAGTTTTCACCTGCTGTAGACTGAAGATGTTTGTGCAAGGCCAGCCTCCAATTAAAAAGGTTCTCTAGTGAACAGCATTGAGCATGAAGGGTGCACATCTATATCTTCATTGTGCCATAAATGCACTTGCATGGACCGGAAGGGGGTTGTACTAAGCATACGCTACTGAAAATGCGCAGAGGAAGAAATCAGGACACAAGTAGCAATGCTGTGTTTTTGAGATGTTTATGGGGAAGCTTCTGAAGAGCAGCACAATGCCCCAGAAGTTAATGAGCACAATGATTTCCATTGCCTTTTCTGTTCCCAATACTTATGTTAATGCCATGGTCTCCTTTGCATAGACGGTGATGCAGTATACAATGAATAGCAAGTGTCAGAGTGAAATAGTGGGACATGGCAATAAACGACCTTTTTTACTGGGAGTTATGGCTAAGACCTATGAAAAGTGAACTCTGCAAACATTGAAAATGCCACCGTTAAAGTTCTTATAAATAGTACAACCTATTTCTCAAATATATACAACATTCTGGAGCCCCTCTACTGAGAACAAACATGATTCAAATAACTTATTTAAAATGTAATCCAGTCAGGAGGGTCTATAATCACGTTTTAGCTCATTGCATCCTTCACAAAGGAAAAATAGACATGTGCATATCATTCTAGTCCCACCCACAAGGGCAGTCCAGCAGTGAAATGCTAGGAAATACTTCTGTGAACGTACCATCAGCAACCCCAGACATGTGTTTCAACCTTGTTAGGCCTCATCAGTGAGGTGGAACGGAGACTGTCGGAAGCCATGGGATGACAGGTTGGTGCTCTCGAAGAACGTCAACAGGGATTGTGCTTCCTTCCTTCCTACCACCCCCAAGTTCTCTTTGAGAGAATAGAGAGTCCCAAAGGGAAATAAAATGGTAGGAGGAATCACTCACATCAAGGTACAGAAAGCCCCCAGGCTGCAGAGGGAGACAAGGAAAACAACTGATTAGGACGATAGACAAAGGTATATACATATACATATTCAAGTGACAAGGCGGCACCTTCCTAGGATTTTTATGGTCTGAGTAATATGCCTATTTGATGAGAGGACGTCCCCCTGAGATCTGAGTCCATAGACAGTCCAGGTGACCATAGGACAAAACATGAAGTGACAAAAAGAAAAATAGGAAAAACTAGTGAGGGACCTGACCCGATGGCACGCAAATAGCCCAATTCAATGGGGGTTCAGGTGAAAGGAAGCACCAGTATCCAGAAGAAACACAACCAATATTCAGTAAGGGAGAAATAGTATAAATACACAGGAATCCAAAATAAAAGGAACCAAAAAAGGCTACAGTGAAAAACAAACAAGTAGGTGGACCCAGACGAGGCGTAGATGATAAGGCCAACAACTTCAGAGAAGGAATAAGGTAAACAGCGGTGGGAAGGAGGGCAGTAGAAGTAACAACCGGGAAAGGGAAACAGAAGGCAGCAAGCCAAGGGGAAAAGGAAACACGGGACAGAGGAGCAAGAGGGGAGAGAAAGGCACCGGAGGTACAAGAAAATACAGTGATACACGATAAACAGAGAAGGGCTCACTTGAACAGTTGCAGAGCAACAGCCTGTGCTCTGGCTGCAGTTTAAATGCAGCAGCATCTACACCCAACTCTCCTTCCAAGAACGGCCCACTGATGGATAACGGCATGTCTTTTATGGCCAGCTGATTGGCGTAATGTGCTATGCAGTGCTGTGCACCACAGGGTTTGTTGGGAGGTGTAGTCGCTCCACTCCCTCAGGCACCACAGCAACCTCCAGGGCTGTACATGCCACCGCCCCCCCCTGGCTGACATCTCACCGGGAATCTGACAGTACCGCCCTCAAGGGCCAGCCCCCGGACAGCCATATGCCATAGATATGTAAATAAACGCTGAACAAGATGAGGTGAATGTACCTGCGAAGCAAGTTCCCAAGACCGGTCCTCAGGACCATATCACTTCCAGTCAATGAGGAAAAACCATCTACCAGGGAAAAGTTGTGCGTCTGGATGGCATGAAACTCATATTCCTCGACCCACAGAGAAGCCGGTCTTCTGGGTAAACGAGTGGCAGGCAAACAGGGTTTCAGCAGGGATACGTGAAAGACCGGATGGATTCTCCACTTGTTGAGCAAGTTTAATCGCATAGCCACTGGGTTTATCACCTGTACTATAGAATATGGACTGAAGTATTTAGGCAATAGCTTGCGTGACCCATGTAAATTCAAACGTTGAGTAGACAGCCACACACAATCGCTGATCTGATATTTGGGAGCCCCAGATCTCTGCGAGTCGTACCACTGTTTTTGCATCTCTCGTGCTGTGATAAGATGTTCCAGAACATAAAAGTAAACAGCGCATATGCTGAGCGGTCTGGGTTGCGGCTGGAACCACTTCATCTCGGGGTAGCGTTTCAGGCAACAATCATGGTTGAAAATCATAAGAAACAAAGAAAGGGGAAACCTTGGCAGAGGAGTGAAGAGTGTTATTGAACACGAATTCAGCAGTACCAATCAACACCAACCAGTTTTCTTGATTCTGGAGACAAAAACATCTCAAATATTGCTCCAAGTTCTGGCTGAGGCGGTCGAATTTGGTCATCAGTCTGTGGGTGATAGGCAGATGAATAACATAAGTCAATGCATACCAGACCGGCCAAATCCTTCCAGAATCTAGAGATTACCTTAGTTCCCTGATCCGTGATAATGGTAGATGGCAGGCTATGCAGATGAAACACATGATAAAAAAAGACAGGCCAGTTCTGCCGCCGTGGGTAGTCCCTTGCAGCCTATAAAGTGACACATCTTGGTAAAGTAATCTATGACTACAAGGATGGTTTTGTACTTGTCAATGGGAGATAACTCCACGATAAAGTCTGTGAACAGGGAATACCAGTGCATAGTAGGGACAGGTAGTGTTCTTAATAGTCCAACTGGTTTTCCTACTTGTCTCTTGCTTTGGGCACATATGGCACAAGTCAAGAGTTATTTACAGACATCGGCTCCCATAGAGGGCCACAAAGACCATTGTTGTACCAGATCTAACATTTTTAACAAACCCTGATGTCCTGCCAATTTAGTATTGTAGCACCATGTTAGGGTTCATTGTTCAGGTCCTCAGTAGGGAGGTACTAAAGAGAGTCCCGAAATAGACTCTGAATCACCTGACCCAAATCTCTTCACCTGGAAGTAAGCTGCCTGACTTTCGGAAACTGCTCCAGACTTGGCTTTTCAATAAACCACTTGGAAAGAAATGAAAAATAATAGCAACTGTCTAAAAACTGTGCAACAGAAACTTGGCTAATTTACAATAAGCACTTTTCTAAACTCTTGGCACTACCCTCCAGGAGACACCAATTTGATTAATGGGGCCTCTGCTGCGTGACACTGGTCTGCACCTTAATCTCAGTGAAATCTACAACCAAGAGCCACGAAGCAACAACCCCCCAACTATCCCCATCGCCCCTCAACTAACTCCTCACTACTAAATTCTTGAACCCTTACACCTCCCTTCAGACATCCTCCAGGTCTTTTGTACTTAATAGATTCAGACTCTACCCATATACTATCAACAGCTATGCTGTCAATTCTTGCGCTCCAAAAATCAGGGGCTACCTATATGGCTAACCTGCCTGGTCAGTACCAACCACAAACAACAAAGAAATGTTAATCCTGTTAAAATGGGTTACCACACTTTTCTCAAATAAGCTCAGAATAGAATTCTGTATGTGAGGGTTAAAATCACTCTTGGGGCGTAGTTCCAATCTTTCATCTTCAGGATCTGTGGATTCCATATCGCATTTGGTCTCAAAGAAGATTTTTAATCTCAATTTTCTGAGGAGTCCGAGTAGGCAGACTTTCTCTTCAAAGAGAGATGCGTTACAGGTAGGGACAAATGAGAGTCTGCGATTTAATATATTCAATTGACCACTTATACATTTTTTACTGGAGATGTTGATGACAAGGTTCTCACTTATTTGTTCTCTCTTTTTTGTCCCCCCCACTCGCATTGTTTTTCTTTGTTCTTGTGCTCTAATATGTATGCCATTATTGTGTCCAAGAAACGCTATGTACTTGGAACTGCCTTTTGAAGACCAGAGTCAGTGATGAGATTTGAAGAAGGGCTAAGTAGCTAGCAGCAACACATACTTATCAGGTGAGGGAATATGTGCAGTGACTAATTTCGAAGTAGGTGGGAGAGTCACAAGGCTGAAATGATGTAACTGATGGACAGAATATTGCGTGTGCTTAAATTGTATTGGATTTGAGGTGGCTATGCGTGTTTTCGGTGTGTGTAATCAAGTAGTGTTCATTGAGAAATGTGAAGACGGGTTGGCTGTGCCCGGCTGTGATACAGTTATGTTTCGTTTTGATGTGGTGCTTTAATTTACATTGAAGAAAGACTGACATCGGACTGTACAAGCTCTTGCGACAGTAATGCCATTTTATGAGAGATCAATTCACAGTAAGAAGAGTAAAAAACAATGTCACTCCCAAGACCCAGACACCCAAGCTCACATCCAGCCTTCCCAATACACACACAGCACAAACCCTATACCTTGCATCCTTCAAACCTATCACAGTGACTTCAAAACCCAAGGATGGAACTCTGTGACACATGTAAGGAAGGGATGGTATCAAAGTAAGACAAGTGATCACAGTTCAAGGGTGTTTATTGAACTTTATCAAGTGGGTAATAAACGCCTATCTAAACCTAAATCTAAAATAGGAGCAAGCTACCACCATCAGAATAATAATGCAGCCCTAGTGGAGTCTCGTCAAAATAAACGGGCCTACACTAAAATACCTATTGCCAATCCTTACTGCTAAGTTACAAATAGTGTGGGGTAATGTTCATGAACAAGAAAGAAGTGTTCACAAAATGATGAGTCAGGATGTTCAGGCCGTTGGCCTCCGTTCCCCATGTTTTCAGCACGGGACAAGGTGGTTCACTCGAGCATAGCACACTCCTGGGCTTCTTCGGCATGAGGACACAGTTCTATCACATGCATCAGGGCCTCCTATGCCCAAGTCTTTTAAGTTATCAAAAGACTAAGTTATCAAAAGACTCTTGATCCTGAGGGCCTAATGTATCAAACTAATGAAAACATTTGTTGCCAAGTAGGGCGATTCACTCTTCACCCTGGATCCCGCTCAGCTGGGCTCAGATCCCTCTTCTACCACCATCTTTAGTTTGGATCCCCCTCTTCCGGCCTGCATCCAGTAACACCAAAGGTTTCTGCAATGCCTTTCTTGCTATCCGACAAACACAGACTGCCCTCCTTTCTCACAAAGCAGTGAGCATCAAGGCTAACATTATTGGCAGAAGGGTGTGATATAAAACCACTTTAAATTACATAACATTAAATGTCTGAGCTTCAAATATGTGTTTGAAGTTAGGTAGATTGGGTTGATCATCTTATATCATCACCTTTCTATAATTTTACAGATTTATGGTTAGAGAAGTCTATCACTCAAAGGAACTAATACTAGGCTCCACTCTTGGAATGCCTTGTGATATGTTAAGATGCAATTTAAGTTGGAAGAATTTCCTCTATGAAGGCAATTCATGATTGATGAGGAGGAGGTACGTGTTTGTCTTTCCGATTTGGCATTCTAATAGGATATGACCGTTTCTGTGTTTCTTGCTGAGGTGTGATCTATCCACTTTATTGACAAATTCGAGTTTACTGTGTTAGGCTATTTTTCTGGGTTTTTAATGGACCTTGCAGTGATATGTCTATGATTATTCTTCAGAGATTGAAAAGTTGTGCAAGAAGCCACCATGGTGGGGTGGCTCTGATGGAGACAGCAGCTGCGTAGCCCTCCCGCATCAGGCCCATCCAAATTAGATTGAGCCGCCACTTAGAGGCCCCCCACATCCAACAAAGCTCACCCCTAGGACGATAAGGTGAAGGGGCAGCTGAGGGCAAAAATTCAGGCCTAAATGCCACCTCATTGATAATTTATAACGGAGAACGCAATCACCAGAAAGGAGAACTCCATGCGGTGTGCAGAGAACAAAAGGAGGGACCCGGCTTTGGTGGGACTGGGTAGCACAGCGGACCCCAAGGCGAGATTCACTCGTGCCCTTGTGGGGTAAGAATACCCCAGCGTGATTGCAGCCGGTCGATGGAAGCCTCCCCACTGATGGCAGGGGGCTCGTAGGTGCGGGTGTGCTGGCACGCCACGTCCACAAGGGTCAGAGGAGTGAAGGCTGCCGCAAGCTGAGCGAGGACTCAACCGCAGGCCACAGTGGAGGAAAGGAGGCCCCCCTCCTAATTGTCATCGGGGCATCCGGCGTTTCCCAGTGTGCCAGCCTGCCTGAGGGATGGGGAGCCCCCACGTGGAGGCAACGCCGGAGCAGGGTCCCACTCCGTATATATTATAAATTGTAAGGAGTGGGTACTCTGCAGAAAAGCAGCTGAGGGAGGCACGAGGCTCGCAGCGGAGCACCGACCATACCACCCCTGAGAGGCCCCTCCCACAGGCTCACTGTAGGAGCGGGAGGCCCGCCAACCATAGTGGGCATAAGGAGCCCATTCCGGGGCATCACAGAAGGGGGTGAATTAAACCAGGGCAATTCATAAGGGGGCCTACCCCTCCCTTCTCCACACAACCCAACGTAGCCTGCAGTGAACAGGCCATTGGAGCAGGCTATTGGGCTGGCAACTGGAAGGCAGTGCAAGGATGGGCAGAAGATACCTAGCAGACCAGGTGTGCCCCCACAGAGGAGCAGTGTACAGAGGATAATCCAAGTGGATACTGCCCCGGGACAGGATACGCAGGTGGTCTCAAGCCCCTGGAGAGGAGAAGCGAACCGTAGAGGGTAACAGTGATAGCTATCAGCTGGTGCTGCGTCCAGGCGGTGCAGGAGATACGCTCGCCCCCTCCAGAGAATATCATCGAGAAAGAAGGATGAGGGGACGGGAGAGGAAAGGAGTAGAGGGCACCCATACAAGCCCAGGAAAAACACTGCAGTCAGAATAAGAAGGAGGGGAAAAATTGAGCCCACCCCACCCAGGGGGTTACCGGCAGAGGTGAGGGCCCCCAGTCTTTCATTGGGGCGTGTGCCCGCCTACACGAAGACTCACAGCTCGACCCCAGCCAACCGAGAAAGAGCTTCAACGCAGGTCGGGAGGAAGTAGACAGTGCGAGGAAAGAGATCTAGACTGGCGAGTGGACACCCGCCCCCCAAACCCATGGATGGGCTGGTGTGAGGCAGATCAGACCTGGTCAGGGTGAGGGCCCCCTGGACCTGTCCTGGGACGTGTGCCCACCCTGTCAAGGACCCCTCTGTCGGGACCCCTGCTCTGGAGGGGAGATCAGAGGAGCGGACAACAACCACCCCCGATCACAGGAGAGGAAGGAAAGAGGGAGTGTCATCGCACAAAGACAATATCGAAGGCAAGTGGCGGAACTGGTGCCCTCCGGATCAGAGGAGCTCAGCCCCAACAGCAATCAGGGTGTCACTCCACAAGGAAGTAGACTGAGTGACGAGACCCCCCCCCACATTCCCTCAGGGCGTCTGGTAGGCCCATGGACTGGAGGGTGAAGTTAGAGCCTTTTGAATATCAGCAGCCATCAGAGGGGAGAACAAAACCCAGCGCCATCATGTCAGAGGCAGAGAGCGACACCATGTCTACCAAGAGAGACATCGCCTCCCTTCTGGAGGAGATTAGAGGAATGAGGGCAGACATTGGCGGAAAAGTGGACAGAATAAATGTAAGAATCAATAACATTGATGAGAGACTACAGGTGGTGGAACATAACCAGACATCCCTCGACACCTTGGAAACCCAGATGGACATGCAGATAGCGGAACTGGAAAGGAGGGAGGGCGGGATTGACGCTAAAGATGGACGATTTCGAAAACATGAAGAGAAGGAACAATCTGAGATTTTTTGGGATCCCTGAAAAAGTTGGTGAAACGGAAGAGGACCTGCAGAGAACCATACACGAGCTGGTGAAAACCCTGTTTGGGGAAGAAAATATGGACAAGCCTGAACTGGAAAGGGTCCTTAGAGCGGGCGTTCCATAACTACCCATACAAACACAAAATCCTGGAGAGGGCAAGGGGGAGGAAGGCTGTGGCCTTAGGGAATACTCAAGTGGCAATATATCAAGACCTGTCGGCACTCACCCTGGCGAAGAAGTGATTGTGTGCTCCCCTCACGAAGTGGCTTATCGAGAAAGGGGTGAGATATACAGAAAATACAGAAAGCTTGGTTCACCCCAGGTGGGCCCCTCTTAATTCGAGGGCTGGGTAGGGAGTATGGTAAAGTGCTTACAAGGTGGGGATGGGGGGTGTTTATTCTGCAGGAAGATGAGAAACACTGTGGGGGCTCAAAATGGGGAGATTGAGCGAGAGGGGTTGTGTGAATGTGTGGGGGAAAACCTCTGGTGACTCAGTCTCATCAGGGCTGATGGTTCCAGATGGGGTTGAATGCCGAGGGGGAGGGGACAACAGAGAAGGGAGAGAGCAGGGATGGTGTTCAAGAAGTTATTGTTCTAAATCATGGGTGCAGAGTTGGGACCCTGTCTAAAGGGTTCTGAAGGTGGTCTTGTCTCAGGAGTGAGGGGAATAGAAGGTTTGGTGGGGAAACGAGGGATGTCTGGTCAGTGTGATTTGCGGATTGGCTCCCTTAATACCTGGGTCCTTAACTCTCCCTCCAAAAGATATATGGTTTTACGGGAGTTTAAGAGGTCCAAGTTCGATTGGATGTGTCTACAAGAAACACATTGGAAAAAGGAAGGCAAACCCAGACTGCTGTTAAAAAGAGGTTGGGGTGGCACTATCGGTTTCAACCAGGCAAAGCTTTATGATGGAGGCAGTGTTGGCAGATACCAACGGGAGGTATGTGTTTGTAAAGGGACTTCTATAGGGGGTGAAGTTCACAATTGGTTCGATATATGCCCCAAATGTGCAGCAATGCGAGTTCTGGGAGAACGTATGAGCTAAAATAATTCAATTTACTGATGGCCAACTGGTAGTGGACGGGGACTTCAATAAGGTGCTGGATCCTGAGAGGGATCACAAGAGAATGGGCAGAGAATGAATGAGTAAACCCAACCAGAAAGAATCTGATCGTTTTAAAGGGGTCAATGATGTACTGGGGTTGTTCGACTCGCTCCACCAGGTCCCGGTGGGGGACAGGCCATTCACCTACTACTCAGCAGCCCACGACTCATTCTTGTGAATATACCTGATCCTTGTGGACAAAACTCTGCGAGATATGGTGCAGCATTCCCTAGTAACTCCGATTTCGTGGTTCGACCATGATATGGTCGCAATTTCACTTGAAACGGGGGCACGGAAGATGACCCGGGGAATTGGAGATGTAATGACTTCCTGCTTATGGATAAAGCCGTACAACAGGAACTGCTAAGGGGGATCAAGTAATACTTTTTATTTAATGACACAGGGGAGATGGGAATTGAATCTGTCTGGGACATCGTCAAGGCGACCATAAGAGGTACATTTATGAAAACAGGCTCTGAGAAGAAGAGAGATAGTGAGGAGGAGGTGGTTCAGATCCGTAGGAAGATAGAGGGGATACAACCGGGAGGTCCCCAGGGGCAATATATGTCACCCACAAAGGCCAAAGAGCTTCGCAAAATATAAGTCCCAATGGAAAGCCTTACTGACACAGGAAACGGAGAAAAATCTCCTGTTCTTGAAGCAGAAGTACCATAAGAAGGGAGACAGGACTGATAGGATCTTGGCATGGAGACTGAGGGAAAACAAAAAGAGGAGGACCATCGGGGTTATAAGGATGGAGCATGGTAGAGACCTATGCGATACCCAGAGTATTGGGTACGAGTTTGTGGAATACTATGGAACCCTGTACTCTTCAGAATGGGACGGAGAGAGGACCCAAATTGATGAGTTTCTGAAGAAACTTCCAATCCCAGGGCTCCCGAAGGAGTTAACGGAAGGCCTAGCCAACCCCATAACTGCAGAGGAAGTGGTTAAGGCTATTGCGGGAATGAAAGTGGGGTCTGCCGCGGGAGAGGATGGATTCACGCTAAGATTTTATAAACTATATACGTTCCTGTTGGCTCCACATTTAGCGAAGTTATTTAATGCATGCCTGGAGGGTGAACCCCTCCCCACTACGATGATGGAGGCAGTTATTGTCACGATCACAAAAGAAGGGAAGGATCAAACAAAGTGCTCTTCCTACAGACCAATTTCCCTCCTCAATGGTGACGTGAAAATTCTAGCAAAGGTCCTGGGAACAAGACTGGAAGGAAGTATGCCGTTGCTGGTACACAGGGACCAGGTGGGTTTCATTAAGGGGAGGCAAGGGCCAGACAACATAAGGAAGACCATCAACCTGATCCACGGGGCTGAAACAGGAGTGGTGGATGCATGCTTAGTTACATTGGACTCAGAAAAGTATTTTGATAGGGTTGAATGGCCCTTTATGATGAAGGTTCTGGTGAAGATGGGGTTGGGAACACATTTCTTGAAATGGGTGACAGAACTAGACAACAGGCCAAGGGCGAGGGTGTGGATAAACGGGGGGCTTACAGAATCCTTCGAACTCACGAGAAGCACTAGGCAGGGATGTCCCGTTCCCCGCTACTGTATGCTCTAGCAATGGAACCGTTAGCAATCGCAATACAGATGAATGACCAGATCAGAGGTATAGCGGGGGAGATCTGGAATGCAAAATCTCATTGTTCGCAGACAATGTGCTGGCTTACCTCACCAATATACAGGTTTCCCTCCCAGCATTAATGGCCCAGATAGCTGCATATGGTCGCCTCTTGGGGCTCAAACTTAATGTGGGGAAATCTGCCATCCTGCCTTTACTGCCAAGGAGCCCACTCCTAGATGAGTAAGAAGTTTCCTGATTGACAAGGGGGGTCTTGGGAGTCTCTCTGCCAGACATTAGTCCTGGTTACGAGAGACTTACCCAGGGTCTTTAGCTCACTATCTTTCACAGAGAAGAAATATCCCAAACATATCAGTCTTTGTCCTGCCCTGGGGCAGTCCAGCACCGAAATGCTAGGCAATTATCCTCTGAACAAGAGTACCAACAGCATCCCCAGACACGTGTTTCGGTCTGGTTGGACCTCATCAGTAGGGAGGAGCTGTGCCTCTCTAAGAATAGTGAGCAAGGGGTCCACGTCTGGATTCCCCTAGTAACTTAGGGTGAGACCCAAAGTTACTTGAATATGCAAATTGACAAGAGGGGTCCTGGGAGTCTCTCTGCCAGACATTAGTCCTGGTTACGAGAGACTTACCCAGAGTCTTTAGCTCACTATCTTTCACAGAGAAGAAATATCCCAAACATATCAGTCTTTGTCCTGCCCTGGGGCAGTCCAGCACCGAAATGCTAGGCAATTCTCCTCTGAACAAGAGCACCAACAGCATCCCCAGACACGTGTTTTGGTCTGGTTGGACCTCATCAGTAGGGAGGAGCTGTGCCTCTCTAAGAATAGTGAGCAAGGGGTCCACGTCTGGATTCCCCTAGTAACTTAGGGTGAGACCCAAAGTTACTTGAATATGCAAATTGACAAGGGGGGTTACGAGAGACTTACCCAGAGTCTTTAGCTCACTATCTTTCACAGAGAAGAACTATCCCAAATATATCAGTCTTTGTCCTGCCCTGGCGCAGTCCAGCACCGAAATGCTAGGCAATTCTCCTCTGAACAAGAGTACCAACAGCATCCCCAGACACGTGTTTCGGTCTGGTTGGACCTCATCAGTAGGGAGGATCTGTGCCTCTCTAAGAATAGTGAGCAAGGGGTCCGCGTCTGGATTCCCCTAGTAACTTAGGGTGAGACCCAAAGTTACTTGAATATGCAAATTGACATGGGGGGTCCTGGGAGTCTCTCTGCCAGACATTAGTCCTGGTTACGAGAGACTTACTTAGAGTCTTTAGCTCACTATCTTTCACAGAGAAGAAATATCCCAAACATATCAGTCTTTGTCCTGCCCTGGGGCAGTCCAGCACCGAAATGCTAGGCAATTCTCCTCTGAACAAGAGTACCAACAGCATCCCAAGACACGTGTTTCGGTCTGGTTGGACCTCATCAGTAGGGAGGAGCTGTGTCTCTCTAAGAATAGTGAGCAAGGGGTCCACGTCTGGATTCCCCTAGTAACTTAGGGTGAGACCCAAAGTTACTTGAATATGCAAATTGACAAGGGGGGGTCCTGTAACGCTCACCTGACTCCCACGGAGGCGCTGGTCTAGTCTGGGTTGCTGTGGCCTCTTCGAGCGTGATGCGCAGAACTTGGAACACCGACTGAACAGGACCCTCAAATCTTGCTTGTCTGGCCCGTAGGAATATCCTTCTGCAGATGAGAAAGGGGATTAACAGTCTGCAGAATAGTGTGCTTGCTCCCCCCTTCCCCCTTCGTTCTTCTCTAACTTCCTCCGAAATCCCCGGTTGAAGCTCACCTTATGGTTTGAAAGGATGAACTCTCCATCCTGCTTCTGGTGCAGGGGCGCGTGTTAGTCCAGTTACTTCACTGGTTTTCAGAATGGCGCTGGCAAAATCCACTTGACTTTTCCGAGCGGAACGCCGTAAGTATGAAGATTACAAAAGTTCAAGTGTTGAGTCTCCTTTTCTGTTGCCTTCCTAACCTGTGATCTGTCCTTAATTTCAGGTGCAGAATGAAGGCGATGCGTTGAGGGATTGAATTGCCGATGGTAAACTCAGGTTATTTAGCGATGGAGGCGATCCCTCTTAATGTCTTTATATTCCTCCAGTAATGTCTTTTGTCCTTTCCCCATAGGGGCCGGGGTGCGGTACCTGCCAACGAAGTGGCGCCGACCCGAAATGAGGAATGGTCCACCAAAAGAAGACCGGTAAGTGTTATGGCGGAAAATTAGGCTTTCCTCATATGTTCCTTCTGCTCACCTTTTGTCTCTTCTTCTCTCCCCTAGGCGCAGAGATGTGGCGACCGGTGCAGACAGCCGCGGTGGAGCCAGAAGAACTCCCGAGGACAGGTGTGTGAAGCGCGGCGCTGCAGTGAGCAACGCGGTGCTTTTAAATGAAAGTCTTTTCTCAGGAACAGGAACGCTGGCGTGAAGGTTCCGGATGCAGGTAAGAAGTTTGATAAAATTCTTGGTTTTCACCTTTCTCTTCTCTTCTTTCCTTACAGGTGTTCCAGGATCGAGGCGGGCGTGGCTGGAGACCAGATGCAGGAGCAGACACGGTGAGCGTTCAGCTGCTTGGATGCAGAACAACGCGAAGCGTGAGCTACTGTCTGGGCGTGGCTTAAATAGCCCCCAAAGTAGTTCCAGGTAAGTATCCTTCCCTGGCCACGCCCGAGTGGCAAAATAGTCCCAATGAAAAAATAGTCCCTTTCAGGTCTCAGGGAGGCCTGAATCTTGCAGCATGGTCTGCATCCGGTAAGTGCACAAAACACCTTCCTTTATGAGCCTGGCGCCAACGGCGCCAGGACAGAGTCCAAAGAGCCCCTATACGGGGCCGCTGGGCTTTTACCCGGGGGCATGATGCCTGCTCCCGGGGGTGCTGGTCCTGGCCAAAATGTTCTTCACCTTGAATTCAGGCTCCCCATCTATCTGGATTGGTTCTGGTGGCTTTATTAATCTGGTTCCTGGTTGCACTGGTTTCAAAAGTGACACATGAAAAACGGGGTGAATCCGCATGTTAGCTGGTAGATCGAGCTTGACTGCCACTGGGTTAATTATAGCTTTGATCGAGTAAGGGCCCAAATACCTTGGATTAAAAGTTCGGGGTCCCTTGAGCAATAAGTGTTTGGTAGCTAACCATACTTGATCCCCTATTTGGTATGGAGGCGCCTCACTCCGATGCAGATCCGCATTCTTTTTGTATTTCCCTTTCGCTTGTTGCAAATGTGCAGTTGCATCCTTGAAGGCTTGAGTTATCGTGGAATGCAAATGGTCCACTGCGGGCATTTCAAGGCTCAGAGGTGAGTCCAGGTCTGAAGTACGAGGGTGATGTCCATATAGGGTATAAAAGGGGCTTTGTCCATTGTCCAATTCCAGAGTGTACCGAGTTATTGTATGCATATTCGGCCACCCATAAAATATCCTTCCAATTACCCTCCGATTGGTGCAACAACATCGTAGGTATTGTTCAAGGGTCTGGTTCGTTCTCTCCGTCTGACCATCGGTCTGTGGGTGGTGGCTGGTTGAGAGTCTTACGTCGATTTGTGCCAGTTGACAACACTTTCTCCAAAAATGAGAAATAAACTGGCTTCCCCGGTCGGAGACTAGTATGGACGGGAATCCATGCAAACGGATGATATTTTCGAGGAATTCCTTGGCTAGGACAGAAGCTGAAGGTAATCCTTTCAACGGAATAAAATGGGCCATCTTGGAAAATAAATCCACCACAACCAGAATAGTATAGTATCCATTACAAGGGGGCAGGTCCGTGATAAAATCTAGTGACAAGGTGTGCCAATGTGCTGGTGGAATGTCTAAAGGCTGAAGAAGACTGGCGGGTTTTGTCTTTTGGCCTTTGTTTTGGGCGCAAACTCCACAGGACATCACGAAAGATTTAATATCCTTTCGCCAGGAAGGCCACCAGAATTGTCGTTTAATTTTTTCCTCAGTTTTGGCAATGCCAGGATGTCCTTCCATCAGGGTATCATGATGACGGGAAATAACCAGTTCTTGCAACTCCTTTTCTGGCAGAAATAAGCGTCCTTGGAAGTAAGGTAGGCCATCGTTGACCGAAAAGTAAGACCCCCTTTGGGTCCAATCCTGCAAGGCTGTAGAGTCCAGGAGTTGTTTTACCTGTGCTTGAATGTCTTCAAGGGTTTGTAAAGAGGTTATCCCCAAAATTCTTTGTTCGGGAATTATCGGCACAGGTTCTGAGTTTGTGTCTATTTCTCCCATTCCTATTCGAGATTGCCATTCTTACAGCCGGGGCGGTAAGTGATTACAAAATCGAACTCAGCAAAGAACAAAGCCCATCGGAGCTAACGTGACGATTGAGCCTTGGCAGTTTTTAAATATTGTAAGTTTCGGTGATCAGTGATCACGGTGATGGTATGCCTGGCGCCAAGAAGATAATGCCGCCAAGCCTTAAAGGCGGACTTAATGGCTAATAATTCCTTGTCTGTGATTGCATAATTTACCTCAGGCGGCGAGAACTTTCTGGACCAAAATGCTACGGGGTGCAGTTGGTTGGTTTCAGGGTCTCTCTGAGACAGGACAGCTCCCATGGCTAAGCTGGACGTGTCGGTTTCGACTATATATGGGAGATTGGGACGCGGGTGCTTCAAAATAGGTGCGGACGTGAATTTAGCTTTCAATTCCTGAAAGGCCTGTTCGGCTTCCTCGGTCCATTCGAAGCGTTTATTTTTTCGCAAGAGTGCAGTGATGGGTTGTACCACACGTGAAAATTCCGGGATAAATCTGCGATAAAAATTAGCGAAACCAAGCATGCTTTGGACACCTTTCACCGAACTGGGTGATGGCCATTTGAGGATGGCATCCACTTTTCGTGAGTCCATGCGGACGGCTTTAGGTGTCAGGATGAATCCAAGAAACTCAACCTCGGTGGTATGGAAAACGCACTTTTCCAGCTTTGCAAACAGTTTGTGCTGGCGCAATTTCTCAAGGACGGCCCTGACATGCCTCCTGTGATCAGATTCCGAAGAGGAGTACACAAGAATGTCATCGATATATATGACAACACAAACATTGATGAGTTCCCGAAGGACATCGTTCATGAAGAATTGGAAGGCAGCAGGTGCGTTGCACAACCCGAAAGGCATCACCTGGTATTCGAATAATCCATATTTTGTATGGAAGGCCGTTTTCCATTCGTCGCCTTCTTTTACTCGCACCAGATGATAAGCCCCCCGGAGATCTAACTTGGTGTATACGCAAGCGTCCTTCACCTGGTCAAGGAGTTCAGGGATCAGAGGCAGAGGGTAACGGTTTTTAACAGTTATCTGGTTCAATGCACGGTAGTCGATACAAGTTCTAAGGTCGCCTTCTTTTTTGGGCACGAAGAACAAAGCCGAGGATGCCAGAGACTTTGACGGGCGAATGAAACCATTGGCTAGGTATTGATCTAAATATTGTCTCAAATGCAGATTCTCAGGTTCAGTAAGGGCATAAATCCTGCTACAAGGGGGTTGTGCACCGGGCACCAGATCGATTTGGCAATCGTACCATCTGTGGGGAGGTAATGTGTGTCATGATCACTGCTTCCAAGGAGCCAGGACCAGCCCAACGTCCTTGGAAGCAGGCCCCTAACCCTAATCCTAGGCACCAGCCGGTCCCCACGGGGACCTTTTGGACCTTGTCCTGGCGCCGGTGGCACCAGGCTCATCAGAATCATCGGTCCCGGCACTGGAAGCGCCGGGCTCATCATATGTGTGCAGATGCTTGGGTGGACTTACCTGCAGCAGACCATGCTGCTTACTTACCAGCCTCTTAGAAGTCCTCTGTGAACAGGAACTACTTTCTTGCCTGGGTGGGGCAAGCTCCACTCCCTGGATTCAGCACTGGAAAGCTTCTGGAACTGGAACTCTTTTCTTACCTAGGCGGGGCCGTGGAGGAAGACGCCTCATCACTCCAAGGCTATTTAAACCACACCCGATAGACGAAACGTGCTTCGCGTTATTCTGCATCTGCAGCAGAACGCTCACCGAGTCTGTTCCAGCCTTTCTTCTTACGATCCTGAATCTGCAAGAAGCATACTCACCATTCCTGCATCCTGAATCCGCAAGAAGCATACTCACCATTCCTGCATCCAGTCGACAGCAGCACCTGCAGAGACAAGAAACAGCAGGTTAGCAAGGCAGCCTTAACTCGCAGTGCTACTCACCTGATCCATCGGCTGCGGTCATTTTCGGCACGCTGCACCTCCGCCTGCGAAGACAAAAGCATTGTCACTACTTACCGGCACTCCGTGAATTCTGGATTTCTTCACACTGCATCGCCGCCTGCGGAGATAAAAGCATTGTATCTACTTACGGACATTCCGCGGACTCCGGCGCTGCAAACCAACTTCTGAAAGACAAAAGAAGAGACATTAGACAGGTATCTACTTACGCCCATCGCGCTCTTCGCAATAGAACGCCTGCTCTTCAGCACGAACTACGCTGCAAGGGAAAGACAGTTAGAGCGCTTGCATTTACTCACGCATTTCCAGGCGCTTCACTCCATCTTCCTCAAGAGTCCTGCAAGACAAAAGGGAGAAAAGCATTATACGAAGTCCTGTTCAATGTTAACGTGCCTTGCACCTAAAGACTATAAAGACTAAAAAGGTGTCTGGAAACTCACCGCTCGTGCAGTTAACGACGGTAACGGTCCTCTGAGTCCAAGAGGCCTATGTTTCACCAGTGAAGGAACTGGCAACAGCGCCCTGCACCAGACGCAGATGGAGAGCCCAGCATTCACCTATCTAAGGTGAGCACGTTGACCTGGGGGCTCTACGGAGAGGGAGAGAGAGGAAGAGTGGCATTGAACAACCCAGACCATTAACCCCCATATTCTTTCACCTGCAGAAACCTCACCCTACGAGTTCGACACACAGTGCGAAGAGGTTCGACCCCAGAAGCCCATCGGGTTCTGCACATCACCTTTCGAGTCACAGACACCTTCCTGCCAAGATCAGCGCCTCCGTGGGAATCAGGTGAGCGTTACAGAACGCGAAGCCCACCGCAAAACTCCTACCCAGGCGCAATGGAAACCTCAGACACTGATCACTTAGCCCAGTTGCTCGGGGAATTAAGAGCAGAAGTACATGCAGCTCGTCAGGAAACAAGCTCTCTAAGAAGAGAACTGATAATTTCCAAGGAGCGAACAGAGGACCTCGCTAGGCAATTGCTACAAACGCAGGCAGGACAGACACCCCTGCCCGCTCCAGGAGGAAGCTATCCTTCTGCATCATCTGTAAATCCAGTGCAAATCAATCTACCTGGTAATGTGCCCTTGGCTCCGCCCGAACGTTTTTCTGGTGACCCAAAGAAATTTGCAGTGTTCCTCAACCAGTGCCGCTTACATTTCTTATGTCGACCAGCTGCATTCCCAACAGACCAGACCAAAGTGGCTTTCGTGCTTTCTTATCTCAGTGGCAGCGCCGCAGATTGGTTAATCCCTTTAGTCACCCAGGATGATCCGGTTTTACATGATTTCCAGGCCTTCCAGTCCAGCATGGAGAAACTGTTTGCAAGACATGCACAAGGGCAGGCCTTGGACAATGAACTTCTTTCATTACGACAGGGTAATCAAGACCTCTTGACCTATATAGCCTCATTCAACAGACTCATAGTGGAAACTCAATGGCCCGAGGATAAGAGAATAACGCTTTTCTACAGAGGCCTGCGTGGAGAGCTCAAGGATGTGTTAGCTCAAGTTGTGAACCCTCCACAAGAATGTTCGGGCTATATTGACTTAGTCGTCCAATTGGACCACAGATTACAGAACAGGAAGGCTGATCGTTCTAAATTTGATACCCGAGTGTTTTCTAAACCACAGACTTCTACTAAGGGAGCTGACACTGTGGAACCCATGCAAATAGGGGGGATGAAAGGTCCTTTAACCCAAAAGGAGCGGGAAAGAAGAAGACAGCTGCAATTATGCCTCTATTGCGGGAACTCGGGGCACTTTCTTCGGGACTGTCCAGTGAAACCAGCTAAGAAGGCTGTAGGAGCCGCAGATTCCAGTACCTCAAGTTCCGAGCAGGGAAACGACCTAGCCTGGCAAGTGTAGAGGTCCTCTTGCCGAGCGTTAAGATCTGTCCCGTGACCTCGCATTTCGTGGTGCCCATGGTCCTCATTAATCCTGCACGTCCGGATCGTTTGCATGCAATTGAAGCTTACATCGACAGCGGAGCAATCGGCAATTATGTGGACCGTGAAATGGCATCAAGGATGAATCTACCCCTTGTCCCTAAGGCAGTAAAAGACGTCATTACTACAGTGGATGGCACGGAGATAGCCTCCGGACCAGTAACGCACGCCACCCAAGAAGTGACGCTAGTGAGCCAAGATGGACACCGGGAGAAAATCGTGTTCGATGTGATCAAGGCCCCTCAGTTCCAGATCATTCTGGGAATCCCTTGGTTAGAGAAGCACAATCCTCAGATCAACTGGCGAGCAAAGACGGTTCAGTTTCCAGAATGTTTTACCACTTGTTATCCTCGGCCTGAAGTTTCAGTGGCGGCGATCTCTTCAGAGGTTCCCACATTACCTCCCGACTACCAAGAATTCCAAGATGTCTTTCGGAAGGATCAAGATAACACCCTGCCTCCTCATAGGTCTTACGACTGTCAAATAGACCTGATACCCGGAACAACTCCTCCTTGCAGTAGGATTTATGCCCTCACCGAGCCAGAGAATCTTCACCTCAGGCAATATTTTGACCAATACCTAGCTAACGGGTTTATCCGTCCTTCTAAATCTCCAGCTTCCTCGACTTTGTTCTTCGTTCCGAAAAAGGAAGGAGACCTTAGAACTTGTATAGATTACCGCGCCCTGAATCAAATCACCGTTAAAAACAGATACCCGTTACCTTTGATCCCTGAACTCCTGGACCAAGTTAAAGAAGCATGCATATATACAAAGTTGGATCTCAGAGGAGCCTACCACTTGGTACGAATAAAAGAAGGCGATGAGTGGAAGATGGCCTTTCGCACCAAGTATGGGCTATTCGAATATCAAGTGATGCCCTTTGGACTTTGTAACGCTCCTGCCGCTTTCCAGTATTTTATGAACGATGTCCTTAGAGAACTCATAGATGTGTGTGTTGTTGTCTACATTGATGACATCCTTGTCTATTCATCATCTGAAGAGGAACATCAGAAACACGTTAAAAAGGTTCTCGAGAGACTGCGTCAACATAACCTTTTTGCCAAGCTTGAAAAATGCGTTTTCAACGTAACTGAAGTTGAGTTCTTGGGATTCATATTGTCACCTAATGGGGTTCATATGGATTCAAAGAAGGTCGATGCAATCATCAAGTGGCCATCACCAACCTCGGTAAAAGGAGTTCAAAGCATGTTAGGCTTCGCTAACTTTTACCGCAGATTCATTCCTGAATTCTCTCGGATAGTCCAGCCCATCACCGCTCTGTTAAAGAAGAACAAACGTTTTGAATGGTCTACTGAAGCAGAACAAGCTTTTCAGGACTTAAAAGCTAAATTCATTTCTGCTCCTGTTCTAAAACATCCTCGCCCAGAACTCCCCTACATCGTGGAAACGGATGCTTCTAGTCTTGCTATGGGGGCAGTGTTATCACAAAGAGATCCGGTCACACACCAATTACATCCAGTAGCCTTTTGGTCCCGCAAATTCTCGGCTTCCGAGATCAACTATTCAATTACAGACAAGGAACTTTTAGCTATCAGATCGGCCTTTAAAGCCTGGCGGCATTATCTTTTGGGAGCCAGACACACAGTCACCGTAATGACTGATCACCGCAATCTACAATATCTGAAGACGGCCAAAGCTCAGTCTTCCAGACAGCTTCGTTGGGATCTGTTTCTGGCTGAGTTTGACTTTATAATTACTTATCGACCAGGCAGTAAAAACGGAAAAGCAGATGCCCTCTCTCGGATGGGAGTAGATGAACATTTGACCAATCCAGAACCAATACCCATAATCCCAGAACAAAGGCTTTTGGGGTTGGTCAGCGCTCAATCCTTTGAAGACATCAAGACTACAGTCAAGTCACTCCTAACTCCGGCCGATTTTCAGGACTGGCAATTAAAGGGAAAAGAATTCTCAGTGGATCAAGACCTACCATATTTCCAAGGGCGATTGTACTTGCCCTGTGAGAAAATACAAAAACAAGTAATTTCCGGTTATCACGACTCTCTAATGGAGGGTCACCCTGGCATTACCAAAACCATGGAAAAGATCAAGAGACATTTCTGGTGGCCATCATGGAAGAAGGATATTAGAGACTTTGTAATCTCCTGCAGTGTGTGTGCCCAGAATAAAAGTCAGAAGGATAAAACAGCCAGCTTTTTCACCCTCTGGATATTCCTCCCTGTCCATGGCATACCCTGTCCATGGATTTCATCACGGACTTACCTCCATGCTCAGGGTATAATACCATTTTAGTAATCGTGGATCTGTTCTCCAAGATGGCTCACTTCATTCCCCTGAAGGGCCTACCTTCGGCTTCGGTATTGGCTCGAGAATTCTTAGAAAACATCGTTCGGTTACACGGTTATCCCTCGGTTTTAATCTCCGATAGGGGAAGTCAATTCATCTCCCACTTTTGGCGAAGTTGCTGTCGTCTAGCCCAAATTGATGTAAGACTTTCAACCAGTCACCATCCCCAAACTGACGGACAAACCGAGAGGACAAATCAGACTCTAGAGCAATATCTGCGTTGCATGCTCCAACAAACTGAAAACCCTTGGAAGGATATTCTTTGGATCGCTGAATACGCTTACAACAATTCGACTCATTCTGGAACCGGGAAGACTCCCTTCTTCCTATTATACGGACATCATCCTAGAACCTCTAATCTGGATCCTCCCCAAGAATTTGAAACACCTGCTGTGGATCATTTGCACTCTGAGATTACCCGTGCTTTTAAAGAAGCCACTGCCCATCTGCAAAGAGCTAAAGCTCAAGTCAAAAAGGGAGCAGATCGACACCGTAAAGAGGCCCCTCACTACGCAGTAGGAGATCAGGTCTGGTTATCCACTAAGCACCTGCCTCTAAAAGGACCCCGCACCTTCAACCCGAGATACCTTGGACCTTACCCCATCTCTACCATAGTTAATCCGGTGGCGGTCAAATTGGAATTACCTGCGCATATGAAAATACATCCAGTATTCCATGTCTCCTTATTAAAACCAGTACAACCAGAAACCCGATTGGCTGAACTCCCAGAACCTGTTTTGGTAGACGGAGAACTCGAATTCGAAGTAAAGAACATTCTAGACTCCAAGATCTCCAAATCTAAGTTATATTATCTGGTTGATTGGAAAGGATACGGCCCCCAGGAAAGGTCTTGGGAACCCTCAGAATATGTCCACGCACCTCGTCTGGTCAAGAGATTCCATCTGAATCACCCCGACAAGCCAAAACCCCCGGAGAAGACACGCTTAGGAGGGGCCTTGAGGGGGGGTAATGTCATGATCACTGCTTCCAAGGAGCCAGGACCAGCCCAACGTCCTTGGAAGCAGGCCCCTAACCCTAATCCTAGGCACCAGCCGGTCCCCACGGGGACCTTTTGGACCCTGTCCTGGCGCCGGTGGCACCAGGCTCATCAGAATCATCGGTCCCGGCACTGGAAGCGCCGGGCTCATAATATGTGTGCAGATGCTTGGGTGGACTTACCTGCAGCAGACCATGCTGCTTACTTACCAGCCTCTTAGAAGTCCTCTGTGAACAGGAACTACTTTCTTGCCTGGGTGGGGCAAGCTCCACTCCCTGGATTCAGCACTGGAAAGCTTCTGGAACTGGAACTCTTTTCTTACCTAGGCGGGGCCGTGGAGGAAGACGCCTCATCACTCCAAGGCTATTTAAACCACACCCGATAGACGAAACGTGCTTTGTGTTATTCTGCATCTGCAGCAGAACGCTCACCGAGTCTGTTCCAGCCTTTCTTCTTACGATCCCGAATCTGCAAGAAGCATACTCACCATTCCTGCATCCTGAATCTGCAAGAAGCATACTCACCATTCCTGCATCCAGTCGACAGCAGCACCTGCAGAGACAAGAAACAGCAGGTTAGCAAGGCAGCCTTAACTCGCAGTGCTACTCACCTGATCCATCGGCTGCGGTCATTTTCGGCACGCTGCACCTCCGCCTGCAAAGACAAAAGCATTGTCACTACTTACCGGCACTCCGTGAATTCTGGATTTCTTCACACTGCATCTCCGCCTGCGGAGATAAAAGCATTGTATCTACTTACGGACATTCCGCGGACTCCGGCGCTGCAAACCAACTTCTGAAAGACAAAAGAAGAGACATTAGACAGGTATTTACTTACGCCCATCGCGCTCTTCGCAATAGAACGCCTGCTCTTCAGCACGATCTACGCTGCAAGGGAAAGACAGTTAGAGCGCTTGCATTTACTCACGCATTTCCAGGCGCTTCACTCCATCTTCCTCAAGAGTCCTGCAAGACAAAAGGGAGAAAAGCATTATACGAAGTCCTGTTCAATGTTAACGTGCCTTGCACCTAAAGACTATAAAGACTAAAAAGGTGTCTGGAAACTCACCGCTCGTGCAGTTAACGACGGTAACGGTCCTCTGAGTCCAAGAGGCCTATGTTTCACCAGTGAAGGAACTGGCAACAGCGCCCTGCACCAGACGCAGATGGAGAGCCCAGCATTCACCTATCTAAGGTGAGCACGTTGACCTGGGGGCTCTACGGAGAGGGAGAGAGAGGAAGAGGGACATTGAACAACCCAGACCATTAACCCCCATATTCTTTCACCTGCAGAAACCTCACCCTATGAGTTCGACACACAGTGCGAAGAGGTTCGACCCCAGAAGCCCATCGGGTTCTGCACATCACCTTTCGAGTCACAGACACCTTCCTGCCAAGATCAGCGCCTCCGTGGGAATCAGGTGAGCGTTACAATGTGTTGGCCTGTTCCTTTTGGAACACGTCCTGAAAGTCTTGGTATTCCGGAGGTAGTTGCATGGAGACAGAGGTTACAGACGCTAGACTAATCTTCAGATTTTCTGGGTAGCAGGTTTGTGCACAATCCGGGAAGGTTATTCTCTTCGCTCGCCAATCAATTCGAGGATTATGTGTCTCTAACCAAGGGATTCCGAGAATAACCTGAAACTGTGGAGCCTTGATTACATCAAACACAACTGCCTCCCGATGGCCGTCCGGACCTATAAGTGTCACCTCAGCAGAGGAATGTGTTACCGGTCCAGAGGCAATTTCGGTTCCATCGACTGTGGTGATGACATCTTTGCTGGTTTTAGGACGCAGAGGGAGGTTAATCCTAGAGACCAATTCACGATCCACATAATTTCCTATAGCCCCACTATCGATGTATGCCTTTATTGCATGCAACCGCTTAGGCTGTTCCGGATCTACGAGGACCATTGGCAAATGAAATGCAAGGTCTGAGAGTTAGTTTTCAAGCTCGGCAAGCGTACCCCTACGCTTGTCGGGCATGGTCGTTTCCCGAAACAGAGTCTTCATGGTTTTTATCAGCGGCTCCTACCACCTTCTTGGGCGGTTTTGCCGGGCAATCTCGTAGAAAGTGTCCAGAGGACCCACAATAAAGACATAATTGCATCTGCCGTCTTCTTTCACATTCTTTTTGAGTTAAAGGTCCTTTAACCCCTCCGATTTGCATAGGCTCAGAGACATCAGCACCCTTGGGGTTAGCGTGGGTCTTGACCAACACCCGGGTCTCAAACTTGGACCGATCTGCTTTTCTGTTTTGAAGTCTGTGATCCAATTGGACCACTAAGTCTATATATTCTGTGCATTCTTGGGGTGGATTTACAACTTGGGCCAGGACATCTTTAAGTTCTCCGCGTAGACCTCGACAAAATAACGTGATTCTTTTATCCTCTGGCCACCCAGTTTCCACAATTAGTCTGTTAAAGGTTGCAATGTAGGATAGGAGGTCCTGATTGCCCTGTCGCATGGATAGGAGTTCGTCATCCAGAGCCTGCCCCTGAGAGTGTCGAGCAAATAACCTTTCCATGCTTGCTTGAAATCCTTGAAAATCACGGAGAATCGGGTCATCTTGAATAACCAGTGGAACTGACCAATCGGCAGCACAGCCGCTGAGATATGACAATACAAAGGCTACCTTGGTCTGGTCATTAGGGAAGGCCCCAGGTCTGCATAGGAAGTGCAAACGACACTGATTCATGAATACGGCGAATCGTTTGGGGTCCCCAGCAAAGCGTTCGGGTGGGGCCAGCGGCATGTTTCCAGGTAGATTAATCTGCACAGGGTTACTGGGAACCACAAGAGCGGGGTTCCCCCCGGAACCGGGTAGAGGAGTGTGTCCAGCTTGACCTTGCAAAAACTGTCTAGCCAGGTCATCAGTTCTTTCCTTTGATACAATCAATTCCCTCCTGAGAGCATTAGTCTCTTGACGAGCGGCGTGTACTTCGGCCCGTAATTCCCCCAGTAGTTGGGCCAACTGATCAGTCTCAGAAGTTTCCATAGCGCCTGGGTGGGAATTTGTATGAAGGCTTTGCGTTCTGTAGCGCTCACCTGACTCCCACGGAGGCGCTGGTCTAGTCTGGGTTTCTGTGGCCTCTTCAAGCGTGATGCACAGAACTCGGAACACCGACTGAACAGGACACTCAAATCTTGCTTGTCTGGCCCGTAGGAATATCCTTCTGCAGATGAGAAAGGGGATTAACAGTCTGCAGAATAGTGTGCTTGCTCTCCCCCTCCCCCTTCGTTCTTCTCTAACTTCCTCCGAAATCCCCGGTTGAAGCTCACCTTATGGTGTGATAGGATGAACTCTCCATCCTGCTTCTGGTGCAGGGGCGCGTGTTAGTCCAGTTACTTCACTGGTTTTCAGAATGGCGCTGGCAAAATCCACTTGACTTTTCCGAGCGGAACGCCGTAAGTATGAAGATTACAAAAGTTCAAGTGTTGAGTCTCCTTTTCTGTTGCCTTCCTAACCTGTGATCTGTCCTTTATTTCAGGTGCAGAATGAAGGCGATGCGTTGAGGGATTGAATTGCCGATGGTAAACTCAGGTGAGTTAGCGATGGAGGCGATCCCTCTTAATGTCTTTATATTCCTCCAGTAATGTCTTTTGTCCTTTCCCCATAGGGGCCGGGGTGCGGTACCTGCCAACGAAGCGGCGCCGACCCGAAATGAGGAATGGTCCACCAACAGAAGACCGGTAAGTGTTATGGCGGAAAATTAGGCTTTCCTCATATGTTTCTTCTGCTCACCTTTTGTCTCTTCCTCTCTCCCCTAGGCGCAGAGATGTGGCGACCGGTGCAGACAGTCGCGGTGGAGCCAGAAGAACTCCCGAGGACAGGTGAGTGAAGCGCGGTGCTGCAGCGAGCAACGCGGTGCTTTTAAATGAAAGTCTTTTCTCAGGAACAGGAACGCTGGCGTGAAGGTTCCGGATGCAGGTAAGAAGTTTGATAAAATTCTTGGTTTTCACCTTTCTCTTCTCTTCTTTCCTTACAGGTGTTCCAGGATCGAGGTGGGCGTGGCTGGAGACCAGATGCAGGAGCAGACACGGTGAGCGTTCAGCTGCTTGGATGCAGAACAACGCGAAGCGTGAGCTACTGTCTGGGCGTGGCTTAAATAGCCCCAAAGTAGTTCCAGGGCAGGACAAAGACTGATATGTTTGGGATATTTCTTCTCTGTGAAAGATAGTGAGCTAAATACTCTGGGTAAGTCCCTCGTAACCAGGACTAATGTCTGGCAGAGGGACTCCCAGGACCCCCCTTGTCAATTTGCATAAGAAGTTTCCTGGACATGAGGGTCAACCAACAATGCATTCAATACCTGGGCATACTGGTGACAAGGGATTTGGGGGAATTGAGGGTTTATAGTAATAAAACCGAAAACAAAAATCCCGAATACAATAATCTCGAATCCAAAAATGTATGTATTAGCTAGGCTACTATATCTGTTTACAACAATTCCACAACATCTCCCAGACAAGTTTTTCCAGGAAGTCACAGGTAAGCTTCGTAGGTTCATATAGGGAAATAAGAACCCAAGAGTAAAACTGGCAACACTCACCCTTCCAAGGGAGAGGGGGAGATTCGGGTTCCTGGACTTTCACAGGTACTATCAAGCGGCACAAAACAAGAGTGATGGTGGAACATATGAGGAAGGATCTGAGGACCTACTGGACCTAGCTAGAGGACCTGGCAGCGCATCCATTGAAGGTTCAACACTATTTCTGGGCCCCGCTAAGATTAATTCCGGAATGACTGAGGTCCCAGCCAACATTGGGAGTCTTTTGGTCGGTCTGGAGAGATTCAATTGATACACGTGGGTACATATAATGGCCCTCGCAGATGTCCTCAATATGGGGTCTGCCGTTTGAACTGGGGAGTCAGGGTTTCAGGCATTCCCAGAGGTGGTCAGATGCAGGCCTGGAAAAGGTGGGACAACATTTTGAGGGGGGGAACTTCAAGGAATGGGATAAGGTGTGTGAGGCGTTAGGAGGGGACTCCATCACTATATCTGATTACCTCCAGTTAAAGGGTATTTTTCGACAGATCCAAAGTGGGGGGAAGGGAGGTCAAGAGAATTGACATCAGTGGAAAAGGCCCTGGACCAGTCAGTATCATGGAAGGGTATCTTGTCCAAATTATACAAGGCAATGAACTGAACCATCCTACTGGGGAGGCAAACTTTCCAGAGGTATTGGGGGGAGCAGGTGGGGGAAGAGATCCCAGAGGAGGAATGGTTGCAAATATACAGAGTGGTCTTCACCGCCTCGTTAGAACACAACTTCAAAATGCTAATTGGTTGGCATCGGGGCCCGGTGAAATTGTCTAAAATGTTTCGGGGAGTATCTCCCTTATGCCCGAGGGGGTGTGGCAATCGGTGAATCCTGGCACATATGTGGTGATGGTGCCCCAAGGTGCAATTCTCTTGGAAAGAGGTGCTGAGCTGGATGGAAGAAGTAACGTGGATAGGGTTAGACCTGGACCCACTTCAGTGGTTGCTAGGACTCCAGCAAAAAGACAGGGAAGAACAGAGACTCCCAAAAATGTGGGATGCCATGTTAAGAGCAGGGAGGCTGTCGATAGCCCAATGGTGGAAAAAGGAAATGCTCCCTACAAAAGAGGTGTGGGAAGGGAATGTCCAAAATATAATGGTAATGGAGAGGCTCACGGCGGTGGTGAATGATAGAGTGGCGGAATATCATGCTGAGTGGTCAGCCTTGCTGCTAAAATGGGGAATGGAAGAAAACAACTGAGTAGACTAATCCAAAGGGGGTGCCGAATGTGATGGGGATGAAGGTGATGCGGAGGGCAGGGGGACCCTGGAGGGGAGCCGACTAGGGTTAGGTGGATACACTGAAGTGACCCTTGGAACTGAGACTTTGGCAGACTTGTCTTGCACCATTGAACAAAGAGTAAAGTTTTAAGAGGGGTTGGGGGGAAGAGGGTGAGGGGGGAATGTGGGTAGGGAAGGGGGCAGGGGGTATCTAGACTGTTATTGGAAATGTGGCTTCCACATGAAAATGTTTTACTATTTTGAAAATGTCTGTTTCTCTTACAAAATGTTAATAAAATCAAGTTTAAAAAGAAAAGTTGTGCCATTCTGGTACGAAGGTGCAACCCAAAATGGTGTGGCCTCTTGTGTTGCGATTAGTAATTTATTATGGTTGGCAAGATGAAAGGAGGTCATCTGAATGTGGTCAGTGATATAGGAATTTCTCTTTTACATTGGAGAAAAACAATGCTGGCGTAGCACTCAGGGACGTCATTTAGGGATTGCCAGAGGTTGCAACTGTCTCGCTTGCAACCTCTAAAAAAAAAAGTAAATAATAATGTTTTTTTTTTTTTGGTAATGCTAGCTCCTGGGCTGTGGCCAGCACAATGTGGCTCTTTACTTCTGGTGTGGCTGGCTTTCTTGTTCAGGCCCCTTCAAAAAAGGAAGAAAAATAAGAACAGGAGTGCCACAAGTCTAACACTTTCAGCACCGACCTTAAATAAGAAAGAATAGGAATACCAAATAATGTGTCTTTCTGGAATTCTGTACAATAATTGCTAGACTCATTAAAGGTTTATTTCAGGCACACTTCAGGGGGTGAGTCACTGATTTAGTCTGTTCTTAAACGCCTCAACTGAGCCTTTCATCGTTCTGAGGTCAATAAATAAGTACCAACACAGGTTGAGTGATATTGGGTGTATATTTTTTCTATATAAAGCGTTTAAGCGTAGGTGCTATATAATCATAACACATCATTATCATTTGGTCATGGACGTCTGCTTGCATTCACAGTAATTTAGTAGTATGGGCCTATACAGAGTGATCTTAACGATACATATGGCGATCCATTCTTGTATGAAATGTACATAACATTATAGTGATATCGTAACCATATTTTTCGTAGTGTACAATGCTATGTGATGCCACTTCCTGTTTTGTCAACGGGTGAAAGGTCGTGTTCCCTCGCTTCCCGCGATATCTCTTCAGGGTGGGGTCAAATGACATCACTTCCTGTGATGTCATCGGGGGTCAAGGGTCATGTGATGTCACTTCCGCTACCCCTGGCATTTTGGTGAAATGACGTCCCTGGTGGCACTTCCTTGTTCTCTGAAGAGTAGCGAAAGAGAGTCAATGGTCTAGAAGATGGTAAATAGGTGCTCCCGGAAAATGCCTTATCAGAGCCCTAATGGGGAGCCTGGCTGCATGCAAAGTGTTTGACCAAGAATCAGGAGAAGCAGGAGAGCTGTTTGGAGCCCTAGAAGCTGGTACTTTGGTGAATGGTAACCGTGCATACAAGAGTGATGGATCAGATCGACTGTTGTCCTGTCAATAAGTACTTTTAGATATCATTTTAAAATGTGAAGATACATTTAAAGTCTTTTGGAAACAGTAAAAGGAAAAATTACCACAAGGAGGATATTGGTACAGGAAGCAGGCCACTGGTTTGCAGATGCAGGTTTGGTGCATCTCTTTTTTATTTTTTATTGATTTAGTTGTAATGATTCAATCTTTCAATACATAAATGCATATAAAATCATCAATTAATACACTTTATCACAATAACATAATCAAAAGAAGTAGCAAGAAATCATCTCCTCAACATTTGAACGTCCTCTATAAACATTTCCTAATAAAATAGAATAAAAGAAAAAACTGAAAAGAAAAAAGGCAGAGAAAAAAAATAAAAACTTACGTTTCAGATGAGTGGCATCTACGTATCAGATCAGTGGTGCAGACATTTCTAAACGATACCATTAACGCAAGGCTTGGTACATGGCATTTCATTTCAAAATCATAGCATTGCAACAACCTTTGGTACCGACATTATAAAGGTGTACAAAGCGGTTCAGGCAACACCATGAAAAATGGCTTTGATGCAGACATCAGTATTTAAAGTGATACTGCTCGGTACAGGCATGGTATTTTATTTGAAATCCATAAAATAAATTCAAGCTGTTGTACAGACATATGGAGACTCTTCTTTCTCTGTGCAACATCCATTTTTTAGGGGACTAGTACACCTTCAAGACATAAATTGAGACCCCCCTCACCCGCCACCAAGCCTATGCTGGGGACAACCTCTTCTCATCAACATCAAGGGGATTGGACAATTTCACTTAAAAATGACAAACTACTGTCTCTGGGATAAGAAACACACAATAATAGAAATTATAACGCTCTTTTTCAAAACAAAAAGATCAGTGTCACTCAAACATAATTACGCCGGGACCTGCATCCTTTGCACTGCTCATTACGGAGGCTGATCGGGAACTTGTCAAAATGAATCTGTAAAGGTAACTCCAAAATGTAACCATCTTTTATCTACCTAATATCCATTTTCCAAAAGTCTTACGAGTCTCTACTGAGAATGGGCATGCTTAAAACATGATTGTAAACCCTTCAGAATGGGAACCAAACCACAAAACAAATGATTTGTTCTTTTTCATTCTCTGTAGTCGCTCACACATTTGAGAAAACGTTATTTCTTTATAATTTCACAAGCTGCACTTAATTGGTATCACATAATTCTTTATTAACATTACCGAACATCAGCCTAGGTCCCCTTGCTTGATTCTGCTCCAAGATGCCACCCCAACTCCCTCCTAAGTGTCCCAGCTACGCGATGCAGTCAACTGGCCTTTGGTTGCCACCTGGCTGCACTCCATCTCTATTTGTGATCAGTCTAAGTCCTTCAATACCATGGATTTTGCAACGACATCAGCAAGAGTCCCCTTGACCCACTCTACTCCCAATATGCCAGCCCACTCTCCCATTGACTTCACAATGGCATAATTTAGCTGCATGGGTGCAAAAGGTGCATGGAAAAAGACATCACCTGTTCACCAGACTGCAAATAAGATCCACACTGCACCCTCCTTCGACACTAAGGTAGAAGTCCTGACACTTGTTGCTATGATATTTTGTAGTCTCTCCAAACCTGCCCTTCTGTTCCCATATCTGGTATAGTACTGGGCGCCATGGCCTTTGAGGGTGATAATGTTTCTTGTGCAGTACACTGCACTGCCTGTGGGTTACCCCCTCCTCCCCTGGGTGGTGTTCTGCTTCTACCCACACCTCACAAGGCTAGTTCTGGGATCACCTCACTCTACCCTGAGTGGGTTCTTAGTTTGTCTCTTTCCCCTTCCTCACAAGGGCTGGTTTTAGTTTTCCTACATCTTCTTCCCCCCTGCTCTTTTTATGGGCTACCCCCCGCCCTCCCTACTCTGCATGGCATGTTTTGACCCCTTTGTCCTCCTCTGGCCTAGTTCTGGGTCTGACCCTCTGTACTCTGGGCTGATTCATGGTTCCGTATCTCCATCTGACTATTCTTACCCACCCACGCAATGTTATTCTTGTACCGATTTATTTTACTCAGTAGCATATCCCGTAAAGTTCCTATTCAGTTCTACTTCGATCATTTCTTCAAAATGTAAAGCACAATGAAGAATTTTGATGTTTTGGCTGTTTCCAAAAAGGCTGAGCATACCCCCCCAAAAGTGACCTCCACATTTTCAAAGCCACAGGGCCAAAGGTTTTGTGATCCAGGTATATTAGCAGGTCACATTTGGGGGTACAGGCTAGCCCCCTCACGCTCATTCAATAGACCGCTATGCCCCTGCAAAAACCTTCAATTTCTCCCCCTGGCGTCTGTGAGAAATCCACATGTTTGAGGCTGGATGATGAGACTGGGGCAACCTGGGGAACAGGGAGCCACCACCCACTCAGTGGTTTAGGCCCCATGGTGTTTTAGGCCTCCACCAAGTTGCCAGTCCATCATCAGTCTTACGAACTGGAACATATATAAACCTTTATGGACCAATGACCCACTGTAGTTAGCCAACCCACATAAAGGAATGGTATCCAGCTTGGTAAAAGGCCATAAGACCAAAGAACAGAAAGTGGATAAACCATGTTCAAGGTGACAGAGGTGGCAGAAACCCAAGCCTAAAGATAACCGTGGATCACTGGCAAACTTTAAGAAGGGGGGATAGTCAGTTTCGGGTCGAAATCCAACAGGGAACACCCTAAAATTGGTACAATCCTTTAGGGTAAAGTAGAATGTGAAAAATAACTGTTCTCTTGCTGGTCAAGAGGAAATCTGGGCTAGAAGGGAAGTTCTAGGGGGATTCAGAAAGAACTTTTTATCATACCTGGGAGAAACAAGTCTGCTCTCTTTCAGGGGAAACATACTAATACTTAAATGGCAAATACTAGGATTGCCATTCGAAGGGGTTCTTTTAATTTCTTTGGCAAACTAGGCATGTCAACTTCTTAAAAAAAGACTTGCTGTTTATAAAGCAGAAAGACACTAGCAGCCAACCTCAGATATGTCATGTTGCATGCCAAGTAGCCAAGGGATCCATGACCGTGGATTAATGTGGATTGCAGGACAGTATTAAGCACTGGGTCCAGGAGAGACAACATCCAATGATAAGAAGCAGCATCTGTTCTCACAAAGACACACATCTTTTATTCACAGGACCCAGCACACAGCTAGAAAGCCTTAGGTTACTCACTGGTTACAGGCAAGGTCCCTGAAGCATGTGAAGTGGCTGTTACTGCTGCAATTCAGGTAAAGAATACAATATGGCAGATTATGCTGATAAATGTTTGGATGGCTCAGGCATTAGGGGGACAGCATGACAAGCATTACTGCTCGGAGCTTTTGTAGTTCTGCTTCAACAGTGCCAACTAGCGTACTTATTTGCTGTGGCTATGAAGATGACAACCATCTAACAACTGAGAGACCCACACAGGGGGCTGGTATATTATAAAAAGGAAACGGGACGAGAAGGTTTCAGAGTCAGTAGTTGGAGGCTAAAGGAATAGTGTAGTGTGTGGGGAGAAGCGCAGAGGAGAGAAGCACAAAGGAAGATGAGGGAAAAAGAAGTGTGAGATTAGAGGGAGTGGAGGTGATGGGCCATCACAGGAATAGAGAGGAGGAGGAAAGACGACCATCAGAGAGAGGAGTAGTTGTGGGAATGTCAGTGGAGTAGTGCCTAGGAGGAGAAGGGGGAGGAGGAGGAGTGGAGCTGGCAGGTGCAAAGGTGTAATGCAAATGAAGATGGGAGGTGGGAGAGGTGGTGGGAGAGGTGCAAAGCGTGAAACAGCAAGAGAGAGGAGAGAGCATCAGAGAGACCAGGATTAGTGAAGAGGATAGGGGTGCAAAAAATAAGAAAGGGAAGAAGAGGCCAACAAGGAGAGGAGGAGTAGAGGGGATAGAGTAGGAATTTTTCAGACTTTTCAATCATTGAAATCAGTTTAATTTATTATAACACTTTTAACAGTTAAATGATCAAACTGTCATACAAAATGTATCACTCAGCATACATGAAAATTGATATTATCTTTCCATTGCCAACATTATGATGTATAGAACATTTGGTCCTTGGTTTCATATCCCTTGTTTACGAATGCATTTGTAAGCTTATACTTTTAGGGGGTAATTCATAGAATTCAGCGCACAAGTGGCGCACGCGGCTGGCGCACAGTGTGCGCGTGCGAATTACTGCGCCAGCCGCGTGCGCCAAAACCCATTTCCGCGCACAGCGTATTCATGGATTCCAGCCACCGAAACCAGCCGTGGCGCATAGTGGCGCAGCGACCTTGCAGCAGCGCCAGTTACGCCCCCAAGAACGCCTTCCGCGCAGGGAAAAGCCATCAAAATCCCCAATCCAGCGCAAAGGGCTGCGCTAACCCTGTACCAGCACGGCAAGCGGGCTACGTGTATTTCAGGGGTTCGCGTGAAGTTCCACACGCGAATAGCCTGGGCGCGTGTATTTCAGGGGTGCGCGTGAAGTTCCACACGCGAATAGCCTGGGCGCGTGTATTTCAGGGGTGCGCGGGAAGTTCCACACGCGAATAGCCTGGGCGCGTGTATTTCAGGGGTGCGCGTGAAGTTCCACACGCGAATAGCCTGGGCGCGTGTATTTCAGGGGTGCGCGTGAAGTTCCACACGCGAATAGCCTGGGCGCATGTATTTCAGGGGTGCGCGAGAAATTCTACACGCGATTTCAGCAGGGTACGTGTATTTCAGGGGTGCGCGAGAAATTCTACACGCGATTTCAGCAGGGTACGTGTATTTCAGGGGTGCGCGAGAAATTCTACACGCGATTTCAGCAGGGTACGTGTATTTCAGGGGTGCGCGTGAAATTCTACACGCGATTGGCCTGGGCGCGTGTATTTCAGGGGTGCGCGAGAAATTCTACACGCGATTGGGCCTGTGCGAGTGGGGCAGTGTATTACGTGGGTGTGCGGGAAGTTGAAGAGGTGAATTGCCAGTGTGGGTCCTCCCAGGTCTCCCCTCTACCCCCTCCACGACCTCTGCAGGCAGCCCACACCACAGGGGACTACCCTGCACCCCTGGTCATGTCCCGCAGGCAGCCCATCCACCATGGGCATGCCCTCCAGCCAAGCCACATGTCCCCTTGCACCCCCACCCCCCAGCACTGTGGGGCACCTGCCAGCAGGCCCCCAACCATGTCCCCTTGCACCCCCACCCCCCAGCAGGCCCCCACTCATGTCCCCTTGCACCACCACCCCCCAGCACTGTGGGCACCTGCCAGCAGGCCCCCAACCATGTCCCCTTGCACCCCCACCCCCCAGCACTGTGGGGCACCTGCCAGCAGGCCCCCAACCATGTCCCACTCATGTCCCCTTGCACCCCCACCCCCCAGCAGGCCCCCACTCATGTCCCCTTGCACCCCCACCCCCCAGCACTGTGGGGCACCTGCCAGCAGGCCCATAACCATGTCCCACTCATGTCCCCTTGCACCCCCACCCCCCTGCAGGCCCCCACTCATGTCCCCCTGCCCCCAGGTCCTGACGAAACGCAATCATGGCAGTAATGGGCAGCATACCCAGCACAAACACCCAGCCAAGGATTGCATCCACCCACATAGTAGATGCAATTACATGATACAACCCCAATGGCAAGTATGTAAATGAACACATGTCCGTCACACACACATACACAATGGGTGCAAGTGAATGTCAAAACCCATATCATGACATGCATGAAACCAATGAGAAAATACCACAAATGTAAGTAATAAATATATGTATTAAAGATGAAAATGAAGTAAAGAAATAAAACACACAACAATGGGGATGACAAAACAAATGGTCCATGTCCGAGAACTAATAGAAAAAATCAAAAAACAAAGGAATCCAAAAACTAATGTAGTCCAAAGAAAAATAATGGGGGGAAAAAATAAGGAAAAACCATTGCCTCATGTGAACACAAATATAAATCCAAAATTTTTTTCCAAACTTCAAACTATGTACAAGAATATCCCAGGGTCCATAAGCCCAACACCATAAATGAAACCTACTACTACTAACTAATGAGAAAAATATATACAGAAAAGTGGCCATTGTCCGAGCGGTCCAAAAAAAACTTAAAACATAAAGTAAACCTAACACTAACTAACTAAAGAACTATATACAATGGCAGCGGGCAAGTCCTGCGGCTCACTCTGTGATGTTGCCGGCCAGGGCATCATCGAACTCCATGTCGATGTCCCGGAGGCGGGACTCTGTCCTGGCCCCGAGGTCTCGCAGGGACAACCCCGTGTCCACCTCAAACTCCCTGCGAGCTTCCTCGAGGCACTCAGCCCGCCTCAACGCCCGACGCATGGAGAACTCCGCCCTGACCATGGTGAGCCGCTCCTCTTCCGCCCGCTGTCGCTCCGCACCTATCCGCTGGACCAACTGCTCCCACACGGAAGACACTGCCATCCCAGGGTTCTCCTGCCCTCCGGCCGATGCCTGCCCCTCTGATCTTGATGGCCCCGAGCCATGATGCCTCCCACGTCGAGCCTGCTGCTGCCTCCGACGCCACTGCCTCTGCCAGCACGACGGCATCCAGGCTGATGGAATCCACCGATGCCGTCGTGCACGTGCCCTGCCAGATGATGCCGGCACATCCTCCATCTGCAGGGGGACAGTTGCTGGTGTGTCCACCCCTGCTGGACCTTCGACTCCCGACTGTGGCAGGGATGGGGTCCCCACCGAGCTGGCTGCGTTGGTTGGGGCAGGTCCACAGGGGGCCCTGGTGGCATCTGGGCCGGAAGACGGCATGGAGCACGACTGGCGCATAGCCCCCACAGAGGAGGAGAGGGTCGCCAGAAGGCCACACACATGTAGGAAACCCCCGACCATGGCGGCTCCCAAATGGTTCACGTACGCACGGTGCTCTTCGTGATGATGTGCATGCTCCTCCCGGGAAGCATGCACCTCATCACGAATGCCAGCCGTGCGCAACGCGACACCAATCAGGACCCTCTCCACACGGCCAGGGGTCCCCTCGTCCGCAGGTAGAGGAGTGTCAGATGACATGGACATCTCCCCTACCTGCGGACGGGCCTGGGATGGGGCATCCCTGCTGGTGCATGGTGGTGCAGTCACAGTGTCAGGGACAGTGACATGCACAGGCACCTCCACGGCGACCTGTGCTGCCTCCTGCCCCTGGCCCTGGACTGCACCACTTGCACCAGCGGGGATGCCCCCACCAGGCCCCATGTGTGGCTCAGTAGCGGCCTCCTCCCCCTCTGTGGAAACCACCAACCTGGATGTCTCCATGCCGTCTTCCGCCGGTGCAAGCCCCTGTGGGGGCTCACCCACCCCTTCCGCTGCAGCCGTGGCGGCATCCCCGCCGCTCTGCTCCACAGCGCCTTCTCCGCCCTCTTCTTCACTTGCCACTGTGTAGAGGGAGACATAGAACACAAGCATCAGGGTACTGTACAATGGTCCCCTAGACAGGAAGCAACAGCAGATGAGTGGCACTGTCAATCACTTCCATCATGTCCCTCCACAACACATGGGTCAGTGCAGGCAAAACACATACAGTAACAGGCATGGCGCAGGCCATGGACATTGGCATACATGACCAAGGGACTCATGATTCATACAATGTTGGTTTCAAACTCACATGCATCATGGGTCTTTCCATCACATGCACACACCTCACCGTAGTTCCATCCATCTGGCCTCGTGCACCACAGACGCAGTGGATACAAGGATGACTAGGCTGCATCAGTGAATCTGAACATTGTCACAGACATGTGTCATACATCCATGGCGGTTACAAGTCACAGACACGCAGGTCAGACACACACACATGGACACCATACGTGTACATGGGACCAGCACCCATCCCTCACCCCCACCCATGTCCAGGAACAGAGACTGCCATGCTTCCATGTGTCCATTCCGCACAGAGCCCCCCATGTTGCAATAGAACACATCACTGTACTCACATGCCTGACCATGATGTCCCTGCACACACACATACGTACATGGCCTATGTCACACATACAGGCAGGTATCAGACAACCAGCACACTGCAACATGCCCTGTCTCACACAGTAATGCTTGGCCACTTACCGGCCAACTCCAGATGGGTCTGCCTCCGAAGGATCTGGGCGTGGAGCGCTGGGTCTACGCGTTCCAGGACCCTCATCTGGATGTCACTCAGGCGTGCCTGGCCCCCCTCCGCGAGGCGCCGGGCCTTATTGAGGGTCCTGGCCCTTAAGTCCTCCCAGCGCTTCTTGATGTGCTTGATGTCGCGGGTTGCCACCCCCTCCGCGTTGATGGCAACCACTACATCGTCCCAGATCCTCCCCGTCCTTCCTTGTTGGCGCGTGGTCTTCCGAAGAGGGCATCATAATGCCCCAGGGCATGCTCCACCAGGACACCAACTTCCTTCTCACTGAAGCTGGTGGCCCTCTGCCTCTCTGGCTGGGGGTCGCCACTGGTCTCAGATGGTGCTTGCCCCGACATGGCGACCCCCGAGGCAGGCGTGGGTGGGCAACTGGGTCCTGGGGCTGGGCTGTGGAGCGATGGTATCCCAGTCGGGAGTCTACTGTTCCAGCAGGGGTGGACACAGCAACTGGACCCCTGCAGATGGCTGATGTGCAGGCACCAAATGGCAGGGCACGGTGGCAGCAGGCAGGCAGGCAGGCAGCAGCAGATGGCACGTGGGAGGCTGCTCGGGGCACTGGGGGGCAGTGATTCGGCCTTCTGGGCAGGAGCGTGGTCTTCCGTGTGTTTTCGCGTGGCCAGCTTGATACGGAGTGATTTGGCACGTGAAAAATCTGCACGTCAGCGTGTAATTCGAGGAAAGGCCCTTAGCGCGTAAGCGCGTCAGCACGCGTACGCGATTTCATTGGACCAAAGGCCCTTACAGCGTAAGCGCGTCTGTGACGTTTTGCGTACGGGCGTTGCCCTGGCAGGGCTTGGCGATCCCGCGTGCCTTTATGTTCTGTACGTGCTTTTCGTGCGGTGCGTGTGTTTTCCATCCGTTGGGGTTCACACGCTATTACTTCACAGCGGGTGTTGGCTACACGTTCTACTACACGCAAGGCAGACGGTGAGTGGTACCCCGCTCCCCCAGGCCCGATCGCGTGAAAAAGTTCACGCGAACCCCTGTAATACACGTAGCCCGCTCCCCCAGGCCCGATCGCGTGAAAAAGTTCACGCGAACCCCTGTAATACACGTAGCCCGCTCCCCCAGGCCCGATCGCGTGAAAAAGTTCACGCGAACCCCTGTAATACACGTAGCCCGCTCCCCCAGGCCCGATCGCGTGTAAAAGTTCACGCGAACCCCTGTAATACACGTAGCCCGCTCCCCCAGGCCCGATCGCGTGTAAAATTTCTCGCGCACCCCTGAAATCCACGTACCCAGACCAATCGCGTGTAGATTTTCTCACGCACCCCTGTAATACACGTACCCAGGCCAATCGCGTGTAGATTTTCTCGCGCACCCCTGTAATACACGTACCCAGGCCAATCGCGTGTAGTATTTCTCGCGCACCCCTGAAATCCACGTACCCCGCTCAATCGCGTATTTGACTTCCCGCGCGCCACTTTTTTGATGCGCTGGGACTCTACCGCCTGCCTTCGTGTGGCGGCCGTGTTTCAGCTTGTGCGTGTCTTTGGCTGTGCATGGCTTTGCCCTATTCGATTCCATGAATACGTGTGGTTCGAGTGCGTGTGGGCGTTCCGTCTGCTTCCCTGCAGTACATCCCCAGTTACGCCCTTATTTTTGCGTGTTGTTCCCCATTTCGCGCGTTACGCCCCATGTCCCGCCCACTTTCTGGTGTGTGCGCTGAGGTTGTGCGCTTTCACTGTGCGCGTCGCGCACGCCTTTCGCGATGTTGCAGTGACTTGTGCGCCATGCATGGGTTTGGCGCACATCCCGCGGTGAACACGCGCAGGGACTTCCATGAATCGCACGCGTGCGCGTGTTTTTTCCCGCTTGTGCATGCTTGCGCATGCTTGCGCGAAGATTTTCGGCGCACGTTTGTTCCATGAATCGGCCCCTTAATATGGTTATATTTTATTTTTAATGTTTATTTTATTTGCATTTATAAAGTGCAGCAACTGCCCTCGGGCATCGTGGCGCTGTTACAAGAAAGTTTACTTGAACATGGTGACTTGGTTACAGGCATGGCTATGGTTCCAAGGTTACATGGGAACCGTGATCAAGGTACAGTTGTAATTTACAGACATTGTTGCATGCAATAGAATTATAAGTGGGATTCATTTAAATAGGGTGGTTTTCAGAGCTTTTCTGAACGCTAAGAGGGATGTTTCAGCTCTTAGTTTGGGCGGTAAGGAGTGCCAGGCTTTTGGCGCTAGGACTTCGAAACTCGAGCCGCCAGCTTTGACTCTGGTGAAGTTAGGGATTGCGAGTTGGTTGGCATATAGGCCCCTTTTGGGTCTGAGTGATTGGACTGGTTGTATCCGTTCATTGAGGTAGCTGGGGGGATTGGGATATGCATCTATGTGTAATGGTGAGAGTCTTGAACTGGATGCGCTCTTTAACTGGGAGCCAGTGAGCATTTTGCAATCTGGAGTCTATTAATGTTTTTGGCAGAGGTACCTAGTAGGAGGACGTTGCAATAGTCCAGTTTCGCGCCTATGGTGGCTCTGGCGATGTTGAGGCGGTTTGTAGTGGACAGGTGAGGCTTTACTGCATGGATTATTTTGGTTGTGAGAGCTGCTGAGGAGATGTAACTGACATGTCTGTCCATGGACAGGGTAGAATCTAGGTATACCCCCAGTGTTTTTACTGCAGGGGAAACGTGGATTACTGAGTTCTCGATTAGGAAGGTACTGTATTTGCTGTCTAACTTGCTGAGGGTTTCCTTAGGGCCCACTAGTAGGATCTCTGTCTTGTCTCCATTGAGACAGAGGCCATTGGCTGCCATCCATGCCTGGATGATGGCGTAAGTGTTTTGTAGGGTTTTTAGGTCTTGCTCATAGTCACCAGTTAGTGGGAGAAGGATTTGAGTGCCGTCGGCATAGTTGGTGAACGTTATGCCGAATTCTTCTAAGCCATTGAATAATGGGAGTGTGAATAGGTTGTATAGAGTAGGGGAGGTGCAGGACCCTTGTGGTACTCCGCAGTTGATGGGGGAGGGGGTGGCTGACGCTTGGTCCGTGTAGACCCTCATAGCTCTGCCCTCCAAGAAGGATGAGATCCAAGCTGTGGCTTCATCCGAGAAGTGGGCTGTGTTGGTGAGATATGTCCTTAGTGTTTTGTGGTCGACTAAGTCGAACGCAGCCGACAGGTCAAGGAGTAGGAGGATGGCACATTTGCCTTTATCCATATTTTTTAGGAGTTGGTTCTTTAGGTCGAGTAGTGCTGACTCTGTGCCATGGCGTGGGCGGAAACCAGACTGTCTCTTGCCTAGGATGTTGTGAGATTCAAGGTAAACTTGTATCTGTAGATAGGCGGCCTTATCAAGGATTTTCAGCAGGAATGGCACTGTTGTAATGGGTCTGTATTTGTTGGGTGAATCTGGGTCTAGCGTGTTTTTTTTTAATAGTGGGCGAACCCACTCTTCCTTGAGGGAGGAGGGTACTGAGCCAGTGGCGAATGAGGCATTAATAAAGGTAGCAATGAAGTGGGCTAGGGGTTCAGCGCAGTCTTTGTTTATGTTTGCTGGACAGATGTTCCCTTTGCAGAGTGAGGGTTTTATTTGTTTCATGATGCATAGGACCTCAGGGGCGGTTACCTTTCTAAAGGTGAAAGGTGGTGGATGATTGTTGTTATGTTTGTTTTGGGGAGGGTGCTTAGGGTTAGGGGCAGTCCGCGTTTTGTGTGGAGACTTGGGTAGATTGCCAAGGTTGGCTTTGATTTTCTTTTGGAGTAGGTCTATTTTGTCAAGCATGGCCTTCTGGATGTCATTACACCAATTCTCGTCTTTGACTGTTTGATGTTTGGATGCGGGCGGTATGACTAATTCGTTGAAGATAGCGAAGAATTCTTTTGAGTGAGATTGGGCATTGTCAATTCTAGTGTTGTATGCGTCAGTTTTGGCTTTGGCTATGGCGTTTCTGTATTGTTTGACAATAGTTAGGTATGAGGGGCGGAGGGGTGGGATTGCCATTTTTTGAGTGCTTGTCTTTTGAGTGTTTTTAGGTCACGTAGATCTTGGTTGAACCATGAGTTTGCGTGGAAGAGTTTTTTCGTTTTTTTGTCTCTAATGGGGCAATAGTGTCGATGATCTCTTTGATAGTAGTGTCGTAAAGTACGACTAGCTCTTCAGGGTTGTTGGAGGCGGGTGAAGCTAATGCTGAGACTTCTAGGAGTGGACACATCCTTTCTTTGGAGAGTAGCTTTTTTGAGGAGGGTTTTGACTAATTGCTGTCTTTGTTGGGATGTAAAAATGGATGAGGTGGTGGTCGGTCCATGGTTGCGGCGTGTTTGAGCTGATGTCTACGCTGCAGTTGTGGTCGACTAGCCAGTCTAGTATGCGGCCTTTGGTGTGGGTGGCAGAGTCAACTCTCTGGATGAATTGTAGGTTTAGAAGGGCTTATGTGTGTCTTTTGTGTCATTGAAACCGAGGGCTTTGGCAAAGGCTTTGCTATGTTTGTCTTTTGTGTCATTGAAACCGAGGTTCAGGTCTCCTAGGAGTATAGCTTTAGTGTTAGGTTTGAGGTTGTTCCCTAAGAGGTGTAGGATGTTGGCTTGGAAGTTCAGGAGTGGGCCTGGCGGCCGGTAGATGAGGTGCATTGTCATGGTGTCATTAGGAGAGAGGGAGATTTTTACTGATAGGGCATCGAAGTTGTTCTCAGATGTGACGGGTTTAATGTGTCTAGCCTTCAGTGTTTCTTTGACTATTAGGGCCACACCTCCGCCTTTGCGTGTTGGTCTATCTTTCCGGAGGATGATGTACCCAGGGGGGTGTGCCTGGCATATGGCAGGTCCGGAAGCTTCATGTAGCCAAGTTTCTGTAATGGCTAGAGCGTCTAGCTCGAGGTCAGAGATTAGGTTGTGTATTTCTGTGGTGTGCGCTTGTAGAGATCTAGCATTGATGAGGGCCAGCTGGATTTTGGAGGGTTTGTCTGTGCTTGGTTTGACAGAGTTGGGGTTGCGTTTAGTGGTGATGGTGTGGAGTTCAGTGGTATGGTGTTGGGGTATAGAAAAGGGAATGACAGAGGGTGTGGGGCGTGACTGCAGTGTGAGTTTATGAGTATTGGTGTGATCTGTGGAGGTGCGGGCTCCTAGTCTGGCGTTTCTTGTGTGCACTGGTACCATGTGGGATGTGCTTCTGGCCGTGGATTTTGGGTTGGGGATAGTGTTAGTGGGTGGGGATTGGTGGGTGTAGCGCTCGTGTGTGCGTAGAGCTGGTAGGAATGGAGTAGGGCAGATGGAGTCAGAGCATGGAAGCTTATTGGTGTGGGCGGGGGCCATGTTAAGTATAGTGGTTGTTGCCTGGGTATGGGTGTATATAGGAAGGGCAGTATTGACTTTAACCTTTTGTGTGTGAGGAGCCTATTTTGTTGGGTTCCCTTCCAGATGGACCTCAGCACCCTTTCCTTGATGATTGCTAACTGATAAGTCGCGGTCGCATGACTGTGTAACAACGGAGTTTCCTTGGCACCCTTACTCCGTTTGAATTCAGAATACAACAAACTGTGTTACTTTCACTAGTGTCATGCGCCCTTGTCGTGGAGGTGAAAAAGAAAACCAAACAATGCCTCTTATTCTCCAAATTGTAAGCTTTGAACTTTTAATTGTACATGGATTCAAGGCGTGCCCTTTGTGATTACACGTGTTTCGACATCTGTTAGTCATGGGTTAAATCCCTGTGTCAGCGTGTTCCGTATCAAAGAGTTCCTTTGATACGGAACAGGCTGACACAGGGATTTAACCCATGACTATCTAACCAAAACTACCAACTCATGAACCTTGAATCAACCTTACTAGCCCTGATTTGAAAAAGACGCAGATGTCGAAACATGTGTAATCACAAAGGGCACGCCTTGAATCCATGTACAATTAAAAGTTCAAAGCTTACAATTTGGAGAATAAGAGGCATTGTTTGATTTTCTTTTTCTCCTCCACAACAAGGGCGCATGACACTAGAAAAGTAACACAGTTTGTTGTATTCAGTATTGACTTTAGGCTAGGAACATAAGAATGTGAAGATTCGACTTTGGGCTAGGAACATAAAAATATGCAGATTCAACTTTGGGCTAGGAACATAAAAATATGCAGATTCGACTTTGGGCTAGGAACATAAAAGTATGCAGATTCGACTTTGGGCTAGGAACATAAAAGTATGCAGATTCGACTTTGGGCTAAGAACGTATACATATGCAGATTCGACTTTAGGCTAGGAACATAAAAATATGCAGAATCGGCTTCACGCTAGGTGTGCATGCTAGTGAGTGCACGTTGACGTGGAGCTTGGTGGCTGTGCGCAGTCGTGTGGCAGATGTGGGCAGTGCGCATGGGTGATGGGGAGTGTGCACAAAGATGTGAGGACTGGCTATCATGCAGTAAGCTTACAATTTGGTGAGCAGTTATGGCTGCAGGGGGAGGGCACGGTACAATGTAAGCAGCACCGCGAAGGGTAGCAGAAGTGGTTGATGTCAGTGTTCAATTGACAGCATAGTAATTAGCGGGCATGGTATGCTTACTGGCGGCTGAGGACGGCGGGCAGGTCCTGGCATGGCCTGTGTCCCATTCCATGCGTGGCGCAGAAACAGGCCGTGCAGGTGGCCTTATATAACTATTTCTACAGAGCAAACTAGCTTAACATGTTTCACTGGAACGCAAAATAAAATGACGAAGGGAGCATTACTTTTCCTGCACAGCGACTCTAAATTCCTGAATGAGTTAGGCTTCATTGCAACTCCTCACTTAGTCAAACACCAGACATTGGGCCTCATTCCGAGATTGGTGGTAGCCATGGCGCTATTTGCGCCATGGCTGCCTCCAATACCGGGTCTGGCACCGGTCTTGTTCAATGGGGACTCACCAGTGCATTCCGGGACCGGTAAGTCCCCATTGAACAAACCATTCCCCATTCCCATACAGGGCTCAATGGGAATAGGGAGGGCGCTAATAACGGGGTTACGACTATCAAGCCCATCATTAGCACCCTGGTCCCTTAGCGGGACCCGTAAAGGACGTGTGGTCAGACCACACATTCCTTGCGGTTCCCACCAAGGGACCTCGGAATCGGGCGGTAAGGGATTACCGGCACCGGTCTCCTTACCGGTGCCCGGTATCCCTTACCATCCGACTTGCAATGACCCCATTGAATTGTGGGAAACAAACAGACCATCCCAACATGGATTTGCATTGTGTTTATGTAATAATAGGGATGTCATGTCTAACAGAAATGGCATAAGGCGATATCAACAAAGATGACAGAAGCATTCCCTAAAGAGAGTTCCTTTAAAATATAGGATGGTTGTCTGGATGAGAAAATGTCAGGTGGTGGAAGAATATTACAATGGGATATAGACCAGGGACAGGTATACATCAGATACATATAGGGCCTAGTGCTACAATGTACATGCATGAATGTACATATATACATATTTGTATATGAAAATATATAAGAGACATTAGGCTGCGGGTCAGTTGAGAAGGGGTAATCTGGATGTAGTAGACGGGCTAGTAGGTGAAGCTTGAGCCATGTTTTGAAAAGTTGCCGTCATGAAACGGCTTTGATGGATAGGGGAGAGCATGGCAGTGGAGGGGGCTATAAGAGCAAAGCCGGGATAGTCTGAGGAGACACAATGAGGCAGGGAACAGAAAGGCTGTGGAGAGAGGAGGAAGTAATGTAAAGTGGTGTTATATGGCAACATTCTGCCAAGCATGTAGGCCTCACTGTGTGTGGGTCTGTCAGAAAGGAGTGCAGGGTTAGATAGTCGGATAGGGGAAGGCAGATGCAGAAACCTTTGGTGTTGATGCAGGTCCGAAGTACCTGTTGCCTGTGTGTCAGTATGACAATCTCTAGGTTGTTTATGGTTGGTAGCGAGCAGGCAAGTGAGCCAAATGTGCAGCCCCAGGATTGTGGAGTGAAAGATTAACAGCATGGTTGTTGATAGAAGATGGATAGAGTCTGAAGCTGTTAAGTACACTAGACCTAGGAGGTCATCTGTAGGAGTGTGGGCGGTGTAAAGATGCAAGATTATAGTAGTCAGAAGTTAATTGAGGAGTGAGGCGGCTGAAAAGGGGGGGTGAGGGTGTTGTCACTTCCTGACTCTTGATGTTAGATTTCACTGAGATTAAGGTGCGGACCAGTGTCACGTGGCAGAGGTTACATGAATCAGATTTGTAGCGCAAAGAGTTTTACAAATTGCTTGTCGTGAATCAGCCCAGGTTTCTCGTGCACAGTTCTTAGTCGGTTGATATTATTTTAATTTCTTTCAAAGTGCTTGGTTGAAAAGCCAAGTCTTGAGCTGTTTACTGAAAGCCAGGTGCTTCACCCCTGGGAGGAAAGGATTGAGTAGGGTGTTCCACAGTTTTGTGGTGAGAACTGATTGCATTGCTGGACCAAAGTATTCCAGAGGAGTGTAGAGTTGAAACCTACTTAATTTTGAAAGAGGAAGGTCCTCCTCTGTGGTATGAATGTTGGGGGAAGCACAAGGTTTTGAAATTAACCCATTTTGTGATGGGTAGCCAGTGGAGAGTGCCTAATGCTGGCGTAGCAAATGATCACAGAGTTCAAGAGGGAGACTAAAGTGAGTGGATCTTCCTGATTTTAAGAATGTTGAGCCTGGCAGTAATGGCAGTGACTATGCTAAAATGCGGGAGTCTAAGGTCACTGTCAAAACATACCCCAAGGTTGTAAGGTGTGGTGGAGTGGAGGTTATGACACATAACAAATTGCTTAAACTGCCATAGATGTTTTGGCCAGACCTCATAAAGAAGAACAGGCATATCATTATTTCAAGTATTACACCATAAAACCAAGTTTGATGGAGGCACCATAAATGAACAGAATCATGATATCTTAAGGCCACACCACATATTTAGAAACATTTTGGGACATCCTGAGGTTGAACATGTTTGAACCATGGTCTCTATTCCATGGTATTCCTTGGTACACCAATATGAATTGAAAAGGAAGGATTGAGCATCAAAAGAACCATTAACATACTTGATGTTAATAAAATGCATTTCAGATTTCCAGTGCTTCTACTGCCACGAGGCTTGGCAATAGGCAGGAACTATAGTTGTGTGCCTTCAGCAGAAGTTCAAGATTTCACCCTGAATCCCATCATGAAGACCCTGAAGACCATGAAGATACTGCATTTGCAATGCATTTTTGAGGCACACTTTTTATCTCCAACTCAAAGGCTTCTTCTTTGGTGTACATGAAGTCCAGTTAGACTTCAACTTTCATCAACTGGCTGGGGCTTAGGCCGAGACCACCGTTCTCAGTGGTAGCTGCAGTAAAAAGAGCTTAACGTACCTCCTGCTGACGACCAGAGTTGTAAACTTGAGCCTGCTGTTGTCTCTCTCCTTTATGAAGTAAAGGCTTGGGAAGGAGAAAAACACTGCATACAAGTGTAAGCATGGACACTTCTTTCCGTGCTACATACACTTTAATACATGAGCCCCATACAGAAGAAGAAGAAGAAGAAGAAGAAGAAGAAGAAGAAGAACAAGAACAAGAACAAGAACAAGAACAAGAACAAGAAGAAGCATGTCTTCTTCAAGTTAAAAACTGCAGTGCTCCTTAAAATTTCAGGAAAATGTACAAGAATAAATACTATTAGCACATGTACTTTCTTTTTAACCACCTCTCAGCCAATAAGAATACTGGAATTGTAGTAATTAAATACTGGTATTGCATGCATTCCCAATATTATGACTTTAGAATCATTTCCCTGCCTTCAAGAAACAGTCATGAAATTCCAAATCAAGATTTCTTTCACAAAGACATGCCTGCCTGGGAAGATTTGATATCACTGCACCTTCAACGTTGCAGACACCATTCAAGTTAACGCACCAAAGTTAAAGATAACACATGGAAACGGGCGTTCACTATCGTTTAGACCAGTGTTGTACAACTCCAGGCCTCAAGGTCGGAAACTTGACGGATTTTCAGGATACCCCTAATTAATATTTATTACACAAATTTGCATACAATGATTCTAAATGTATGCACATTTCTTCTCATGAATATTAACGAGTGATATCTTGAAAACCTGTCAGAATTCCGGCCATGGAGGACTGGAGTTCAACAACCCTGGTTTATCCAATTCTTCCCTTTTGCATTACTGATCATGTTAAACCAATTCCAGTTCAACTAGCCTTGCAATTAAAATCCTTACCTTATATGGACAACCTTGTTGTTTATGCTACAAAATAAAAACACATTTAATTTACTAACACAGTTTTCCTATTTCCTGTTCACTTTATTCACTATTAACACCACTCCAAAACCAATATTGCTATACCACTAGCAGCCTTTTAGATCTTAGGAGCCGTACTTATAGCTTGGCATAATTACCCTTCCCACAATCATGGCCTATGTGAGGGCCGGCCATTATAATGCAACTATTCCCGCCTCAGTCTGTAAGCCTATATTGAAATAAGTATTTGAGAGAACGCGGTCCATTATCGAAAAGTGGAAGCATACCTTAATATAGACAAGAAGCGTGCCCAGCAAAGTCCCTGTAAAAAATGCTCAACATTTGAGGGTCCATTACCCTGCTCATTACCTGAAATGAGCATTTAACTGAATAAGATAGCCTACTGCTACTAGACCAAAAAATTAAATTGAGGGTTTACATTCCTTAGCGATAGCTTATTGACAATGCTCCCAATAGCTCATAAACACAGGAAAATGGCACATGCAGATCTGGTCTCCTTTTACCCAAGCTCAGATGGCGGTGCAGACGGAAGCAAGCCAAATATCATGAACAATAGACTTTGTTGCAGAATGTGAAAAGGGTATATGTCCTACAGGGTGGACTCGGTAATGTCCAACTCTGGCAACAGCACTTCTCACTGCACTCAATACATTGGGAAATACATTAACAGCTACAAATACATCAGGTTGAATTTAGACACAATTATTTAGCCTTAGGGAAAAGATCTGTGAAGGAAAGGATGCTGACAAACCAGTCCTGTCTGACCTACTGCTAGGAATAAGCGATGTGATGGCTTGTAGTCATGTTATGTTCGGCCACTCGACAGCAAATTGAGCTGTAATCAACAGCCGTTTAAGGTGTTTAATTTGACAACTTCTTTGGTATAAGAATAGAAATATTAACTTGATGCCAAGAAATTCGAACTTGAGATCGTGGCAGATATGCAAGCCAGGAACCTCCCTTTTCATTGGTGATTTCTAAGGTGCCGCCTGACTCACAGAGGATGCTTCTGGGCACACACTGGCAGGCTAGCGGAAATCATCAACAGACAAAGAATAGGCACAGGCCTACACCCGGCCATAATTGCTATTTTTCTTTGCGGAAACATCCAAGTGGTGACTAGTTTGGCGGAGCTGGTTAAACAGCTATACCTGTAATATTGCACGTCCTCTTCCACGGATATAACATATTCATTAAATGAGTTCAACAGCCCCCAATTGGCCATCATGTATCATAAACAATTAAATGTATGTAACTAAGCAAAGTGTATTAAGCATGTTTTCCATTGGGCCGCACGCCTGTAACCCTCAAGCAAGCTTTGTTACATCTCCGAATAGCGCCTCGATGCCCGTGGGCTGTAGTGCGCTCTACAAATCCAAAAATAAAATAAAATAAATATATCTAGGGAGGAAATGTGCCTAACCTTGTCCAACATTCATTGTGATAAGGCACCTGAAGAAGATTGATTGCCAAGAGAGTTCCATACACCCTTCTGGCCAGCACTATCTTTCATTGTCCTAGGAGTCTGGCAAACTGTTAAACAATCAGATCCTTGGACGATAGCCGTGCGGTCTGAGACGGCATCTTGACGAGGGTCCACTTTTGAGGTGGGCAGATTTGCCGAAATCACCAAACACAAGGTAACATTTGTTAGGTAAGTTCTTTGATAAACCGTACAGTCCTCCTTAGGTTTGGTCAGGTGAGTCGTGACCCGACTCTTAATTTAACCCTGACAATTTGAATTTGGCGCAATGTATCTGCAGACACAATTATTGACCAGGTAACACCAAGTTTTTGAGAAATGCCTGTGAAATTGTCTAGCTGCTTTAGGGCATTATTCCGTAGCGATCGACAATCTTTGTAATTTAGCCGCCCGGCACCACAGGAGGGGTCGCCGGCATTTACTATGTATTGTAAACATGGCATTGGAAGTGTAGTATTTAATGATACTTGGCACAGACAAACCAGACATGCCTCCGAACTTCAGTGGCCAATCAATGGTAGCTTTGAGATCCCTCGTATTGAATACTTAGAGTCGGTCTTGTTAAAGAAAAAGGCCAGACCCGCAGCATTTGATGTTCTACAGACTTGGAAAAAAGAAGCGTTGCAGCAGCTTAAGACTAGGGAAAAACATGCGCGCCGTCATAAAACGAACACTGAAAAGGCGTTGTTAAATGATCAGGACAAACAGTCTGAGTCAGTTAAGAATATGGACAGGGCTTTCTCACTCGGTATTCAGAAAATCTATCCTTCTAACGACCTTCATGTTTCTGATGAGTTTCTTGACAAATTGTTGAATGAGCGAAGGCCTGGTGCCTCTGCACCACCTCCGTATGATCCTCTTCCTGTTGCTTTGCCTCTTCCTGCTGTTATTCCTGCTCTCCCTGCTCAACCTGTTGCTCCTATTATTCTGGCTGTTGTTCCTCCGCCTGCTCTACTACCTCTTCCCATTGCACCAGTAATAACACCTCCATTGAATCTGCCTGCACCTCCACTCCCGAGTGGTTCTGTACCGACTATAGTTGATCGGGGTGCGGGGTCAAAGGTTGTTACTCGTAATACTGTCCCTACAGATAAAAAGCCAGAATTGTTTGCATGGGCTAAGCATTGTATGGAGAGAGATGATCGAGCTAATGTTTTTGCCACACTGTCTAATATGGATAATTTTCCTGAGAAAAATGTTTTTATTGAAGGTTAGGGATTCATTTATGCGTAATGTGGGGTAAATTAAATAATGTGGATCTTCCACAGGGGCTGAGGGATCTGAATACTTTAGCACTATCAAGAGATACTGTGGAGAAAGTACATGAGCATGTCAAGAGGTTGTTTGAGTATAGGAGAGATTTGGAGAAGTTACGGAATGAGGATGACGAAGAGGAGAGTATGTATGTACAGAAACGATTTCTTCCGTGTCGTAAATTGGCATCTGAGGAAGCACAAATTTGTACAAAAGATGCGATTAGATGGATTTCTGACTTATCGATAACTCCGGTTGAGGTATATGACACATATAGTCAATATACGCTTGAAATGCAGAGGAAGGTGATTCAGGTAATGGTAGAGTACCTGCAGGATGAATGTGTGAGGAATAAGGTTAGTTGTCCCACAGAGTTACTGGGTATTTATAAGAGAGCTTTTTCACTTGACACTTCTTCGACTGCTTTAGCGCTCGACTTAGCTCTGTTGCTTAGTAAGCGTTCGGAGTTGCCTATATCTCAGTTGCCTATGAGAGAGGTACCTCCGACATTTGTCCCAAAAGTTGAGATTGCCGCTAATACTGCAGCAGGTATAGCTGCTGTGGACATTCCTGCACATTATGTATCACAGTTTGTTCACGTCCCGTTTTCACGACAGGAAGTAAACACTATTAGGCAATCTATTCCGACATTAGGAAAAATCTGACAGGATTCTATAAAGAGATAGAGTCCGTCTTGCAGTACTCAGTGTTCACCCTAGGCGATATTGACTTGTTATTCCCTGTACTCCTGCCCGTATATTTGTGGAAGCAGGTTAGAACAATAGACGATGCACCTGGGTTGGGAGATACGTGGGCTAATATAACTAGGCTTGACGGGGAAAGGCCAGCTGGTGAGAGACCTCCTCAGGTGATACTCACTTTGCCTGACAGAATCATTGCGAAATTAAAAACTATAATTCCCGAAAAAAGAATTATTTGGGACAAGCTTACGGCCTGTGTCCAAGGAAAATCTGAGGGTGCCACTGAGTTCTTTAATCGGTTCGAACAAGTATTCTCGGACTTCAGTGGACAGGATTTAGGCACAGAATCTGGGAAAAGGTTATTTGTGGACAAATTTGTGTGTGGATTGCTGCCTGACATCCAGTCACAGATTATGTCTTCCGAGAGCGCTTGGCAGGCGAAATCCCAATCAGAAGTACTGCACATGGCTCAGTACTACGAGAACCGTGTCAATAATGAAAAAGATAGAGTAGAAAAGAGAAAAGGAGACTTAAAGACTAAAGTATTGTTACAACAAATTGTTAGAGGCCCCAGAGGGGGTAGTTCGCAGATTAGAGGTCAGTATGTTCCACAAGGGAATGTGCCCTTGGGTCCTGTGAACATTAACCAGTGTGCCTATTGTCGCCAGGATGGCCATTTGCGTGCACAATGTCCCGTCCTTCGACAGAGGTCGAATAACACATTTGGGAGTATGGGTAGACGACCCAGAGGTCGCCCCGGGGTGGGGGGCCCTGGTAGAGGTCAGTTTTCACAGGATCCCCAGCAACCTTTTTCACAGGACAATCAGACTTCGAGTGTGGATACTAGAAACATATTTGATCACCCTTCTGCTGCTTACCTCTCTGAGGAGCTTCCTTCTGATGGTATTCTGTTTCGTTAGGATTGCCCGAAGCAGGGTTTGGAACCTACACCTATTCCTGTTAGTCAGAAAGGTCCCTATGTTGAAATGGTAGTGGGAAATAGGAAACATCAGTTCTTGATAGACACTGGAGCACAGAAATGCTCCATTGATCATTCTCGGGTTCCAAGCATTCCACTGTCAGGGCAAACCAATGTCTCCGTAGGGTTTTCTGGCACACCAGTCATTTGTCCGGTTTCTTTGCCGGTACTTATTTCTTTGGGTCCCTTTACGTACCATTGTCCATTTCTTTTGACTACGAATTGTGGAGAGAATTTGTTGGGGTTGAATCTGTTGAAGGAATTAAATGCGGTAATTTATTGTTCATCTGATGGAGTGCGTTTGACGATTTCACCACAGCAGTTTTCTGTTTCACAGTTTTTGACTAGACCTTTGCCACCAGAATTCAGTAATGTTCCGGAGTGTTTGTGGGCGGCTGACGACAATGATGTCGGTGTCCTACAGATTGAGCCTGTTAGAATAGTTTTGAAACATGGTATTAAGCTGCCACGTATTCCGCAGTATAAGATCTCAGTTGAAGGTGAGCGAGCTTTGAAGAGCATTGTTTCCGATTTTGTGCATCGTGGGGTGATTGAGGAGATTACAGGAAGTTTGTGCAATAGTCCGATCCTACCCGTGTACAAAAAAGGCGATAATGCTATTCCGTTTCGTTTTATAATTGATCTGCGTGCCATTAATAGAGTTGTCGCTCCACAATTTCCAATCGTGCCTGATGTGACGACGATATTAACTATGATTCTAGCTACGGCTACTTACTTTAGTGTTGTGGTCCTGAAAAATGCTTTCTTCAGAATTCCTATACACAAGGACAGTAGATATTTGTTCGCTTCACCTTAGGTGGACGCTCGTTCACATTTACTCGTGCACCGCAAGGTTACACCGAGAGTCCTAGCATTTACAGTAGGGCCTTGAAAGAACAGCTTGATACTCTTGAATTACCACCTACTTGTACGCTGCTTCAGTACGTTGACGACTTGCTTTTAGCAGCAGATTTTGAGAGCTCTTGTAACGAGGGCACTGTATTGTTGCTCATCCATCTAGCTAAGCATGGTCACAAAGCTTCGCTTAAAAAGTTTCAATATCGTTGCCAGGAGGTCGCCTATCTAGGCTACCTCCTGTCAAAGGAGGGAAGAAGATTGACACCTGAAAGAATAAAACACATTTCTGGCATGTCTGTCCCAAATACACAGAAGGAAGTCAGAGCCTTAATAGGTATGGCTTCTTACTGTAGGTTATGGATCCCGAACTTTTCACTAGTGATAAAACCGATGTTGGCTTTGACAAAGAAGGGCATTTCTTCACCATTGCCATGGAAATCGGAACATCAACAATCATTTGAGCTTCTCAAGACTGCATTATGCTCTGCACCGGTTTTGGGTACATCAAATTACGACAAGGCCTTTGTGTTGTTTGTGCATGAATGTGATGGATGTGCTTTGGCTGTATTAACGCAGGAACATGGAGGGAAGAATAGGCCGTGCGGTTACTACTCTTCCACCCTTGATCCTGTCGCATGCGCTTTGCCAAGATGTTTGCGAGCTGTCGCTGCTGCTGCCGCGTCTGTAAAACAGATTGAGGGAATGTTCCTAGGCCCTGATTTAACCCTGATGGTGCCTCACTCTGTAGATGTTCTATTGAACAAAACCCAAACGCAACACCTCACTTTCGCACGATTGACGAGATATGAATTAATTTTGTTTGCTCCCCACATACAAATTAGGAGGTGTTGTGTTCTTAATCCGGCTGAACTCCTACCTTTCCCGCAAAATACTGTTTGCGGTGATGATGAGTCACATGACTGCCTGTATGCTACTGAACAAGAAACGAAGGGCAGAATTGATCTTAAGGACACTCCTTTGGATAATGCGCAAGGGGAGCTATTTTGTGATGGCTCCTGTTTCAAACTTCCGGATGGTACATCCACAGCTGCTTATGCAGTCACTACATTGAGCACGGTTGTAGAGACCAAGCAAATTACACATAACTCCGCGCAGGCCGCAGAGATTATAGCATTAACACAAGCTTGTGAGCTTTCCGAAGGGCTAACAGTGAATATATATACTGACAGTCAGTATGCTTTTGGGGTGGCTCACAACTTTGGGAGACTTTGGTCAGAGAGAGGGTTTCTAACTTCACATGGGACCAAGATTCAGCATGGCCCCCTGATAGTACAATTGCTCTCAGCGCTCGCGCTCCCTAGTCAATTAGCGATCATGAAATGCGCAGTGCATCGCAAGATCACTGACGATGTAGGAAAAGGGAATGATTTTGCTGATCAGATAGCCAGACAAACTGCCACAGATCTTCGCACAGAAATGTATGCTCTAAGAGAAACTAGGGATGTCTATGTAATGGACGAGGATATTGGGTCTGTGCGGGATATCCAAGCTGATGCCACAGTGGAAGAATCCAAGAAATGGGCAGAAGGCTTGGGGAAATTAGATGATGATGATGGGTGTTGGGTAGACACAGTTGAAGGGAAATGGTTACTCCCTAATGCCTACATAGTCATGTTGGTTACTATGGCACACGGTCCCACACATGTGTGTGCTCAACAGATTACGAAAATGTTAGAGAAAGTCTGGGTAAATGATAAGATTTCAAAAATTGCTCAGCATTATGTCCAAAATTGCATGATTTGCCTACAGCACAATGTCGGGAAAGGGACGGTAACTCCAAGGGATAGCTTTGGGCCTCCTTCTTTCCCGTTTGAAGTGATTCACTTTGATTTTATTGAGATGGAGCGGTGCAATAGTTTAAAATATGTCCTTGTGGTCATTTGCGCCTTCAGTAAATGGGTTGAGGCTTTCCCTGTCAAAGATGCTACAGCCATGACCACTGCAAAAATTATGATAAAGGAATACTTCCCGTGGTTTGGATTGCCAAGAGTCATCTGGTTGGACAATGGTCCACATTTTGTTGCTGCTGTAATTTTACAGATATGTACGGCACTACATATTGATAAGCGATTTCATTCGGCTAGACATCCTCAAAGTGCCGGTGTTGGTAGAGAGACATAACGGTATCCTAAAGAACAAACACGCTAAGACGTGTGCCGGTACCAACCTAAAATGGCCGGACGCCTTACCGATCATGTTATTAGCCATGCACACTACCCCTCAAACTAAGACTGTGCTCTCTCCATTTGAGGTGGTGATGGGGATACCTGCCAATATTTGGGGTCTTCCTGAGAAATGTTGAGAATGTATTGCTTTCAGACTACTGTAACCAGTTGACTAAAAATCTGTATTTCATTTATCATCAGGTACGATCAGCTTTACCTGTACGTTATGAGGGCCCAGGACACAACATCCAGCCTGGAAACTGGGTCCTGGTGAGAGCATACGAGCGATCTTCTTGCCTCACGTCTCACTGGCGGGGACCATTCCAGGTCTTGTTGGTCACCCAAACGGCAGTGCAGGTGGCTGGAAAGAAGAACTGGATACATGCGACGCATGTCAAGAAACTTCCTCACCCGACGCCGCACGTTACAGAAGAAACAGAACCCCTCGCTAACGCTGCAATCGATGATCCTGAAGCAGCAAGTAGCACTGTGAGTGAATCGGAGAATCTCTCTGAGCCTGTGGGGCTTGGGGAACCGTCCATTTTGTCTCCACACTCTTTGGAAAAGTCATTTCCGGAAACCATTGCTTCGAATTCTGCAACTTCCGTTGCCTCCGATACGTTGCTTCCCTCAGGGAGTGACGTTACCTTATTTCCGGATCAAACAGTACCGGGAACCACAAGATATAATCTTTGACGGAGAAAATAGACCTACAGCACGGTTCGACTGTGCATTCAAAAGAAGGAAAGGATCATCAAGGGCTTGCTTTTGCCCAAATTTGAGGAAGCGAGTTCTGACGGCTAGGGTTGGGGAAGGACTAAGAAGCCGCGCGACTTCAGGTCGCCAGCAATTAACATTAGGGTATCCATCCGAAGACTACGATGCCTGCCACCGCTACTGCCCGTATTGGACTTGTAAATAAGGGAGTGACCAACTTGGACAATGAACAATGAGCCTGGGCCCGAAAATGTATTGCTGTGTTTTGATGATAATAATTGGGGTTTTTATAGTAACTGCTTTAGGATTCTGGTACTTTGAGGAGATTTATCCTCTAGAGCCTCTTTTGCCAACTGAAATTGCACCTGCTGTTTTTACTCCTTTTGTACATGTGCATACTCTGTCACCTAGGGACTCTCAGCATAGACAGAAGTATCACAATAATACTATGATGCTGATTATGAATTCGACACATGCCATTTTTAACAAAACCAATTGTTGGGTCTGTTCACATTTACCGCAACATGGGGATAAGGGGCTAGGTTGGTATATTCATCCTTTACCTTTGACAACTGCTTGTTATGCCTCTCTTAGAGCACTGTTCTTTGGCCGATGGAATGATAGCATCTCAGGGAATTTTGATGGAACTAATTTGAATGATTTTGAGAAACGTGTTCTGACTCCCCTGGGATGCTCGCTTTTCGCAAATAGGAGCAAACCCAACGTTGCTTCAATTAGGCCTTCTGATAGACTATCCCATCCTTTCCAATCTTTAGTTTCCATTAAAATGGCTCCGATAGGCAATAAGGATGCCATGCCTCCTTCTTACTCTGTTAACCATAGCCCCGATTCAGTTTCTTTCTGCATACAGAGGAATGGTACCCGGTCAATGGGAGATTTTAAAGGCTGTGCCAACGTTGCAAATTTGACTGGGGAAGACAGACCTTTGTATGTGTGCGAACCTGTCTATTTCGTTTGCGGTAATGTAGCATTTCCATGGTTGCCCAGGGATTGGCAGGGAACCTGTTATTTAGGGTTCCTGTTACATGGTGTATTCATAGCAAGTACTTTGGAAGTTTCAAAGGCTCGTCCACGCCGGGACGAGAATGGTGATACCCCCGCACAAGTGATGGGATAATATAGCGAAATCAGTTGTGCCATTTTGGGGGCAGATAGCAAATTCCAAAGACATCAGGAGACTAGCGAGAGTACTGGAGAGAACAATCAACCGGACCACAGACATACTCTATAACATGACATTAGAGCAAAAAGCGATAAGATTAGTAACACTCCAGAACTGGATGGCATTAGATGTCATTCTGGCTGAACGTGGTGGAGTACGTAAATTAGTGGGGTCTGCTTGCTGTATTTTTGTACCAGACTCCTCGCCAACCATTTTCAAAGCAATTCAGAATCTGCACGTCCTCAGCTCAGAAGTGCATGTTCCCAAGGGGAACTGGAATCTTAGTGCTTGGTTTTGGGATTTCTTGCGATCTTGGGGTTGGAAGGTACTTTCAGTTTTGTTGATCATTTTTGGAGTTCTGCTATTCCTTTGTTGTTGTATCCAATGTCTGCCTAGTATATGTTCGATGCTAGGGGGATGTTGTGCTCAGGCGATAGGTATGATAGGTCACAAAGTATATGCCCCGGATAAAACTTCCAAAGAGTATGTGTTAAAAGAGATTTTAGTGAACGACCTGATGGCCATATATATCTCTGACGGCGATTCAGGGTGTATGGACAATGACGTATGGAGTTACTTGCAAGGAAATTAGAAGCAGTCTTAGCACTTGGCATAGGCCAAAAGGAGGGTTTGTCAAACTGGGTATTAAATTATGCCTCCTATTGTAAACGATTTTATGTATATTGGCCTACGCCAAGTCGCATAAAACTGTACGCGAATAACTCTCTACGGCAAGGTCTTGACCTTAGAAATGGATGTAAACCGCCATCTTGAATCAAGCTGCCATTTTAGGTTCTCTTGCTGTGTAAAAGTCACCCTGTACATCAAAATGGTGGACGATGCCATTCCGAACAGAATCTGGTTGACAGGACCTCCGTACAGCTAATGTATAACTTGCCTGCAAGCCACTTGTTAGGGTTGTGAACTGAGACCTTGTCCTTCTGTTGACCTGCATGTAAATGGATTACCTGTATCAACGGAACTGATCTATGCACATACTGACGAATAAATTAGAATTGACCTGGCAGAGACCCTAGACCAGTAGTACATTCATGGAATGGTTAACCCGCGAAGGGGTTGGACAACAGGCTGGAGAAATGTATAAAAGCCTGAATGTCCCAATGTACAGTCTCTCACTGAATACATCGAACCCCGTTGAAGTTTGCTGTGTTGTACTGAGGGCCGATAGCTATCTGACTTATCATTGACTTTGTCATTGTTTGATCTTAAAATAAAGTACTTTGTATGTTTCTTTGTAACCAGTGTTTGGTGTGTTTCTTTGGGTTTCCCGGCCTCATATTATTTTCCTCTTTTCACATTATGTTAAAGGTTCTTATACAGAGCACTGTCACCAGCTGCGTGGTTCCTTGGCGCTCTGGTGGATCTGTAAATCAAGAGGGTAAGGGGGGGTGTAAGTTAGTAGGACTGAGCAGGAGGAAAGAGCAAGAGAGCTGTGATGTGCTGTTGGCAGCTTCAGTTCGGTTTACACTGTTCGCTGAGCGTAGGTGTGTTTTTCAGTCGGTAGCTGTCATGTGCTGTTGTGCAAGACTATGGGCCTGATTTATGGAAGTGTTTTATAATGGAGCAATCCCATAGGAAACGTTCTGTGAATCAAGCCCTATGTGTGGTTTGTTTTGTTTTTATGGTGTAGTGAAGTGTGCACGGTTTGTTGTGCTGTTGTGCTGTAGAGGTATGGTTATGCTTTGTCCAGAGTTTGAGAGGTAAATGCAGAAGGGTGAGTTTATTTGTAGGATTGGTTGGTGGCAGTACCCTATCCTACCCCCTCCGTTTTGACTGCCTGCGGCAAATATGCCGTCACCTGTCATACATTGTGTTGTGTTATAATTACCACTCCAATGTTGTATTGGATTGTTTATTTGTAAAGTGCTTATACACAAGTCAACGTGCTTCAAGGTGGGAAGGGAACAAGGGTATACAGTATTCATTCTTAGCCCTTGAAGTTTCCGAACGATCCAACACAAAAAATAACCAGCATACTAGGCCTTACAGCATTTCTACTAGTGCAGGTACATCCCGAGAAGGGGGAGAGAACGGAGGGGAGGAGAGGAGAAAGAACATACAATCAATAAACGTATTGTACTAGGCCTAATGATATTTCATAAACTGCAAGTGCATGGCAGAGAGTGAGGAGAGAGAAAAGGGGGGGAGAAGAACATACAGGGAGGATAGGACAAACAGTCTTACTAGGTCATGCAGGTGCATAGACGGAAGTGCGAGGGAGGGAGAGGGCTAACAAGTGTGCCCAGTCCAGTAGTGCCCCCTGGGATACTGCACAGAGGTTACCCCTCTCATGGAAGTCATACTGGAAGTACAGTCGTGCTGAGCAAAGTACACAGGCCCAAGTGCAAGTGCAAAGACTAGCAGGGGAGCCTGGGACCAGTGAGTCTCTGGGGGTGCACCAGGCGACCAGTTAGCAAAAATAAGCAGAGTTAGAAAAGAGAAGGAGGAGGGAAGCCGGTGTTAAAATGAAGGAGGTTTGGGGAGAGGGAAAGAGAAAGAATAAGAGAAGAGGAAGTTCCTGAGGAGTTTGCAGAACTTAAGGAGCTACGGCTTAAGACGGATGGAGGCAGGCAGGCTGTTCCAGAGGGAGGCACCTGCAGAGGATAAGGATCAACCCCCAAGTCTCTGTTTGGAAAAATATTTCACCCACAGAGAGTTGGAGGAGGCCGAGTGGAGGGCTCTAGCAGGAGATTATTTATGGAGAGAACGTTGTTCGTTGTGTGGGCCCTGGCACCAAAAAGCCTTGTGTGCAGAGGGTCTTGCACTTGATTCTTGCAGCCACAGGGAGCCAGTGGAGGGATTTCAGTGCTGCAGAGAGGCGGTCCCTGGCCTTGAAGCCAAGTATATGTCTCGCAGTTCTGTTCTGGATGAGTTGTAGAGGGCAGAGAGTGAAAGTAGGAAGATTGAGAAAGAGGCTTTTGCAGTAGTCCAACCTAAAGAGAACAAGGGCTCTGGAGATGGTGAGCCTTTGGAGGTAAGTGAGAAAGGGAAGAATACCTCTGAGTAGGTGCAGCTGGTAGTGGGACTGCTTGGAGATGTCCAAGATGTGAGAAGAGACGTAGAGAGTAGAGTCGAAGATGACCTCCAGATTTTTTGCGTCATTGGCAGGTGGGGGCCAGGGTCAAGGGAGGCCGGCCAGAGTGAAAGTGGGAAAGCGGGAGCAGGGGTCCCAATGAGGATGATCACTGTCTTGCTGGCATTGAGGCAAAGATTATTAGCAGCACACCAGGAATGAATTGCGGACAAACAGTCAGGAATGAACGAGGAGGAGGAGGAGAGCGAGGGTAGCCTGAATGAGAGCTTTGTGTCATCTGCATAACATTGAGGTGAAGGTAGAAATCCTGTGGGCCAGAGGGGCCATGTAGACATTGAAGATCCAGGGGGATAGGTTAGATCCGTGGGAGACACCACAAGTAGAGAGAGTGATTGAGAAGAGAAGGGACCCAAGTTCCACCTGGGAAGGATGGTCAGAGAGAAAGGTGGCAAGCCACACCAGGGCGTGATCTGTGATGCCCAGGGTATCACAGAGATGGGAGATCAGGATGTTTGAGGTTTACTGTATCGAAGGCAGAAGAGAAGTCAAGAAGAATGAGGACAGAACGAGAGTTAGAGTCAAGATTTGAGAGCAGGTATTCACAGGTGTTCAGAAGAGCGGTTTCCATGCCTCTGGATGTTCTAAAGCCAGATTGATGATCATGTAGACGACCAACAGAATCAGTGTGGAGGGTAAGCTGAGAGATAGCCAACTTCTCCAGGAGTTTTCCCAGGAAAGCAGTGATAGAGATTGGGTGATAGTTTTCCAGAATAGTAGGGTCCGGGGAGGGTGTTTTGAGCAGAGGGTGCACAAGAGAGTGCTTGAGAGAAGTGGGGAAGTCTACAGTGGCGAAAGAGAGGTTGCAGAGGTCTCCCAGGGAAGGAGCAAGAGAATCAATGTTGTCCTTGATGGTTTTAGCAGGGCATGGGTCCACCTGTTTGGATGAGGCTTTCATAGACCGGACTTGTCTAGAGACCTCATCAGGTGTGACAGGTGAGACGGAGGAGAGAAGGGGCGGTGGCCAAGGGGGGCCCAGTAGTTGTGGGTGCAGGAGAAGGTGCAGAGGAGATAGAGGACAGGATGTCCTTTGTTTTGATGGGGAAGTGTTCAGCCAAGGCGCAATGTTGTGTGTAGAGGTGTGGGTCCACAATAGGGCTATTCCGTTTGTTCAGTGGCGACACCCGGCGGCACCCTATCCACCCGCAGTGTTCAGACCACTCGCTGCCTACATCCCTTCCCCTCAAGGACATCCTGGTGAGCAACAACCACCACCTCACAGGCCCCCGCAGGGGGGACCTGCTTCCTGTGCCCTTGTGTTCCCTGCTCCAATAGCTGTGCCCTCTCATTTCCCCTTTTTTTCCACTCTCTTCTCCAAGGCCCTCTATCTGTGGTCAAATTTGGTTGGTCCCATCTCTCTCCACTGTTTCCGGTTTGACCCTTTACATGGACAGGTATAGCTGGGTCTCCTTCCCATTCAGACGTCTTTCTACTTACCGACATTTCACTCTGGTTCGGCCTACTTCCCAGTCTTTTTCAATTGTGTGTTTCTTTCATGGGGCAAGGGTGTTGTTCATTCGTTTTCATCCCATTCTGAGCTGAAGAGCCGGGTACAGAACAAGGCCCTAAGGATTGGAGCTAGAGACCATGCCACAAAAGAATTTCAGATCTCTACATGGAACTGGGTTTAGAGATGCTGGACGAGCACAAAGGCTCAACCAGATGTTCTATAATGAACTGTAGCAGAAATTCAGAATGAGACCAACCTTCTGATCAAAATACGTGCTGTTGGTACCACAAGCCAATTTGACTGCTACTCACGGCGCAGCACAGAATTGATGCTGTGAGACAACTCAACGGTGAAAATGTAAAAGACACATAAGTTATGTTAATGTCATTTCGCTAGCGCTTTGGGCCCCTAGTCATTGGCGTGCTGAAAGACTGTGTAGGAAAATGTTATGAGTTTGTGCACATCAGACTCACAGCAAGGACAGCAAAGACTTTGTATTAAATAGCAAGAAATCAGCAAAAGAGACACATTTTTAAATGTTTCCGGAACAAAGTAAAGTCGGGGTTGTCAGAATAGGTGGAAGGCTGCTCCAAAAACGAGCATTTTGAACTGTAAAGCAACTACCCCAGCTGAGGTAAAACGGAATCTGGTGTTACACAGAAAGGAAGCATTCTCAGGGGATTAGGTTGATTAGAAGAGATAATAGAACTAAGCAAAGTCTGAGTCGAGTTGGACAAACATTTACGAGTAAGAACTTCAGATTCTTGCCTAAACCAGCAGCTAATGTAGAACCTGGAGGAAAGGAGAAGTGTGAACAAAAGGTGGGACACTGAACACATTAGCACCTGATGGGGGGCTAGCCAATCAGGATGCTCGGAATGTGGGTTGCACTGTGTGGTGCAAGCCTGCGTTCCAAACAGCATGGGAAGCCCCCTTCCCTTCTCTGCTCCCCCTTGGCACCTGTGTAGTTTCACATGGGCGCCAATGGGCTCCTTTTTTTTGTAAAAAGAAAAAGAAACGCACCTTGGCTGCACAGCCTGGTGCCACGCAGCGCTGCCCTCCCTGAAGAGTCTGTTTTCATGCTGATGACGTCACAACCAAGGCAAGTCTTTCTCTTTCTATTTAAAAACAAAGAAAAACACCATCTGCACCCATGTAGGAAACCACATGGGTGCTAATGATGATATGCACCTTGGTGGCAGGCCTTCCCCGTCGGCAACGGCACCGCCAGCCTCACCAAGGGACCCCCGCTTCGCACAAGCCCTTAACTTGGGTGGCAGGCCGTTCCTGACAGGGTTGGCCCGCCGCCTCAGCACCCTAGGCCAGGTCACCCTCATTAAATGTTTAAAACATTGGACGCCATGTACGGATTCGGACAGCTACAGAGTTTCAAAGTGAGGATAGAATGACTGCAAATTCAGTTACTCTATGGGAGCCAAACTCACCTCAAAGATGATATCAATATCAAACTCGTTGTAGTAACCAACACTACCACCTGCTTCATTCAGTACCCCAATCTTTGTAAAAGGCAGTTCCATGTGGACCTTGGATCTTGTTACCAGAATTGAAGCTATTAATACAGCATGTAGCTATTTCAGCAAGGTGGCAGGCAAACCATCTATGATCAATAAAACTCAAGTGCTGACTGTCAATTTCCTTCTTTACAAAACTCCTAACTCATGCTGCTATTGATAATCTGGGGTGAAAGTCGCGGCACATCTCACTTCTTATATCTTGTTAGTGAAACATGATGCTAAGTAATCTCTTTTTTTTAAAACTCACCTTTATCATAGTCTCCTTTGTTCTTCACCCGGGGCGAATGGGGTCAGGGGGAGGGATGGTTGATCTCTTTCTCATATACATCTTTATTATTGGGGCAAAATTGTTAACAGATTAGCAGTCAGTATGAATTTCAAACGATATTTTGATGCAAAATAGTATTTTTCTCTGATCCATTGCAACATAACAATCTTCTCAAGTTTCAGAACCCTTACCTCTTGAAGCGAATCAAGATAAAACCTCATCACGCTATTGATCATATACATGGTGATATATTGTGCACATTTAAGATCCCTCTCTTTGACAAGTTCCCACGAATATGGAACAGCATCAGTGTTTGCCTAATATTACTGATGGCATGGCTAAAGTGCATGAATTACATGGGATTGCAGCTATCAAGGGCCAATACAAGAAATATTTTCCAAATCTTTTCAGTCACAGCAAATTTTCTTTCATTTAATACCATATATGTTTTGAAATATCTACAAATTTGCTCCTGAAAACCAAACCAAGATAATCAAGGCTGGAACGACATACATGAGGATCTTCTAAGAATTATCAACTGCGTCCTAGAACCACACACCATCTGCCACTGCTAGCAAGTTATGATTGCTGTTTTGTATAATATCCTAGATACTGCACACACCAATTGAGCTACAACATTTATGACCAAAGCTTTCATGATGACTATACTCTGTATGCATTTTAGCATCACGTTTTGCCTCTATTAAATCCCAGGACAATGTTTTCAGTGGGAAGTGATGACCAATGAAATATGTAAACAAAACGCTACAACACCAAGGTCAATCTCCATCACAGTCTGGCCACATGTCCATGACAAAATGTGTGAATTCGTTTTTTTGCCAAAAATGATGCAATGGGCCTTTCTTATGTTTAGTTTAGTTTTAAGTTATTTGCATCCCTCAGCTTACTCAGCAGAGGTCACCTAGGGGTTTGACACATAAATAAACTGAAGCGTAACTGGACTAGTGAAAGAAAAAGTAGCCAAGTAAACAAAGGATGAAGATTAGTCATAGCATTTTTGGGAAAAGCATATTTTTAGCTGTTTCCTAAATTATTGATGATTGTGTAGGGAGAGAAAGATATGCCTCACCCCCATTTTATTTTTACACTTGAAACTTCAGTGGGACTAGCAAGTAGCCTTTGATGAAGAGAGGCAACAATGTGGAACGTACCTTTTTAATTTGTCAGAAAATGTGGGTCTTTTGATGCCGGCCATTATAAACTAAAGAAAAGGTTTTGAATGTAACACTTAGGAAAGTGAGACAATTGCAATTGTTGAAGAATGGCCGATGTGTGTCCGTGCTATGGATGTTTCAATAATATCCTAGCTAGGGAATTCCAAAGACTCTAAAGACTAACACGTAATTTGGGAAGACCGAATTAGATTGACTTGCAGTAATCACATCGAGATATTACAAATGTACTTGTCAATTGACATTGAACACTAAAGGGAAATGCAGGCAAGAATTTCTGGAGTTGAATTTGACCTAGACAGTTGTTACGTAAAATTTCCCTTACTGCTCCTCTACCTATATATTTGTGGACCCCCCAACATTTTGCTTTTGTTTCAGTCGCCTGTCCTGACTTTCTGCCAGAGAAGCACAGCCTTCAGTTGCGCTCCACTAGGCTTTCACTCATTGTTCTGGGGAAACTGGCTTGTCCTTCTGACAGTCAGTATTGGCTAACATTGTTTCCCTTAGTCTTATGACTTTGTTGCCACTTTTGGCAACTTTATTTCAGTGCGCAAAGTACATTACAGTACCGCGCACTGGGGTCCTTGGATTTTCGGGCTCTAAACATCCCTTAAGGATTTTCTGGTAGCTGGACAATGTGCCTAGGAGTAGACTGGTGTCAGCAGAAGCTTTTTCATGTATTTTTATTAACTTTTACCAAGCCATACCGTGCTTACTCTGTGTGGCTAAATGCTGCGGCTAGTGTCCTTCATGGCCGTGCCACAAGGTCTTTTGTCTTCTCCCTTGGCCATTTTGTCCATTGCCCTTCCTCTTGCTATTTGCGACCCATTGAGTCCTTATTTGGGCATGCATTCTCCAGCAAACGCTGGTGCTTTTCGTGGGCTAATGTGTGTCATATGGGTGAGTTCCCAGGAAGTGGGCTGGGACTGTCTGGTCCCAATCCACATTAATGGTGCCAGAATGTCTGGTGTGCCTGTGTGCGTGAGAGCCGCAGTAGTCCCTGATTGGACTACGGTTGGCAGGCATGAGTGGGCAGATCTCATTGGCCAGCTGGGTGCAAGCCCACCCTGGACTTTTAGGACATGAGGAGGGACTCTGAGTGCAGACCCGCAGATCACCCCTAGGTTCGAATTAACCTATACACGGAGCCAAGTATCCTGAGAAGCAAAGCAGATCCAAGGACTGTCCGGAACCGTGCAGAGAAGGTTTGGAAACCTGAGCCCACTGTTGTCCTGGTAGAGCTCTGCTTTGCGCTCTATCTCCAAAGGCCTGCAAAGGTGCTTCGACCCTTTTGAGTGGTGGGACCAATCACTCTCTATGCCTCCTTGGTGACCTGCAAACGAGCCTTCTCGGAAGTGTCACTTGGCCCTCCAGTAGACTGACCAGCTTGTACCTCTGCACCCAAGCTGGTGCATTGCTACATCGCGTTTCGGTTCGAGCTTTGGGAGAACCCTAGTTTGCACTGTAAAGCCTCTCTTGCTAATTCTTTGGTCTGCAAGAGAGAAGCGTGCATAAGTCCGCAAGACTTGGGTGCTCCTACGTCTTTGTGCGACAGTGGCGGTCACTGCTGGCTACTTTCCCGCCTTTCTTCAAGTGTCCTGAGACGAGCTGCATCAGTGCTTTATTTGTCCTGCATTCGTGATGAGAGATCCAGCTCCAGATGTAAATCGGACCCGCATCCACACCCACAGTGCCTGTGCATTTTGAAGTGTAATCAAGGAGGGGATTTTGTAGTCTAGGCAACCTTCTTCAAACCTGCCAAGTTTGAACCCGGAGTGAGCTAAGGGCAGTGAGTAATCATACCACTTACCGGTGAACCCTTGTTCATCCATATGGTTTTTAAGCACAAAGGATCCCTTGTGGTCCTTGCCATGACTTCAGTGGCTCTTGCTTCCTATAGTCGTCCGACAGTTGGGAATACATTTGATCACCATAGAAGACCCACCTCTGACTCTTGGAACTGAATTCCTCACACTTGAGTGTCCTCTTCTAACTTTTCCTTCCCATTGAAGTTTGTCCTTTGTGAGCTTTACGCCTCGACAAGCTATTTTACGCACAAACATAAAATTGAGCACAAGGCTCCAATCTTCATAGGGCTGGACTTCTTAAGTTAGGGATATTCATTTCTGGTGTTGGCCATTGCGATAATGTTTGTTTGCTTTCCTTGCTTGCAGGTTTTGTCAGGAATCCGCACTTTACAGCATTGACAAAATAGTGACTGTACGTATATTTTACATAGTGTGTGTTTAAGTAGTAGTATTACTGTGTTCTTCTTTATGCACTTGTGTTTGTTTTGGGCCTAATAAATTGCATGTTTTTTATATACTACTTTCTAAGGGTAATTCTTGTCGTCCTACTGTGGAGTGCTCATTCAAGACCTCAGATCACCCCCACTACTCCTGAGACTTAGCCTTGACTGCTCTCCATGCAACCTTGAATTGTTCTGGCTAACATTGCAGAAGTTTTCCCTGTTTCACTAAACAAGGGTGGCCTCCTGAAGATCTGGTCACCAGAGCAGAGTTCAGAAATCAATTCTAGCAACAGGTACCAACCATCTTGCTTGATGGCCACCAACAGTGTATGTATTATTCGAGGTTGCAGCACCAACACCAGAAATATGTATGGTAAATTCGTATTTCTGGCAATTATTGATTGTCAGAAATTGGATGTAGATTCTATTCCTCCCACCCACAAGATCAGGTTCTACATGCTTTAATGCTATTAACATATTGGGGTTCAGTTTCCAGGGCCTGCAATGTTTAACCAGGTGTAGAAACCTGACAAAAAAGGAGTACACCTAGTTTTGCACCTGCTTTAACACTCCAAGGCCTTTTTCATTTGTTATCAGGGGGAGCAGGTGCTTAAAACAACATTAGCGTTTTCACCTGTTCGATCTCCGTACCCACCACCTTCCAAAAACATGCATTAATGCAGCATGAAGTTCCCATGCTGGTGCCAATTCGTGATTCCTACATAAACCTGCAAAAAGCAGATCTATGAGCCATCCATTGTCAATGGGACTTGCACGCGTACATTCCATGCATTACACCTCTTTGCACTACGAAGTGTTAACATGCTTTCGCCCATTTGATCCTGCGTGTTTGCGCTTTATAGTGCAATGCAGGAACATTGCATTGAAGGTTCCAATGTGCACGTAAGCAACCTTGAAAATATAGCCACACGGAAGAGTCGATTCACTTCTGACAACATAATATCGCTGCGTGCAGGGAAAGTGTGCATGTTTGCAAGGCATTCTAAAGCCTGTGTAATTGAGTCTGCGGCTTCACTGTTGTTCTACTTGTCTATGTATTCTCATGTAATGCTTCACCCATTTGCTTGCAAAATACGCTGGGCAACAATCCATAGCATTGTTTTAAGCGCGTTTTTTCAGGCGATGACTGATATCCAAATTATTGTTGACCCTGCCAACTCACAAGGAGCCCTCATGGCAAACTCTTATCAATTGCCCACGGCAAGGAAATGCAAGCACCCATAAATCAGCGAAATGAGCACCCACATCGGTGCTATTCTGTGTAGTGTGTGGTGTTACCCAAACGATGAACAATTGGTAACTGGGAGACAATTCGATAACCGAGGGTCCTGTACTTGAAAACCACAATGCTCCAACTGAGCTCTTCTGTGATGTAAATATGTACACCAAATCTTGCCCATGAGAGAGAAGCATGCGTGGGCGTGTTCAGGAAGACATCGTTTTCAGGTAGCTGGGGGCGTTACGTTAAAGAAGTTTGTCCACGAAACATCCCATTTTGACGTCAATACGACCTTAAATAGGGCCCCGTGAAGCGACCCCGAAGGGAAGAAACATGATCCCTTCCTCTGGGGGCACGCGCCAATCTTCCTGCCGCATTCTGAACCATTTACCACGGTGCCAGCAGTCCTTAGGCGTCCGCCGAGGCTCCTACAGAATTACAATGCAGTAAACCCAACGGGTGTGCTGATAGATCCCCTGGCCAGGATCCTTCATAATTTGGGGGGTGTCACATAACCTGTGCTTTAAACAGCAAAGGGGCCGTGGTGGGGGCATCAGTGGAGCTCCAGAAATACGCCAACTGTTTAAGGAAGAATGTGATTCCTGGGATCTTATATCCCTGGCAGATACTCTACATTGCTACTATAATGCGGCTGTCAATGCGAGGATCTGTGACCATACATCATGTGTACAACCCCTCAAAGCAAATGCCTAATTAGTAGAACATTTCACAACGAAAGGCTTCTCTGGAGACAAGCATTACTGTCAGGTCTGGGGCTCAGTCACTGAAGATGAAGGAGGATGGAAATGGAGACAACTGTAAGAAAGATGGAACAACTCTTGCCGCATCCTGTACTGGTTCCAATATTGTGTCAATTGAATGTATAGATTCGAACATCCTTCTGTAGGATGGGAGTCCTCTAATTATTCATTGATGACATGTAGTAGTATATCAGCGAAACATGACGTTGTGCAGTTCTATATAACATTTATGCTTAGAGCAGACATTGAGAAATTCACTGAGTGTAGCACACTTTTTAAATAGAAGTAAAGTTGCTCCCATAAAAGGTTTAATTGTTTACACATACTGTGGCCAAAGTTTAATATTCATGCCATATGCACAATACAAGATACCCAGACCTATCCCACTTTGCTAGATGTACGATCCAAGCAAGATGGCACTGAAATATTGGTGTCGCCTGGCTTGACATAGAATAACCTCGGAGTAAGATGGCACTGACAAAGGCTGCCACTCATGTAAGGGATCTCAATCAGGCACACAGCCAAGTCTCGCCTAGCATGTAGTGCGCAATGAAACCCTTATTTATTTGTGTCTATAAGTTCAATATTCTGAATGATATACCACTCATATCACACCCGTCGCAAAATACCCCCCAGGTCACACTGAACCAGCAATCAGGCTAGTTTGTAAAGGTAAAGATTTATTTATTTAATATTCAAATCACACATGAGTTTAATATATATATAAATATGGGGCAGTAATCACCCAAAGGGTGACAATACAATTCAAAAATAAGCAAAGCAATTGAATTCACTTATACTAATGCAGAATAGAAATACAGGAAAAAGAACAGTTTTGCTTTGTGCACAGATGGCGTTTAGGTTAATAGTTCCCCCTGCAAAGTTTTGTTTAAATACAAATGAGCAATCCTACACCAATGTGAGTAACCAGCAGGTATTCAGGAATGAAATACAAGTTCTAGAGTTTGTAGGCAATCTTCCCTCCCCAAACAAGAGAGGAAAACTGTTTTGGCAAATGACACATTTAAACTGACAGGTGAGAATGGCTTTGTAAAATAATGCAAAAGGGTGCAAAAATGCTTAAATGGAGAAAAGTTCTAAGGAAAGCAACTCTAAACAAGTCTTAACACACATGAGCTATAATATAAACAACAATACACACTTCAGATCATAATGGGATGGAAGAAGCACTTTGAAATGGGCAAATGACACGTGTAAACTTTTTAACTTTGCAAATTCGCGGCAAATGTTTTTATGCGATATTGGAGAAAAATGGGTCAAATACTCTGTTCCGCGATGCGGTATTTAGTTGGGGATGTAGCTAAGGGTCTTAGAGAGTTTCTATCTTTAAAACTGAAGAAGTTATAGAGGTTTTAGTGAGAGGCGTTATTGCAAAATAGGTGCGAAAATGAAAACATGAATTTGGTTTTAAAAATGACAGATAGGTTTTCTTATACTAGATTAATGACTATGAAAAAGAAGAGACAACACATGAATCTTCTCGGCTATGTGGCCAGCGCAATGATTCACATGATGGGTCCTCAATTTCTTCTGGGATTTACTTTAGTTACTTCAAAATCACTAAGGAGTTATGGTTTTTTACAGATGAGAGAAAAATAAGCGCAAGAAAGATTCTAACAATACCAGGGTTCTGAATTAAAGATGGGATGGGTTGAGATATGGGTAATACAATACAGATATGCTGTGGGTTACTGTTCTTCCTGTTATACTTACAGTCCTTTATAATTAAATTGGACCGTCATCTCTGGTCAAGGAATCGAGTCAGGTCTACCGGCAGCAGGGCACCTCTGGAGAGATTTGGATCAGCGGCGCGGTTCTAGTCAATTTTGGACTGCACCTCAGACTGGATTTGGAAGGGCCCCTTCTGGTTACTGGACACAGTAGATAGCAGGATGCAAGTTTCAGCGGGCAAGCCTTAATGGTAGCAAGTCAAGCTGAATCCGAATTATTCTTTTAAGTTCTGGAGGTTTGCAATTGGGTCAAGCTAGCAAGAGTTCTGCAATGCTAAAGTCTGGATTTTGCAAGGAAATCTGGATCTTCAAAGAGTTCTGAAGTCTGCTACAAGATGAAGAGTTCTGGAATAAGGTGCTACGCGGACATCTGAATGGGTTCTGGAAGCAGTGTGTTCTGGAAGCAGTGTCTTACGTGTAGTGAAACTACTACATTTATACATTACAAAGTTGATGGCATGGACAGAACTTCAAAACACACCCCCATATCTGTGAATGGCTACAGGCATATGATTTGTCCTGGTTGGCAGTCTGAACACAGCTGTCATCATTATGACAGGATTTAGGAACTCCCACCTTGATTTTTTACCAAAACACAACACTTGCACACATGTACATTTCTAACATTATGTACCCTAATAAAATTGGCCACATACATTTCATATTTGATTGTCTACATCCACATTCAATCCCCATCTTTGTGCAAGCTGTCTTTCTCATTCTACGGATTTTTATCAATTTTCACCATAACGGTTTGGATTAATAATTTCTAATTTGATACCTCTCTGGGTGCTGATCAGTGGATAATGTACATACAATTTTAAGCTTGCAACATTAATAGTTTTGCCACAATCAGTGTTTTAGTGTATCTTTGGTTCCTTATGTAGTAAGAACTCCTAACACATCTTCAACTGTCTAGCATGAGTTCAGATTTATAAGTCTGTATTTTCCACTTGTCTACTTATTTTGGCTGTCATGTTAAATGTCATAAAGTTCTGAGGCAAAAATAAGTAATTTTCTTCCCAAGTGAGAAAAATGGCCAGTCCTTTGAAGTTCACTGAGAAACCTCCTCCACATCCTGCCCCTCCTTTAGGAAGATGGGTGTCCAAGCCTTCCTTTGTCCTTGGGTCAGTCAGAAGACAAATGTCTGAGGCTTTCTTTGTTTTCATTATGCAGGAACCATTAAGCAGCCATTAGCCTTCCTGTTTTCCAGGAAGTGTCAAGATGAGATGTGAATCTTCCCAGGTTGGGCTGTCAGATCAGAATTAAATAGTTGATTCGCTCCAGACTGGGTTCCTATACGTTAAAGTCTTTTCAGTTCACATGTAAAATACAAGCGCAGTTTATGAGGGATTTGGACATTTTAAAAGAATTAGCCCTTCACAAACATAGGCGATTTTTTCCATTTTAATCAGAAAACAGAAACACTTTTAAACTGGGTTTGACAGCTAATTTTCTGATGCAGCTGTCTGTCAGTGAGGCCTGGATTCCTCTGACTGCCTGGGGAATCCATGATTTCAGCACACTTTCCTTTCAATAATTCACTGGGGAAAATGACTGAATTAGGCGCCAAAACAGCACTTTGAAGGTTACCATTGATTAGGAAGCTGTATTTAAGGGCATTTTCGGATTTTAGCCCACTTCTGTGGCTTTGATTCATGTGACAGGTGACAGATGACAAATTACAGGTGACAGCAGTGATTCCTGTTTTTACACCAACTTTGTCTGTGTGTGTGTGGGTGTGCAGTTCTTTTGTGATTTGTAAACCATGCGCAGTTTTTTAGATTTGGCACGCACAGGGTTATTTCCTCCATTTCTGACAGTTTTCTTTCCCCATTGGCAAAGGGGTGCAGTATGGCGCATTGGTGTGGATATATAAATATTCCACACTCATCACATCTTTATCTTACTGGTTGCTGCCAAAACCAATTGTGAGGGTATTTCCTTCGCCTGTTCTGCATTCCGGTCCAATATTTCCTGGGCTTCTACACTTTTGACAAGAGAGTCATGTAGGGGGAAGTGTTTTCGCTCCAAAGCTGCAGAAATAGATGATTTGAACCCTTAGGCGGTACGCGCAGTATCCCATAACTGAGGGTAATCCAAAAGGAAAATAGTGAGTACTTGCTAATCAGTAAACAGACTTAAGCTGTCCTGTATCTCCCCTCTTTAGGCTGTCTGTGGGTGGCTGGGCATTGATAAAAGAAAATGATAAAAGAAAACATAGAATTGGCAGTGTCATACTTACTACAGGAAAGAAACGCTACCTGCCATCAACTAACATGGCATATGGGAGGCGAGTGGTACACCAAGAGATATTATGGGATAATAGTTAAACAGTTAATACCCATTGCTGACACTTGCTCTGGATTGCTAAACAGAGGGCTGGAGGCAGATTTCTTGCTTCAGCAGGCTCCCTCTTTTGGAACAGCTGCCCCCTTCCTCTTCGTCTTGAGCCGGACCTCAGCAAATTCCAGAAGCTCCTCAAGACTTTCTTTGTCACTTCCTCCTTCCCTTCTTCCCTCTTCTGCTTACCTCACAGTCACTAAGATTAGTGACCAGGGCTCTTATGTGTCATCTGGTCCCTGGCCTCCCACACCCAATCGCCTCAGCTTCTGCCTACACACAGCACTTGCCTCATAACCCAATGGCCTACCCCCACTGGAGGCCTGCACGTACCTATTTATTGTAGTTCAATGCTCCCTAGCACTTACTATACTTGCAACTTACATCTACTGCTCACCCATAAGCACGGACATTCCGAGACATACCACCACTCCCCCCTCTTCTTTCTTTGCACTTGCACATTCTGAATACTCACAAGCATGGACGACATTTCACCAAAATGCCAGGGGTAGCAGAAGTGACATCACATGACCCTTGACCTCCGATGACATCACAGGAAGTGATGTCATTTGACCCCACCCCGAAGTGACTTCACAGGAAGTGATGGAACACGACCTTTCACCCCTTGACAAAACAGGAAGTGGCATCATATACATTGTTTCTAAGAACACTACAAAAAATATGGTTACGATATCACTGTAAAGTGACAGACATTTCATACAATAATGGATCAACATATGTATCATTAATATCAGTGTGTATAGGCCCATAGCACCAAATTACTGGGAATGCAAGCAGATGTCCAAGGTGAAACGATAATGATATTCTATTATATAACACTTACACTTAGAGCAACTATGCATACCATATCACCCAACATGTGTTTGTACTAATTTATCAACCTCAGCAGGATGAAAGGCTGAGTTGACCTTGCCGGGAGTCGAACCTGCAGATGACACACACATTGCAGCAGCGAGCGCTCAACCCACTGAGCTATTTTACCGGCTATAGCTACCAGAAAAACACTCACTCCTGAAACAAAGAGCCACATGCTGCTGGCCACAGCCCAGGAGCCTCAATTTAAAAACATTTAAAACATATTCTTTTTTTAGGGGTAACAAGGGAGGCCACATGGTTAGCAAGTGAGACATCAGGGTCGCGCAACGCCTAAATGCCGTCCCTGCTCACAAGGCCTAGTAGGTTCATCTTTATTCCCCAGTGTATATATTGTTTTCAATCCCATGTTCAGAGGACGAAGTGGGTGGGAGCGGTTGGGAGCGGTGTAAAGATTGGAGGGGGGTCTCAGTACTCCTGCTCTCTATATGGCAGAGTAGAAGCACAGAGCACCCCAGCCAAGATTCTCTATATGGTAACGATGGACGAGCAAGCAAGGCTTAGCTCTCGGGAGTTGATGCAGGCTGGTTCAGTACAGTGTATCCCCCAAGCCTCCACAAAGGAATGTCCAAACACTATGTTAGTGATAACACAATTCTTTATATAAATAAAGTTCAGGATATATACATACACAACAACACACTTTGTGCTCAGGCAATACTAATATGGTAAATATGTACACTATCTATGTGGTACCACAGTTGACTCTTGACTCCTTTACAATGCACCAACTGCTGACAGTTGCAATGAGATACAAGTCTAATAGCAATGTGAACCAACACCAGACATGGGGGGCAAACAAGTTGGGTTAGACAATTGGCAGAATACTTTGTCCCTACAAAAGACACAGTTCTGTATGAGGATCCCCCCACCTGGGCAACTTGTAAATAAAGTATATTCCAAGCCCAGTCTATATATTGTTTAGCAGAGTCTTGTTTCCTTCTAAAAATGTTCTACTACCCCAATGTACCTGGTTTAGCAAAGTTCTTCGATGAGTCGTCGATGGATCCTACTTGAGTGAACTCCCTTTAAGGCAGGCGTCACGGATCATCGAGATTCCTTGAAGAAAAGGTGAACAATGTCGTTGAGGCAGCAACTTCAGTCCTTGCGGTGCTCGTCGACGATTGGTCAGGGACGTTCTGCGAAGATAAGGCATGCGGTACACCTCGATGACGAGAGTTTGTTGCCGCAAAGCAGATTGATGAAGAACGTAGGCCCAGCAAGGGTGTCGGGTCATTGGCGTTTGGCGTCAGCGATCAGGACTCGACCACGCCTGGCTTTTGGAACTTCGTCAGCGTGTTTGTGGACTTTGGGAGGCAGGAAACCCACCAGCAGATTATCCTCAGTTCCTCTGCGACCTCGTCTTTCTCCGGTGGGACGAAGCGGTCGACGGTGATGAGCAAGGCAGTCCCTGATTTCAAAGTTTCAAAGTTTCTTAGGCAATGGAGCGTTGTGGCTCCGGTCGACGAGGTTAAAGTGGTCCTCCGAACCTCGGTCAATGGTGATGGTCGTCGACGGTCTCCACGTCCTACCGTTTACTTCAATGTTCCTCGGTGGTCCCCATCCCCGAGGAGCCTTGGTGAAGGGTAGCTGGTGCACAATGTTCCCTTGCAGCTCGGGAAGAGGTCTCCTAGCCAGGTCCTCTCTTGGATCAGTTCTTGGGGACACGACAGCTTTCAGATTGCATCGAAGGAAACCAGCAGCAAAGCCTTCTTCTTCCAGCTGGGCTTCAAGGTTAAGCATCAAGTTCTGACTTCAGCTTGTGAACAATTCCAGTAAGTGAGAGATCCCCAAATATACTGTTCTGTCTCTCATTCACACTGCTGGGCCAAGCTCACTAGCCAATCATTCAGTGGGGCATTCATGCAGGCAGGCAGCCAATCAGGCTCACAGTGCATTCAGGCCATTCTTCTCTATCCAGACACTCACAACAAGGAATGTGGATTGGGAGAAGTAACCCAACCATTCATCACTACACGCTGCATTCCTACGAGTTTCAGGCAGGGCTGCCGTATTCTTTTTGTCACACACCAGAAACCAGACACCCATAACATGAAATGTATATTGGTCACACACTCCATTCACCCAGGTCCCACCTCACAGGCGTACCCACAATATACAGTCATTGGGAAGGCTCCAGACAGTCTGGCCTGGACTTCCCCATAATACCATATATGGAACTTCCACCCAACAGCCAGTCAGGGGAAGGGACAGAGTCAGGGCTTCCCAGGACTTTGGGAAAACAAGATAACAGGCAATAGAAAGCAAGAGGCCACAGGGGCCATCTTGTCTCCTATCAGGAATCAACTGATTCCAATGGCAGGGCCTGGGTATCCCAAAATGGAGGATACTGAGAGCACCTGTCAAATTCAGCATTGAGCTGCCACTAGCCCATACCCTCATCTGTGGGCCACACACAGGTGCCCAAAAACAAACACTAGAGGTAAAGGGTTGTACCCCCACCCATGGATGCCATAAGGGTATCCCAAGGGTCTGTTCAACAAACCAAAAAGAGGAAGAGCTACACTGCCAGGAGTCCCATATGGACTCCTGTGCAGAAAATAACACAGAACGTGCATGATGAAGGGAGTACAGGGCAATGACATCGAGGCCCTGTCCCTCCAATGCATTTCCAGCATCACAGTTGCCACCCCCCAGACTGAGGTTAGGATGGTCTAATATCTCCCGAGATTGACACCCTCAACCAGACGGTCAACATACCTTCTGGAAAGGCCATACGCATTATCATGACTCTTCCCTGACCTATGTTCAATCGTGAAGTCTAGCCTTTGCAGGCTAAAAGAACACCTGAGCAGTTTCGGGTTTTCACCCTTCATCTGCATAAGCTATTTTAAGGGGTTATGGTCTGTTTGGACCTTGAAGGTAGACCCCGTAAGGTAGGGCCTAAAACACCTAAGGCTCCAAGCTATGCTAAAACATTCCTTTTCAACAGTGGCCCACCTAAGTTCTCTACCCTTGAGTTGCCTACTGATGAATATGATAGGATGCTCTCTCCCTTTGTCATCTAACTGGGACAAGACTGCTCCAATTCCTGTGTCGCAGGCATCAGTCTGAGCAATAAAGGTTTTGCTGTAATCAGGCGCACACTACACAGGTGCCCTACACAGACTTTCCTTGAAGCCAACAAAGGCCCTCTGACAGTCTTCCGTCCAATTAACCTTCCTTGGTTGTTTGGGCGAAGTCAGAGCTGTCAGAGGGGCAGCTATGGTTCCATAGTCCGCCATAAAGTTACGGTAATACCCAGTGAAGCCCAAAAAAGCTCTCACCCAGGTTTGAGTAGTAGGAGTCTCCCAGTCATGTACATCCTGTAACCTACAGGGGAGAGGTTGGATTTGACCCCCTCCTACCTCATGACCAAGATATGCGACTTTCCCATGAGCTATCTGGCACTTGGTGGCCTTGATAGTGAGGTTAGCCCTTTTCAAGGCCTGCAACACGTTATCCAAATCAGTCAAATGCTCTTCCCAGATGGAACTGTAGACAGCAATTTCGTCTCAGTAGGCCACATAAAAGGCCTCCAGCCCACTGAGCGCATGGTTGACTAATCTTTGGAAGGTGGCAGGTGCGTTTTTCAACCCAAAAGGCATGACTATAAACTGGTAGAGCCCCTCAGGTGTCGAGTACGCAGTCCTTTCCTTGGCATGGTCCATGAGAGCTATTTGCCAATAGCCTGAGGTAAGGTCAAAGGTGCTCACAAAATGGCAGCACCTCTAGTGTCCACGAGCTCATCAGCCCTGGGCAATGGGTGCGTGTCGGTTTTGGTGATGGCATTGACCCCTCTGTAGTCCACACAGAACCGTCAATCCTTGGAATCTACTTGGGAACTTACCTTGGGGACAAGGATTTTGACTGGACCAGGGGCTGGATGAGGGTTCAATAACACCCAGATCCAACATCTTGATGACCTCTAGTGTCCACGAGCTCATCAACCCTGGGCAATGGGTGCGTGTCGGTTTTGGTGATGGCATTGACCCCTCTGTAGTCCACACAGAACCGTCAATCCTTGGAACCTACTTGGGAACTTGCCTTGGGGACAAGGATTTTACTGGACCAGGGGCTGGATGAGGGTTCAATAACACCCAGATCCAAAATCTTGATGACCTCGGCCTGGATGTGGTTCTTCACGGTATCTGACAATCGATAGCATCTGCTTTTGACAGGTACAGTGTCACCAGTGTCGATTTCGTGGCTGCACTATACGGTGAGGCCTAGTGTCAGTGAGAACAGACTGGCATGCTGCCGGAGCGAAACCCTGCCCGCCCTCTGCTGCTCTGGTGTCAGATCTGGAGAGAGATGTACTCCCTCCACTGAGCCATCCTAATGGTTGCTATGCAGCAAATTAGGAAGGGGTTCACTCTCATACTCTTCTTGCTCTGAAGCTAGCAAGAGACATGAGACTTCTGCTCGCCTATGGAAAGGCTTGAGCCTGTTGACATTGAATACCTGAGGGGCTACCCAGGGACTCCCATGTCAACCAGATAATTGACTTTGCCCATCTTGGATATTATCCTGAAGGGTCCAGTCCACTTATCTGCCAAAGCTCGAGGCTTGGTAGGCTCCATCACAAGGATCTCCTGTCCTGGAGTCCAATCCACTTTTGATGCTTTAAGGTCATGTCAGTATTTGTTCAATTTCTGGTTTGCCTTAATGTTCGCTGTCACCTGGTCCATCATCTGTGTCATCCTCGATCTGAGGCCTAACACATAGTCCCCCACTTGCTAGGCAGGACCTGGAGGGGTGGCTTCCAAACCTTCTCTGATCAAGGTAAGGGGCCCCCTCACAGGATGTCCAAAGAGCAACTCAAAGGGGCTAATAAAAACACTGTCTTGAGGTACTTCTCTGTAACTGAACAGCAGGCATGGCAGGAGGAGATCCCAGTTCCTCCTAAGGGGCTCTTCCAAAGCACCCAGCATGCCCTTGAGAGTTTTATTAAATCTCTCAACCAGACCATTGGTCTGGGGATGGTAGGAGGTGGAGAACTTGTAGGTTACTCTGCACTCATTCCACATCGCTTTCATGTAACTCGGCATGAGGTTGTATCCTCTGTCAGAGACCACCTCTTTAGGAAATTCAACTCTGGTGAAAATGCCCAGGAGAGCCCTGGCAACCAGTTTACCTGTAATGGTCTGAAGGGGTATAGCCTCAGGGTACCTGGTGGCATGATCAACCAAGACCAGGATGAACTGATGTCCACCTGAAGTGGGAGGGTTGAGGGGATCGACAATGTCGATGCCCACCCTATCAAATGGTGTGCCAACCACTGGCAAAGGGTGCAGTGGGGCAATGACACTGGCTCCAGTCTTGCCAACAAATGACAAGTGGGGCAGGTCCTGCAGTGGGACTCCACTTCTACTCCCATGCAGAGCCAGTAGAAATGTACAGAGAGCCTCTGCTTAGTCTTCTTGGTCCCAAGATGACCAGCTAAGGTCACCTCATGCGCCAACTGCAGTAGGAAGGGCCTGTAAACCTGGGGTACCACCAACCTCTTGAGGGCACCAGGTTCAGGCTTAGTGGACTCACTACAAAGGAGCTCACCCTCCCAATAAATCTTGAAAGACCTAGGCACTTCATCTTGTGCCTGGGGCAGGGCCTGTTTTCTCAGACCCTCGAGAGAGAGTGGCACTCTCTCTGACCCTTACAGAAGTCACCCCTAGAGGCCCCCCCCGTCAGCCAGTAGGCATTGAAGGTCAGGGTGATCCGCTGGGTTGAGCAGTTGAACACCTCTCCCGCAGGAGGGTCATCTGGCTCATCTCCCTCAGGAGTTGAGTCTCGGGTTACCACTGGACACAGCCCGTCTGGAGTCTGAATCTCAGTGGGTGCTTCTGAAGCAGCAGGAAGAGAAGGAACCCCCTTTGCAGAGGTGTCCTTCTTACTCTTCCGTCTTGCCTTGGGTTGCCCCTTCGGCTTGGGCACTTGACTCACAGTCAGACCTGGTGTTACCTGTGACCTAGTGACTGCCGCAGCAGTCAGGGGTAGACCATCATAGATCAACCCCAACTCCACTAGATCATTCCCTAACAAACTGTTAGCAGGTACATTGTCCCGAACCAGAACAGGAAGCTTTGCTGTCTTGTCCGCAATCATGATGGTGACTAGGGCTACAGGAGATCATTTGGGAGGTGCACCAGCTAACCTGGTAGTTCTCAGAGGAGCACCTACATAGTGTTCTGGCATGAGCTGGGTCCTGTCCAGCATTTTCATGCTTGCTCAAGTGTCTCTCAAACCAGTAGAAGGCTGGCCATTCAGGAATACACTTCTAATAAATCTGTGGGTGTTTTGTGGGATTGTAACCAGTACTTCTGTGTACTGGTCTCAGGCCCCAAGGGACACTAGGGAAAACTCTGCAGGAGCACCATATGTGATTCCTGTAGAGGAGGCGAGGACAGTGGCCTCCACCTCAGGCATGAAGTAAGGGTAGGTCAGGCTGACAGCCTGGACTCCAAGTGCCTTACTTTTACACTTGGGGCCACCCTTCTTCTGGTCCAGAGTCCCACAGTCCCAACAAGTGCCAGGAATGCTGGGTACGGTACTGGATCCACTGGGAGCCTGCTTTGCAGCAGGAGGACCACTACTCTTACTCCCACCCACATAGGATTTATCCCCATTAGATTGTTGGGTCTTAGGAGAGGAAGGATTAGATTTACACGACTGACTACTTTTGGGACTCCTCAGACTTCCGAGAGGGCCCCCTTTTCTATTGTCCTTGCCTTCCCACTAGGTTCCTTAGGGGACCCACTTGTCAGCCAGCCTGGCCAGTTTAAAGGGATCTAAAATGTTCTGGTCAGCAACATACTGACACAGCCCTGGTGAACAGGCTTCCAAAAAATGCTCAAAAAACAAAAGGTGGGACAATTCAACAAATGTTTTCACCTTGTAACCATCAATCCACTCCATCATGTTCATATGTGTAGCACTCACCCAGTCAATCCAAGACATATTCTCTCTTTTCTTATGTTCCTTGAACCTTTTAAGGTATTGGGTCAGTGACGTAACACAAAATGTGGGGGCTCCCCTGCGAGCCATGCTGAGGGGCCCCCCAACTCGGCAACAAATCACGGGTCGTGCCGCACTCCCGTCGGGCTTAGATTATCATTCTTGCACAATATGCACGAACGTGCTGCTGAAGGGGTATGCCGCACACTGTACTATGAGAAAGATATAAATGGCCTCATTACGGGTCTGGCAATAACCCTGCCGGTGATACCGGCGGTTTGCCACTAGACCTGAAAAGAATGACTGCCGCCTGACTTCCCGGTAACACGGGGGTATAAAAACCCCGGCGGCCGGGAAGTCGGGTGCCGGTAATTCTGTAAATCCCCATTCCCATAGAGTCACATATGACTCTATGGTAATGGGGAACACGAAAGCACCGGCACTTTTGATAACGGTGCTGATGCCTCTGTTACGGACTGCTTACCATGGCCGCTGTGCCCGGCAGGGTCAGACCTGCCGGACACAGCAACTCCAGCAGGCAGACTCGTAGTGTGCCAGTCCGGTAACAACAGTGCCGGTAGGCATACCGGCACTGTTGTTACTGGACCGGAACACTTGTAATGAGGCCCAATATGCGTTTTAATGTAATATACAGCACATTCCTGAGAAAAATTGGCTAAAAAGCAAGAGTGTTTGCAAATGTTTTGTAGGGTAACACCAATCAAATACAAGCAATTCACCAACAACGCACAGGAACATTAATGCTTTGCTATTAAAAATGCCATGCCACATTATAAACATGCCCCACTGGCTGCACAATGTAGACCAGTGTAGACACGTAATAACATTACAGTAAAGCATGCCAGGTCACATTTAGACATATCTAAACTGGTTGCACCAAAATGCCAGTCGAAGCAATAATACTCATCAAGAAGAGAGCACACATTCAAGCCCGGTCTCTGCGGCCTCTAACAACACGGCCAAACTCTTTAAAAATCTGCAAGGAACTGGTCAATCTGTTGTGGTCTCTACCTCTCCTGTTCCCTCCCAGGCCCTCTGTATGGCTCTGGCTAAAACTCAGGACATCCTGTCCTCTATTTCCTCTTCCTCTCCCTCTTCCTTTCTCAGCCCGCATTTGGCCATCTCTACCTCTCCTCCTTCTTTCTCCTCTTTCTCTCTGACAACACCTGATGAGGTTTCTAGACAAGTCCAATCTATGAAAGTGTCATCCAAACAGGTGCTCCCCTGCTCCTCCAGAACCGTCAAGGACCATACTGACACCCTCGCTCTAGTCTTGGCCGATTTCTGTAATCACTCTTTCACCACTGGAACGTTCCCCTCTCCCCTCAAGCACTCCCTTCTGCACGCACTTCTCAAGAAGCCGTCTGGCGATCCTACCTGCCCGGCAAACTATCGCCCAATCTCCATCAGCCCGTTCCTAGGCAAACTCTTCGAAAATCTGGCCGCCTCCCAGCTTACTCTCCACACTGAATTTTTTGTTTGTCTCCATGACCATCAGTCTGGCTTAAGAGCTGCCAGAGGCACGGAAACTGCACTCCTGAACGCCTGTGAAGATCTGCTCTCTAACCTTGATTCCAGCATTCCTTCTGTCCTAATCCTCCTTGATCTTCCCTCCACTTTCGACACAGTCAACCACGCCATCCTGATCAATCGACTACGTGAGAACCTGGGCATCACGGATCAGGCCCTGCAGTGGCTGACCTCCTTCCTCTTGGACTGCCCCTCCCAGGTCCAACATGGTCCCTTCCTCTCCACCAATTCTGTCTCTACCTTGGGCGTTCCCCAGGGCTCTATCCTCTCACCCTGGTTTTCAACCTCTACTTGGCACCTTTGGCCACCTGATCTCTACCTTCTCCTTTAACTTTCAGTGTTATGCGGATGACACTCAGCTTCCTTCAGGCTCCTCTCCTCCCTCGCTCATTCCTCACTGTCTATCCGCGATTCAGGATTGGTGCACCTCCAACAATCTCTGCCTTAATGCCAGTAAGACAGAGATCCTTCTCACTGGGACCCCTGCCCATGCTTTCCCTCTCTCGCTCTGTCCACCCACCTAGGGCCCTCTTCCTTTGCCTTCCTGCAAGGCAAACAACCTTGGTGTAATCTTCGACTCAGCTCTCTCTTTCTCTCCTCAAAGCGGCTCCTCCTCAAAGGGACTCTTCCCTTTCTCACTTTCCCCCAGAAGCTCACTGTCTCCAGTGCACTGCAACAACCTCTTTCTCAATCTGATTTCCTCTACTCTCCGCCCTCTGCAACTAATCCAGAACAAGACTGCAAGATTTATCCTTGGCCTCAAGCCCAGGGATCGTATATCTCCAGCCCTGATTCTCTCCACTGGCTCCCAGTGGCTGCAAGGATGAAGTTAAAGACCCTTTGCATTGTCCACAAGACTTTCTAGGGTCGGGCCCCAATACATTAAACACTCTCTTCCTAAATACCTTCCTTCTTGAGCCCTTCCCCCATCTACATCCAGCTCTCTAAGGGTTAGACGCTTCTCCAGGCAGAGAGTGGGGGGTAGATCTCTCATCTGCAGGTGCCTCCCTCTGGAATGGCCTTCAAGCCCCTCTCAAACTTGAGCAGACCACCTGAAGTTACGGAAGCAGCTCAAAACTTTCCTCTTCTCCTCTGATTTCTCTCTCTGCCTCCCTTGCTGACCTACCTGACCTAGCTGGCTGCACTATCGACTGGTTGCTAGGCTACCCTCAGATTCTCACCGAATCCAGGCTCTTTCTTGATCAGTCATCCTTTCACTGCTCCTGGGCCTACCACACACTTAGGGGCTGTAACTATAACCCTACAGTCCCTTGCTCTCCTTGCACTACCCAGAGCCATGCTGCACTTACTCAGAGCATTACTGCCCTGTTTTCCCCTTTCCTCTTCCTTGCACTTCCCCTCCCTTTCGCCTTGCATTTCTCACACTTGCACAATTTGAATGACACAAGGCTTAATAAGATTGTTTGTCTTGTCCTCCTTCGGTCTTCCCTCCCTTGTCTTGTCGCACCTAGAAACACTTGTGTACAGGCGTGTTATAAATAACATATAATTTTTTCACAGATGCCCTAGAAATAATGAAGATTACAGGTGGCAGATTCAGGCATTACCTCCATGCACCTCTACATCATCCCAGTACTTGAGTATGAGGCACTGTGCCTCATACACAAGTACAGGGACGAGGAAGAATACGGCTAGGAGTAATGATAATTACCAATAAGTAATCAGGGCATTAAACATAAGTAGTGGCGTAACACCATTGAGTTGACTGGGCTTTTGGACTCCCCCCTGAAATTTTGGGCTATTTTGACTCAACCTTGCTGACCTTCAAAGCAGTTGCCGGACAGAACAGGACACAGATTTTAAACGGCACCTGGGTTTCGCTGTTAAAAAGGGCACAGCAATTACTAACGTAAAGCATTTCACTGTTAGTACCTGCATTCAAACACCACATTTATTAGGCAATTTAAATCGTGATGTGGGTTTAGTACTTGCATGCCAGGGGAGTGATTGTAAGGGTAGAGCGGGAACATGAGACAGCTCATTCTCACAGCAGTCCATAAGTGGGTGCTTTCAGACTTAAAGGAGAGAGTTAACTGCGTGTAAGATTGACGTTGCACTAGAATAGTCTCATTAAAATGCGTAAAAGAAGATAGATGTCCCGACACAAATAAGTTTGCCCCTCCCCCACCGCCCTGTGAAGTTAGCGCCTCTCTCAACATTTGAGGGGTCAGCCGCCTCGAAATGTAGGTTTTGTTGCACCCCTGAACACAGGCACAAACACCAATCACCATATACACACATGCACACCCAGCCATCCATACATTTAAGTGTGCACTCTTTCACCATACAGGCACACCCAGTTTGCACCCTTTTACCATACAGGCACACCCAAGCAGCCACCCATACATTTAAGTGTGCCCCCTTTCACCCTAGATGCACACACACCTAGAGGCACACACACCCACGCACCCACCCATATATTTAAATGTGCACCCTTTCACCATACACTCACACAGGCAGCCACCTATACATTTAAGTGTGCACACTTTCACCATGCAGGCACACTCAGGCAGCCACCCTAAGTGTGCACCCTTTCTCTGTACATGCACGCACACCCAGCCACCCATACATTTGTGTGCGCCCTTTCACCATACACTCACACAGGCAGCCATCTACACATTTAAGTGTACAACCTTTCAAAATAAAAACACACACACATGCCATGGGGTTGAGGGGAGCCCTATTACTGTCACTCTGGCTTCATAATGAAATTATTTCCGTTAAGGACCGAACCATAACGGAAATCATTTCTTTATGAAGGCAGAGTGACTTCAAAAATAAACTATTTCTTTTTGAAGTCATAGGGCTCCCACCACCCCATGACATGGAGGCCTCCAGCATGTGGTCTTCCATGTCATGGGCTGGCAGGAGCCCTCAGACTTCAAAAAGAAAGTTTCTTTTAGTAGACACTCTGCCTTCATAAAAAAAATATTTCTGTTACAGACATTATTTCTTCATGAATGCAGAGTGAATTCAAAAATAAATATTTTTTAAAAAAAACTTTTTAAAATATTATTTGGGTCCCCCTCCCAGGACATGAGCTAGCGGGGCTCCCTGCTCCACAGGGGCCCCAGTTAAGCCAGTGTCTTGGATAGGTGTCTTGCCAAACTTGGCAATCAAAGCAGACTTCATGCACTCATACTGACCCCTTTCTTCCACACTCAGTTTCAGAATACAGTCATAACCAGTCTAAGGTACTCTACTTAACAAACACTTAGCCCAATCTCTCTTATCAACATCGTGGATTCCACAAGCCATTTCAAACGCTTCAATCCATTGGAGGATATCAGAACCCTCCACATATATACCAACCAAACCTTTCATAAACTTGGTGGCAGGGGACCTGACACTCTCAACTGGTTTGGCTGAAGTCTCCACTCTAGCTTTCTCTAGCTGGATTCTCTGACATTCAGTGTCCTTGTCTTTGAGTTTAAGATCCCTATTCTTGAGTATCACTTGCTGTACCAACTCCTCCTTCTTAAGTTCAGCTTCAGTTTCCAACTTTTTTAATTCCAAGGCCAATTTCATCCACAATAATTTAAGTTCCAAGATATCCCCAGAAGAAACAGTGCTGGGTTTCAGAATAGAGGCAGCAGGAGTGGTGGCACTCCCAGAAACAGAGTCAGTAACAACCCCAGGGGCAAGGTCTTCAATGGTTGCATTCCCCCTCCATCAAGAGCTTCACAATCAGCCTGGTAGTCCGCCAGGGCAGCTATCAGCTCAGTCTTAGACTTATCTGTAAAGTCTAACTCCCTAGCTTCATATGCACTCTAGAGAGCCTCTAAGCTCATTGTGGAGAGTTGTAATAGCTTTTAGCCTCATGCTGTCACGCGATCCTTGTGATGATTCTAGTTAGTGGCGTCGCATGACAGCAGAGGCGGTTGGGAGGCTGCAGGGAAGACCGTGTCTCCTTCGTGCGGGCTCGCTGGAATAAACCTAATTAATTCACCTACCGTGTCGGCCCATCTTTACAGTGGCGACGAGTTGAACTGCGATCCTGCCACGGAGGAGAGCCGCACAGCAGGCTGACCACGATTCAGGAGGGCGATCAGCTGTCGGTGTGGGAGAGCTGCCGGAGCGCCGCAGGGGCCCTCACAGCTGAGAACGGCCGGCCAGTGTGTGTAGGGAACCACTGTGAGGTGCGTGGAACGGCGCTGCAGGGGGACAGTCTCCCCAGCCCAGTGCTGAGCACCGGAGGCAGCCGTATTGCCGCAGCCTGTGGATTGTGCCTTGGATCCATCATTCCCTAAGCTCCATTGGCTGCCAGCCATAAAGGTGAGTAGGAAAGGGGGAAGTGAAGGAGGGCACATCCAATGGGGGCGGTCCACTCATTTTAAAGTAGCTGGGTGCCATTCTACAGCCCACAACAAAATGAAACCCTGTAACTCATTGGCCATAGGTTTCAGCTTTGGATTTTTGGAAAACAAGCCCATGTGCCACTCAGAATGGAATGCTGAGTAAAGGAAAGTAACAGTGCCACAGAAACAAAGGGTCCCTATAAAGACTCAGCAGTAGCACAAAGGGTAGTGAAGCATAAGCACTCACAGGTTGAACAGAAGTGGATTGGTCCAGTGCAAAACAAATTTCAGGTCTGTCACAAGTGTAACAACAATCACACCACGCCTGTGGAGCTAGCTTTGAACAAGGGGCAGAAGCTTTATTCCTAACAATTATGGCTGCAGCAAGTATGTCCCCACCTCCACCCTTCCTGTCTGAACCAGGCACTCGGCCCATAAAATGGGACAGATGGAAGAGGTTATTTGATACCTATTTGGTTGCAATAGGTGGGGAAATGTTTGCTCCTGCAAGAAAAGAGGCGACACTACTCCACGATCTAGGTTCAGAGGGCCGTAGTGTTTACAACGGTTTGCCAGAGCCCCCGCAAGAAGGTCAAGGGGACTTCGACCAATACACTGTAGCGGAGAAGAAGTTAAAAATCCACTTTGAGACAAAGAAGAACATCACATTTGAGAGACATACATTTTTCCAAAGAGTACAGGACTCACAAGAGCCGGTGGAAAATGTCATTGCTGCTTGAGATCTCTAAGCCATACATGCGAGTTTGGCCCATTGACGGACTCTCTCATACATGACCAGTTAGTTTGTTGTACTAATAATCTGAAAATACAGGAAAGGCTGTTATCTAAGGATGTATCGCTGGAGACGGCAGTTGAAACGGCTAGAGGCATGGAGCAGACTCACAATTATATGTCTTCTATGAAAGGTGACAGACAAGAAGGAGAAGTAGTGGCAGTAAATGGATTCAGAAAAACAAATGCAAATAAAGATGTTAGGTGCTATAAGTGTGGCAGCAACCGGCATATTTCCACCAGTGTGTTCTGGCCTGCGAAATGCAAGAAAAGAGGACACTTTGCAAGGGTCGGTCGTGAGTCAGGTCAAGTACAAAGCATTGAGTCGGGTGGAAGGATACCAGAACAGGAAGAGAATCTGGTGGTTACGCAAGGTGCTCAAGTCAAGCATGTCCTGGAAGTGTCAGAAGTTTCTAATAAAGGAAGTGCGCCAACGAATTTGTTTTTGGTTAATGGTAGGGTGGTGACAATGAAGGTGGACCACTGCTCACCGTGGACTTTGATGTCAAGAAGAACATTTGAAGACTGCTTGCAGGGTGATGTGAACAAGTTGAAGGAACATAGAATAGAACCATATGCTTATGGTAAGGTGAGAATTGAGATTTTGGGAAAATTTCAAGCACCCATAAAGTACAAAGGCAGAAGTTGTGAATCATAAGTGTATGTAACACAGCAAGGCTCGTCTCTTGTAGGATGGGGCGAACAGCGAAAATTGGGAATTAGGATACAAGCGAGTGCTGAAGAACCAGTAACGGTTGCGGAGATCAAGGACAAATGGGAAAAGGAATTTCCGATGGTGTTCCAAGAAGACTTGGGGATGTTGAAAGGATTTGAACATGAAATTTGTTTAAAGACTGGGGCTATACCGAAGGTGCATAAGGTGAGGCCAATACCTCAAGACCTCAGGGCAAGATTGAAAATAGAAATGTAAGCGCTATTGCAGAAAGGGATCATAGAGAACAGTGAAAGCTCAGAATGGTTGTCGCCAGTGGTAGTGGAGGCAAAATCGAATGGTGCCATAAGGCTTTGCGTAGACTTAAGGGACATCAATAGAAACATTTTGATAGACAGACATCCCCTACCGATAATTGAAGATAAGTTGTCAACGCTCAAAGATGCCAAGATATTTTCAGTGATTGATCTTTCTCAGGCATATCACTAGATTCCCCTAAAGCAAGACTGTCAACACCTGACGGCGTTTATAACAACGTTTGGAACTTTCAAGTATTGTAGAATGCCGTTCGGGCTTGCCTCGGCAGCGGCGGTTTTCCAAAGGGTGATGGACACTATTATGGAAGGAGTAAAGAATATAGTGGTGTTCCAAGATGATATGTTGATATATGCCAGCTCTATAAATGAACATGATGATATTTTAACTCAAGTGTTTGAGCAGGTTGCCTGAGGCTGGGTTGACAGGGAGAAGAACATATGTAAGATTGCAGTTGACTGAGTGGAGTATTTGGGGCATGAAATTGATGAGCAGGGGGTGAGGCCGCCGAAATGTTTGGTTGAAGCAATTAAGTGTGCACCAATGCCAACAGACAAAGACCAAGTAAGATCCTTTTTAGGATTAGCCGAATATTATCATAAATCTGTAAAGGACTTTGCTATGGTGTCCACTCCCCTGAGAATGATACTCAAAAAAGGATTAAAGTTTGTGTGGTCTCCAGAATGTGCTGTGGCTTTTGATAGTATCAAAGAAGCTGTTAGCAAGGCCCCTTCGATTGAGAGGTTTGACTCCAAAGACAAGAGCGTGTTGGTGGTGGATGCTTGTTTATTGGGGTTGGGAGCAACTTTGGTACAATACAATAAGGACAACACAGAGAGAGTAATAGCGTTTGTATCAAGGGCACTGAGAGGGGCGGAATGTAAATACTCAGTTATTGAGAGAGAAACATTAGCAATGTATTGGGCCATTCTCCACTTTAAATATTTTTGTGGGGGAGGTGGTTCATTGTTAAATCTGATCATAAACCTATGGTCCAGTTATTTGAGAGTGGAAGATGGGCCTTGGGATCACCTAAGATAAGTAGGTGGGGTCTGGGGCTCCAAGGTTACAATTGTGATGTGAGCTATCTACCAGGCAAAAGGAATGTTGTGGCGGACTGCCTTATAGGCTTCCGGTTGAAGAAGAAGGAGAATTTAGAGATACGGATTTAAGTGAGTCGGTTGTAGCAGAAGTGGCAGGTGCCGTTGGTCAGGAAAGGTAGATTTGGGAAGAGGATTCTGATGATGAACTTAGAATGATAAAAGAGTGGACGGTAAGGGGATGGCCACAAAGGAAGGGTCTAGATAGGAAGTTTGATGTCTGGTGGGAGATTAAGGAAGATTTGAACAATTATGAGAACAGGCTAAGGAGGGGACGGTGTGTGGTTCCTCCAGAGATACTTAGACTGAGTTTAGTGAAACTTGCGCATCAGGGGCACCCAGGGGAAGGGGCCATGAAAAGGAAACTCAGGCAGAGCTATTGGTGGGCAGGCATGGACAAGATGGCGGAGAGAGGGGTAAAAGATTGGATGGCCTGTCAAACTAGTGATAAGAGCAAAATCATAAGGGAAACTCCTTTAGTTCCTAATGTCATACCAGACCAGCCATTGTTTAAGTTAGCAATGACCATCATGGGTCCCATTGCGGGATTAGGATGGGGTTTAAGGTTTCTGTTTGTGGTAGTAGATTATCATTCAAAATGGATCGAATGGGACGCTGTTAAGGAGGTCATGGCTAAAGATTTGATTTCATTTCTAGAGAAGGTGTTTCTTAAAGAAAGAGTGCCCACTGAATTAGTGTCAGATAACGGGGTACAATTTGTTTCGGAGGCAATGAGAAGGTTTCTGAGCAGTTATGGAATAAAACACATTAGAACTGCGTTGTACCACCCCAGGGCTAATGGCCTTGTTGAAAGAGTCAACAGATATCTGAAAGGAGGTTTGCAAATGGCTATGAGATTGAAACAGCCGTGGAGAGAAGTGTTAAACCTGTTAACTTGGAACTATATAACTACGCCACATTCAGTGACAGGGGTCTCTCCGTTCGTGTCCATGAAAGGTAGAGAACCTGGGACAAGGCTTTGTCCAGGATGCCTAGGGATGGCCAGAGTTGTTCAAGTAGATAGGGATCAGATTATGAAACTCATCAAGGTGAGTCAGGAGAAGAATAAAGAGTGGTTTGATGCCAGAGAAAGAGTGAAACAGAGAGACTGGAAGGTTGGAGAGATGGTCTATGTGAAAAATTCCAGGTTGGTGAATAAGTGTGTAGAGAGTAGGTTTTTGGGTCCGAAGAAGATATGTGCGGTGAGAAAGAGTGTGGTGATTTTGGAAGGAGGAGAAGTGTGGTCAAAGGGGAGGATTGCAAGAGCGTTTGATCCGAATGAGAACAAGGAGAAGGGAAGCCTGTTAGCAGAAAATGCTGGTACCAAAACAGCTGCAGGAGAGGATAACAGAGTTGTCAGTTCCCAAAGCCTGTTTGGATGACTGACTATGTGTATTAAGATTTATTGTGAAGTCATTTTAAGGAAACTAAGTTACTGTTCATATAGCTTATTTCATAGATTGTAAACCCTTTGCCTATTGTTTTTTTGATGTGTGGTCTCATCATAATTGTTTCCACTACTTCTATTCTTTGTTTATTTTGTGACTATGATTTAGTTTATTTTAGTTGTTGTAGTTTAAAGTTTATTTGTTTCCTTCTAAGGGGGAAGATATGTGTAGAGTTGTAATAGCTTTTAGCCTTGTGCTGTCATGCGAGCATTGTGATGATTCTAGTTAGTGGCGTCGCGTGACAGCAAATTTGTAAAGTGTGGATATTTTGTAAGTGGCAAGGTTACACACTGATTCTTAAAACCATAAGCATCCCACCAATGCCACCAGAGTAAAGACTGGAGAGGCATATCTGTACTCATGCTCTCTATATGGCAGAGTAGAAGCACAGAGCACCCAGCCAAGATTCCCTATATGGTAACGTTGGATGAGCAATCAGGGCTTGGCTCTCAGGAGGTGATGCAGGCTGGTTCTTAAGTAAAGTGTAGCCCCCAACCCCCACAAAGGAATGTCCACACACTATGTTAGTGATAACACAGCTCTTTATATCTTTATATATATAAGGTTTTGGATATATACATACAAAATAACACACTTTGTGCTCATGTAATACTTATATGGTAAATATGTACAATATCTATGTGGTACCACAGTTGACTCTTGACTCCTTTAAAATGCACCAACTGCTGACAGTTGCAATGACATACAAGTCTAATAGCAATGTGAACCAACACCAGACATGGGAGGCAAACAAGTTGGGTTAGACAATTGGCAGAATACTTTGTCCCTACCAAAGACACACTTCTGTATGAGGATCCCCCACCTGGGCAACCTGTAAATCAAGTATTAACAAGCCCAGTTCATATATTGTTTAGCAGAGTTTTGTTTGCTTCTAAAAATGTTCTACTACCCCAATGTACCTGGTTTAGCAGAGTTCTTCGATTAGTCGCCAACGGATCCTTCTTGAGTGAACTTTCTTTAAGGCAGGAGCCACAGATCGTCGAGATTCTTTGAAAAAAAGGTGAACAATGTCTTTGAGGCAGCAGCTTCAGTCCATGCGGTGCTTCTCGACTTTCGGTTGGGGATGTCCTGTTAAGGTGAGGCGTGCGGTACACTTCGATTATGAGAGTTTGTTGCCGCAAAGCAGATTGATGAAGAACCGAGGCCCAGCAAGGGCGTCGATTCATAAGTGTTTGGCGCCAGCGATCGGGTCTCGACCACGGCTGGCTTTCGGATCTTCGTTGCCGTCTTTATGGACTTCAGGTGGCGGGAAACCAACCAGCGGATTCTCCTCTGTTCGTCTGCGACCACGACTTTCTCCGGCGGAACAAAGCAGTCGACGGTGATGAGCAAGGGAGTACCTGATTTCAAAGTGTCTTAGGCAATGGAGCGTTGCGGCTCCGGTCGACGAGGTTACATCGGTCCTCCGAACCTCGGTCAATGGTGATGGTCGTCGACGGTCTCGACGTTCTGGCGCTTATTTCAATGTTCCTCGGCGCTCTCCATCTCTGGTCAGCAACCTTTTGAAAACTGACTTCCAGGGAGCCTTGGTGAAGGTTAGCTGGTGCACAATGTCCCCTCGCAGCTCAGCAAGAGTTCTCTGAGCCAGGTCCTCTCTTGGATCAGTTTTTGGAGACACAACAGCTTTGGATTGTGTCGAAGGAAAGCAGCAGCAAAGCGTTCTTCTTCCAGCTGGGCTTCAAGGTTAAGCATCAAGTTTCAACTTCACCTTCTGAACAATTGCATTAAGTCAGAGGTCCCCAGATATACTGTTCTGTCTCTCATTCACACTGCTGGGCCAAGCTCAGCAGCCAAATATTCAGTGGGGCATTCTTGCAGGCAGGAAGCCAATCAGGTTCACAGTGCATTCAGGCCATTCTTCTCCATCCAGACACTCACAAGGAATGTGAATTGACACAGGTACCCAGCCATTCAGCACTCCACACTCCATTCATACCAGTTTTGGGCAGGGCTGTCTAATTCTTTGTGTCACACATACTCCATCCACCCAGGTACCACCCCATGGGCTTACCCACAACATACAGTCATTGGGAAGGCTCCAGCCAGTCTGGCCTGGACTTCCCCACAATACCATATATGAAACTTCCACCCAACAGCCAGTCAGGGGAAGGGACAGAGTCAGGGCCTCCCAGGACTTTTGGAAAACAAGTTAACAGGCAATAGAAAGCAAGAGGCCACAGGGGCCATCCTGTCTCCTATCTGGAATGAACTGATTGCAATGGCTGCGCCTGGATATCCCACAATGGAGGATACTGAGAGGACCTGTCAAATTCAGCATGGAGCTGCCACCAGCCCATACCCTGCTCTGTGGGCCACACACAGGTGCCCAAAAACATACACTAGTGGTACAGGGCTGTACCCCCACCCATGGGTGCCATAAGCGTATCCCAAGTGTCTGTTCACCAAACCAAAAAGAGGAAGAGCTGCACTGCCAGGAGTCCCACATGCACTCCTGTGCAGGATATAACACAGAACACACATGATAAAAGGAGTACAGGACAAGGACATGGAGGCCCTGTCCCTCCAATGCATTTCCAGTATCACAAGCGGTGCTCCTCTACTTTAAACAAAAAAAAGGTTTTATTGTTCCTATACTTTTATATTAAAAAGAAACTGTTCCAGAATGGTTTGGTTTGAAAATAAAAGTGAACAAAGACATTGAAGCTTGCACTTCAGTGTACTGCACTGAACATTTCCTTTAAAAGCAGGTATGTTTCTTTTGGGGTGTTTGGATTGTGTGTGGGTTTGTGGGGAGCATGGACAGGCCAGCAGGGAACATAGTTCCGCTACTTCTTTTCATACACTGGGACCACTGCCCATGTACCCTCCCTGTTGGTTTGTGGGCACTTTGAAACACAATTTACTTGTTGTATAAGCCTAACAAATGCACAATAAATAAAAAAAAAATATGATGTCCAAAATATGATAATATTTAATCCTTTCACATTATGGATGAATCAAATCTATTGTCATTGGCCCCTTTAGTTCCCATCAATAGCTGTGGATAACTGGGTTATCAAAGGAATGTGTTAATCGTCCTGTGATATCCAGGGCACCTTCCTTACAGACATAGGGCCTCATTACACGTTGTGCCTTAAGGGATTAACGTTACCGGTAATGGAATACCGGTATCGTTAAATCCCAACCCCAATTACGACCCGTGGTACCGCTATTAGCGGCACCGCTAAGTACGGTGCCACTAATAGTGGCTAGTCCGCGGGCGTGCGACCCTACATCCCGTAAATAGCGGCATGTCGCTAATACCACACCATCACAAGCCATGCGGGCATGCAAATAGCGGCATGGTAAAGCACCAAAAACCCCTTACCGGCATGGCGCTAATACCGGCATCGCGAACCACCCATTAAGAGAACTGAGCAGTGTTCCCACCTGCCACAGGTGGACACAATCAGCACAGGTGGAGGCAATGGAGACTGTGCCAGCACAAAAGGAACACACCACACCTCTTCACACACCCCTTCACATACCAAGATGGTTCCAATACTAGCAGCATTACATGGGCTGAATGATATGATTGCAGTGCAGCAGCAACAACAACAGGCAGCACAGAGGAGACGCAGGAGGAGGAGGAGGAGGGCAAGACAGGCTCAGCAAGCACCACGAGGGCACCTAGTAATACCACAAAGGCAGCCACCAATCCCCAGGATCCGAGCCAGTCCATTTAACCTAACCCCTGAGCAGAGACACACCCTGTACCGTCTGGACCGGGATACCATCACCAGCATCGTGGACATGATACATGACGACATTGTGAGCCTCATAGACATCAGAACTGCCATCCCCCCTCTAATGAAGGTGGTGACCGTGCTCCACTTCCTGGCCACAGGCACCTACCAGCATACAGTGGGGCAGATGCATGGCATCTCACAACCAGTATTCTCACGCACGCTGAACCAGGTACTCGATGCCCTCCTGAAGCATGCACGTGAACACATATTCCTGCCACAGACTGCCCAGGAGATCGCAAACACCAAAGTTGGCTTCCATTCACTGGCAGGCATCCCAAGTTGCATCGGGCCATCGACTGTACACATGTGGAATTGGTGGTCCCGCATCACAATGTAGTAGTCTACCGAAACAGGAAGCAATTCCACTCTATCAATGTCCAAATGGTATGTAACGCAAACAAGATAATCACACATTGTTGTGCCCGATCTCCCGGATCAACCCATGATTCAATTGTCCTGCGGAACTCAACCATACCACGCTACATGGAGAGACAAGCCGGACAAAGTTTGTGGCTACTTGGTGAGTAGCAGGGCAAGCACATGGCAGTGTGATTTGGGGGGAGAGAGATACATACTCCAACTGGGTGTGATGGGGTGGGGAATTACATACTCCAACTGGGTGTGATGGGGGAGGAGAGATACATACTCCAACTGGGTGTGATTGGGGGGGGAGATGCATACTCCAACTGGGTGTGATTGGGGGGATACATACTCCAACTGGGTGTGATTGGGGGGGGGGAGATACATACTCCAACTGGGTGTGATTGGCGGGGGAGAGATACATACTCCAACTGGGTGTAGACGGCTGTCCGTAGGACAAAAGGACATACAGATGTACGCCAATGTCCATCAGGGAAGGCCACAATGTACTTGAGAAGAACCCACATGCAATTTGAAGCTGCGCAACATTGAGAACAATCCAGGTTTCCAAATATCACACATCCATCCACATCCACATTGCACATCATGCCACACCACATAATACACAAATTTGCAACATGGCGTCAAGATAGTTATACAGAATTAGCGCTGCACAACATCAATAAAGCAATGTGCCCTTGAATGCATGCAAAGGGATCACCCCTAGCCATAGCATTGAACAACGCACCTATAGCACCACTGAAGTGATGCTTCACAGCATGGCAACATCGATGTCGGAATGGCAGTACACTAGCAGTGTGGTACCAATTTTGCCTGGGCCCAGGGACACCTCACCCAGGACATGTCAATTACTGTCGGAGGCATGAAAGGGGCATGTCCACTTGCAGGGTCGAGCTCACCTTTGCACATTGCAGTCACACAGATCGTCTGCATGCATGCTGGTAATCGTGGATTTCAATCACAATGCAAAGTCGATTTGTGTGATATGTACAGGCCGCTCTTGAGGTGAACAGTAACAGGTCCCCATTCTTCCCCCCATACAGGTGATGCCGGCTATCCCCTGAAGAGGTGGCTCCTTACCCCTGTACGGAACCCACAGAACAGGCACGAAGAGGACTACAATCGTGCACATACCCATAGCCACGTCGTGATTGAGCAGACTTTTGGCCTTTTGAAGACACGGTTTAGGTGCATTAGCAGGTCTGGTGGCGCTCTCCTGTATGGCCATGAGAAGGTGGCCATGATCACCATGGCATGTGTCATGCTGCACAATATGTGTATCAGACGGAATGTGCCACTGCCCCCTGACGTTGAAATACAAGCACCTGATGAGGATGATGATGGTGATGAGGACGGAGGTGATGGGGATGCAGGTCATGCAAGAGGCAATGGCCAGGAGGGATGTGATGTGAGACAGCATCTGATCAACCAAATATTCTGAGTAACATGGTTTCACTCTGTAGGATGGATATGGGTAGTAATGCACTGGTGTCTGTGTTGAAGCGCACAATGGACCCTGTCACCAATAAAATACACATACACAATGAAGAAGTCCAAGCCTGTGTTTTGATTAATCACCAGTGTATTAAGTAATATTAAGATGTAAAAGTGCATGTCCCCAACTATCCCACCACCCTTCCCCCCTCCCCCCTCCCCCCACAACAGTCCCGAAACACCCTTCCCCCCTCCCCCCAGAACAGTCCCAAAACACCTTTCCCCCCTCCCCCCACAATAGTCCCGAAACACCCTTTACCCCCTCCCCCCGACAACAACCCCTTATGTGTCTGGCACACTGTTGTTGTCCTGCTGCACACGTGGAAGGTTGACCCTGCAGTCCCTATTCCCCATTGCCACCACCACCATTAGGAGGCTGGGTTGACGTGCGCCTCGTGGTGCGCGTGGAGCGGCGGAGGGGGCTTGTTTGCCTCGAACTAGCAGATGATGATGTGGCTGTCTGTCCCTGTGGTGGTGGTGGGAACTGGCGGTCCATCGCGTCCGCTATACGCATGAGGACCTGCCTGAGTTGGCCAATCTCCACACACAGCCTGTTGGTACAGGCTTCAATCGCCTCCCTTGAGTGCCTGGCTGTCTCTGTTATCTCCCCCCTGAGACAGGCAGCCTCTTCCACTTGCTGCCCAACCAGCAAATTAATGTCCTCTTGGCGCTGCCTGGTGCTGGCCAGGTCAAGGGCACTGTGGCGTGCTCGTGGTGTGGCTGCTGCGCCTTCCTCTGCAACCAGGACATCTGGTGAAGCCACCGGTGGGCTACTGCACCCTCCCGTGTTGTCCTCGCCAGACTGGCCATGGACACTGGACCCTGGTGTTTGCTGTGGAGTTGCCTCTGGGGTTCCTGGGGGGGCTGGGGTGTGCATTTCCATGGAGAACTCTATCGGGTCCTCCACATCTGAGAGCGGCGCTGTGGCTGCCGCCTCACCTGTGGAACTTGTGGCAGCGGAGGGTGAGCCCTCCGTGGCTGGAATCTGTGGTGGGGGGTTCACATCTGAAGGTGTGGCAGTTGTTGCTGGTGTGGACTGCGGTATGGTAGCAGTGGCGCTCCGATGATGTTTGGCACTCTGCATGGGAACACTTCTCCCTTTGCCCCTTGATGTAGTGGGGGTGTCCCCTGTGTCCTGTGGCCTTGGTTTTTTCTTGGCAGGGGGTGCCTGAGTTGCAGTGCCAGGTTCTTCACTGTCTGTATGTGAGCCTGTGGGGGACAAAGAGGGGGATGGCATTGGTGACGGTTCAATGTACTTCATGCAGAATATGTTAATCATGCTGTTGTGTGCATTGGGACTTCATTGGTAGGGATGCAGGTGATGGGTCTGTTGAGTGGGTCATCCATGCATGGTTCTGTGTGATGCAGGAATGTGTGTGTGTTTGGGTTTGACACTGACATGGCCAGGGTTGTATGCATGTATGGATGTTGGCGCATCCATGAGGTGAATCTGGGCTCACATTTGGGGGGGACCTCAACATTCACAGTGCATAGTTTCATTTGTACACTCACCTCCATCTGATGTAGTGGCCACACCATGATCCATTCTCCCGACTCCCTCGATTGATTCAACACCAATCGTGTTGGCGCAGGTCTCCTCCCACTCCTTCAATTTTATTGGCGAATCGGCTCCACCTCCTGTGGCCATGGCCATGTTGCGGTTCGCAGACAGGATGCTGGGGACCCAGAGGCAGAGATCGTCCCACCACTTTCTGCACTTCCAGACAGTGCGGATGGTGGTGCCCACCGCACTCACTTTCAGGGCAACCTCTGCCCAGATAGCCTTCTTCCGGATCAGGGTCTCCCGCCGCATGTCGTTTGAAAATACCACGTCGGCATTCTCTGCAAGGGTCTCAGTGAGCATTGTTAGCTCCTCGTTGGTGAACTTCTCCTTGCGCTGGAGGTCGGTTGTTTTTTTTATAGCCTTAGGCATGGCGAGGGAATCCTTGTGGCTTTGGAATGGCACAGTTCTCGAAACAGGTCCAGGGGGCAGAGGATGGCAATGGATTGTGTTCTTAAAGATGGCCGCCGTGCTCTTTGCCGTTCCTGTGCGATGACGCTATTTCCGGTTCCGCTATTTAATGGTGACCGCTAATTGCGGTGACCGCTAATTGCGATGGCCGCTATTAGCGGTGACCGCTGTTTGCATGTTGCGGGAGGTCGGAAGTGCTATCAGCACTTTCATCGGTGCCGCTATGGGTCTTTTGGGGGTCTTTAGTGGCATGGTGGCAGGGTCATTACCGGCATGGCGCTATGCTCGTGTCCGCATACTCGTAATGGTACGCTATTAGCGGCCTCTTGCCAAGGCGGATACGTTAATAGCGCCATGCCGGTAAATGTCGATTTTTACCGCACAACGTGTAATGAGGCCCATAGTGTCCAATCACTGTCATTGGTTAAGATATGACTTTATATAACTATATTTTACCTGGATATCAGAGCAAAAGAAAATATGCAGGGGATGAAGGTCAAGCTGCAAAAATACTAATAAAGCAAGCTGGACTACTGGATTCACCCAAGAGCTACTAGTTATGAATGTAATTATATGTTATCACAATCATAGGTTGCCTCAGTGTAGTAGTACCTATCAATTGACCAATTAGTCTACTACGCATTGTTTGTGCCAGATTCAGTGTATAGTTCATTAAAATAGAGGGTTATCATTTGTGTGCCTACCTAAATGTTGGAAAACATCATTAGCAATGGAAATTGTTTATACCAGAATGTCTAAAAGGAAGTTATCAGCTTGTGAAACTAGGTCCCCATTTGTCCCAAAATTATTCTCTACCATGTGGAGTTCCACAAGGCTCCCCTCTATTTCTATTGTTATTCACCATTTATGAGACCGCTCTTTGATGTCATCGAGAGGTTTACCCTTGGCTACCATGCCTAAGCCAATGATACCCAGCTCTCTTTGAGGTTATCTGAGTATAATAGGGGTACCAACGTGTTTGCAGAATCCTTGGACCAGGTGGAATTCTGGATGATCGAGAATGCTCACCAGGTTACCCAAATAAATCAGAGGTCATGTTATTGGGCAGCAAGAACACATTTCACAAGTCAGATAGCCTTCTGGAAGCTTGTACTTTTTTTGATATACACATGAAATGTACTACAGAAGAAAGAAATCTCGGCATCTATTGACAGAGAGATGTAGGAATGAAAATTCAAATAAATCAAATGTGGAAAGCAGATTTTTCAAACCTCGACTGCTACAAAGAGCAGCTCGATTCATAAATACTGAGTTTATGCCTGGCATAGTGGGTTCCTCAATAAGTAAAATAATTGATTGTTGCACCACACTTAATTTAGACCTCCCAGTGTACCAGATCAACCATCTCTAGAGAGTCCAAAGCAAAGCACTACAACAGATTTTTCATTTGTTGTATGTCGCCACTATCTCAGTCCTACGCCGCTTTCTTTATTGGCTTCCCATGAATGAACAAACTAAATAAAAAATATTATTGGCCTCATCATGAGTTGGGCGGCAATACGGTAGTAATTCCACCTCAGCAGAATTACTGTTACTGCTGTAGTGTCCCACTGTTGTGTCCCGTAATCACCACTGGCTGTAACATTAATTCTGTCCGTCAGAATTACTGCCGAAAATGTGTTCCTGATGGTAATTCCACTCAGAATCGGTGGGATTTCCATTACCATTGACACATTTAGCAGTAATTCCGCCAACGGAATAACAGCTGGCGGAAATAGCATCATCGCCGGAACGAGAAGCACGGCGGGGGCCATGAATCTCCCATTTCCTGTTGCCATCCAGACCCCATACTTCTGGAAAATGTCACAGGAAAAGGGAAAGTCCAAGGTACCCGAGATAAGGCTGCAAAAGCAAATGTTTACTGAGGCGGAACTCAAGGTCTTAGTGGCCGAGGTAGTCTGCCACACCGAGGAACTATATGGCAGCAGGCAGCGCAGGACCTCTGGCCAGAGGAAGGCTGCCATCTTGTGCTCCTTCAGAGACAAGGTGGTGGCAGTGGGTATTGTCCCACGCAACGTCCAGGACTGAAGGAAGCGATGGAAGGCCAGGGTCCACAGCCTCATTGCCAGGCGCAGTAGAGACAGAGCAACCACAGGAGGTGGCATGGTGGAACCCCTCGCCCTGACACTGTGGGAGTAGAGTCCATATCGATATTACACATAGTAGGGATTGAGGGGATTGGCAGCGCAGAAGTAGGAGCATCAAGTCAAGCAGATGGCCTTCAGTACAACAGTCCACACCTGAACACAAATGCACTGGCCAAAGGCATGCATCTCCCAGCATAGATGAGCACAATGGGCAAGGGAATGGGCAAGCACATGGAAATCCGTACAAAGCCACAGTGACTACAGGCATGTGCCAGGGAAGGTGGGAAAATGTAGTAATGCACATGCACTGTAGCGTAGATGTACATATGAAGCCATGGAACCATCAGAAGCACCCATGTGTGCTCTGACTGTCCATGCTGCCAAGTGAACCATCAGCGCTGCCAAAACAGCAAGCAACATTGGCAGGACAACAGGTAATGTGCATGCACCGTGTTCAACCTCAGCAGGCACTGCTCCCACCTAGCAATAGCAGTACTCATTGGCCTGAAACCAGCCATGCCCATCATATAAAATGTGTTCGGTAGAACAAACTGCATGTTGCATGAGTGTCTTGCTACCCCACTTACATGTATGCAAGATGACTGAGAGCATATCATTATCCACCCTAAAGGTACACAGTCGACTAACATTGAAGAGGCCAGACCCTCCACTGCCCAGGACACCTCAATTGCAGGCAGTGCATTGAAGGCAAGTCCCTTTACAGTCACGACAGAAATAATACAACCCTCAAGCGAAAAAGGCCAAGAGATCGCTTGCAAGGACAACAAGGTTTAATTTCACAAAAGACAAGGGTGCCAGCCGAAGTCTCTACTGCTCGAGAACATTCTGCCTGAATTATCATGAACAGTACATTATAAGAGTCCACAACAACACTAATTACGTCATTTGTAGGGTCTACTCCCACACAGCTGATTAATGAGACCATATACAAGGTCCTGCTCCATTGGGGATGCCAGGCTATGATTGATTCCCATCTCTGCCGTCTGTCAGTTCCCATGTGGGTCAGCTGGGCTCATCTCTCCAGGGACTGAAGGTCACGCTCTTTCCATGTTGCTGTTCCAAGGCTACTATTGTCTACTGCTACATCATTATGGCATCCACATGGGAGGCTCGGAAACTGGCACCGGGGGAGAGGAGGAGCACAGTCACGCTGACCTACACATTCTGTGCTCTGTCTTTATTGCACCCCTCCGACCCAAGGCTTCCACCCTAATTTTGATCTATAATGTATCCCTCCTTATACCTTGTAATACAAAGGGTGTATTTGTGGGATTAGGTGAAATGGTCATGTATGTTCAGATCTTTTATGACCATTGGTATTATCGCTGGCAGGCTGCAGTTACTCACTATCGAGGAATGCAGGGGTTCTTGGACTAGGTCAGTGGTGGGTGCCATTACTCCTGGTGGGCTGGGTGGGGGTTAGAGGTCGTCTGTTGTCCTAGCTGGGACGAATGTATGTCGCGAGGAGCCTGGTGTTGTCTTATGACCTTGCAGGGCACATTCCTTTCTGCGATAATAAGTAATTGCAACAGTAAGGGACAAAGGGAAGTTTCTGTGAGAATTTGCAGTGCATGTTTGACTATCCTTAGCGTTTGGGCCTGTGCAGGTTCCTCCGCCGGGCCTACGTTCACTGTGCATCCATGTCGGACCAAATGTGTCTCCCATAACTATAAAATGGTGTCTCTTTATATGCACGCACTAAGTCTATGCATTCCATAATTCCCGCACTATTTTATCCATGCCGGGTTTCTTAGCACGGCCCTTTCCACCACTCATACATCGCATGGCTACCTATAGGATTCGCCTCAATCTAAAGCGCCTAGAGGGTGGGACAGACTCATTTCCATCCCAACATTCCCCCCTTTCGTTACTTCTACAGTAACAAATTCTTCCATATAATATCTTCCTCATATTTGCACTTGTTTCCCTTCTTACCGCAGCTTCATATGGGGGGTGTTCCCTTTATCGGCATCCATGCCTTATACACATGTTGTAAGCTCTCTCCTGCTCATGCATACTCTTCAACAATAAATATCATATAGATGCAGCCCCCATCCCCTGCCAAATCTACCCATACTTCCTTATAATTTTCAGGGTCTGGGGGAGGGACAATGGTCATGTGGTAGAGTCAGTCAACTTAATCTCCTTAGGGGATAGGGACCATGTGGGGAATGCGGTGGTCAGTTTGTACTTCTACCTCCTTTGTACTATGAGGTACATCTGGAACCCCAATAGAGACCATCAACATTACTCCATTAGGCACTGCATTGGCACAACAGCGGAGACCCAACTAGCACATGCAGAAAATGGCCATGATGGAGCCCAACTAAAACTCATTGCAAACCAGGCCTCATCTGGAACGCCAGCCTCCTTTTTAATTTTGGCTCCTAGATCATGTACTGCAGTCCCATTCTCAGCATCTTTGAAAGGTATGAATGTGCAACACGAACTATATTTTTGCACACACCACCTTCCATCGCTGTCAGCATATCTAGAATGTAGCGGTTCTGCACCATCATCAGCCTTGGTACGCGCAGATCAACCCTTATGACGTTGAACCCCTGCTCATTGTCGTTAGCCAACTGGACCAGTTCCCAGCCACAATTTGGAGCCATTTGGCCTTAGCTTGTGCTTGTATACCGGTAGCAATATAGATGCAAAAAATGTCTCTGCTGAGGTGAATAGCTTGTATTCTTCAGGTATCTCTTCAAGCAATTTAGTTGAGTCTTTGAAGAGATAGTTCGATGATCTCTTTTTCCTCCACAGATGGCCATAAGGCTCTTTGCCAAGGAGAATGCGAAAAGTCTGCTGGTGGCAGTGTGTTTTGTTCTGCGATTGTTGGGGGCACTGTTGGTGCCTCGTCGGGCAGTGGGCCCCCTTTGAGGTGTTCTTCTGGGATTACTAATAGGGCTGAGTGTAGCGTAGCTAATGAACAATAGCCCCTCCAGGAGGGTGGGAGGTGCAAGTAAGCTTGTTGGCCACCGACCCAATAGTAGTCCATCAGTGCCGCTGTGCCGCTCTTTAGATCTGGAATCAACACTGTTTTGTTTCATCATTCATTTGAGTCGACAAAGACAGTTCCTTCGCTGAAAAAGTACAAGAAGTACAATTCATAGTTCTTTTCTTGGTGCACTTTGACTGGCTTCTCCATTGCTGCAATCCATGTTAGTTTTGTGACATGCTCTGTCCATGTTTGTGCGCACAATTGTTTCTCAAGGGCCACCTTTTTTTCTTGAAACCACAGGAGTCCTCCGGCTCGGCAAGTGAGAGTCGTTTCCTGCCACTTGTTGTTAACATACTTTGCTCCTTCGATCACGAAATAGGGTTTCTTTAGACAGTTGGTATTCTAGGACTGGCTTTACATTTCTGGATCGACAAATTGTAGATGCACGTCGAGTGCCTGCAGAGTGCCTTTGATCCTACATAGCCAAGATGAATCAGGCATTGTGCCTCTATAATCGGTACTTCTTGTGGTACTAGGATCTTGGGTGCCCCGATACGTGCAGTATTAAGGAGCACCCGTAGCAACTGGTATTGGTTGTTTGTCTACTCACTGCAGTCATGTCGGAGTACCAACTGCTCTAGTGCTCTGGATGACAGATTTCTTCAACCGCAACCAGGACTAGGCCATGGTATGCACTATATTTGAGGCTACGGTCTTGTCTTTTCATTCTGTCATGGCACGATATATATCTTCTTGGTAATATACTCCTGCTAATCGTGGTGTTATCACTACTTTCTGTGCTACAAAAGAGGTTTTTAATAGTTGGAAGTAGTATTTCAAACATTTTACTCATACATAGTCATACGGTTACTGGTTTTATTTGTTTTACACGTATTATACATATATACAGTTCTGTTTAATGGTTCAGTTAAGTTAAGAGGTGTGCTTTTGTTCGGGTTCCCCCTCCCTACCTCTTTTGGATTGCTTGCCCAGATAAAATATTACCCCCAATATATACCTAACAGTAACATAAGGAAGGTGAACAAGATGGCCGTGAAAGGAAGGCTGCATTGGTCAAATACATTCTAGTAGGACTAATACAATTTCTATAACTATGCAATGAACAATTTGACGTTGAACTCTTCATCTTCCTTTCACCTGTAATGGGAACAAGAACGGATATGGAAGAGGAATGTGCAAGGGGAGGGGATCAGGAAAGGGGAAAAAAGGGGACGAAGCGGAAAGGAGAAGGGAAGAAGGAGAGAGAGAGAGAGAATTTTGTTTTTATTTACAGAGCTTATGCTTCTAGCATCAATGCATGTTTGGCTTTCTTTTGTTTATGCACTTATATTGTCAGCATTAAGCTATGTAAGGTGAGGTAGACTGGTGGTGTTAGATTTAGGTTACTGGTGTGGAATTTGGTGGGGCCCTGCGAATGTCTGAGAGATTTATCCAATATTGAAGCACTTTCAACTTTTCTGCGAGAGGGGTGTAAAACACTACTTTGTAGGGCCCATAGAACCTGGGATTGTTCCACTTGTGCAAAACACTTCTGACATACACCAGCTCTGGCAGCAACAGTGGTTTGTCGGGTGCTGTTACAGCTGGTGGAACCGTAGTGTTTTGGGCTTGTCTGGGTGCGACGGTGTGATTTGTTGTGCGACGCATTCGATCGCACGTGTTAGGTTTGTTAAATATTCCTTGAATTCTTCTCCCAGAATTGTTTCAGCCTTATGGGCATCTGATGCCTGCCTCACAGGGGAGATGGGCATGTTTCTGCCTGTCATTATCTTATGTGGTGAGAGGTGATGGTCTTTGCTGGGCTGAGTGCGCAAATTGAAGAGGGCTAGGGCCAGGCTGTGTACCCAGTTTTTTTTCAGGGTGTTACACAATTTAGAATGCCTACTTTTGAGAAGGCCATTGATTCGTTCCACAACACCATTTGCTTGGGGGTGATAAATGGAGCACATACGGTGCTTAATACCTAACAGCGCAGTGATTTCCATGAAGAGTACATTAAAAAAATGAATGCCGTTGTCTGATCTCAAAACATCACACACCCCCCATCGGCGAAATACCTCACATACACCAAATTTTTCTGAACATTTGGCATCTGGGTGGGCACAAGGACCGGCCTCAACCCACCGCAAGAATGGACACACCACCACAATGAGGAATCAAGCTCCATTACATCTCTCTCCCATATCTGCATAATCAATGTAGAGCTCACTGAAAAGGCCTGATGGGGTGGGTTAGAGCACCTTGCAATGTCCGCAGTGTCATTCCAGTACTGAACACTTGACAGGTGGTGCATTGCACGACCATCATTGAGCAGTGTTCTTGGAGGTTTGGTATAAACCAATCTTTCTGTATGTCTGCTACCATGCGTCGTTTGCAGCTGTGTGAGGGGTAGTGCAACTGCTCAAAAGCCATGTGCAAATGTTCCACAAGCATAACTACTTTCCCAGTGCATTGTTGCCTCCACAAGAGGTCAGTTGGAGATGTACTGTCAGGTGTCTTGACCCAAGTTTGAATTATTATGCTACAACATTTGGTGCTGTGGGCTTAGAAAATCCAAGATGTCCGAAAAGGCCACATTTGCGCCAAAATCCAGGAAAACCGCACAGTTTTGCGCACACCAAAATGGTTGCCTGACCTGCCACCCACCAGTGCGAGCGTGATGGGCCAGAAGCGCCATGAGTGAAACGTGGTGCCAAAGGAAAACAGGCAGTGCCTGTTAGCTCAAAAAGCGCTTTGAAATCACATTTGTTTCTCTGAAATGCAAGCTCAAAATGCCTATTTCAAACATTGCAAGATATTCAAAAATCTTACTGAACACCAGCAGACGTCTGGTAGAATGAAGTCTTGTGTGGATACCAAATCTGAAATTGGACTTAAAGCCACTAAAATCGAAATGTTTAAAATAAATGAGTGATTTACTTTGGAGTGTCACATAGGTTGCAACTGTTTAAATGTCATAGTTTTGAACTTAGAATCAGCGTTCTAGCTGCATGTGTCGAAATTGTAAGTTTGATTTGAATGAAGAAAAATGGGAACAAAAGTGACCTTTGGCTGAAGCCTGGCTTAAAGGGACTGAATTCTGCCCGGCAACTACCCCCGGCAGGAGTTGAAACTTGCCCAGCAACTGTATTCACAGGCCTGGCCTCCCTTCTGCTGCCCCACCAAAAGGTGATCACACCTCTCTGATTGAATCAGGGGAGGAGTACCTGGGACTGCAGGAAACAGAACAATGAACTTTCCTTGGCTCAGGCAAATGTTAAATCAGGGGGTCGTAAATGGCTTCCTCTTGGAAGGAAATGGGAGGGGCACTGCCTCTGTGAGCCAGCTGAGCTTGGAGGCGGGGACAGACAGAAATCCCCCCATGTGCTTTGGAACCTAAGCCACACCCCTCTGGGTCAGAGCATAATTTTAGAAAGATGGATAATTCATACTACATAATTGTCAAAATTATATCAATAATATCATGATTCCTGTGATTTTTCTGTGCACATTTTAAGAGGTTTTAGGACTCTGTGGTATGTTCTGGGGGGTAGTAGCGGAAAATAGGGTATTACTCCAAATGTATGTATGTTAAAAATCTGACACTTCATCATCTGATGCCCATATTCCTTGCGCACATTTGTGTAAATTTTGGAAAAGTTTAGAGGTTGTGTTCTGGATGAAAAGGGCAGAATTCTGTCAGAAGTGAACACAACATCTTACAAAGACAGGGATCGGATGGTTTGGCGCTACAGAAAATATGTTAACTGGACATATAATATCAGAAAAATTGTACATAGATAAATATGCATTTAAGTCAAAAATAGATTTGTGTGCAAAGTGAGAAGGGGAGTGTTCTTTCTGTATGCCATAAAAAGGATGCCGGATGACTCACAATTCGGTTCCTCAGTCAGGCGACAGAGAATCCTATAGCCTATCAGGATCCCCGAGGGTTGGGCATAGAAAGTCATCCTTCCCACCCACTTTCACAAGACATAAAAAGACCCACTGAAACCCAGGTAGACACGGTCACTTTCCACTTTCTTGCGAAGCACTTTGCCGGACCAGACAATATCCAGAAAAACCAGACTCCAGATTCCAAAACTTTTAGCAGAAAGGCCTAGTCCACAAGCTGAATCCTTTCCAGAGGCCTCAGAATCCAGCAACCTAACCAAACTATTCAACAGCTGGGCGAGCTGTGTGATTCTGGCTAGAACCCTGTGCCAAGAACTGTTGACGGAACCGCAGACCAGACCAGACCAGATCTGTGACGAGGCCCATTCCTTCCAAAATTTGGAGTGATTATCCAGCCAGAACTGTGCAAACCAATCTCTTAGTTTAAAATTATCTAATTCAAACCATTTCCACCTATTTAGAACTGCATAGAAATCGTGTGTCCATTCTGTGATTTCAAACCTGTGAAAGTGTCAATTGCCATTCTGGATCATTATTTCATTTCTGAAATGTACCTCCCCAAAATCGTCTGTATCTTTTGAACCATACGTGCTAGGAACATGATTAAACTTCCTCAGCTTTCCAACAAGCCCTAAACCGACTTTCTACTCCTTATAGTTTTTCCGTAATCGCACTTTACGCACTCAGAAAAAGTGCTGCAAATTGAAAACTAGCTCAATCTCACCACACGTTAAAAAATAGCTGTCTATTGCTTGCATTGCTGAAATTCGTTTTCAACCTGATAATCGCTCCTGAATCATTGCTAGTGTTGACCTGGACTAATTCAAAGTAGCTGTCACCTACCCTGAATCTCCTAAAGGGAATTAAAATCATTTTTAGCATACTTTCACTTCATTGTAAATCACATTAAAAGTATTTCCGCATGTTTTAAAAGCATACCGGTTGCTCTAAGCTTGCTAGGGGGGAATTGTCAAAAGAAAAAGTGATCATATTATCTCTTGTGGAAACCATCTCATTTTATTTCTGTGCTGCATTCTTTTCCATCATTGCATTTCCTTGAAACCATAAAAGCATTCTCAGCTACCGTATCCTCTCTATACCAACTCCTAAGTAATTAAAAAAGTGTGCTAGTGTAATATTATCCCTTGTTGATCACTGTCATATTCATAAGGGTGCTATCAAATATTAAATTATTTATAAAAGTGTGATATATATATATATTGTTTAATTTGTAAAATAAATCTTTTAATTTGCAAAACAAACCTTCTTCTTGGCTCAGTGAGGTCAGGGGGATTCAAAGAGAGAGGCGTTATACAAGGGTTTATCATCCAAATCTATGAACTTGTCATAAAAATATATAATTAAGGGCTTCCCTTGGGCATCCCAGGCTCGGCATTGACTTAGTTGGAGTGCTGAATTGAGGTCACTTAAAAGTACGCACCCATTCATCTGGCGATACCCTACACTGAAGCTTTATTATCTGTGCTACGGGCATTGCTGTGTATGGGCCTGCGTTTGGTCTCATGGTAACAGCTGTGATGACATACTTGGCAGGTGTGAGCACAGGGAGATATGCTGCCATGTTGGCAGCTGCGTTTTCCAAATAAATGTTGTTGGTGTTATTTGTATGGGCTGCGCATTTGATGACCGCCACCACAGATTGCTCTGCCAAGGCGGATATGAGGGTGTTGAGTAGCGCTGCATGTTGCAGTGGTGATCCTTCTGCCCATTTGAAGCCCCTCCTTTTCCAGCGTGAAAGGCCTGCGTGCGTAGGCAGAGTCTGAGCAAATGGTGGCATAACAACCCCGTCAATGACCGAAGCGCTTCAATGAGTGCTAGGAGTTCTACTGCTTGTGCTGAGTAATGCATGGGTAACCTTTCAGTTACTAGTGTCTCATACTCCCCTGCTTCTAAGCACACCACTGCTTCTCCAGCATGTTTCTCCCCTGTGTTCTGATCAAATATCGCTGAACCATGTCATGATTCCTGCCCCTCATGTCCCCAGCCCTCCAAGATGTCAGGCTGGAGCCAGGCCACGATCACCTACATGGCCCTCAAGGGCCTCTCCATTCTTCCAAAGACCCACTTGGAGTCAGAATTGGCGCTTGTGGCACCAGACTCACTCACTCCCATACGATAACATTGGGGATTGGACTTGTAGTGCTTTGATGGGGACAAGATGGATGCCCCCACATATTTCGGTTCCCAGAACTGCATGTGCAGTCTAGTCTTTTGGGTGTAGTTCAGCCCAGAGACACCTGGGATATCCAGAGACTATTTAAGCCACACCCAGGCTGAGAAACATGCTTTGCGTTTTCTGCAGCTGCAGTGTGTCACTCACCGTGTTCGGATCGGTCTCCAGTAGGCCTGCATCTTTCTTCTGCGTCCAGCTCCTGCAAGAACAAGAACACTGTTAGGAACAGCATTACCTTACGGCGCTTCTGCCCATCATTCATCGCTTCTTCTGTTCTGCGGGCATCTTCGACGGTGTCATTCCCATCCCGGCACGCCGCTTCCTAAGGAAAAGGGAAAAGAACAGAAAAAAGGCATTAGTAAGCAGTCAGCAAATCTTCGCTTATTTTTAAAGACAGTACGAGCTTCAAACCCTTACCTGAATCCCAGCCGCTCTGGGGGAACTCTGTCTCTGGAACTTCTCATCCATCTGCAAGAGGAAAAAGACACTCCAGGTTAGCGTGGAAACATCTAGAGGCGCTGCATACCATGCTTACTTACCGCATTTCTTCTTCATAACCGGCATCCACGCTGAAAACGTCGCGGCACCTAAAAAACACAGAAAAAGAATTCAGTTCAATACAAATACGAAAGGGTCGCATCGCGTTCTCACTCACCTTCAGCGCTACTCATCTCAGCAGCACGTCGCCATCCCCGGACACCGGCCATCATCTAAGGAAAGAAAGGAACGAAGTTAGAGAACTGTTCAAAAGACTCACTATACTTACCTGTCGGACTCTTGCCAGTGAAGTAACTAGGCAGCAACGAGCCTGCATCATTCAACGTGCCCCTGCACTGAAAGCAGGACGGAGAGCACACTTTCCAAGAACACAAGGTGAGCTGCGGATCAAAGGGAAGGGTTGGACCCCGGGGAAGACGGGGTTCAAGCACACAGAGACACTAGGGAGTTAAACTCTACCAATCCTGTGTTTCAGGCCCAGTCTCCAGTCGAGTAGACGCCAGGGAAGGGTTTGAGGTCGTAAGAGGTCAGAACAGGCTGAGTGACGTCCCCGTGGATACCAGGTGAGCATTACAGAACACAAAGCCTCACATCAAAATCCACCTGGGCGTCATGGAAACGTCAGAAACCGACCAGTTAGCCCACATGTTGGGGAAGCTACATTCCGAAGGACATGCAGCCAGGCAGGAGACCAACACCCTGAGGAGAGAGCTGATAGTAGCCAAAGAACGCACTGATCATTTAAGCCGGCAACTTCTCCAGTCACAAGCAGGGTATGCACCATTGCCGGGAAGCGTGCCCTCGATGCCAGCACCATCAGCCAATCCCGTTCAGATAACCCTTCCTGGGGTAGTTCCCTTGGCCCCGCCCGAACGATTTACGGAGGATCCCAAGAGGTTTGCAATGTTCATGAACCAGTGCCGCCTGCACTTCCTTTGTAGACCAGGGGCCTTTCCGAATGACCAATCACGGGTCGCTTTTGTGCTATCCTACCTCAGTGGTAGCGCCGCGGACTGGTCTGTACCCTTTGTGGCCCAAGATGATCCTTTGCTGCATGACTTCAGGGGCTTTCAGTAGGAGATGGAAAAGCTGTTCACCCGTCGTACTCATGGGCAGGCATTAGACAACAAACTTCTGGCCCTATGCCAAGGGAATCAAGACCTATTAACATACATAGCCACGTTCAATAGACTCGTAGTTGAAGCAGAATGGCCAGTGCAGAAGAGAACCACTTTATTTCATCGGGGATTGCGAGGGGAGCTCAAAATGTTCTTGCACAAGTAGTGAACCCCCAAAAGACTGCCCAGAATTCATTGACCTTGTTGTTCAACGAGATCCTATGTTGCAGGACCGAAGAGCAGATCTAACCAGACCGAACCCTCGCCCTATGTATGTGCGTTCAAAGGACAATATTGCCCGCACAACGGAAGGTTCAGGAGAACCAATGAAAATCGGGGGGTCAGATCCCCCTTGACTAAAGCGGAAAGGGATAAAAGGAGACAGCAGCAATTATGTCTGTGCTGTGGAAGGTCAGGTAATTTCCTTAAAGAGTGCCCTGTGAAGCCACCGAGAAGGACGGTAGGGGCCACGGACAAGGAAGATACCATCAAGGAATCGTAAAACTCCCCAGCCCGGCAAGTGTAGGGGTCCACTTGTCGAGCGAAGAAAGTAAACTACAGGCCTCCTATTTTGCACTCTGTGGTATTGATCAATCACCAACAACCATCTTGGATGCACGCAGTAAGAGCGTACATTGACAGTGGAGCCGTTGGGAATTACATCGACCAGGATCTTGCGGCAAAGATGGGGCTTCCGTTACGCCCTAAATGAACCACCGATACTGTTACCACTGTCGACGGCACGGAAATAGCTTCTGGTCCAGTATCCCAATGCACTGCAGCTTTAACCCTTCTGTGCCAGGATGGACACCAAGAATCTATCGTTTTCGACCTCATTAAGGCACCACAGTTCTGGTTGATTTTGGGAATGCCATAGTCGGTAGCTCACAATCCTCGAATCGATTGGCGAGCAAAAGAATTTGCCTTTCCCGAGAATTGCACCCACACATGTTATCGCCAAGAGAAACAACCAATAGACACCAGAACCTCCACGCTTGCGACTGTGGCAATCGGCACTCTACCAAGTGAATACCAGGACTTTCAAGATGTTTTTCAGAAAGAACAGGCTAATACCCTGCCACCGCATAGACCATATGATTGCCAAATCGACCTGATACCCGGCGCACAAATCCCTTGTGGGTGAATTTACGCACTCACGGAACCAGAAAACCAGCACCTGAAGGCCTATCTTGACCAATACCTGGCCAACGGGTTCATCCGTCCCTCGAAGTCTCCAGCAGCCAGTCCTCTATTCTTCGTACCGAAAAAGGAGGGGGGACTTGAGAATGTGCAGCAACTATCGCGCACTGAACCAGATTACCGTAAAAAAACACTATCCCTGCCACTGATCCCTGAATTGCTTGCTCAAGTCAAAGATGCCCAAATCTACACAAAACTAGACCTGAGGGGGGCATATCACCTTGTTCGCGTGAAACAGGGGGAACGAGTGGAAAACCGCTTTTCGCACCAAATATGGCTTGTATGAATATCAAGTAATGCCCTTTGGCCTTTGCAACACGTCTGCAGCATTTCAAAACTTCATGAAAGATGTCCTACAGGAATTGATTGATGTCTGTGCTCTAGTGTACACAACGGTATTCTAGTATATTCCGCATCAAAGCAGGACCACATCAAACACGTCCAATCTGTATTGGAGAAACTCCGTCAACACCAGCTCTACGCCAAGCTCGAAAAGTGCTCATTCCACGTCTCAGAGGTGGAATTCCTGGGCTTTATTCTCAGCCCGAATGGAATCCGAATGGATGTACACAAGGTAGATGCTATCCTGAACTGGCCATCCCCAAATCCATTCAAGGGGGTTCAAAGTATGCCGGGTTTTGCAAACTTCTACCACCGGTTCATCCCAGGATTTTCACAAATCGTGCATCCCATCACGTCATTGCTAAGGAAAAGCGACAAAAAGTTCCAATGGACAACAGAAGCCGAGGAAGCTTTCCAGGAACTCAAAGCAAGATTGACATCTGCCCCAATCTTATGCCACCCTCTCCCTGATCTCCCATACCTGGTGGAAACCGACACCTCAAGCATGGCTATGGGAGCCGTCCTCTCACAAAAGGACCCCGAAACAGACTAGTTACACTGTTGCCTTCTGGTCGCGTAAATTCACACCCCCTGAACTCAATTACGCTATCACAGACAAAGAACTCCTGGCCATTAAGTCAGTCTTTAAGGCATGGCGGCACTACCTCTTGGGCGCCAGACACACAATCCCCGTAATAACTGAACACCGGAACCTCCAGTACCTAAAAACGGCAAAGGCCCAATCCCCACGACAACTACGTTGGGCTCTTTTTTTTGCTGAATATGACTACGTGATTACATTTCAACCAGGGGTGAAAAACGGGAAGGCCGATGCCCTTTCCCGTATGGGGGTGGAAGAGCAAGGGTATCAGACCCTTGACCGAATAGCAATCATCCCGAGTGACAAGCTCCTAGGATTCACAGCAACCATAACTCAGAAAGAATTACATGAAGAAATCCAAAACCTGATGAGTCCGGAGCAAGGGTATCAGACCCTTGACCCAATAGCAATCATCCCGAGTGACAAGCTCCTAGGAATCACAGCAACCATAACTCAGAAAGAATTAAATGAAGAAATCCAAAACCTGATGAGTCCGGAGCAATTACAAGCGTGGAGTGCACAAGGAGAACATTACATGATAAAAGATCAGTTGCCCTACTTCAGGAATCGTTTATTCTTACCAAACCAAGAACTATGAGAACAAGTCATGTCCGGTTATCATGATTCCTTGATCGAGGGCCACCCCGGAATCACTAGAACCCTAGCCAAGGTAAAACGAAATTATTGGTGGCCTATGTGGCGTAAAGACATTATCCAATTCATCCTATCTTGTGGAGTGTGTGCTGAACACAAGTCATCCAAGCAGAAACCGGCTGGGCTATTACAACCATTGGAAATCCCACCAGCACCCTGACACACGTTGTCCCTCGATTTTATTACTGATTTACCACCCAGGCAAGGGTTTAACACTATACTTGTGGTTGTGGACCTATTTTCAAAAATGGCACATTTCATTCCTCTTAAGGGGCTCCCAAATGCTTCCACTCTGGCAAAAGTATTTCTTGAAGGCATCATATGGCTCCATGGGTTTCCTTCAGTTTTAGTCTCAGACCGAGGTACTCAATTCGTATCTAACGTCTGGAGAAAATGCTGCTCTATGGCCCAGAACGACATCCGGCTATCCACCAGTCTGCATCCCCAAACGGATGGTCAAACTGAGAGGACAAATCAGACGCTCGAGCAGTATTTAAGTTGCATGTTACACCAAGCTGAAGGGAGCTGGTTCGACCTATTATGGATAGCTGAATATGCTTATAATAATTCCCTACACAACAGCACTGGGCAGACACCCTTTTATACCATGTATGGCAGGCACCCACGTACTTCTGAGTTGGACGTTCCTACAACCCTGGAAATGCCAGCAGTCAAAACCTTGCACACAACCATTTCTCAAACCTTTAAAAGGGCAGCTGAACACCTACTTCAAGCTAAGAATCGCCCAAAAAAATTTGCTGATCAACACCGAGCAAAGGCCCCCAACTACCAAGTGGGAGAAAAAGTCTGGCTGGCGTCTAAACACGTGTCCATTAAAGGAACCCGAACTTTCCATCCAAGATACATGGGTCCATTCAGCGTCACCTCCGTGATAAATCCTGTGGCGGTCAGACTAGCTTTGCCATCAAACATGCAGATTCATCCTGTGTTTTTTCTTGTCTCTCCTTAAACCTGTTCAACCTGGGACCCGGGTAGCAACACCACCGCAGCCAGTAGTAGTCGCCGGGGAGCCAGAATTCGAAGTCAAGGACATCCTGGATCCAAAGTACGTCAGATCCAAATTATACTACTTAGTAGACTGGAAGGGGTATGGTCCACAAGACAGGATATGGGAGCCTTGTGAGTACATCCATGCACCTCGCTTGCTTAGACGATTTCATCAAAACCATCCAAACAAACCAGGACCAGGCAGAAGAGCCACCTTGAGAGGGGCCTTGGGGGGAAGTGCTGTCATGATTCCTGCCCCTCATGTCCCCAGCCCTCCAAGATGTCAGGCTGGAGCCAGGCCACGATCACCTACATGGCCCTCAAGGGCCTCTCCATCCCTCCAAAGACCCACTTGGAGTCAGACTTGGCGCTTGTGGCACCAGACTCACTCACTCCCATAGGATAACATTGGGGATTGGACTCGTAGTGCTTTGATGGGAACAAGATGGATGCCCCCACATATTTCGGTTCCCAGAATTGCATGTGCAGTCTAGTCTTTTGGGTGTGGTTCAGCCCAGAGACACCTGGGATATCCAGAGACTATTTATGCCACGCCCAGGCTGAGAAACATGCTTTGTGTTTTCTGCATATGCAGCGTGACACTCACCATGTTCGGATCGGTCTCCAGTAGGCCTGCATCTTTCTTCTGCGCTCAGCTCCTGTAAGAACAAGAACACCGAGGCAAGGACCGGAAAGGACCACTTTGCCACAGACGTCTCTTTCTTGCATCCTCCAGCGTTTTCTGCTTTGCTGTTTTTTGCTGCCTTTTAAGAGGCTTTTAGACTTAACCACGCCCCCTTTCGGCATTGGCCATAAATTGGAGAACGTGCGCGCACCAGTGCGCGCGCACCGAGGCAAGGACCGGAAAGGACCACTTTGCCACAGACGTCTCTTTCCTGCATCCTCCAGCGTTTTCTGCTTTGCTGTTTTTTGCTGCCTTTTAAGAGGTGAAAGACTTTAAAGGACTCACACCACTATTATATATATATATGACCTAAAGAAATGTACTAATTGCCTATATTTCACTTGTTTTAAGCTTTTAGACTTAACCACGCCCCCTTTTTCGGCGTTGGCCATAAATTGGAGAACGTGCGCACACCAGCGGACGCTCACCGAGGCAAGGACCAGAAAGGACCACATTGCCACTTCGCCGTGGCGTCGTGGCTCTGTGGCGTTGCGCTTGTGAGCATTTCTGGTCCCCTCCTCTTCTTATTTACCCTTTTTCTTCCCCCTCATCCGTTAGTTTTATTTTATTTTATTTATTTTATTTATTTGTATTGCGATAACATACACGAAGCACAAGACAGATATAGAAGATACAGAACTGGGCCAGAAGTAATTATATGTTTTACTTAAAGATGTAAGTTTTCAATTGTTTTCGGAAGTGTTGGTAGTTGGCTTCCATCCTTATCTGGCTCGGGAGGTTGTTCCAGAGGCCTGCTACAGTGACAGGGAAGGATTTGCCCGCTCCGTTTTTGAGTCACACTGTAGTGGTCCAACCATATACATGGGTCAGTTTTGTAATCTTGGGATGTGAGGTTGTTGGTGACAACCCAGTCAAGTAGGTGGCCGTTGTCCATGGTGGGATCGGTATTCATCACTTGGTAGTCTATGCTGTTCAGGAGTTTCTCCAATTTAATGGCCTCTCTGTCTTTCGGGTCCCCCCGCCACCGATTGAAATCTCCTAGAAGTAGAGTGGCGGTATTGGGTCCTTTGATCATATTAAGCTGGTTTGTGATTTCTTCGTTGAAGTTGGGCATAGTGACAGGTGGTCTGTACACTACAATTATGTTAAGGCTGCTATTATTGGTTTGAAGATGTTTAAGGTGGAGGATTTCTGTACCGTTACATTGTATTTTGGTCGGGAACAGTAGGATGGTGTCCCTGGCAATTATGGCCATGCCACCCCCTTGTCCTGATTCCCTGTTGGTATAATATATAGTGTAGCCCTCAGGGACTGCTAGGTCACAGGTAGGACCGATAGGCTCGTTTAGCCAGGTCTCGGTAATACACATGATATCTATTTTCTCCGCGCATATCGTGTCATGGACGCTGATGGCATGTTTGTTGAGGGAACGAGTGTTGAACAGACAGATCTTTAGATCTGGAGGAGGTTGGAGTGGCACTTTCTTGAGGGTAGTGTTCGAGGGTGTTCTTTTCTCACGTCTCTTAATAGCAAGGGTTTCTGTAGAGGAGAGTCTAACATCGGGATTAGTTCGTTCAAGGATAGCATCACAAGCTGCTTTAGCAAGCTTTGTGTTTTGGTAATTACGATTGATGTTGGCCACTATGTCAAAAGGTAGAAGCCCCATGGTTTTTGATTAGCAGTGGTTTCTGGGCAGCGTACTGTGCACCGGACGCCGTGGACGGCGAGGACCGGCGCAAGACCGGCTTGACCCTGAAGCGCCGGTGCTGAAGCGCCTGACGTTTCCCTATGAAGGGCTCTGGTGCTCCTGGGAATTGTAGTCTGTAAGCCTGCGTAGCCAATGGCAGAGGCTGATGCAGGAGTCAGTGTCGAGTTCGCTGACTATAGGTTAGAATTTTAGTGCACCGCAAAGCGGCTGCAGTTGCCAGTAATTAACACGAGGTGTCAGGGGCAAGGATCTCCTGGGCGTTCCTGCCATGCCTGAGGACCCACAAGTAAGTACTTTCCTAAGCGTGTGAATCTTGTTGCTGTGTTCGTGCTATTCAACTCAAAGCAGTCACTTAGTGCGTAAAAGCAGCACAAGGTGTTCTTTGGTTAAAGCGGCAAAAGGCAATTCAAATTATGTTATCAAAGCACGCATTCGTTGCTTCATTCATTCAGATGGCAATACACTTGTACAAAGGTAGGCAGACCGTAATGTAATGCTCGTTACAAAACATGTGAGGATTAACCCTTGGAAAGCAGAGTGCCGACCTCCCACCAAGTTACCTAATAGTTAGTTAGCTTCTCCCTTTTTGTTTTTTTCTTTCTTGTTGAAAACGCTGGAAATTACTCCTTTGGCCTTATAGGAAATCGTTAGCACCTGATATACCTTTGTGAGTGTGGTTAGTCCCATTGGGACTCATTTGCATTAACAACTGTTGTTTTGCTGCTGTTCCTAACACATTCATGTTACAGCGTTTATAGTCTCTAAAATCTGACATGCCAGAAGAGTTACTTCCACTACAACGAAGGGGTGGCGCCTGTGGGGCAGGTCCCAAAGGAGGCAGCGCTACATGGGTGTCTCACAAAGCTTTAACATTAACACCCGTGGCGCGCTGCTCCTCACTCATGCCCTCCCGCGATATTTGCAAATTCTTCCCCGACACCTTTATGCCAGCTCCTAAGCTACATATACCTTTGTGCAATATTAACAAACTACCAGGAGTTCAACTGCATAATCTAACTCAAGTTCCAGTAAAAGAATATTCAGTTCAGGCAGCACAAGCCATCGCCCCGCACACTTCTGTACTAAATCACAGTAAAGTTACTGTAATTTCAGATGAAACAATGCTAGGAAATACAGGGACCACATGCATTCCTTCTCGGATACCACCTGCGGAAATGCCTGTGCCTGGCATAGTTGATGAAAGCCCTGACTCTAGTTATGTCATTCCAGACATTTCGCTTCATGCTGGTCGATGACCTTTCCGATGATTCCCAAGTTTGTACCGCATCAACTCCGAGTGCACATTGTTCGATCACATCAGGATCACCAGCTATTTCCTTTGTGCATCCGACTCCTCGAAGACCTACAGTTCCACAACAAGAGCAATATGGGGCGACACCTGCACCTCCCACTATGCTGGAAATCACCCTTGCAGCGGTGCACTAAACTATTACCAGTCTCTTCAAATTGTATGAAACCTTAGTGACCAAATTAGCAAAACAAACAGAATTAATGCAAGAAATCTCAGATTGGATTGCGCCCGAATTGTCATCTAAACAGGCGAAAGTCGCAGATAATGCAGCGCCGCACCTTACCAACTCTCTAGTCGGTACTGGAGAAATCTGCACGCAATCAGTGTAGGACATTCGTCCGTTTTACCATTCATCGCACAGGTAATAACACCTGCACCACCACAAGACACAATGCCAGGGCAATGTGCGCAGGACAATCCAAAAAATAATAATTCTTGGATTAGCATTGAACAAAATTCTCCAGAAAATACAACAGACTCTAATCGGAAACAGCCTGCAGATGGGCATTTTGACATCTTTTCCAAAAAGAAATCTTGCCAGCATATCAAACAAAAGCTATCCACAAATTTAAGAAAGACGAGACTAGGGAGAAGAAAATCACAACCGTCTACAACGACACGTATGGACAAGTCACAAGTGACGCAAGCACAAGTTTCTGTGCCAGCTAAGGATGGCAATGACCACCTGAGTGATTGTACCACAACTACACCTCAAAATAATCACACTCTTACACACCCTCCGCTAAATGACTTACTTGAAGTCCTGAACGAAGGTGACCAATGATCGAACAAAGAAAACTGTGCACCTCCCCCAGTAACGAATGTTAATCAATCACAACCTTCAAAAGAACCTGGACCCGTTACCAACTCTTCAAGGACCAACAAACAGATTGTGGATTCTATTGATAGCTTGCTGCTCAATCAGCGCAGACAAGATGTAAGAACGGAAGTGGCAGCTTATTTACAATCTTTGCAAGCAACTGGCAATAATTTTCCAAATCAGATACTCTCAAATACTTTGAAACCTCACCCTCATGTTAGGTGTCAGGCTAAGGAGCAACTTTTGCCGTGTGATCCCAAAGACACCCATACCCGCAGTGCTCCGGACATGTGCCAAGTTCAATTAAACCCTTCCCATCATGACCAACAAAGCCAATCTTCTCAAGAAACCACTCAGGAAAGCTACATGGACAATCAACATAGCAGGCCGCATGGGGTCCATTTTGACCAGCATGCAGGATCGCGACGTGAAGCGCTTGATGCCTACATAAATAATCAACAGAAAGGCCGAGCTGCAACTTTAGAAATTCCACAACCTTCCAACAGCGGTGCTAGTTTAAGTACCATGCACCAAGCGAAAAGTCAACATCAAGAAGAAGAGCTTAATGCATCTAAATGTAACACAAACCAGATTTCCTTGAACAAACAATGCCCAGAACACAACAATTTCCTTCCTAGTGAGAGACAGGCAGGCACCACCATCGTCTACACTGAAGGAATGATGCAACACTATTCAACACAAGCTCCAAGAGATGCACAACAAGAACAGGCACAAATTGAAATGTCAATAAAATCGTGCTTAGGTGCATACTTTTGGAAGATTGATCCCAGGAAAGGTCCGGAAGGTTGGCATCAGAATGATACCACGGGAGCTGTGCATGACAGCGCTCATCAGATGAAACAATATGACCAAGAAGAGTGGCACAACTCAGAATTTATAAAGAGAGGCAATGCACAGGCAATCAGCCTACATGACCAGCATTCTCAAAATAAATCAAGGAAGAATTCTTCTAAAGGGAACAACAATGAAACCTCGACCACGGTCATTGAAAAAAGACATTTGTTAATTATGAAATATCGTGTTGCTCCTTATCCCATGTTTGATCTGTGCAGAACAAGTGTCTTGAACATATTAGGAGAGATACCTGAATTAGAAGACATTTCCACAGCTGACATTGATCAGATAGAATTTCTGAATGATGATGACCTCTCAATTATACGATTATGGATACCTTCGAGAGTGGTGTTAAATGCTTTATGGAAAGCAAAGAATGAGATATTTAGATTAGGTTTTATCATTGCACAAGATCCACATACCAAAGAACAAGGACAATTACAAGCAAATCAGCCTCAAAAATATGTGCCACAAATCTACCAGAAATCTGTGAACGGAAATGTGGTTGCCCAGAGAGCATAACAATTAACCAACCACTCTCAAATCATCACTTTTGCTTCGTGGAATACCCATGGACACAGCCATTTGCAGAATGAGAGAGATATTGTTCTGGCTAATTACGACATCATAGCCCTACAGGAAACCTGGTTGAGGAATGTTCCCCTCTGGAATGACCATGAAGTTTCTCTAGTACCAGCAGTAAAAGCGATAAAGGGCAGACCAACCTCGGGGCTATTAGTAGCAGTAAAACAATCCAGTGGATTAACCATTGTGCCTTGGGCCGCCCCAAATGCCTTCCTCCAGCTGGTCAGAATTAACTTGCAACAGTCGACTTTTGATCTAAACAACATGTACAGGAACCCTGCTGGCATCACAGATGATGCATTCTATAAAGCGCTGTCCTCTCTCTTGGACTTAATATTGAATTCCCGAGACATTTCAGCGACCATCATATAGCTGGTGACATTAACCTCAATTGCATTTCAAATAAGAATAAGACCTATCCCAAGCAAGTAAAAAGGTGGATCCAATTTATGGCTGACAGAGACCTTAGAGCGACCAATGGCTCACTTCCAGGAGATGTGCCACCAAAAAATACATGGCATCGTGGAGACTCTGGAAACATTATTGACTACATCTACATTGACAAAATTCTGTTCAGTATAGCAACCGAGTTTAAGATCATAGAACAATCAACAAGTGATCATCATTTGCTTGCGCTGACTTGGCCTTGGTCCTCAAAACAACCTACCACCTCCCCAAGAAGCAACATGCAAAGTGTGATAGTCAACAACGTGAATACAAGATTCAGATGGACTGACAAGAATCTATATACGCTTGGTAACGATCTAGATAAGCTAGAACAGACCAACATTTCATATGCAAATGTCATGAATAAATACAGGACAGTATTCAAGAAAAACAACCAGAAAGCGTTCTCTTACAAACATCAATTCAATCAAGAAGTGAAAGATAGCAAAACAGAATTAAGAAGAGAAAGAAGAGCAATTAAGCTACTTCCATGTGAACTCCAATTGCAAGCCATGATAACAGCTAAAACCAAATATAGAAATTGGACTTGTGGTAGAGCGGCTCTAATGTTCAGATCGACAGTGAATGTATGCTGAAGACCATTGAAAAGAAGAGCACTGCAGAAATCTGGTCATTATTAGATAATGCACAGTATGATAAACAAAATTACAGCCAGATTAACGGAGTGATGGAATGGCAATTGACACATCACTTCTCCGAACTTTACAGCGATACAAGCAATATAGCTATGAATTATCATTTTCCAGAAGCAACTACATGGGATCTAAACTTCTCACGAACTGACATAGAAGATCTGATAAAACGTTCTAGTGGATCAAGAGCGGCAGGTCCAGATGGGCTCAATGACGTCATGTTCAAAGCAAATCCAACGGCCTGGGCAGCCATACTCAACCTAATTTTCAGAAACATTATTCACAACAAGCAGATACCGGATTCCTGGCGCACTTCTATTGTTGTACCCATCTACAAAAAAGGAGATCGGTCTAAACCAAGCAATTACAGGCCTATAGCACTACTCGATGCACCCGGCAAAATCTTCGCCAGACTTGTGCTGCAAGATTTCAACACATGGACTAAATTACATCAAAGGCAAGATCCAAACCAAACAGGGTTTGTACCGGGCATGGGGACTGCTGTCAATTTAACATGCATAAGCGCCATCAAGAACCAAGCGCGTGCCAGCAAGCGGCCAATTTATTTTGTGTTTGTTGATTTTAATGCTGCTTTTGACTCAGTCTCTAGATCATTGCTTATGGCTAAACTGGCGCTAGCAAATTGCCCAAAAACACTCATGGACATCATCTTTGCACTTCATTCTAATACATCCATACAAATTAGATTAAATGCAGAAGGCTTACTTTCCCCAGTAATTAATACTGCAAAAGGATTGAAACAGGGGTGCATTTTAGCATCTGCGCTGTTTAGCTTCTTTATTTATGATATTAAAGAAGCATTTTTCAATCAAAACACAGAAGCTCCAAAAATAGATGGAAGGCCAATAGTAGCCTTATTGTACGCGGATGATTTAGTACTCTGCTCCAAAAGTCCGGTGGGCTTACAAACTCAATTAACTCTTCTCACTCAGTACATTCAGAGTAACCAACTGAGCATTAATTTGGGCAAAACCAGAATTGTGATGTATGCTCCAAAAAGGACGAACCGTAATGTAATGACCTGGACTATACAGAATGTCAACATCGGCGTAGTAAGCCAAAACCTATACCTTGGCGTCACAATTGACATGAGCTACTGCAATCAAAGTCATTTAGATCGACTGCAACAAAAATTGCAAACAGTGATATCTCAAACCATTAAACGCAAAAATGTACCCCTGTTCTTCTTTATGGAATGGAAGCTTTAGAGTTAATAGATGACTACATCTTTGACAAATTGGAAGCACTATTCTGGAGACAAATTCTACATCTGCCCCAAGGGGTTCCAGTAGTATGGTTCCGCTATGAGCTAGGCTTAGTCTCACTAGCTGCTCAGTATCACTGGCGCATGTGTGCTCTTTTCAGGAAATGTCTTATGTGTAATGATGTTACAAACATTATCCACTTATCTGTTACATTCTAATGATGCTTTTGCTAGGAAATGGTTGTGTAGCATCTACAACACACTTATAAATGCTAATGTTTCAATTGATCTTCTAGTTACAAATCCGATGAAGGCCAAACTTCAAATCTTTACCATCAACTGGATTCAAACTAGAGAGCTATGTTTGAATTATAAACATTTTGATGGTGATTGCATGATTGATAAAAAGTACAGAACCATGTCACCTTACTTAATAAGAAGTCCATCTATGAATGTCCGGTCAGCAATCATGTGTTTAAGATTGAATGTATGGCCAACAAAGGAAGTACTGGCGGATAGACGCATAATTAAGAAACTAGACAACATCTGTCGTTTTTGTCATCTGCCAGGGGAAACCATCAAACATCTGGTAATGGATTGTTCCCAGTTGGTAACTTTGAGGAAAACACACTTTTCCAAATCATATCATTTTCTTGCAGATATAAATCAAGAATTAAGATGGAAAATGATTTTTTCTGCTCGTTTGGTGAGCATCAGGATTGCAACTGTAAACTATTTGAATGCTCTGAATTTATAACCTCATAATGAAGGGGTTTATTAATTGTGAATCTCAGTTGTAAATTTTTGAAGGCTATGGCTTCACAATTCTAATCTGTCCTTTTTGGTATTAATCTGAATTCTTTTTTTTTTTCTCTCTTTTATCAATTCTGAGTTTTTAAAGTGTTTTTTCATGCTTGTATGTAATTATGAAAATGAACTTTCTTTATATGTAATGATGAAAATGAACTGATTCCTGTTTTGTATAAAAAATATAAGATTGTAAAAGTTAATTATTTAACTGAATACAATAAAAAAAAAAAAATTAAAAAACAAGAACACTGTTAGGAACAGCCTTACCTTGCTGCACTTCTGCCCATCATTCATCGCTTCTTCTGTTCTGCGGGCACCTTCGGCGGTGTCATTCCCATCCCGGCATGCCGCTTCCTAAGGAAAAGGGAAAAGAACAGAAAAAAGGCATTAGTAAGCATTCAGCAAATCTTTGCTTATTTTTAAAGACTGTACGAGCTTCAAACGCTTACCTGAATCCAAGCCGCTCTGGGGGAACTCTGTCTCCGGAACTTCTCATCCATCTGCAAGAGGGAAAAGACACTCCAGGTTAGTGTGGAAACATCTAGAGGCGCTGCATACCGCGCTTGCTTACTGCATTTCTTCTTCATAACCGGCATCCACGCTGAAAACGTTGCAGCACCTAAAAGACACAGAAAAAGAACTCAATTCAATACAAATACGAAAGGGTCGCATCGCGCATCTCGCTCTCACTCACCTTCAGTGCTACTCATCTCAGCAGCACATCGCCATCCCCGGACGCCGGCCATCATCTAAGGAAGGAAAGGAACGAAGTTAGAGAACTGTTCAAAAGACTCATTATACTTACCTGTCGGACTCTTGCCAGTGAAGTAACCAGGCAGCAACAAGCCTGCATCAATCAACGCGCCCCTGCACTGAAAGCAGGACGGAGAGCACACTTTCCAAGCAAACAAGGTCAGCTGTGGATCAAAGGGAAGAGTTAGACCCCGGGGAAGAAGGGGTTCAAGCACACAGAGACAATAGGGAGTTAAACTCTACCAATCCTGTGTTTCAGGCCCAGTCTCCAGTCGAGTAGACTCCAGGGAAGGGTTTGAGGTCGTAAGAGGTCAGAACAGGCTGAGTGACGTCCCCGTGGATACCAGGTGAGCGTTACAACCATCAACGAAAAGTACCTCGCCCTCCTCCAAAGGGCTGTCTTTGGAGTTACTGATCTTCCCAAAATTCTGGATCCTTGGTAACAGGCCGTGGTCTTAGTATGCTTGCATGGTGCTCTCTGTGGGCAATATGGAAAATGCCCAAATACTTTTTAAAGTGCTTATAAAGTACAGTGGAGGAGTACCATATAATGCTTTGTGTGCCATGGCCAGTAACTTAATATAGATTGTACATTTAATCGGGAGCAAATGGAGTGATTTAAGAGCTGAGGATATATGTGAATATCTTGGCAAATTTGTAATAATATGGGCTGCAGTGTTTTGTAACAGCTGAAGTAAGTGATTGGTTGATTCAGTTTCACCTGCGTAACTTGGCTCCCATGATTGCAATGGCTATGGTTGCACAATGAGCTTCATATAGAAAAGGTCTGGATTTGTCTGAGTAGCATCAATTGCAGATTAGTAGATCGAAGCATGAAACCTACATGTGAGGGCATGGATAGGGTTGATTTAAACCAGACTCCATAAGTTGTAATGGTTCCTGATGGTTTGATCATATGCCCTGACAGAGTGAACTTGCAGTATCGGTGCTAAGTTTTGATCTGATGTCAGAATCCCTAACAAGCGGGATCTCCATGTTTTCTTTGTTTAGCCCTAACCGGTTGTTAAACATCCAAAATAGCATTTTTTATGTACCTTTGAATTTTGCAATAAGTAGTGAAGGGCCCACCCTCCAACTTGAACATGATCTGAGTATCATCTGTATCATTTCGGAATTTGACATCCAGGTCTGCAGAGGCAGAGATTGAATTATAGTGGGGATATGCAAGCTCCTTGTGGCATGCCAGATTCTACCTGAATTGGCTCAGAGACTGAGGTTCCTAGTTTCCCCACAAGGTTCTATTCTCAAGAAATTAGTTCATCCAGTCTGTGACTTTATCCGTATTTTCGGAAACACTGGAGAAGAATGTAATAATCCACGGTATGAAAGGCCGCAGAGAAGTCTAAGAGCATTAAGAGACCTGAACAACCTTGATCCATAATACAGAGTAGTAGTAAGTCATTAACATCAAACAACGTTTTCTTCTGTACTCTTTAATAGACTAAAACCAGACATGCAGTCTCCCATCAATAGCTTGGATTGTAAATGAGCTTCTGTTTTGATGGTGGCTACACTATTGAGATATTTTTTATTTTATTTTAAGAAATGGGGCATTAGAAATGGGGTGGTAATTAGCTCAATTCTACGATTCTAAATTATCCATGTTGATGTGAGGTTATCTTGGACTAGACCATAGCAAGAAGATGCATTAATTAATTTTGTAAATATGGGCTGATGTGATCCACAGTTTATTTAAGGCCACAGAGAAGCATGAATCCTCTTCGCATGTACTGGGGTTAATGGGGTTAAGATTAAGGATGTTGGATTTAATGTCCACCCGAATGGAATGGACTTTAACTTTCAGTGAAAATCAGAAGTCCTTAATGTGATGTTAAGTGTTCACTTGTTTGATTTGCCTCTTGTGAATGAACATTTTCTTTCAGTGATTCAAACTTCCTGACAATGTCATTGCTTGTTTTTTATAAATTTGTCAGAAAGGTAAGATTGGAACATGTTACACTGAGCTGGTGAAATTGTTATGGGGTTCGTGTTGGCAAACTGATGCTTTTAGCTGTCAATGAATTAATATAATGCTCCAGCTGTATTTTCTGCTGAATTAATTTGTTGAACAAAGAAATCGTTTTTGCTTCTTCAATAGACGTTTTGTATTTATGCGTTTCTAGCTTAATCATGAAGTTATTATATGTGTTATGATTTCTTCTTCATAGGCACTCTAGTTTGCTCACTTTCTTTTTATGGATTTTGAGATTGGCATTGTACCATTTGGTATTCATTGTCTCAAGTTTTACTTTTATAGTTAAAAAGGGGGACACTTGATCCATAAGGTATATGATATGATATGTCATTTATAACGCACCTGTACATGGGTGTTTCTAGGCGCGACAAGACCAGGAATGGAAGACAGCGAGAAGACAAGACAAATGCTCTTTCTAGTCCTTATGTCATCCAGATTGTGCAAGTGTGACGATGGATAGTGCAGGGGGAAGTGCCAGGGAGAGGGATGGGGGAGTGCAATCAGGGCAGCATTGCTCTGAGTAAGTGCAGCCAGGGCAGCGCGGCTTTGGGTAAGTGCAAGGAGCAAGGGGACTGTGGGTAACAGTAACAGCCCCTAAGTGTGCGCTAGGCATGTAGGCAGTGCAGGGGGGACTAATCATGGAGGAGCCCGGTACCCAGTGGACTCTATGGGTAGCCAAGCAACCAGTCAGTGCAGGAGACAGGTAGGTCAGCAGGAGAAAGAGAGAGCGAAAGCAGAGGAGAAAAGGAAGGTCTTGAGCTGCTCCCAGAACTTCAGGTGGTCTGGGTCAAGTTTGAGAGGGGCGTGGAGGCCATTCCAGAGGCAGGAACCTGCAGAGGAGAGGGATCTTCCCCCCCACTCTCCGCCTTCAGAAACATCTGACACTCAGCGAGTTCGAGGTAGCTGAGCAAAGGACTCAAGAGGAAGGTATTTTGGAAGAGAAAGTTGGATGTAGTACTGGCCCCGGCCCCAGAAAGCCTTGTGGAATATATGTAGGGCCTTGAACTTGACCCTTGTAGCCACCGGGAGCCAGTGGAGAGATTTCAGGGCTGGAAAGATACGGTCCCTGGGCTTGAGGCCAAGGACATGTCTTGCAGTCCTATCATGGATTAGTTGGAGAGGGTGGAGTATACAGGAAGGCATACTGAGAAATAGGCTGTTGCAGCAGTCTAGCCTACAGAGAACTAGGGCTCTGGAGAAAGTGAGCTTCTGGGGGAAAGTGAGAAAAGGAGTCGAAGATGACATCAAGGTTTTTTAGCCTCATAGGAAGCCAAAGGAAGAAGGCCCAAGGAGGGTAGCCAAAGGTTAGAGAGGGAGAGTGGGAGCAGGAGTCCCAATGAGAAGGATCTCCGTCTTACTAGCATTAAGGCAGAGATCATTGGAGGAGCACCAATCCAGAATCGCGGATCAACAGTCGGGAATGAGCGAGAGAGAAGAGGAGGCTGAGAGGAGCCTGAAAGAAAGTGGAGTGTCATCAGCTGTAAGAGGATTCAATTCAGCACTACAGCCAAGTCAACGCCTAGTCTAGAATACTGAATGAAAACCCTTATTGATATATCTTTATGTCCAGTTCATGCGTTCTGGATGACTACCCCTATATAACACCCCTCTCTTGGAATCCCCCTGAACATGCCACCGGTTCTAAAAACCTCTTAAAATGTGGGCAGAAAAATCACAAGAATTATGGTGTCATTTATACAATTTTCACATGTCCGCTCTATGAGTTATTCATCTTTTTCTAAAACCATATTCTGGCTATAGAGGTGTGTCTTTTCATGTCACATGGTACAGAAACCAGTCTTTCCAGTTTCTGGCAAGCTCAGAGACCCTGCCCCTCCCAGCTTCTGCCAAGAGGAAGCTCCATTTACGACTCCCGCCAATAAAACATTTGCCTGAGTCAGGACAGGGCTTTGTTCAATTTCCTGCAGAGCCCAGGTAATTCAATCAGGGAAGTGTCATATCCCTTTTGGTGTGAGCAGCAAAAGGGCAGCTAGGCCTGGGAACACAGCTGTGACTCAAGTTTCACTCCTGATGGGGGTAGTTGCCAGGCAGAATTCAGTTCCTTAAGCCAGGTTTCAGATAAAATGTCACTTTTTGTTTCCCAGTTTAAGTCAAGACAATTTTTTTACATATGCAGCTAGAATGCTGATTCTAAGTTCAAAACTATGACATTTAAACAATTGCAACCTATGTGACACTCAAAGTAGGTCACTCATTTCTCTTAAACCTTGAGATTTTTAATGTCTTTCAGTCCAAATTTACTTAAACTGCTGAAATCCCCAGCTCAGCCAGTCTTGTTATAAACCTTCAAGTCACTTCAGAATATAACTTTACATTGGATCCACCTCTCAGTAAGTCTTTCTTTGGCCTGTTTTGGGTTCATTTATTCAGTTTTCTACAAAAAAGTAAAATCTGGTGGTTTTAAAACGCCGGCTTTTGGATAGTGGTGAGTACTGGTACTGCACCCCTTTTTGGGATTTAAGAAAATGAATTCTCCACAGTTATGGGTTTGCTTTTGGCAATCAGCATTGCCATTCCCAATGGTTTCAGACTACTGTGTGGGTAGTCCACTGGTGGTTTTAGGCAGTGTCCTTCTGTGCCCATAACATCGGCAAAAATGAGTGGCAGCCTATTCTTCATGCATTTCCCTGTGCATTTTCTGGGAAGCTCTGGCCATCATGATGTTTTCCATGTCAGTACTGCACAGTTTTGAGGTAGTGCTCGGATGCATGGGTAAATACATCCCACACAGCACTACACTCAAATTTAGAGCAGAAGGTAGAGCTCAGGTAGGCCAAAGGGGCCAAGTAGACATTGAAGAGCCAGGGTCAGAGGATAGAGCCCTGGGGCACACCATATGTGGAGAGAGATGGGTAGTGGAGAGAAAGGATCCAAGTTGCACCTGGGAGGGTCGGTCCAGGAGGAAGGAGGTCAACCAATCCAGAGCCTGGTCCATGATGCCCAGGTTCACAGGGAGTCGCTTGATCAGGATTCTGTGATTGCCCGTGTCAAAGGCAGAGGAAATGTTGAGGAGGATGAGTACAGAAGGAAGGCTAGAGTCAAGATTAGAGAGCAGATACTCAGAGGTGTTCAGGAGAGCAGTTTCCGTGCCCCTCTGAAGCCAGACCTATGGTCATGGAGATAACCAACAGATTCAGTGTGGAGAGTAAGCTGGGAGATGTCCAGCTTTTCCAGGAGTTTGCCCAGGAAAGGAGTGATAGAGATCGGCCGATAGTTTGCCAGACAGGTAGGATCAGCAGAAAGCTTTTTAAGGAGGGGTGCACAAGGGAGTGCTTGAGGAGAGAGGGGAATGATCCAGTGGCAAAAGAGTGATTGCAGAAATCGGCCAAGGCTGGAGAGAGGGTGTTAATGTGGTCCTTGAAGGTTCTGGAGAAGCACCTGTTTGGATGACACTTTCATAGATCAGACTTGTCTAGAAACATTGTCAGGTGTTATCAGAGAGAAAGCGGAGAAAGGAAGAGGAGAGATAAAGGCGGCCAGAGGGGGGCCGAGAGAAGTAGAGTGAGAGAGAGAGGAGAGAGATGAGAGGATGTCCTGAGATTTAGTAGTCAAGTGAGAAGCTAGAGCTATACAAAGGGTCTCAGAGGGGACAGGAGAGGTGGAAAATGCAGTAGGATTGGCCAGCTCCATGCCGATTTTAAAGAGTTTGGCTGTGTTGTTCGAGGCCGCAGAGAGGCAGCTTGGATGTGGACTCTCTTCTTGGACAGTGCAGAGAGTCTTTATTGCCTTTGGAGCAGGCAGCAGGCCGGTTTGTAAGAGGATGTGTCTGAAGTGCTCCACTTCCACTCAGCCACCCTGCACTTGCGTTTCAGGGCGACGAGGTCGGAATCATGCCAAGAGTAGCACTGGAGGTAGGCTTCAGACGGATTCTCATGAGAGGGGCAAAGACATCCAGAGTGTTGGAGATGGAAAGATGCAGGTTAGAGAGGGCTGTGTCAGAGTGTGAATCAGCCACAGGCATGGGAGGAGCAGAGAAAGTAGCAGCAAAGACAACCACTGACACACGCTTAACGGGCCGAATGACAACAAAGGTAAGTGGCAGTGCTGGGCTAGGAGTAGCCTGAGGGACAAAGGCTTTCAGGTGAGAGGAGAGCAGAAAATGGTCAGTCCAAGAGAGAGGATTGGTGAGAAGGTTTATAAGGGGAATGTCTGAAGAGATGCGAACATCCAGGGTGTGACCGGCAGAGTGTGTCAGACCAGAGGATAGAATGGAAAGAGAGTTGCAGAGGTTACAGAAGAGCCCAGAGGAGGGATTAGAAGCATCCAAGTAGATGTTGAGGTCTCCGAGGGGAAGTTGAGAGGTAGAGGCAAGGAGAGAAGAGGAGAGGTCCTCATAATACACATCTTCTAAGGTAGCATCTTCTTTGACGTTGGCATCTAATTTATTCAATCCAGCACTTAGATTATCTATGGTTAATTTATTTGTGTTTTGGTAAGAGATAGGGACTACTTTGTTGTGATGAGGCGGCACAAGATACGGCAAACATAGTTGTAAAAGAACTATGGCATGATTGGACCAGTTGACTGGTAAAATGTGACGGTTCTTAGGAACGCCCATGTACGTTACATTCCAGTATAAGGTATGGCCTTTGGTGTGGGTAGGTTTAGAGGATGTGATGGCAAAGTTTAGCTCTTTTAAGACAGAGCTAAAAGGGATGGCTATTGCATCAGACAGATCATTAAAGTCAGGCTTAAAATCTACTAGTACAATAAAGGGAAGTGTAGTTTTGCAAGATATAAGTATTTGTAACAATGACCAGTTAAAGGCAACATTGGGGTAAGGTGCCAAATAAATAGCTAAAAAGTAATAAATAGCTAATTTTGGGACTGACTTTAAATGTTATGGAATTCTTCAGAATAGGGGATCCCCATGTGCTGTAAGGATACTGTATTTGTCTGGTAGAGTGGAAGCAATGGTCGGACATGAGAAAGAAATCCTTTGAGCCTTCTTTCCGTAATTGCCATGTGATGAAGATTATGGTCCAGAATGTTGTCAGTTATTTCAGCTGTGTGGCCTACAGTTGGACTAGCCTTTATAAGTGCCCATCATGTTTTTAGCTCATTAGCTTTAATTGGATTCTCTAGTTCATATGAACACTGGTTCAGTTCTACCATAGGAAAGGAAATGACATTCCTTAAAAAGAATCTTGTTCTCTTGAATTTGAGCTTGTCCTATATTCGTGTTTAGGTTACCTTTGGCCTAATACATATTCTAACTGCCAATGGGATTGGGGGAGTACATTAAAAAATGTAATGTTTTTTTTAATGAATAGGTGCTTATACAACTTGAGGTGATGGCGGGATCAGGCTTAAATTCAAAGCAGAAACATCCATTGCATTTGATATTGATAGATCCTTGAGTGGATAATCGACTGATAGAGTAATAGGCTGTACAAATGATGGAGCGGGAAAAGCACCATCAGATGTGGGAAGGGAGAAGTCGGAGCCTGATATAAATGGCTGAGTATTTAGGCACAAGTCAGTCTTATTTAGTGCTAAATACTTGTCAACAATTTTCACCGAGTGGGATTTCAGCATCTCAACTGCTGCAGCTACCCACCTCCAACAGCTCAACCATCACAAGAATGATTCCCAATTCACATTACATTCGGCAAATGTACTTTGAATGGAAACCCCAGGGCTCTAGCCCTCAGCAACTTTGACTAGTAAGACAGCCATCTCATTAGTTTCCCCCACCGATCCTTCCTACTCATGAAAGGGCCTACATAACCATCCCAGCTCTACTTTAACCATACAGAACAACGCTGTAAGAATAGTAATGAAGAAAGCTACAAGGGAACACATCACAGCAGACAGGAAAGCCCTTCACTGGTTAGCCCTTAAGGACAGGATCACTTTCAAGGCTATGACCATGGTGCATCGCTGTCTATTTGGACAGGTGAGGGCCTAATTGAAGGAACATATTACCCATTACACTCTGAGCCGTCCATTAAGATCAGAAGCCCTGGGGCAGAGTATATATCCACCCTTCAAACGATCAAATGGTCTAGGCAGATCGTTCCCAGTAAGAGCCCATCAAATATGGATTGGGCTGGAGAAATTATTGAGGCGAGAGAACAACCATACAGCTTTCGAGAAAGCAAATATCGAACAGACATGTAAGAATACGAGGTAGTTCCAGTTGTCCCGTCACAGTTTGTTTGTTTGTCCTTGTCTAAGTGTATGCACCCCGATGCCTGCGGGCTTCAACATAATATAAATGAATATGTTTTTTATCAGTGACTGCTTCTTGCTTCAAGCAGCAAGAATAGTGGCTCACGGTATCCTCAGGGGCCTGAGTAGTCCAATCAGTCGACCCACTCAGGCCTAGGTTCACATTTCCCTTTGAAAAGTGTACCGCTAACGACATCCTCTGCTCACAAATTGAGTCTGATCACCCTCAAGCTGCCAGCTCCACTTTCAGATGCATATCTATTTCCTCCTGCTGTTCCACCCCTTGGATCCTCCTCAATAGATATTTGTGTGACGAGCTCCCTACCCATTTGAGCCCCCTTCTGCAATGTGAAGCTTCCCATCATTCCACAGCCCACCATGGTCAGAAGCATGTGCCCAGTCGTAATCTCCACATAGGCCTCCATGGGTGGACGTGTAGTCTTGTGTAGCCCAGGCGTGCTCGCTGCCTCTCTATGCATATTCACCTATGCACCACTGTTGGTTAGATTTGCACAGCGTTTCTGGAGAAAAACATGAATGTATTCATTAAAATAGCAATACAGCCAAAAATACATCAGCTGCTCCAAAGTAAGTAATGACGTGAAACAATGAAGCTAGAAAAACAACTATCAGTCGTCTGCACCTGGGCCAGATGCCAGGGGTACATGAATCTGGGCATTTCAGTGTACAAAATATACAATGAAGGAGATTGGCTTTCATGAATAAAAGAAGATTGGAATCTGCTGCCATTGGGATGTAAACCGGAAGAAGCATCTAGCGTAATCAAGTCAATACGCAATGAAGACAATGGCCAGGAAGCATGTGAAAAGGGGGCAATTCAACAGCTACTCTTGCACTGTTATCAGGCGTCTGCTGACGCGAAGGGGTATGAGTCCGTGTTTCAGGATGTATCGTTCTACTCGTGAATGTACTCGTCTCACTGCAGAATAAATGCAGGAACAAGAAACTAGGATTACGCTACAGGAGGCCATAGCCTATGTTAAGGTATTTCATATAGCCAAATAAAGCTCCGAAACCTAGTGCAATGAATTATAGAAGTAGCAGAGGCAGTATTAGCCGGCACATGCACTCCGCCAGTATGTAATGCCCAGAGCAATTATGTACTACCAGAAATGTCTCTAATTTCAGTGTTCCTCAAGAAACATAGAAAACATTTTAAAAAAGCTTCCCTTAACAATAAATAGCATATTTAATAATACTAATAGTTTGGTGATTTTATAGCACTTCATTTCAGATTCCACCAGCACCTGCACCTACCGAGTGTGATAAACAGTGCCACTACTATTAGCCATGCATGGTATACGAAATTGATCAACCTCGGGGGGCATGAAGGGCTGGGGCGGCCCGCCTTGTGTATGGAACCCATAATCCGAAGGGGAATGCATTGCGCTGGAGCTATACACATGGGTTTAGTCTACAGGGACAATAAGGGCTAAGAAATAGTATGCCCTAATGAGCGGCATTAGAGCTGCTGGTTCTGGAAGTTGAATGGAAAAGATGTACGGCTAAATAAGTGATAGAAAAACATTACATTTCTATCGAGGGATGGATCCTGTGTCAATGAACCAGTATGCAGTGATAAAAGCGCGGCAAAAATTTCGCCCCGGTAAAGGTGAACCCTGTTATACCATTTAAGGGGAGCAGGGGTTGCGGCGGTGTCCCCCGCTCCTCTTAAATGGTATAATGGGTCCGGGTGTTGCATCCTTTACATGGATCACGGTGGCAAAAATACCGGATTTTTGCCTACGATATTTTGTAACCACAGCAATTTTTGCCGCAATATTAACCCACGGAACCAATGAACCTCCTGCTCTAGGGAACCCAGACACAAGCACACCTTAGAGTTTAGGATTTTTGGGTTAGGTGATGGCCAGTCACCATCTTGCCTATTTATTCTTTGGTGTTTTTCTATTTTGGTAGTTCGGAGCTATCTCGGGTTAATTCTAGTGCGGGACTGTCTCAATGCCAAATCTATGTGGGTATACTTTTATCTCCCATCTCCTTCCTTTCGAGACTGCTGGTTTGTGTTTGCATCTTCATAAATGTGTAATGAAATCCCCCCTTAGCTGTAGCTCACACCCCTTTAGATAAGTAACACGCCTCAGACAGTGGTCGAGGTGTTCCCTACTGGCCTGTCCCCGCTCCCCACAATATGTGTGTTCCATCATCATAATCGGGGCCATTAGGTATTCTTGAACCCTTAGTTCTCTCTTAGAATGTATTCATCGTTTGCTCATTGGTCGATGTGAATATTATTTACTGACAAACTATGTATACTTGTGCAGCATGTACATTGAAAGCACACCCATTTGCCAATGCTCTTGACACGTTTCATGTAAACTAACACCAACATCTGTTGTGAGGGAATTTAGCTATCCTGAACACGGTTAGATAACTATTATGCCCTGATAAAGAAACACTAAAGAATAGTACACCAGATGCAACATGTGTGGTGTGTGCAATGCCTGTGTCACCATTATTCACTCAATTGCTATTTTAAGTTGATGTTCACCACCTGTCTTTCATTAATGTTTAGTGGGAGTGGATTAACCCCTTTCTTTCCTTGGTCACCATCCTTCCTTCTCTCCTTCCCTGCCCTTCGCCAGCCCATGTGGCTATTTCAGGACCCAGGGCGTCATTTTGCTTGGTGTCATCACAGTGCCCACTTGCCTACCCAAGCCTGTCTCGCCCCACCCATGAGAGTCTTTGCTTTGTAATTCAAACACCCACTGGAAACAGAATTGTAGACATGGACGCGGGTTACATTTGCAGTGATTACATTATTCTATTAAAGTTACTGTCCTATCCCAGTGTTCCCCACTTCTCAGGGAGCTTGGCATTGACTCTTCTGTGTCACGTCTGTGGCATGACAGACTGGTTGTTTCCTCTGTGCTTCACATCCTGTTCATTCCTTTGGTTTGCATTGCAGTGTTTCTTTTACTGTCTCTTCCATCGTAACCAAACTTCTGTGGCTCTCATGAGTCTTCATCCTTCCCTGTAGGTACATGGATGTAATTGCTAGGACTTTAGAGCCTCAGTACTGCACTGAGCAAATCTCTTCCTTCTCGCTTTTCCAGATGCATTCCACTGATTAGCAGGACACCGCCAATGTGCGTAGTAGGGGGCTGAGAGAGTGAGTGGGGTTAGGATGTGTGGGTGAGGGTAGAAAGAGTCGGGGATACAGGGTGAGTGTAGTTTGAGAGAGTGGGGTAGGGCAGGTGGGGGTAGAGAGAGTAGGGATAAGGTGGGTGGCTTGGGGTAGAGAGTGTGGGGATAAGGTGGGTGGGGTAGAGACATTAGGATTAGGGCAGGTGGGTGCGTTAGAGAGTGTGTCGTAAGGTGGATGGATGGTGGTAGAGAGTGGGGGTAGCATAGGGTGGGTGGGGATCAAGACACTGAGGGTAGGGTATGGTGGGTGTTTGCATCGAGAGTGTGGGTAGGATGGGTGGGTGTAGGGAGAGTGGGGATAGAGTGGGTGAGTGGTTAGTTTTAGAGAGAGTGGGGGTAGGATGGGTTGGGGTAAATAGAGTGGGAGTTTGGTGGGTGGGGGTAGATAGTGTGGGGGTAGTATGGATGGGTGGAGGTAGGTAGTGTGGGGGTAGGGATGGGTGGGGCTAGAGAGAGTGGGAATCTGGTGGGTCAGGTAGAGAAACCAGTGGTACGATGGGTGAGTGTAGAGAGAGCAGTGGTATTTTAGAGAGCACAGGGGTAGGGCCCAAGGTTGGAGGTACGGTGGGTGGGCCCAGAAAGGTTGGCGGTAGGGTGGGAGGTGTTAGACGGGGTGGGTATAGAGATAGTGGGGTAGGGTGGAGGCAGGGTAGAGAAAGTGTTTGGTTGTAGACATGGTGGGGTTATGGTGGAGGGTGGGAGTAGAGAGACTGGGGATTGGGTGGGTGAGGGTAGAGAGAGTGGGGAATGGGTAGATGGGGTAAAGAGGAGGGGACAGGGTGAGAAGGTGGAGGTAGGGTGGGTAGGGGTGAGTGATGGGGTTAGAGAGAGTGGGGTTGGGATGGGTGGTTGATGGTTGTTGGTTGGTGCAAAAACATGAAGACCAAAGCAGCCTGCGGAGGACTTGTAAAAAAAAAAAAATAGCCCAAACAAAATGCAACCAGCACATGCAATGGGAGTGGTGTGGGTGGGTGGGGGTAGAGCGAGTGTGAGTGGGGTGTGTGTGTAGAGAGACAGTGGGAGTGGAGGGTAGAGTTAGTGGGCGTGGAGTGGGTGTAGAAAGACAGTCTTGGGAGGACAAAAAACACATCTACTGTCTAAAGTAGCCCAGAATTAGCCCAATTGCCTATGAAAAATAGGCCAATATGAAATCACTGCACTGCTGCGAAAGGCAAAGCCCAGCACCCGACTTGCCTCTTACAAAGCTGCTTAATGGAGCAAATATTGTTCTTATTAGGCAGAACGGCGGAGGAGTTTGGAAAAGAGATTTTAGATGTTGTGGGAGGTTGATGCCATGGCATTGCCCATTGCTATGGCAACCAGATATTCTCAGATAAGAAGCCCCATTCCCTCGCTCTCTCTTTTGTAACAACGGTTTCAGAATTTTGTGGCCCAAGTGCCACAAATTCTCCAAAACCAAAAATGATCAACTGGAATGCGAAGGCATAGATGTGGGTTATTTCCAGGCCCAGTCTTTTAGATGGTTGCAACATTTAGAAGCAGCTTTGCTCGGGTTTCACTGTCCATTACATAACTAGAGAGAGGAGCACAACTATATGCTTCCTTTTTGTATAGTGACTGCAGGAGAGGTGTAATAAACACACCTCTAGCTGTTAGTAATGGTTTGTGTGCAATCTTATTGCTGCTGGCTATGGCCGCGATACTGCGCGTGACTCAGTTCTTTATGAAGAAGTATACTGAATGTGTGGCTATTTACTAGATGTGAGTAGGGCAGCTCTTATTTAATCCTTTTACCTGGCATGTGTTTGCAGTAGACTCTGACAATTTTATGTGATGAGCTGCCTATCTACGAAGCTTTGGGCGTGCTGCTCTCCTGGGTCTACATGACTCACCTGTTGGCACGTGAGCTGGTCACCAAACTACTGGGACTTGGTTTAATTTTACATGTCCACTTTGCATACTACTTAATAGTGATGTTCCTACACAAAGCACCACTGGTAGTGTTGTGTTGCCAGACAGTTACATTTGTGTGAATATATATGACTACTCTTCTAACAGGTTCTGTGCTATCTTTGCTTATATTTGATAGATCTTGGTTGCTTGCTCACCCGGATTTGGGTCACAATTACATGGGTCATCATTCCGCGACCCCATTTTCCACTCCCTTTCCCCTCTTCACCTTTACTGTTTGGGAGTGGTCACTTGCCATCCCGCTATTTCATTGCACAGTTGTACAGGGAACATCTTTGAATACCAGCTCTTGTTTTTAAATAAATGGGGGGTTGGGTGGAATCCTTTACATGCTCCCCCAATGATTACAAACTCTGGCCATCCTCAGGATATCGGGCACTGGGATGGATTGCAAGGACGATGATGGCAGCTCTCAAGAATCTATAGCCACATTGTTTCCTCGTTTCCCTTCTGTGACTCCCAAGGATCAGTCTTCCTCCCACTACACTTCATGTTCTACCTCTCTGGGCAAACTCTTCTCATCTTTAGGCCTTCACTACTAACTCTTTGATGATGGCAACCAGATCTTCTCCTTTCCCTCCCTTACCACTGACATATTTCAATCCATCACAGGTGGCCTCACAATCATTGGACCCTGGGTGACATTACATGTCTGATGCTAAAATCCACAGAGATGATAAAAATATTTCTCAGACCCTACAATTCAAACCCCACTCTCCCATCACCTATCCGCTTAACTCTGGACATCCTCAGTACTTCACCTTTGGATCCCAACCTTGGAGACCCCTTCAACAGCACTCTTACACGTCAGTCGTTAATTACAGCTACTGGGCCTCATTAGGACCCTGGTGATCCAGTAATGAACGGTGCCGGTACGGGACCGGCACCATTCATTACGGGATGCCCTATTATGAGGCCTGCTAGCGGGTTACCGCTTTTCACGTCTGGTCTGACCAGACGTGAAAAGCGGGACCCGCTAGCAGGCCAGGATGCTAAAAATCGGCCCGTCATTAACAGGCCCATTGTTAGCATCTTCCCCATTACCATTGAGCCCTATGGGGCTCAAATGGGAATGGGGATTGATTTTTACTGGGTCCAAGAAAAGGGCAATTACCGGGTCAGCCAAGGTCGGAATGACCCATTATTGCCCTTTTCTGGGACCCGGTAAAAAATCATTACCGGCGGCAGCCGTGCCCTTAATAGGGGCACGGCTACCGCCAGGGTCGTAATGAGGCCCACTGTGACAGCTGTGAACCTTCCGCTTATTAAGGAAATGCACCCCAACCATACCCAACACCAGGCTAAAGCACTTTTCTCTGCTCTTTTGCTCGGCAACGTTGATTACTGTTTTAGCCTACACCATGGTTCACACCTTGATGCCTTTTCTCCTCTTAACAAAGTCCTCAGATTTGCTGCATTGACCTTCAACAATTTACCACAAACCTCCCACCCCACCAAACGCTGTCACCATGCTGGATGGCTCGCCATGCAAAATTGCTCTCTCTTCAAATTCCTGCTTCTCATCTAGAAGTCACTTCATGATCTTGCCCCCTGTACTTACCTGGACTTACTGACTGTATCTCTTGGTACGTATGAGGAGTCCCACAGCCGCAATAAAACCTTTCAGAGATACTAGCCACTTCCTCCATTTCAGACTCAAGTTCAAATCACTGGCCGACTCAAATGTGGATGAAGCACGGCACTCCTAGCGCTTTGAGTGTCAGCATCTGTGTTTAGTATGCATGCTAGTACACCACCGAGCAAATATATCCACAGAAATCTGCACTACTCTCTCGAGCATGAATATAAAGTGAACGGAGGATAGCAGAGGGGCAACACTGTGGTCCCGGATCCGCGCTTAGAAACTGAACTCAGGTACCTGATTAGTTGTGTTATAAAACGTTTTTAAATGATTGACCATAGTATCAGTGGGTGTTTTGTAATGACCACTTTTCTAAGTGTGGCTGTAATGATTGCTTAATTTTTCGTTTTAGGTTATAGGTCCACAACACGATACCTAGTGTGGCAAAATAATTGGCACGAGAATGTAGAGGGGAGATGGATTAGGAGGGAAGTGCAGCCCGTTCATGTTGTTTGGCTAGCAAATAGAGTTACCATGTTATAATACAGACTTTCCCAACTCAACCCAATGACGACTTCTCTATATTGAAGCATACAATGCAAAGGTTTACTTGTTTTGTTGAGCTCATTATTATGTATGTTACTTATCCTAACATAAAGTGCAATTGCAGCATTTAATAACACACACAGACAAAACATATAGGATTATTCCCTCAAGCACTCACCTCCATTCACATAAGCATACATAGAGTTGACCAACACAGCACACACACACTGCACCATCCATAAAACACCTCCAGCATTGGACACAAACAATGCTCCTTGCATTAAAAACCACAGTGCCCGGCACTACATTCCTCATGTACATCACAACAGCACTGCAGGCAAACACACACATGCACACATACACTTACCCAACCACTACACTATACACATACACAACCCCAACACTACAGGCAAACAAAGACACATATACTGCCAATGCACCACAAACACGCACACATTGCCCCAGCAATCTACACACTAACCCAACATTGTATACACATCATCCAAAACACTGCAGATACATACAATGTCACTAGCACTGAAGACACTGCATAGTGCACTGCACACTCACTCTCACCAACACTCATTATGCACTGCCCCAGCACAACACAGACATACAGCCACAGTGGAATTTGGCCTTGAAGTCACTGATCATACTGGAATCTGGGTTGAATGTGCTTTCTGAACTTAAAGATAATCGTTTTAGTGTGAAAACTATGGATATTGAAATGTGGCCTTCCTGGAGTAACTATGCATAATGAAATCTGCTATTATAACAGGGCATACTAGTATCGGCCTTTAATGAGCTGAGTAAGCAAAATTAACATACATTGATGTCCTATTTGGACATAATTGAATCTGACTGTTGTGCACCCAACGCATAGCTAATCCTGGCTGTTATAAATAGATAACCAGACATAAAAGAGTCTGGCATTGCCATGCTAATTCAAAAGAGTGGGGCCTGGCACTGCTCTGCCACCTACACAGGTGCAGATGGTGCAAATGCGTGGGTTTTGATGACAACACTAGGCAATTGTGTGAGCCCCCCTTGTGATTGTAAGATCAATACATTGGAAAAGTGTGAATGTACTTTTTATGGTATGCCCTGGGATATCATAGAAGCACCTGGCTTATGAGAACCAGGTCACACTATGTGACTAGCTGGCACATTATGGTAATTCCTGGGCATGTGACGGCAATAGCTAGGCAATGGTGTGAGAACCTGTAGACATGAAAAAGAAAATGCAGTTGGCTTTGATTTTTTAGGTGTCAAATAAATATGGTCACTGATTGGTTTTATTCAATGCACTTTTTAAGTCTATTTATTAGTTTCCCATGTAGATGTCTACCTTTGCTGATCCTCACATAAATATGGTTGTCATGTGAATTATGCCCCTTTCCTAATTCTATGCCACATTTTGCCATGTATGAATGGCGCTGATAACCTTATAGTTTTTTCAATGTGTTTGTTGTTCATTATGATACTCAAAAACAACAGATACGCTGTTGGTGTTTTTTTGTTTGCATGTCTATGCTGCCTGTTGCGGTTTATAAATACCGGCTCTTGCAGACAACTGACTGCTAGTAAGGCATAATTTCGTCGTCTGGCTAAGAGTTGTCCTTTCAACGGCTGCAGCCATAAATACATATTGGGTTTGACCCTGTGAAGGCAGGGCAGGGTAGGCAGCCTAACTGGGCAAGGCCAGAGCGAGCGACCTACCTCAGAGGTTGGGAGGCAGACTCTTATCTCCGGCTCCCCAGAATGCATGGAGCTGCACATGCCCATTGCTGCCTCTGTCCCAATGCCTATCAGCCTCAGTCCTGCCCAGTTCTCTTTTTTATTCTTTCAGAAACTTCGATGACCGCGTGCACCAGAATCCTTAGGAACCTGAGATGGATGGAGATACCCGGGAAGCAGCACAAAGTAAAGGAAAACGGAGTCTACAAGTATCACAATGCACCTGGGCCCAACGGACAGACCCAAACTGGAAAAGGAGAAATGGATTGGTTACCCACATGGGAAAGACCTGGACTTTGCTCTTAAGAACCTGAATGGGCGACCACAACCCCACCCCACAAACCCCAGACGGCTACATGGGAGCAGGGAGCAGCGGTATATAAATTGGAATTGGCAAGGGATTGCATAGCAATAGGTGTGACCCATCAACACTTGACAAACTCTGCTTAAACAGCAACTAACCCAAGACAGGAGAGCATCATAGAGTATAGGACCACTATAACCGCATGGCTGGCTGGAGGAAAATGGACACTGAAAAGGCTTTCTGAGGATCTCCAGGGGAAGTCCTGACCCTCAAGGGGATAGCTGAGAAAGAGATAGTCCCAGGGAAATAGCTGACTCTGGTAACCAATGGGAGCCAAGAGGAGCTTCTAGGAAGGAAGGGGAGTGTTATGTAAAGCCAGCAATCAATAGAGAGTCTGAGGTGTTTGGGCGAAGTCAGAGAGCAAGTGGACCAATAAACCAGAGAGGTGGGTTTAGCAGCAGCAGAAGGACTCGAAGGAGACTTTGGAGTGTTAACAGAGAGAGGAGGTAAGGTTCTGGGGTGAGAAAGCAGTACCAATTGAGTGTAAGTGATACAGTGGTTGGAGGTAATTTTGGAGGAGAGTAGGAAGCAGTTTCAGTGGGGGAGACTAAGAGACAGGGTTAAAAGTCGGAGTGAGAAAGGTGAGGGAAGTGAGAGTCAGGAGGGTATTGGAGACAAAGACATAGTAGTGTTGGAAGTAGTTAGATGTGGAAGAAAGTGCATAGGATCAGACAGGAGATGTCGGAACGAGAGATAAAACCACAAGACCGTGCAGTGAGATGGGGTAAAAAGAGAGGGAGGTGCAAGGTGGAAACAGGAGTTGGCAGAGATTTATTAAACCAGGAGATGGAATGTAGGGAGACGGGAGGGACCTGGAGGAAGCTGGAGGACAAAGACCAGAGAAGGGAGAGAGATAGGAAAGGCTGTGAGATGGAGTGTGAAAAGCCAACGGGAGAGGCAGGAAAGAGGGTGGAGAAGAGACGGGACAGGCAAGTGAGGAAATTAAGAGATGACCATCAAGAGGAGAAGGAAACAAGACAATCAGACCATCCAGCAGGGTCATGTAGGAAGTGATTGAGGGAGTCAGAGAGATAAGGCCGCGTCCTTTTGCTCCTCCCTAGGGCAGGGACAGACCAGATAGTAAGGTATGCTGGCTCTAATAATATTGCAATGGCAGTAGAACCTGTTGAAATAGGGAGACTGAGCTACGTAGGAGACGTCCAATCAAAGGTTGAAGGGAAAGCTATATAGGGATCCCACCAATACTGTCAGCACTGTATTGCATGTAGTTGAAAAGTTGAAAAAGCAATTGCATATTAAAAACTAGAATCTTATCGGTTCTGTCTTGTGACACCTTGTCACCAAATTCAATGAAAACATGGGGGAGGTACATGTCTGTCCTCCCCTAATGGTGTGAACTTAAGTATTGGTTTTCTGTGATCACACAATCATCGTTAGTTGTAATGTATTTATGTAGTGTGCGAGTTTCAGGACAAGGTGATGAGTTACAATTGCACTCTGTATTACTCACAGGCCCTTTTCATACTCTTGTTCTGTCCTTCTGAGGGGGTGTGGCACACAAGTAGGGATCAATGTTTGAGGTAGACAACTGTTAATGTTCTATTTGTTGTGGTCTTCGTGTCCCTATCATGCCATGACCCCCCAAATACAATTAAAGTGACCAATTATTATAATTTCAGATTTCAAGTATTCCTTCATAGTCAGGATATTACAACCCCAAAACGCTCTATGTCCCATCTGGAGTACCAGGACGTAATACGTCATTTAAATGTAGGTTACACATAAGGGCATGGACTCCTTCCACAGTCATATCTTGGGGCCTAATCAATAATTACACACCTAGAAACATTATCGGATGGGAGACCAGTGGCTAGGAGACTCTGCTCGTGTTCATTTTTTTTATTGTTTCACTCATCCACATGGCAGCCATCTTGTCTTCGCCCTCATGGTGGAACACAACTTTATCCCATTCTTTCAAGCATTCTCTTTGAAGATTCAATGCATACACTTTGCTCTCTTTCTCACAGTGTCATCCACCAGGTTCACCAAGAAATCCATAGCTGTGTGGTTTGCTTTGCACTAAATCTTAGCACGGTGGCCAAGTGCTGCAAATAACAAGTGCCACACATGCCAGTCAATGATAAGCAGCGTAGCAGCCTCAAAATGGTGACCAGCTGAGTGTGCCGCCTGACAACACTGCAACGGGATCTTTAAATCACGTAGTCATCTCAGTGGCTTTAAAATGTGAAAAAGAAAAGCTGTTAACTTCCTGTCACCTCTGCTAATCACCCCAGACCCTGGCATTCCAGTGGGGCCACGACCCCTTGTTTTCTGAGGGAAGGAAGAGATTACGTGAATCTCTTTACAGCAGAGGTTCGCATGCTCCTAGCACATGGACCGTGCTATAATATGGCAATTGGAGGCGACTGCTTGGGCCGGCACCGGCAAAGATGTAAGGGGTGGGGAGGAGAGGGGGGTGCGGGCAATTGTGGCCCAGCACACATCAAACCGGCCCCATTGTGAGGCAGAAGAGAGAGCGCCCCGTGCACTTTTGCTGGGCTCTCATGTACTCTTGCACCGGTCTGTTCTGACCCGATAGGAAGCATAGTTTGTGTCGGTATTATTTTATTCACAATGTTTGCTCATTTCAATTAGAATGCAACTTCTTAAAACACGGCTTTCAGTTCTTTTCATTTGCAGCCACCAAATGATGTGAAAAAAAGCATTTTTTTTCCAATATTTTTTCATGTGATAGCTTCAGGGTCAGTCATGGACTTTTTGCACACCTTTTCAATGCCCCAAAAGGCCGAATTCCCCTGCGCATCATTTATTACACAGCCTTGTACAAACTGTTGCCCAGTTGTGAGATGCCTCTTTCACTATTGTGAAATTCTACGTACGTGAAGAAGAAAACTCCTCGCTCACCCTGAAGCGCAGACACCGCCGCTGATCTATAATTAAAATGTATGGGAGGTGCCACGAGGCCAGGGTGACCTGCATCGTATAATTTAGTTTAAGACTTGGCTTAGAGTCAGAAGCCCTTCAAGCCTGTAATCTAATTCGCAGTTCTGAAATGAGGTGCATGGGAACCGTCCAGTGGCCCCATAATTACGCCTGCAACCTGCACGTGGGCAGACACAGTTGACTCCACTGCGCCTGCTTTCCAGGTCACCTGCCCTCTCATGAGCCCTCACGCCAGCAACAGAGCAGCAGCGTTGCGAGACGCGTGTGTGGGAGCTGCCGCAGCCCACTCCCAATCTCAGCCAGGTCTACATTGCGTTCGCAAAGTGGAGCAACAACAAGGCACCGCGTGTGCATGATGCCAACGCTAGGGAGCCCACATACTGCAAACTAGCAACCGCGGCTCTATTTTATAGGCCGTGTTAAAGCGCTTTGTAGTGCTGCAGTGTAGATAGATTATGTAACACTTGCGCCGGGTCTACACAATTGAGTAAATGCATTTGGCACCCGTTTTAACAGAGACACGAGGAAACGTTGTATCCCAAGAGTTTGCAGCAGGGCAAGAAGGAAACAGGCTGAGTTTAGTTTACTTGGTTTGCAGCACAGCACAATATGGAATGTGTTTTTTAGTGTTACTCGGCAAACAGTAAAAAAAAAGCCTGTTTCATTTTTTACCTCATGATTTGTTTTGTTGATAATATGGATTACCACAAATCCTGTTTGCACCATCCCCTCAATTGCACGCAGCAAAACAGGTCAAACATTGTGTTTCTCCATTATTTTGCATAGATACTCTGTCCTTGCGTGTATGTTTTTCCTCACAATTCTCTTCAGCATTGTATGTTGCAATGACGGCCATGGCGAAGTGAGCAAGCAAAGAGAGGGTCTTGATATTGTCGAAGAGTTTGTAGTCTGGCATACTGATTGCTATCTCCTAAAATGATATTCAAGTCACGATATCACCGATAATGGTGTATCCGAATTCAGATGTGTTTCTCCATCTGCGCATAGATGCAGTTCATTCTGTCAATGGCGCAGTACAAATGTTTAAACATGCAATGCAGATTGAGGACCAAAGACACAGTTTGCCTTGTCTGTGCATGAGTCTTGGGCCATGGTTGAAAGATTTTTTAAGCAACAACAACTTGGTCAGGATCCTTTATCGCTCCAGGAGAGTTGCACGCGCCACTAACAACGCAGTTACATTAGTGCAGCAGATGCCGGTCTTGCCAATGGAAGAAGTCAGTGACGTTTAGGAAGCCATTTTGACCCAAACCCGCTTGAAGTCAATTTCTGGTTAAGGGGTGAGCGGCACCTGTGTCTTTTTGAGGCGGAAATGGCAGAATTTTAATATTACCTGAAATGGCAAGGGTGCTCTATGAGAAGCATGTTTTTGTTCCGGAGTTTCGAGGTTTGGACTGTGAATCGTCTTCCTCTTCTGAATGTAGTGTGAAGGAATGGTGGCGAACTGAGGACGTTTGTCAAAGTGAAGGACTCTGTCATGCGTTTGTGTGTGTGACTGTGTGTGTGTTTGGGAGTATGTTACTACCAGCGTAACCAAACATATATAAATTGCACATAGCTTAGTAATATTGTAGAACCTTGATGTGGGTGTCACGAAATGACTACTGCTCTACAGGAGTCTCAGTCATAAAAGTGACACGGGCACAGCTAAGACATATGCCTCCTTCACCTTTTGTGGTAGCAGGGGCCGAAGGCAGGCTATACTCTTTAGAAGGCAGTGACTGTGGTAGCTGTAGCAACTCAAACAGCAATAGTATAAAGATACCACAACAAAAGAATGTTGAATAAGGGTTCTATTATATATATATATATATATATATATACATATATATATATATATATATATATATATGTATATATATATATATATATATATATATATATATATATATATATATATATATATATATATATATATAGTTTAATTAAACAAACCAATGTGGAATTAATAATCTAGAAAAACACTAACAAAACTCAACTAGTGTAGAAAGTGCACAGACAATGCAGAGCATATGTGATAGCACTCTGAGCACTGGAGCTTGGGTGAATAGACATGACATTGCAACAATGTAACTTGAAAAAGGATATGTCTTTGAAAAAAGTGCAAAAGGGTGGCTTAACAGATGCCATGGTCCCAACTGTGCAATAGGAGGTTTGGGCCTCTCAAACGTACATTCATTTGTTCTTTGGTGGTTCGGAATTGATCTGCGCTACTCTGTGCTGTTCTTTTGGGCTGGACCAGGTTTGAGTGTGACAAGTCAGATAGATCAAGGTGGCAAGCAGAGCTCTGTGGGGTTTGATGTTGCGTCAGTACGGTGCAGTTCTAAAATTCTACCAGGGTCAGTTCGACGGTCAAGTTGTTTCGAAAAGATTAGTACTGATGGGCTGAGGCAGCAAGTGACACTATGATTCCAGAAAGATGCAAGCAGTGGTTTGAAGTTTCGATGAGAGTGCCAAAGGCAGCCCAGTGGGTCCTGTATAGTTCGACGGCTCTGAACAGTGCGGAAATGATTAGAGGTTGGTGCGAAGCAGCTGAAACAGATGTCCAGCTGCTTTGGCTTTTCAGCTGCTGTGAGTCCCACTCCAGGACAAGGTGAGTCTTTGGTACTCTTCACTCTCAGTCTAGGGAGAATGACTGGCACCTGCAGGAGTCCTTCACCTTCAGTGAGGTGTCTGGTTCTAGTGCAACTGGCATAGTGGCAGACCCTGTCCCAAACAGCAGCCACCCACAATGTTCCGTAGGGATGTTTAGTTGGCCAAGCTTTATTGCCTTGGACACATCTGTCTTTACCTTTGGCAGATGGCTCTGTAATGGACTGCACTCCCAACTAATTCTTATTGCCTTGTAGAAAGTCCAAATGAATCAAGGAAGCTGTGGGAGACCCCTTCCTTCTAAACATAAAATACCACAGGTGATTGGACAGCTAGGTCTAAGGAGTCCAATCGCTGCTTCTGTGACAAGAGACCTTTGCCATTTTCGGGTTGTCTTCTCCTAGGGTCATTTTTAAAAGCACTTGCAAAATAATGCATTTTAAAGCACAATAGGCCAGGTTCAAACCATAAAGAACTAAAAGTCATATTATCTGGTCTACAAGTAGCTTTTTAAGAATGTCTCTAGAATAAGGCATTTGGAAAATATTATATTTTTAAAACCATGTTGGTCAGTAACTTTGCACATTAAAAGGACCCATTCCCAAATAAAGTAATGAAGGTACAACACCCTTTCCTCCTGCACACTTGATTATAGTATTCTCCTTTATCTAGAGTTCTCCTACACAGGCCCCAGAGAATATAGAGAGCTCTGGAACTCATGTGATATTCAGACCCTAGTGATATTACTTTATCTCCACTGATTTGGTTATTCAAGCCCCTGACTCCCAATTCCAAGAGAGTCAACACATTCTGCATTGCTTACTGAGAATTCCGTCAGCAATTCTTCAAGCTCTTATTCCAAAAATGTAAATATTGACCCCGTTACTCACATTGTGCATATTCACAAGCCTTGAGCAAGTTGGCGGGCATTCCCGATCTTTGGTCCTTGTCTCCGGGATTCCCATCTAAGATGTTGATAATCAAATTGACTTCTGCGCCCATCAAGAACTGGATTTACTGTGAGTTATTTTTCTCCTCCTCCCCCAGGCTTGTTACGCCTCCATTTTCTCCCAGCACCAAATCACTGCAATTATGGTTTATTTGTACTAAGCCTTTCCTAATTACATTTTTACAATAAATAACTGAATAAAGATGTACTTTGTATAGGTGGGATGTGGGGTTTGGGTTTGAACACCACGCCATTGTTGGGAAAATTAGTTGAAAAGGGATAGTTTTTCAAACACGATTTAGTGTTCTTCCATAGCACATATTGCCAGTCTTCACGAATTCAGAAAGAAGAATGTAATTGAATGTGTGTGCCTAGAACATAAAGCTTTCTATTTTAAAGGTGTACATATCATTTGACACTTCCTCCCCATAGGCCCTTAATAAACCTATAGTCAACAATGCACCGTCTGATCTCTGCTCCCTCCTTTAAGCACAGGAAGTGGGGAGGGCATTCATTCTCCTGTAAAGCCTTCTGGCTCTGTAGCTCACTTCATACTCTTTGAGGAAAGACAACAATGGAGCTCAACGCAGGCACTTTAATGTGCACAGGTCCCCGCCGCCAAATCTGTGTGCAAAGGTGCAGGGCAAAAGGGGGCCTACAAGCATGTATCCTGCCTTTTGCCCTGCGCAGTTGCACTACGCAGCCTCCTCAGCACTCAAACTACTACAGACCAAGAGTGATTCCAATCTGAAAGATGAAACAGGCACAGTCAAGAGATATACCTCCTTCGCCTTTTTTGGGATAAGAGCAGCAACCCAAACAGCAATAGTAAAACAGTGCAAGGTAAAGGAGAATCAAGCTTCTATTAAAAAATATAATTACATTAAACACACCGATGTGCAGTAATAAATGACTATTAAAACACTAGCAAAACCCTACCACCTCGAAATAACAGAGAAGATGCAGAATGTAGGTGTTGCAAGCACGCTGGGTACTGTGGCAGGGGTGAAAGGCAAAACATTGCAACAAGGTCATTTAAAAGGATATGGCATGGTATAAAAAAGCGCAAATAGGTGGCGTAGCACTGACTAAGATCTCAAAGGTGGTCCAAGGCAGCCGGACCAGACAAAAAAGTATCTTAATCTGTTGTAGGGCAGTTCATCTGTGTCGAGCCAGGCATTTCGCATACCATGCGTGTGGTTTGGATCAAGTTCGAATGTAGTGATTCACAGTGATCCAGGGTGCGTGTCGGAGTCGGGTTCAAAGTGGAGTTGGATGTGGTTCAATGTGAGGTTCGAAAGGGGCATTTCAATGAACTCTCCAGGGTCAGTTTAACAGTCGAGCTGGGGTCAATGGGGAAGATGCTGGCAGTTCAATGCTATGTTCAAGACGCAACGTCATGAAGGCGTCAGCAGCAGTGAGGTTCTTGTTTGAGCCGGAGCAAGTGATGCACTCTGCTGGCGCAATGCTCTGGCGAATTCGGTTGATGTAGCAACACAGCGGTACAAGGTTCTGAGCAAGCATCAAAGGCAGCCCCATGAGTCCTGGCTGTTCCAAAGGCATTTAAATGTTGTATACTTTGGTTCGAGGATGGTTCAAAGTGGCAGTCCACAGGAATCCAGCTGCTTTGGCTTCTCTGGTGCTGTGAGTCCCAATCCAGGGGCTCAGGGATAAGATTAGTCCCTTTTCTCTTCACTCTCAGAACAGGGAGTTTAGCTGGCACCTGTGGGAGTCCTTCAACTCCAGTGAGGAGCCTGGGTACTGGTGCAGCTGGCGTTGCAGACTACATCTAATCATCATATGCACACCCATCTAAAATATGACACTAGAAATCTAATCAGATTATTACCATTTGTAAAGGTATTCCAGTAGTCATTGATGCCCCTCCAATACTTTCAAACCTATCAAAAAAGGTGCTGCTAAAACCTGTGAAAATCTCCAGGCTACTAAAAAGTAAATCATAAAAATTTAAAACTATGGTAATAATTACAGGTTAAACAATATCAATCGACCATTGAATTCCTCTTTCCCATCGACCTTATGTATAAGTAAAACTACTTATCAAGACTAGAGCACTTATCCTGGCTGGAAGAACTGCTGGGGTGAGCAAAAGCTTCAATATGTTCTAGGCTCAAACTTGTACTACAACTTGGCTTAGTGAGTGCCAAACACAAATGAATAGTTTTGAGGCCGTAGTCACTCATAATGTCATCCAAAGAACATGAAACATGTAAAAAGCAAACATATGGTTTTAAAAGTCAAATGCACCTTCAAAACTCCAGAACCAAGTATTAAAATCCCTTGCATTCCTCTGTACCCCCAACAAACATGGTCCTGCTTGCTACGTGTCCAAGGTCATCTGCCTTGCTCTTCCCCAAAAGTGTTTCAATATACTGGTTTGAAGTAGGCCTTGTGACACCACGTGACCTCTAAGAGCCTATCCACGCATTTTCTTTTGGTGTGTCCTAGCTGTGCATCATGCATAGATGCTTAACCTTCAGATGTGAAATGCTCGTCCAGTCTATTCTTCATAATTGTGCAGTGTGAAACATACAGCAGTGATTCATTTTCAGTCATTAGATATAACGATGCAAGGTTAAATGCACAGCATCCATTCATGGCATATCTAGTCATTACAATGGTATAGTTACTTTCACTACAGAGTAAGTGGCATGCTGTTAATGTTGCCATTGTGCATGGCTGTCCCACTTCCGCTTTGCTAATTTTGTCATCTTCAGAATATTGAACGTCTGAATTGTTATTTCCCGGATACAAACCTAGAACCTTTACGTTACAAATAGATCTCTGCAGCAGGTGCCTTAACCTACTCTGATGTCATCTGCTTTCCTATCTGGATAACATTTTCAGTTGCACAGCCCTCCATTTCCTCTTGCTATTCCTCAAACCAGCCTCACCACGCTTCTCTTTTTTTCCTCGCCTTTCTCACTTTTCCTGCAGCCATTTTATGTTTTTTTCCAAGAATCAACCGGAACCCACTTGAACTTCTATTTAACATCAAAGAAGATTGACTGCTTTTAAAGGAGATTCAGACAGATTCCAACTGGAAGAATAATCTGCTGGATCCTTCAAACCTACCTGAATCACACACAGTGAGATTTGGCCAGACCTACTCACTATGCATTACATTATTTTTTATAATGTGGTGATACAAATTAACAAGCCTCACTTAGATTACAGCCTTTGCATAATTGCTTAATCAAGTGTTTAAAATAAACATTGGTAAAATGTACACTTGCTTTTTAACTGAATGTTGCTTATTAAAAGGAAGGCAGGTCAGGCATCAAGCCACATCATTATTTGATTCACATACTAATATTTAAAGTAAACAACACATGTAAAATAAAGAGCAATGCCAAAATAATTCAAATGAGCTTGTGTTGCAAAGAACTGTATGTAACATATATAATATAGCAGTAACATTATAGTAAAACCATTTTAATTGGTTATTGATAACATGCCTATTTGCATGAGGACCCGGGAATCGAACCTATGTTGCTCTGTGTCTTCTTGCTTCCAAGGTGAGCACATTGCCCCTGAGCTATCCTACCGGCCCAAAGCAAATGCAGAGTTTGTATATAATGCTTCATTTCAGATTCCTTTCACTCATAGATGCTGTAATAACAGATGTTATTGCCACCCCATTGTGTTTGGATTATTTATAAACCTCAAGAAGGATCAAAAGATAAGTCGTCCTTGTTGTGAGTTTTAAACTAGCAAAATGCAGGCAGCTCTGTTCCCTCATTTTTTCGAATATACATGACACCCATCGATGCTCAGCGAAACACGCTAGGGAAAGGTCAAATCTGTAAGGCTCAGTGAAAGAAAAGAGTAGAGAGAAAAGACAACAACATCAGTGTAGAAAAAACATTTGAAGTCTTGTTTCAACTACACACAAAAATATGCAGGTGTTGTTAGGTGTATCGACCCACGTTCAAGTTATCATGCTGCAACATTTGGTGCTGTGGGCTTAGAAAATCCAAGATGGACAAAAAGCCCACAATTGCGCCAGAATCCAGGAAAACTGCGCAGTTTTTGCGCACACCAAAATGGTCGCCTGACCCGCCACCCACCAGTGCGAGCGTGATGGGCCAGAAGCACCATGAGTGAAACATGGTGCCAAAGGAAAAACAGCAGTGCCTGTTAGCTCAAAAAGCGCTTTGAAATCACCTTTGTTTCTCTGAATGCAAGCTCAAAATGCCTATTTCAAACATTGCAAGATATTCAAAAATCTTACTGAACACCAGCAGACGTCTGGTAGAATGAAGTCTTGTGTGCATACAAAATTTGGGAAGATGAAGAACCTAAAATAATGTTCATAACAAAACTGGCTGAGCTGTGGATGTCAGCAGCTTAGGTGAAATGGGATTTAAAGCCACTAAAATCAAAATGTTTAAAATAAATGAGTGACCTACTTTTGAGTGTAACATAGGTTGCAACTGTTTAAATGTCATAGTTTTGTACTTAGAATCAGCGTTCTAGCTGCATGTGTCAAAATTGTAAGTTTGATTTGAATGAAGAAAAATGGGAACAAAAGTGACCTTTGGCTGAAGCCTGGCCTAAAGGGACTGAATTCTGCCCGGCAACTACCCCCGACAGGAGTTGAAACTTGCCCAGCAACTGTAGTCACAGGCCTGGCCTCCCTTCTGCTGCCCCACCAAAAGGAGATCACACCTCTCTGATTGAATCAGGGGAGGAGTGCCTGGGACTGCAGGAAATAGAACAATGAACTTTCCTTGGCTCAGGCAAATGTTAAATCAGGGGGTCGTAAATGGCTTCCTCTTGGAAGGAAATGGGAGGGGCACTGCCTCTGTGAGCCAGCTGAGCTTGGAGGAAGTGGACAAACCAGAAATTCCCCCATGTGCTGTGGGAAACCACACCCTTCTGGGCCAGAGCATAATTTTAGAAAGATGGATAGTTCATAGTACATAATTGTCAAAATTATATCAATAATATCATCATTCCGGTGATTTTTCTGTGCACATTTTAAGAGGTGTTAGGACTCTGTGGTATGTTCTGGGGGGTAGTAGCGGAAAATAGGGTACTACTCCAAATGTCTGTATGTTAAAAATCGGACACTTCATCATCTGATGCCCATATTCCTTGCGCACATTTGTGTAAATTCTGGAAAGGTTTAGTGGTTGTGTTCTGGATGAAAAGGGCAGAATTCTGTCAGAAGTGGACACGACATCTTACAAAGACAGGGATCGGATGGTTTGGTGCTACAGAAAATATGTTAACTGGACATATAATATTAGAAAAATTGTACATAGATAAATATGCATTTGGATCAAAAATAGATTTGTGTGCAAAGTGACAAGGGGAGGATTCTCTGACCCATAAACATACCTCATCACGATGACACTCCATTTCCTTCCCCCAATCAAGGGAGAGAGGAGAACTTGGCCAATGATAATTTGCGAGGGGCAGGCTTAGTTATGCCACGCACACACCCATTTTCAAAAGACATAAAAAGAGCCACTGAGACCCAAGGAAGGACATTCACTTTCCACTTTCTTGCGAAGCACTTTGACGGGAGAATCCAGACTTCAAATCCAGACAGATCCAGAGACCAGAACTTAGAATTCAGACTCCAGAACGTAAAGCAGAGGGGCCAATCCACAAGCTGAATACTTTTCAGCAGGCCTCAAAATCTTTTGCAACCTGATATTCAACAGCCGGGCGAGCTGTTTGATTCTGGCCTAGAACCGAGTACCAGACCCAGAAAGCAGAGCTGTATCCAAACTGCAGACCAGACCAGACCGCTGTGCAGTGCCACACCCGACTTTCTTATAGTTTTTCTGTAATCGTGCTCGAAGCACTCGGAAAAAGTGCAGCAAATTGCAATTTGACTCAAACTTCTTCACCTGTCAAAAATAGCTGTCTTTTGCTTCCATTGCTGAAATTCGTTTTCAACCTGATAATCCCTCATGAATCATTGCTAGTGTTGACCTGAACTAATTCCAAGTAGCTGTCACCCACCCTGAATCTCCTATAGGGAATTCAAATCATTTTAAGCATATTTTTACTTCATTGCCAATCACATTAAAAGTATTTCTGCATGTTTTAAAAGCATACCGGTTGCTCTAAGCTTGCTAGGGGGGAACTAGAATTTGTATTGCATTTGATTTTATTCCTGAAAATGGGGTGCTCTCCTTCCATCTCTTTATATTGCATAGGGGGGGAGTGAATTGTCAAAAGAAAAAGTGATCATATTATCTTCCTTGAAACCATATCAGTTTATTTCTGGGCTGCATTCTTTCCATCATTGCTTTTCCTTGAAACCATAAAAGCATTCTCAGCTACCTTATCCTCTCTATACCAACTCCTAAGTAATTCAAAAAGTGTGCTAGGGTAATATTATCCATTGTTGATCACTGTCATATTCATAAGTGTGCTATCAAATATTAATTTATTTATAAAAGTGTGATATATATATTGTTTAATTTTTCAAATAAATAAATCTTTTAATTTGCAAAACAAACCTACTTCTTGGCTCAGTGAGGTCAGGGGGATTCAAAGAGAGGGGCATTATACAAGGGTTTATCATCCAGATCTATGAACTTGTCATAAAAATATATAAATAAGGGCTTCCCTTGGGCATCCCAGACTAGGCATTGACTTAGTTGGAGTGCTGAATTGAAGTCACTTAACAGAGTGGGGGCTCGAGCCGGGACGTCTGGATTAGAACTACCACTTGTGCAGCTTAATACAGTGTGCTAGCTGACAGGATACATAAATCCTGTTGGACCACCACGCTGTGTTACTCTGTAAAAACACCCCTCAAAAGAAGGACGCTCTAAGGAGACCGTCTGTTTTGTAAAATAAAATACTAACTTCTGTAAATCAGGAAGGAAATCAATTTCCCGAATGACGACCTTGGTAGATATCAAAATAGCCAGAGAGCACCTCTTCCATAAGCTATTTGTGAGAGGCGAATGGACGGAACATGACCAGACGATGTGGTTGCAGGCAATCGCACCCCAGATCACTGCAACAGGGTCAGACACATGGAGAGATCAGGGTCCATTACATGTGGCCCTGAGTGAACTATATATGGTCCCTAAAGCCAAAGATGAGCACGACAAGATTGTCAGGATAGCAGCATATTTATATTTATATATGGGAGCCATACAGGACAAATGTGCTGAAGGGCAACATCTGGCAAATAGGCAACAGATGCCATTAGAGAAGGCCCAATCTGACCTGGTCTCTTCTGAGCAGAGGCTGCACGGGAGCTAGGAGTCAGAAAATGAGAGTAGACAGTATCTCATTAAAATCAAAGAGGATGGATTCCAAGATGGCCTCCAGGGAGTGGAGTCGCATCTGAGTTGCGCTCCGCCCGGGCCGCCGAATACAACAGCACAAATTATGCAGCTGAAGTGGCCGAAGTAGCGGATTGTCCCTGCTGCACCCAGAAACCCCCCCCCAGCGATAGCGACGCAGATCCACCTTCTCCCATGACGGAACGGGAGTGGAGAACCAGCGTGTGCGGCCCCTCCCCCCACAGCGGGAGTCAGAGACACTCTCGGCCGCCGGAGCGCAGGAGCGAGGTTGGGAATTGAGCGACGCCCTGCTTGTGAGGGTGAAGGACCGGGGGCCTCATCCCTCCAGGACGAGGATTAGGGAGTCCAGAAGCCCAAGGACACGAGAGCACCAGCGGTGCAGGACTGCCCCTCCCCCATCCCCGCGGTGGCCCAAGCTGACAGCGCCAAAGAGCCGCACAGCCAGCGGAGCGGCCAGGCGGGAGGAGAAGCGCGAAGGCTGCCAAGAGGAGGAACCACAGGCCGCCGGTCCGGGGCCCCGTGGGAGGGGGAACGGTGATGACGGGGAGCGGCCTACATGGACGGTGGCACTAGGGGCGGACTGCTCAGGCCTTGGAGCGGGGGTCGCCCTGTAGATTCTCCAACTCCATACAGGAGGTGAGTCCGGCCAGGCAAGGAGTGGAGGGAACGGGCAAGAACTCCCCCGCAGGCCCCCAACACATACCCACTAGGTAAAAGAAGCCCTCCAAAGAAAGCCCCCCCCCAGGCAGAGGGAAGGTCACGAACGGGGCGAACAAACCAAAGGAAATAGCACAGGGAATTCCATCCCCCCAGAACAGCACTCCACAAAACTCGCTAATCCTACCCACTAACCCCACTGGCAAGGAGCGGCATCCACATAAAAGAGATCCCCCCCACACGCAAACTGAACCAAACCCCATGAACCGTGATATGGGGGAGAAGAGGAAAAAGGAAGGAACAGGAGGAACATACAAGGGGGAATACAAGAAGCAAACAAGGAAAGGAAAACACCAGGAACACCCCGGTTATTACAGACACAAAGGATACGGAACTATACAGGTTGGACAGGATACAACGGAACATACGAGTCCGGACTCATAAGGGGGCAGGATCGCATTACCAACTCTGAGCACTCAAAGCAATGGGTCGCCAAGCAATTAGCATCACCACCACAGCAGGACATTAAAAACTCTGCTACCACCCCAGAAAAGCAAAATAAGATGTCAAGATCTAAAGGGAAGTCTAACGCCATGCATCAAACACCACAAACCTTGAAACAAGAAGCAAACATTCTACAAATGTGGTTGACGGAGGGTTCAACACAACATAGAGGTAAAACCCAGGAGGATCCCCATGGGGAGGGCGACACTCCTACCCTCCACCAACAACCACCCTCGAGAGAAGATATGCAAACTTGGTTTCGGGACCTGCAAGAAACATTCATGGCTACAGTACAGGAGCAGTTCACGACTATGAAAGCGGACATGAAGCAAGCGGTGCAGGACTTGAAATTAGACATGGCCAAACTAGAAGAGAGAATGGACATAATAGAGAGATCATTCCAGCACTCTGAGGAAGAAATGCAACAGGTCAGTGAAACACAAGAACATTTGGTTAGGCTTACCCACAACCTGGAAATTCAGTGCGAGGATCTGGAAAACCGCTCCAGAAGGTTGAACATACGCATCAAAAACATGGCGGAATCCGTTCTGGATAAAGACCTAAAACTGGCAGTGAAAGAAGTCTTTAGAGATGTCCTGGGCGCCCAAGAGATAGAAGAAATTAGGATAGGCAGAGTCCATAGGGTAGGACCGAAAAGGATATGCGCTCCAGGAGAGAGACCAAGGGATGTACTGGCGGCGCTCTCCTCATACCCACAGAAAGAACAGATACTAAGGAGGGCAAGAGAAATGGAACATATCAGAATGAATGGACAAGACATACAACTATATCAGGATTTAGCCCTGGCAACCCTACAAAAAAGAAGAGCTATGGCCCTGCTGGTCAAGGCGCTGGTGGCAAAACAGATTCGCTACAATTGGACCTTCCCATTTGGGATAATCTTCACTTGTGAAGGGAAGTAGAGAAGAGTGGCCACATGGGAGGAGGGCCTCAACCTGATGGGACTCCAGGAAGAAGAGGAGGACCGGGAGGAACCAAAATCAAGGGGTGAACAAGCGAGAAAGCCGAGAGGCTGGGAAACAGTCAAACATAGGAGGACAAACACAGGAAGGGAGAACAGGAGGAATCCACGATGACAGAAACAAGGGGTAATGAACATTATGGACAGAACTGCAACATCACCTAATTAAAGATCCCCGCAGGGGGGCGAATGTAAAGAAAGCGGAAGCCACTACTCATATGGAGATGGCGGTCCGGGCAGAACCCACAGGATTGGAACCTGGTAAGGACAGATGAGAATGTGGGGTTTAGGATCCCCTACAAAATTACTCCCCGAGGGTAAGGTGGGCAGGGAGCGAAGGGCGCAATGCCCTAGCGACATTAGGAACCCTCGCCCAACTCGGGGGCAAGTTGTTGTTTGCTTTAAAGTTATTGGTTGGGGGGGCTCGTTAAAGGGGAAGGGAGGGAGGGTGAGGGGCTGGACACATGATAATTTGGCAAGGAAGGGGACCCAAGAACTTTGCATGAATACGTAACAAATGGGGAAGTTATGCATTTTGAGCTATAACATCAGGGGCATGAATCATCCAACAAAAAGGGTGAAACTGGAGAAACTGCTTAAGAGGGAGAGAGTGAATGTACTATTGCTCCAGGAAACACATATCAGGACGAGGGACAAACAGAAAACCCGTTTTAGAAGGTACAAAATTTGGGCACAAGCAACCTCTTCTGAAAAAAAAGCAGGGGTGTTGATAGCGATAAGGGAAGGGAGAGATGCGAAACTGGTGGACACTCTAACGGATAAAGAAGGGAGATATGCGTTAGCCATTGTGGAGGATTTCTCATTACCCTATCATCGATTTATGCACCTAATATGGGGCAGGATGGCTTACTCAGGGACGTCTTGGGGAAACTAGAAGACTTTACAAAGGGGGAGGTGATCCTGGGAGGTGACCTCAACATGGCATGGAACCCACAACTAGACAGAAGCACTGGGAACACCCAAGGCCAAGGAGCACCTTCAAAACGCCTTAGACAACAGATGGATTACTTGGCCTTAAACGATGTGTGGAGGGTACTGAAAGGGGACCAAAGTGGGTACACCTACTTTTCGCATGTACATAATTCCATGTCAAGAATAGACTACTTTTGGGCATCAGTGGGTCTTATGGGAATGATACAAGGGATAGAAATGGGAGCGATTGCACTCTCGGACCATGCACCGTTATGGTTCGACCTAAATCTCCCGGAGAAAACAAACGGGTTATGGAGGTGGAAACTGCCCCAGGATGTAATCCAAGACCCAATAACGGGGGAAACCATAAAAGGAATGATAGAAGAATACTTTACACATAATGACACCGGGGAGGTCTCTATAGGCACAGTCTGGGACGCGTTCAAAGCAGTTATCCGCGGAAATATCATAGCGTTGAAGGTCACTAAGGAGAATCAGAGATACATGTGGGAAAAGGAACTGGAAAAGGCAATAACAGAACTACAGGAGAAAATCTTGACCCACCCCACTAGGGCGCTAAAGAAATCGCTGAAACACACACAGGGCCAACTAGAGCTATTGCGCATGACAGGGGCAGAAAAAAACTTACTTTACCTAAGACAGAGATAGTACATAAAAGCAAACAAAGCAGATAGACTCCTAGCTAGACAACTTCGCGCAAAGCAGAATGCAACGTCCATAAAGGCCATACGAAACACTAAAGGTGAATTACAGACGCGCACTCTAGATATTGGGGAATCATTTAGAGAATACTATCAAAAGCTGTACTCCTCGGACCTCCCGGACGTGGAGGCACAGGATTTATATCTAAAAACTCTCCCCATCCCACGAATATCAGAGGATGATAGATTTGCCCTCGAGAACCCAATTAGTGAAGAGGAAGGTAAAAAAGCAATAGCAGAACTCCCAGTGAATAAGGCACCCGGCCCAAATGGCTTCACGGCCCCATTCTATAAAAAACATGCAGACCAACTAATCCCAGTTCTCACTAGGCTAGTAATCTCATTCAAAGATAGCAGCAACGTGACACCCACAATGAACGAGGCAAAGGTGCTAGTTTTACATAAAGCAGGGAAAGACCCGACATACCCAGAGTCATATAGGCCCATATCCCTGATTAACCTGGACGCAAAAATATAAACAAAGATCTTAGCAGCGAGACTATCCCCGCTCCTTCGAAAACGAATTAACTTGGACCAATCGGGCTTCATCCCGGGTAGACAAACCCATGACAATCTCAGAAGGCTTATCCACCTAGTGGAAAAAATAGGCATAACACACACACCAGCGATACTACTATCAGAGGACACTGAGAAGGCTTTTGACCGAGTAGAATGGCCAATGTTGTTTAAAGTCTTAACCTGTATGGGATTTGGGGAACAATATATAGCTAGAATCAGGGCGAACTACAACTCCCCATCCAGTAGAGTCGCAGTCAATGGAGAGGTCACAAACAGGATAAGAATATCCAGGGGAACAAAGCAAGGCTGCCCCCTCTCCCCATTATTATATGCTATCTTCTTAGAACACTTCTTAATAAAAATAAGGGAAGCCATTCCTATCAAAGGGATTGAAATGGCAGGAATGCACCATAAGGTAATAGCATATGCTGACGACATGCTGATAACCTTAGAAGAACCAGAGACGACATTACCAGCAGTGGTTAGGGAATTAGAAGACTTTGGAGCCATATCAGAACTAAAGATTAACAGGAAAAAGTCAAAAATCCTAATTTTGGTGGGGGATAGGGCAAAGATAGAACGGGAAGCAAACCTATTGGGACTTAAGATAGCAGGACAGGGTATAAAATACCTAGGAGTAAGAATAACCCACAAAATAGGGCAGTTATATGGGGAAAACTACCCGCAACTCCTAGCAAACATTTGCAGAGACCTAGAAAGATAGAATCTGCTACTGATTTCTTGGTGGGGCAGAATACAATCAGTTAAGATGACCATCCTTCCAAGGATACCATGCTATTTCCAGGCTCTCCCGATAGGTGTCCCCCACACCTTCTTTAAACCTTATCAAAAGCGATTTCATCCTTCATATGGAAAGGGAAGACCCCGAGAATTGCTAGGGCGATCCTCACAACACCAACCAGAGAGGGGGCGTGGCGCTTCCCCACTTCAAGAAATATTTTCAGGCGGCGCAATTAAAGGTCCTTAGAGAATGGATGGGGAAAACCCACAGCCGATATGGGTGAAACAAGACAGGGCAGTTGCAAGGACACCACTAGTGGAATTACTCTGGAAACAGAAACAACATAGAGACCCTAACGTAGGAATAAGCGAAATTGTGAAGACCACTTTGGAAGCGTGGGACTGCCAAACACGGAAAGGCATCATGACCACTACGCTAGGCCCCTTCACACCCATTTGCAGAAATCCTCAATTCCAACCAGGTATGGAACATGGGGCGTATGAAAACTGGGAAGAGGCAGGAATAACGAAGATAGGGGAAATGTTCACAGACAACGAAATCAGACCACTTGCCTCGTGCTACTCAACCTCATCACTCTCCCAAAGAGATAAATATAGATACAAGCAACTTAAACACTGGCTAAAATCCCCGAACATTACTAAGGCGGCAACGAGGAATCTTACACCATTTGAGAAATATGTCATCTCCAACACTGGGGCGAAGAAATGGGTTTCGACACTATACTCATTCATAAACTCACAGGAGAAAGAAATCAAGTGGGAATACATGACGAAGTGGGATAGAACGCTTGGGGAACATCCGACAAGAATTCAGTGGGAGGATTTATGGAAACTGATCCCCAAGTTGACGCGCTCGGCACAGACAAGAGAAATGTGGATCAAAATAATGACACAATGGCACTACACCCCAGAAAAACTGCATACTATGTTCCCCAAAACTTCTAACAAATGTTGGAGAGGATCTGAAGAGGTGGGGACATGGAGACACATTTGGTGGGATTGTAAAAAGATAAAACCGTTTTGGGAGGAGGTAATGGGAGAGATGGGAAAGATGTTTCCGGATGTGAGGCAGATGGGAGTGGAAGTATGGCTATGTGGAATACGAGACCAAACAGCAAGAAAGTATAAAAAGACTCAGTGGAGAGGCTTTATGGGGCTTCTCATAGCAGCATGGTCAACCATCGCCCAGAACTGGAAAAATAAAGACACCCAACTGACTTTTACTTGGTTACAAAAAGTATGGGCCCAAATAACGATGGAAAAAATCACCCACACGATTCAGGGCACGAGGGACGTGTTTGCAAAGGAATGGGAAGGGATTCTGGAATATCTACAATCAGACTTCATGGCTCAGTGATGCCCCCATAACATTAAAGTAACGGACATCTTCAATGCATAAAAAAAAGTCCCCAAAAAGACAGCTACTTGTGCCCCTGAGGGGTGGGGGGGAGTTGGGGTGGGGGAGGAAGTTTTACTGTTGATGATATGTTGATTTATAAAACTAATAAACATATGTTAAAAAAATAAATCAAAGAGGATATGGGTATCCTGCAACAGGAAAAGTTTGACCAGGATACCAGATTTCTGGCCTTGCAGAAGGAGTACCAAGAAGGTCTGGACTCCCTACTGCAGAGCCAGAAAAAGCTGGAGCAACAACTAGACTTCAACAGGGCATGCACAGAGCAGGTAGCTTCCCTGCAAAGTCATGTAGATAGAGTGAAGGCAGAGAGCAACAAACTGATTCTGAAAGACCTGGATACCCAGACAGAATTTGAGGAAGAACGCCAGAAAGCTGGCGCCTTTAAAGGGCAGAAGGACGACCTGGCGGCATAGATGCAGGCTCTTAGTCAGGAAAGGGACACCTTAGGCCAGGAAGTCTGCCGATTAAAAGAAAAAATTGAAGAAAATCACTTGGTCCTCCAGGGACTGGGTGACCTCCAAAAAGAGCATCAGAACTTGTTAGAGCACACCAGGAGGGTGGAAGATGCTCTGGCAAGAAAGGAGCAGGCCAGTAGGGATGGGACTCAGGAGGTAACCCTCCTGCAGCAAAGACTGGCCCAGTATTCCAGGACAAACCCGGAAACACAGAGAGAGAATGAGGCTCTCTGCCAGGACAATGATAGGCTCCAGCAACAGGTAGCCATGCAGGAGAGACTGATAGAGTCTAGTAAGGCCTTGACTGAGGAACTGAAAGCACAGGCTCTTGCATGGCAACAGGGAGCAGGGGCTGATAGAGATGAGGTTCGGTGGGAAAGGGAAACACCTGAGCATAACCTCAGGAGTCCTAGTACCAGAGGCCTTCACCTCTGCCAGTCCCTGGACTCTGCCACCCCCATGTCCCCTGGCGCACATGAGCACAGGGCCACAGGGATGGCAGATTACTACCCAGCCAAAAGTATGGGGCTCATAGGCCAGTACCACCCAGGAATGGATGGGCAGGCATCCGGGTATGGGCACCTAAGTACAGTGCAATTTAGTGGGGAACCCCAGGAGAGTAGGCCCACTAAGGGCATCCTGAAAACCTCTGCACAGTTAGGTCAAGAGGGTACCCATCAAATCCTGGCAGCAAGGAGGGATCTGAAGACTCCTCTGAGCGTCACAGGACCCAGGATACCAGGTCCCCACATTCTGCCAGCCCTTCCCAGGCTTGCAGAATCCGGGAAAACCTGGAAGATCAGACGGGCACCTCTGGGAGCAGTGCTTCTGAGTCAGAGGTTGAATGGACCTGGGTTACCCGAACCAAAAAGGCCAATAAGGCAAAAAGGGCCTTACTTAAGGACCCCTTAAAACAGATTAAGGCAATAAGGAGTGTCATCACCCTTATTATCAAGAACGCCAAGTATTCTGTTTGGGAACACTTGGAGCTTTATGAGCAGATGGAGACTTTCCATTTGATGGACAGCAGTAGCTGCATTCAGTATGTCAAATGGACATTCTCCCCAGAATACTCCAGTTTCTTTGCGGGGCTGGAGGACCAAAACCATTCAAGATGGTCACATATAGGGCGGCCATCTTGAACCATTTTTCTGTTCACAGAAATCCCCAAGAGGCTCGCAAGGCAGCCTACAATTTGCAATGTGGGGAGGATCAGGCCCCACAAGAATTTGTGCAGGAATTGAAGCGTGTCTTTGCGCAGACTACCAGAAGGGTGCGCACGGACAGTAAAGAGTTTGTAAATACGTTTTTCCATGCCTTACCCAAATACATAATGACCCAGCTAGTGAGAGATTTTCACGAGAAAAGGTCACTAGACTGGGTTATTGAACAGGCCACCCGGATCTATGAGGTGCAGAAGCCCATAGAAAATAAAAATAACGCCCAGAAAAGCCCCAAATCAACCAGCATCCCTGCTGCTGCTAAGGTGGCAGAGGTAAAGGTTGCCCCCATTTTAGAGTTGGAGATGGGGGCCTAAAAACTTGCCTGCGCAGAATAACTCTAAGCCCAGAAGGCCCTCGGGCCAGTCACAAACAGGGTGTCGAGGAGGTAGTCCCACAAATGGGATCCCTTATTGCCCTGATTATGTAAGTCCCTGTTACAAGGGAAACCAACCCATCCTGGGTTATGTATGGACTCCCCCGGCCCAAAGGGCGGGGGGATCCAGCCAAGCACCTAACCCAGGGAACTCCTCTCCTAACTTCCCACAGGAGGGCAGAAATTCCCCAAATACTGGGCAGAACTTTTTTCCCAGGTATCCACCAAATTTCCAACCCCAAAATCATCCATCCTTCTTTCGCTAATTCCCTGAGCCAAGACCACTTCATCCGGGAGAGGGGAGGCCAGGGGTGGAGGGTGTCATGCCTGCCGGACATACCTCTGGACCAGGAACAACTTCTTCATACAAGATGAGTTACGTCCATAGAACCATTAGACCTTTTTACTCAAAATGGAGGTTGTTCGATGCATTGCCCGGAAAACGACGTCTGCATTTTTCACGTCGTTAATTTTCATGTGACTTAGGTCCGTCACGTGTATCACGGCAGTGCGCACATAAGCAGCGTGGAAACTCCATTCGCTGCTTCTGATTAAATCAATCTTGGCGTTTTGTAGCTGAACTCCGGACCTGCGTTCTCGCATTCTTTTCAGCAAACTTCTTTGGCCTAATTTGAGCCTGCTTTCCTCCACACGCAAATTCCTGGGCTGCGTGTATCCAGTTCGTGTGCCAAATCTCCACGCGGACGCTGTCTGCAAGCGCGGCTGTCCTGAGCTGCGTGAATCCTGTTTGCGTGCCAAATCTCCACGCAGACGCTGTCTGCAAGCGCGGCTGTCCTGAGCTGCGTGAATCCTGTTCGCGTGCCAAATCTCCACGTGGACGCTGTCTGCAAGCGCGGCTGTCCTGAGCTGCGTGAATCCTGTTTGCGTGCCAAATCTCCACGTGGACGCTGTCTGCAAGCGCGGCTGTCCTGAGCTGCGTGAATCCAGTTTGCGTGCCAAATCTCCACGCGGACGCTGTCTGCAAGCGCGGCTGTTCTGAGCTGCGTGAATCCTGTTCGCGTGCCAAATCTCCACGCGGACGTTGTCTGCAAGCGCGACTGTCCTGAGCTGCGTGAATCCTGTTCGCGTGCCAAATCTCCACGCGGACGTTGTCTGCAAGCGCGACTGTCCTGAGCTACGTGAACCCAGTTCGCATGCCAAATCTCCACGCGGACGCTGTCTGCAAGCGCGGCTGTCTTGAGCTACGTGAATCCAGTTCACGTGCCAAATCTCCACGCGGACGCTGTCTTCAAGCGTGGCTCTCCTGAGCTGCGTGAATCCTGTTCGTGTGTCAAAATCTTCACGCGGAAACGCTGTCCACAAGCGCGGCTGGCCTGGCTGCGTGTATGCTGTCACGTGCAATCCTGCACGTGTTCTTCTGAACTACTTCAAATTTTTGGTACCTGTGACAGTCAACAGGTGAGATTCTTATTTTGTTCTTCGTGGGAAAGGAAGTATTTCATGAACTATTGGAAGGTGATTGTGCACAGTACATTGGACGCTATCCTGTGGTGCACCAACCCGCTATCTAGCGAGAGCCTCGTGCCGTTCGGGATAAGTCTCCCTTACTAATCTTCCCTTCCTTTGTCGTTTGTTCAACTCTTGGGATTCTTCAAGAAACTGTCCTGGAATTCTTCAGTTTAGCCTTAAGGTCAGTGTCTGAATTAATACCAATTCTGTGTTTCTTAGTATTTGACTTGGGACAGTGTCTTATGATACTTATCTATTCTAGGCATACTTCCTATACAATTCCCACTCCCTTTCCAGTGATCCATCTCTCTGGCTGTTTTATTCAGTCAGAGAGTTGTATCATTTGGAAGGTCTAATTTGACCTGCCTACAATCAAGTCGTGTGAAGATAGGATCCGGAAAAGCCCTACCAAATTGTATCCTTTTTTGGTTACCGTATCCTTTTCAGTTGATACTTTGGTGATTTATGACAGAATCAGAAGCCATGGAGGGTACGGATCCTATAACTGTTTTGACTCAGTTAATCTCTGACTTGAGAAATGAAATGATTACGGCACAGGATATGCTACGGCATCGAATGGATGTTATGCAAGATGCCATGCATGTCACTCCTCAGGGAGTACAGGTTCCAGTAGCCATTGCATCTGGATCTGGGACTACGACACCATCATTATCACAGGAAACTCTTAAAGTGGTTATGCCCACACAGTTTCCCTTGGCTCCTCCGGAAAGGTTCACAGGTGATCCTAAAACCTATTGAACCTTTGTTAATCAGTGCCGACTTCATTTCCTTTGCCGGACTAATTTGTTTCCTGATCTTACTACTAAAGCAGCATTTGTGCTTTCCCATTTGGGGGGTACAGCTGCTGCTTGGGCAAATCCTTTATTGGAATCAAATAGCCCCTTGTTGTACGATTGCGATGATCTTCTGGCGGCTATGAACAAAGTCTTTGATATGCGCTATGCTACTCAAGCCACAGATCTGGAGTTGTTGAATTTACAACAAGGTACTCAGCCTCTGTTGGCTTACATTGCACGATTTAATCAATTAACCGCCGAAACCCAAAGGCCGGAAGACAAGAAGACGGCTGTTTTCTACAAGGGTCTTTCAGAAGAACTCAAGGACGCTTTGTCTATGGTTACAGTGGTTCCTACAGGTTTTTCAGAATGTCTTGATTTAATTTTACAAATTGATGCCCGAAGAAATGCCCGCAAAGGAGAGAAAAAACCTTTTCTTCCGGCACCAGTTCGTTCTGATACACCGGCACATTCTTCGAATGATCCTGAACCAATGCAAATTGGCGCGGTGAGAGGCCGGTTGTCTAAGGCAGAAAGAGAGAACCGAAAGAGAAATAACTTATGTATGTATTGCGGTTCATCCGAGCTTTTATTGGCGGCATGTCCTAAAAGGCCAAAGAAGTTTGCTGAAAAGAAACAAAGGCTACGATACCATATGGGTGGTGGTGGACTACTTTACAAAGTTGGCGCTTTTCATTCCCTGTATTGGTGTACCAACAGCTGCTGGTCTGGCTGATCTATTCATCCGGCATATATTCCGTTTTTTTGGTCTACCTTCAGTGATCATCACTGACAGGGGCTCACAATTTGCGTCACATTTTTGGAAGGCACTAAATTCGGCATTATTAATTGATGACAGGTTGTCTAGTGCTTATCACCCTCAAACGGATGGACAGACTGAGAGAGTCAATAGCACTATGGAACAGTATCTGCGATGTTTGTGCTTGCAGTTTCAGTCAGATTGGCTCAATGTTCTGCCGGCAGCAGAGTTCGCCTATAACAATTCCTATCATAGTGCTATAGGTACTTCACCTTTCTATGCTTTGTATGGGCAACACCCACGTTCCATTCCTTTTGACACCAGTTTGTCTTTGGATACTCATGCAGCAGGACATACTTTTAGGGATCTTAAAAGCCTACAGAAGAAAGTTGAGCAGCAATTGGAGCAAGCTAAAAAATGAGACAAGTACTAAGCCGACGCTCATAGAATCCCTGCACCTGTCTACAAAGCAGGAATGAAGGTATGGCTGTCCACAAAAAACTTGAGAATACCCGGCAAAAGGAAATTGTTGCCTAAATACATTGGGCCATATGAAGTGCTCCAAGTTATAAATCCGGCTGCTGTCCGTCTGGCTTTGCCACAACAGTGGCGAGTGCATCCCGTTTTCCACGTATCACTCATCAAACCGTGTTCGGATGCTACTAGATTACCTATACGGCCTGTTGCTATTTCAGTGAAAGGGTCAGATGAATATGAAGTGCATGACATTCTGGACATGTGGTTGCGGTCTGGAAAACCATTTTATCTGGTAGATTGAAAAGGTTATGGGCCCGAGGATAGGTCCTGGGAACCTCTGTCTAACATTCATGCTCCTGCTTTATTAAGGCGATTCCACTCGAAAAGGGGAGAAGCTGCTCCTTTTGGGGGTGGCACTGTCATGCCTGCCGGACATACCTCTGGACCAGGAACAACTTCTTCATACAAGATGAGTTACGCCCATAGAACCATTAGACCTTTTTACTCAAAATGGAGGTTGTTCGATGCATTGCCCGGAAAACGACGTCTGCATTTTTCACGTCGTTAATTTTCACGTGACTTAGGTCCGTCACGTGTATCACGGCAGTGCGTACATAAGCAGCGTGGAAACTCCATTCGCTGCTTCTGATTAAATCAATCTTGGCGTTTTGTAGCTGAACTCTGGACCTGCGTTCTCGCATTCTTTTCAGCAAACTTCTTTGGCCTAATTTGAGCCTGATTTCCTCCACACGCAAATTCCTGGGCTGCGTGTATCCAGTTCGCGTGCCAAATCTCCACGCGGACGCTGTCTGCAAGCGCGGCTGTCCTGAGCTGCGTGAATCCTGTTCGCGTGCCAAATCTCCACGCGGACGCTGCCTGCAAGCGCAGCTGTCCTGAGCTGCGTGAATCCTGTTCGCGTGCCAAATCTCCACGCGGGCGCTGTCTGCAAGCACGGCTGTCCTGAGCTGCGTGAATCCTGTTCGCGTGCCAAATCTCCACGTGGACGCTGTCTGCAAGCGCAGCTGTCCTGAGCTGCGTGAATCCAGTTTGCGTGCCAAATCTCCACGCGGACGCTGTCTGCAAGCGCGGCTGTTCTGAGCTGCGTGAATCCTGTTCGCGGTCCAAATCTCCACGCGGACGTTGTCTGCAAGCGCGACTGTCCTGAGCTGCGTGAACCCAGTTCGCGTGCCAAATCTCCACGCGGACGCTGTCTGCAAGCGCGGCTCTCTTGAGCTGCGTGAATCCAGTTCGCATGCCAAATCTCCACGCGGACGCTGTCTTCAAGCGCGGCTGTCCTGAGCTGTGTGAATCCTGTTCGCGTATCAAAATCTTCACGCGGAAACGCTGTCCACAAGCGCGGCTGGCCTGGCTGCGTGTATGCTGTCGCATGCAATCCTGCACGTGTTTTTCTGAACTACTTCGAATTTTTGGTACCTGTGACAGTCAACAGGTGAGATTCTTATTTTGTTCTTTGTGGGAAAGGAAGTATTTCATGAACTATTGAAAGGTGATTGTGCACAGTGCATTGGACGATATCCTGTGGTGCACCAACCCGGTATCGAGCGAGAGCCTCGTGCCGTTCGGGATAAGTCTCCCTTACTAATCTTCCCTTCCTTTGTCGTTTGTTCAACTCTTGGGATTCTTCAAGAAACTGTCCTGGAATTCTTCAGTTTAGCCTTAAGGTCAGTGTCTGAATTAATACCAATTCTGTGTTTCTTAGTATTTGACTTGGGACAGTGTCTTATGATACTTATCTATTCTAGGCATACTTCCTATACAATTCCCACGCCCTTTCCAGTGATCCATCTCTCTGCCTGTTTTATTCAGTCAGAGAGTTGTATCATTTGGAAGGTCTAATTTGACCTGCCTACAATCAAGTCGTGTGAAGATAGGATCCGGGAAAGCCCTACCAAATTGTATCCTTTTTTGGTTACCGTATCCTTTTCAGTTGATACTTTGGTGATTTATGACAGAGGGGTACCCAAATCTTCCCAACCTGGGGTACTACCAGTGAAGGGATAGCTACCCTTCCCAGGATCAGCCCAGGGGAGAAAACCGAACCCGTATCAGCCTGAGCGGGTTTCACAGTTAGAGTGCCAGGTCCAAAATATGGCACGGGATCTGGATCACATGCTGAGGGCTCAACAGAACCCTCAGATGAGCATGCCGGCGCAGAATGCCCCAAAGTCTGGGCCTGGCGCTCCAGAACAATGACGGGGGCAGCACCCTGACAACCCACCGGTTCCCAGGGAGGAGGCACAAGGGGAAGGGGGGTGTAAAGCCTTGGAGGAAGCTTCCTTCCCCACTTGTAAACAGCCCCCGGAAACCCAGGAACCGGAAACAAAATCTCCTACCCCTGAAAGTCTGCCACCCAAGGAGCAGAGAGGAGGTAGGAGAAACAAAGGACCCAAACAGACCCATTTTGTGGAGGAGGTACAGATCTTCCAATTTGAGGGAGAGGGATCCTCAGAGGATCCTGGGAAAAAGATCTTCTCCTTCAGAGATGGGGGAACTCCTCCCAAAGAAAGATGGGTCCCAAGGGATTCACATCACAACTGGGGAGATGTGGTGACTGAGCTAGCGCCGCCCATCATCTCATCCCAGAACCAACCGCATCAAAATCCCCTGGTTCAAACCCATCCTGGTGACTGCCTCCAAAAAGGGGGGGCAGCCCAGAACCGGAACCAGGGGAACCCACAATGGCTCTGATTTCCAGTTGCCAACTTTTTCTTGCAGATTCCCATGACTCGCCACAGAATTATGCCCAAATCTCTTCTCTCGCAATGTCCAAAACTAAAAAATTAGCCCACCAGTTGTCCGAAAATCTGCATTATCTGTGCCCCCTTGAGGAGAAGGAGGTAAGATACTATGCCCCGGTACAAGTGCAGGGGCAGGGTACAATTTTGGCACTGGTGGACACTGGATCCCAAGCTACTCTTCTGTCCAGAAGGGCCGTTGATGAACTAAATGCAGGAAGGGGGGAGAATTACCGTATTCCTCTCACCTCTATTCCTGGACAACTTCAGAACTTTGACGGGAAGGAAATTCCCGTCGAGGGGACTGCAGATTTGGACATTAAAATTGAGCGACACAAGGTGAAACACCCGGTCATAGTAGTGACTCCAGAGGGCACCCCTTGTTTACTAGGGATACGACCTCCTGAGAAGGTTGTCACCCCTAATAGATTGCATAAACAAGGTCCTCTGGACCCAGACTAGCCGACCGATAAAATTAAAACATAGTGTCAACCATGTTAGTTTATATGGCACATGCCACATGGTTGAACAAAAATCTGACCAAGTAGAATTTCACTTCCAGAACAACCAAATTCCAGACGTGACAGTAATAGCAGTAGGACAACAGACTGGTGATGGGGGGTCCTCTCTATTTCTGAAAATAAACCTTCCTTCCAGTTTAAGGTGGTATTCCACAATGGAAGGAAACACTCTGAAATTCTTTACTAATCCACAATCAGACATTCCCACTCCAATAGTCCAGAAAGATGTGAAATCAGCTCAGAGCCTGGCTGATATTCAGAAAATTGGAGAGCAGTTGTTCATCCCTGTTCAGTTAAATGATGGGAAGGACTCTGTTCTTGCCCGAGTGTGTGTGAACAACAGTAAGAGCTTCATCAGCGAAGCCATGTTCCGCCAACTCCCAAAAGATCCAGCCATTCCCACATTCAAACTGATAGACAAATGGGAAATGGATCTGGAAACATCCAATTCCAAACATCTCCTGCCAAGCAGGTGTATGCTCAAAATCTCCATTGGCAACAAGAGCATAGTCCATAATTGTTGGGTCGTGCGAGACGTCACTGCCGCCTTTTACTTAGGCAGTGACATTCTCAATCGCTTTGCCATTGGTTTGGACCTAATAAACTTCAAAGCTTGGTCCCGATTAGCAGATAATCCCATGGGCTTTGATGATGCAGAAAAAGCATTTAGGTCGGCTCAATTGCTACCTTATGCAGTTGAAATTCAGATTAAATAGGAAGTCACCATCCCAGAAAGGACCCGACAATTCTCCCTGGAAGTGAAAGTTAAAAGAAGACAAAAATTGAAAAACTCTGATGCTTATATTCATCTAAGTGCTTCTCTCCAACAGCAAGGGTTAGGGGTAAACCCAACAACATTAGTCAACATAGAACATGACACCATTCCAATAGAGGTTGATAACAGCGACTTAAAGAGTATTACTCTAGCCGCAGGCACCATTATTGGAATGGCGGTTGATGACCGACATTTCTCCATTGATTTAGGAAATGAACTGTTAGGACCAATCCCCAAGGACTGTTTTGACAGTGACAGTGATGACAATACAACACCAGACAGGATCTTAACCCGGCATGGGGAGAACTTCCTGGCATACACTTCTTGCCCTTATGGTAAGGAAGATATGAATTGTGACTTCAGAAGGGATGAGGTGATTTTCCAGGTCCATGAGGGCTGCCTTTCCCACCTAAAGCCTCCAGTCCAAATCAGCACTCTGACCAGGGACTTCTCCACCCAGCTGGAGGAAGCCGCTGAGATAGCAAAACCAGAAGTCTTTCCAGGCTTCAGGCAGATGGTGGAAGAGAGAGTCAAGCTAGCTGATGCCTGTGTGACTCTGGAACAGAAGCAAAAGTTGAAACAAGTTTTCTTGGATTTTCAAGATCTCTTTGTGGTAGACTCATATGACTGTGGTCACACTGACAGCCACACAACAACAATTCCCATGGACCCTGGCATGACTCCAGTTTTTGTGAAGCAATATCGCTTGCCTCTCGCATCCATGGAGTCCCTTACTGAAATAATTAAGAACCTTGCGTCCCGGGGAATAATCCGTCCAGTACACAGCACCTTCAATAATCCGGTGCTGGGAATTTTGAAGCCAAACGGCCAGTGGAGACTCTGCGCCGACCTTAGGGAGCTCAACAAACGGGTCCAACACTTCCCGATGGCCTCTTCCCTATATTGACCAAGGGCTGGCCCAGATCCAAGGGTCACAGATATTCACTGCAATAGACCTGACCAATGGATACTGGACAGTGCCTGTCAGAAGGGAGGACCAATACAAACTGGCTTTTACCTTTGGGGGCCAGCAGTACACATGGACCCGGACTCCCTTTGGATACCTCAACTCTGGCAATGACAACATTTTCCTACATAAGGCCATGCCCGACCTGGGTGCGAGGGGTAACCTGGCTTTTGTAGATGATGTCCTCATCAAAAGTTCATCTGTGGAAGAACACATAGCGGAGATCTGTTATGTGCTGACACAATTGAGGGCCGCCGGAGCAAAACCTTCCTTTCAGAAAGCACAGTGGTGTAGAACCTGTGTTAATTTCTTGGGGCATGAGATTACTCCTCAGGGTCTCTGTCCCCAGGAAAAGAAAGTGGAAGCACTTCAGAAACTGAAAGACCCCACAACTCTACGGGAACTAAGGAGCCTCCTTGGACTGACTAATTACAGCAGAAAGTTCATTGAGGGCTACGCAGAGATCACCAGAGCCCTGATTGATCTCTTGAAGGGGGGGTCAAGTGGGAAGTGGGAGTCCAGAACAATCCGAGGCAATAAGACAGCTCAAAAGAAGCCTCTCACAAGCGCCCTGCCTAGCTTACCCTGCCAGAAACAAGGAGTTTTTCTTGGAGACAGGGGTCTCTAATACATGCTTGACTGCAGTATTATATCAAAAGCATGACAAGGTCAATAAAGTAATACCCTATGCGAGCAAAACTTTATCCTCTGTGGAGGAAAAATTCAACGATTGTGAGAAGGCACTTCTGGCAACGGTGTTGGCATTGAAGAATTACCGCCCGTTTATCCATGGGAAACACATAGTGGAGACTCCACACCAGCCTCTGCAATATCTCCAAAGTGACAGAATCCGGGCCGGAAATATGAGTAATTCCCGAATTACTTCCTGGATTCTGTCAACGCAAGGCTTTCCTGTGGAGGTCAGATGTGGCCAAAACAAGAAGAGTCCCCTCGCGCAAGGTCTGGCTGACTTGCATGATTGTGCCAGAGAAAACTGTCTCAAGGACGAAAGTCTAAAAATCAAGGACAACATGGAGGCATACCGTAATTTCCCACACAAAGTCTTTGAAGAAGACAAGTGTGAGGGAATGCCCACTGTCTATGTGGACGGATGCTCTTACCATGTTGACAACAATGTGGAGAAAGAACTGGTGGCCGGCGTAGGGAATGCATGGGTGAATGAGTCCCCAGAACCCTCCGCTGGATACAAGATTGGTCCCCGAAGTAGTCAGGTGGCAGAGTTGATGGCTGTGCTTCAAGCCATCCTCACTGCTGCCCAACATCAACTCCACGAACTGGTCATAATCACAGATTCGGACTATGTACGGAACGGGTTCGTGGAGCACCTGGTTAATTGGAAAACCAGAGCCATGTTATGTGCTAATAACAAACCCTTGAAACATGGGAAGTTAATCCAAAACATTGATGATCTGGTCACCTCGAACGGGATGATCATCTACTGGAAGAAGATCAAGGGCCATTCCAAAGTAGAGGGACCAGACAAAACTGGAAATGACTTAGCTGATCAGCTGGCCAAAACCGGGGCCATCCAGGGGATCTAATAGAGATTGAGTCCCTGTTGGGGAAAATCAGGTCACTGCTATCACTAGGTCCCAGACAAATGCTCACAATGATCTTTCAACTGCACAATGGAGTAAGGAGACCACAGATGCTGATTTGATTACGGCTCAGAAGGGGGATCCAATAATTGGTAAGTTTTACCAACACATTGAGGACCCTGAGAACTTTCCCCTGACGGATACCGATTACATTGGGAAAGAGGGCCTCATAGTGTTGATGAAATGTCCAAAAATGTTCCGAATCCAAGACGGTTTTTTGGTAAGGAAATCCCAAGCTGGCCATGATCAGTGGGTGGTTCCTACCTCATTCCGAAGCCTGATGTTAAGTCACACCCATGATGCGGCCACAGCCGGTCATAGGGGGTTTCATACAACACTTGAGATCTTAAGAGAGGTTGCATACTGGGCACACATGGAGCAGGACCTCAACCAATACACACCGTGCGCCTCTCCAAAAGAGGGGGATGACACTGCCATGGTCAGATTTGCAAGTCGACTACATAGGGCCCGTGATTCACTCCTCTAGGGGGAATAAGTACATGTTGACGGTGACATGCTTATTTACTAAATGGGTGGAATGTCTCCCGACCCCAAACTGCAAGGCAGAAACAGCAGCTGCCCTGATGATCAACCACATCTTTTCCTGTTTTGGTCTACCCCAAAGGATTGAGTCAGACAGAGGTAGCCATTTTACCAGCGAAGTAATGACTAAGATGTGGGTGATACTGGGGGTTAAAAGGAAGCTACACATTGCTTACCGGCCAGCCTCTTCTGGTGCAGTAGAACGTTACAACCGAACCATTGGGAGCATATTAAAAAAGTTTGTGGCAGATTCTGGGCCAAGTTTGGATATCCAATTACCTCTGGTCCTAATGGCCATCAGATCTACCCCTCCATCTGCAACCAAAATGTCACCATTTGAGCTGATGACTGGATGCAGGATGGTGCTTCCCCAGCATTTGCTCTACAGGACCCAAGAGCAAACGTTGATCAATGCTTCCACAACGCATAAGTATGTTGAAAATTTAAGGTAGCACCTCCAACATGCTTTTGCCTATGCTCAGCGAAACCTAGAAAGATCAGCCGATAGCATGAAGACTCACTATGATTTGAAGACTACTAGGAAAGAATACAATGTGGGAGACGGGGTCTAGCTATACAATTTCCAAAGGAACCAGGCCAAACAGCGGAAATTTCTGCCTACATGGAGGGGACCTTTTGAAATTGTAGACAAGATCTCCCCAGTCGCCTACAAGATCTGCATCCCCAAGGGTAGTTTGGCGGAAGGGGAAGACAAGTGGTTCCGTATAAATCAGCTATAGCGTTGCTATCCCATGCACACTCTGCAGCAACTGGAGGAGTCCTCTGCAATCTCAGAGGGGGCCGCTCCAGAGTAATACATTTCCAACCCGAAAATATTCCACATATATCCTATAAAATTCTATGATTCTTGAATGCAAATGTCTCCTGATGTATAAAATGTATATGTTCGCCCCACCATTAATAGTGGTGGGGAAATGTCTACGAATATGTTTCTGCCGCTTTTGCTTTGTCATCCTAGGAGAGATAAACCATGGAGATTGACCAAGGAGGATGACCCGGGGACCGGGAGCAAATATCCGAGGGGCCCGAGGTACCGCCCAAAACTCCCATCAGGACCGGCAAGCAGAACCGATCGATCCACCCCGATGGAGGAAAAGATGCTGAACTGTGCCATCTGCGGAATTGGAAGAAGATGATGCGGCCATCACAGCGTGTGGATCAAAACATCTTTTACACCCGACTTCCCCTCGACTCGAAATCAAAGTGTAGTCGGGTGGGGGGGCTTGTTAGGTGTATCGACACACGTTCAAGTTATTATGCTGCAACATTTGGTGCTGTGGTCTTAGAAAATCCAAGATGGCCGAAAAGCCCACAATTGCGCCAGAATCCAGGAAAACCGTGCAGTTTTTGCGCACACCAAAATGGTCAACTGACCCACCACCCACCAGTGCGAGCGTGATGGGCCAGAAGCGCCATGAGTGAAACGTGGTACTAAAGGAAAACAGCAGTGCCTGTTAGCTCAAAAAGTGCTTTGAAATCACCTTTGTTTCTCTGAATGCAAGCTCAAAATGCCTATTTCAAACATTGCAAGATATTCAAAAATCTTTCTAAACACCAGCAGACGTCAGGTAGAATGAAGTCTTGTGTGCATACAAAGATGAAGAGCCTAAAATAATGTTCATAACAAAACTGGCTGAGCTGTGGATGTCAGCAGCTTAGGTGAAATGGGATTTAAAGCCACTAAAATCGAAATGTTTAAAATAAATGAGTGACCTACCTTTGAGTGTCACATAGGTTGCAACTGTTTAAATGTCATAGTTTTGAACTTAGAATCAGCGTTCTAGCTGCATGTGTCAAAATTGTAAGTTTGATTTGAATGAAGAAAAATGGGAACAAAAGTGACCTTTGGCTGAAGCCTGGCTTAAAAGGACTGAATTCTGCCTGGCAACTACCCCCGACAGGAGTTGAAACTTGCCCAGCAACTGTAATCACAGGCCTGGCCTCCCTTCTTCTGCCCCACCAAAAGGAGATCACTCCTCTCTGATTGAATCAGGGGAGGAGTACCTGGGACTGCAGGAAACAGAACAATGAACTTTCCTTGGCTCAGGCAAATGTTAAATCAGGGGGTCGTAAATGGCTTCCTCTTGGAAAGAAATGGGAGGGCCACTGCCTCTGTGAGCCAGCTGAGCTTGGAGGAAGTGGACAAACCAGACATTCCCCCATGTGCTGTGAGAAACCACACCCCTCTGGGCCAGAGCATAATTTTAGAAAGATTGATAATTCATAGTACATAATTGTCAAAATTATATCAATAATATCATCATTCCGTTGATTTTTCTGTGCACATTTTAAGAGGTGTTAGGACTCTGTGGTATGTTTTGAGGGGTAGTAGCGGAAAATAGGGTATTACTCAAAATGTCTGTATGTTAAAAATCGGACACTTCATCATCTGATGCCCATATTCCTTGCGCACATTTGTGTAAATTCTGGAAAAGTTTAGAGGTTGTGTTCTGGATGAAAAGGGCAGAATTCTGTCAGAAGTGGACACAACATCTTACAAAGACAGGGATCGGATAGTTTGGTGCTACAGAAAATATGTTAACTGGACATATAATATTAGAAAAATTGTACATAGATAAATATGCATTTGGATCAAAAATAGATTTGTGTGCAAAGTGACAAGGGGAGGATTCTCTGACCCATAAACATACCTCATCACGATGACACTCCATTTCCTTCCCCCAATCAAGGGAGAGAGGAGAACTTGGCCAATGATAAGTTGCGGGGGGGCAGGCTTAGTTATGCCCACGCACACACCCATTTTCAAAAGACATAAAATGAGCCACTGAGACCCAAGGAGGGACATTCACTTTCCACTTTCTTGCGAAGCACTTTGATGGGAGACTCCAGACTTCAAATCCAGACAGATCCAGAGACTAGAACTTAGAATTCAGAATCCAGAACTTAAAGGAGAGGGGCCAATCCACAAGCTGAATCCTTTTCAGCAGGCCTCAAAATCCTTTGCAACCTGATATTCAACAGCCAGGCAAGCTGTTTGATTCTGGCCTAGAACTCAGTGCCAGACCCAGAAAGCAGAGCTGTATCCAAACTGCAGACCAGACCAGACCGCTGTGCAGTGCCAAGAACTTTTGTCAGAACCAGAGATCCAGACCCGCAGAGCAGAGAGAACCACAGCTAAACCTGTTGACCAGATCTGTGATGAGGCCCATTCCTTCAAAAATTAGGAGTGAGTATTCAGCCAGAGCTGTGCAAAACCAATCTCTTAGTTTAAAATAATCTAATTCAAACCATTTCAACCTATTTAGAACTGCATAGAAATCGTGTGTCCATTCTGTGATTTCAAACCTGTGAAAGTGTCATTTGTCATTTGAATCTTACTTTATTTCTGAAAATCTACCTCCACTAAATCGTCCGTATCTTTGGAACCGCACGTGCTAGGAACGAGATTTAACTTTCATTTTAAAGCTAAGATCGCAGCTTTCCAAGCCCAAAACCAACTTTCTACTCCTTATAGTTTTTCCGTAATCGTGCTTGACGCACATGGAAAAAGTGCAGCGAATTGCAATTTGACTCAAACTTCTTCACTTGTCAAAAATAGCTGTCTTTTGCTTCCATTGCTGGAATTCATTTTCAACCTGATAATCCCTCATGAATCATTGCTAGTGTTGACCTGAACTAATTCAAAGTAGCTGTCACCCACCCTGAATCTCCTATAGGGAATTAAAATAATTTTTAGCATATTTTCACTTCATTGCCAATCACATTAAAAGTATTTCTGCATGTTTTAAAAGCATACCGGTTGCTCTAAGCTTGCTAGGGGGGAACTAGAATTTGTATTGCATTTGATTATATTCCTGAAAATTGGGTGCTCTTCTTCCATCTCTTTATATTGCATAGGGGGGAGTGAATTGTCAAAAGAAAAAGTGATCATATTATCTTCCTTGAAACCATATCAGTTTATTTCTGTGCTGCATTCTTTCCATCATTGCTTTTCCTTGAAACCATAAAAGCATTTTCAGATACCTTATCCTCTCTATACCAACTCTTAAGTAATTAAAAAAGTGTGCTAGTGTAATATTATCCATTGTTGATCACTGTCATATTCATAAGTGTGCTATCAAATATTAATTTATTTATAAAAGTGTGATATATATATATATTGTTTATTTTTTCAAATAAATCTTTTAATTTGCAAAACAAACCTACTTCTTGGCTCAGTGAGGTCAGGGGGATTCAAAGAAAGGAGCGTTATACAAGGGTTTATCATCCAGATCTATGAACTTGTCATAACAATATATAAATAAGGGCTTCCCTTGGGCATCCCAGACTAGGCATTGACTTAGTTGGAGTGCTGAATTGAAGTCACTTAACAGTGTGCAGTGCTTAATTTGTAAAACAATAAGTGCCAGGGCCCAAAAAATCTTGGCCCCATAATGCCGGCCCCGTGGCCGGCAGGCACAGCCTGCAGTGCAGACAGCCCAGGCCAGTTCAAAGGTAGCCCAGCAGAGAACACAGAGATCTGTGAATGTCTACGCACACATCACGATAGTGCCCGAACAAGGGCGGCCCAGACACCAGAGCTGACAATTATGCCGAAATATGTTTGCCAGAAATGGACAATCGTTCAATAAAAGGTATTCAAGTAAGGAATACATCCTTTCTCTGTAACCCCCCCCAAAACAAACTGCCATTGCATGGTTACAAGTCTCCCTTGCAGGCCATTGGCTGCTTTGTGAGGAGTTTGATTTTGGAGTCTTAATCCCTCAAAGTAATAGTGTGCGACCACACATTCTGCTGTGCATGACCCAGCTAGACCACACCTATTGCAAGGGAAGGATGCATTAGCACAATAGGTCTTTAGACAAAACTTGATTTTGGCAGTAAACAGGTAAGATATAGGCTATGCTGCAGTTATGGGCTGATTCTGAATTCATGCAGATCACTGATAATGGGGGTGAGAGCCACACAAATTCAATTTACTTTTGTTTCCAATCTGTTGGGATACCTTATGGTATCCTGGAGGTGTGGGGCTGATTGATGGTTTAGAAACCGATATTCATCCATGGACCACTGGTGCCCCAGAAGTTGATTCATCACATGACCACTGGTCTATGATGTCCCACACAACCCAAAAGTAGAATACATTTCCTTAGTTGAAAGCCCCCCCCCACCCCATCTACAATTTGACATGTTGCAATAAGGCATATATATTTAGTTAGTGAGGTTACTTTTTGAAGGTGTGGCCAACTGCATCTTTTCCCAATTAATCTAGACTGCTCATAAGTATTTCTTTGACACCACCCACTCACCAACTTATCTATGGGTGTGAGAGCTCTAAACGCCCCCAGGTTGTTGGAGACGATGCCTTGTGCTCCCACCTCTCAGACCATTTTAGAGAACCCATCCACAGCTGAGTCAGGAGTCATGCAGTCGAAGTGCGGTCGGGTTCCTGTGCTCACTGTCAGTGCTGCCTCCTCCCACAAGCACTTCCACCCTCTTCTGCTCAGCAAAGGTCTAATATAACACGCTGATGTCTGCCCGTTGAGGCCATTGTTTATAAACTTTGTCATCTTAAAATCCCTCATCATGATCCCTCAAATCTATAATTCCACTCAACTCACTACCCCCACTGCCCCACTTAACGCTTCTATCACCACTTACTTCTGAACCTTAACAATTCAGTCAAAAACACCCTGCCCCTTCTCCAATGCAGCACTCACCACCTACCACAATAATTTGGTGGAGGAAGGAGGGATATATTCAATTAAAGACACAGAACCAGGATCATTATTTCACCGGAAATGGAACCTGGGACTACACAGAAGACGGGTGCGATGGCTTCACTCGCCGAGCTGTCACTTGCGAACACCGTTTCAGACAAGTTGGGCAAAGGGTGAGGCCGAGGGGATGCCATAGGGCATAAATTAGTGTTGGCTGGGTGGGAAAGGAGAAGGATGTATGACCAATGCAGTTACTCTAAAAGAGTACTGTAAAAGTTGGAATAGGTGTCTCTGAACCTGAACAGGTTTAGTGCAAATACCTGTCAACCACACTGCTCAATGATACTGCTATTAAGTGTCGCTGCGTTAAGTTAAAGGTGGAGAATTTGCACGACAAGAAATACATGCTGACCTATTCGGCCACATTTGTTCAGTTCGAGGCAGAATTCCCCTTTGAGGATCATAGCACCCAATCTTTGCAGATAGCACAAAGGACATTGGCGCACGGCCCGTGTCGAATGGGCTCTGGCCCCTTCCTGTGCACTAGACGGGCAGCACTGAAAACACGTCCGAAATCATTCGGCGTCCATTCCAAAAGTAAGAAAGTCACAACACATGGGAAAACATTCCTGCATGCGTGTGCCATTTTTACTTTTGGGGGAAAATTCGAAAGAATTGCCGCATTTTTTCTTCTATACCCACGGAACCGGAAGGTGGTGGGGACAGGCATCCCCATGTTCTAAATATATTTACCCGAGAGCGATGTACACTTGCGGATTAATGTACAGCATTGTCAATAGATCACATCATTTATTGTTCTGTCTGTGCACAACGCACGATTTTGTATTCTTAAAACATTTACGGTGCCTTTTTAAATGTATTGCTGCTTCTGTCACATGCAGCGCCTGCATTTCTGAACACATTCTCACATTTCTCTGGCTCTACGATGCCGTGCTTTCGAGCTACAATAGTTCTACCTACGGAGGCACTAAAGGACGCGGCCGCTGTTGTGTAATCATCTGACACCTCTGCTGTTGGCGGGGCAGAGGGGTTACGGAGAGCTACAGAAGGGCCTGTAGAATCGACCCAATAATGTGCACAGGAGCCCCCCCATCCCTCGCTACTTTCTGGTGCCAGTGTATTATGGCTAGGTTGCCTAGAATTGTACACGCAACCCCACCTCTGGCTGCAAGCGCCACACAATACCAGTGTCTGCCGTGTTCACGTTCTTAACGTCCGCTGGGTTCGTATTCTTTCCGTCCCTTTTGGAGTTGCCCGTGACACGGCTTCACTCTGATGTGTTATTTTAGTCAGCCTGGCTCATGCACCCCCGGGACACCAGAAAGGCAGGCACACCACATTTATGTTGTCAAAAAATCCTATCCCGTTGCAGGCTTAGTCAGCAGGATAGAATTTTTTGACACATAGCAAAAACTGACGTTACACCGGGCATGCCAGCATGTATGCACTGAGAGCAGAGCATGTTGCATCATGTGCTGCTGCTAAAGCCAGATCCATTGCTGAGTTTGCTCAAGGTCAAGACCCGGCGATGGCAAGCTACTGTCCTGAGCCGGGTCCTCCAACCCACCCGTCCAAACCAAAACCACTTTTAACTCCCCCCTTATGTTGTCATGCACACACATTGCTTCACTTACCCCTATTGAAGCTGGGAGTCGGCACAGGCCTTGGTGTGTCTCTGCAGGTCTGGGGAGGTCGGGCTGGCTAGCACACAAGAAACAAACAATCAGTCGACCCCAACGGCTGAGGGGAGGACCCGGGCAGCAAGGCAAGCAACTGGGCCAGGGGCTTAGCTCAGTCAGGGGGCGCACGATGAGATGACAATGAGTCTACCTCCCACACCCTAACACTAGTACTCTGAAGTGAAGGTGGTGCTGTGGCAACCCCCACACCACATGTGACGTGGCCACGTCACCATTGGATTGGCTGGCAAACAGCCAATGAAAAGTGTACATTGTGTATTACCATACAGAATGTATCAAATACTGCATAGTAACAAATAATGTTCATTTGCATTGGCTGTTCTGTTGTTTCTGTTATTTCACACTGCGCTGCTGTAGACAGGCAGGTGGCAGGGGCTGGACCGGGCCTGCAAGCAGAGTGCTGAGCTTGAGCACGAGATAAATTATAACGGAAATTAGTCAACAAACAAACATTTTGTTTGTTGACTCATTTCTGTTGGATAATACTTAAAGTTAAAACACACCGCAGCATCTGAGCCCGGGCCCAAAAAAGAGTGCCAGTGTTTCTCACCGGCAAACACTGGCACAGATTAAGCACTGCAGGTGTGCCCCAGATTATCCTAAAAATGAGGAACACCAATGTTTAAAAATTCCAGTTTATGGTGAGTAAAAGTCAAGCCAAGGCTATTGTCCAAGTTTCTTTTCCAGAAGATTCAGATGATTGCAGAGTCGATTAATTCTAGGACAGTGAAAATGGATCAGTGACATTGTTCTCAATCATTGACTATTTCCAGTCAAGCTTCCATGCAAATTCAGCAGTGAAGAATGGTGGCTATTAGAAGAAACTCATGACACAGAAAGTAGTCCTTGCACAATCGGACACCAACCCCTTCCTTTCTACTGAACCCTAGATGGCGTTTAGCTGCAGTGCCCTTACAAACCCTACCTGCGCCTCCCTCTCCTCCATAGTCCGGGATTAAAAGCAGAACAAATATGAAGGCTCCAGAGAAAATATCCACTATGATTGAAGTTTCTAGTCAGAGGAACATAAGTGTTTGAAACAGAGTCCAGAAGAGAAGAGTTCCAGGGTTCAACACTGGGAAATGGTGAGAAAAGCAGAGTGGCACAGAGGGAATCAGCACAAGGTACCAAGAGACGCAAAGACTAGGGTCTCATTATGAGGTGGGTGGTATCTCACTGTAAATCTGCTGAGATACCACAAAACAGATTTACTGTTACCACCACCTGGTCTGGTGGGATTACCACCATATTACAAGAGGCAATATGGTGGTGTTAGTCCCCATTTATGGAGTCCATAGGTCTCCATCGGGATTTTGGCGGAATTACCACTGGTGCTAATTTAGCCAGCAGTAATTCTGCCGAAATGGGAATTACCTCCAGCATTTTTCTGGAGATGTTTCCTCCACCTTACCTCCAAACCCATAGTTCAGTGGTGCAGTACTGCAGTGGTAATGCAGTGGTAACTGTGATAGCACTGCATTACCACCATTTCTTGACACAACACCAAATCAAAATTAGACCCTATGCAGGAGCCACATGAGTATTGCGAGGGAGAGCCAGCTCTGAGACTGCGAGAGCAAAGTTGCGAAACAGCGAAGAGTTAGGGAAACAGAGACTAGGCGTGAGCAAAACCACAATACCCAGAATGTGAATAGAGGAGCGGGCAAAACTGCTTGTAGTCCAATAAAGCAAATCCAAAAACAATCTTCAAAGGGCTGGGACAGGACCCTGTTGTCAATCAACTTCTTTGAGCTCGTCCAAGTTATTTTACTCACTTAACAGATCAGTACTTTATTTATTTTTTGCACCTGATGTTTAATCCATGGGCCATCATGGTGTACTGCATGGTTTCCTAGAAACTAACAGTATCTTTTACCACTTTGTCTCAATGCTTTCCTGCCCAAATTTCCTATTGGTCAGATTGTCCATACTCCATAACATTTTCTTGTGCTATTTCTATCTCGCTTACCCCCTATTGTGTGAATCCAGAACAGTAACCCCTCCTTTGAAACCCCCCCATTACATAAGGAATTTCTATGTATCAAGCAAGGGGCATGCACACATTCTGCTCTTTCCCACGACCATACCTCCATCCATAGCACTTCCAGTCTCCCAGATACTGTACCTGAACTTTATATGTACAAGAGTCTAGTATTTCGTACTTCACATTCTAACTCATTTTCAGTGATGACCAGTGGAGGGATGTCCTCCTACATTCAATAGTGTTGGCACAGGTTTTAATGATGAGACATTGTATACTATCTCTCTCTCCCCCCCCTCTCTCTCTCTCTCTCTCTCTCTACATATATATATATATATTTATATATATTCAGTAAAAAAACTTTGTTAAAGGGACGTTATGGTTAAGTTGCGCTACTAAAAACCTATAAAATTCAGTAAAAAAACGTTGTTTAAGGGACGTTATGGTTCCAAGTAAAACCGAAAAACCCCTGAAATTCACCAGTTATGGTAAGCTAAGCAACCATAATTCGTGCCACCACCGTGCATTGCTAAGACTAACACCCAGGACAACAAAGATGACATCACAAATGTCATTGATGACATCACTGATGACATCACATGTCTGACTCGCTCTTTTTTTCTTTAGTAATATATCTTGGCCAGTAATAGTTAGGAACAAAGAAATCAAAAAGTACTATATTTGTAGACTTATACTTCAAATATGTTCTTACAATAATTCACTTAGGGTCCACTCACAGTATATGAAACACATACATAGGAAAAATACACACTTAAAAGATAGCAATGCTTTCTGTGTATGAAGACAATCAGTAAGGTTATCAACACTTTCTTATTGTTCTGCTGTTTTTTTTATTACTGTCCTTTCTCTGGATGTGCTCATATTTGTATTTGCATTACTTTCTTTAGGGTGCAGTCACAACATGTGATATTTGTACATAGGGAAGTAGTAGGTTTGAAGCAGAGCAATCCTTTCTGTGCATAAAGATAATCAGTTAGGTTGTAAATACTTTCTGCTTCTGCTGCTTTTTTGCATACTTCACTTTCTCTATATATACTCATATTTGTATATGTTGTTGTGTCTTTGTGTTTTGTATGTAATAATGAAATTATGGAGTAAGTGGTTTTATTAGCTACTTATTACATGTTGCACAGTACACAAAACTCTAATAAGAAAGCATGTATCATTTCACTATTCAACATGGGAAGATTATGAATATTGCACCTCCATCATGTATGCTGCACACAATGCTTACATTTATACATGAGTAGCTTACTATACTGTAAAGAACTTCATAATAGAATGCTATTTATATCAATGCATTGCCTAATGCACTACATAGCTCAAGACATCTTTTCCAATGATCCTTGACACTTTTTCTGTCAACATTATAATATGGCCGGTCCGACAGCACAGCGAGTAGAGCGCTCACTTTGATATCTGTGCAAATCCTGCTGATGCAGGTTTGAATCCCGGCAGGGCCAATCTCAGCCTTTCATCCTTCCAAGATCTATAAATGAGCACCACACACCATGGGTAATAATAATCAACGCTCAGACACCTGAGGGTTCGTAGCGCTATATAAATGCTAAATTATTTCTTATTATTATTATAAGAATCCCTTGTACAGAGTTTTCATGAAAAGTAAATGCACATGTGATGTCATCTTTGATGTTCTGGGTGTTAGTCTTAGCAATGCACAGTGGTGGCGCGAGTTATGGTTGCTTAGCTTACCATAACTGGCGAATTTCAGGGTTTTTTTGGTTTTACTTGGAACCATAACGTCCCTTTAACAACATTCTTTTACGGAATTTCATAGGTTTTTAGTAGCACAACTTAACCATAACGTCCCTTTAACAAAGTTTTTTTTACTGAATTTCATAGGTTTTTAGTAGCGCAACTTAACCATAATGTCTACGAACATCTGACTTCATTGCACACCTTCCGGAGAATGCCACATGACCATATGCTTGTGCACAGCATGATGACCTGTCCGAGAACCCATACGCACGTCACAATAACATCTGTGCTTCATGGACAGTTTGGAACTACATTTTCTACTGATGTAGGAACTTGCAACTTCAACATTTCCCTTGCACAGCTCCAACACCTATTCGTACTCATCCATTAACAATCTAGTACACAGTACATACTTTTGGCAAAACGGCTATTTACATTAAAATGACATCAGCTAACGCCATCCCTCCTCCCCAAGAGACACCACCACTGCTGTAATCAAGCAGCATGGGAAACACTGCCCCCTAGGCTGGCCAACTCTTTGATAGGCTGTCGCGGGACACTTGGCCACAAGGCGGTGATGACGTCACTTCATTCATGTTTGGCCCGCCTCTTTTTGAATTTTTTTTTTAATGGCTCTAAGCATTAGCATTTGAATTAAGGCAGGTGTCCGAGCGTTACAGCTCGACCAATAGGCTCAAAAGGAGCCGAGGCTGCAGAGGCGCCCAGAGAAAGAAAGCAGCAGGCGGCACTGCTGTGCTGAGCAGATGGCCACTTCAGTTTGCAGAGTGGCTGTGCTGGAGGCAGGTTGTCCGACGCAAGTCGGGACAACCTATGTCCCACACAGCCACTCTGCAAACTGTGGGACGGCATCCCTAATTGCAGGACAATCCTGCGAAATCGGGGACACTTGGCCACCCTACTATCCCCTACCTTAGAAATAACACACGCACAACATTTCCCCCTTTTCCATCTGCCCCTCCATATTAGTGTTTGGTGCCTCTTCCCTCATTTCTGTCCCCACCTTTTGTTCATAGCTCTCCTGCCAAAAAAAATCCATCCAAAAACAAAATAAATGTTCCTTTAGGAACCACCATTCACAGTTAAAAAAAAGAAGTAAAAAAAAACGCATAGACTCCATCGACTTTGTATTTCTCAGTAAAATACATAGATGCAATAAGATTTTCCAACATTTCCATTTGCATTTTTTGTTATAGTAATGTGAATATTGTAGCGTTCATGTGCCATTCCAGGGACTGGAACAGTGGATAACGGCCCAGTAGCCCTAGTAATCAGCCCAAGCGAAGCAAGGGTGGCTAACAAGGTCTCTCGACCATTACCCTCCATTTCAGCCCCTAAAATGGGGGCGGAACTAGGGTGGCCAGACGACCCGGTTTACCCGGGACAGTCTGGGGAAATCACCCTCCGTCCCGGGGTCCCGGGAGTTTTTTCATTTTAGAAACCCCGTCCGAGGTTTGCGGGGTTGGGTGGCTACGGTCATGAAAATTGAAATTTTTTTTCACAACATTTTCAGAATGTTGAAGGTGATGGATTGGCTCGAACCCACAGCCTTTCAGGTACAAGTCACAACACTGACTGAGCCGCAGAGACTGGCTTGGAATTGAGTGTACAGAAAGCCATGTAATAGCAATGAGAGCAAATGCCTGTTTTGAATTAACATGCCAAGATTCACAGACAAAACTGCACAAATGAGATCATATACAGTTTATAGAAAGGAGAAGTGCTGGAAATATGATTGGGTGGTGGTTGTGGGGGCGTGTTGGGGTAGTGGCAGTAATTGGTGGGCTGCGATGGGGTAGTCCCTCTTTTATGTTGTTGGTCATCCCGGTTTTTCGTTTTGGAAATCTGGCCACCCTAGGATGAACGCCATTACCAAGCTAAGTTTCCAAAGCGGTAACCCGTGCTGGTAAAAAATTGGATTTCTCATCCTATATTGGGACGCAGCGTCGCGGTTTAGGAATAAAATCCTTTTTCAAGATGGCCACCAGGGAAAGGGAAAGAGCCAGTACCATACAGGGCCCATCTTCCCTTTCCATGGCCGCCTCCAAAAGGCAAAAAAAAACCTCTAACCATATTAACATAAGCACATTTTTCTTCCCTTTCAAATCTATCCTAATTGCGAATAACTTACGACAAAGCCAGTCCCAGGTGGACATGACCACTTTAATAATGTTTGTCCCTTCTGGTCATGTCCAGTAGCCACATTGTCCGGATCTTGACCTTATACCATGACCCCGACATTCGGACCACTGCCCATGAATACAGCCTACCCCTCAGGCACTAAACAAACCATGCTTCTCGATCCTTGCCAATGACCCTTACGCAAATTTGCTCTAAATTCACCCACGGTTTACTTTTTCAAAACTGTCAAAATAATACACAAATCAATCGTCATATAAGCTGCGTACAAAATTCCAACAACTTTGTAAACTCATTCGAAATTACGTCTCAAATATTCCAACCATGATCATCACCCCTCACCTCCCCAAACATTATTGCATAAGTTTCACAACTGCAATGCTCACAAAATATTATTGTCCTGAGGGTTTGACCATGTATTTTTGTACATACGTTGATTTATCGCAAACATTTCGACATCAGCTTACCGCATTTGTCCTCTTTGAGAAACGTCCGAAATCTGGCAACAGAGCGTGTCCATCTGGTGCTATTGTTAGCCATTGCTTCATCCGCCTAAGGTAAACTGGCGGATGTCACTAAATCATATGCCCCGCCCCTGACCCTCACATAACCAACCCTAGTGATTATGAAGACCTTTCTCGGTGATGTTCATCTTCAGCGTAGCCAAATGCGACGATAACCACCTACGTGACGTGACGCAGAACCCAAAAATCAACACACAGCGACTAACAACATACCACATCACAATTCAAATTATTAAACCACTCTTTAAAAGAAAACAATAACAGTATACAATTTGTAAAGTACTTTTATTTCACAATAAACTCTCCGAGAACATCCAACTGTTTCCATATTCAATTAAATTGCAAATTTGTTTCTTCGCTCGTGATCGGAAATGTTAATTGTGAGACACACGTCCTTCTTTTTCCATACACAAAGTGTTCATTTTTGATGAAGGAACCGCTTGGGTCCCACAGTGAATTCCAGGGCATCTACATCAATTTGCGTCTAGACCACCATAAAAGATGTTAGGTTAATCCTAATCGCTAGTGCAGCGTACGGACGAATCGGCCCTGGCCGATCATCCCAAAAAACAGTCACAGTAATCCACCCGTTCACAACTACGTGGACCTGACGAATGAAGAACCCATCAGTTGGCACCTGGAATCCATGACAATCACAGTAAGGCAGCATGTAGCCATTTGGAAAATATAACAGAAAATTTGTATCAATACCCAACCTTTATTACACTTTATTGCAATATATGTATTACTTTCTTAATTCGGCATAGAGTTTAAACTAACGATTAGCACACACATCAAACAATCTCAAAAAATACAAAAAGAACCTAGAAACTGATACACAATTCCATATAGGCATACATGACATTTTAAAGAAATATTAGCGTTGAACCTGGGTGAATCTAGTTATAGTCGACAAATGCCTACATTCTGCACTTCCCATAACCACATAAAAAAAACAACCACACAGAAAAGTAGTACTTGAGTTACACTGCCAAAATTAATTTTCAGACAATTATATATTAAAGCTCTTTCTGGTATGCAGGTGTCAAAACCAAACTTACGTAATAATCACCATCTCCATTGTATTTGCGAAAAAATGTGTCTGTAATGCTCAATCCGCTTGCATGAAAGAATCTTCATGAACTGAATTCACATGTTCCGTACACACTTTTGAAATGCATAACCTTATCAAATGTTCTTTATTACAAACCTCCTCTCACTGACTCTTCAAGAAAAACTCCCTTTCTCTCAAGGTCAAAAAACAATTGACCCTTCTACTTTCTGTCCCATGCGTGGTGTGCCTCAGCTCGCAACCAAAAAATCAAAGCGGCTGACCTTCACTCTGAATCTAAATACATTCTCACTTTGGAACAACACGGCTCAATGCACCCATGAGAACTCATATTGTCAACACGTGCACGGCCGCTGTTTCCATCAAACACTGCAGGTGGCTGCCTCAGATGCCAAACTCTAGGGGGCATCAATATGACAGCAATAATATTTTACATACATTGTAACCCAGACACATTACTCCTTCACTGTTACCTTACGCACAATATATTGAGGAATACCTCCAAAATGGGGTGGCTAACTTTGTCACATCCCTTTGCGGGACAAAAGGTGATGATGACGTCACAGCGTCATTCACCTGACAGAATGAATGCAATGCACCCGAAGCTACTGACATGACCGGCCTGCAAGCCTGTCACATCAGTAGCTGTGGTTGCAATGCAATACAATAGGACTCTTATTTACAGATTAGCTGCCACTTGCCAGCCACTGTTATTCCCATTCGGAGGAAATGTATGTATATGACCCCCTCCCCGCTCGGCCCCAACCCCCAGCATGACTAATTGTGACTTCTAACTTACTCTGTTAGATCACAAATTGTGCTCGAACAGAGCAAGTCGGGACAACCCACGTCCCTCAGAGACACTCGGCAAACTGTGCAACACAGGTGCCAATTGCGGGACCATCCTGCAAATTACGGGACAGTTGCTCACCCTACCTCCAAATATACCGTATGATTTTTATGACAAAAAAACACCACTTTTTTGCTTCTTGCTGGCACATACCATCCCATCCTCATCAACCCTCACCTCCCCAGACAGTATCTGATAAGTTTAACAAGTGCAATGTTGTGGTTTTTTATATGTTTTTGCAGCGATGTCCGTGGACACCAAAACACGGATCAAATATGGCGGGCGCATCGGAACAATCTGACACACTTGACGTCCTTCACCATCCAATGAGCAAACGCATCACATGTCCGCGGACATGACGTGCCTGATTACCCAATCGGGTGTCCTGTCCACGGAGCGAACAGGGAAGTGTGTCCGCGGAGCGGACATAGATATCACTAATATTTTGAGACCTACTTTTTCATCATTTAAAAACAAACTACTGGACGGATTTTCACCAAATTTAAAAAAGCACGCTTTTGGGACCAAACCACTGCTCCTGCTGCAAATTTGGTGAAAATCCATCCAGTGGTTTGATCTGTAGCCGTGTGCAAAGTTTTTCCCCCATTCAGTCTATGGGAAAAAAAATAAGTTTTGGGACCCCCCCTACAACTTTACCCCCCTGGACCAAACCTCACCAAACTTTGCAGAAAAATGCAGAGTGGGCCATATACTTTCTTTGCAAAGTTTGGTGAGGATTCGCCCAGGGGGAGCAGAGTTATAAACCGCCCAAAAAGTGTTCTTCCTATGGAAACAGCAACTTAACCATAACTACTTGTAATAAAAGTCAACATTTGTTTGTGGTGGGATTTGTGGCGAAGCGCTGTTCTTTATACAATTCCACACTGTTTCACCAATCTGCACACAATTCTGCATAGTTACCTGTTAGGACCCTTCTGGACATTACTGGCTACATGACATTTGGACACCTCACCCCGTTCCCAGGATTTCAGCATATGTCAAAATTTGTGTGTTAGTTTATGGCTTGGGGAAGCATTGTTTCTTATACAATTCCACACAGTTTCACCAATCTGCACCACATATTGCATAGGTACATGTTAGGACCCTCTGGACATTACTAGCTACATGGCATTTGGACACCCCAACCCTTTCCCAAATTTCAGCACCTTTACACATGAGACGGTTGCCTGAAATCAGCGAAACATCAATGTGGCCATAAAGGGATTGGACCCGAAGCGAGGAACAAAACTCGAGGTCCAGGTCCTAGGATGTACAGTTTCCAAGATAGTTGCACTGCAATGCACCGTAATGAACTTCACCATGCCAGGGTGAGGCAAAAGGTGAGGAGAGTGCATAGAAGGTCCCAGTATGCAGCAGTACACCAACTCTATCTTTCCCCCAATCTCTGCTCTGGGTTATGTCTGCCAGCCACACGTGCCCATTGTCAGTGCAGTTTACTTCAGGGTACAAAGCTCATCAAGCAATGAGCGAATCAGAACAGCGACCTACAGGATCAGTGTGATCACGTCTGTCTACAAAACCAGTTCAGATAACGGGTACATCTGCTAGTGTATATAAACACAATTACACGTCGTCTTAGCTATATTGCAACCCAATTGATTATTTGCATTCATTTAAATGGTCTCACAAATTGTGGTGCAGATTTGGGAAAAATCCCATCATTTTTAAATATCAAAGCTATACTGCCTGACCCACTTCATACTATGGCACTGCTGCATGTTTCCTAGTTGTGTTAGGATTTCCTGACATGCATAATCACATTTCTCACTCTGCCCTGTAACATTAATGCTCATGAGCTCATGAATGTGATTGTGGAGCCACTGATGCAGGTATCACCATAGGGAACAGAGTGAAATCCAAATGTATCAAAGAATTTTGACAAACTAGTAGTGGCATGGCATGTGTAAGATTGTTATCGGCAAACACTTCAGCTGGTAACAAAGATGTAAAGTCATTCTGAAGCTGTGTCATAAATCACCTTTTAAAATTGTTCCATAGAATTGTTGACCCACTCTGTCTGCCCATCTGATTGTGGGTGGTAAGTGGATAACTTTTTACAAGTTATGCTTAACATTTTTCAGAGTGTCACCCAAAATATTCGCCTGAATTGAGATGATCTGTCAGAGTCAGTAGTATCTGGTAAATATATATTACACTATTATCTCATTTTGAAAAATACGAACCAAAGTCACTTCCGTGGGTAGTTTCTTCAAAGAAATTACTTGTGCCAGTTTAGTCAATTTGTCCACCACCACCAAAACCACTGTGAATCCTTCTGTTTAAGGCGGTTCTAGTATAAAAGCTAAGTGGATATGTTGCCATGGATTGTTATTTATAATTAATGGACACAACTATTGTACCCGGCATGATTGAGAAGTATTGGTTCAGAGGCATTTTATATTTGGCTATACATAATTAGTGACCTGTTGCCAGGGGCCACCAGAATAGTCGTGCCCACAGGTCTACGGTACATGAGATTCCAGGGTGTCTTGATAATGGTACTTTATGATCCCAGTACAAAACAATACTTTGGGGCCACTCCAGGATAAAATGGAACTTGCTTCCTAAATAGCCTCTCATCTTGCAACCTTCAATTTTCCAGGTCTTTCCCAATCCATTGTTTCCTGATAAGTAACCTTAATTCATCTCTTAAGATTTTAATCAAAATTGCTGGTCTGCCTGTTAAACCCTGCTTCAAAATTTGACGCAAACAAAATCAAAGGTTTCGAATGTGTGGCTGTGTCCTATTCTCATTGCAGTCCTCACAGTTTGTCAGCTTTCAAGCCTATTGTGTGATCCATATGAGATGTTAAATTGAAATCCAGAAAGGGACATCAACCATTGAGTATGCTTACAATTCATTTCCCTAATGAATCCAAATTTCCTGTGATCAATTCATGCCTGAGCTTGGCTTATGGACCTTTCTAGATAGTGCCACTATTGCAGAAATGTTCCTTTGTTGGTCAATACATGTTATTCAGATATAGTGTAATACTGTTCTCGGCTGGAGAGAGTTCGAGAAAAAAAAGGAATTTGATGGATTGGGAGAGTATGGCTCTGGCTAGACATCGGTTTCCATAATAAATCTCAAGCAGAAACCCAAATGCTGAAGAATCAGTGCCAAAGTGAAACATTGTGTTTATGTAACCTCCTTAGAACCTTGCTCACCTATTCCCTGTGGAAATCCAAGAACGCATGGAAGAGATACAATAATAAAAGTGTCCCACAAATCCCAAAATGTATCATTGATGAGAAGTTGAAAAATAGCTGGGGCATTGCTTAGGCCAAATGGTATAACAAAGTACAAAAACAGATAAAAGTGATCTTCCATTCATTCTTTTATCCAAATCGGGTTATTTGCTCTACAGTTTTGAAAAACGTTTGCTGTTCATAACTGGCCTATCAGTACCAATTTGAGTGGCAGTGTATACCATGTTCCCACATAAATCATGTTTAATATGCAGTAGTGTATGGTGTCAATAAACCATTGGAAAAAAATCAAAGCCCCTGCTTGCTAAGTGTAGTGACTGAAAAAGCCTTTCGTAAGGATTTCCTCAAATTTTGCATTCTGTGTCTTCTTTCACCGTTAAGGTTAACTCCAGCCATTAGGCATATAAGTATAGAGACGATAACTAGCTCAATGATGCAGTCATATGCTCCAAGTCAAGTTATTCATTATCTGCCCTTCTGTGAAAACACATCTCAGAATTATTGATATTTTGGGGGTATATACTGCTTCTTTTTTCCTTCATAGCCCCTACCACGTTTGGTTGATAAAGCTCCCAGAGTTGTAGACTACATTGTTCCCTACACCAATTTGAGGCAATGATTCCATTTTGCTTCCTCCCACCATTGCAGGGATTTTGCCTCCTCTGTCAACATATAACTAAGGTCACTGGAGCATCAGTGGAATGGATGACATCAAAACTAATTTCCTCTTGATGCTCTGCTTGGGTAACCATAACCACTGATTCGTCTCTCTGCTCACATTGATGCAAAAGGTCTACGATCCACTGCCCTCATCGGTTCTCATCAGGCCTTTTGTACAGCTGCAATTCCATGTGTGGTTCCAAAATCATTATCAATAAAATCCCCACAGGCTCCTGAATCTTATAACGCTACTACATCCACTGGACGTACAATAAGGGATAGGGAAATTTGTAGGAAAGAAATGTGGTTTGTTTGGAATCTGGTGACATGTCTCTATCTTTGATCTATGCCCATATTTCACGGGGGAACCATGTTTCTACCTTCGGGTTGTCTTAACCTCATTCTGTATTTTTTGAAAGCTTGTGTTATTTCTACCAATGGTTTACCGTCCAAGTTAATTTTATTAAGGCTTGGAAATCTGTTATGTCTTAAAAGCAGTTTTCTTACAAACTCAGACACCAACCCTTTCTTCCTACTGAATCCTAGAGCTCCCTGGGAATGTCAGACCCAGAGATTCAGCTGACCGGGGGAAGGTTGGGACAGAGCAAAGGCAGGTCAAGAGCGGGCTCTTCACGGGGTCGATGATAAGTGCAAAAGAATTTACACTAGCTGTCAGCACAAATGACTAAGGGCTATGGTACAGAGATGGGGTTGAAAGGAGTTTCCCCAAATTACCTGCCACTTCCTATCCTCCGTAGATCCAAAGTAAAAGCACAAAAGCCCTGAGGACCCACGGGAAAACGACCTCTATGATAAAATTCTCTAATTAGAGGGATGTAGAAGAACCGAGAATATTTGTTTGTTTTTTGGGTTTTTTGTAAAATATTTTTAATAATGTTGATGATTCAACTGAAGGATAGAGCAGAAAATATGGCAAAGATGCATTGGCGCAGAGGAAGTCAATGCAACTACTGGAAGATCACCACAGGAGGCATGGGGGGGCGCTGAGGTGTGAAAATGGAATAGGAATGGTCACGAAAGCAGCACAGGAATAGGAGGGCATTGGGGGAAATCACCTGGAAAGCAACATGCAAAATCTCAGACTCAGAATGGGGGTGGAGGAGCGTTCAAAATTGACAGTAGTCCAATGAAGCAAATCCCAAAACAATCTGTGTGGGCCTGAAGCGGGACCTGGGAGTGATACAAAGAAGAACCCTGCCAAGCAAAGTCTTAATGCTGGTCCCAGTTGTAGCACCATCTACCCCGTAACAGAATAGTCCTTTGTTTATGTTCCTACCTAAGGTTTAATCTGGGGACCATCTTGGCATGGTGTGTGATGTTTTTCCCAGAAGCTAACATGATATTTTATCCCTTGGCCTCATCAATTTTTTATGGCACAATTTCTATCTTCACCAGATATTCCACCCTCCTTGTAGTGCTTTTCAAATCCTGTCCCTTTCTCACCTACCCCCTATTTCATGAATCCTGAAAGAAACCCATCTGGGAGGAGCCTACAGGCGAGGTCCTCTATGATGATGCATCACCCAAGGTTCATCGTGCATAATGAAAGACTGGTGCTATTTCAATGTAAATATCCTCTTCTTGTGCACTGATTTCTTCTTTGCAGCATACTACTCCCGTGAGCAGTTATTAGTGAATGGCACCTCTGCCATTTCGATGTTCAGGGGTGCTCACAATGGGACTGTTGAAAGACCATAGAATAAGTAGCATGTATGCGACTGGAGTCTCTGCACTTGAGGAACATGCTGCAGGTTTTGGCAAGAAACGTTGAGTTGAAGAACCTTCTGTCTGTTCTTGTGAATGAATACGAGCAGAGAGAATGCAAAGTGGCAAGCAAAGACCTTAGAACATATGGTAGCCCACCTGTTTGCAAAAGTGCATCTTTACTTTCAATCCAGTCTTCTGACCAATGAATAGTGCAACAGCCATACTTCCAGTTGCTTTCATGCTCTGAAAAGAAAGGGGATGAAAGTCAGGATTACTCCAGCTGCAACGATGTAAAACAAAGGTCACATTTCAAAGCTCAATCTTGTAAGAAAGCCTGGGTTGAATAAAGCAAGCACTATCCAACGTGCAGCTGTTCCAAGAACGAGAGCACGTCCTACCATGCAGAGAGCTTAAGGAACGTGCTCATACTCTCTGAACAAGTATATGTGCTTTCAAGTACTCACCTGGCCAGGTATTTTACTTTTTGCTTCTTGCATTGTCTCGGTTTTGATGGAAATTGAGATTCGAGGCATGCCAACCTCAGAGACAGCAGCAATAACTCAGGATGTGTGAGCTGGACCTCAGGCCACTGCAGTTCTACTGGTCTAACATGTACTGGTGGTTGTAGAAGGATAATACAATATGTCACTACATTAGTGACAACAGCTACCCTGGTAATTCACACAGCCACACCACAGCACATTGGATTAATGTGAATGATGAGGAAACCAATGGGTAACGAGCAGCATTTGCACCTGAAAGTCTCTACGCTCACAGCACTCATTGTGCAGACTGTAGATTTTGAAGACCCTTAGCAGGTCTGTTTTGGTGAGATCTCTTGATAATTTCCTTTAAAGGTGGTAATGCAGTCTTAAAGGGTGTAGTGGTGAATAATTGACCCCCTTTGTGTTGCACAGGCATGTGAATGTTTAAGGAACCTCATAGGAAGTCTTTATCCACTGCTGTTCTCTCTGGTGAGAGTACCAGAGAATTGTAGAGTTTAGCAGATTACAGTTGGTCTTGAAGGCACTGGAATGCTCCGTAAAGGTAATTAAGTAAAGATTATGAAACCACAAGGTTTGTTTTCGATTGGCCAGAATAGGAAATCTTGAGAAACTAGCCTGGTTTCATTATTTGTCAAATTGTGAACCCTTAACAGGGTCAGAGTGGGAATGCAGAACTAGTTATGAGTAGCTGATGACTGAGGAAGGTCAATAAGGAAATAAGGAAGGAGGAGGGGGAATAGGTGATACGGATGATGTGGAGGCCTGAGTATGCCAAATGTAAATTACTAAAATGTGTAATGTTTGATGGGTGAGCAGACTGAATGGTTGGAGGCATGAGGTATGTGGATAAATGAGCATAACTGATGACTAAGGAAGAACAATGAGGAGGATGAATAATTGATATGGATGATATGTGAGGAAGACAAATGAGTGAGCAGAAGCGGAAAGGCGGAGGAGTGAGGCATAAAGAGGAGCAGGAAAAGGTTGAGAATAACGTGAGCAGGGATATGCTGGAGCAAGAGAAGGACAAGTGAGGAACAATGAAGGGTATTAATGAGTAAAAGATAATCTGCCCTTAAAAGGGCACTACTTCAGAGAGATCACCAGTCAGGTTTCAGAGCAGTAAGCCGAACAGAAGCGGCTACACTCCAAGGTGCAGAGATTATTGATATTCCTTAAACTGAGGATACTAGTGATGATCATGCTCTTTTCCATGCCATGACGTCTCTCGTTTGCATCATGGAAGTGTCCTTAAATGATTTGCCTCATACTTCATGAGGGCACACCCTGCAGGTAGATAACAAAAACTCAATATCTACGCTGGTTGACTCACTACATAGGGTTCTAAATGACTCGTCCCTACCTGCCATGCACTTTAAAATGTATATGCAGCCACTAGGAAAACAAATAAGAAACGTATCACTGTGCATTCATCCGTAGACCGACGGTACTCAACTTTACCTCAGGAAATAGCAGAACAAAACATCTTACATCTGACTGATAGCTTTTTGGAAATCAATCTGTGAAATCAACTACTGGATAGCCCCCCATTCCCTCATACTTAACCCTCAAAATTCAGAATTCATTCGATTCTTTGCAGCACCCAGAATGCTCCCAATGAAGCAATGTACCTCTATTCTCTCTGTTATCGGCATCTCACCCACTTTAGTTGCAAGCACCAAAACTCTTTGGTTTCATTCTGTTCAATAAACGTTATCATGATCTTCACATCAATAAGTTGTACATGTTCAGGAAGATCCAGCATTTTACCCATGGATCAAACCTTAACTGTGTGGTACAAGCTCTAGTTATCCCTAGACTGGTTTATCAAAATACCTTCTACCATTCCTATAAAAGAGCTGCCTGGCTTCCTACTGTCCCTGTTGAAAATGCGGCTGTCTGCCCTGCCTTGGACACACATGTGTGGACGACTCCAGTCCCCATGTCCCTGCACTGGTTTTGATACTAGCAGGATGTACATTCAAACTGGCATGCACCACATACACTACCATCCAACAGAATGGCCAGAAGTACCTGTCAGACAAACTCATGATTTCAAGATGCAGCAGATTCCGCATTTGTACCCGGTGAGGGCCACTCAGATTGTAACAATCAATCTGATTGGCCCTCGCTGGGTCATTACCTGACCAGGAAAGACTTACCTGCTGCGCTCCATTGTGAGCACGAGTCCCGCTGAGTTTCCTTTTCTTCCCTGGCTGCCTTGGAAAGGGAAAAGAGACTACGTGTAGTGCCTTCTCCACGACCCCTGGCAGCCATTTTTTTTCTCGAGTTGTGAAAGGGTTTCGATGCCATTTCACTCTCTTAATTTCTCTATTTTTCCAGCTAGAGTTTCAGGTGAGCCTTTAACCATCTCGCCCGACCCCCTTCCTGCGGTCCATTCTTCCTTTTTTCCGTTTCTTTTTACTTTTTTCTGTGCCTTCTTGTGCTCTCTCTCCCCCTACTCACCCCCTCTCCCATGCCCGATCTTTCTCCCCTGCACTCAGCCCTCACAGCATCAGTGTGCAGGACGCAACTGAACTCCATTTTCCAGCTGGAGTTTAGATTGAGCCTTTAACGCTCTCGTTCCTGTGGTCCGTTCTTCCTTTTTTTCAGTTTCTTTTTACTTTTTGATGCCTTTTGATGCTCTCTCTCCACCTACTGAGCCCCCTCCCCTGCCGGTCTTTCTCCACTGCCCACAGCCCTCCCACTGTCCCCATTGGCTGGTGATCTCACTACTGCGAGCAGCATCAGTGTGCAGGACCGACCTGAACTCCATTTTCCAGCTGGAGTTTCAGGTGAGCCTTTAACCCTATAGCGTGACCCCCTTCCTGCGGTCCTTTCTTCCTCTTTTTCCTTTTCTTTTTACTTTTTTCTGTGCCTTCTGGTGCTCTCTCTCCCCCTACTTGACCCCCTCCCCTGCTGGTCTTTTGCCCCTGCCCACAGCCCCCCCCCATTGACCGCTGACCTCGCTACTGGAAGCAGCATCAGTGTGCAGGACCTACCTGAACTCCATTTTCCAGCTGGAGTTTCAGGTGACCCTTTAACACGCTCGCCTGCCCCCCTTCCTGCAGTCCTTTCTTCCTTTTGTTTTCATTTCTTTTTACTTTTTTTCTGTGCCTTCTGGCGCTCTCTCTCCCCCGAGTCAGCCCCCTCCCATGTCGGTCTTCCTCCCCTGCCCACAGCCCCTCCCATTGGCCTCTGACCTCGCTACTGCAAGCAGCATCAGTGTGCAGGACCCACCAGAACTGCATTTTCTGCCTGGCGTTTCAGGTGAGCCTTTAACCATATCACCCGCCCCCGTTCCTGCGGTCCTTTCTTCAACTTTTTCAATGTTTTACTTTGTTTCTGTGCCTTCTGGCACTCTCTCTCCCCCTACTGAGCCTCCTGCCCTGCCGGTCTTTCGCCCCTGCCCACAGCCCCCCTCATTGACCGCTGACCTTGCTATTGCGAGCAGCATCAGTGTGCAAGACCTGCCTGAACTCCATTTACCAGCTGAGTTCCAGGTAAGCCTTTAAACCTCTCGCCCGCCCCCCTTCTTGCGGTCCTTTCTTCCTTTTGTTTTTGTTTCTTTTTACTTTTTTCTGTGCCTTCTGGCGCTCTCTCTCTCCCTACTCAGCCCCCTCCCCTGCCTGTCTTTCTCCCCTGCCCACAGCACTCCTCTTCCCCCATTGGCCGCTGACCTCCTCATTACCTCAGCCCCCAGGGCAGCACCTCAGCGAAGGACCCCAAGGCAAAGGACAGCTCCTGCAGGAACAGCTCCAGATAGTGTCTGCCGGCATCTCTGCCGGCATCCGCCAGAGACGCAGGGAGCAGACAGCCGTCCACCAGCAGCTACTGACAAGGTGTGTGGGATGTGGCCAGGGTGGGCAGCAATCACTGCAACCCACAAAACTGTCCCACCTCTCCATCTTGGCAGGATAGCTCAAGGGCAACACGCTCACCTTGGAAGAAAGACGATGCAGAGCAACACAGGTTTGATCCCTGGGTCCTCGCTTAGAAACCTCTGGGTATTAAGCACATTATAAATAACCATTCATAATCATAATCATACTATCTGATTTTGCCATGCATTAACCAGGCTCTGACACATGTACCCACAGTCATATTCCAACCTCACCCCTAACATAGATTCACTGTGTTAGACTCCCACACCCAGGCGAACCGCATTACCTAGCCATGTCTCAAATCTAGGCGCATTGTGTTGCTAAGCCATGTCTCAAATCCAGGTGCATTGTGTTGCTATGCCAGTTCTCATATCTAGGTGCATTGTGTTGCTATGCCGTTCTCAAATCTAGGCGCATTGTGTTGCTAAGCCAGTTCTCAAATCTAGGTGCATTGTGTTGCTAAACTATGTCTCAAATCTAAGTGCATTGTTTTGCTAAGCCAGTTCTCAAATCTAGGCGCATTGTGTTTCTAAGCCATGTCTCAAATCTAGGTGCATTATATTGCTGAACCATGTCTCAGGCCTATGCGCAATGTGTTGCTGGACCAGTTCTCAGGTCTAGGTGCATTGTGTTGCTTAGCCATGTCTCAAATCTGGGCTTTGTTCTTATTACCAACTTTATATTCTCATACACCTATGTACTCCTATCATAACATGTTCATGATAGTTATTTCCAGATATAAGCTATGCACATGAGCTGCGCACCTTAACTTCAGCTTGACTTTACTTGGTTAAACTAACGATAACTCCCACTAATTACTGGCTCTACTCAACCCATCATGCACTCAAGCACGTAACCTAGTACATAAGCACTAAACACGCTGGGATTACCGGATTCATCACACATCACTACTGGAATTGTAATGTCTATCAACGCAACATTCTTCACACACTTGGCTGGATTTCATGATGGGAAATGTGACACACTTGGAGTGAAGTTCAGGGGTGGGAAATGTGATGCATCCAGATTGGATACTGAGGAGCGTGAATTGTGATGCACTTGGATGGAATCTCGGGGTAGGAAATGTGATGCTCTTAGAGGGAATTTGGGGGTAGGAAATCCGACATACCAAGTCTCGGGAGGATAGCTCAGGGGCAACGTGCTCGACTTGTAAGCAAGATGACACAGGGCACCACTGGTTTGTTCCTCGGGTTCGCGCTTAGAAACCTCTGGGTATTAAGCGCGTTATAAATAACCTATCATATCAAGTCAGGGACAGTATATGGTAGTCTAAATGTCTCCAACCAAGGTTTCCATTTTATGCTATATCCTATCTTGATGTCTACCATTTCATCCGTTCAACATATCCAAAAGATTGCCCATATGCTAGTCATAGGCTACAGGTCTATCAGTTAATTGGGACAAAGCGTAGGTCACAAAAGACATTAGAATGACTATAAATCAACCTGCCCATGATAGTCAGTATCACACATGCGACTAATTTCGGAGACAAGTAGCTCACTACTAGAGTTGGAAAGCTAATCCACTAGAGTACTACAGAGAAAACTACCTCTCTGCAAAGTGCCTGCCAACAAGGTGGCCTAACAAAAATACCTAATACACAAGATCATCATAGATGTTGAGCGAGAAACGCAAAGATAAGAGGTAAGAAAAAATCTGCTAACCCAACTCTAAGATTTCAATTGTCTGCATAATTTCAATTGTCTGCATACACTTCTCATACAGAAACTCACACAACCACTTTTCTGCACAGCAATCCGCACATACTTTACTGCACTGCAACAACATACAAACAACACATAACCCGGCACAACAGCACATTGGAATTCGCACTGACCCGAAAACCGCACTTAAGCACAGCGAACAGAGCAAACCCTACTGAAGCTGCCAACAGCACATCACAACTCTCACTTTCCTATCCCCACTACACCCTACTAGCCCCCTTTTCTTCACACCTCCTTTTCAGATCCACCAGAGCACCTGGAGACCACTCCAGTGGTGACGGTTTGCGGTACAAATACCTTTAACATTAACCCATATAGTGCCTTTTCATGGTTTTCTTCCTCCTACTTGTCTTCCCCCCATTTCCTACCTCCAATGACCCATGAATGCAGTTAACCTTCTCATTTACGTTCGTATATAGATCACTCTCTTTTCCTCTCCTCAAAAAAGTTAGCCTTCACTTGCATTAACTAAATGATCCTTATCGATATCAACTTCCTATAATTCAAATTTCTTCTCTCTCTCTAGCCACTGGTTCTGACCGGTCTACTATGTTCCAGCCCTAGTACGTGCCTACCCCCCTGCCATCCCACCTCGCTGTTCTAACCCAACTCTATCTTCTCGCGTGAATCTTCTTTTCAAGATGGTCTTAAATCTTGTACATATTAGTACCCGGCGAGGGACAATGAGATTGTAACATGCAATCTCACTGGCCCTCGCAGGGGCATTACCCGACTAGGAATCCCTCTCCCGATAATGTTCCTTCCTTTCTGTCCCCAGCTAGAGGGGAGGGGGTGGTAGCCACTCAGCCAATGAGGAGGCACAGGGTAATCCCCGCTTCAAGCCACCACAAGGCTGGAGGTTGCCATCTTTCCCCACCGTCAATCGAGGTAAGTGTTGTCCCCCCCCCACAATCCAAAGAATCCCCTCCCTGCCCTCCCAGCCACACTTACCTTCAATTTTTGTCCATTTCGGGAACAGACACGCTGGGAACAATTCTGTCCCCAGCACGTCCGCTCCCGATCCGCGACTGGCCATCATGGAAAGGAAAAAGGGACTACAAGTATCCCTTCTCTCCTTTCCATGGCAGCCATTTTATTTGTTTACAATTTTCCCTATTTTTTGAATGGCCGCCGAGGAAAGAGAGAAGGGACCACTTGTAATCCCTTCTCCTTTTCCATGGCAGCCATTTCCTTTTTTTTACCTTGATACATTCACTTTCAATGGCCGCCATGGAAAGGGAAAACTTTTTTTTCTGGAGCGCTGCAGCATTTTCGAACAGAAAAAAAATGGTCTTAGTATCCCGGTTTTACAGGCCAGGGTACTAATAGCAATAGGTCCCTCACAGAGGGGGGCATTACCACTTCGCTTGTGCCTATAACTATGGGCCCTATGGGCATTACCTGAAGTGGTAATGCCCCCCTGCTTGGGGCCTATTGCTTAATTAAACATCACAGAACTAATTTATATGTGTTGCAATATGTTGTTGTTTTTATTGCTGTTAATGACTGATGTATTATGAGCAATATCTATTATTTTGCTCAGCGTTCACGCCCTCCAAGATCTTGACCCCACATTTTATAAAACTATATAAATTAAAAACTCAAATGTTTAATTGCATTTAATAATTAATTCCCATATGGTGTGTTAACTCTATGTATATCCAACTTCTTCACATTTGCACGTATGCCATGTCTGTCTCCCCCCACCCCCTTGGTCGCCCGTATGCCATGTCTGTCTCCCCCTACCCCCTTGGTCGCCCGTATGCTATGTCTGTCTCCCCCCACCCCCTTGGTTGCCCGTATGCCATGTCTGTCTCTCCCGACCCCCTTGGTCACCCGTATGCTATGAGTACCTCCCCCCACCCCCTTGGACGCCCGAATGCTGTGAGTGCCTCCCCCCACTCCCTTGGTTTCCTGTATGCTGTGTATATCTCCCCCCAACCCCTTGGTCGACCATAGGCTCTGAGTGCCTCCCCCCACCCCATTGGTCGCCCGTATGCCATGTCTGTCTCCCCCACCCACTTGGTCACCCATATGCTGCATCAGATCGCCACCCCACCCCTCCTCCCAATGCTCCTCCGCCCCCTAGACCATCTCCTCTTAGCCACACCCGTCTAAACTGTCTCAACACCTCTGTATGCTGCTGCCGCCTTGCTACTTGGGGCTGGGCAATACAGAACTGCAATTATCTGTGGATGAGTGCAAACCCTCCAATCAAAACACCACACAATCCCTTCCAAAGAACAACCCTACTTAAAGGGTATATATTCTAGACAAAAGGCAGTGTATATGTTAGAATTCATTTATTTTATTCATCAGTAAAATATCATCATGGAAAAACATTTACAAAAAATCACATGAAACACATTTGACTTCTCATCTATTAAAAACCAAATCTACAAAAACACATATCACATCAACCAGTGATCACATCTCATACATCATTTCTCACATCCACTTACATCCCCATTCATACAAACAACCATTCGTACTTGTCCAAAAACCACTATTTTAATAATTCTGTTCTGTAATCAAAACTCCCATCTGTTTGGACTTCCTTGTTTACTGAAAGTGCATAGTTGACAGTTTTTTTAAATTGAATCAAAACAAGGTAAATGTTCAAAAAAATTATTGCTTTTGAACATGTGTCAATTACCACATTTCTTCTGTTAGAGCCAACTCTGGGAGGAGTGGGCTCTATGGTCTTGTCTACTCAAGTTTCGGGCAACTAGACAGACATGTACAATTTCCGTCTAGTGCACCTCATCAGGACATATACATTTTGAAAAAACAAACAGTTCTTATTGCGGTCATTGAAGTTGGTGTGATTTGAATGTGGTCCGCTGTTCAGTGTGTAAGTTCTTCCAATTTACAGAATCCCATACTTCTGTAGCTCAAATGTGTTACTGAGGAAGCCACTTGTACCAAGCGAGAGGAAAGAAGAAAAACCAGAGAGAGAGAAAAAACAAGATTTTTACAATCATTCTCTGCAATGTCATCCATGTATCATGACTTTCTAAAAAACAGCATTCTGCTTTGTCATATCCATGCCCCTCAAAGACTTTGGGCATAGTACAATCTGGGTCATTGTACCCATATTTTAGCAAGGGAGACAGTGTCCTCTCCTTGGAATTCATAAAAGGGTGATGTGATTGAGTCCTGCTAAGCATCAAACTCCATAAGGACTTGGAGCTGGGCAACATGTCGGTGCCACCTACTTTGACTTTGCATTTGTATGCTGCTGCTCTGCAACATGGGGGTGGGCAACATGTCGGTGCCACCTATCTTGACTTATCATTTGTATGCTGCTGCCGCCTTGCAACCTGGGGCTGGGCAACATGTCAGTGCCACCTATTTTGACTTTGCATTTGTATACTGCTGCTGCCCTGAAACATGGGTTTGGGCAACATGTCTGTGCCACCTATTTCCACTCTGCACTTGTATGCTGCTGCCGCCTTGCAACAGGGGGTTAGGCAACATGGCTGTGCCACCTAACCTGACCTTGCATTTGTATGCTGCTGCCGCCCTGCAACAGTGGCTGAGCAACATATCTGTGCCACCTATTTTGACTTTGCATTTATATACTGCTGCAACCCTGCAACATGGGGTTGGGCAACATGTCTGTGTCACCTATTTCAACTCTGCAATTGTATGCTGCTGCCTCCAACAAGGGGTTGGGCAACATGGCTGTGCCACCTAATCTGACCTTGCATTTGTATGCTGCTGCCGCCCTGCAACATGAGACAGGGCAACATGTCTGTGCCACCTATTTTGACTTTTGCATTTGTATGCTGCTGCTGACCTGCAAGATGAGTTAGGCAAACTGTATGTATTTGCTAGCACTTATGTAACTAAGTAAGCTTTCTTGAACAGCGCTGCAATGCCTGAGGGCTGTTGTGCGCTCTATAAATGCAAATAAATAAAATTGTGAAAACACACCTATAAAATAGCACATGAATACCTAATATGTGTTTTTTGGAGTGCAAAAATGTGAATTCTGTTTTCATTGACACCCTTCGTAGAACATTGTGACTCTGTCTGCCAAGAGGGTTCCCGGGCTTCTGGGTGATGATCCCTGGTTTTCACCCTGGATCTTGTTGCTCGCTAGAATTTCAGTGTCCCTATGTATGCTTCCTGTCCCAACTCGACATCCCTGCACATTCCTACCTTATCACTTCTGTTCCAGGCCTGGCTCCCTCTTCCTGCCTGCAGCTTTCTCGCGACTGTACCTCTCTTGTGAAAGTGAGAACGGTCTTGAGTGCTGCAGCTGCCTTGTGTTAATTGCTTGTCCCCAGGGTCGGTGATAACGGCATAAACACTACTCACAGAAAAACTGGGAATTATGGGCCCTGAGCTTTCCTTTTGTGCTGTTGTTGAAGTCCTGCTACCGGCTGTGGTGACTGCTGCAGAGGTAAAATAATGTAAAGTAAATCACATTGGCCACATTCTTAATTATAGCATGTAACAGAGCACTGTTCAATGTATTTAGTGCAAAATAGGAAACGTTCTGAATGATAAAAATGAATAAGAATACCGTATGACATTTATTTCAAGGTGCAGACACTCTGCTTCATGGGGGTTTTCTGAGGAATCCTCACTCCACCATTTGTGTTTCGTGCTCCCCATCTCATCTACCTCCATGTGGGTGGGATCCTGCTGGGTTTCAGAAGCTTTCTGTGACAGGGGGCGCTGTTGAGCTGCCTGGGAAATGGCCACTTAGCTCGTGAGCTACGTGCATTTCCAACGCCAATCCGACTAAATCGGCGTATTTCTCTATCTTTGCCAGCCATAACTTTCATCATATAAAGTAAAGACTCTGAGGCTCCTCTGCTCCAAATCCTGAAGAAAATCGGACCCCCATACCCGAACTGTGGCCGATTGTGTTTGGCGTTGTAGGAGGCCGCGCTGCTGACTGGGATTCTCTGCGCCCTGTGGGGCCACGGTGCTGCCACCCCTGGAGACGGGGCTTGATTTGGGCCGTAGCCTGCGGCAATTCAAAGCGTCTGGTATTGCCGCCACCTAGAACTGGGACTCCCCATCTACTGGTGCTGCCTCAGCAGGCAACCCCTAGCGGCTCACCTGGGCTCCCTTTGGGCCCCGGCTGTGGAACGAGAGCTTGGCTTGCGGTGGGCCCCGCCCGGAGGACTCATGGTCTGCCTGCGCCGCCAACCTAATGAGGTGAGGAGTGCCTGCGCTCTGGTGTCCCTCTCCTTCAGGTGCCCCCTGGCCCTCGCATCATTGTTCACCACGTCCCTGCTGGTTGGTTGTAGCGGGCGGCCCGTGTAACTCCCAGGGCCATGGACACGGTCTGGAGTGCATCGTAGACTGTTATTGACGCTGCTGCGACCCGACCGGTGCTTTCATCTGGGCGGGGAACACCGATGTAGGCTGCGCCCTGTCCGCTGCTGTTCTCTTCTTGATCTTGGGGCCTGCGGGCTGCTCCTGGCTTCTCCTTCAAGCGTTCTCCACTACCACTCCACGCGAGGTCTTGGGAGCGTGGTCCTCCTATCATCTGGGGCCCCCGCCGATGTGCTGACCCTGCAGAGGTGCTGTTTTCCCTGCCCCGCGGCAACACTGCTGCCACTGCATGAGCAATGACCCCATCCAAGTCCCTGGATCGGTATGTGGCCTGCTGCTGCTTGGGGCTCCTCTCCTCTCCAGGGTGGGTCTGCTCCACCGCCATCACTGGCACCATCCCTGCTCTGGCTGCAATTTGTGGCCGTATGGACGTGATTCTCTGCTCCCAAAACCCTCATACCGCATACGTGCCACCCCTGTGGTTCCTCTGATCAACCACACCACACGTGCCCACCACGGATATAAGGCACATTGAACCCCATTTACGTACGGATATCTACATGCACAGTTGCTTGCCATAACCTGATCATCTAGAGGCCTTAGGGTGAGTGCAGCATATATATATATACCTCACCTATACCCCTGTGGTGTACCTGGGGCGGAAGATTAAGCCAGCATCTTGTATCCCCACTATCCCCATCCTCCCGCATTGGATTCTGCTGGACAGCCCACACCATCGCTTTGACTCCCTCCATAGTGTACTTCTCGACCAGCCCGGGCCACCCAGTGACTGGTGGATTGGCTATAACTGGTGTCCCCCGCTCTTCAGTGCCTCCACCCCCAGCTCTCATCACCAACTATGGCGACCACTGCACATAGACCTACCTAGCTGGAGAGACACGCACCGACCAGCCACAGATACTGCATATTCAATGGACCAGCTCCTGTCAACTGACCTGGGCACACTCTGCTCCTTCCCCAGTTCTTCACCATCACCGGCTGTGGCCCTTGTGTGCTGACCGACCCTAGTTTAGGCACTGTGTGCTAACATTCCAGCTCGGCTCCACCTATCTGAACTCAACCGCACTCCTATCCGAATAGAGATGTCGAACCGATCCCGGGGTGCCAACAAAGTGGGTGCCATGGATACATTTGCCAAAGTGGCGCCTAGGCCGGAGACGGGCCGCTCATCATCCGACCAGGAGGAGCCTGCTCCACCATCAGATACTCCGGCTCCTGACCTCACAGTGATCCATGGCCAGAAACTTTGCCTCCTTGCACGAAAAAATTAGACGATATTAACGCTAACGTCGCATTACTCAAATCTCAGCTAGATCAAGCTGGCACCAGGATCACCTAGGCGTCCAGAATTGGAGCCAAAGCCAATGAAGATGGGTTACACGTTCTCCAGGACACAGTTGCCTCTCTTACCCAGGACATGAAGTTTGTTAAAGCGAAATGCAATGATTTGGAGTCCAGGTCCCGTAGGAACAATATACGAATTATAGGTGTCCTGGAAAATGCTCTTAAAGGCTGCATGGAACTGGCACATGAAAACCTGATCAAAGAACTGTTGGACAATCCTGTACTGTCCCCCTTCTTCACCTTTGAGCGTGCTCACCAAGCCCTGTCTCCATGTCACAGGCCTGGTGACTTCCCTAGGCCTGTCATCGCCAAAATTCTGAGCAATAGAGATAGGGATCTTATTCTCCGTCTGTCCAGTGAGAAGGGGGAACTGCGCCTCGGCTCCAATACCATCACGATCTTCCCCGACTTCTCGGTCGGAGTGCAGCAGGTGAGGCGCCAGTTTCTCAGTGTGAAAAAGATGCTAAGGGAACAAAACATCACCTACGCAATGCTGTTCCCGCCACGCCTAAAATTCTCCTTCAGGGAGAAACTGTATTTCTTTACTGTCCTTGATGAAGCAGTAAAGTTTATAGAGGCGCAGATTCCGCTTAATAACCCGGCCGAAGACCTCATGGACAATGATTGACTTAATGGTCCCTGATGAAGTGCTGAATCTCGTTGAGGCACAGATACCCCTTAACAATCCGGTCGTAGACCCTATGGGCGCTGACTAGACCTCACTGAGTTGCTCTTTACCCACCTGGGGGTATGGTGATCCTTGTTCTTTGGCCCTTGAGTTGATTGCACCATCTAATCTATATTCTTTTAACCACAAGTAGTAACAGTGTCTTGAATTGTGGCGCATCTTGATGTCTGGGGTGACACTAGGCATTCCCTGGTGAATATCATGCCAACTACAATGTGATACCAGTCTGTACTTCTACCCAGTGCTCCAATTTGGCGCACATATGTTATTTACACCTGATGGACCACATTCTCAGAGGCTGTTCTACTGTTCCCTGTTATGGCATGTGTCAGTGTAATGGAAATTGCGTTCTACTATGTATACTGCCGACCCTAAGTACCATGCCGGTAATTCATTGCTCCTTTTATGTTGACTATGCGGCAAAAGCGCACCCCACTGCAGTTGCATTGGCTATCTTGGAAGACTTGTTAGTTGTTGGCCCCTGTTGGGCCGGTAGTGTGGCTGATCCATGTTGGGATTGGCCAGCTAACTTCTGTTTTGAGGGATCTATTGGTATAATTGGCAGGGGGAGGGTGGGGACACTGCCAGCTGTGAAGGGGTTCTAGGGGAGGGGGGAGGTGTTGTTTTGGAAAGTTATATTGAAAAGGGCAGAGGTGGAACAGTATTTCGCATCATGTTAGGGTGTCATGATGGATATGATCCTTGCCGCAAGTACACGTGAGGTCGTACCAGCTGGGATGTACCCTAGGATAATGAAATGTCCATAAAAATAATGTCCTGAATGTCCGGGGATTGAGTAATTACACCAAGGCCTGCAGGATCATGGCTTATGTTCAGAGACATGGTGCTAAGATACTCATGTTACAGGAAACTTATTCTCGGGGTCGCCTGGCGGCAAGCATTGCACCCTCCTGGGGGCCCGATAGATACTACATGACCTACTCTACACAGGCCAGAGGCGTGATGACACTGATTTATAAATCCATAAAATTTACTCTCCAAAAGAGTTATATTGACACCGAAGACAGGTATATCGTCCTACACTGCACAATAGTAAATGGGGAATACCTCTTGGTGAATACTTACGGTCCCAACATTGACACCTCAGATTTCGTTGATGCCATCCCCTCTATACTATTGGGGTATGTGGGAGTTCAAATCATCTGGGGAGGTGATACGAACCTCATACTTGATACCAACCTGGACAGGACGGGAACGGCACTCAGAGCCCTGTCTCGCATGGCCCGCAGACTACATATACATAGAACAACACTTGATATCTGTGATGTTTGGAGAGCCCTTCACCCCCAGCGGCGTAAATATAACTATTACTCATCCATACACGATATTTCCTCCAGGATTGACCTTTTCTTGGTGTCTAGTGGCTTGATGAGAGGGTTCAACGAGGCACAAATACTCACCCGCACACTGTCTGATCATGCCCCGGTCACTCTGTTGGTGGACTTTGGAATGCCACGCCTACTTGTAGTGCATGGCATTTCAGGTCTGCTGCTCTTCTTGATATAGTATTCAAGGCAGTCATACTGGCAGACATTGAGACCTTCTTTGAATGTAACTCCCTACAGGCCACTACCGCTGGGATACGCTGGGATGCTTTCAAACTATATATCAGGGGGATGTCCATCTCGAGGGAGGCAGGGGTATTGAAAACTATTAGAAATGATCTCAATCATTCTGAAGCCAGGCTGCGGGAGTTGGAGTGGGAGTGCTCGTCAACAGCCGCCCCTGCCAAACTCGCAAAAATTAGCGACGAGCTCGGGACCTTTGAGAAGCATGCCATGAGGGAGGTTCAGTATTTCAGTCGTCCACAAGCCGCATGGATATATGGGGAGGGTGAGAGACCTGGTAAGACGCTAGCAAAGCTTGTGAGAGGGGAATGGCGCCAGGCCCAGATGGTGTCCATCAAAGACATACAGGGTGTGCAGCTATGGTCGGACCAGCAAATACTAGAGATTTTTACTGAGTTTTACACAAATCTCTATGCTTTACCACCGGAATATAGTGAGCAACACATGAGAGATTTCCTTGATCAGATCCCCACAACGTGCATCTCCCCTGCAACTAGGGACCAACTAGACTCCCCAATTTTACTGGAAGAAATAGTCAAGGCCATCTCTAACCTCCCAAAGTGTAGAGCGCCAGGCCCCGACGAACTCACTCCTGAGTTTTACCAGGAACATGTCGCTATCCTCGCTCCAAATTGCTGTAAGTCTGGGATGAATCACTCCGTACTTCCATTCTCCCTCCCTGTGTGAACTGTCATAACTGTTCTACTTAAGCCCGACAAACCTAGTGACGAATGCGGCTCATACAGGCCCCTTTCCCTCATGAACATCGACACCAAGATTTTTGCTAAAGTAATAGCAAACCGCTTTCTCCCGATCATGACATACCTGGTCCACGAGGAACAAGGTGGATTTGTACCTGGGAAATCCACTTCCCACAACATTCGGCGGCTTTTCAATGTGATGGCCAGAGTTGACCAGGATTCGAGCGCTGTCGCGGTCACACTTGATGCTCAAGAGGCATTCGACATGGTCTCATGGAAATACATGTGGCTGGTTCTAGAGACAACGGGGATTGGCCCCAACATGATTAAATACATTAAACTGCTATACACTACTCCGATGGTGAGAGTCCGGGTCAACTCTTTAACATCCAAATTGTTCACACTCTTCAGGGGTACCAGACAGGGTTGCCCATTCTCCCCGATCCTTTTTGCACTGGTGATAGAGCCAATGGCGGACCATATTCGAATGCGCGACATACATAGAGGAATACGATTGAAAGATTCCCCTGATGATGTGTTAATATATCTCAGAGACCCCGCTACCCAGTTGACCCCGTCTTGCGCGATATCACACGCGCAGGCACCTTCTCGGGTTTCACAATTAACTACTCCAAGTCAGAGATTCTTCCACTCACCAACGCCACCCAACCTGTCTCGGAATACCCACTGGGCTGGTCCCCCGACAGGATCAAGTATTTGGGAGTCCGAATGTCCCTGTCTATGTCCACTCTACTGGCAGATAACTATTCCGCCGCAGCACAACTAGCTGAGTCGAAAATGTTACAATGGCGTTCTCTCCCGCTGTCACTTGCAGGTAAACTCTCCCTCATCAAGATGGTTCTGGTCCCCAAATTGCTTTATGTCTTTAGCAACGTAGCCATCTGGCCTGGGAAACAATACTTCGCTAGATTGCATACATCATGTGCACAGTTCTTGTGGCACTCGGGTGCGGTCCATAGGAAGTGGGTGGACATGACGCTCCCATACGAGAAAGGGGGATTCACAGCTCCTGACCTGACATTATACTGAATAGCCGCACAAGCCCAATATGCTACTTATTGGTACCCTAGCTCTTTAGCCCATACGTTAAGCTGGAAATGCTTGCGGTGGCTGGAATCATGACCCTGATATTCCACCGAGATTACGCGCCAAGTTCCCCTCTTGAACCTGTGGCATCTACTCTGCTAGCTTGGGATCTTCTCTTGCACATGACGGGTAAAGCCCATCCTTATTATAAATGGCTCCCTATCTGGGACTTCCCTGGCTTGGAACCCACACATGACACAGATTTAGCCCGACACTGGGGTGCTCTAGGCTATCAGGCATTAACTGATTTCTTCCCCGATAGGAAGTTCACTGGCCCACAGACATGGAGGCATGGCCACTCTGGATCTGCACTAGAGATGTGACAATATTACAGGCTTCGCACTGCCTTCCGCACCAGGTGGCCCACCTTTCCCGACGAGCCTCCTGACGCCCCAGAGATTGCCTATATTGCCAATTCAAGCGGCGCCGGGGGTGTCGTCTCATTATATAAACTGTTCCTGGCGGGGGCTTCTGGCTAGCCTTCCAAAGCCCGCGCCGGATGGGCAAATGAACTGGGTCTTGAGGTCTCTGATCATCTATGGAAAAAGATGTGCCTTTATACTAGTAGGGTATCCCTCAATTTCTGCTATCGAGTCATGCAGTTTACATTACTGAATAGGTTGGACTATACTCCTCTCAGGATCTCTAAGTTTGATCGTACTAACACACACACCTGTAAGCACTGTAAAGCTGAAGGGGCAGACCACCTACCCATGTTTTGGGCATGTCACAAACTGGGGGACTTCTGGGATGAGGTTTTGAAGGCTCTTTCCGAGATCACCGGCACAGAGATCGATCCTAGCCCACTGGGAGTCTGTTTGGGGTGTGGGATACTGATGATACTAGACGTATGGCTAAATTCTTAAATATAAGCTGTATGGTGGCCAAGAAATGTGTACTCCAGTGCTGGAAGAGCCCCCCCGCAACCTTTCAGAAATGGCTCAATGTACTCACCTGGTCCTGAACCTGTGAAGAAGAATACCTCACTATGCTCCCTGCGCATTCCCGTCCCAAGAACACATGGTCTGCCTTTAACAGTTACCTTATCAACCAAGTCGAGAGCCCATCTGGTAGTAGCTCACTGTCAGTGTTGTGGCGATCTTCTTGAATGATATAGTGTTTTGTTATTGACTATTTCCTCCTCCTGTTGTTGTACTACCCCTCTCATGTATGTAGTATGTCTCATAAGTGCACTGCTTGTACGATGTGTGTCGCTGTAAACCTCTGCCAACTAAAATAAAACATTTTTTAAAAAAGAAGCTTTCTGAGACAGTGGAACCAGTTGAGTGGGTTAAGTGTCCTTTCTGACCTGTAGCCTTATGTGCTGTCTTGGGCTTTGAAGCCTGCTGGAGGCACCTGGGTAGACTTTTACTGGACACAACAACTATGCAAGTTACAGAGTTGTTTCAGATGGCTCTAAGCCTACCAGCCAACATACTAAGGAAGGTGAAATGAACACCAGTGGTTTTCATATCCTAGAAGATCTTTCTCAGAACAAAGATTTTGCCACCCAGATCACCTGGTACTTCACTCAAGGTGATGAGTGGCGTTCTCGGTCAGCACCCTCCCTTCACTGGCTATTCCCTAATGCTTGTTTCACATGATGTACAATGTGTCTATTTGATAGTGAGAAAAGAGAAAGCAAGTGAGAGGGAGGGAAATAGGGCTTGTTGTTGGCAGGGTGATAAGGTGAAGGTAGAGGCTGGTGGTGGGAGTGTGAGGTAGGGGCCATGGTGTATCTGTTTGCATCTCGCTGTGCATGTTATTCCATGCTTTGTGTGGCTTCTTCATTGTTTATGCACTTCAATAACCTGCACATCATTAAACTTTTCACCTTAAACTACATACATTGGCTGACCACCAAGAGCGGACTGGCAACGGGGGGCAGAGGGACAATTACCCGCCAGGCTGGCTGGGTTGTTGCCACTGGGCCAGAGCTCCAAAATGTAAAAAGAAATCATTTAAAAAGATGAAATCCTTCAGAATCTAGCATGCCATAAAGGAAACGAGTGCTGGAAAGCCTTCTCAGATTCTGTGTAACTGGGGCAAAGGCTTTGTTTTGATTTCAGTAATGTTATAGATGTGCCTGGGTGGCCCCCACATATGGGCCTCCACAGTGAGTGACACGGAGGGGGGTCTAGGTTGCTGGGGTATGTTCATACCTCCCAGTGGCAATGCATGCATTTAATTAACAGAATCTATGACCCTGTATGGTAATGTTCGCACCACTGTTCCTCATAATCCATTGGCGTGCTGCAATTCACAGCAGCCGATCAAGAAGCCTACTTGCCAAGGGAGTAAGGGTCCATATATTATTAAAGTTTGTCCTCGGTTTGATTCTGCACAAATGCTTCCCCTATGTTATGCTGAATTTCTTTATCACCATTGTGTTCCTATAAAAAGAGCTTAATAGCACCCTGAATAGCACCCATGGATGTTTCTTATATAGTGGCTATAGAAGTGGCTGTTGGACTGTTTGTGGTACTTACCTTTGGACAAAGTTGAAAAACACACATAGAAAGATGTAATATTCAGATATTAATTATTAGAGGACTACAAACTAAGTTGGTCATTCAGAGTTGGGTGGATTTTTTAAAACCTCTGAAGAAAGTTACCAAGCCCGTCGCTGGTACACCCTACTCAAAGTTTACGACCAGCAGGGGTCATATTTCGGGAATGTGCTCTTGCAGAAATATCACCTCCTATGGCGGTAATCTAAAAAGGTATTTATAACATTTGTTTTCAGCTATTTTCAACATCAATATGAAGGAAGATATGGGTTAAGTACAGTAGTGGCTCATAACACTACTGTTCACTTTATATATGCAGAAAAGTGTATATTCTGGCACTTTGATGCATTCTATTGGTACAGTGGCGAGAGGAGGCAATCAGAGATGCCCACCCTTTTCCCCCCCTCAACATGGCCCTTGGTAAAAATGTTTTTCAATCTATTAAAGGCAAGTACCTGTGCTTCTGTTCTGTACAGTAGTAAGAAAGATTTAAAACATGTGGGGCCAATTTGTTTTTTTACAGCAACCTTCAAGTTGAAGGTACAAACAGGTGGATTTTCTGCAAAAAGTCTAGCTAAAATACCATCGCCGGCATTCCCATGTAATACCACCAATGGTATTTGGTCAAACCCTGAATTGGGTGACGGTAAAATCAATAGTATTTGCCGAATACTGACAGTTTTACTGTCACCACACAACACTGAATGACCCCATAACTCTGTGAAAAATGTCCAGCACAAAAATGCCATGTCCCCTCATCTTTTGCTCTGCATTGTCCAAGTGCAGCCCCCATAACCAAATACCAGCAAAAACCTGACCACGGCTTCTTGTTGTGTCTGGCAGAGGCTGACAGGAAATCAAGGTGGTCTACTGTCAAACTGTAAGCAGGGCAACAGAAGGTGGTGAGGGGCAAGGAATGGGCTTGGTGTGATGGGCAATTGAATGGAATGAGTGGTAAAGAATTGGTGACTGAGAAATGTGGGCACGGGAAGGAGGTGTGTGCAAGGAAAAGGATTGAGTTAATGGTTAAAGGACGGAACAAAAGGGGATCAGAGGTCTGAAAGTTCATTGTAAAAAACAGGGCGCATTGAGAATTTGGTTCAATGGAAGAGCACAAGAGGATAATGGGTAAGGGAAGACGTGTACATTTGATGGAGGTGCACATCGGGAATGGTAGGTCAGCAGGTTGACTGTTGCTGAGATATATGACTGACCTGCATGCCACTTCACCCAATTATGGGACTGGATTGACCCCTTTCCTAACTGATACATACTTGCACGAACATATTTCTTGCTTCCATGCTTCATGTACTACTTCGGTTATGTTTTTAGAGATTGCTTTAACTTGCGACAAGGTGCTTTGAGATTGCTTTAACTTGTGACGTGGTGCTTTGAAAGTACACCCAAGTGTACGGACTAAGATTATAATTATAGTACATTTTCATGATAATTATAATCTTAGTCTGTTTCTCAGATGTATTTGTCTCAGGAGACAACATGATTAATAGACTCCCCCTTGTAGATACATTGGTTCTTAGAAAAACAGATTTATTAAACAGTATACTAGTTTAGCCCTGAAATAACTTTACAGAAAGAATTATTTTAGTTTCTAACATTGAAGATGGAATAGGAGAAGATAAAGTCACCCCTGCTCTCTGAATTGGAAGCTGTGGAACCCGGAAGATAGGGCTCAAATCTCCACCTTCCACACTTAATACAGTATGTGATTCTGAGCAAATCATTTTTATCACTGTGCCTAATTGTCCTTAACTATCTGTAAAGAAAGCCTCACTCATATGGGTTTATATTCTATAGCGTTACTCTACAAATAATTATAATTTTAGCAATTAATGTTAAGCATACTGGTAAGGAGGCAGGATGACAAGTGAGGGTGTTATGTTGTGGGGTGTAGGTACGCGCGGTACAGGTATGGGTTTTGTGTTGTGAACCGGGGAGGCAGAAAGCCAGGTATGAGTCTTTTGCCATGCCAGCTCATGTTTGCCTCTGAGAGCAAGCCTAGACCTGTGGCTCAGCAAAGGCTCTGCTCTACCAATGAATTATCTAACTTTGCCACCTCTTACATTGTTCTAAAACGAAAGATGGATTGAGATAAGAGGAGATGTAGCCTGCTGTCAAACTACAAACCGCAACACAAGGAAAACTGGGCTCAAATCCCAGGTTTCCCATTTCACTAAATATATTATCCTGGTGAAATAGGTTTACTGTTTACTAAGTGGGAGAATTTCAAGGGGTCTGGCTCTCTTTGAAACCACAAGCATAACTGATAAATATGTTGTATAAAAGGAAAGTCATGTCAATACTGTTTTATGTACACTTGAGAATGTGTGGGAAGGGGAGAGGTTGGTATTGAGTTGAGTTGTTCTGGAAGTTGGGGCTGCTGCACTGTGGGCTTGGGCCATTTCACTAAGGGCCAGAAAACTGAACTTGCCCCACAGATCAAATTCTGCTAGTCCTCCCCTGCTAACCACTCACACACACAACAGGTGAGTACCACACCACCCCTTCCGCCCATTAATACCATTCAAATTCTGCAACTTTCAAACATGTTTTTCTTGCAAAGCCCACCAGCTTGTCTCATACAGTCCTAAGCAGTCTACAATTCATTCTCGCTCACAGAACAGAATTGATTAGTAGCAAGCCAAACAAGGATCCCTTTCTGTGTACATATAGCCCTTGTACCCTCACCACACATCACCTTGAAAACAACCAGCACACAAGGCACCTGTCTTTCTGCCCTGCACTCATCGCTTCAGTTTTAGCATCTTCCCTCGCCAACACCTCTCTTACAGGGCCTATAACTAAGAGGCCACCAAAGGAGCAGAGGTTATGCTACACAAGATCACTTTGCATTGCATTGCATTCAGTGGTAGAAGCTATGTTTCCATATGGATGCATATTTACATGCAAAAAAAGACTGATGATTCACTCACAGAAATATGATATCCCTCTCTATTGAGTTGGGTTAAACTACCACTCTCCTTCCCCCATTATGATAATCTTCTCGAGGCCAAACCTGTCAAGCATAAAAATGCCACAACTATTGGAATAACATTGAAGGACATGAAAATTGTGGAGTGCCAGTTGTAAATTTACTCTGGGGTCAGACTTCTACATTTCATTGTAGAATCCCTAATCAAGGGTTGGGTGTCTGTGATTGTGCACCATTTTAAGAAATGCCTATTCCCTATACAAGTAGCTGTAACAATTAAGCTGTTTTAACCAATAGAAATTGCCAACAAATTGACATGGACTGCCCCTCACCACGCTGCCATACCCACAGACTGCAGGACAGAGTACTAGGAGTTCGATATTTGGTTTAGGGAATGTATGTTACATACGCCACAACATTGCGAAAACCATTCATACAAAAGAGAGGAAGAGAAGGAAATGGGCTTCTGAATGGAGACTATCTGATTGGAATGGCAACCAGCAATGCCACAGCATGATATGCCCAACTCACTACAGTTTATGTTTCCAAAACTCCTCCACCGTACTATTCAACGAGGAGCTCCCCAACATGATTTGCTCCAATAATCAGCTTTGTAAGAAGCACGTTTGCCAGGCTTTCCATTTCGCAGCTGCATAGTGATTTGACTTATTGGACTATTTTGGGCTATTTCACGTACACATATTTTTGTTATTCCTCCTGAGACTGCCGCTCTACTACCACCCACCCCATGCCCACTCTGTTTTCCCTCACCCCCACTCTCTCAACCCTCACCTCATTGACCCCCACTGTCTCTACTGCCAGCCACCCCACCCCCATTTAATGTGCTCGTTGGGTTATGCATGCGCTATTTTGGGCTACATTTGACAAGTCCACCAGAGGCTGCTTTGTTCTCCATGTTTCCTGCCCCCAACCAACTACCACCACTCAGTCACCCCACCCCCACTCTCTCCACCCCACCCACTCAGGCACCACACCCCACTCTCTGTACCCCCACCCACCATATCCCCACTCTCTCTAACTTCACGCACCCACTCCAGCCCCATTCTCAAAACCCCCACCCCTACCTACCCTTCACCAACTCTCTGAACCCCCATTCCCTTACCCACCCTACCCTCACTCTTTCAACCGCTCCCCATACCCACGCTACCCCCACTCTCTCTAGCCCCGCCCCCTACTCATTCTACCCACTCTACCTCCACACACCCTCCCACCCTATCTCCTCTCTTTACCCCCATCCACTCTCTCTCTATGCCCAACCACTCACCCTACCCCACCTCTCTATACTCCTACCCACTCATCCTACCCCCACTCTCTCTACCCCCACCCACCCTACCCCACTCTCTCTACACCCACCCATACTACCATCACTCTCTCTATAGCCACCCACCCTACCTCCACTCTCTCTAACCCTATCCAACCACCCTACCCCCATTCTCTCTAACCCCACACACCCACCCTATCCCCTCTCCCTCTAACCCCACCCACTCTACACCCACACCCTTTAACCCCACCCACCCACCATACTCCCACTTCCTCTAGCCCAACCCTCCTACCCTACCCCCACCCTCCCACCCTAGCCCCTCTCCCACCCTACCCCCACTCTCCCACCCTACCCCCACTCTCTCTAACCCACCCCACTATACCTCCACTCCCTCAAACCCCACCCACCCACCCACCCAACCCCACTCCCTCTAACAAACCAAACCTACCCACCCAACCCCACTCCCTATAAACGCCACCCACATTTCCCCCACCACCTCAACGTACCACCTTCTCTCTAACTCCACCACCCAACCTACCCCCACCATCTATACCATCACCAACTCAACCCGCACTCTCTCTACCCCCACTCACCCTACCACCACTCTCTCTACCCCACTCTCTCTACCCCAATCACTCTACCCCAATCACTCTACCCCTACTCACCCACTCTACCCCAATCCTCTCTATCCCCACTCTCTCTATCCCCACCCACATAACCTACCCCACTCTCTCTACCCCACCCAACCTACCCCCACTCTCTCTACCCCCACCCACCCTACCCCACTCTCTGTACACACACTCTCTCCAAGCCAATCCACCCACCCTACCCCCAAACACCCTACCCCACTTTTTCTAGCCCCACCCACTCAACCCCCCTCTCTCTACCACCACCCACCTGAGCCCCACTCTCTCTACCACACCCACCCTACCCCCACACAACCCCTGTATCCCCACTCTTTATACCAATACCCACTCACCCTACCAACTCTCTCTACCCCCACCCACAGTACACTCTCCCTCACTACCCTCACCGACCGACCCTACCCCCTCTCTCTTATCCCTACACACCCCATCCCCTCTCTACCCCATCCACCCGACACCCAGTCTCTTTATCCCCACCCACCCTATGCTCTCTCTCTACCGCCACCAATTCTTACCCCCTCTTTCGCTACACAATCCTACCCCCTCTCTTTACCCCCTCCACTTACCCTAGCTCCCTCTCTCTCTCTAGCCCCACCCAGCCTACCCCATCTATTACCCCACCCACCTTACCCCCACTCTCTCTACCCCCACCCACCCTACCCCACTCTCTCTACCCCCTCCACTTTCCCTAGCTCCCCCTCTCTCTCTACCCCCACCCACCCTACCCCACTCTCTGTACCCCCTCCACTTACCTTAGCTCCCCCTCTCTCTCTAGCCCCACCCAGCCTACCCCATCTATTACCCCACCCACCTTGCCCCCCTCTCCCTATCCCCTCTTATTATTAATCTCACTCACTCGCTGTATTTCTTACCATCTCATTCTCACCCTTTCTCAGTCATATTTCCTCTTGCTCATCACCAATGGCACCCTCTATCAATGGCTTCCTCCCTTGCTCCATTCCCCTTCTCATTCTATTTCACACCTGCACCCCTAATAGTATCCTCCTTTGAAACTTGGCACTCTCCTCCTTGTACCCTGGTGGCAAAATGCAAAGAACAGCAGTAAACACCAAAACTATTGGCAACACAGCTTTTTCCTTAGTGTGTATTATGCCATGGATCTCCATAGCCACCTCTTTACAAAAACAAACCATTAATCTGCCTTCCTTTGTGTGGTCAAAATCTGCCTCTTCCAAAAGTAAGCTACCATGTGTGCAATTTCCGAATCAGAACACAGTTTCTCAGTGCCAAGGTACCTTATTGGTGCCCATTTGATACAGCTTTGCTACTGCAACCACACAACATGCACCTCATATTTATTCGTAAAGCCATCTAAAAAATAGTGGGTGATTAAAAAAAGCCAATTTCTCTTGCAGAGGACTGCATAGTTGCGTCTCTTTCCCCTGGATTCGTGCAGCCAAGTATTTCTTTTCACAGAGTGCTGCGGTGGGCCTATAAGTGTCTCCTTCGGGGCTCAGGAACAATGCAAGGGGTGCATTCCTTTATCCTCCCCTCCTGACATTATTGTGGGAGTGGCAAAGGTCAGTGCAAATGCCGTTACGATTCCCCTCACTTTTGTTCTCTTAAAAATCATGTAATGGGCGCACAAAAACAGCACACTCAAGAAGGCCGAAGCTCATTGACACGAACTCTGAAGCAGGCGCCTCGTGCTGACGCAGAGGGGCAGAGGGCATGGATCAGCGCCATGCTGAGAGGCGGCGTGTGGAGCTATTGTGCGCCTCTTGGCGGGAGCTGAAGAATGTCGGACACTTTTGGGTTCCTCATGCTTCCCAGGTCCTCGTGAAGCTCTAACATAAGATACGCGCGTTTTCCAAACAGTGAAACTTGTAATTTTAAAAGTCGTATTCCGATCCGTAAGTCTGCATACTTTAATGTTACTACGTTGTAAATTGTAATTAAGCAAAATAAACAGACCGAAGCATAAAAGTACAACGCAGTTAATGGGCTGAAATGATGGCACACAGTGTCTGTCATAATTAAGAGTTTGTTAATAGAATTACGTTTAGTGTTCTTGAGATGCTCAAGACAATGCGTGAGGAATAAGTGAAGCTTAAAAATGACATTAATTTACTTCTTAAATATCTACACGCTACTTGGAAAAGAAACGCGATCTGATTGGTGTCTTGTTTAGTAAAGTGCTTTAACCGAATGGTTACTTGATTTAGTTTAATTGGATGTCCTCGTGCGCTGGCCCAACTAAGAGGACCAAGAAGCAGCTGCTATAGGGAATGCTGCCACAGAGTCACTAACTTGAAAACGATTGAAGACGCAGCCAAGAGATACTTATTCTGCAAGGTAAAACTCTGAAATAACAGAAAAAGCAACAGAACATATGTCAGTGCTGGAAAGGCCATATGTAGTGCTGGGGATTTCCCCCGAGTAGGCCGGAGGGGATGAGGTATAATATAGCCTTATAAACAGAGGGAGGCGTCGTTATCGCATCCGCCTCCGGCCATAAATTGGTGAAGGGTCATCCGTAGTGATAATGGCTCCTCCCAAGCTCTATAAGATCTCTGAGCACACGTGGTAGTAGCATTGCATGTTTTGGAGTTTTTGTGGTTAAGTTAAACATTGTGCTTTAAGAGTGACTAAAGTAAAAAGCCAAACTGAGTTAGTAAATTAAAAGTGGTTTTACTTTGTTTAAATAACATGGTTGTCTTCATAAATTAAGCATTTGAATTGCAATTTGGTTCAGCCGGAACAGGTTTAACATAATCATGCATTAGGTGTCATGTAAAAGTAAACGGTTTATCTATGAGAGAGAGAAAGCAGTTTCTGATTTTTATCTTCCACAGAATGTTCAGAATACAGTCAATACGAGTAGTTATTGACTGCGCTCTGAGCATTCGGATTGGTTGATAGGAGGTCAATAATCTCCATGTGCCAATTTGGGTTGTTCACAATTCAATACGAGTGGGCAGGGAGCAGCTACAAAAAATGCAGTCTCCCACAACATGTTAGAACATGCATTGTTTGTTTCAGAAGTGCAGATGGGTCAGTCTTGCTGTGGTGGGAATATCAGTAGAAGCCAGTGTATTTGAATGTTATCATAATTAATTTGGGCTATTACAGGGCTCTTGCGCCACCTTTAAGCCAAAACTATTGCCAATTGAGTACAGATAGGGAGAAATGGCATATGAGGATGGACACACAACTTGTTGGTGTTGTTTGATTATTTGCCTACCCATGGACTGTTCATTGCTATGCTAATTCCTATGGCCATTCCCATCCAGTTCCTGCCACTACCCTTTCAAAACACTGCCTCATGGGAACTCTTTGAGCTTGCTTTAATACATTCTTACCATCAAACTTTGCACTCAAGTGCTTGGCAGTGTTTTTTCAAAGCGGTCTTCTGTGAGTTAGTGACTTAATTGGAGCCGTAATCTCGACTACTGGTATAATAAAAATCTCTTTTCAGGTCTCCTTCAGCCACTTGATTTATAAGCACTATGTGTGTCCTTCACTAAAGTCCTGTTAAAAACAAGCATTGGCAAAGCCAACAGTTTTGGCTTGTGCATAAGTAGTGGGTATTTGCCAGGCACTGCTATTAGATGCACAGGTACTCACACCATTTTACACCTGTTACCATCAATGGCCAGGTTATACCACTACGACATTGTCTGGCAAGTGCCGTTCCCATGTCTTCACAAATGCCTAAACTATTGGCATTGCCAATGCTTGTTTGGTATTTATTAGATTTTTTATGTTGTCATTTGTAAAGCGCATCAAACCCGATGGCATCAAGGCACGACACAGCACTGGTTACAGTAAGCGCAGTTTAGGAGAACAGGCAAGATACATGTATGCAATACAGGCTGTGGACATTGGAACAATTGTGACACTCAATAAATAATTATACTGTGATTTGGATACAAGTGAGTTAAATGTCTTGTGAGAAAAGCCAGGTTTGAGACATTTGCGGAATGTCCATAAGGAGGTTTCAGCTCGAAGAGATGGTGGGAGGGCATTCCATTGTTTTTCAGCTACTACTGGGAACCTGCGACCCCCCTGCTCTTTCCAATCTGAAACGCGAGATGGCAAGGAGGTGTATGTGGGCAGCCGAGGTGGGTCTATTGGATTGGGGTTTCGAAAATATGTTTGTCAAATATCTTGGTGCAGTATTTGAAAAGCATTTGTGCGTTAGTCTGAGAGCTTTGAACAAAATGTGCTGGGGGACAGGCAACCTGTGGACCTTTCTTCTAGCAGGTGACATATGGTATTTTTCTGGGATATTCAGTGCTGCTCTTAGAGCATTGTTTTGTATGACTTGTAGTTTTCTGATGTGACTGGTTGTTGATTCAGTGTAAAGGGCATTGCAGTAGTCAAGTCTGGAGATTATGAGGGCTCTTGCAATTGTGACGCAATTATTCAGGGTGAGGAAAGGTTAACAGACCACCCTTTCTGAGAAGGTTATTGTATTATTTAATATAAATAAAAAAGCCAGGGCTTACACACCCTTTCCAGATGACAATTTCTCACAGACCCAGCAGCAGAGAATAAACAACACAACCTGACGAATGTTTGCTCCATATCTAAGCAGAGTTCCATGAGAACCTGTGCGAACAAGGCGCCAACATATTGTTCAAACGTGACTATCTAGCACACAAAAACATCCCAACTAATTTCAAAATCCTCCAGTCCAACGGAGAGGAGACATTGCCATGGCACACAAGGTGCTCATCAGAATTGTAAGGGTCTTAGTAACAGAGAATAGCATACACTGCAACCCGATTTATGCTTTCTCTATGTTAAGCAAAGAATGAAGACTTTTAGACCCTATGCAAAAGAGGCACTAACATATAGTTCATTGCAGACGCATGACTATCGGATAATTACAAGGTAGTAGCACACAACACCATCTTGACTATTTCTAAATTCCTCCAGGCCAACCAAGAAGGCAAGAGAAGAGGCCATACCATGGCACACAAAGAGAATCTCAGAATGTTAGCACCACTATCTACGGACATCCCAGACTGTGAATTGCTCCCCATCCATCTTAACATCAACTAGAAAAGTATCTTTTTCTTCTGGCACATATACTGACCCCGTTCATACAATCCCACCCTTACAGAAGGATTCTCAGACACAGTCGCCAAACTGGTAGTGGAACACAGTGTTGTGTATAGCTTCAGAAATAAATTATGAAAGCTACAAGGAAATGTATAGTTTTATTGCAGAGAGCCCCCAGGTGGGTGCATTCTCCTTAACGATCAACAATACACTCTTGACACCGTTCTCGAAATCTGAAGAGTTCGAGAACGGCATCAAGACCATACCGGGTTGTAAGATTACATAAACACAACATCTCCTTAGGATTACATCATAACATCTCCCCTCGATATTTAATCCGGAAATACAAAAGAAACTTCTTTAACCAGATCAGAAGCAGGAAAAACAACGGGAGGGAAAAGAGGAGGACAGAGGGAAAACATATGTATGCATAGTAAAAACAAAGGATACACTCTGGATTGACCGCAGTCTTCAATTTCTGTTTCTAGTCCTTTTTAAGGAAAGTCCCATGGTAACTGGGAAAGTTGCAGGATTTTAATAATACACATAGTCTTTCTTAAAGTTCTGCAAAATTCATCTATTCCTGAATGACATCTCTCTTCCACAGCTAACATCCTTAATCTTCTCTGTGTCCATGTGTGTACTCAGTCTTTGATTTTCATTTCTTGCTTGATCTCACTCAATGGTGGCTGTAGCACCTTCTTTTCCTTGCACTTCTCTGACAACTCCACGTCATCACATGACCATCTCTTCCCATCTTTCAATACTACCGATTTCTCTGATACTCTCACCACACACTGCGGTTCGCGAAATCTGGATAATCCTTTCAATAATCACCTGGGTTCTCTCACACAAATCCAATTATAACTTTTCTTCACGTTTGTTGATATCATAGTATTCTTTATACTTCCTCTGTCTCTCTTTTATCTTCCTTACAACATCTTCCATATCTATTTTCTTCTGACTCATTGATGTTAACCATGCTGGTCTCAGCCGATTTGATGCTGTTCTCCCTCTCATCATAGTGAAAGGCTGTTCCTCTGTAGTCAAATGTGAGGTCATTCTGTATGCATTTAATGCCTCTTTTAACGTATCCTTCCAGGGTAATGAATTTGCTATGGCCAATTGTATAATACTTTTTATGAAACCATTCATTCTCTCCACCAATGGGCCATTGGAATAATTTGATTCTGCACCCTTCAAAACTCTTGAATCAAAAGTGATTGGTACTGTGTTTCCTTCCTTAATATATTCTAACACTCCACCTAAACCCACATTGCTGGCATCTACCGAAATTATGCTGTGGGTTGTACAATTGAAAAATGTCAGTGTTGGTGCACTGTTAATACTTTTCTTTATACACTAAAGTTCCTTTTGGCATTCCTCTGACCATAAAAACCTTAATGACTTCTTCATTAGTTCTCTCATGTGCATCGTTTTGTTTGTGAAATGTGGTATGAACTTTGAATAATATTCAGTTAGACCAAGGAAACTGTGCAACTGATCCTTGTTTGATGGGGCAGGCATATTCAATGTGGTGTCCACCAAACATTTCTTTGGATTGATTCCCTCTGAATTTATGATGTGGCCTAAGTACGTTACTTCTCTCATCTTCATTTTGCACTTATCAATCTTTAGAGTGAGGCCTATTTCCTGTATTACTTGTAACACCTCTAAATGTTTGGCATTGTGTTCCTCCTCAGTAGGAGCTGCAATTAGAATGTCGTCCTGAAAATAATACACCACTTCTAGGCCACCAAATAGCTGTTGCATCAATCTTTGGAATACTGCTGCGGCTGATGCCAAACCAAAAGGCATTATCCTATATTTAAAGGCACCTAATGCGTAACGAATGATGTCAGATGTTTTGATTCTTCATCTAGTACTACTTGATGATAAATCCAGAGTTGTAAAATATCTAGCCGGCTTCATAGTTGTCAACATTTCCCCAAAGTTGGGTAACGGATGTCTGTCAATCCATATACGTGCTTTTAAATCTTGTAAATCTACACACATTCTCATAGAAATGTCAAGTTTTCGCACTATCACTATAGGACAAAGCCATTCGGAAACATTCAGTTGGCCCAATAATATTTTGCTCGCACAATTTCATAAGGTCTTTTTGCAATGCGTCCCTTGTACCTATTGGAATGTTCCTAACTTTATGTGCAACTGGTTTGGCACCTTTCTTTAACACAATCCTGTGCTTGAAACCCTTTAACATTCCTATGTTGTCATTAAATATTTGGGGAAAACTCTATACCAAACTCTCATTTGTGTCAAAACTCTCGGTTGCTATAATTAGTATGGGAACACTCTCCCCAGGATGTATTTGTATCTGTAGCACTGCTTGTTCCCACCATCCCACTACTGATGAACCATTTTCTGCGACGTATAGTTTGCAGTATGTCTCTCTTCCTTCGAAACTTAAATGGGCTCATTTGTATCCAATAATATTGATGGGAGTTTTTCCATATCCAGTGGCTCTACCTTTTGTAATTTCTAATTCTTCACACTTACTTTTTAGTTTCTCAATATAAGTTGCCACATCTACGATAATATACAGTGAACCTGTGTCTACCATTACTTGCATCAGGACTTTATTTATGCTCATATATACCCATGGCCCTTTTCTTTCACTCGGTGTGATTGTTAAGATTTGAATGTCTTCTTCAGTATCATCCACAATAGATAACAAGCTTCTTGGGCTTTGATGCTTGTACCTGTAAAACGATTTGTTTCTTCATGCATTCTATTATTTGAATATAAACCAATTCTTCCCCTCCCCTGCTGTTTCAACAAACTTTTCCAAATTGACCAATGTTACCACATCTGAAACATTCTGCAGGGTATGTAGGACACTCACTATCCACATTTATATGTTTGCCTCGACCACATTTATGACAACGTCCTTGCATCCTGTTGAATGTCTATTTCTCTCCTAGGTTTCATCCTCGGATTATTCGTTGACATCTTTCTTATCAGAGCCACTAATGCTTCACTTCTTTTTCCTCTTGTATGCTTTTGATTTCCGTGGAGTCTTGCTTACTTTGTACAACTCTCATGCATTTTTACCTAACTCCATAGTTCTTGCTATTTACATTGCTTGTTCTAATGTCGGATCCTTTGCTTGCCATCGTCTCTATTGTATATGGGGATCTGCCGTGTGTAACACTAGTCTCTCAAATACTCTTCCGCCACAAATGTAAATCTACACATAGATATTAATACTCTTAGCAGTGCCATGTACGTATCAACTGATTCTCCCTTGTTTTGTTGTCATGAGAAAAAAATGATACCTTTCGAGCACAGCATTTGTCTTATTTCCAAAATGTCTGTATAACTTGTTAAGGGCACTCTCATAATGCCTGTTGCTGCTAGTGCTAGCTGAATCACCTGACCCTTCATCAGCATTGCTCTGGTCAGGCAGTGTACAAAAGATTCTAAGTGCCTCAGCCCCAATACAATTCAATAACATGGCCTCCTTCAAGTCATCATTGAACTTTGTGCCACCAATTGCTCTTAGGTATACCTGAAATGTGTCTACCCATTGTTCCCATGGGCTGGTGGGACTTCCTGGATTTGCTAAGAATGGGCATGAGACTGAGGTATTCTGCATGGTAGTGTTATTGTCTATTCGCTACGACTATTGCCAGTGGTTTGTTGTAGTCTTTAAACTTTATTGCTGATGAGCTAGAAGGTTGTAAACAAAAACCGCTGTGACTTTTGCCAGTTTGTCTGTTGTAGTCTTTAAACTTTATTGCTGATGAGCTAGGTCGTTGTAAAATGTTCAGTTAACTTTCGTAATTTAACACCCTTGCCGAATGGTTTTGTTACTATTTTAATAACAACCACTGTGCATATTGAATGTCTTCTCCCTTTATTCATACGTCCGTTTTGCTCCCAGCCAACACCATTGCAGCATTATTTTCATTTGATATGCTTATTTAAATAAATGCTCCCACTATGCAAAGTTGCAGCGCTGTTGACTTGAATCATTAATATTTTTCACTTTGACGTAAACGCCGTAGCGTACAAAATACACTTGATTTATTGTCAAGGCACCACTTAGTGGGCAAACAAAATGGCCATCACATCAGTGATGTTTTTTGAAGGTGCTTTACTCTGAGGCTTGGGAAAAGCATTATGTGCGTGCATCGCACTGTTTTTAACAAATGCTGCAGTCTGCTGGCCTTGGTTTCAGGTAATTATTTCACTTATCTTTTTTTTGTGGCTTTCCACCCCAGTAACCGGTACCTTATCGTTGATGCTCTCTTGTGTCCGATCGGGGTTGCGATTCTCTCCGTTAATGTGTGACCTTATATTGAAGCACACCCATGCAGGATCAGTCTTCTTACTCTTTTCTTCTGGAGGCTCTCGTCAAAATCCTCGTTGCCATTTGTTGTGTATAGCTTCAGAAATAAATTATCAAAGCTATAAGGAAATTTGTAGTTTTACTGTAGGGAGCCCCCAGGTTGGTGCACTCTCCTTAACGATCAACAATACACTCTTGACACCGTTCTTGAATTCTGAGGAGTTCGAGAACGGCATCAAGACCATACCGGGTTGTAATATTACATAAACACAACATCTCCTTAGGATTACATCATAACACACAGGCCCCTAATTATACTTTGACATTCCAGTATTTGGTTTGAAGAGAAAAGTTAAACTTCATCCAAATCACTAATCTCCCCCTCACAAGCTTTACTATTAAACAAATGGCTATAGTTTAAACCACTTAGTGAGGCACACAATGAATGCAATTTTCTGCAAAATAAGCCTGAGAACTACAGCATCTGCAATCCATGCTTTGTGGAGCCACAACCTCATGGTATCTTTTGTGATCAATACACAAATGCCCACATTTACAAAGAATAAGCGACCATTGCCTGGAGAAGTTGGAAAACCATTGACAACGAGGAATTTAAAAGGCTAATGGATGACACCAAGTCAAAATTATCAGCACCACATCATTGGCACCAGAGGAAAGGGACGAGACAACCTATAGTTGAATTACGGGAAGCTATGGACAACCTGGTATTTATCAAACAACTCATATCTTCACAGAAAAGAGAAGCAGTATGCTGGTTCACTCTTCAACTATAAACCTAAATAAATAAACGGAAAACTAAAACAAGTTTTGAGGAAACAGTGCAAACAGCAAAATAAAGCAGTATACCAGATACAGGTTTTAAAGGGCAAGATATTATATTACACAGAATGAAGCAGAATAATAACTGATCCACAGAATTCTTTTCAAAAACATCAAGAGATAGAAACTCTACGTCCTGCAACAAAACACGAAAAACCCTCTATGTGACGGTGTCACCAATCATTTCCAAAGCAAGGTAAACAATCTTGTCATAGGCACATCACAAACATTGACAAGAATGGCATTCTTCACAATGAATACCTTCTAACAACACATCGCTCTGCCACTTGAAGTGCAACCCCAAAGCGGAATTGTCGTAACTGGTGAAGGGCAGCAACAAAACAGGCTTCTCACGATACCCTCCTGGATATCTCCAAAGACATCCTAAGCAAAGAAACCCATGGATTCTTCACTTGAAAAAGAAAGTGTACCAGACCTTTTCAAGGTGGCCAAAGTTAAACCATTAATCGAAAACACCACTAGAAACTTGAAGCCCCCACAAACTATCAACCAACCACTAATAAACCATACACAACTAAAAACCTGGAACGCTATGTATAAAGACCAGTCCTTGAACATATTGAAGCCACCAATCTCCTGGGCCATGCACAAGTATAATTCAGACCTACTAGGGGAATGGAATGTGGCCTTTTATCCATTTGGGAGGAACTTTAGATCACCGCGGATGCTAGCTTCCTCTCGGGCCTCATGCTCTTAGATGTTTCCACATATTTTGACACTGTCAGAGCAGCACTGTGATGCAATGGATGATGTGTTTCCTCATTAACAATGAGAAACCACCCTACATATTGAACTTATAAACATATCCTACTCAGAATCCACAGTAGGGAACACTTAAAGCTATTTCTAAGATTACTCCACTGGCAACTACTAAAAGAAATAAACTTCAAGCACTGTGCATTATCCATAGAGCCCCTCAGGGCTGTGGAGTGGAATTATTTAAATGCAAGATTATCCTAATCGTACCAAGAAAAATGCTGATAAACTGCAATGCTGTACTCCTAGAATCCATAAACTATGTCAGAAAGAAACAAAGGAATGTCTTTCTCTAACTTCACAGCCAAGCGATAACTCCCTACCAAAGGTCATCTGCTTTGTCCTGGATCACCTTAAGTTCAGGAAAATGCTGCCGACCTGGCTTTTCAACACAACTAGCTTGTCAAGTCACCACCAAAGCAGCCACCGACTGGACATCCCACCAAAGGTCATGCTGCATTCCACTCAAGAAATCCACTTGGAATAGAGCCCACCATATACGCTCACCTTGTGGGCTTGTTTCTAGACAACCAAAGAAAGTCTGTTTGGCATAATTCCACTATGAAACTCAACTCAGTCAAAGCCTTCTGGTGCATGCCTTATGAACTGTTAGTTCCCATGAAGGGTCACTAGACATTTCAGCCAGAAATGGCAGCATGCCGCGCTTATCCCCAGAACCCTAACTTAACCTTACCTGCTTCAGAGAGCTCACTCTACGTCCTCCACAGTAATCAATCTGAATCACCATTTCCTGTTGCCGGCTCTCTTATGCCACATTTCCTGCATTCCTTCTGTGTTCCTACACTTATCCAGAACTTGATGCTGCAAAACCACCCACTGCCAGATGTAGTTTCCATACCAAGAATGCACTGGAGGCCTTCACTGAGACACCACAAGAAACCCCTCAAATGGAGCCCTAAAATGCCTACCAGGCCCTCCACTAAGCTCACATTATAATTTTAAGATTAATGAAATACTGCTGCTCTGCTTACTTGCGTTTTTATTCATATTTTAGCATTGTGTTTTGATATATTTTAGAATTTTGTTTTAGATTAGGTGTTCTAGCACTATTATATTTTCCCTACTCTGTAGTGTGCCACGTGTTTGGTCGGAACTTTGTTTGTTTAAAATATTGACAATACGACTTGAATCAGAGTTTCTACTCTGTGCATAGTGTTACTCTTAAACTACATCTCCCAGAGGGAGTTGTAGTCCAGGTGCGTATTTCTTCAAGAACCTGGCGCGAACAGGCTGGCACGGATGGGTTAGCCTGTCTGTGGGAGGTATATAAAGCCCCTGAGCTGCCCCATGCCCATAGATAAACGAAATACTGCTGCTCACCTTACTTGCATTTTTATACATATTGTAGTATTGTGTTTTGATATATTTTAGAATTGTGTTTTAGATTAGGTGTCCTAGCACTAATATATTTTCACTCTTCTGTAGTGTGCCACGTGGTCGGAACTTTGTTTGTTTACAATATTGACAATACGACTTGAATCAGAGTTTCTACTCTGCATGTATTGTTACTCCTGAACCAGATCTCCCAGAGGGGGTTGTAGTCCAGATCCGTATTTCTTCAAGAACCCGGCCCGTACGTGCCGGCGTGTACGGGTTAGCAGGTCTTTGCCAGTAAGTGTCCGGGATGTGTCGGGCTGCGGCATTGTAAGCGGTTTCCCTGCCATGGGAATTACAGAGGTTTTGGCCGCGATCTCTGCGGCAAAGAATTGCTCCAATGACCGACTGCAGAGCTTAAGAGATTAAATCACAATACGTTTTCCCCTCCCAATGTTTACTCGCACGTACCAAATGCGTTTACTGTTGAACCATCCAATATGGATAACCGCACGGCTCCATGGCCTTTTATCACACAGGCAGTGAGTATGCTGAGCTCTCCCAAGGGGACTCGGACTACTGCCTCTCCACCTCTCCATCCAAATTACATGCCACCCGATGGTGGCGTGATTTATTCTAGTACCGGATCAGTGATGGTTGATAAAAAAATATCACCAATACCCAAAAATTACTATTCAACCTTTGGAGTCTGCAGGCAACTCAGTAGATTCCTCTGCAAATAGCTGAGTGAACCAGACCATTTTCTGAAGAAAATACTGTAACTTTAAAGCAGGGAAATCCATACCCGTTGGGAGACAACATAAAGGTTGTAAATCCTCACATAAAAATAAAGAGAGATAAGAGGGAGAAGAAACTAGTAAACTATGATCCCCAAGAAATAAACCAACAAGACACTAGGATTAAAAATCTGAAATTGAGTTTGTTAAACATGAGGTTGTTGAGCAAACACGCAGAATGTATTCATGACCTCATTATTGAGGAAGACTTGGATATGCTTTGCATCACTGAAACTTGGTTACAAGATCCCTTAGGACCTACTTGTACTAAAGCAGTTCCAGAAGGCTACCGTATCTGTAATGTGGGATGTTTTTACCCATGCATCCAAGCCCTACCATAAAACTGTGCAGTACTGGCATGGAAAACATCATGATGGCCAGAACTCCCCAGAGAGTGCACAGGGAAAACATGAAGAATAGGCTGCCACCCATTTTTGCCTATGTTGTGAGCACAGGAGGGCACTGCCTAAAACCACCATTGGGCTACACACACAGTAGCCTGAAACCATTGGGAATGGCAATGCTTATTGCCAAAAAGCAACTCAGAACTGTGGGGAATTAATTTTCTTAATCCCAAAAATGGTTGCATTACCAGTACTCACCACTATCAGAAAGCCGGCGTTTTAAAACCACCAGACTTTTGTGTAAAACTGAACAAATGAAACAAAACCAGACCAAGGAAAGACTTGCTAAGTGGTGGATACAATGTAAAACTATATTCTGAAATGACTTGACGGAAGTAATTATTTAATGTATAGGTAAAAATTGTCAGTTTGATTTGAATGTAGAAAACTGGGAACAAAAAGTCACATTTAGCTGAAACCTGGCTTAATGAAACTGAATTCTGCCTGACAACTACCCCCGACAGGAGTTGAAACTGGATCAACAGCCACTCTTCCCAGGCCTAGCTGCATCCTACTGCCCCTTGCCAAAAGGAGTTCACCTCTCTGATTAGATTAGGGGTGGAGCACCAGGGAACTGGAAGGGACAGAACAATGCAACTTCCTTGACTCAGGCAAATGTTATATTGGGGGCGTCGTAAAATAGCTTCCTCTTGGGAGAAACTGGGGGGCAGCTGTGCCTCTGTGAACAAGCTGGCTTGGGGGAAGTGGATAAACCAGTTATTCCACCCTGTGATGTGGGAAGCCACACCCCTTTTTGACCAGAGCATAATTTTAAAAAGATAGATAAGTCATAGTGCGGACTTGTCAGAATTATATAAGTAATATCATTATTTTTGTGATTTTTCTGTGAACATTTTAAGAGGCGTTAGGACCCTGTGGTGTATTCTGGGGGGTTGCTAGCGGAAAATAGGGCCTCACTCCAAATGTATGCATGTTAAAAATCTGACACTTTATCATCTGTAACCCATATCCCTGGTGCACATTTGTGTAAAATCTGGAAAGGTTTAGAGGTCGTTATCTGGATGAAAAGGGGAGAATTCTGTCATCAGTGGACACGACATCGTACAAAGACAGGGATCGGATGGTTTGGTGCTACAGAAAATATGTTAACTGGATCTATAATATTAAAAAAATGGCACATAGATAAATATGTATTTGGGTCAGAAATAGATTTGTGTGCAATCTGACAAGGGGAGGTTCCTCTGACCATAAAACCTACAGCATCACTCTGACTCACATTCCCTTACCCCAATCAAGGGAGAGAGGAGGAATTGGCCAAGGATAAGTGAGAGGGGCAGGTTTAGTTATGACCAGGCACACACCCATTTTCAAAACACATAAAAAGAGACTGCTGGGACAGGTAGAGACATTCAATTCCATTTGCTGCGGAGCATGCTGACCGACGACTTCACATCCAGAGATCCAGACTTCAAATCCATCAATCTCCAGAACCTGTAGCAGAAACTAACTCCAGAATTTGTAGCAGAGAGGCCTGAATCCACCAGCTGAATCCTCTTCAGCAGGCCTCAAAACTAACCAAACTATTCAACAGCCGGGCGAGCTGTGTGAATTTTTGCTGAGAATTTTTGCAAGAACCTGTAGCAGTACCCCGAAAGCAGTGTTACATCCAGAATCCAGAGAGGCTAAACCAGCAGAGCAGAGCTGACCCAGATCTCTGTGAGCAGAACCGGTGCCTGATTGACCCGCCGAGCAGACAGAACCGCAGCCGGACGTGTTGACCAGATCCGTGACGAGGCCTAGCTCAAATTTATATTGTGAGTACCTAGCAGAACTGTGCAGAACCAATCTCTTAGTTAAAATAATCTAATCCTAACTATTTTAATCTAAGTAGAACTGCCTCCTAGAAATCGTGTCATCTGTCATTTTTAAAGCTGCAAGCTGTCACCTGTCATTTTGAGTTTTACTTTAAATCCAAAAATCTACCTCTATTAAATTGTCCTTATCTCTTGAACCGTTTGGGCTAGGAACGAAATCTAGGCTTTCCAACGAACCTAGAACTGACTTACTACTCCCTATACTTTTCCCGTAATCGCGAGACACGCACTCGCGAAATTTACCGCGATTTGCGATTTGGCCCGATTTCTTCATCTGTAGAAATCAGCAGCTTTTTGAATCTCTTTGCTAAAATTCGTTTGCAATCTGCTAATCATTCATAGAGTATTGTTAAAGTGAGCCTGAACTAATATAAAGTAGCCATCACCTGCCCTGAACCTCTCGAGGGAATTAAAAGCAATTTTAGCACATTTTCACTTCATTGCCATCACATTTAAAAGCATTTTGGGCCTGTGTTTCAAACCTCTACCTGTTTTCCTCTAAGCTTGCTGGGGGGGAACTGCATTTCGTATTGCATTTTGTTGGGATTCTTGAAGACTGTGTGCTCTCCTTCCATTTCTTACATTGCATAGGGGGGGAGTGAATTGTCAAGGAAAAGTGATTACATTGCTTTTGGTTGAAGCCATATCAAGTTATTTTCTGTACTGCATTTCATTCATCATTGCGTTGTCCTTGAAGCCATAAAAGCACTCTCAGCTACCTCATCCTCTATACTACTCCTAAGTAATCAAGTGTACCACTGTAACATTACCCATTGTGGATCCACATCATATGTCTCAGATATTAATTTATTATAAAAGTGTGATATATATATATATATATATATTGTTTAATTTTTCAAATAAACCTTTTAATTTGCAAAACAAACCTACTTCTTGGCTCAGTGGGGTCAGGGGGATTCTAAGAGGGGGGTGTTATACAAGGGTTGTCATCCAGAGTACTGAACTGAATATAAAAATACATCAATAGGGGTTTTCCTCAGCATCCCAGACTAGTCATTGATTTAGCTGTAGTGTTGATTGAATATCGCTTACAGTAATACAAACAGAGAGACTGTACTGGGAGGGGAGGTAGCTATTATTATCAAGGACTCTATTCACACATACACATCTTCCATGACTTGATCTGGTTGCAAAGTTTTACACTTGAAACACTGACCTACGAAGAACAGTACTATAAATATAATTTTAGTCTACAGACCTCCATCTCTTAAAACAGATTTTAACATGGAATTAGTCCAACAACTTAATGTGCTTCAGGGCCCAAACCCTGCTACGTTGGTACTGGGAGACTTTAACAATGGAGAGGGAACGACAATGAAAAGGAAGCTATAAAGCTTGAAAAAGCACTAAATAACATCAACTTCCAGGTCACAAACTCTGATCTGACCATGACCAATGGGCACCAGTTGGATTGGGTAGCTACTCATAATTTAAAAACTAGTAACTATAGCACAACACTATGTATCTGGTGAGATAATTTTAGAGTAGGTTTTAGCATGACTCTGCCGCTTCCCAAACTGAATAACACTAATGAGACAAAGAGGATTCTAAGTGACAACTGTAAGAAAATTACAATGGCCTATTTGGAACTATGTATTAACAAAATTATGAATGAACATAAGGAAGGAGCTAGGTGTGAAAACAAATTGTCATTTCTCTCATTATTTGAAGACGCTAGTGGACACAAAAGCTCCACTGCCATCTAAACTGATTCAAACCAACAATACATGCCAAAAATGGTTCAACACTGAGCTAGGGACAATAAAAAAGGAAAAATGAAAAAGTGAAAGGAATTGGCTGAAAGACCCATATACTTCAAAGAAAAATATTTGGAATTAATCTGAAAGAGTTTACAGGAAAGCCATTCTCTTGGCAAAAAATGTTTTCTTTAATAATCAAATCCAATCAGTAACCAATGCGACTAGCAAACCCTTCAATATATTAAAATCTGTCGAAAAGCCTGCTGTCACAAACACAATGTTTACACCGTCACAGGAAGACTGTAATAATGTTCAATCGGCCTTCTTTCATAAGATCAACAAAGTTTGCGAGAAAATTAGAAGTGCTCAAATATCCGAGCCAATATTTACTCAGCCACCCAGTATGATCACTCTTAAACCTTCTAAACCATTCAGGTTCTGAGAGATTACGGTGGAGGCCACTTTGAAAACTCTTGCCACAATGAAGCCATCAGCTTGTGCCGAGAATATTATACCACCAAAAATGATCCTGGACAATGCAGGCATCTTTGCTCCAGTACTTACATGGATAATAAATGTGTCATTCCGGAATAACAAAGTCCCCTCCAGTATTAAGACAGTTACAGTTATCCCTCTGGTAAAAAAATCCAACCCAGATCACAGAGATCCGAACAACTTAAGACCGATAACTAACTGTAATTTTGTCCTTAGGTGATGGACAAGGTGGCTAACAAGTCAACTACAGGCCTATGTAAAGGAAAAGGAAATCTTGCACCATCAGCAATCTGGCTTTCGTGTAGCCCATAGTATGGAGACTGCTCTGCTGGACCTCCAGTCGCATATGCTGAACATCGTAGATAAAGGGAAGACAGGCCTCCTCATTCTTCTCGCGTTAAGCACGGCCTTTGACCTTATCGATCATGGCCTGATCCAATGCGCTTTGGAGAGAGTTGCCAACTGTTCGCAGGAAGCAATCGCCTGGCTTATGTCATTCCTGACTAAAAGGAAATCTAAGGTGCATTGGAGAGATCATTTCTCTCACGTAATGGACATATTGTGTGGAGTGCCCCAAGGAGCTAGTATATCCCCCCTTCTTTTTAACCTATACATACGTCTCCTCTGCGAAATTCTTGATAAGATCAACATGTATTGCACCAGTTATGCGGACCACACTCAGCTGGTAATAGAGCTGAGTGGTGACTACAGGAAAGACAGCGACTCCATCAAGACACTTTATATTAACATTGAATCTTGGATGGACCATAATTGGCTCTGCATTAATGGCACAAAAACTGAGCTGATGAGCTTTGGATACTATACATGCACGATCTAAATTAACAGCTCAATATGAGTCCCTCCTCATTAAAAACCTCCCAATTTCACTCATGAGCAAGGTAAGACATTGGGGGTGTACTTTGAGGCCTCTATGAGCATTGATGCCCAGGCATCTTATGTAAGTAAAAATTGCTGATATTATCTCAGACTCTTAAGAGCAATTAAACCACTCTTAAGTGAGGAGAACTGTGCCACGCTAGCTAGAGCTATCATCCTTTCACGTCTTGATTTTGGGAACGCACTAATGATTGGTGCAAACAAACGATGCATTACTAAATTCCAACATATTCAGAATCATAAAGCATAAAACTAAAACTGAAGATAATAGTACTGCCAGGAAACAATTGCACTGGCTTAAGGTGGAAGACAGAGTCCAGTTCAAGGCAATGGGCCTCATTCCGAGTAGGGCGGTAAGGGATACCGGGCAACAGTAAGGAGACCGGTGCCGGTAATCCCATACCGCCCTACTACGAGATCCCTTAGCGGGTCCCTTCCTTAACGCCTGGTCTGACCAGGTGTTAAGGACGGGACCCGTTAAGGGACCTGGGCGCAAATAACAGGCTTGGCATACGCCGGCCCATTATTTTCGCCCTCCTCATTCCCATTGAGCCCTATGGGGGCTCAAAAGGGAATGGGGAATAGTTTGGTGAATGGGGACTTACCGGTTCCGCCAAGGTCTGACTAGACCGGTAAGTCCCCATTGCACCAAACCGGACATGGTACAGTTATTGGTGGCAGACATGGCGCAAATAGCGCCATGACTACCACCAACCTCGGAATGAGGCCCAATGACACCAGTCAACAAGTGTCTTCATGGTCAAGCTCCTGTATACCTCAAATACAAAATCGTGCCAGGGCGAACCTTAAGGTCGGAAACAACCAGCCAAATTGTGGTACCCTCATTTAAGAGAGCATATGGATTAGGCAGAACTTTCAAAACAGTGGCCGCTGCCAAATGAAATAGCCTAGCATTAAATCTGAGATTAGATACTAAGCTTTTGAGCTTTCGAAAAAGACTGAATACCTATCTTTGCAAGTAAATGAGAGATAGACATCACCATGCATATCTGCTTTGCTGACACTGGCGTCCCAGAAGTCCGATTTATATATGTTCTTTTGTCCTAGCGTCTTTTTGTTGCACCCTGATCAACGTGGGCAACCCGCGCATTACAAACAAATAAATAAATAAATGTTTAACCTCTCCTATAAAACACAGTATACACAGGCAACTATACCACCCACACACAATAAGGATCACTCCCATCAGATGTCAAACAACACAATACTACAAGTCACCAACTAACTTACATACCACATCACTGATGTATACCTGATGTAGCCCCCATAACATGAGGCGTGGCTTTTGCCAGACCGTGCATGAACCCTAATTGTGTCCCCCATGTATATGTATAGCTGATGAAGGCTTTGCCAGATGTTGTAGGTACCCTAATTTTGTCCCCTATGTATATGTATACCTGAGGTAGCCCCAGTACCATGAGGTGTGGTTTTCCCAATTTATGCTTAAAAAAACCACATGAATGTTGACCTGCAATTCAAGTTCTTCACTTTGCACTTTCTGTAACTCGCGCCCTGATGCCTGAGGGTTTGGTGCGCTGCTATAAATACAAAAATACAAATAAATATAAACTGGCCAATGGATCCTAGCATCTTGGGTTCATGAGGCTCCCCGCCGAGACAAATGCCTCTGCCCTCTGAACAAATGAACCCTAAAAGCAGATCAGCATGAAGAGCTCAAGATACTGCACACATCAACACAATGATATTTTAGATTAATCTGAGCACCTGGATGCCATACAAATGGCAGCAGGACAATGGACACATCCCAGTAATAAAACATACAATTACTAGCAGGGAGATTGTAGCAACAAACTGTTTCTACAATGATGTGCCCATGCTCAACATTGACTGTTGATGCCTGTCTTATTCGCCCGTGTCTCCCGTACCAGACAACCTTGCAAGAGCCAGGGACCTATGGATATATGTGGATGATCATCAGTAGCCCAGTAGCCTGCAAGGTTTGGGGGATGAATTGGGCTTTTCCCTGTACTCTAAGGCTGTGCAAAGAGCAACCATGGCAAAACATCGACCCCAGACCTTACCGTGGAACATGCCCCCTAGAACACGAATGCTCGAGAAAGTGGGAGAGACGGAGAGAAGGGCTCCACGTGTGCAGGATGAAGAACTTCTGGAAAATAATCTCATATGCTGCTGATAAGCAGCCTTCCATCACTTCTGCCTCATTTCTCCACATTATGGGAAATCCCCAGTGCAATTAAGCACCTCCCAAGCGAAATATTACACATATGCAGCTTAACAGAACAATCTTAATTGTTAGCCCCCACCCACACCCTTGTTCTGAACCTATTGGATAGGTTTTCCAGTTTTCATTTTTGAAATAATTTGGGTTTGGGAACTGAACGGTGTGCGCTTTTAATTTGCATGGAAAAGCCCTCCCTGGAAAAGCCCTCTGCTGCTTAAGCCCTCCCCTGGAGTGGTTATTGATCTCCTTATTTTCTATGTTTGTGGTTTTTGGATGGGGCTGAAAGCCTTAGGTATTCAAGCGTTGTATGGGGTGATTATGGCAGTGCATGTATAGATATTCTGAAGAAAGGTCTCACTCATCCTATTACATGTCAGAAGTGCACATTCTTTTCTGATTGTGGCCAGAGTGGGTTGCATTCTTGAGCCCCCAGTACTGGGGAATTAATAAATGATGGTTCTTTAAGGTTAACTCGCTAGGCCTCTATGAACCAATGATGTTTACTGATGCTTGGGGAAATGTAAATTGTCCTAGAAAGCCCTGCTGCCATTCATTATTTTAGTCTGGCTTTAAACAAGAGCTTACAATAGTGTATACAACAAACCCTGATGTGCCTATGACCAATAGTTGTATGTTTCACCTCCTACAAAAGGAGTCTTCATTTCGCATGGAGTCTGATATGGGTTACACTTGTGTTTTATTTTTATGTCTCCTGATGTTCAGTAATGGATCCTGTGAAAGCTGTAACAGTGTTTCCTTGTTCAAACTGCTGCATGATGGTATCGTCCATGTTAATGTGTTTAAAGTCTCATAATTTGTTTACGAAATGATTGGTGTCAGCCAGCATCCATTCCGTTTTGCCTACACTACACGCCAACCAGATTTGGTCAATAGATTGCATGAGGCCTTTCAAATGGGAATTCTTTAGATCCACATCAGCTCCCAAGAGCTCAAGAAAAAACAGCTGCGTGTGTATGTTCTCTGAAGACAAGAAAGCCTCAGACCCGTGCTAATGTTAAGCACAGGTAAGCCAGACATTACTATGAAGAGGGGACAATATCGTTTATCTTGGCCTATGGCTGTCCTGGTTGTTTGGGCGACCTATTTACATTCCATAGTCTTTTAAGATACCAAAGACAAACACAATAAAATCCCTTTATCTGTAGAACCTGCCACCTCTTGCATTCAGGTCAGCAGCATCTGATGACTTACTGGATCTAACACAGTGAAGGGAATCAACTTCAACTTCAATGAAGCTTTTCCCAGACTGCTGTTTGGGAAATCTGTTTCCTTAGGCCTTCTTAGAGGGTTGACCTGTCCTGATACTGCACTGCATCTCCCCCAGCAGATGAATGCACCAAAATGATGCTCGAGCCATGGTATTACTACATTTTCCATCACTTTTTGCCTTGGGTGCTAGGCCCATTATGGACCAGCATGTTCCAGACCTTTCCTTGCTTCCCATGGTCAAAGTTTGGAGGCCTATGCTTTGCCCATCCTGTATGTCGTGGCAATGGTCCAGATTTGATGATTTAAAAAAATCAACAAGCGCACACCAAACAGAACACTGGGGTAAGTAAACAATACTCCACCCAAAGAACTTCTCACATGAAAAGATTGCATGCTCTCTGAATCCAGGCCTGCAATCATTTCAGCTGCCTCCCTGGACACATCCAGGGAATAGATGGTAACTGGGTGCCCTGGAAGGCAATACAACACTGACCCTCACAACAAAAAACAGATCCATGGCCCTTGGTCTGTCTCAAGCACCAATGTAATCTAGGTAGAATGACACACTTTTCAAATACTAAACAGAAAAATACAACTATTAAATACATAAATGATCCATGCTTCTTTAACAGATTCCTTTTAATTTGAGTGTGACATCCTTTGAACATATCCAGCAGGGTACCACCATTCACTCTGCTGATTCCCAGCCTAATTATTGTGGGAATCACATACAGGTTTTCCCTCCACTCCTTGATGTACTATCTGGTTCCTATTTGTATTTATTTGAAGAACAGGAATGACAATTGCGATCAGAAATGACTCAAAAAGACACGTTTACAGATGGCGGAGGCAAGCCCTGGAATGGTCCCTTTACAGAAGCACAAAGAAGAGAACAAGTGGTCAGCCAGTTTTCAAGACTATCAACACCCTTGGAGGGAGAGACCAAGCCAGGTTTGCATATGGTCTTTCCCCTTTCCGAAATGGCTTGGCAGGCTGAAGAAATATGGTCTGGAAGGTTTCTGAAAGCAATTGCCAGAGGTTTGTCACCCCGAGTGGGACGGCTATGCCTAAACATGGATGTCGACCCTGCTAGGCCTAGAGACCCAAGATACACCTCACTGAAGACTTCCAATGGGGCTGAAACATGTCTGGGGTTGCTTGCTGTCTCACACAGAAGTGATCTGACCTAGCAGTTTGGGCTCGACTGCTCCTTTGTGGGGTGCGACCAAGGCTGATTTGCATATGGTCTTTCCCCTGTCTGTAATTGCTTGGTAGGCTGAAGAACAATGGTCTGGATGGTTACACAGAACAATTGCCAGAGTTTTAAGATGAATCGCCACCCCCTCTTTTCTTTTGCAAATTGTTACATAGACCACAGAAATAAAATAATAATATAAGAAATAGGTGACTTGCAAAGGTAACATTACTCTTGTGGGGGTGCTTCAAACTAATATCACACAGCACAGGTGGGAGAGGAGATGTAAGGTAGGGAAAATGGGGAAGTGGTCAAGTGAAGCTACCTATTTGGCAATTAAGTAAAGTATAAGCCAAGCTTTCAAGAGATCCACAGTCAGGCATGCTTTGTTTGTGATGGGGAGTGGGTTGCAATGGTTCTGAATGAATAGGGGAAATAACGAAAGTGAGAGGAGGCACACAGAGGGAACAAGATGGTGAGTAGACCGAGATACAGTCAGACAGATACTGGGGGCAAGACCATTGATAGCTTTGTAGATTAAGAGAAGAAACTTGAAAAGGGAATGGTTGTGTATGGAAAGCCAATCGGCATAATGTCTGTAGGTAGAAGTGGGTGAGCAACTGAGTGGGCTGCAGAGGGTGCAGTGAGATAAGTTGAGGACTTTGTAGTAGGCATGAGCACTAGCCAAGTGTGTTGAGCACAATGGTGGAGATTATAGTCTTTCTAAAGTGGTCAGTAAGAAATGTGCACGTTTTGGGAACATTGAGAAGATTACTAGATTACTATAAGCAACAGTGGCAGTTGTAGTGATGAATGGATGCAGTCAGCAGTTGCTATCAAAGAGGAACGGAAGGTTTGGAACCATGGGCGAGGGAACTAGAATGTCAGGTGGGAAGGAAATTGGAGAGGGGATGAGCAGGGTGCATTTTGGAAGAATGGAGAAAGATTACTTCTGTTTTTGAAGAGTTCAGCAAGAGGCAGCGGAGAGCCATCCAATGACAGATTGCAGTGAGGTAGTTCATAATCCATTCCAGGATTGCTGAGGTGAAGAAGAGAATGGAAAAAAAAGATTTGAGTGTGCCAGAAAAGAGGTGATAGTAAAAGCAAACTTAAAAAGTCTGACACCGCCAAGGACCTATTTTGCGAAGGTTTGAGAAGGAATGCATTTAGGGTTGGACGACCTTCCATAAGTGATGCACACATTTCCGTGGCTCACAAAGAAAACTGTTTGATTACCCACATTTATTATGTCGCTTTTTGGGTTGTGAACACACCCACCCACCCACGTCCTTCACAACACTACTATGCCCCCTTCTTCCCTCCCAACCCCACAAGTATAATGACAACTTTTATCGCTATGCAGCACAAGTCAACTGGAAACAGCAAACAAAATGAATATACCGCATTGACCTGCTGGGCTCTGTGTGGCTCCAGCAAGACAGTGAGGAATGGTATAGGAACCCTAGGGGGATGACATCAACATTCACTCTCTTGCAGTGCCCTATCCTTTCTCCATGGGGGCCTTGAACTTTTTTGATGAATTTCAAGAAGAGTTAAAAAGGTTCATGGGACCAAGCAAAACCTAAAAGTCAGGTGATTTGGCAAATTACCAAACGTATTCGTCCAGCACTATTTGCAATCAACCTAAAGAAGTTCTAAGACCCACTTGCAGATAATTTCCTTATAATCCACCATAAACCAGTTCTCACTTGAACACGTTTCAACAGTAATTCAAACTCGTCACCATCAACCTTAAACAAAGTGCTGTAAAATAAATTCCCTCTGCAAATGCATCAAAACTACACAAATCCTAACTTCCATCTACATAGTCTAAAAAGAGGCGGTGTTCCAGTTGAATTAATTTCCTTTACCAGGATGGGACCATTCAGATTGACATCTGCCCTCAAATGAAGACACCAGACTCCACCCCACAGCAACCACCCATCTGCATAGGTCTCGACACTGCCCGTCCCTTCCCTATGAGCTATGTTTTCTCCTTCAAAATCATATTTGAAGGGATGCTCAAGTCCCTACTCCTTGGATTATAATTGTGCACAGTCTATGTCCTAATTGATGCCCTAGAGATATAATGTAGTGACCTGCTGGCAAAACCGATAGCATTGTTTTTAAAGACCTGCTTGATTTAAGGTTGAATCAACAATACTTTCATGGGTCCATCCTACCAATCAACATAAACTGTTTTATCAAGCTACCAAGGTCAACTATCATATCATAGCAACCTTATAAGGGTTCACCAAGCTTCTTGAAAGGGTGGCAGTAACCCAATAGAGCACTTGTTTGGAGTAAAATTGTTCTTTTAAGCATGAAAGTTGGACTTCAGACATTTCTACAAAAAAAACAGCACCCTGCACATCGTGTGTGATGGTGTCCATGCAAAGGAAACTCCGAGAACCTCTCAATGCTCGTACTATTTCCTCTGTAAGCTGCATTTAGCACAGTTGTGCAAGCATCCTACTGACGTGCCTTATGAGGGCCACACTGCCCCTCATCTATACCTCCACACCTTCATGTCAAGACCCACCAACTGTGAGCAGATTGACAAACTGGGCTCCTTCAGTTTAGTACTGCTTAAAGATGTTGGACTCCCATTCCTATTTAGCAGCCTTGATTAATTGTTTGCAATAATGGAAGTGGGCTCAACACCTCAAGGCGCAGATAGGAAAGTTGGGCCACAGCCAAACAAGGCCAACACATAAATGTAGCTAATTGACCCAGGTAACATGATGAGATAACTTGCCCTTAGCCATACCCACACTGCCTTGGGCCAGCAATTGTTCTTTGAATACTAGGAAAAAAATCTGCATGTCTACCTGGAAACCGATTTGAGTATCTATACAAAGGCAAGCACAGTGATAATCCAATTTACAGAGCTTTTTTACATCACTCCCCAGCCACCAGTAATTGAGAGATTGATAACCGAAAAGTAGGCCCATGACAACACCATGTGTCTTTACCACCACGGTATGAATAAAACCACATTAACAAAGACTAGAATGTGCTAACCAAGTCATTACTCGCCTGGAATATGACATGATCTACCCACTGTGCACAGGCTTAAATGGCTTCTCATCAAATCCAGGATCAGATTTAGAATCCTATTCCTTAATAATAAATGTCTGTTACCGATAGTTCCTGAAGAAAATCATAGCATGCATCCCCACTGCAAAATGTTGATTTCAGCTCCCGAACCCTAACCCTAAGATTCATATTCAGGGGTGCAGACAGGTTGCTGAGAATGTCTAGGTTCCATTCCCTTTCAGTCAGATCACTTCATGCTCACAGGATCCTGAGAAGGGAGCCAAAAGCCAAACCTTTAAACTCAATGGGCATTCAGAAGCCAGCTCCCAGACATGCTGGGTCCGATCCAATCTTCCAAAGAGCATTATCCATTTCAGAGGGTGCATGGCAAAAGCAGCATACCATAGCATGATGGATATAAATCATGACAAATAGCTGCAATCAGTAGAATCACAAATGATCGCATGCATCTGTGTTGCCTTTGTTTTTTGGTATTGTGATAGTTGTGTGCTAGTATGCACAATATGGAGAACGATGGTCCGTGCTTGCCATAATCAGTCACATAGAGGAGTAAAATTGAACCTAAAAGGTAGATAACTGCAAACATGCATATCTTTAGTCATGGGAATAAATAATGTAGGGTGTGGTCATAACCATGAAAATCCTAGAAAATAGATAGAACATGTTGGAATATTATGTCCCCACCTGCGGGAAACATTCCCAAACCGAGATGTTGAAATTTGCACATGTTACAAGCCACCATGATTAGCATTATTGCCCCCCTGAAGGGACATTGCCCAATATATGCTCAGGTTCTTTCATCCACAAATTCATAAGAATTCATTGTTCCGAGTATTTTCCCCTCTGGCCATTCCTCTGAGCACCCTCCACTGTGCGCAGGGTCGTTAAGTCACATTTTTGTCAGAGTGGAGGGAAGTGGTAGTAGCATGTATTTTAATGCTTTCAGGAAAGGATGACGGGGCAGATAGCATTGATTTTTTGGACATCACTTATGTTGAGGGCTTAAAACCCTCGAAAAATATTATTCATGTATATTTATGTTTGTGTCACTGCACCAACAAATTCTAAAGGCAATCCTACAGCCACCTGTCGCAACCAAACCCCGGCCATCAACACTACATATCTTTTTCCCAGGATTACTTGCTTGACGCCTACACTAATTCCTGACTCGTAGATTACTATTAGTTGACACCGCTCCTGTCCCTATGAAGGCAAAGTGCACAGAATTGTCAGATATATCTCATCCGTGCATTGTACATCTCAATGCACCGGAGATGCTAACATTGTCACGCATTTGTTACGCATGGACACAAATGCACTGTTTCACCACCACCTATTGTGTGGCTGTGAACATATGAGGGAATATAAACAATTTTCAGGACACCACCTTCTCACTTTCCTAGGCCTACTTCACCCACTAACCCAACCCTACCTCTTTGTTTACAGATCCGCCTGAACACCTGGAGACCAAGGGCCTCATTATGACCCTGGCGGTACGGGGTAAACGGCGCCGTAAAAGGTGCCGGCGCCGTTTACTCCGTACCGCCTCATTACGAGGTCCCCTCGCGGGACCCAGGAAGCAACGCCTAGTCAAACCAGACATGCTTACCGGGTCCCGCGAGGGGAAGAGGGAGCAAACAACGGGCCAGCTCGTAATGGACCGTTGTTTGCTCCCTCTCCCATTCCCATTCAGCCCTATGGGGGCTGAAATGGGAATGGGGAAAGACCGGGTCCGGGTCCTTGGAGGGAGGGAGGAATTACCGGTGCTTCCGAACGCTTCCGGACGCGATTTCGGCGGCAGCCATGCAGCCAATAGCGGCATGGCTACCGCCGAACTCGTAATGAGGGCCCAACTCCGTTGTTGACTGTGCACTATATAAACACCTTTAACATTAACATTAACATTAACTATTTCACCACATAATCTTGTAGCACTTTCCGCAAGTGATGGGTTCTCAAAATATTGCTGGTGGTTCAAGGCTCGTGATTCCAAACCCTGTGTATATTTACCATGAGTTCCCTCCATTGCCAATCGCTGCAGCCTACGGGTGAAAATCCATCATTTTGGGGCTGCTTGACTTGAAAACAGAGTTCTTTGACCTCAGAAAGGGGTGCATGTTCAGAAGAGGTGCTGTTTGTGTTCTGTAACAGGCGGGTCAGGGATCAGTGCTACAGCTCTGGACATGGAGGTGAGTTGACCAATGACTTGCACGTATGTTACAACGCTCGTTTAAGGGCAACATAATATTGACCAATTGACATTGGCATAATTCATATTGGGGGGCCACTCCCCTTTTTCTGATTCGTGGCAATCAGCAAATAAAGAACAGAAGCACTGGAAGATACAGACATTCGAATATTTGCACATCCTGCTGAGCTGAGTGCTTGATTTTATCCCAATAATAATAATATAACATTGTTGTACAGTGCCCCGACGCAGGTTATTCCTCCTTCTAGGTGCTGTACCAATAGCTGGTATCGTTACCCAATTCCTGTGGGCTATCAATCCTGCTCCTGTTCATAAGATGAAGAGGTCTGAATGGAACACTTACCCCAGTGGTACAAAGAGAAACCCCAGGCACTGCATCATACATACGAGTTGCAACACCGTGGCCCATAATGTGTGTAAACCAAATGCAGCCACAGTCTAAATATGTGCCTTCTAATTTAAATGACTGCAATATAGAGTTGAAATACAGTAACATTCCTGTTACTCTGTCATTTACTAATGTTGTGTGTCCGCAAACATCCCTTGGACGACTGCTTACTATCTATGGGGGACCCGTATATGTATTGCATCCATGTCTAGGAATGCCAATTGCAATTAACAAATGCTTCTAAAACTGACCTGTCCAAGCCCAGCTCTATGGCATTACATTATGATCCAGGGTCTGTGTGGGGGTCGGAGTGCAGATGTCATCCTGTAAGAGGCCACGTGCTCACAGGAGGACCTTTCCATCTCTAGCAAGGCAGCCGTGCAAAAGGGCCTTAATCAAGGACGTCATTTGGGGGTTGCCAGGGGTAGCAGATGCTATCTCTGGCTACCCCTAAACCTGTCCTTGCCACCCTAGGGCCACTGGACAAAGAGGCAGTGCCAAGAGCAGATATCTGTGTTGCACCTAAAACAAGGCATTTGTAAATGCATCCAAATCTGCCACCATTTTTTTCACCTGCAATCTCGATCTCGTTAGCTGGCAAAATAACAGGGATGCAGGAAAAACCGCGAGCCCCCATCCCTAACAGGTTGGCAGTCGATTGGTGAAGAATGCCTGAAAGGCTGGGTTCAGAGGCAGAGCTGTCTGTGCAGCTCAAACCCAGTACTGTAGCAACAGGAAGGGTATGGGGGGTTGCAGGGGTGGACTGGCCTATACGGAACTATGGAGATTTCCCGGTACGCCTCTGCACACTGCGCCTCTTTTGTATGGTATTTCCTAATGTTCTCATAGGAAATGGGTTGGGCTTGCTGAAAATGTGTAATATGGGTCCACTTTGGAAATTATTTCCAGGGCCTCTTTTGGTGCCCAGTCCACACCTGGGGGCTAGGTTTAGCTAGCTGGGAATGGGTAAGAACAGCCTGCAGTACTCAGTGACAGCACAGCATGAACACAAATCTCATCAGTGTTTCTCGCTGTCTGCTTTGCACATCCAGTGAGCCACTGGGCCTGTGAGGAGAGGGGTGTGCCCCAGTGGCTTCTGCCGCCAATCCTGCCTGGGCACTGTGTGACCTGACCAGATCTGCCAGATCTGCATCACAGGCACATTGTAGATAGACGCAAGGTGAGATAATTCATGTACTTGAAGTTGCCTTCCGCATTGGAAGTAAACCATCTGTCGCTCCCTCAAGCAAAAAAAATATATATTTGGAAGGATAGCTCAGGGGCAATGCACTTGCTTTCACAACAAGAGAATGCAGTGCAATATGGGTTCAGGTCCTGTTCCAGTGCTTAGAAGTTGGAGGAGGCTGGTGTAGAGGAGGAGCCAAGTGCCTCTACTGAACGTCCCGCCCCCGTTTTGCCTATATGTTGGAAACCGAAAATTGCAACATGCGCAACGCCAGTAATGGTACCTATACCGTGAAAAGTCATCGAAACAAGATATATATTGAGAAAACCCTATATGATGTACCCAAGAAGAAATTACAGTCTTCTGAAGGAGATTCCGGAAGAAGTATGAAGATGAGTGAAAAAGAAAACTGGTGACGTCACGTGAAGCAGAAATGACACACCAAGAAGAGATACCAATGAAGAGAGTACATTGACCTTATAGAATCGAAGTAAAGAATTGAGCAACATTTCATGAGCAAAATGAAGATTGTACGTGCTGAGAGCAAAGAAACAAAATGCAAAGCCATTTTATAATTGTACAGATGCAGTAACGCAAGTAGACTAAGTAATCACAAGGCTGGCTATACATAGTGAATAGACTGCAGGCGGTGCCGCCAACATATATATAAGTGTGTATAGAATCTGGATGTTCCACAACGTATTTTAGCAAAATGGACCCCGTGAATAGAAAAGCTGAAAGTGTGGTGCAGTATAATAAAACAGCTGACGGCGAAGGACGATTCGAGAAGGCTTGTCTGGCCCAGTGTCAAGGATTGGGGCAGCCAAGAAACTGGTTATCTATTTGAGGAGATACAATGAACGTGAGAAGCAGGACGGGCTCCTGTGGAGGTGTAATGGAAACACTAGAAACGCCGGGTTTTATTAATTTAATAGTATTAAATACAACAAAGGAGCTCAAAACATGGTCTCCTGTCACATGGTCAGATGAAAATAGACTTTGGGCAAGCTACGCCGAGACCAGAAGATAAGACCATGCTTACACTCCCTTTAGTTCTCAGCCACAGTGATCCTTTGCAAGGCCGAGTTCAAAGGACTAATTGAATGGCAGACAGTAGGAATGATGATGGATGTTGGGCTAATTGGGTGGGGAGGTATGGTGAAGTCCAAACCTACAGCAGCTGGGGTACCAGCTTGTGTGCTGCTATCGAGTGGAATATTCCAGAAGGGTAGAAGCGTGCCAACCAACTGTAGAGGGCCACGTAGCAAAGAGCCCTATAGTTTGAAAGCCAATGAAACCTGTATTTCCATGACATGGAAGATGACTTGCACTAAGGGTGGGCATAGCTGTCCACCTGACTGTAGAGACCCAATCACAATCCATCCCCCATAGAAAGTATACCTAGATGTTCCCCATAGACCAACCACAATCTATCATGTTTCCTTATGTTGCCACGTAGTATGGCGTCACGTATGACGGGTTTTCATTATAAAAGTGTTTTTTTATGAAATGTGTTGAGTTGCTTCGAGAAATGCTTGTGCGGCATCTGTTGATGCCCGTTGTACTCCATGCTTTAGATACTTGTTAATAAAACAGCTAAAGATTTGCCAACTTCCTGATTCGGTCTGATTATTGGTGTCAGAGTAAGATCTGCATCCCCATCCATTCCATAGAGTGCTACCTCGTCTTAAAGGGCCTACGGGTTCACTGGCATTAAGCAAGATATAAAGGACCAAAGTAAATGATCAAATTGGTTTTTTCTTGGCCTTTTCCAGGGGTGATGTCATGGAGCTGCTGCTGCTGTATACATTTAACATTTTTTTTTAAAAAATAGCAATAACTGTGACCTGCAAAACATACTTCCTTCTATCCCCCATATAACAAAACCAACTGCGCCTCATTACAAGTATTGCGGAATGGGTTAATGGGCGCCGCTAATGGTGGCAGCGCCGTTAAACCGATTCCGCAATATTACGAGGTCCCCTCGCGGGACCCGCTCTGGATGTCTGGTTTTACCAGACAACTAGAGCGGGTCCAGCAAGGGGACCAGGGAGCTAACAACGGTCTGGTCGTAATCGGCCCGTTGTTACTCCCGCACCCATTCCCATTGAGCCCCATGGGGGCTCAAATGGGAATGGGGAAGTTACGGGCTCGGGTTCCCTGAAGGAGGAATTACCGGGCCATCCAAACTCAGAATGGCCTGGTAATTCCCCATTCATGGAACTCGGACACGGTTTTGGAGGCAGCCTGGCTACCTCTGAAGTCGTAATGAGGCCCACTGTGGGTTACTTACCAAGTAAGCAAAACAGAGAGGTGGTGGCTGGAAGGTTTGAAATCATTCATAACGCCTGACACAGCTCTGCGCAACCCTTCAGACCATCGTTTTTCTGATTAGACTTGTGTTGGTCAGTTGCTGTTTCCAGTCTGTGGCCAGACACTTAGCAGGCACTGAATGTCTGCGCTTCAGTTCATAGTCCAGGTTGTTGTGTTGGACGTCTGCTTACATTCACAGTAATTTGGAAATATGGGCCTATACACACTGATATTAGCGCTACATATGGTGATCCATTCTTGTTTGAAATGTATATCATATTACAGTGATATCGTAAGCATATTTTTCTTAGTGAACTGAGGAACGATGCTATGTGATGCCCCATCATGTTTTCTCAAGGGGTGAAAGGTTGTGTGCCATTCCTTCCTGTGATGTCACTTGGGGAGTGGGGGTCAAATGACATCACTTCCTGTGATGTCATCAGAGGTCATGTGATGTCACGTCCGCTAACCCTGGCATTTTGGCAAAATGACATCCGTGAGTACTGGGCTCTCAGGAAGGCCACTTAGATTACTGGGCTCTCAGGAAGGCAATTCAGAGTACTGAGAAAATTCCTTTGTCAACCATTCTCTTTTCTACGCATAACCCATGAGTATCAGCTGCCATCGTTTACAACATTTTGATTTTACCTATCACAACCTCTAGCATTTTAGCATGAGCCCTCGGACATGGGCTTATCTCTGCGATATTTACAATTATTGAGGAATGCACTCTCACTCAAATTAGGTCCAGGCTTCTCAAAATCCTATTCAGAACTCAGGCCACAGCATTTTCCAACAGATTCTAAGCTATAATTGCCATCCACCACCAGCGTCTCTCTATCTCCATCGTTTGGGAGGTAGCCACCTCTCTCCACAGCGCGCTTCTCACCGAACCATCGGTCGAGGGGACACCACTCTGGTTAGCCTCAAGAAGAACCTATGACTATAACTGGATCCACACAGAACAAAACCACCAAGATCAAAGACTCTGCTGCCAGCATCAATCTGTCTGCAGACAACCAAAGGCAAAAGGGGATTATATTTTATTTACAATAGCTATTCGTTTTTTGCTAAATGGAAAGCACTTGGCTGTTGCTAGTGCAGTAGATGTGGGAAACTGTTGCATTGATTGACAGGCCCGTCCTAACGCCTTGACGAGGATGCAGGGCATGTGTATAAGGTGGACCCTTCTTTATTTGGAGCCATGGAAACATAATGAATGGACAGGGATGTTGTAACAGATAGACTGCCTCAGACACTGCTGGAAGAGGGTCATTCATATGAAAAGGACCAAAACCTCTGTAAGTAATTATGTACAGGTATTGAAATGGCATGAGGTGAGAAGACTGTGGCCCTCATTACGACCCTGGCGGAGAGGGGTTTACGCCAGCGTAATGCATGGCGTACCTCTCCGCCAGATTACGACTTCCCGTAGCGCCATGGTGATTTTTACGCCTGCTATTTGCAGGCGGAAAAATCCATGGTGCTACGGGACTTGTTGTTAATTACGCCACCGTAATTTACGGTGGCGTAATTAACGCCTTCCCCACTCCCATTATACCCTATGGGGCAAAAATGGGAATGGGGAAGGGTAAATGGGGATTGGGGACTTACCGCCCCGCCAAGGTCGGAATGGGGCGGTAAGTCAGCCAACCCCCATGGCGGAGTTGGCAGCTCAGCGCCATGGTCCATGGTGCAAATTGCACCATGGATCTCCGCCAGGGTCGTAATGAGGGCCTGTGTCTGCAGAAAAGGCAGCCAGAAATCTGTTTCTGCATTTTTTGTGATGTGTTAATATGAAAATGGTGCTAGGTGGAAAATGTCGGCTATCATTTTCAACATTACTAGATGAAATTAGTATTAGGTATTAGGCAATTAAATTCATCCCACAGTCAGGACACTATTTGTATATAACCAGCAACTCGTAAATTGGTCCTGTGGGCTTACCACCGGATCATGAATGATGATGTGGCAGTGGAAATGGCCACTTTTGCAGTCCAGAAAACAGCATGGGGATTTTTGGCATATTTACTGTGAGCAGTAATACCGCCTAATAAATCCACCAATTAGGAAGGCAAAGTGGATGATTCACATCCAGCATCCTCCATTTTACCGCCAAACTCGGAGTGCAGTAGTGTCGTAAAAGTGGCGGTAAGTCAGCGAGAGCCAAAATAATTGGCCCAGACAGAATTACTTCCACTTGTTTACCTCAGTGCCAAACTCATCAAGAGGCCCAAATTACAGCATGGAGTTCCATTGGCACATTATAATAGCGTGACAGCTTGGATCTGCTCTAATTCATATGTTTGGCCATTTGCTCTTACAGCCAGCAAAGGGGCAACATATTGAAGTGTGTGGATATTTGGGGATTTGTATAGATATATTTGTGTAGCTATACCACACTTTGAATCAATAGAAATAGCCGCAAAGTGCAGCATCACCACAAACAGCTGTGTCCACACCCCAAGAAGCCTGGGGATGGCAGGGATCCCTGATGCAGATCACGTGGACGCCACCCTCCTGGTTCCCGGGTCCCATGACCCAGCTCTGGGGTCAATGGCCACAAGGCGGAATGACGCACACCTCCAGTCCTGCTGTTAGTAGTACCAAGGCTGGAGAGAGAAGGGGATGCTTATCCCCTCTCCTGCAGCTGACTCCTGTGCACTTTTTGCTTTTTAGGCATAATTGAATCTGTCCTTTCTATCCTAAATAGGAGTAATGGAATCTGGCATTAATATGCTGAGCATGATAGAGCCTGACCTTACTGAGCTAACTGAGCATACTCAAGCTCGATTTACCATGCTAAGTGAACACACTGCAAATTGGCCCTTCTATGCTAAAGGATGTCATTACTCAAGGTTTTATGATAAAACTATTCAATGGGTGAGTACCTCGGTTTGTGACGGCAAACTGTGAAAATGTAGGGAGTTTCTGTGCTTTTGATTTTAAAACCTGCATATAATTCAGTTATCGCCTGGTACAAGAAAGGCACATGAGGACAATAGCCAGCAAATGTGTAGAGTCCTGTACCTGGACATCTCATGCCAATGTCTAACAATTGCCTAAATAATATATATTAAAAAGCAATACGCTAGATACTTCAACAGTGTATCTGTGGAACTCTCCACGACAAGTCAAAAATAATCAAAATAGAGTTACACGGAACGGTCCAGTGGACAGTTGAAAGGTCTGCTCACTGGGAATGGACATGCGATTTGTCCAGACTATAACAAATGTGTGTCTGGAGGGAATACAGCCTCTGAAATGTTTTCCCATGATAATAGACACAGAGCCTAGGGCTGCAAAATCCTCACTTGACGGGGCACAATGCTGCAAGTGACTCACAGTTTTATAAAGATGGCCTTTGAAGTTGTAGGGAGGATTACAATGAAGCCTAACACAGTGCATGTTTACTTAATATATTGTATGACTGAAAGTGCTTAGTTACAGTATCTGCAGTTCGGACTTCCTGATGTTATTCAACATTATGGTCAGATTTGGGGCAGCGATAGAACACTTGTTCTATTTGTAATAAGACTTATTCTGTTTTAGATCGCTTTTTCTGTTTAAATCTCCAATTTGTTTGTGTCACTCAGACATGGTTGTCTCCTCTTAATTCTGCCTCAGTTGCTGCTCTCGCAACTTCTCCTGTTTCTCTTATTCCCATCACATGTCAGTCTAAGGAGGAGGCACAAGCATCTTGTTTTGTTCTTCTTGGACTCCCCTTCTGCAGCACTCTGAACTACCATTGTTTCTCTCATTTTAGTATAACCTTTGCTCTTTCAAATCTCCCCACTGTTTGAATTTTCTTATCGTTTAACATCCCACAGTGCCTATTTCTGATCTCTGAAAAAACATTGATGCTTTGGTTAGTCACCTCCTTCCCACTGAAGCCCCTTTCTTTTTTTAGGGGGCGATTTTAGCTTGCATCTTTCTTCTGTTCATGAATCCGCACACATGTAATCAAATTTTCTCTAAAGGGAAACATAATTTTCTATAAAGGTAAATAAAAAATATTCTTTTAAATGTGATTTGTAATTTCGGACTTATGAAGCTCATGCAGATAACGTGTAGCAGATTGCTGACTTAGCTTGAAGAGAGAAAAAAGAGAAAGAGGAACAGAAAAAGAGAATAGTATTGTCCTCACCGCCAGAGGAATTTGAAAAGCAGTCGAGGTAATGGTGGTCCGCCTTCCTTCTTGCTTAGGTAGTGCATGCATTGTGAACACTGTTAACGATAATTTGAGGCTATTGACCCTCATCTTTCATTATGCTGTTACAGGATATGGTTTTCCTGCCAGTCAATTGAAGACGAAGGTGTTTCCACGTCAAGAAATTAAGTGAGAGTTTATGGTAAATGCTCTTTTTGCACATTAATGGGAGCTAAAATACAGTGCAATGGGACGATGAACAGGCAGTTGTGAATAAAGTGTTTTAATGGTATATATATACATATATATATAAATGTGTATGTGTTTTTAGGTCTTTTTAGAACTTATAGAGACTATCTGGGATGGTTTGTGAGAATTTGAAACTTATCAGGGATCATACACCGATACAGTCAGGTCCTGAGGAAGACGGACATCAGTTCTAGTGTTGATCTAGATGGTTCTTTCTGTCAAAACTAGAAAAAAGGAAGGTCTACAACAAGTAATAAGGAGCTTTTTGTAAAAGTTATGCTTCCTTTTAATAATCTCTAGTAAACGACTGTTCAGAGTGATGGATTGGCATTTTTTAATTCATGAATGTATTTGAATGTTTTCCACATGGTGAGTTTTGCAATAATGTTTCATGTATAGGGACAAACATTGAGCCCTTTTTTGGAAGATTCATGTATAGAGGTTGTGGCTGTTTTGTAGCAAAACACCTTTTGCACAATAATGTGTATTTGCACATTCCTAGCTTGTCTTTTGCACAACATCTTATTTACGTGATTTTGCAAAATTTATGAGTTTTATGAAATGTTTTTCATCAATTGTGTGTCTTTGAGGAATTGTTTATGTATTTTTAGAATGTTATGTTAGTCTGTGTGTCCTTTTTTCTAACATGTTAATAAATTAATAATATTTACACATCTGCCTGAACAGATTTTTGTTTCTTCTATAGCCCCAATTGCCAAATAATTTTGAGCATTTCTTAAAATGGTGATTTTGATATTGTTGTTCCCCTGGCTTCTGAGAAGTTAGGGGAATACCCATCCACAGTGTTGGGGATATCCTGTACGTGGACATCAGTGGCCTTCCACTCTTGATGTATGTGGATGATGCAGTGTTGCCGGAAACTACACAGAAGCCGGTCTATATGGGAAGAAAAAGGGAATCTGCCAATTCAAGAAGAAACACCACATTCAGCATCTAGTGGTCTAAAGGGGTCAGGCGCGTGAGGGAACGTGGAGGTTCACATTAGCCCAAGGTTCTCGATCATGGTCCTCAGTGTTGAAAGCCTACGACGCAATGGCTCTGTCAACAGCACTGCACTTTGCAGATTCCTCTCCTCTTCAAACGCAGGTGCATTTCTTCCTTTTCAAGATCTTGGGGAGTAGGTTGAAGTTCCCCCATTTAAGCACTGCAGCAGGAGTTGGTCGAATCCTGCCTCATACACAGAATAGCGCTCACGTCTCTGCTTTTTCCATGAAGAAATTACGAGCTACAACCGTCCCAGAGCCTGGCACGGGGATTAGTAGCAGACTGAGCACGATCTAACATCCAAATGGCTTGCTCATGTGTGTCAAGAGCTTCGACAGAAATGCCCCAAACATACTTTTATGTTGCACCTCGTACCTCTCTGGAATAGTGAGAGGGAGCCTACAGCTCTTCTTTTGTTTGAGTGAAAAGATATGTGCCCTGCATGTTGCAGGCAGATTGCTGCAAGGGGTATGTTTATCTCAGAAGCTACCTAACTGGGGTGGGAAATTTTGACCTGAACAGTACAAGCAGGTACTGTAAAAAGCTGACCTATCATGAAGGACAAGGCCGCAGTGTTGTGCAACGAAGGTGCGCAGGAGACGCAGCCCATCGTCACGTAAGATGCGGCGCCTGTGTACACGCATCTGAACCTTTAAAAATGAGGAGCGGACCCTCTGCCGCCAAGCCTTCACAGGACGAGGCCACAGTGTTGTGCGACACAGGTGTTTGGTGACACAGATTATGAGCGCGCAACAAAACCGCATCCATCTGCGTTGGAAAGGTAAGAAGGTGTGGTAGGGTGAACAGCCTTCCTGTGCTCCACTTTAACATCCCTGCCTACGCGTCTAGCCACCAACCGCCCGACTCTACGTGCTTGTATCCTCACAACCTTATACACAGTGCTCGGGTGCTGATGCTGAAAATGTGAGACACTGTTTCCATGATCTCTTTTGGGAATACTGATGAACCCTATTTTGTTCCCTGGGGGGCTGCAAACTTCTAAAATGCACAATATGTTAATAGAATCTCTCTCCCCTTAAGACATGGTTTTATTAGCACTGAGTGTTGAGGCCTAAAATGTGAGATGTTGTTTTTTATGATTTCTCCCAAATATGTTGATGAATTCTATGTGTTCTATTGGGGGGCTGCGAGTTCATAAATATATGACACGCATGTAGAATCTCTCCCCCCCTCATGATATGGTTTTATTAGGTTTTATAAATTAATTGTTTTCAAATGAGGATGAATTGAAAGTTACCGACTATTTTTATATATGAATTTCTTTTTCCTTTCATTTTTAAACTAAATGTATTGTAATGATGTAATGTGAGGATGTTCTTTTATGGCTTAATAGCTGAATGAAAGATTTAAAAAGTAAGCAACCTTAGGCTCTGCGCACTTCCCGGTCTTGCGCCTCCAACATCCCGACTCCACGTGGGCTGTTCCCTTGCAACTTTAGGTCCACGCATGTCCCAGTCTTCCGTGTCTACCCATCCAATATCCTGACTCCACCTACTCTGTTCCCCTTGCAACCTTAGGCTCCATGCACTTCCCGGCATTTGCACGTCTACCCACCCTACAGTCCTACTCCACGTGCACTGTTCCCTCGCAACCTTTGGCCCCACCCAGAAGCCCGACTCCATGGATACTGTTCCCGCACAACCTTAGGCTCCATGCACTTCTCAGTCTTGTGTGTTACCCCCCCAACATCCCGATTCCACGTGCACTGTTCCCCTTGCATTTTTAGGCTCTCCCACTCCAACCTTAACATCACCTGTGCTCATACACCTTCATCTTGAGGCCCCAGTGGTTACTATTGTTTTGTCTACTACTGTATTGTATTGCGTGCGTTTCTCTTATTCTTCCATAGGCCCCTCTGTGGATACTATGTTACTATTGTAGTGTACTTAAAACACCACTTCAATGTGAATAATGGCTGTAATTTACAACTGTACCTATGCTCACTGTTCCCATGTAACCTCCGAACGTTAGCTATGTCTGCAACGATATTCCCATTGTCTTCGCTATATTCACCTATGCCAAGTACAATTTCTTGTAACAGCGCTACGATGCCCGAAGGCAGCTGTGCGCTTTAAAAATGCAAATAAATAAATAAAATAAAAATACACTACTGTATCACTTTGCTTGTTTCTCTCCCCCTCTTTTCTAGGTCCCTAGTGGTTACTACGGTATTGTATTATTGAACGGTCACCCACTTCTGGTCCGCTCCCCCCCTAGTTGTGTTACTGCTGCTGCTGTAGTCTGTGTCCAGTGTACCTTTTCTCTCCCCCCTTTTGTGTGTCCCTAGTATGTGCCCCTAGTGTGTGCCCCCACTCACCCTCCTGCTTGGGCTGCTGCCTCCTCTGACCTCCTCCACACAACCCTCTATGGTGCGTTCATTCTCCCTTATCTTCTCTAACTGCTACTCTATTCTATTCTATCCCTCTCACTAAGTCTGGTGGGAAGAAGTTCAAAAGAGACATCCTGGTCTCCAACCCAGGCCTCCCAATTGCTGATACCTATAACAGTGCTTCCTCCAGACAGACCCTCACTGACATGCTCTTTGCCGTTCCTTCTCCAGGCCTAGGGACTCCTCATATGGTCTCTGTTCTCTCTCCTTTTTCCTCCTCTCCCATTAATGGTGGCACTCGGTGGGAGGTTCTCTTAGCCTCCTTCCACTCCTCCAAGACCATTATTAATGTTCACCTGAATGGCACTGTCTTGGTCCAGGGTCCTTAGCCCAATCTCCTCCGTTTCAATAAGCGCTTCCCGCATCATATCAACTTCCTTCCTTCTCCTGCTACTTCGACCTACACCTCTCTGGGTCCTCTGCCACCTCCCCCTTCTGGCACCCTCCTCATCTTCTCTGGCTACTGTGCCACTTCCCTCTTCCGCCACCTCTCTGGCACCCTCCTCACCCTCTCAGGCTACTCTGCCATCTCCTTCTTTCTCCTCTGTCCAATCTTGGTCCCCCCTACCACCTCCGCAGGGTGTACCTGAAGCATGTACCCCTCCACGGAAGTCGTTCAAATGTGGCAATCTGCTCCACGACTCTACTCTCAACTCTTGTTCTGCTGTCAAACACTCTTCTGACATCTGCCGACTCCTCAAAGAACTTGATCTGATGTCGTCGGTCTCACTGGGACAAGGTTCACACCCAGCTCTGTCACAGGTTTTGACTCTCTCCTCCCTGACAGCTACAAGATCCTCTCCAAATGCAGAACCAACAGTCCCAATGGTGGAGTCGACCTAATCTTTCCGGAGTGGATCCCTGCTTCTGTCAATCCTATGCAGGACTACTCTTCTTTTGAATGCCTCGGCTGGAGGCTCTCTATCTCTCCTGTCTTCTCTCCAACTGTGGCCACCATTTGCAGGCCACCCAGTCAGGTCGCCCTCTTACCCTCTGAGTGGGGTGACCTCTCCTCTTCTCTCCTTGCCTCTACCTCTCAACTTCTCCTCCTCAAAAACCTCAACATCCATCTGGATACTCCTAACCCCTCCTCAGGGCTCTTTCGCAATCTCAGCAATTCTCTCTCCCTCTCTCTTTGTATTCTACCTACAGGCCCAACACACTCTGCCGGGCATACCCTGGATGTTCTCATCTCCTCAGACATCCCCCTCTCTAACCCTTTCACCACTGCTCTCTCCTGGACGGACAACTTTCTGCTCTCCTGCCACCTACGCTCTCTATCCTCCAGGTGAAGCCAACCCCACCACTGCCACCTACCTTCTCTGTCATCTGGCCAATGAAGTGTGTGTCAGTGGAGGCTTTCGCCGCTACTTTCTCTCCTCCTATGCCTGCGGCTGACTCACACTCTCGCACAGCCCTCTTTAACCTGCATATTTCTATCTCTATCTCTAACACACGTGATGTACTTGCCGCTCCCATGAGGATCCATCTGAAGCCTACCGCCAAGTGCAACTCTTTGTATGACTCTGTCCTCGCCCCTCCAAAACGCAAGTGCATGGTGGCTAAGACGACATGGAGGGCATCAGGCACATCGTCTGACAAACTGGCCTGCTGCTTGCTCCAAAGACAGTACAGACTTGCTGTCCTGTCCAAGAAGAGAGCTTGCATCAAAGCTCACGTCTCTGTGGCCTCGAATAACATGGCTGAAATCTTTAAAATCTGCAAGGAGCTGGCCAATCGTAAGGCAGTCTCGACCTTTCCTGTTCCCTCCCAGGCCCTCTGCACGGCACTGGCCTCTCACTTCATCACTAAAACTCAGGACATCCTGTCCTCTTTTTTTTTTATTTGTATTTGGTTTATACAACCTTTACAAAACTTTACCAATACATTGCATTTTTATCATTCATATTACTCCAAATATTAGAATTAAAAACAGATAATTGTTTGATATCCATTATGTACCCAAGCTTAAGCTGTCTTGACTTCTACTGCGCCCGGCTACCTAATGGGTTTGGCGCGCATTATCAAATAAATAAACAAACAAACAAACAAACAAAAACACTACATATACATATATCTATCTCCTCCTCCTCCTCTCCATCTACCTCTTTTGGCCCCACTCCAGTTACCTCTCCCCTCCTCCTCCTTTGTCCTCTTTCCCTGTTTTCACTCCCGACGATGTTCTAGACAAGTCGGATCTTTGAAAGTGTCATCCAAGCAGGTGCTCCCCTTCTCCTCTAGAACCATCAAGGATCACATTGACACCCTCACTCCAGCCTTGGCCTATTTCTGCAATCACTCTTTTGCCACTGGAACTTTCCTCTCCCCCTTAAGCACTCCCTTGTTCAGCCCCTCCTTCAAAAGTCCTCTGCTAATCCACCCTCTGTGGAAAACTACTGCCCCATCTTGATCACTCTTTACCTGCGCAAACTTCTGGAAAAGCTGACCATCTCACAGCTTACTATCCATACTGAATCTGTTGGTTGTCTCCATGACTATCAGTCTGGCTTCAGGGCAGCCAGAAGCACGGAAACCTGTCTCCTGAACACCCGTGAAGACCTGTTCATTGATCTCAACTCTAGCCTTCCTTCTGTCCTCATCCTCCTTGATCTTTCTTCTGCTTTCGACGCGGTCAATTACACCAAACACCACCCTGATCAATCGACTCTGTGTGACATCCTGGTCATCACAGATCAGGCCCTGGCTTGGTTGACCTCCTTCCTCCTGGATCAACCCTCCCAGGTCCAACTTCGGTCCTTTATATCCACCACCTCTCTTTCCACTTGAGAGAGTGGGTGGTAGATCTCTCTGCTCGGTTGGACCTGGGAGGGACCAACCCTCCCAGGTCCAACTTGGGTCCTTTATATCCACCACCTCTCTTTCCACTTGAGAGAGTGGGTGGTAGATCTCTCTGCTCGGTTGGACCTGGGAGGGACCAACCCTCCCAGGTCCAACTTGGGTCCTTTATATCCACCACCTCTCTTTCCACTTGAGAGAGTGGGTGGTAGATCTCTCTGCTCGGTTGGACCTGAGAGGGACCAACCCTCCCAGGTCCAACTTGGGTCCTTTATATCCACCACCTCTCTTTCCACTTGAGAGAGTGGGTGGTAGATCTCTCTGCTCGGTTGGACCTGGGAGGGACCAACCCTCCCAGGTCCAACTTGGGTCCTTTATATCCACCACCTCTCTTTCCACTTGAGAGAGTGGGTGGTAGATCTCTCTGCTCGGTTGGACCTGGGAGGAACCAACCCTCCCAGGTCCAACTTGGGTCCTTTATATCCACCACCTCTCTCTCCATATGTGGTGTTCCTCAGGGCTCTAACATATCACCCTGGCTTTTCAACATCTACTTGGCATCTCTGGTCCACCTCATCCTTCTCTTCTAACTTTCAGTATTATGCGGATGAGACCGAGCTCTCCTTCAGGCTCCCTTCAGCTTCATCACCTCTCTTGCTCGTTCCTGACTGTCTATTCATGATACAGGAATGGTGTGCTCCAAAGATCTCTGCTTTAATGCCAGTAAGAAGACAGAGATCCTTCTCAGTGGGGCTCCCGCTTTCCCTCTTTCACTCTGGCTGGCCGCCTTGGGCCCACTCCCTGCACTTTCCTGTGAGGCAAAAGAACATTGGTGTCATCTTTAACTCCACCCTCTCTTTCTCTCCTTCAGACAACTCTAAGAAGTCCCACTACCAGCTACAGCTCCTTAGAGGTATTCTGCCTTTTTTCACTATCCACCAGAATCTCACAGTCTACAGCGCCCTGGTTCTCTCTAGGCTTGACTACTGCAACAGCCTCTTTCTAAATCTACCTGCCTCTACTCTTTGCCCTCTGCAACTAATCCAGAATAGGACTGCAAGTCTTGTCCTTGGCCTCAAACCCAGGGATCGGGTCTCTCCAGCCCTGACATCTCTCCACTGGCTCCCGGTAGCTGCAAGGAACAAAGTTCAAGACCCTCTGCATTGTCCACAAGGCTCTCTGGGGCCGGGGACCACACTACATCCAACTCTCTCTTCCTAAACACTTTTCTTCTCGAGCCCTTCGCTCATCCACCTCCAACTCTCTGAGGGTCAGATGCTTCTCCAGGCAGAGAGTGATTGGCAGATCTCTCTGCTCGGTTGGTGCCTGCCTCTGGAACAGCCTCTCTGTCTCTCTCAAAATTGAGCTGGACCACCTCAGGTTCAGGAAGCAACTAAGACCTTCCTTTTTACTTATGTTTTCAATCTCCCCCTTCCCTGCTGACGTACTTGTCTGCTGTGCTAACTGGTTGTCTGGCCATCCTATGAACATTATTGGCACCAGGCTCCAACATGACCAGTAGCCCCTGCACTGCCTCTGGATTTACCTCACACTTAGGGACTGTATCTGCAACCCTACAGCCCCTTGCCTCATGTACACTTACCCTAGTGGGCTCCCCGGCTGCACTTACTTGGGCTCGCCCTATTGCACTCTCCCCACTTGCTCCCCCTGGCACTTCTCCTCCTCCTTCCCCTTGCACTTGCATCATCTGAATGACACAAGGCCTAGTAAAATAGTGTATTTTGTCCTCCCATTGTCTCCCCTTCCTTATCTTGTCTATGTCAAGACGGCGGCGAGCATTATGCTTGTTCAAAGCTTCTTACCATAGCTTCTGCTAGTGTGTTAATCGGTTTAAAGTAAAACGTTCTGAACGTATTATCTCTCGCCAAATCAGCTGCTTTCAGTATGTCTTGCAACGTTGCACCCTGCCTCATTGCTTTCAATGCCATTGCGCTTCGCACTGAGTGTGCTCCAAATTTTGCCATGTCTATCCCTGCTAGAGTCATGACCTCTCTAACCCATCTCGCTATGGTGGCTGTCGCTACTCATTAGTTGCGTCGTTCCCACCGGTCTCAGCTCAGCTGTTTTATTTGCATATTCTTTTATACATGCAGCTACACACCATTTTGGGTGTCCTTGCATATATGGGTATGTTATTTTGGAGGAATCTGTCTTCGTTCTCCTGGCCAGATGGAAAGTCACTCTGTCTGGTCCATATACCATTCTGTCTATTTCTAGTGCTCTGACATCTGATACTCTTCTACATGATACCATGCATTGTAGCATTGCCAATTTTTCCGACAGTCTGCCTAACGATAGGTATCTATTGCTGTGCCAGTCTGCTAATAGTTGTAATACGACTGTTACGTCCCATAGAGACTTGTATCTTGGTTGCAGTGGCTTCCTAAATCTTATCCCTTTTAGAAGTCTAATCACCGCCATATTTTTCCCAACTGGGACTCCTTCGATAGGTGTATGACCTGCTGATATTGTGGATCTATATACTCCTATCGTTCTGTAGGCTTTGCCGTCTTGCAGTAGTTCTGCTAAGAAATTTAGTATCTCTACTAGAGGGGCAGAAATGGGATGAAAACTTCTCCTTTTGCACCACCTTGACCATCTGTTCCATGCTGCGCCGTAGCTCCTTCCAGTCGACGGGGCCCATGACTCTGCAATGTGGCTCGCAGCTTGCAAAAAAATTCCTGGGAGATTCCATAATCTCCTGCTATCCTGCACGCCATCAGCGGTAGTGTCCCCTTCGCTCTCAGAGGGTGACACGACCCAACTGGGTCCATGAGAAGGTTTTCTCTTTGAGGCAACATTCTCGTATAGTCAGCTATTAGCTCCATAAGTGCTGGAAACCATACTTGCGATTTCCATATCGGAACTACTATTATCAGATTTGCTGCTTGTCTGCGTACTTTCGTTAAAGCTCTGCTTATCATCATGAATGGAGGAAACGCGTATAGTGTTTCTTCTCTCCAATCTTGTAGGAAGGCATCCATCCCTGCTGCCGCTGGGTCCAGCCTCCAGCTGAAAAATCTGTTCTTCTGTGCGTTCAGTCTGGACGCAAATAGATCTGTGTGAATTGGCCCCCAGAGCTCTTCTATCTGATGAAAGATTGCTCTGTCCAGCATCCAGTCACTGGAGTCTGTTAGATGTGTGGAGTTCCAGTCCGCTACTACATTCTGAGCGCCTGGTAAATATTCTGCTATTACTGCAGTTCCTGACCCAAAGCACGAGTGCCAAAAATCCTTGGCTATCTCCGCTAATAATCTGGATTTCGCTCCACCTAAGGGATTTATGTATCTGACCGCTGAGATGTTGACCATCTTCAGTAGGATGCATGAATTCACTTTGTCCTTCATGAAGGCTTTGATTGCGAAGAGCCGGCCAATAGTTCTAGGCAGTTTATGTGCAGTCTGAGTTCCTCCGAGCTCCATCTGCCTCCTGTTTGGAGTTCCCCACACCGGGCTTCCCAGGCTGCTCTTCTGGCATCCTATTCTATTAATATGTCTGGACGGTCACCGAAAATGTCTCTGCCGTTCCATGCCTCCATGTTCTGTAGCCACCACTACAGCTCTGTTCTGGATTCTTGGTCTAGAGGCACTAGCTGGTGGTAGCTGAGGCCCTGCTGCAGGTGTCTTATTTTCAGTCTCTGCAGTGCTCGGTAATGCAGGGGTCCTGGGAATATCGTTTGGATTGATGCTGCGAATAGGCCTACAATCCGTGCGATCGTTCGCAGTGATGTGACTGGTCTATTTCTCTTTTTATGTCCCGAATCTTCCTGTTCCGTAATTCGAGGGTTGCTGTCCTGGTATCTATGATGAAACCTAGAAACTCTATCCTCCTTGCTGGTATCATCTCCGACTTCTCTCGGTTCACTAGAAAACCTAGTGAGGCTAAGAGATTCGCTACCCAGCTGGTCTGGTAGCGGAGTATGTCCTCACTGCTTGACATTAGTAGGATATCATCTAAGTAGATGATGATCCGTATTCCTTTCTACCTGATCGCTGCTGCTACTGGTTTCATCAGTTTCGCAAACGCCCAGGGCACTGATGCTAGTCCGAATGGCATCATCGCAAACTGCCATAATTGCCTGTCCCAGTCGAACGCTAGGAAGGGTCGGTTTTCTCTTTGTACTGGAATCGTGAGATATGCATCTTTCAGATCTATCCTTGCGAGCAAGTCGCCCTGTCTGAGCGTGTCTCTTAATTGGTGAGTACCATCCATCTTGAAATGGTTGTAGACTACCCACTTGTTCATGTCTTTCAAATTTATGACTGGTCTCACTTTGTCTTTTCTGTGAACCAGAAACATATTGCTTATGAACCTCTGGGCCTCGCACTGCTCTATAGCTTGTTTCTTTGCTAGGCTCTGTAGTTCTGCATGTAACAAGTCTTTCTCTGTTTGCGCTGATACTATTGGTTGGGGGGCTTTGTACTGGGATGGGGTCTGAGTAAATTGTATGTGCAAGCCTATGGCCGCCTGTAGTACCCAAGCGTCATTGGAAAGCACGTGCCGGTTTTCCCAGAATTTCACTGTCCTCCCCCTACTGCAGGATATGCGTATGCTCTCACATGTGGGGAAGTTTTGTCCTCTTCCCTGTCCTCTGCCTCGCCTTCATCTGGGGAAGCGACCTCTGGGTTGGAAGAAGGTATCTGGCTGTTTATTCTCCCAGTAATGTGCTCTGTTTGATTGAGGCCTTCTAGACGGCTGATAACGACCGGTCGCTCGACCTCTATACCGACCGGTCCCTCCAAAAACTGTTCTGGGGAAGATCTTTTTTATTGAGGCTTGTGCCTTTTCCAAGAAGGTGTAGGTCCCTACGAATCTCCCCATCTCCTTTCCGAAAGTCTCACCAAACAGCAGCCCTTGCTCTGCTTCGCCTGCTTCGTATTGGGACAGGTCTCCTAATTTATGGTCTATTTTCAGCAGTAATCCCCTTCTACGTTCAGAGGATATTGCACAATTGGCGTTCCCCAATAGACATACTGCTTTCTGAGCCCGATTTGCTAATACCTCTGGGTCCACTTCTTCCCCAGTGTCCTTTGCTCGCTCCGCGAAGTCCATAATCTTGGCTAGCGGACCCGCTAGGTCCAGGACTTTCTCCTGGCAACTCCTCCATGAGTGGTCGATCCCCTTCCTGGGGTCCCCGTTAGATTTGGCGACGAAAGCCAGCATCTTGGGGTCTAGCTCTGGCGCTTCCGCTACTTTGCCTGGAAGTTCAGGTTTTGGGCACTGTGCCCTCATCCTTTGCCTCACCTCTTTCTCGAGTGCTTTGCGCAGCCTTTGAGTCATGTATCTCGCGACTCTTAGGGAGGGCACCCATTCTGAAGATTTCGGGTTCCTAATTTCCTCTGGCTGAAACATAACTGAGGTTTCTGCCTCCTCTATGTTGTTTAACTCTTTTTTAGTGGCGGCAAACTTCCTTCGCCACCTTCCTTATCGCCTTCCTCTTGCGAGGAGGTTGGAGATTCTGTGGGTTCTTCTTCGGGGTGAACCTCTTCCTTTGTGTTGCCCATATTTACTTCCCCTGGGTAGGGGGTCATGAGGCTCGGCACCACCGACTTAGACATAAAGCCTTCTTTCAGCCTAACGAAAGTGTTGGTCGCCTCTGGGGCCTTTGGAGCTGCCCCTTCTGGTTGGCCCGGGGGGTCAGAAGAGTTCTTGCTCTTCCGGCCTTATTACACCCCTGTGGGCCCTCTGCTGTGGCCCCTGTGGATGTGCTTGCTCATGGTGTGGTGCTTCTGTCTCTTTGGCTCAGAAATATTTCAATTGTCTCTAGTCTTTCCTGAAGGGGTCCGACCCCTTCAGCCACTGCCTCTACGAGTGAATCTCCCAGCACTTCCTTGAAGCTGTGAGCCAAGTCCTCTGGGTACATGGCTTCTTGTTCCTCCTCACTCCATTCAAACCCAGCCATACTGTGTGCTGCTAGGTGCCTAGAAATACCTTCTCAGGTGTGGTGGCACGTCCACTGATCACTCTATTCAATTTGAGGCTGCACCTGTGCTGACAATCAGCTTCTTTCTTGTTCAGTGCTGGGCACTGTGTTCACCATATGCTCTAACTCGAGCTGTAATGTGTGTATACACCTTATTTCCTTAGCTGCAATGTGTGCATACACCTTTATCTCCTATCCAAAGTAATTTGGGCTTCCCGTTCAATGTCTTTGATCTGTCACTGAAGGGAGAACGGAGCGCAATGCCCGCAAAGCGTTAGGCCCCTCCTCTCCAAGGTAGGGGGCCTCACGCTCTTCCAATTCTATTGCCTGCTTCTCCGGCTTTAAGCCCCGTCCCTGCAAGGGTGGGGGCTGTGCGAGCGGCTCTCCGTGGGCCACACTTGCGCTTTCGCGTGCTTGCTCTGCCCCCACAAGGGAGGGGGCTCCTCTCTCCTTTGCAAATTAACAAGGGGGGTCCTGGGAGTCCCTCTGCCAGACATTAGTCCTGGTTACGAGAGACTTACCCAGAGTCTTTAGCTATCTTTCACAGAGAAGAAATATCCCAAACATATCAGTCTTTGTCCTGCCCTGGGGCAGTCCAGCACCGAAATGCTAGGCAACTCTCCTCTGAACAAGAGTACCAACAGAAACCCCAGACACGTGTTTCGGTCTGGTTGGACCTCATCAGTAGGGTGGATCTGTGCCTCTCTAAGAATAGTGAGCAAGGGGTCCACGTCTGGATTCCCCTAGTAACTTAGGGTGAGACCCAAAGCTACTTAAATATGCAAATTAACAAGGGGGCTCCTGGGAGTCCCTCTGCCAGACATTAGTCCTGGTTATGAGAGACTTACCCAGAGTCTTTAGCTCACTATCTTTCACAGAGAAGAAATATCCCAAACATATCAGTCTTTGTCCTGCCCTGGGGCAGTCCAGCACCGAAATGCTAGGCAACTCTCCTCTGAACAAGAGTACCAACAGAAACCCCAGACACGTGTTTCGGTCTGGTTGGACCTCGTCAATAGGGTGGATCTGTGCCTCTCTAAGAATAGTGAGCAAGGGGTCCACGTCTGGATTCCCCTAGTAACTTAGGGTGAGACCCAAAGCTACTTAAATATGCAAATTAACAAGGGGGGGTCCTGGGAGTCCCTCTGCCAGACATTAGTCCTGGTTACAAGAGACCTCTCTCCTTCGCGCCTGCCTTGAGCAGGCAAAGCCCTCTATGGCAGGCCTCGGAGTACTTTGCTCCGCCCTCTCAAGATTGGGGGCTCTTGGCTCACTCGCGTGTTATGCGAGTGAGCCGAAAAGGCCTCAGACAAACCCCCAGAGTGCTGGTAACGCAACACGGGGCTATCATAAAACTTCTAAGATAATGGATTAACTAAACCTTTATATGCTGCACAGTCTCTGCGCGCTAGCCTAGCGTTATGTGCTAATGACAATCATTAATTATCCAGGTAAAATAGTCAATAACCCAAAACTTATGCTGACTGAATAAGCAGCAAAATGAAAGGGTACTTAGCTCTGGGGAGCAGGAAAAGAAGAAGAGGTTACAGGAAGAGGAAGAACTAGGTCACATGACCAGGACACTGGGGACAGGGGACAGGGACCTAAGTCTGATGAGAAATGAAGTTTTAGAAAAAACAAAAAAAAACGTTGCATTTTTTTATTAATTTGTTGAAACTGCTGGAGAGTAATAAATAAGAAGATGAAGCAAAATGCTCGCCTCCATATTGACCTAGAATTGCAGCATGCACCTTTTGGAATAGAACATAAAGGTAGGACTGGATACAAGTAGCAGAGATGATAAAGTACACACACACGTTGCCTTATTTCTGCGTTCCCAAAAGCAGAAATGTGCGAAGGAGTTAGGAATTTGGCTCCCGCTAAAGAGAGAAATATTCCTCAAAAAGACATGGTTTCAAACAACTATTGGCAGTTTACAGCACCAACTGCATTAATTCTTTCATCGTCACTGTGCCGTCGCGTCAGATTATTCTTCCATTTTAGCTCACACTGCCTGACTAATCTTTCTATAGGCTTGTGTTTGCCCACGCACATATTGGTGAAAGTCTCTTTGTATTATACCAATTTCAAATATGCTTATATGATATGATGTGGCATTTATAACGTGCCTGTACACAAGTGTTTCTAGGCGCGAAAAGACAAGGAGGGGGAATTAAAGGGAGGACAAAATAACGATCTTACAAGGCCTTGTGTCATTCAGATCGCTTAAGTGCGGGGAAGAGGTGAGGGGAGAAGTGCCATGGGGAGGAAAAGGGGGAAGTGCAGTTTGATGCATGTATTGATTGTTTGCACTGAAAAAGGTGCTCTAACCCCATGATCAGAGTAAAGTAGAACAATTGGGGTGTATATTTATGCATCTTCCACCTACCGCAACAGTATAAAGAGTGCACAATGCATATATTGGGAAAAATATCAAGTTAAGTATGGTAAAAAATAGTACTAATGAATAAGAGGAAACCAGTACATTAAGATATGTCTTACTTCTGTGTCCCAAGAACAGGAGTCAGAGGCTGGGGAATATTTCATTGTGATGCTAGCATGGCAGATGTGTGGGTGAGAGAGGTGCTTACCTTAGAGAGCCATGGTTTCAAGCAACCATTGGCAGTTTACAGCACAACCTGGAGTAATTCATTAATTGCCACGAGCTAACACACTTGATATCATTATGTCCTTTTTAAGTCACACTATCTGGTTTATTATGGTATGAGCTTTTTTGTGGCCAACAAAAGTACAATATGAAGTTGGAAGTCTATTTGTATTACAACTGTGCTTAAATCGGCACAGTGATGGATTGTGGCAATGCCCTTTCTTTGGTCAATTTCATCCAATCCCATTCCAGCACTTTACCTCAATTTTGTAGATTGGCGGAAGGTTTGGGTATTTAGAAGGGTTGGAGTGTGTGGTGGAAGGGGGATTGCGGGGGTTTCCTCCCGCAGAAAAATACAGTAAAATAAATTCTGTGGAATGGGATTTGATGAAATCCCTACCATGAAATCACATAGAAACCTGGACTGCATCTACAAAGATGGCACTGAGGTTGTGATCAGAGTTGGGGTGTATATGTTTGCTTCTTCTGTCTATTGGAACAGTATAGAGACGAGTGCAATGCATATATTAGACACAGCACAAAGTTTAACATGGTGAACATTAGCAACAAAGATGAATTGGCTGTGAGCTGCAACGCCCACCATGTGACAGAAAAAACATGATTAAGTTATTACTAGGAGATAGCAATCTTCTGTGATTTAAGCAATACCCCATTTAACAGCAATCGATTTTCTCGACACGGGATGTGTAGTTTACCATAAATGACCTTGTGTAGTTGGGGGTTCACTATCATGCCATGATCTCAAATTAGCTTAACGAGCAGAGAGACGTGGGTAATTGAAAATACTTTGGCTCGTTGCCTTGGCGACTGAGATTAAAAGTCTAGTATGCTTCACCTGTGCTTGTTTCTTTAGCTGCCTTGTTGTGCATTTACATTTTGGAGATTAGTGCCAGCCCAGCTGGGTGTACTGTTTCATCTAAACCCATGCCCCGCCAGGAAAGTAGAGCCCTCTCTGTGTCATGCTAATAACATGCATTATGCATCAGTTAATGTCTCTTTAGTGCCATGCATTTTAAAGACTTACTCGAAAATGTCCAACCTAAATAGGCATGACAGACATACAAAATAAATCCCAACAAGAGACTTATGAAAACCCAAGTGCAGGCAGCAAACCCTACTTCCTAAATAACAGTGATTTACAGAAATTTGAGACCAAGTGAAAGGACGCAGTACAACACGAGAGCTCTCAGGTTGCCCATTGTCACGCGTGAGTAGCTCATCCAGTCCGGGTTTTCCTTTGTATTCTGTGGCGTCCAGTCGAGCATAGTTGATGGGAAAAGCAAAACTACAAGTGCTAGAATCAAACCAGGATTTTATGAACTTATGTTAAGCATGGGGGTTCTTAAGTGCGTTGTACAAAACATTTTAGTTTAAAAAGAGAAGGTAGCAGCTTTGTACAAATTATGGGCCATTCCTGATGGCATATCCGATGCAGACTCAGAAACGCGGAGTATGCCGGGCCGTCAGCAGGGTGCTCATCTCAGGAGCATCACCTCTGGCCAACCCTGACATCTTAGCCAACAGCACATTGGACTCTGGGACCTGTGGTTTTGATTTTAACCATAATGGCCAAGCTATTTAGGGCTGTTGCCTAATAAAACTGGGACTCGTTAAATGTATCTGTTGCCTAATAAAACTGGGACTCGTTAAATGTATCTATCAAGATGTGGCTGCAGTGGAAACACATTAACTTCTTGGGCCTACTTCCTTTAGTTTTTCTAAGGTCTGATACAAGATACAAACTGTCTATATGGTACCTGAAAAATATCAAGCAGGACTTCAAGGCACAATGACGTTGTCCATTGCATTCCAGAAGCAATCCATTGTGTTGACTAAGAGAGGTTAAATCTCCCAAATGTATTTTACTGTAGGTAACACCTTACCACACGTTTCCCATGGCATGTATGTGTAGGCCAACCAGTCCTGGCTTTATTTTTTTTATGTTCTAAGACTTGCAGCTTTCATTTTCCCATCATGGATTCATGACTACAAGTCCCAGAATGCATAGAAAAAAGCAGGGCTGGGCGACCCACTCATACTATGGGGAGACTTGAGACCTTTGTTGACAGAGATGACCTCGGACTATAAGGGGGAGACGACCAACCTAGAGTGAATATTTGTCTTAATGCAGTGGCTTTTAGTGTGGGTAATTATTTACATGATGACCTCAGCCGCAAGTGTATGATCTGCAAAGTGCATCTCTTTTTGTATAGTATCCACATCTAATCATTGAAATGGTATGTGCTCCGAGAACACTTCGGGACCCGCGGAGAGTTTACTGTCATATCAAGTGCAGCTTCACATGCCCCGAAAACGAAGTCATACTTCTAACATTCTAACTTCTTATGCTAAGGCATAACACCACGGCCCTCATTACGACCCTTGCGGAAATCGGAAAACGATGGCGGAAATGCAATACCGCCATCGAATAGCGCTCGGTGCGACTATGACCCGTCACCGCAAAGTACGAAGCCATTAGCGACACCGTAGTGAACGCCAACGCTAACTGCACCAAGCACGCGCGCGCGCGCCATGCGAAACCGCAAACACCACCATGGCGCAACGGTACGCCAATTCCGACCCTAGCGGACATGTACCTAACGCCATCAGGCATGGCGTAATGTACCATTCCGCCATGGTGAGAAGTACGGCATCGCGAATCAACCGTAAACGGCCCCACTGAGTGCCTGTACACCGCTCCCTGCCCACAAAGTACAACTCCCCGTAGGTGCAATGAAGCCACAATGCAACCATTGAAATGTACAAGTCACCCATGCATGGCAACGAACAAAAGAAACACAAGAGGGGCCAATGGGAGCTGCAGGGCACAGATGGCACGAACACAGAAGCCATCCCAATGGACATGACCACAGTCCCCCACCAAGAAACGCACGCAAACACAGGCACCTGTGACCAGCCATATTCCGAGAATCACATCATTCCACCAGTCCACCTGGCTGACCGGCATCTGTTACACAAAACCCAATCCCCCGCCCCTGAGCATGACAACATTCAAACTGTCATATTGGCAGCCCCCATCCCTGACCTCACGGGCTTAGTAGGCAAACGCGCCCAGTACAGTACCACGCAACTAAACTCCGAAGCTGGAACCCAATGCAGATCTCCTCACAATACATCGCCCCCCAAATAGGCATATGCCACATCACTTGCAAAGAAAAACGCTACACGGGCCAAATCAGAATAGAAATTTAATGCACATCAAAGTCACCAAGCCCATACAGCCATCAGGCCATGAACTCCTAAACACCAATCACCATTGTGGGCTGCATCCGCAAGAAATGACCAGCCACTACTTGTGTGTCGTCCTGTTCCCTCATGGTACACAGAGCCACATTCACGTACGAAAAGGCAACATGGAAGCGCACAGAACCGCAGGGCCGTCCCAATGGGGAGGCACTAGTCCAGCCGAAAGGCCGAAATGTTGCTCCGAGCCACCAGTACAGCGTAAGGGCATGTGGGCCATTGGCGATCGTCCCATAAGATCGTAATGCTGCTCCACTGATTAACACGAAGCAGCAGGTGTCGGGAGTAAAACCCATCTGCAGGAGTGGCATACAGATGGCAGTGGCAAAAGGGGAGGAGATACCTGTCAACCAAAAGAAAAGAAAAAGAACAGAATGGCCATCAGAACTACATTCCAACAACTCACTTCAATGATCACACGAAATCCACAGCCATATGCATGCTAGCCCACTCCAAAGGATCATCACCACCCCAAAACCACTTGCGACTCCTAACCATCTATATCGAGGTGCAAACACCATCACAAACGAGTGTACCTGTGCATGCGTCTGTCAAAACAGAATCCATCAGATGGGAATGTTAATGTGCATGGACACAAGTGTCTGAGGGCGTGTCGAGACAGGGAGGGCTCAACAAGGCCAGATAGACGATGGTCCCACCATGGCAGCCCTGCATCACATAGCGTAGGGGAGGCGGATAGATCCCAAGAAGCCCTGTACATGGCAAACTCTGTATCAAATCACCTGCCCATGCATCCATTCATCATTCCCTCATCCCGGAATCAAAACGCCTGAATAATTACTCACATAACATTAGAAACATCCATTGAGTCTGTGCGTTATGCAGCCTGCAAAATCCACAGTGCCCCAGCCCGTAATTCCAGTGTTGTGAAGTAACATGTATCTGGGAACGGCCGGCCTCATCGCCCACGTAGCAATTGCGCATCCCAAACTATTCATATCAATCATTGCTTCCTCGCCATGGGCCCTGTCTCAAGGACATTGAACAACAGAACGTTATATTTGCAGTCAGACCTGTGGGCATCTCCTCGCCGCTAGCTGGAAACCGAAAGCGCCGCCCTTGGAATTCCACATTTGCAACATCACGCCGAAAAGGCATCTGTGGCCGTTTGAAATCACTAATTATTCCATCGAGTGCGGCTGTGTGTGAAAATGTCAACTGCCTTCACCCACAAATGGGACGCCCCGCCCGTCATTGCAACTCGGTAAAGTGATGCATGAGGGCCCACCGTTACTCGAGTACTACGTTCCACTGACCCTTCACAAGTCTGTTCGCGACTGCACAGATAGTATGTGCAACAATGGGACCACAGCAGAATGAACATGTCAACCAATGTTACACGGCCATCGGGTACAAATACATGATTGCAATAGCAAGATGCCATTCCCAGATTTGCAGCGTTGTGCGCGGGACGTGCTCGGCCAAAGGGGAGAGCAGCTTGCACAGGTGGAATTAATCACCACAGGTGGAGGCCATACAGCCTGAAAACACATAAATTGCACAGCCAGTCTCCTCCCACAACCACACCGAAATGCTACCGGCAGGACTCGCGATGTTGGCCCTGGGGGACCTGATAGCACTGCAACTACTCCAACTCCAAGAAGAAGACGAACACCAACTGCAACCGGCCGCACGAAGGAGACGCAGGAGGAGGAGGAGGGCAAGGCAGGGCCAGCAAGGGCCGCCAGCACAGCCACTACCACCACGCAGGCAGCCCGCAATCCCACGCCTCCGAGCACATCCGTTCAACCTCACTGATGAGCAGATCCACACCCTCTACCGTCTGGACCGGGACACCATAGCCGCCATTGTGGACATGACACAGGCTGACCTTGTCAGCATGATAGATAGCCCAACCGCCATCCCACCCCTACTGAAGGTGGTGTCTGTACTCCACTTCCTGGCCACAGGCACCTACCAGCACACAGTCGGACAGTTGCATGGCATTTCTCAGCCACTGTTCTCACGGACACTATTGCAAGTGCTCGATGCCCTCCTGCAGCACGCAGACGACTACATCTCTCTACCACGCTCGGAGCAGGAAATTACCAACACAAAAGTGGGATTCCATGCACTTGCCGGCATACCGGGTTGCATTGGTGCCATCGACTGCACCCATGTGGAATTGGTCGTCCCACATGCAATGGAGGCCCAGTACCGCAACAGAAAACAATTTCATTCCCTGAATGTACAAATGGTGTGTGACTCCAACAGGATCATTACACATTGTTGTGCCCGATTCCCTGGATCTACCCATGATTCTATGGTCTTGAGGAACTCTACAATACCACGCTACATGGAGCGACACGCAGGGAACAGATCCTGGCTACTCGGTGAGTCTCATTACATGCATGATTATGTGGGGAATGTGATTTGGCAATGACCTGGCAGGAAGGGGGGGGGGGTGTGCGTACGTAGCAATGGCATTCCACATCATAGGTTTCTCGTCCACATACAGGTGATGCTGGATATCCACTGAAGAGATGGCTCCTCACACCAGTCCGGAACCCACGGGACCAGCATGAGGAGGACTACAACCATGCCCACTCACGTACCCGTGTAGTCATTGAACAGGCATTCGGCCTACTGAAGACTCGTTTCCGCTGCCTCAGCAGGTCTGGCGGGGCACTCCTGTACCGCCATGAGAAGGTTGCAAAGATGGTGATGGCATGTGTCATGCTCCACAACATGTGCCTACGTAGAAATGTGCCCATGCCCCCTGACGCAGAACTGCAAGCACCTGATGATGGTCATGATGAGGGTGGGGATGTGGCAGCACCTCATGGAGTCTGCGAGGCACCGGAGGCCCGTGACATTCGTCAGCATCTCATTGATGTATGCTTCTAGCACTCACGCCTGGTGGCTGATACATGGACACGGGACTCGTGGCACTGTGCGTGTCTGGGACATGCACAATATGGACTGTACGCCTATGATGGCCTAGTACACAAAAATCAATGTCCACACATCTCATTGGTTGATCGTGCACTTTATATGGCATATGTGATGTCATGTTGAACACCCTATCGACCCGCCACCCAAGTGAGCCCAACACACCCCCTCCACCCTCCTACCTCCCCCCCGAACCCCAGTGTCCAAAGATGCTCATTGTCAGTGGGCTGTCGCTATTGCAAGCCCCCTCTGCGGGTATCAGGGGCACCCCTGCCTGTGGAGCGCAGGTTCCTTCCAGATCTACGTTGGGGGCTGCCCTGGACGCAACTTGCAACGGATGATGTGTCTGCCTGCTCACGTCCATGCATGTCCCTAAGGGTTTGCGAGAGCTCAGTGAGCACATACGTCTTTGGACGTCGCATGCAGTTCCCCCCTCAGGCTCTCGGTGCTTCTCTCCATTTGGACTCTCAGGCTCTCGGTGCTACTCTCCATTTGTGCCCTTAGCGTCTCTGTGCCTCTCTCCATTTCTGCCCTAAGTGTCTCAGTTGATGTTTCTATGTCTGCCTTAGTGCCCCCACATTCATCGGCATGGTCCTTGAGGAGCGTGGCCATTTGCTGCTGTTGCACGATTAACTTGTCGAGGGACTGTTGCCTCTGCTGGGCCATGCCCATTTGCGGGGGTGTCACAGAGGGGCTGTTGTCCTCATGTTGCCTTGCCACAGGGCTTGTGGGGGATGGCCAGTCGTTGTCTTGTGGGTGCCCCTGCGTGGTATCCTCATGTTGTACGGGATGGGACAGACAGGGGGATTGGGACAGGTCATGGATGGATCTGACTTCGACATCCCCGTTTTCTGTGTCGGAGCATGCTGCCATCAATGGGGTGTCACCTATGGTGCTGCTGCCACCAGAGGCAGTGCCTTCTGTGGCATCCATTGGGGGGACCTGTGGTGGTGGTGTTGTGGGCATGCTGGCTGCTGGGGTGCCTGTTGATGTTCCCTCCTCTGTGCTGCCACCTGATTTGTGCTGCTGCCGTGTCTTGATGCGTGCAGCTGAGGTGGAGGGTCTCTGGCCGTTGGTCTTGGCCCTCTTTGCAGGTGTGCTGGTAGGGGTGTCCTGTAGCTCGTCGTTTGGATCGGACCCTGTGGTGGAGTAAAGGAGGGCGAGGGTTAATGATGGGTCTGTGGGAATTGGAATGGCATTGTATCACATGCTCTGGGGTGGTACCTGAGGGTGATTTGGGTCGGGTCCTTGGAGGTGCTTTGATTTGTGTGTGGAGTGAGGGTGCAGTTGTTTGGCAGCCTGCAGTTAGGGTGTGCCTGCTGCACGTGTAGTGCGTGTATTAGGGGTTTTTAATTATTTATGTATTTATTGTGGGTTTTAACGTGCGCTATCAGGCCGATGTGTGTGGCCGTTCTCCTGGACATGTGTTTCTGTTGCACTATGTGGACGCATGGTACTTCACATGGATGGACTGTGTGGATTTGGCATTGTTTTATCTGGTACACCTACCTGAATCTTCGGATGTCTGCACTCCTTTCTCCATCCCTCCGACTCCCTCTATGCTCTCCATTCCGATGGTGGAGGCACAGATTTCTTCCCAGGGGGTCAACTTGATGGGTGATTCAGGACCTCCCCCGGTGGCTGTGGCAATGTTGCGGTTGGCAGAGAGTATGCTGCGGACGCGTATCCGCAGGTCGTCCCATCGCTTGCGGCATTGCTGTGGGGTGCGGGGTGCGGTCCCCACCGCACTTACCCGCTGTGCCACCAGAGCCCATATGGTCTTCTTGTTTGCAAGTGCCGTTCTGGTCATTTGCGTGGAGAAGACGACGGCAGCATTCTCCTGGAGGGTCTCTGTTAGCACGGTGAGTTCCTCGCGGGAGAAGTGGACCTGCCGCTTGCGGTCGCACGCTTTCTTCGCTACTTTTCCCATTTGTCTTGGTTTCGCTAGGGTGGGTGACGGGTTGGGGTGTGTTTCAGGGTAGTGATTTTAGTGGTTGTGTGGTTTTAGTGGTTTTATAGGTGTACGCCGGGATGTTTCCCGTTCCGGCCCCATGTTTTAACTTCCGTTTCCGTATATTTCCGGTCACCGTACTTTCCGGTAGGCGCACACTGCGGTGACCGCTAAGAGGGGTGGCGGTATTGCACCTAGGGCGCCGTACGGCGGCGGTGTGGGCCGTTTTGGGGTCATTTCCGCCATCGCGGACTTTGCACTTCCGCCGTGGCGTGGTGCTCGTGCCCGATGGGTCGGAATGGGCCGCACTTTGCTCCTTCGTGCAATGGCGGAAACGCTATTTACGCTGTGGCGCTCCGGTCAGTCGCTTTCCGCAAGGGTCGTAATGAGGGCCCACGTGTGTAGTTGCTGTCATCATACAATAAGTACACTCTTGAACACCTCAATAATGCCTTGAGATCCCTGGTAAGTCACCATACATATGGTATGGGCTTTCAGGTGTTACCAACATGAGTGAAATGCAGTCTCAAATGGACCTAATAATGGAATCAAAAGCCTTGCATGACCACCGTATGTAAGAGTGACTTTAAAAGTGTTTTATTTTTTTTTCTATTTATATACAGGGAGGAACAATGCTCCTTTGATCCCAAAAGAACGTACAATAGTTAAGATATCAGATTTGATGGGAAGCAGTGAGATTCTTGAAATGAGGAGAGTTTGAGTGAAATTCTAACCAGGTTGTGAAGGGGATTAAATGGAACATTCACAAGGTACAATACATGGTTGGACATACATAGATTAAGGGCAATCAACACTAGACATTTTTAAGTGCATGTAGGTAGTATGGCTAGCTGTGTTTGAGATGTGATCATAATGGCTGAAGTGTTAGAGTGGAGGCAGAGAGGGTGAGGGACAGAGGCGAGGAACAAATGTTAGCTAGAAGGCATATACGAGGTAGGTCGACAGGGTAGCTCTGAGATGAGGAGGTAGACTTTTAGTTTGGCTTTGAATAAATTGTGTGGAATGTTTCACAAATGTCTGCTGGAAGAGAAATCCATGCAAGTGGAGCAAGAGCAGAGAAGGAGCAGAAGCAAGAGGAAGCACAGGGAGGGCAAGGTACCAAGAGGGTCTGAGGAGGCAGAGCAGAGATTACGAGAAGGCTTGTAGTGTTGGATATAGAAAGATAGATACTGTGGTGCCTAACCAGAGATGGTTTTGTGAACCAGAAGATATTTAAATCTGGCCATGTTTTGCATCATCAGCCATCCAGCCTGATTGCGGTACGAGGAACTAGATGTAACACGAGGGAGTTCAAAGAGAGTCCTGGTAGCAAAGTTAATGATCTTGTTGAGAGGATAGAAGCATAGTTGGGAAGACCAAAGAGGACGTGGGGAAGACCAAAAAGGATGCTGGCACAGTAGTTCAGTTTAAAAAAGGCAAGAGTGGTTAGAAGATACCCGGCAGTGCTGAAAGGAAGAAGGTGTCATGATGCCTACCTCCAAGGAGCCAGGTCCGACCCAGCAACCCCAGAGGCAGGCATCATTTCCCCCAGGGGAGTGCCAGCGGGCCCAAGCTGGGGCCCTTTGGACGCAGTCCTGGCGCCTTAGGTGCCAGGCTCATGTTGGACCCCTGTCCTGGCGCCTTAGGCGCCAGGCTCATAAAGCTAGACATGTGTTCAAGTGTTTTAATGTGCACTTACCTGATGCAGACCATGCTGCTACATCCAGGCACTCTTGAGGCCTGAATGGAACCACTTTACCTGTGGGACTACTTTCCACCCGGGTGTGGTCGGGCAAGGATACATACCTGATCGGTGGAAGGATACACACTTGGAACTTCTTCCAAAGCTATTTAAACCACACCCGATCAGCAACTCAAGCTTCGCGTTGTTCTGCTCCTCGCAGCTGGACGCTCACCGTGTCAGCTCCTGCATCTGGACCTCAGCCACGCCTGTCAGTATCCTGGGTCACCTGCAAAGGGAGACAAAAGACCTTACCTGCTAAATCAGCACCACGGAGACATCACACCGACGATCCTGAAAAGGAAGACATCTTTTTTAAAAGCATTTCGCTACGATCGCTGCAGCTCTGCATTTCACTCACCTATCCTGGACGCCTCCATCTGCAGCAACGATCATCCGGATCCACAGCCACTTCCCAGAGCCTAGAGAGAAAAGGACAAGGACAAGGTGAGAGAAGGAAAGGAATAGGAAAAGCTCAGTTTCCTCCTAAGACTTACCTGTTGGGTCATTCCCATTTCATTTCGGGTCTTGCCGCTTCCAGGCCTTTTCCGGACCACGGCCACTATGGGGAAAAAAGACAAAGACATTGAATGAGCTAATGCAATGATATTACCAGAGCGCTCATCCAGAACTTACCTGTCATTTACTGGAACTGCACGTTTCACTTCGGGTCGGCGCCATATCTCCGGCATTCCGAACCCCGGCCCCTAAGGGGAAAAAGACATAAGCATTAGCGCTTGCTGCAACAAGACAATGAACATTATTATTAAGCTTGGACTTTTGAACTTGCAGCAGAACTTTTACAGCACCTTACCTGAATAGTCAAGCTTACCTGAACTCCCATCAATCCTCAATCCAGTGAAGTAACTGGGTTTCAACGCGCCCCTGCATCAGAAGCAGGATGGAGAGCTCATCCTCCTGACCCTAAGGTGAGACTTCACGGGGAATCGTGGAAGGGTATCGTGAAGGGTTGGAAGAGAGTGGGAGGCTTGAGCATAACTTAGTCAGTAGGTAATACTCCCTTTTCACGCACAGGGGAATATTCCTGCGAGCCAGAGAAGCCAGAGTAGAGGGGCCCTTCCTGTCCATCTTCGGAGTCCTGCGCTTCGCCATTGAAGAAGCACCAGCACTCGAAGTCAGACCTGCGCCTCCGTGGGAATCAGGTGAGCGTTACAGAAGGTGCCTGAGTGTCCTTCTATTTAGGAGGTTAAGGTGAGCTGCCATTGCAGTTTTGGAGATGAAAGTAGAGAACGTGTAGGAATGGTCATAGATGACTCAGGGGTTTCCAGCTGAAGAAGAGTAGGGAAGAGTGTCAAGTGGGATCTGGCTAGGCAGAAGAAGAGATGAGAGAGAGTATTTGGCAGGGTAGAAGAGCTCCTCTATTTTGGTACAGTTTAACATCAGTGCAAAGCCATCCAATATTTAATGGCTGATAACAATTGTACTTTTTGATAGAGAGATCAGAGGAGAGTTCAGGAAAAGATGAGAAGATTTGGGTGTCATCCGTGAAGAGTTGGTGTGAGAACCCAAAGGAGGAGATTAGTATCCCAAGAGCAGAGGTGTAGAGTGTAAAGAGGAGAAGACTCAAGACAAAGCCTTGTGGAACACCAATAGTTAGAGGAGTGAGTTGAGAAGTGTTGTTGCTCCAGGACATAGAGAATTGGTGAGGTGCCAGGTAGGATTCAATCCAGGCAGGGAATCAATCGCAAATCCCCAAAAAAAGGAGAGTATTAAGGAGATCATAGTGGTCGGCAGTGTCAAAGGCAGCGGATATGTCAAGGAGAATTAGGATAGAGGATTGGTTGGAGTTCTTAACAGAGGTGTTGCAGTTGGACAGATTAATGAGGACAGTTTCCGTGGAGTTTCATGAGTGGAATTTTGATTTTGATTTTGATACATTTGTAACACAGTTCAGACAGAATTAACTAAATCCGAGGGCAGGTGAACCTGAATTCATGTTAAAAACAGCCATTTAGTGCTCATTACTAGCAGAGGGAAGATCTTTGTTTAATTAAACTGATGAGGCTTTCAGGCATTTTGGAATAAGGTGAGGGACGTAATGATCCAAATATGAAGTGGCAACATGTTCCATAAGGTTCCTGAAAGTAAGCGTGCTGCATAAGCGCATATAAATGTCTCAAATGTAGCCGCAAAGCCTCGATTTGGTTAGGCTGTATTGCACAGTAATCACTGTGCTCCCCTGCCCGACGACCTTCCTACCAGCTATGATGCCTCGTGCTGCTTCCACATAACTACTCAGATGGCAGACCAAGACAAGTGGCATGACAAGCAAGCAGTTTACAAGTAGCCAACCACCGACCCGGCCTACGGTAAACCAAAAGGCACACCCGAGTTCCCGTCCACTCCTGGGCATAGTGCCGCATGGCAGCAGAGGTGGGAATTCGCTGTCCCTTGGTGATACTAAGGGCCACTCTTGTAGAGGGTCCCAAACATATCTTACCTTAAACCCAAACCCTCCGCCTCGTAGCGCCAAGGATCACCCCATCATTGGTGCTATAACCTCCTCCAAGCCTACCATGAACAACAGCTTCAGGGAACCCCAGATAAACAGCCGACCAGGCTGCATTACAGTACAGCCAGGCTACAAGTGAACTACACCACAAACTAAGGCTACCCCACCCCACCACCCCATAATAGAGCACAAGCCTCGCAACAGTGCCTTCAGGCAAACTTTAATGTATAGTCATCTGCATTCAGCAGAAAATAGTAGACACCCTACAGGTTCAAACATGCTAGCTTCTCCCAGTAGCACTTACGGGCACCCATCCACTACCCCAGAAACCATCCTAGCCAGGAACTCAAGACTAGGCATTAGGATCAGCAGGCCAAAACCCCATTGCAAGCCTTTATCCACCCAATCCAGATATGCCCAACTAGGCATAAAATCATGCCTCCTGGGACCTAAACCCTCTCTCCAAGCCTCTCTAATACCCCAGTCCCGACTTGCAATCCCACCACCGCCAATCCACGAGGGTCAACCCCAGCAATCACGAATTAGGTCTGCTGAACCCAGCAACCAACAATTTTGTGGGCCCTAAGCACTCAATAGCACAGAAAACATCCTAGATTACCCTACCCCCTCAGTTCTATACTCATCCACCAAGATAGGAAGACCACATCTCTCACATCGCCACAAGCTACGACCCCCTGGCACTCAATGTCACCCCCATCCTCCTCAAAGAAGCCCTTATTAACACCAGATCGCTCCCAGCCCATGCCCTAGACATACATGACCTGATTACATCCCAAGACCTGGCTCCATCAAACTTCAGCCCCACCCTTGTGATTAGCACTCCCCAACAGCTTTGCCATCCTCAGAAATGACAGACAGAATGCCAGAGGAGGAGGTGTCGCACTTATCTGCAGAGACTCTCTTAACATCAGACAGACTAAGTATGCGATGGAAGGTTGCTTTGAACTCCTGACAGTCAAACTCATCACCTCACCGTTATACTGTTATCACCATACACATCATCTACCATCAGCCGGGCCAAGCTGCCTCCTTCGAGGAAGACTTCATTCATTTGGTTGTAAAAAAACTCAAACCCACGGCAAGAACCATAATACTTGGGGACCTCAATTTAGGCCTTATTGACCCCTCCCACACCACTGGGCTTTAATTATAGAGTCTCAGCCCCAACCCACAATAAGTGCCGAACCTTGGATTGGATAGCGGATCTGAATAACCAGATTTCGAACATATCATTCCCATGGTAGGATCACCACAGTTGTGTTGTTCAGTCTTTCATTACAGAAATTGCAGCCCCATGCCCTGCCAGCCTTGCCGCCCGCTCTTTCATACAGCACCCATCAAATTTCCCAAAAATCCATCTCACCTCATCTTAAACCACTCCTACCAGAGAATCTCACCTCTGCTGACCCTAAGTCCCTAGTAGATATCTACTTAAATACCATGACCAAGGCTATAAGCCTAATAGCCCCACTAGTGTCTAAGTGAGCTAGCCCAGTTGGTCACCTCAACTCCGTTTTTACATCTGACCTTTAAGCTTTGCGCATGAGAAAAAGACAAGCAGAAACAACTTGGAGAAATGACCCAACAGCCAAATCTAAAGCCTCCTTCGTTTCTATTGCCAAAGAATATTTTATTTATTTATTTAGTTGTCTTTTAGTTCACGGAACTATTACAACTTATTTCGTAGGAAAATAAATAACAATAGCAATAACATTTCATTTCATTAAAATGAACATTTCACATATTCATTAATTACAAAACCCCAATTCCTACACACAATAGAATTCCTAAATTCATTAATTCATCAAGCTTCAATAAAACGTTTCTAGGTTAAAGCAAAATGTCTTCATAGGTTTATCGCTCACCTTATACTATGTATCTACTTTCAGAATTAAACATTCAGATACCTGCTTCCATTATTGAGGGCACAGTGGTCCAAACTCCAAATGGGGCAATGTGCATTGGTTCGGACTGAGTGTTCAAACACCAACTCCAAAAGTGATCAGACTGTATAAAGGACGCATTATGTACGTAGCGCTCATAGTTCAACAAATACTGGGATTGCATTTTAGGACTGCCAGTCAACACTTGTCTCACAGTTTCAAGATTGTTCTCCAACTTCCACATTCGACAATATTGATTGTTTCCATTGTGTTCCATATGTTGCTTTCACTGGGAGTTGATTTGTAGGCATGAGGAGCCTAAATCTACGAACAAGCAGGTCAGGACAACAAATTAGATATAATTGAGGGCATAGGTAAGTGTGTACCATCCCCTCAATATATCTATAATTGTGAAGTTCACTCATTCGTAAAAAAATTGCTTTCCCAGTCTTTTAATTTCATTATAGTGTTGAAGGCACATTTGATCAATGCAAAACAACCACAGCGACTACGTCCAATCAACCAATCAAATTCCCAGAAAAGCAAACGACAAGAATTATTGTAGCTATTCAACTGGTTCCTTTTATCTAGTTGATTTACTTTCAGAACAATATAGCAAAGGAGATCACTTTCGGGGTGGCAAATGGCCTTCGGATACAATAAAGCTTGCTGTTGCAATACAATCGATCTCAAAGATTGGAGACCAAGCTCGACTCTGATATATTGAATGGGACAGGTGGGAGGCAAGGACAACACATTGTGCCAAAAAAACGCTTCTAATTTATCCACTCAAAGAAAGTTTTCCATAGCTAGTGCTTCCAATCCATATGTTATAACAGGTGTCAACCATTGCCTATAAAGTATTAAGATACCCTTCAGAGAATATCCTGCATAATTATTAACAAATCCCTTCACAAGCATTGTAATTTGCTTCGCACTTCAGATTTCTTCGATGGTCAGTAAGCTATAGCCAATCCGTCTACTAAACAGAACCCAAAGGTACTTGTAATTATCAGTATATTCAATGTTTCCCCAAGATACTTCCATTTGCAATTTTTTCATTTTTCTATGGGCAAACAACATTGTTTGGGTCTTTTTTAAATTAATCGTCAAACAGTGTTCTTTAGCAAAACAGCTCAGCTCTTCAAGCATGGATTTCATGCCAATGTACGTGTGATCCATGATAACAAGATTGCCAGCGTACAGGAGAGCAGAGACCATCGTGTCTTCAAACTTAGCAGGACAATTACCCTTAGATGACAAACAGCGAACCAAATCGGCTAAGTAGAAATTAAATAAATGAGCCGCTAACAGGCATCCCTGATTTATGCCTTTATTAACTTTAACTGCTTGAGATAGTAAACCATTGTTGTCAAGGCGGATTTGAATGCTGTTGTTACTATGCAGGGAAGTTCATTTTAGCCAGAATTTCCCACAATTTTGTCCGATTAACACTGTTGAAAGCAGCTTTAAAGTCGTCAAAAGTTATATGGACAGAGGGATGACCATTCCGTTGGATCGAGTTTTTATTGCGTCCAGTAGCCAAATATTGGAAGAGGTACTGGTCCCTGCTCTAAATTGAGATTGGAGAGGATGCAACAGAGAATCTGCCTTAACCTAGCACAGCAAGTGTTCTAACGCAATCGCTTTAAACACTTTTCTGGTAGAATCTAGTATAGACAATTGACGATCATTTTCAGGCATTTCTCTATCACCGGACTTGAATACAGGAATAAGTATGTCAGTATTCTATGAAGCAGGAATATGTTGTTATTTGCATACTCTCCTACACAAGTTGAAGATCAATTCGGCCCATATATGGGGATCCTGTTTAATAACTATATAAGTGAGATCGTAAGGACTCATAGCTCGGGAATTCTTTAAATGCACAATTATTTTGGATATACTCTCAATGGAGAATTTTAAAGGCCATGTTATGCTGTTAACAGATTTTTTTAGGTACAACACAGTTATCATACATAATCTGCAATATATAAGACACCCATGTGTTCTCTTCCACAGAATTCAGAGAAAGTTGGTGAGAACAAAATCTAGCCTTATTTAACATCTTCCACACTGATGAGGTGTCATTTTGTTGTAACATACGAATCATAGTTTGCCCTTTCAAATTAATTTTAGAATGTCTTCTACGTTTGCCCCAGTTGCGGAACTCATTTGTCAATTTATTTTTCTTTACTTTGTATTCAAGTAAAGATGAATTCTGTTTTTTCAAGCTACGTAGATTTTTCCTATATGCACCTTTGACCACCAATAACTCCCCATCCAATTCCCGGTCAGAACCTTTGCCTGAAGCAATGATAAGAACTCCATGCGATATTTCCACTTCGGAAACAGTTAGTTTAATGAAGCTCTCTATTTATCTCTCCTATACCACTCATGATATTGGGGCCAGTGTTTAAGGCTTCAAGCAAAGGGAACATTCTCGCCTTCATTTTCCTAGATTTAGTGACATTCCATTTTATTCTAGTTCCACCATTGTGTGTAGAGATGTTCTTTGAGACACACAGAGTCGATCTATATAATGGTAGATTTAAATTGGCCCTTATCAGGGAATGGTCACTAAACCCAATTTTCTACACCTCAAAGTCACAAATGAGGCTAAGAACATCAGAGTTACCCCATGGGTAGTTTAGGGTAGCCGACTTATTGCCGCTAAACCAGGTACATGTGCCCGGAATGTCGCTGGGAGTTCTTCCATTTAATGAGCTAAAGCCTCATTCACACAAAAAGTTCTTCCATTTAATACCACATGCATTACTCTTTGGTTTGGTCAAATGTTCATTTCAGCTAAATGGGGATAGGGAGCAGACAAATGCATGATTCCACATTGTGCATTGAAGTCACCTCCTAATATAATCATTGTATTGTGATCATTCAAGAGCCAGCTGCTCAAAATTCATCTATAGTATTAAAAATGATATCAGTTTGTTCAACGCTAGGAGGATCATATAATGTCAGCATTATTCTTTACGTAAATTTCAGCTGCAAGTACATCTTCATTTTATAAGGAAGGAGTAACTTTAATGGCGTGAAAATCATGACTAATCGCCAGAATTAGGCTACCATAAGGTCAACCTTTGGGGCCTTTGAGGGCATTATGCTGAAACAAAACATTTGTGTCTACATGGAAATCATTCACTGACCAGGTTTCCTCTAACAAAAATATTGGATTATCTTCAATCGCATGAAAAGACTTTCCCAAGTTGATAACAAGAGTATTCCCCCATGTATTCCATGAGGTAACCAAACATGCTCATTGTTGTAATTTTTGCATTTGGTTACCCAGTTGCTGCAACCAGCAAATACCCACTTGGTTCTGAGTAAGGGGTTTACTTTCGACTGCAGGTTTAGCTACATGTTTACATTTCTTACAGTTTTAACATTCATTAGATTCATTAGCTTGGGGCATCATGCAATCCAATGAATAACCCAAAAAGTCAAGTGACTCTGCTTGTGTTCGTATCAGCGCTGCTGTGGAGGGCATAACACAGAGAACAAGTGTGATTGCTCCAAATATTTCTTCTCAGCGGCTCAACAAACTCGAAAGTCACAAGATTTCTATGACACAGATTCCCTCACTATCAATAGAATATACTCAACAATCCAAGCCTCGATGGCCAGGGATTACCTATGCCTCAATTACAATAAGACGGAGATCCTAGTGGTGGGGTACCCGGCCATGCTAAAAAAAAAAAACACTAACACCTAATTCTCAGCCTTTAAACGATAGATGGCATCTGCATCCCAGTCTCGGCATCTGTAAAAACACTGGGCATCTAGTCTACCTATATGCTTCCCTCTCCCTCATTAGACCGATGAGCGTGATCGCTTCATCCACTGCATACACAGCAAAACTCATCAACGCAGCCAGATAATTCTTCACACCAACCAGCTGCCTCACCATAGCAATCATAGGAGCAATGCTCAACTACTGTAATGTACTCTTTGCAGGGACCTCAAAACAAAACATTAACAAAATGCAGGTAATCCAAAACAATACCCTACATGCAGCATTCAACATACCGAGAAAGGATCACATATCAGCAGCAGGAAAGGAGATGCACTGGCTACCAATCCGAGAAATACTTATTTTCAAAATACTCTTCATTATGCACAAATGCCTTGCCCACGCTGCACCAGAATACCTGTCTTGGAAAATCGTGAGAGCCAAATCCACCAGACCAGTGAGGGCCGTCCACGCCCACCGCCTTGTGCCCAACCTTCAAGAAAGTCAGAGGTGACGGCTCCAGTTTCCCGGCAGTGGCAGTGCAACATTAAAATGCACTCCACCCTCTAGCCTTAAGGGTGGAGGAAGCCTACTGGCCGTTTCGTAAGGCCTAAAAAACTGCACCATTTTAGGCAGGGATTCCGAGGTCTTGCTAGCTCTCATGAAGATCTGGGTATCATCTGTCTTAGAGTGATAACCCAGATCATCTTTCCTGGAAATACCTATCAATGGTTGTAAATATAGATTAAACAAAAGTGGTGACTGTGACGATCCCTAAGGAACCGCATATTCCAGCTTCATTCCAGCTTCTATATTCTTAGCTAAAAAGCATTTAAACTAGTACAACACATAGGTGGATACTCCGGGCACCGTATTCAATCAGGACATTAAGACGTTGTGGGCCACTGTGTCAAACGCTGTAGAGAGATCAAGCATGACTAACAGTGTGAGATCCCCTTCATCCTAGATTTTAAGTATATCAGCCCACATGGCCACCAGAGCAGACTCTGTTCCATGAAGGGGACGGAATCCTGATTGAAAAGTATCAAGCAAGGAGAACTTATCAACATGTTCCTGAAGTTCGAGGGGGACAATTATTTCCAGTATTTTGGCTGACCAGGGAAACCCTGCCACCAGTCTATAATTCTGTACATCCATGAAATACAAAGACGTTTTTTTTTTAGTAGTGGAGAGACTGTTGATACTGTCATATCGGCAGGAACCATGCCTTGGGTTAAGGACAGGTGGACAAATGTAGTTATCCATTTAGCTAAAGATGTAGCATGTGTTTGTGCTGCACAAGTGGGAAAACCACAGAACAGGTCATTAGTGGGTTTTAATTTAGACAATAGTCACATGATAAGCTCTGAAGCCTGCTTGTAGAGGATCTTGAAGGTTGTGGATGTCTAAGAAATTGGTACAATGGTTGAACTCAAACCTTTTGAGCACTTTATAGTAGTGCGGAAAGAGAGACACAGGGCCCAAGTTAGCCGGTAGGTTTGGGTCAGCCTCTTGCTTTTTAGAAGAGGGATGACCGTGGCTGTTTGGAAAATAGTGGGAAAACAAGTGTAGTCTAAGGACAGGTTGAAAAGATCAGTGAGGTGAGAGGACAGTAAAGTTGCAATAGGCGTGACTAGCTGAGGAGCAAGCGGGTCTGATAGAGTGCAAGTGAGATTAGCCTTCATCAGTATAGGTAGGACTTTGTCAATATTAGTGTGACTAAAGTGGGAGATAGAGGCAGGGAATGGTGGTAGAGTAGGCGGAGTGTAGAATGTAGGAAGAGTGAGTGTGAGAAAAGTCAGGAGAGATTCTCTAATTTTGGAAATGTTCACAGTGAAGTATTCAGCTAGGTTAGTGAAGTATTCAGCTAGGTTATTAACTCTGAGAGTTGAAAGTCATTGTTTTAGGAGTGAGGAGTGAGTTTATGGTCCCCTGTAGCCGGCGAGGATGTTTGGAGAGAGAGTCAATGGGGTTGAGGTAGAATTCCCTTTTTTCACTCTATCAAGAGAAGACTTGAGAGAGCTCAGGGCAGACAGGTAGAGTTGTGGGTCCTCATGGGAGGGGGTACGCTTTCAGCCGATGCATGTCTGTGCAGAGAGAGTGCGTGAATGTGGTGACCCATGGTAGAGGATGCTGAGAATTAGGGGTGAAAGTTAGCAGTGGGAAATGAAATAAAACAAAGTGTCTACATCACATAGAATGACACCATGTAACTGCAAGGCATCAAAAGGTTGTTTAAAGAAGGGTAACTCACAGCTGTCGTGAGTTTCTAGTACGCTTCCTCCTGTTGTCCAAAGTTTACAGTGTTTTTAATGTTTCCTGTTTCAAAAATTCACCCTCCCTCTTTTGCTCTCAAGTTAGTCCCACTACAGGGCACACCCATGCCGATGTTTTGTTTTTCCTGCATATAATGACCCAATTCAAGATGAAATGGTTCTGGATTAAGTGTTTGCTCCAATTTGTTGCTTGTACTATCCCCTGTATCTTCTAGGGAATGTTGGACTCGGATCAAATGTACACAGAGTTTGATTAGGGGCTTAAAACCAGAGGGGCAGATAGGACTCTTCTGTGCTTCTCCCTTTGCTGTACCAATCCATTATTAGAATCAACCCCCAATTCCTGCTGGCCTAGGCAGTCAATAACAACTGAACACCCCTTATAGCCTTCAAAGTACCCGTATTTTCAACATTAGGGTCTCAAACGTATTTGCATAGTTAACCATACTAGGCTTAATTTCCCTCTTTTTAGGAAAGTCGAATCTGGATGTGTTTTTGCATTGCTGTCTGTGTGAATGCTAGGCCTTTTCCCTGCGTTCCCTGTAGTGTGCTGCTCTACTGCCCCTGTGTCCCTCCTTCTCTGTAATCCCTCCCATGCTGCGTCGTGTGTGCTTGGCTGTGATGTGCCTCCTCATCCCTCATTCTCCCTTCCCTGCTCTTCGCACCCTCTATGGTGCTTTCCGTCCAGTGTACCTTTTCTTCCCCCCCCCCTTTATGTGCTCCTAGTGTGTGTCCCTCCTCACCCTCCTGCTTGGGCTGCTTCCTCCTCCGACCTCCTCCACACAACCCTCTATGGTTCTTTCATTCTCCCCTATCTTTTCTAACTGCTACCCTATCTCATACCCTATCCCTCTCACTAAGTCAGGAAGGAAGAAGTTTAAGGACATCCTGGTGTCTCAACCCATGCAGTAAAGATCCATGCCATAAAATGAGATTGGTAAACAACGCAAAATGAGTACATTAACCCATTGGTGGTCATTACACCAGGAGAATTATTTTTGCTGAACAATTTGCAATATATTCATTCAACAGAACTGAGTGGGCAATTCCGCCCCTGTTGGTCTCGTCAGAAATCCCCCTGTTGTTATGCAGGCAGAAGATTTCATCAAAACAAGTTCTGGATAGGCATGGTGAGTGGTTGCCAGGGGAGATGCACGCCGGCGTAGGTTATTGCAACAGAAATGTTCCAGGGGCAGAAGAAATGATGGTATCCGTACAAGGATTTAGAAATGTTGGAAACAATGACTGAAAGCAGTGCCAGTGCAAACTCTGCGACAAACCACTTTGTAAAAGTGTGAGGTAGGTATCCAAGACTTCAGGGAAGGGTGTTTGCAGCGATATGATGGCTCAGTTCACTAGGGTTTGCAACTTGTTATGGGCCTGTAAACTAACGTATATTGTTTCACTACAGAAGCCAACATCACTTGGCGTTATTCACCAAACCTCCTTTTGGTCCATTCATTAAGCTGTGCAGAAACTGTACTTTTGGTAGAGATGACACAATACACACACCATCTTCTTCCCCAAGCTTGACTTGAAGCTTTAGAGCAAACCTTGCCAGTGTCCAAACGTTCATGGCCATCTAAAACAGGAGATGCTCAGGAATTCAATGGGAATTTCACAAATGCCGCAATTCACATCGCACCCTCGCCCTCCCTTGCTCTCCACAAGGCGCACTGGCAACATAGTACGGATTTCCAGGACAAGCCAGGGTTCTGTGGACTTGCTACCCAAACTAAGCACCAAGTTAAATGCTCTTCATGACTGTAAGGAATTTGCAAATGCTTATAGTCTATATAAAAGTAACTCTTTGGAAGTTCAGATATAACAGGCTGCTTTAGATCACTGCACCATGAATGAATGTGTTTTTTAACCAACAGGACAGCTTTACCTGTATACACACTGCTTTTTCTCTGGACCTAACTGCTGTTAGGCCAATTTTGCATCTCCAGCTTTCAGCCTCACACTTATACAAGAAAATGGGCGGCTGGAATTGCAGACATCTGTGTACATATAGAGGTACTTCACATACCCTTCTGGCGTCGCACACGCAGACTCAAATGTAATGTATCCTCTGTTTATAAGTACAACTGAAATCTCTTAAGTTTGCGTCTCAATTATCAACTTCCTTGTATACTCTTTACTCTATAAGAATGTCTCGCCACTTTGCCTGCATAGGTCTTAGCTGAGCACTCGTAAAGGGTAAGTTGCCTTGCTCAAGCTGCCTGACACCCAACTACACACAGTTCAGCGACCCCACAAGGACACCACCCTCGGTGTCACTCTCCCTTTGGAATTTTCATATCTGGTAAGTGCCGCAGGACATAATATTAATTTTGCATTCATATAGCGCTACGAACCATCAGGCATCTGAGCGCTGCTTATTATTACGGTGTGTGGTGCTCACATATCGACCTCGGAAGGATGAAAGGCTGAGTTTGGCCTAGCCGGGATTCAAACCTGTTGGCTCTGCCTGGATGTCAAAGCTGGCACTCTACTCACTGTGCTATCTGAGTGGCTACATACTAAACATTTATAGGTACACCCCTTTCTATTGATCTAATTTCTCAATTCACATTTCATTAATGCAGACCTTACAACATAAGAGTAATTTACTTGCATATGCCGGGCATATACCCTCAGGGCTGCTTAGTAGTACTAAACTGTACCTTCCATCAAACTCCGATGGGGAGTGGCAGGAATTCCCTCCCCAGAAGTGGCATCATGAGGGTTGTCAGGAAGTCCCACCCCGGAAGTGACATGGGGGTTGCCCGAAAGTCCCACCCTACCGGATGGTCTGTGCTAGCAGATGTTCCGCCCTATGGGATGTCCCTGTGCTGTAGTGACATCATGCGTTGTGTTGGGGGAAGTGTAGGCGTAGGAAAAGGGCATTTCCCGGCAGTGATGTTGTGGGTGAGCTATGATTTTGGGGCTAGGCATGGCCCAACAGGGATGGTGACATCACGGGCGTGTCCCTGTAGTTTCCCCTAGGGCTTAACTTAATAGTGACATCATGTGTTGTGTTGGGGGAGGGCAGGCGTAGGAAAGGGTGTTTCCCGGCAGTGATGTCGTGGGTGAGCTATGATTTTGGGCTAGGCGTGGCCCAGCAGGGATGGTGACATCACAGACGTGTCCCTGTAGTTTCCCCTACGGCCTAACTTAATAGTGACGTCATGCGTTGTGTTGGGGGAAGTGTAGGCGTAGGAAAAGGGCATTTCCCGGCAGTGATGTCGTGGGTGAGCTATGATTTTGGGGCTAGGTGTGGCCCAGCAGATATGGTGACATCACAGGTGTGTTCCTGAAGTTTCCCCTAAGGCCTAACTTAATAGTGACATCACACGTTGTGTTGGGGGAAGTGCAGGCGTAGGAAAGGGTGTTTCCCGGCAGTGATGTCGTGGGTGAGGTATGATTTTGGGCTAGGCGTGGCCCAGCAGGGATGGTGACATCACAGGCGTGTCCCTGTAGTTTCCCCTAAGGCCTAACTTAATAGTGACATCATGCGTTGTGTTGGGGGAAGTGTAGGCGTAGGAAAAGGTGTTTCCCGGCAGTGATGTCGTGGGTGAAGTATGATTTTGGGCTAGGCGTGTTCCAGCAGGGATGGTGACATCACGGGCATGTCCCTGTAGTTTTCCCTAAGGCCTAACTTAATAGTGACATCATGTTTTGTGTTCGGGGGCGTGCAGGTGTAGGAAAGGGTGTTTCCCAGCAGTGATGTGGGTGAGGTATGATTTTGGGGCTAGGCGGGCCCAGCAGGGATGGTGACATCCCGACGGTGTCAAGGTCCAGGGCTCTGGGGAGATGTTGTAGGCATGAAGTTGTGTTGTCAGGGGGGCAGGCTAGGGGGCGTTGCGGGGGTGATGTAGTTATGTGCCCTCCCATAGGGGCGGAGTAAGGTGTATATATAGAGAAGGAGCTCTTGAGAGAGGTAGACTGCGCTCTTCGAGTCTGCGCTAGTATGCATGGTCTGACTATATGCTTGGGAAGGCTGTGGAGTTTTTTAATTGATAAATATATTTCCAAACGTGTACGTTTTGGTATAGGGTGTTAAAAGCTTTTTGTGTGTGTGTGTGCATGCGTGTGTGTGTGTTTAGAAAATAAGCCGGATAAAATAAAAAGTTTAAAAGTTATAAATGTTGAGCTGTGTTGTGGTAAAATGTGTGGCACAAGTTTGGTGCTTTATGGAAGGATCTGGGAACGATCAATATTTCGGTCGCGATCTGATGTGTAGCATTTGGCTCATGTTTGTAAAACACGTATTACTTTCGTTTTGAATGGAGCATGGAATTTTAAGCAGTGTCATTGTATACATTTGTAGAGTGTACGTGTACCATTTGGAAAAGGCCACGTCGCCAGATGTAAGAGGCTAGGTGCGTGTCTCTGACGATATACGTTTTTATGTAAATGCGGTATAATGTGGGGTGACTGGCTAAATATTAAACAGGCTAGTATATAAATGTAACAGTAACGGGGCAGCAGTCTTTTGTTTTTTACACTTCTGCGCCTGAAATAAAGGGGTCATGGAATTTGGAAACAAAGTAAGTGCATTTTTTTTAATGTTTTAAAATGCTTTAAGGTGTATAATTATTGATTCCTTTTATTTAGAGATACGAAGCACCGTCCTTTTACGATGAATTTGACTTCCAAAAAATATTAGATACGGGTATGTGCATTTTGTTTCATAAGTGTTCAATTAATGTTACAATTGGAAGGTGTTTAAGTTGTTTGAAAAAGAGTCCCGTGAATAAAAACAAGGCAATGTAAACATACAAGGGTCTGTAAAAACAAAAGAATTGTATTTAGGGACTGAATAGGAGTTTATGGCCGATTAATAAAGCTACACTATGTGTTTTATTTATAAAAGATGCAGCAAAAGATCAGGAAGTTTGCGTTTTAGAAGGTAATTTCTCTGTTTAACACGTGTTTGTTGCTTTGGCGCTCTGTGAAAGATATTTGTATAGGTAATCTCTAATATTGATTAGTTAGACCAGCGGAGGAGCGTAAAGCACTTTGAGCTTTTTTCTAAAGGATCCAGGCAGTAAATGTTTTAGACTCGTGAATTTGAGAGTTTTGAATCCAGGGTGGACAGAAGATTATTTGAGCCTATTAAAATAAAAAAATAAAATGTAATTTTATTGAACAACAAAAACAGCAGCAATACGACACTTTAGAAGAAATAAGGTTGTTTAACATGGGTCTGGTGACTCGCGCCATGTAAAAAAAAAAGAAGAGGTATTTGTCTAGCCAATCTATAATATTGATTTCTTTCTTTGACCAGGACACAGTGAATAAATATTGTACAGCAATGTATAAATGGACAGGGACTACCAAACCTTTTAAATTGAATCATTGTGGTTACAAGATGATTGGATTTTATGAAAAATATGTCTCTTTAATTATGAAGGGGAGCAGAAATAAGATTTTTTAAACGGTAGTAGAACCATGTATGTTTAACATGGGTTTGTTTTAAAGGGGCTGGTGCAACCTTTAAAGGGAATTTTTAGTTTGCATAGGGTTGTTTGTTTGTTTGTTTGTTTGTTTGTTTAGTATTTATTATGCGCACCGGACCCTGGGGTATAAGGGCGTAGGAAGTAAGAAGATGTACAGCTTAGAGCATAAATTACAGGTTACAGTTACATGTTACAGATAATTACCAGTTACAGATGCAAGTTTACAATGCAAGTTTACAATCATATGGTACAGTTGCTGTGTAGCAAACAGGCGTGAGCATTATCATAATTTCAATTAGCAATAGCTGTCGTCAGCCAGTTAATTACAATTTGCCTGAATTTGGAAAGAGAATGTTCTAGCCTCGCGGTAGTGGGTAATTCGTTCCACAATTGAGCAGCTTTGACTGGGAAGCTAGCTCCGCCTATGGTGGTCAGTTTAAAGCGAGGTACTTGGAGGCGATTGGTGTAAGCAAGTCTGGTTTGTCTTGTGGGGTGTGATCTGGTGAATCTGTCCTTAAGGTATTGAGGGGCTTTGTTGTGTAGAGATTTGTATGTGAGAGATGCAGTTTTAAGTCTGATTTTCTCATGGGTGGAGAGCCATTTGTGTTTCCTTCTTGTTTCTGTAATGTGTTCTCTCCTGGGAATGTCCAGTGCCGCTCGGAGGGCCTTGTTTTGCTGTATCTGGATTTTGTTGATGATGGATTTAGAGGCTCCTATGTACAGTGCGTTACAATAATCTAGTTTAGAGATGATAAGGGCTCTGGCTAGTGTAAGACAACTGTGCTGGGATAGGAATTGTTTTCCTGCTCTAATGAGCTTACATGTGTAGGCTGTTGAGGAAGCTAGGGAATTTACCTGTTTGGAAAATGATAAGGTAGAATCAAGGTAGATCCCTAATGTTTTAACTTCTTTAGCAACTTGTATGCAGTTCCCATCTATGATAAAGGAAGAGTAATTTGTGCTTAGTTTATTGATGAGGGGTGCGGTGCCTAGGATAAGAAGCTCAGTTTTATCATCGTTCAGGCATAGGCCGTGGGTTGCCATCCATGCCTGAACGATGCTGTATATTTTGTTCACCAGTGCTAGATCTTCTTCGTAAACCCCCGTGAGTGGGAGGAGGATCTGGGTATCGTCAGCGTAGTTAGTATACGTGATACCCAGATGGTCCAAATCATCAAACAGGGGCTTAGTGAATATGTTATATAGCGTTGGTGAAACACACAATCCCTGTGGCACACCGCAGGTAATAGGGATGGGGTCTGCAGCTGCTGTAGGTGAGAAAACCCTCATGGTGCAGTCACTAAGGAAGGATTGTATCCATGCTATGGCCTCAGTGGAGAAGTGTGCTGCTGAATCTAGGTGGTTGCATAGGACTTTATGGTCCACTAAATCAAAAGCGGCCGATAGGTCTAGTAGCAGGAGGAGTGCTGGTTTTCCAGAATCTCGTACTTTGTCTATTTGGGATTTAAGGTCAATCAGTGCAGTTTCTGTGCCGTGAAGAGTGCGGAAGCCAGATTGTCGGGAGCCTAATAGTTGGTTTTGTTCCAGGAAATTCTGGATTTGGATATATGCCACCTTGTCCAGTATCTTCAAAAGGAACGGTACCGTAGTAATAGGTCTATAATTGGTGGGTATAGTGGGGTCTAAAGTAGCCTTTTTTAAGAGTGGGAGCACCCAAGACTCTTTTAAGTTACTGGGGATAATGCCTGTGGTAAAGGAGGCATTAATTAGCTTAGTGATAAATGGTGCTAGATCTCGTGCGGCATCTTTGATGAGTTATGCTGGACATAGGTCTCCTTTGCAGTTGGACGGTTTTAGGCCAAGTATTACTTTTTCTACTTCTAGTATGGAGACTTTGGAGAAGTGGAATTGCGTAGTGGGTTTGAAGTTAGAAAGTGTCTTAGTAGGCGGTAATATATTGGATGCTAAGGTCTCGCGTTTTAGTTCTATTTTCTTTTGGAGGTTTCGGACTTTGTTAGAGAGAGCTTGCTGGATTTCAGAGCACCACTTTTTATCTTTAAGACAGTTATCTTGAGCTGTTATTGGGTTTTCCAGTTCTCTGAGTATGGCGAACAGTTCTTTTGTGCTTGATCTAGCTTGTGTAATTCTGTTATTGTAGGTCTCTTGTTTAGCTAAGATGATTTCTTTTTTATAATGAGAGGAGATATTAACTAGTTTTAGTTTATTTTCTGGAGTGGGGCTAATTTTCCACGTATTTTCCCATTTCCTTTTTTCTAATCTCAGATTTTTTAGGCGAGGGGTGAACCAGTTGTTCAGGTGGCTCTGTGGTTTGCTGTTTCTGAGCTTGAGTGGTGCGATGTCGTCAAGGGTTTTGTTCATGATGTTGTTAAATTCTTCCACTAGGCTGTTAGGGTTAAGGTTCTCAGGTAAAGCGTCCAAGGTGGGCATGATGCCAGGGAGTAGTTTGTCTAGTGTCATGTTTTTTTTGTTTCTGGTAAGTGCGGGTGGTGCACACGGTTGTTGCAGTTTAGGGGTGACGGTGTCCAAGGAGAATGAGATAAGATGGTGATCTGACCAGATTTGGGGTGAGATGGTGAGAGTAGATATATTGCAGTTGTGGTCAGCAATCCAATCAAGGGTTCTCCCTTTGATATGGGTGGGCTCAAACACTCTTTGGGTGTATCCCAGTTCTGTTAGGGTGTTGGATGCTGCTGTGGCTTGTGAGTCGTTGATATCATTGAAGCCAATATTGAGGTCACCTAGTAGTATTGATTGAGTAGTATCTTTGAGGTTTTCTGATAGGATGGTAGTTAAGTCTTCTATGAAATTCTTGATAGGACCTGGAGGTCTGTATATCAAGTGAAGGTTAAGAGTTTGAGAGTTAGCTGTTGATGTCTTGGTAGTCATTATCTCACAAGATTCAATGGTTGGTGAGGGGGTGAGTCTCATCCCAAGTTTAGTTTTGACGATGATGGCTAGTCCGCCACCTCGAGCTCCGCACCTATCCGTTCTGAGGATAGTATAATTGTTGGGCACAGCTAGAGATAGTGCTGGGCCTGATGCCTCATGCAGCCAAGTTTCTGTAATGGCTAGGAAGTCGTAGTCTTCTGTCGAGATGACTTCAGATATTTCTATGGCATGGGCGACTAAGGATCTAGCGTTTATTAAGGCTCCTTTAAGTTTAGGTGTGCGGTTAGGGTGTGTAACAGTATTTATTGCTGCATTAGGAGTGGCATTTGTTTCTTTGTTTGTTTGGTAATTGTTGTGCTTAATGTAGTTATGGGTGAAAGGTTTGCGAGTGGGCTCCTTTTTGGCTCGAATGGTGTTAGTTTCGTATTTGATGAGCGGATCAAAGATTCTGGGTAGTCTTGCTCGTAGTCTTAGGTTTCTGTCGGCTATGTTACATTGTATGGTGGATTGTCGTATTGTGGTTGCTGTGGCTTGTTGTTGTTGTGGTGTGGCTATTCTACTGTGTAAAGACACAAGGCGTTTTGCAAATTATATTTTACAGTGTTGTTTTTCTTTGAACACCTGCAGCATTAGGGCATCAGGATTTAAGGTGTAATCACATAGGAATTAAAAATATATGCTTTTGTATTAACATTACAGTAGACCATGCCTATGGCAAAAAGGATTTAAAGATGAGAAAGCATATGAATGCTATAGTTGGGTGTGTCAAAGGTAATAAAATATTTGTATTTTATTGTGTGTGCAGGTGTCTGTGTGTGTGTGTTATGTAAGTTTGGATTTATGTTATCATTTTTTTTATATAGATTTACAATTGGTGGGCCGAGCAGAACATTTTGAGGGTCAGCTCAAAAGGAAGCGTTTGGAGACAGATATGCGCGGTATGTTGTTTATGTTTGCTAACAAAAATATTCTTGCAGCTTTAAGATTTATAAAAAAAAGGTATCTAGGGTGTATTTTATTATAGGTTTTTTTTATGAGTTTTGGATGATTTAGAAGGAAACATGTATCAGGAGTTTACGAGGTTGTATGGTTATAAGGAATCAGACTCATGCTTCTAGTTTTGTAAATATGTATTTAATTATGTTATGGTCATTTTGTAGGGCCTAGTGTTGTGCAGAAGGCTAAAGGCTTAGCGCATGCTACCTCTGGAGGCCAGGCAGTGGATAGTGTGAAAAAAACAGGTCAGACCTTAGAGCGTTTTGAGGGGATTTCGAAAAGGACCTATTCAGGGGACAGTACGCACGGTATGTTATTTATGTTTGCTAATGAAATATTTTTGCAGCTTTAAGGTTTATAAAGGTATCTAGGGCGTATTTTATTAAAGGTTTTCATGGGTTTTGGATGTTTTAAAAGGAAACATGTATTAGGCTTTAGTATGGCGTATGTTTATAAGAAATTGGTTTTTGCTTTTAGTTTGTAATTATGTATCTAATTTTATTTTAATTATGTTTCTTTTTAGGGTCTAGTGTTGCGCTTACGACCTTTGCGGTCCCACTAACGACTTGTGTGAAGAAAACAGGTCAGCACTACACAGAACACTTTGACACAACAACAGATGGGGGTTATGAGGAATGTGTTATGAGGAATGTGTGGGGCTCCAAAATATTTTAAAGAAAAAAAACGTAAACTAAGTTTGAAAAAAGATGTACGGTTTAAAGGGGTTCAACATGTTTAAATGTTACTAACTCTGAAACTGTGGAAGATCAAAGTATTCAGGTCACTCCGGCGGATGACCCTCAGACCCGGGGTCTGTTAGCTGTGATAAAGATATACGGTCCCGGGTACAGGTTATAACACCTATAGCCCCATCAGCTGACAGTTTGCGGCTGGAGAGTATAGGTTGTGGTGAGATTACCCCACCTCATGTGCTTTCATCTTTAAAGGCCGGAACCCCTTTAGACCCAACACCTGCTGTCGCTAGGGCGCGGTCTCCGGATTATGGATACTGTACACCGCCCCATACCTATTCACCCACGATCCCCAACAGTGAGAGGTATGTTGATATTCCCCAAAATTTAGAACAGGCCTCGGTGGCACCATGTGTACCAATAGCCCCTGATTCTGAAACTGTTGTAATAATTATAGACTCCCCTATAAAAGAACTTCTTGGAGATTCTCCTGCTTTAGACCCAATACCAGACACCGTTAGGCAGCGGTCTCTGGATTGTGGAGACCATACAACACCCCATACGTATTCACCCACAATCCCCCAACAGCGAGCGGTATGCAGATGTTTCCCAAAATTTAAAACAGGGCCTTTTGGTACCAGATATACCAACAGCCCCTGCTTCTGAAACTGTTATAATAACTATAGACTCCCCTGTAACAGAGCCTATTGTAAATCCCCCTAAAAAAGAGCCTGTTATACGTAACTCAGACTCCCACATAAAATTAGATTAAGAAGAATTTGTATATGCCTCTGTTATTTGTAGGTTAAAGGATACCCCTAAGCCGCTAGATCTTTCAAGCACAGGGCCAAATGGTGTGAACAAACGGGTGTGTGCAGTGAACAATTTTCACAAGACTGAAAATAAACAATTGTCTGCCCTACATACCTTTAAACATGTTAACACACCAGCCGACAGGGTGACGGTTCCCGGCTATAAAAGGGGTGGCGCTGCTAAGCAGTTTTTGAGGTAAATATATTAAATAGTAAAAAAGGAAAACATTTACCAGCTTTACATAAGAAAGTAAACCTATGACGCCAGAGGTATAGATTAAAGCATAAGTGTACTAAAAAAGCTTTAATTGATACGCGTAGACGTGTTTGTAAGGCCAAACACCCTTTGTTCAACATGAAATCTAAAACCAATGTATTGGCCCAAGACTATGAAAAGCAGCCTTTAAAAAATAAAGCTAGGACTGCTAAAAAACAGTTGACAACTCCCCTAACCGCATTAAGGGCTGGGCTAGGTCTTGGGAAGGCCACAAATGGTGTAGATGTAATGACACCCCCTAGCACCACAGGGCATGGTTTGGAAGATGTGCATACACCCCCTCAGCCTGTAGACATACAACATTTACCTGTAAAAGGTACAGAGGCCTTGCATTTCAAATGGCTTCGCTCTAGAAGGCAGAGGAAAATGTTTTTGAAACGTTTAAAAAAAGAAAAAGCTATCAATAGCCACCGTGCAAAGAAAGATTTAGAGCTTCACTCTCCAAATACACCTGACACGTCTGATACAGAAACTGTTTTTGGGAACATACCATCATGATATACCATACCAGTATATAGCCCCCTGCAGCCCTGCCTTAGCACGGATGGGAACAGACGGGCTTGCCTTATGCACGCTGACCGTGTGCCCGTTGCGCTCTTCCGCTGCGTGGGCGAATGACAGAGCACATAAAATGCCAGTTACATCTGAGAGAGAGGCAACAAAACCCCCACTTCAACAAAGAAAAGAGGACTGAACCGCACCAGTGGCGTCCGTCAAGAATATAAAACTAATGAAATTAGTAATGTCACACAACACATTAGGATTCACAGAACACCCAGCACCTAACTAGCAGTCTGAATAAAGCAAATCAACATTAAAACACGCCATTAGAGGCTTTATAATGACATACTTAAAGGACAGCCTCACCTCTTTCCACAGCGTGGGTGAGTGACACGGCACTTAAGATACCGGTTACAGGTGAGAGTGAGGCAACGAAACGCCCACTTCAGCTCAGAAAAGAGGACTAAACCACACCAGCTGCGTTCATCAAGAATATAAAACTATATATAAAACTAGTAATGTCAGTTACACGGCAATAATAAAAGTAGTAATGTCACACAACTCATTAGTATTCACAGAACACCCAGCACCTAATTTGTGCAGGCTTAGACCTCCTCACAATACTTGGTCTCTGAAAATCATTACTGTGAAATATTTACCCCCTCTGTTAAAAAAAATCAAAAGCTTCCACTGCCTTTGTGAAGAATGGGAGGTTTGAAACTGAATGAAAATGTGTGTAAATGGTTTAGATGTGGGGACTAAAATGGGATATTTGGTGGAAGCATCTTTTCGAGTGGTATAAAAAGTGTTTAAAATAGTTGTTCACATGTTTTATTTTATCCTATGTCTGCCATCGCATAAGCTTACAATGGAGAAAGATTTCGTCATGCCAGAGATAGTTGGGGTAAGGGGGCATAACTTACTACACATTTCTTCAACAGTTGTAATCATGCACACTTTATTTTAGAATATTATTTTCAGACAAAGATTAAGACCAGTTAAGTCAAGTTATGATCATGTAACCTATGCCTAAATGGGACACTGAGAAAGGGCATATTAATGTTTGGAAAACTTGTGCATGTTTATGAGTAAGTTTTGCAAACATATGCAAGTTCTGAATCACCAACATACTAGCATGACTTCATAGGACTTCCATGAGGTGTGTTATGCGATCATTCACTAACAAATAGACCATTCTTGATGAGATGCAATTGTGGGAAAATGTTGGAGAAAATCATGTTGACTATTCTTTTTTTGTTTTACCATTGCTAGAGTTCTTATGAGGAAACATTTTTGACATATCCCATTGTATCGAAAATTGTTAATTTTCACTTAGTGAATTCTCCTATTTTCTTGTGTCTGTTCTTTTTTTCTAATGTATAACTTTGGCTTGTTCAGCTCAGCAAGTTAAAGTCATTTCTCAGAGATCAACGTGCAGCCTGCAGACACAGGTCTGAATAGCAGCAAGACTGAGTCAGCCATGAACTCTTTCAGATGGATAAATTTAGAATGGCAACATACACCCATTATTGCAGCGTTAAGAAGCAGAGACAATCTTGTAGGAAGTAGTATATATTAAATTGTGATGCTATTATCATTTTTGCGATTGCCTTTATCACTATTGTTATTATTGTTATGAGCAATTCAATTGTACGTTTGTGAATACCATCATTTGGGAGAAATCCTACTTTCACACAATGGGCCTCATTACACGGAAGGCAGTAATCCAGGGTGCTATTAGCACCCTGGACCATGCCGGTAAATTACCGGCACCGCCTTGGCGGAAAGGGGATTTACCGCCCCATTCCAAGGTTGGAGGGGCGGTAAATCCCCCTTCCGCCATTGCCCTTCCCCATTCCCATTTCTGCCCCATAGGGCTCTATGGGAATGGGGAAGGCGCTAATTACGGCACCGCAATTTTGCGGTGCCGTAATTAGCTCCGAGGTCCCTTAGCGGGTTGGTTTTTAACGCCTGCAAGAAGCAGGCGTTAATTCCTCCAACCCGCAAAGGGACCTCGTAGTACGGCGGTAAGGGTTAACGGTCACCGTTGCCATTAACGGTGACCGTTAACCCTTACCGCCGTCCGTGTAATGAGGCCCAATGTATTAATTTAAGTGATTATTTACTATTATTTGTAAAGTTAACATTAATAGTTTCTGCTGTCTGATTCTTCATTTGATTCTTAAAAGGTTGAACCTTTTATTATCATCTATTTATTTTTAAATGGTTTTCTTTTAGTGAAATGTTTAATCAATAACTTTAAATAACAAACACTTTAAATACATTCATTTGTCTTAACGACCTATATGAATGTTTGTCCGAAAAACATTCGGCCTGATGCTTAAAGATTTGCACTGGAGCAAATAGGGAGATGTCTGTCAGCATATCAACGTTGCACGTGTGACCTTATATCTGATTCAGAAAGCCTACATCTGGGGATGCCCAGAGTATCACAGCATTTACTTCTGTATTGCATTTTCACCTGACATCTCAAAGATGATACAGGCATCCCAATATTTGCTCCAGTGTTAGGCTTTATGAATCAGGTAGAAGCTAGCAGGTGCACATCAGAGATGCAAATGGTCATCTCCTCGTGTGTTCCAGTGCACATCACTGAGAACCAGGAAAATAGACTGGTAAATAAATTCACAAAATTGATTTTCTTTTTCCTTTCTTCTCGACATGATCAACCAATGCTTTGTCGGGATCTGAGAAAATGAGGGCACTGAAAATATTGTAACTTGAATAGGTGTTCAAAATAATGTGCAAATGCATTCCCTCAATTATCAGCACCACAGTGTGCACCGGTGTGATCTCAGTATCAGTGGGACAATACTTTTGGGAAAGTTCTGTAACTGTGCTCTATCTAAGAGCATGTATGTATAACGTAACAAGTCATGTGAGCATTTTTTGCCATGTCAAAATGATATCATATAGCATCAGTGTTTGTTTACTCTGAAGAAGTCCTAGCTGCTTCTTCAGAACCCCAAGGTGATAGTTAGCCTGCGCTATTGCCAAAGTCCCAGAGTGTGTTTACTTTTGCACGCTCTTTCTAATTCCATGAGCGTGAGTGTCATTTGTACCCTCTTCCAGTCTCCTAATTGTGACTGCACTTGCCTTCTTCCTTTTACGAGCTGCTGCCACTCTTGGGAGTACCGTTATTAGCGCCTTCCCCATTCCCATTGAGCCCAATGGGGAATTACCACCCCCGCCAACCTTGGAATGGGGCGGTAATAGCTCCATTCATCAGGGCGGAACCGGTGAGGTTTTGGAGACACCATGGCGCTAATAGCGCAATGGTTACCTCCAACCTCGTAATGACCCCCTATTTCTTTTGCTTTTGTTTTTATTTTTGTATTGCTGTGAAGTAACATTGATTATGTTTTCCTTTGTAATAAAAGTGTGTTTGCACTCCCTTTAGACAATTATTATGTTATGTAATGTTGTTTGGCAAACTGGAACCACTAGATCAGTGTCACAGTGTGATGAATCAGCTTCCGGGGCACCAGTGGTTCAGGGTTGAATATCGGTTTCTAAACGATCAGACAGCCCCACACCTCTAGTACATCGGAAGGCATTGGAACAGATTGAAAACATAAGCCAATTATAAACCCGCTTGTCCAATTTATGTAACAACACAGCGAAAATACAATTATTAGCCAATGATAAAAGGGTCAAAGGTGTATCAAAATATCTACTTTATTTTTACAGACAGTTCTAACACACTACAAAATGCAACCCACCCTTTACAGTAATACAGAGGACAGACAGTTTCAATGAGGGGAAAGGGAATGCGCTTGCGATACTGACAGGAGGGAATTTGGTATAGTATTTAATCGCAATAGTTCAAGGGTACTTGGTTTCCACACAATGGGTCATAAAATGTCACTAGTGGCCTTCGGAGAAGGACCAGGGGGACATAACCACAATGTATGTTATGCTGTATGGTTTCTTGCTGCCCTACAGGGTCGAGTGGGTTTCAGGGCATTTTGCAGCTTCTGCAACAGAGTTTAAGATGGGAGACAGTTGTGGGTATCAGGCGGCAGGCAGTTTAATGAGCAAAGCTGGGTGGACGGCTGCAGGCTGGCCCACACAGCAGCTCGGGGTCATGAATCATTGTCTCAGTGTTGGTCAGCGGTTCTGAAGCACTGGTCGAGGCATCCCATATGGCTTTAGTGACTGCAGCATAACAACAGCATAACAACAGTCAGCGGTGCAGTCGGTTTCAGCTCGAGGGGCTCGACTGGCTCAGAAATGTCCTTTAAAATGGACGTTGGTAGATGCTTGTCAATGCACTCCTCCTAGCTTCTTCACTGGGCTTGTATCATCCTTTAAGACTGATGGGCCAAAGCTGAGGAGAGTGTTGCAGACAGCAGCCTTGTCTTTGGTTTGGCTCAGAGATTTTCTGGCACTTCCCAACTAGGAAGCTTGCCGCAGAGACTTGCAGGGCACGCTGTGTGCTGGCTGGGTACCGGTTCTGCAGCTGCTGGATTCGGTATCTCCCTCTGTTCTCTGTGAGATGTTTAGGGGAGGAATCTTGCTTCTCTCATGGAGGTCTGGCCTTCCTTCACTGGCGGAAGATATAAGGCAGACTGTAACTTCAGCCTGGGTCCATTCTTCCTTTTGCTTCTGGTGAAGCCTTCAGATGATCTGCCAAAAGAGGGTCTCCGCCCTCTTTTAAATCCAGTTGGACTACAGTGATTGGTGTAGGCTAGGTCGACCTTAATGAACCAAACCTGGGTCCACACCAACTATCTCCTGTATGTGTGAGGTCATAACCAGAGTGCTTTGAAAAAGAAAAGGTAAAGGGGTGAAAACATGTAATAGTAAGTCCCACCCATCTTCCTGTCTGTTATGGATCAAAGGGTCCCTCTGGTTAATGGAGCTCACTGAGGTTCCTGAATAAAGTGGCAGGTCTCCCTTGAAGCTGCAGCAAGATCCGACTTTCTGGCTCTGTCCAACCACATACTTGTTTCTTCTGAATGGGGTCCCCCTGTGGGGATGGCAACTGTAAACACACAGTCCAAGACATGACATTTTACTGCCAATCGATACTGAGGGTGGGAGCTGGCACCAGGTTGACACAGTTGCATATGAAAGGTTGTTGGGTTTTCCTGTATCCTTTGTGAGCCTCCGCAGCCAGGCCCCATGTGGGCCTGTTTGAATTATCCTGCGAATAGTATGTAAAGTGTTGCCATCTGCTGCAAGGCTCAACAAAAGGACAAAGTGGATCCATGGCACATTTATTAGTTAATTAGGCTGGCCATGGCAGGAGAACATTGGCCCTCCCCCTAACTGAGATAAAATGGTGTACTCCTGGCTGTCATATCCTAACTAAATATGACAGGGGGGGCTATGCCTGTAGGCTTGTGTCCACCCAGAGTTCATAGGTCTATGGTGTGCAGTGAGCATAGCAAAATGTTTGCGGATTAGCCCCACACATTTTCCTGAGGTTGATCTACCATCACTCAATCTCATTTAAAATGTCAAAAAAGCCCAGGGGAGCGCACACCCACCGTGCAGATGGTCGAATTCCTCACACACATCTAGGTAAAAGGATGGCAGGATGCATGGATGACGTATGGCCTGCAGATTGTTGCATGTTGTTTTTTTCTTCTAAAACTCTTAAAGGAATATATTCTATTCCTGAGGTAGGTTACATTTTCCATTTCCACACATCAGTGAGTAATTTAAATGAAACATAAGACTTAAATTGGGGTAAAGTGAATTGCACATTCAAAAAACTATTTTGTATAGAATAATTGTAGCTTATATGTAGAACACAGCTGTTGCAAGTAGAGTACATCAGAGTCCTGAAATAAATATGGGTGAAAGAAGGCATATACTCGACTTCATGTAGTAAGACTTTTTGTTGTTGTTGTGCTACAGTGTAATGATTTTGAGGGGATTATTCTGAAAGTATTTCATTTGAAGAATCAGCCCCTTCCTAGAAACTAAATACGCTATAAGTAGCTATAATGTTTTGAGCTGGAATTAACACATGTTGGCTGAATATAGGTGATGAATAGGACTACTGTTTTGCTGTTCCTCAGCCTCTCTGGTAAAATTGCTGCAGCAGATCCAGGCAGCACTAGTGGATGATGGTGCCATCCTCTACATCATCATAATCCCAGTGAGCAGCAGCAGGAATGTACTCAAAGTCTTCCAGCTGTGTGCGCACCACATTATCTTTATCTGAAACACTAAAATTGCGGGTTGGGCAATCTTGATTCAGCATCAGCATCGATAGAAAGTTGACATATTTGGCTGATAGGCTTGTCCTTTGGTCTCTGATGTTTACCCCTCTGCACTAAAGCACATTCAGAGATGACACTGGTGGAAGGGCGCAATATATATTTGATTTCCAGCCTGCTTAGTGTGGGCCACTGCTTCATTTTGCTTCTCCATTAAATAAAAGGATGCCATCAATAATCAGCTGCACATTTTCTTCCAGATACTGTGCAAGCAATTCACCTGTTCTCCTTCTTAATATGTTTTCTTTATCTTGTCTCCAAATTTGGATATGCCTTTCCAAATTGCGTTCTGTGCTTTGGACTGAACTTGGGACGCTCGCGTAGAAGAAGACAGACTTGAACCTTGCTCACCAGCAACAGATGAAAGCATTGGAGAGGCTGGTGTTTTCCACAGTCCTTGGAGCATGGTGGCAGTGCCGTAAGAGATGGCCGTGATAACACTGAAGAATTGAAGGCTGATTAAAGGTTTTGAATGAATCAAAAGCAACTGTGAAAGCTCTGCAGCATTTGTTCTGCTGCCATGCGATCGCGCGAGGGGAAGTCCAGACAAAATTGATGTTCAAATCCATTTTCATGAGACTACAAGCAACCAGACTTGTTTGCACCTCGTTAGGCCTTATCACTAAAGTATAGCTTGGGTCAATAGGACCAGCAAGCTTGGGACACATGTCTGGGCATGTCCGTCCCACTCCCAGTGATTAGTGAAACACTGAAGAGTGATGGCTGGAAGGCTGTGAATCAATCAGAGATACTGGCAAAACTCTGGATCACCTCCAGACCATCATAGCCTGCCAGTCCATTACAGAAAGGGAAAGACCATATGCAAAACAGGCTTGGTCCCAACCCAAAAGGGGAAGCCCAGACCGAATTGCCAGGCCCCATGCCTACTGCATGCAACTACAAGCAACCCCAAATTCCTTTCTGCCTCATTGGCCCCTGTCAGTGGTGTGTAGCTTGGATCTCTATGAATGGCAATTTAGGGACTTAGGCTTCTCTTACAGGTAACAAGGGCTTTTCACGAATGCAGCATTTGTCAGACAGCTGACACGTGATTCTAACCAGCCACGAAGTGCTTGCTTCTAAATTTACCTTTTGTACTGAATTTGCAGCTTTGCTATTTTATTCTACAATTGCATAATAGAATGCTGCTAGTGCTGTTTACTTTGCCCTCTGTGGTGTGCTTGTCAGAGAGCAAATAACTCTCACGTACGGATGCTATTTTGGGTGTTTGTACTTGTGCTTAGTGTGCCTGTGCTGTAGCCATGTTAGACTACATTTCCCAGCCTGTGCTGTAGTCCTGTTAGACTACATTTACCAGCATCACTAGGTATATTTTGGAAGTCCAGGCGCTTCAGCGCCGGCGCTTCAGGGACGAGCCGGTCTTCACCGGTCATCGCTGCAGCTCGCCGGTCACTGGCTCCTACTCTCTGCTAGGCTCCTGCGCTCTCCTTAAACTTTGACTGTGCGTCAAACAACTTTACTAGTAAGTCCTATTCTCTTAACACACTTTCAGTGGACTTATTGAGAGGTGTGTACTATACTTGACCATGTGCCTAGACAAAACAGCGTGCGCTACCAGTGAAACTGCTTCAAACATCGCGCCTTTGCTAGTACTGTCCCTTTCCTTGCTTAATACTCGATCTCCCTACAAACATGGCGTTGAAATTGCAGACCATGTCAATGATTGCAACCCTGACTTTTTCGGTATTACTGAAACATGGCTCAATCGAACTTGCCTACTCAAGCAACTCTCTCAACCCCAGATGAATACACTCTCTTTAGAGCAGATCGCTCTCAGAGCAAAGGTGGTGGAGTGGCACTTATGTGCAAATCCAGCCTAAATTGTCATGTACTACCACAGAATTCACCTGATGGTTGTGAATCCTTGTGGGTAAAAATTAAGACGTCCTCTAATACCTCTCTTAATGTACTCACCATTTATCGGCCACCCAAGGACATGCCCCTTTTCGAAGAGCAACTCATTGACCTCATAACACAAATCGGTCAAAGTAAAAGCCATGTTATCATCATGGGCGATCTTATCTACTGGGCCAACGACCATCTTGACAAAATAGGACTCAGTATAGTGGACTCAATCACCTCTATTGGACTAACCCAGTGGATTAACTCACCCACACAAAAGAGTGGACACACACTTGACTGGCATATTTCACAAAATGCTATTATTTCAGACATCTTGGTTACACCATGTATATGGACTGATCTCTCTCTTATCCAGGCAAAAATCTCACTACCAGGTCCTCCACATAAACTCAACACCAACCCGCGCCTGCGAAAACGAACTCGTAATTTCAAAAACATTACATCTCGTAAATTCTTATCCCTAGTAGCATCCAAGCTTCAACCTATAACTAATTTAGCGGACTCTTCCGCCTTAGTTAACCACTTCACTCTCTCTATGTCATGATCTCTGCTTCCAAAAGGTCAGGGTTTTCCCAACTCCCTTGGAAGCAGATCCATAACCCAGGTTCCGAGTGCCAACCAGTCCCAATTGGGACCTTTTGGACCCAGTCCTGGCGCCAGTGGCACCAGGCTCATAAATATGCCCAGTCCCAGCGCTGGAAGCGCCGGGCTCATAATGCTTGGGTGGACTTACCTGCAGCAGACCATGCTGCTTACTTGCCTGCCAGTTGAGCCTCTGATCCTCTTCTGTTTGGAACTACTTTTCCTGTTGGGTGGGGCAGGAGCCACTCCCTAGATTCAGAACACTGGAACTCTTCTGGAAAGCAGGAACTCTTTTCTTACCTAGGCGTGGCTGTGGAAGGAGACACCTAAGCACTACAGGAGGCTATTTAAACCACACCCGATGGATGAATCTTGCTTTGCGTTATTCTGCATCCTCTGCAGCAGAACGCTCATCGTGTCTTCTGCATCTGATCCTGGGCCTAAGGAAAAAGGCTTACCATCCTGAATCCAGTCTTCAGCAACACCTATAAAGACATGAAAGAACAGGTTAGCATTACGGTCTTCAGTGACAGCTCTTCACTTACCTGATCCATCGGCTGTCACCAACGCCTCGCGCTGCATTCCGGCATCTGAAAGACAAAGGCTTACCTACTCTTCGTGCGCTCCGGAGGTCTTCACACTGCATTCCGACATCTGAAAGACAAAAGCTTACCAACTCTTCGCACGCTCCGGAGGCCTTCGGCGCTGCATCCCGCATCTGAAAGACAAAACAAGGTGCGTTTAAAGACATTGGGGAACTTTAATACTCACGTGCCATTACTCCTTTCCACATCTAACCCAGTGGGTATTCCGGCACCCTGCAGCCGCTCCGAACTTGTACCTGCAAAATAAAAAGACAGTTAGAGCGCATCGTGAAGCAGGCAACAAGCGCTTACTTACATGCTTCCAGGCACTTCTATTCATCGCACGGGCTCCATCTTCAACTCACTTCAGCCCGTCATCCGCCATCGCCGGAACCCTGCAAAACAAGAAACATCATTACTAAAGACTTTAAAGACATTAGAATTACTCGAAACGTACCGTTCGTGCAGTAAACGACGGACAGCAGTCCTCTGAAGTCAAGAGGCCTGCTCCCCTTATCCAGTGAAGAAACTGGTTACAGCACCCTGCCCCGAGGCAGATGGAGAGCACGGCGTTCACTTACCTAAGGTGAGAGCGTTAACCTTTGGGGTTCTACAGGAGAAGAGAAAGGGCAGAAGAGAGAGACATTCAATAACCCAGTTCCTTAATCCCATATTTTCTATCTGCAGACATCTTACCCTTCGAGTCAGACATACAGTGCACAGAGGTCCAGCCCAAAGAGCCAGCCGTGTGTTACACATCACCTTTGAAGATACGGTATACGCCCAGTCAAGACCGGCGCCTCTACGGGAATCAGGTGAGCGTTACAGAACGCAAAGCCTACCACAAAACTCCCGTCCAGGCGCTATGGAAACCTCGGATAACGACCAGCTAGCCCAGTTACTTGGGGAACTAAGGGCAGAAGTGCATGCAGCCCGTCAGGAAACGAACGCTCTAAGAAGGGAACTGATTATTTCCAAGGAGCGAACAGATGATCTCGCTAGACAATTGCTACAGTCACAAGCCGGACAGACCCCGTTACCCGCATCTGGGGGAAATCTTCCTTCTACATCCCCTATGAATCCAGTGCAGATCAACCTACCTGGGAATGTACCTCTGGCTCCGCCCGAACGATTTTATGGTGACCCAAAGAGGTTTGCAGTATTTATCAATCAGTGCCGGTTGCATTTCTTATGCCGGCCAGCAGCCTTTCCAACTGATCAAGCTAAAGTAGCTTTCGTGCTTTCGTACCTTAGTGGCAATGCGGCAGACTGGTCGATCCCTCTAGTAAATCAAGATGATCCGGTCCTCCATGATTTTCAAGCTTTTCAGCTCAGTATGGAAAAACTGTTCGCAAGACATTCACAGGGGCAGGCCTTGGACAATGAGCTTCTTTCGCTGCGACAAGGTAATCAAGACCTTTTGGCTTATATTGCGTCTTTCAACAGACTGATAGTGGAAACTCAATGGCCTGAGGACAAAAGGATTACGCTGTTTTATAGAGGTCTATGTGGAGAGCTCAAAGATGTGTTAGCCCAAGTAGTGAATCCCCCACAAGATTGTTCGGACTATATAGACTTAGTCGTTCAAATAGATCACAGACTGCAGAACAGGAAGGCCGATCGTTCCAAGTTTGATGCTCGAGTATTTTCCAAACCGCCAACTCCTTCCAAAGGAGTAGACTCCGGGGAACCCATGCAAATAGGGGGTCTGAAAGGTCCTCTAACACAAAAGGAGTGGGAAAGGAGAAAACAGTTGCAATTATGCCTCTATTGCGGAAACTCAGGGCACTTTCTTCGAGACTGTCCGGTGAAACCTGCCAAGAAGGCAGTAGGAGCTGCAGTTACCAAAGTTACAAACTCTGAGCAGGGAAACGACCTCGCCCGACAAGAATAGAGGTCCTCTTGCCGAGCGTGAAAACCAGTTCCGTGACCTCGCATTTCGTGATACCTATGGTCCTCATTAGCCCTGATAATCCGGATCGATTACATGCAATTGAAGCTTACGTCGACAGCGGTGCCATCGGCAATTATGTGGATCATGAAATGGTTTTGAGGATGAATCTAACTCTTTGTCCCAAGGCTGTAAAGGACGTCATTACTACGGTGGATGGTACGGAGATAGCCTCCGGGCCAGTAACGCATACCACTCAAGAGGTGACGCTAGTAAGTCAAGATGGACACCATGAGAAGATCGTTTTCGATGTGATCAAGGCCCCTCAGTTTCAGATTATTCTAGGAATACCTTGGTTAGAGAAACACAATCCTCTGATCGATTGGCGAGCAAGAACGGTCCAGTTTCCAGAATGTGTCTCTACTTGTCACCCTCCACCTGGTGTTGCACTGGCAGCAATTTCTTCAGAGACTCCCCAGTTACCTCCCGAATACCTAGAATACCAAGATGTTTTCCGGAAGGATCAGGCTAACTCTCTACCTCCTCATAGGTCTTATGACTGCCAGATAGACCTGATACCTGGATCTACTCCTCCTTGTAGTAGGATTTATGCCCTCACCGAGCCTGAGAACCTTCACCTTCGACAATACCTGGATCAATACCTGGCAAATGGGTTTATTCGTCCTTCCAAGTCCCCTGCTTCTTCAGCTTTGTTCTTCGTTCCAAAAAAGGAAGGAGACCTTAGAACTTGTATAGATTATCGCTCCCTGAACCAGATCACCGTTAAGAATAGATATCCGTTACCTTTGATCCCTGAACTCCTGGACCAAGTCAGAAAAGCATGCATATATACAAAGCTGGATCTTAGAGGAGCTTACCACTTGGTATGAGTAAAAGAGGGCGATGAATGGAAGACGGCCTTCCGCACCAAGTATGGGCTATTTGAATATCAGGTCATGCCCTTCGGACTTTGCAATGCCCCGGCCGCCTTTCAATATTTTATGAACGATGTCCTCAGAGAGCTCATAGATGTGTGTGTTGTTGTTTACATTGACGACATCCTCGTTTATTCTTCATCGGAATCTGAACATCGGAAACCCGTGAAAATGGTCCTCGAAAGATTGCGTCAACACAAACTTTTCGCTAAGTTGGAAAAATGTGTTTTCAACGTGACTGAAGTTGAATTCTTGGGATTCATATTATCACCTGGCGGAGTGCATATGGATTCAAAGAAGGTCGATGCAGTTCTCAAATGGCCATCACCATCCTCCGTAAAAGGTGTGCAAAGCATGTTAGGCTTCGCTAACTTTTACCGCAGGTTTATACCCGAATTCTCTCGAATAGTCCAGCCCATCACTGCCTTGTTAAAGAAAAACAAACGTTTTGAATGGTCTACCGAGGCGGAACAAGCTTTCCGGGATTTGAAGACTAAATTTATCTCTGCACCAATCTTAAAACACCCTCGCCCCGAACTCCCCTACATCGTGGAAACTGATGCTTCAAGCCTTGCCATGGGGGCAGTTCTATCACAAAAGGACCCGGTAACCAATCAGTTGCATCCCGTGGCATTTTGGTCCCGCAAATTTTCGCCTCCTGAAATCAATTACACGATTACTGACAAGGAACTTCTGGCTATCAAGTCTGCCTTTAAGGCTTGGCGGCATTATCTGCTGGGGGCCCGACACACCGTTACTGTGATTACGGATCACCGAAACCTGCAATATTTGAAAACCGCAAAAGCCCAATCCTCTAGACAATTCCGTTGGGCATTATTCTTTGCCGAGTTTGACTTCATAATTACCTATCGACCTGGTACAAAGAACGGTAAAGCTGATGCCCTTTCTCGGATGGGAGTGGAAGAACACTTGATCAACCCTAAACCTGTACCAATCATTCCCGAACAAAGAATTCTGGGTGTAATCGCCACAGAATCCATAGAGGAAGTTAAGGATAAAGCCAGGCAACTTGTAACTCCAGCAGACATACAGAATTGGCATCTGCAGGGAAAGGACTTTGCAGTAAAGGACAACTTATTGTATTTCCAAGAACGATTATACCTACCCAGCACAGATTTACAGAAAAAAGTAATCTCTTGTTATCACGATTCTTTAATGGAAGGACATCCCGGTATGGCCAAGACCTCAGAAAAGATCAAGTGCTACTTCTGTTGGCCGTCTTGGAAAAAAGATATCAGAGACTTTATAATGTCCTGTGGAGTATGCGCCCAAAACAAGAGTCAAAAGGAAAGACCAGCAGGCCTCTTACGCCCTATTGACATCCCACCTCGCCCTTGGCATACGCTTTCTACGGACTTCATCACCAATCTACCTCCATGCTCCGGATACAATACGATTCTAGTAATCGTGGACTTATTCTCCAAGATGGCGCATTTCATTCCGCTCAAAGGCTTGCCAACAGCAGCAACTCTGGCCCGAGAATTTCTCAAAAACATCGTCCGACTGCACGGTTTTCCTTCGGTTCTAATTTCGGATCGAGGTAGTCAATTTATTTCTCATTTTTGGCGAAGTTGCTGTCGGTCGGCTCAAATTGATGTGAGACTATCGACCAGTCACCACCCTCCGACCGACGGACAAACCGAGAGGACCAATCAAACTCTGGAACAGTATTTACGCTGCATGCTGCAACAAACTGAAAAAACTTGGAAAGACATCCTTTGGATAGCCGAATATGCCTACAATAACTCTGTCCATTCGGGAACTGGGAAAACCCCGTTTTTTCTTTTGTATGGCAGTCACCCTCGAACCTCGGAGTTGGATCCCCTCCAAGATCTTGAAACACCAGCAGTAGACTACCTGCATTCTACAATCACCCAAGCCTTTAAGGAAGCTGTTTCTCACCTTCAAAGGGCTAAAGAACAATACAAGAAAGGAGCAGATCAACATCGGAAGGAAGCCCCTCAATATCAAGTAGGGGATCAAGTCTGTTTATCCACCAAATATCTACCTCTAAAAGGGCCACGCACATTCAACCCAAGATACCTTGGTCCCTATTCCATCACTACCATAGTAAACCCAGTAGCGGTCAAGTTGGACTTGCCCCCGCACATGAAGATACAACCGGTCTTCCACGTCTCTCTATTAAAACCCGTGCAACCTCAAACCCGACTAACTAAATCTCCAAAACCTATCCTAGTTGATGGAGAACTCGAGTTTGAAGTCAAAAGCATTCTGGACTCCAAGATCTCCAAATCTAAACTATTTTACCTAATTGACTGGAAAGGCTACGGCCCCCAAGAGAGATCCTGGGAACCTGCTGAATATGTCCACGCTCCTCGCCTAATCAAAAGATTTCACCGAACATTTCCTGACAAGCCAAAACCCCCGGAGAAGCCCGGTTTGGGAGGGGCCTTGAGGGGGGGTACTGTCATGATCTCTGCTTCCAAAAGGTCAGGGTTTTCCCAACTCCCTTGGAAGCAGATCCATAACCCAGGTTCCGAGTGCCAACCAGTCCCAATTGGGACCTTTTGGACCCAGTCCTGGCGCCAGTGGCACCAGGCTCATAAATATGCCCAGTCCCAGCGCTGGAAGCGCCGGGCTCATAATGCTTGGGTGGACTTACCTGCAGCAGACCATGCTGCTTACTTGCCTGCCAGTTGAGCCTCTGATCCTCTTCTGTTTGGAACTACTTTTCCTGTTGGGTGGGGCAGGAGCCACTCCCTAGATTCAGAACACTGGAACTCTTCTGGAAAGCAGGAACTCTTTTCTTACCTAGGCGTGGCTGTGAAAGGAGACACCTAAGCACTACAGGAGGCTATTTAAACCACACCCGATGGATGAATCTTGCTTTGCGTTATTCTGCATCCTCTGCAGCAGAACGCTCATCGTGTCTTCTGCATCTGATCCTGGGCCTAAGGAAAAAGGCTTACCATCCTGAATCCAGTCTTCAGCAACACCTATAAAGACAAGAAAGAACAGGTTAGCATTACGGTCTTCAGTGACAGCTCTTCACTTACCTGATCCATCGGCTGTCACCAACGCCTCGCGCTGCATTCCGGCATCTGAAAGACAAAGGCTTACCTACTCTTCGTGCGCTCCGGAGGTCTTCACACTGCATTCCGACATCTGAAAGACAAAAGCTTACCAACTCTTCGCACGCTCCGGAGGCCTTCGGCGCTGCATCCCGCATCTGAAAGACAAAACAAGGTGCGTTTAAAGACATTGGGGAACTTTAATACTCACGTGCCATTACTCCTTTCCACATCTAACCCAGTGGGTATTCCGGCACCCTGCAGCCGCTCCGAACTTGTACCTGCAAAATAAAAAGACAGTTAGAGCGCATCGTGAAGCAGGCAACAAGCGCTTACTTACGTGCTTCCAGGCGCTTCTATTCATCGCACGGGCTCCATCTTCAACTCTCTTCAGCCCGTCATCCGCCATCGCCGGAACCCTGCAAAACAAGAAACATCATTACTAAAGACTTTAAAGACATTAGAATTACTCGAAACTTACCGTTCGTGCAGTAAACGACGGACAGCAGTCCTCTGAAGTCAAGAGGCCTGCTCCCCTTATCCAGTGAAGAAACTGGTTACAGCACCCTGCCCCGAGGCAGATGGAGAGCACGGCGTTCACTTACCTAAGGTGAGAGCGTTAACCTTTGGGGTTCTACAAAGAGAAAGGGAAGAAGAGAGAGACATTCAATAACCCAGTTCCTTAATCCCATATTTTCTATCTGCAGACATCTTACCCTTCGAGTCAGACATATAGTGCACAGAGGTCCAGCCCAAAGAGCCAGCCGTGTGTTACACATCACCTTTGAAGATACGGTATACGCCCAGTCAAGACAGGCGCCTCTACGGGAATCAGGTGAGCGTTACACTCTATCAAACAAGCTGTGAATGAACTAGCACCTATGAAAATGAAATCCATCAAGTCTGAAACTACAAAAAACACCTGGCTCTCAGATGACATTGTTAGGGCCAGAGAAAACAAAAGGGCTCTGGAAAAATCCTGGAGAAAGGACCCTAACAACAACACACTAGATGCCTACAAAAAATCCACGCATGAATACAAGAAACGAATCAGTAATGCCAAAGCCACACATTACAATAAAATAATTATAAATGCTAAATCCAATGTTGGTGAACTGTTTAAAATCCTATCTGATTTTCAGGACCAGCCTTCACCTTCCAATAACTTAACTAAAGACTCCAAATGGTGTCAAGACATCCACAATGCTTTCCTTTCGAACATTGACTCTCATAAAGACAAAATCAATAAAGCCCTTAGCAACGTAACACAACCACTGCCCACAAAAAATGGAAAGCCCCTCAATAACAATGAAGATAAAATACCCCAATTCTCCTTTTCCCACTATTCTGAAAAGGAAGTGCTCAAGGTCATACAAGATCTTAAATCTACTTCCTGCCCTGGTGATGATTGTCCCACAAACATTTTCAAATAATCGACTGACTTGCTAGTACCCTGGATCACCAAGTTGATAAACCTATCTTTTGACGAAGGTGTGGTATCAGATGTGCGAAAATCAGCTTGGATAACACCCTTGCTGAAAAAAGAAAATTTAGACCCCACCAATAAGGATAATTATAGGCCAATAACCAACGTGCCTTTTATACTAAAGATACTGGACAGACTGGCCTACAAACAACTCCAGGCTATTGTTGAAGAACACAAGATCCTCGGCACTCAACAGTCGGGTTATAGGGCTTGGCATGGTACTGAAACAGCCATGCTCGACCTTAAGTCCACACTGGCGAGCATTGCTGACATGAATCAAGCCGCACTACTGATGCTTCTTGACCTCTGCACAGCCTTTGATCTGGTAGATCACAGCTTACTAGTGACAAGGCTCAGAGAGGTCGCAAATTGTTCCTTGATGGCATCTAACTGGATCGCCTCCTTTCTGGGCCCTCGCATGGTTAGGGTTTGTGTAGGGAGTCACCACTCCACTCATATCTCTCAAACCTGTGGTGTCCCACAAGGCTCCTGCCTGTCGCCACTGCTTTTTAATTTGTACCTTTGCCCTCTCTTGGACCCCTTAAACAAACTTGGTGTTCAGTATACCAACTACGCAGTGGTCAGTACAGAAATGAAGTTGAGGCCATTAATAACATCTACAAAGCCATCCAGGATTGGATGGCTTGTAACTCTCTAGCCTTAAACAACAATAAAACTGAACTAATGATAGTAACCTCCAAGAACACCTGGAGCAAACTAGATACTGATTACTCCAACTTCCTTATTGCAGGCAACATCATTACAGTCCAGGGGAAGATAAAAACTCTGGGAGTTGTCTTAGACGACAAATTATCCATGAAGCTGCATGTCTCTTACATCAGGTCTAGCTGCGACTGATCAATAAGAGAATCAATTACTTCCGTCCATTTCTAACAGCCGAAAACTGTGCTCTTCTATCCACAGCGTTGATAAATTCCAGACTGGACTGTTGCAATAGCCTATTGTCTGGTACTACTGCCGCAAATATCCAATCCTTACAAGTGCCCCAGAACAATGCCGTGTGGACCATCTTCACTCAATCTCATCGCTCCCATATCTCCATCTTCAGGAAAAAGCTTCATTAGCTACCAATCAAAGATCGCATTACACATAAAATGCTCACTATGACACATAAATGCCTCTCTTTCAGCAGTCCCATCTACTTGTCTGAACACATTAACATCAAGAGCAATGGAAGAAATCTTCGTTCATCCTCTGCCACAGTCCTTGCTTCCCCCAGATTTAAGACCGCAAAATTTGGAGCCACCACGCTTGACATTCAGGGCCCTCTACTTTGGAATGCTCTGCCGGCAGGGCTATGACAAATCAAAAACTACCTTCTATTTAAAAAACCCATAAAAACCTACCTTTTTAACATGGAGTAATCCTTATGACCCTTTCTGATCCTGCTTGCTCTATCTTGTTGTGCTGTATATGTCTCTGTTTTTTGTGCGCCCTGAGGCCTACGGGCATGCGGCGCGTTATAAGAATTAAAATTAATTAATTAATTAAAGGGACACATATCTGGGCATATCTGTCCCACGCAGGGTGATTATGAAACAAAAAAGAGTGATGTCTAAAAGGTTTTGAGCAAATCAAAAACCAACCCTCCAGACTATTGTTCAAAAGGGAAAGACTAAGCAAATCATGATTAGTCCTGCTTCAAAACAGGCAGGCCAGCCGGTACTGCTCGATCACATCTCTTTTTCACAAAATCCCAAACAAGCCCAGATTCTTTTTTAAATGTAAATGTTGGCTAGAGCGTACATTCATAAATGTCATATGAATTTGAATACACATTTTAAGAATGACGTTACAGATTCTAAAAGGCAGCTAACACAAGAAATATATTCTAAACTCACTGATAAATGGAAAGCCCTATCACACACAAAAACACTGAAAAAAAAGTAGCTCAAAATGTACTTCCAAAGAGTCCACGTGTTATGGCTGTGGTCATTTCCCACGTTTGCACTTTACACGTGCATTTTTCACAGCGTCCTTTTTTCAGTTATTTTGACCCTGAATCACCCTCCCACCCACCATCCCCAATTCCCCACCCCTTACACACCACATATAAAGATATATATTTAAAAATAAAAATCGATAAAAACGACCGCAGTGAAAATGCACGGGTAAAGTGCAAACGTAGAAAGTGACCACGGACATAACACTTCACACGTTTCTAACATTACCATTTAAACAAACCCTCCAAACTTCCCCTACATCTCCACGACCCCATCAGGCTAACTAAACAGAAATAGTCCATGTTATCCCTCTATCTTAAGTTATTTGAGGCATGGCACCCTTCTTCCAAAAATGTACATCATTAACCAGTTCATGTAAGTGATTCCTTCAAATTCTTTAGCATAGTTCAAGGCTACTGCATGGAAATTTCATATAACATCCCTAATCCCTTAAACCCACAATGTACCACTATGCAATGTATACAGTTATACACTATCCAATTTCCAGTCAGTTTGTAACAATAATCAGTCTTGCAGCGTTATATTTCGATTAAGAGAGCCTCACATTTCAGCTTTTGCTACTTTCCACACTACTCCTGTTCACAGCAACACATTGAACAGTACCAGAAGGTCCCTTGCTTTCCAAAGTAAATGTTAACATAAGCAAGTACACTCCATATCACAATCCATTTTCTTTTTGGCCAAGGCTCACTAGGCAGACTGAAAATTGAAGATAGGTCAAGGTGTTTCCATCATTAAACACTGTCTTCTTTCGTGACTGCATTTACAAATGAACAATCCTTCATGTGGAATTCTGATTTCATATCACATACGTCCAATGAACAGTACAGGTGCCTTTGAAGAGATATTCTGAATAGCTTTATTCGTACTGGTAATATTTATTTTACAGTTAGCCAAGGAAGGGCTTGGCGCAGTGCCGAAGAGTGGAATTGGAGGCAGCTTCTCAATATTGATCAATTACTCCTGCTTGGGGTTTCCCACCGTATTCATGTTGGTACTATCAACAACAAAAAATACAAAAATTTGAACAAAAATCAATTATTTCAAAATAAGTTTCAGAAAGGCTTATATTTATGGAATTTCAAAACACATTGGGCCAGATTATCAAAAAGCAGTGCAAATGAAAGGAACGCAGGGAAATTGCTTGTTTCATCTGCGCTGCTTTCGGAAATGCTCATGCCACCTTATTCTAAAAGGTGACCTGAACATTTTGGGCGGGGTTGGACAAAAGCATAAAGATGTGCTGTCCAGCCCCATTGCATACATAAGTGTATTCATGTGTTAGTGTATCAATAATATCTATAATAAAAAGATGACTACAAAGTAGTAATACATGAAAAATAAAAATACAAAATACAATTATAATTCAAATCTAATGATGAAGATTACAAAAGTAATCATTTATTTATGTTTTATTTATTTATTTATATACATGAGGAACAATGCTCTTTTGATCCCAAAAGAAACAATATATAAATCACAATATTAGAACAAAATAAAAGTTATATCAACATGAAGTAGTCATCAAGAATAATGAAACACTTAAAAATAGTAATACATTAGAAATAAAAATACAAAATATAATGATTAATCAAAATTAAGGATTAAGATCAGTACACATGAAAAATCAATAATGCAATAATGAAAAATAATAAATTAATACAAAATAACTGATAGTAATCACAGTTAATAACAACGACAAATACACATATTAATAATTAATGGGGCAAATACAATACGAACACAAAATAGAATTAGTGTAAAGCAGAATTCATTAGGAAGATTAATATTAAAAACAAAATAGTAATGAATGAAAACTAAAACATACAAAATAAAATTTCTAATCAAAATAGTCAACATTAATACAAACAGTGATGTTATTAAACATGCAATATTAATATTAATCAAAATTCAAATTACTTGGATTGTATGTAATGATCAATTTTAATAAAAAATAAAAAACAAACCATGTCTTAAAAATTTTAAATACTGAATATCATTTTAGTCAAAATTAGCATGTATTAAAACATAACAACAATGATCAAAATCATTATAAAATATGTATACATAATACATGTAATATTAAAGAACATCCTTTAAAAAAATGAATAAATAAATAACAAATATTTTTTTTTTAAACGATATGGAATATTTAGCAGTAAGGGCCCCAATCTCATTAAAAATAACAATAAAAATCAAGTCAAAATATAATACAGCACATGTATTAAAGAGAATCTTGCAGAATTCAAATGAAAGTAAATGATTTGCATTTGAATTTCTTTTACAGTTAAAAAGATTCTAAACATATAGACACATGTTGTATCAAATGTTTAATTGTTGCACCCCTTTTAATGATTTTTTATAAAATTCTGTACTTTACTTTCAAGCCTCTCAGGCCCTCTGATCCTCTCCAATTGGAAAAATGGCCCAGCAGTGGCTGGTCTGCCAGCACACTGAACAATGAAAATGGTTGAACAAAGAACATTTCTCCCAGTGACTTTAATCAATGCAACTTCTTCTCCATCCCTTTGTCATTTCAACCTGAGCCCTATCTGCAGTCTCTCACTAAACTGTGCATCCACAACCAAACCACATTGCAGAGACAGGATCAAATTAAATAAACATTTTCATGGCCACAACCTCCTCCACCCCCACCATTCATCCCTCACAAAAAATGTTAAACACTAATTAGTTCATTCGTTCTAATGAATATATATATTTTAATCATAAGCATTTGGTGTTTTCTTCTATTACACGGCAGGGAAACCTCTCATGGAGTAATTATATGCATCATAGGAACCTAATCACCAGTGCCAGATTTAAATGCCTATCGCTAAAAGCCATAACTGCAACATGGAACGACAAATTGGGGGAAACAACCTGTTCATGTTGCCTTAACAGCTGTGAAAATGTGTTGCATTGTAAGTTATTTTCCCCAGCTTACACAGAACCGAGAGCAGAACTTTATGTCTAATACTAAGGGACGCAGGTTTCTGCCAATGTCGCCCTGCTTTATATTAGCCTTTGAGAGCAGAAACAAAATTATTTGGATGGGCCTTAGTGAAGCCTTCAACCATGAAGCTGAAGGAAGCCGACCTCGATCGTAAAACAGAACTACGTCATAAATGGAACACTGACACAATCGATAATATCTCCAAGGAAAAACCTTTCACCCAATCGCGCAAGAGAGCAATGGCAAAATTATTTACTCTGCTCCTCAGTGCCATGATAAGGAAAAACAAGGAGCTGGAACTAGAATGGAGAATAAAATACGACCAGGCCAAAAAAACACAATTTCAACGACAAATCCGTTCATACAAAAAGGAAATTCAAAAGGCCAAAAAGAAATATTACGACAACCGCATCACCAAAAAAAACGAAAACACTCAATAAAAACTCTTCAACATAATAAACAAAATGAGGAACTCACTTGTATGCAAAAACATTTTGGTACCCTCACTGAAACTATGCAACGCATTTGCAGACCAAATCATACAAAGTAGACCAGTCAAACAAAGTACACACCCCACATCCCCAACCGTGGATCGTCTGAACATACTACAAAGCTTCCCCAAATATCAGTAGAGACATTCATCAAGCTGATAAGAAACAGAAACAAAGCAGGCTTCCCCATGGACCGAAGCCCTGCAGACATATACAAATGAATCCTCACACAGGGCACACCTTTTGAATATTACAGAAACCTCTTCAACCTATCACTCGCAACAGGGAAATTACCACGAACATTCAAATCAGCGCATATCAAACAACTCCGCAAGGACACAGAAGACAATGTGGAAGACCTCTCCATCTACGGAGCTATCTCAAACATCCCCTACCCAGCAAAACTACTTGAAACCTACGTCTATGGACAAACAGAGGAACAAATAGAAAAATACCAACTGCTGGACCAGGCACAAGTCGTCTTTAGGCCTAAGCAAGGAACTGGGATGCCACTCATCTCAATCTGGGATGATCTAAAGACAAATACAGACTCTGACACAAGGTAAGCGCTGATACTTCTGGACCTCTCTGCGGCATTCCACACAGTCAGCCATGACATTCTCATCAAGAGACTAGAACCTGTGGGCCAGTGGGCCACTGTATCTAGATGGGTCGTCTGTCAATAGGCAGTGGCCGACTCGCCCACACGTTTATGCAACAAGAGCCTATTGACAGAGCTCATCAAACATAATATATGCTTTGTGATCACCACTCATGTCTTGAACAAGACCCATGTTGGGTCAAAACACATGTCGGCCGAGTGTATTAATTAATCACCAACAAATATAAAGAGTAATTACTTCAATGAACCAGCACCCAGGCGATGCCGGTTCTTCAACCCAAATTCACTCTATCCCTTGCCTAGACAGAAGAGCATTGTCTTGTAAGAACCCGTCACTGGCAGCAGGTTCTACTTACTTTCATAAGATCAGCGCAGTGATCTGAGATTTCTAGTGCTCTACCCGCCCTGCATTTGCTGCTGTACATTGAAAATCAGAATCTTCTTCACCATACCCAGGCTGGCTTTCGTAGGAGTAGAGGAAGAACAGAACAGGCAATTAGATTCTAATTGATCACACATAAATACACAGTGCAGAAATCTGTGCCATTATACTTAGCCTTCATCGATCGAAAGGCCGCCTGTGATAATGGTGACGGGTGTCTCTTATCGGAGGCCTGTCATAGCCTTGATCTTCCTCCTCAGTTGATCAAGAGCATCATGGCACTTTACACTAACAATACAGAAACCTTGAGATGTTGTTAAAAAGAGGGCTATACAAAGCCCTTCAAGGTTATGAAAAGGGTCAGACAAGGTTGTGTCATGGCCTGTATCTATTTACATTGTTCATAAATGACGTAGCTAAAACATTGCTTGTGAACCCGAAAGATGCCCCAATAATAAATGAAGAAAGCATTAATATGTTAATGTTTGTAGACGATGCTGTTATTTTATCCACAACACCGCAAAAATGAAAAAAGGCTTCTGCACTTTTTTTTCCTTATACAACGAAAGGAATCCAGTAATATATTCAGCTAAGACTAAGATCATGACCTGCTGCAAAAAAGCTGTCCCGTTCATAGATTTGGACCTAAATGGAGTAAAAAACTTGAACATTATAATTATTTAGATGTACGTTTTAACAGCAAGGGGAATTAGTGTTCCCAACTACAGAAGGGCAGCCTTATTATGAATAGACGCACTGGGTCGCTTCTGAGTTTTGTTTTAAAACTTGGAAATAATATAAACAAACTGGCTTTGGAAGTATATAGGGCTCCAATTCATGCATCAGTGCTGTAGGTAGCCGACCTTTGGGGGCATTGCAACATTACCAAAATGAAAATCAGTGAACACTATTTGTTTACAAACCTTTTAGGTCGGCCCATAATCACTTTAGGCCTAGCAGTCAAAATGGAACTAGGACAGTTAGGAATTGATTATCAAGAACAATTCAAAACCAGTTATGCTGTGATTTAAGTTATGGACAAGCACATAATTGAAAGAATACCAGGGGGCTATACAGGATGTCCTAGAAAAAACCCACCATAACCCATGGGCCTGGATCCTTCACTTTAGAAAGGTTCTTTCTAAGATTGGCCTATGCTGCTTTTGGGACAATCCAGAGTCGAAGACATCTGCAGACTTAAGATAGATCAAGACTTTCTTCTGGGATTGGGCCCTGAGAGATTTATGGTGCAGCAACTAGAGAAAGGTTACATTTGAAAAGTAGTTAATGTAAGGGTACGAGTCTGAAACAGTGGTGGCATGCTTGTTGGCGAAGACTTTTATTATCAAAATAAAAAAATAAAAACCTATCTTGCCCTTGTTCTATGACGGGCTGCCCTACCTCAACAAAAACATCAAGGACCCTGTCATGATGTCTTGTACAATAATGTGTCCACCATCCTGTGTCCAAACCTATTTCCGTCCCTTACATTAAACTAAGGAAAAACTGGGTGTCTTCTTGATCGAGAAGGAGGTTTCTCTTGTCCTGGATACATGACTTTAAACTTCAGTTGAGTGACTCTTTAAACACAGTTTCCAAGTATCAATTCACAAATGTAGTGTTAGGTCTGTTTCACTCTCCTGCCAGACTTACCTGTAGACTTCCCATCCCAAAACACATTTTCCTTGTATCAAAGGGGGCAGGGGCGACATCCAGAAAATGTCGCTTTCTCTTTCACATGGGTCCCTCTAGGTTGTTTCAGGATATCCCCAAATTGTTTTGCAACCCCTTTCCCTTCTGTGCAGGTCCCAGACCCCTTTAAATTCTCTCGGGCTCCCTCTGACTTGCTCTGGGTCCCTGCTCTATGACTATATGTTTCTTCACTTTTGCAAGGTTCCCTGGCCCTTGTGCTTTGCTTTTGTGGGCCTCGCCCAACTTCATATGGGTCCCAGACCCATGTGTGTTGCTTTCACAAGTTCTCTACCCCAGCTTCACTTTATGTCCAACTGATCAGACCTGGTGTGCTCTCCTTCGAGGTACTGTTCCACATAGGATATTGTATTCTAAATGTTTGAAAAGAAGAATGATAAGGTTGTTACTTGGCAGGAGACACCTTATAGAACCCCCACCAATATGACACAAAACTATATAATCAATGCACATTTAAGGGATGGTGGGCAGGTGTGGGGTGCTGCGCACAAATGGCAAATGTAATTCCCGTAATATGGTTGGTGTGTAACCATGTACACATAAATAAACACAATGGATTACTGACTGCTTGTAATTTAAGAATTCTAAATATGTTGGACAATGTACTGGACAATCTTTCAAATGGAAATGTTTTCCTCTCTCATTTTATGCTTTTTCATAAATGGACCAATAACTTTCATGGAATCTTCTGAAATATGCTTATAAAGGTTGCAAATCTGACTGTAGAACAGGAAGACAGTGTCTAGCCTAGAAAAAGCGGAGTCTGCTGGTGAAACATTTTGCACATGCACCTGTGGGTTGATGTTGGATAAGAAACATTTGTGCACAGGCTATATGTTCCATGGGTTTATAACATGTGTGCACAATCTTATAGGTGCCAGTAGAAGTTGTATTTATTACTGATGCAAAAGCAATATACCATATGATTATGGCAGCATAGAGTTTCTCTCACTTTTGCTAGCTGTATCAACTGAGCACACTTGAGTAAGGGAATTTCCTTATTGTGCTATGTACGGTTTTATAACAAGGCACACTCCAGCCAGGGACTTCTTCCAATGACAATGAATGTGGCGCACAATAAAAACGCTCTTCATTTTTATTTGAACCATGGGTTCCTTGTTAAGTAGGCCCCCAACCCATCTCACACCCACCTTAACAAACACCCTGTGTCACAACGGACCAGTAACCAGGTCGGGGTATAGCAATAAGATATTTATTAATTGTATGGTTCAATTAAAAATCAGAGCAAAATCAAATAATTGGACAGCAACCACCAGTGTGGCAATACATATGCAAAGATTCCCACAATACAGTTAATGCAAACTCCTAAACTAATATACAGAAACCTTTAATAGCAAACATAAGCAAAATCGTTTTTAAAAATAACAGATAGCACTCAGGTTATGCACTCCCCCAGCAAAACTCACCCCCAAACTTCAGCTACCTAAATTATTTGTGGATGGAAGGTGTTAGTAAAAAGTCAGAATGAAGTGGGAAAAGTCAGATTTAAAATTCAGCCCACCACCCCCCAGATGAGAGACCAGAAAAGAAATTGAAAACCTTATTTGTGAGCAAAATGGCATAATCAGATTACACTTGCTACTTGCACAGCAGTTTACCACTGTGATGGGATAGCTAGGACAGAAATTTGTGTTGCTACACTTGAGTGATAAGGAAACTTACAAATTACTAATCAGGGCACCAAGGCAATGTGAACACAGGTAAGAAAATCGATTCTGGGAAAAAAGACAGAATGCAGCAGAAAACGCACATGGCAGAATGGCAATTCTTTTCTACACTGGGCCACAGAAAGGGCTTGGCTGTATAAATCAAAAATCAGTTTTCAGGACAAGCAACAGAGACACATAACAGATAGGATTCTGGTAGGCAGGGGCTACTCTTAATGGGATTACAGTGTGGGTTTTTCTATGAGATGAATGCAAATCGGAATTGGTAGGAAGGCACAATGCACAGGCAAATTCGGTTTTTGTTAAACAAAGACTTTTTCTGTTGAGACTAAATTTTAATGGCTATAATTATTAAAGAAAGGCACTTGACATGAGGTGGTTGATTTGAATGGCAAACAGCTCACTGTGAATCTCTTTATATGGGAATTAATTGAATTAATAGCAAAATGATATGGAAGGGCTTATCAAAGGAGGACACTAATATACACAGACTAATACAGATTTGTCTATGGAAAGATGAACAGAATATACTTGGCTATTTGGGATTTCAATGGGGTGCAAGGGTCAAAAGAGCGTGATATGCAATTTGGGGACTGGGTGATGTGATACCTACAATATTAGCTTGAGTTCCGGGTTTCTGGACAGCTAGGACAAGAAGGGATCTGCCCACTGGACTCTACTGGATTGGATGATGGGCAGCTAGGCAAGGTCTGGTCACTGTGGACAGCTGGATGGGAACTGGACAGCTAGGCAAGGGATCTGGTCACTGGGCTCTCCTGAATGGGATCAGCTACCTCCCTTCCTTTCTCCATGGATTCTGGTGTATGTGCCTAGATCTGGATAGATGGAGGTATCTGTGCTTTCTGGGATCTTGAAGTCTGGGTTTCAGTGGCTTGTCCTTTTTTTTCCCTGTCTCCTCGTTATATTGCCAAAATAACATTATCGGTTTACAATCTGGGTTGGAGTACTCAGGACTTACCCATGTCCTGGGATAGGGCAGCCTACAAGTGTTCCCTCCTCCTCCTGGGCCAATTGGTTCAGGGGAAATGATGTGTGTGTTTGCACTTATGACCTTCCTTTGTCTCTCAAAGCTACTTTTTACCAAAAATGAGTTATCGATCAAAACATCAAATTTATAATAGCCCCGCCATAAAAAGTATATATGCAGATTCACCAAGTCACAGGGAATTGGTCAGTCAAATAGCCAACTCTGTGCGTGGTCACATTGCCCTTCGGCACATTTTCATCATTTTTATGAGATACATAATATCTAAAATTCTGCAAATGGCTACACATATTTCCAATGATGTCTTGCATCTTCTGACTTAGTTTCATAATTGTGCCATTTATAATTCACCCCGAAAAGCATCTTTCAGGGCCATTCCAGTTCACCACGTGCTAGAAACATGCACTTAGTCTCTTTCTACCTGTCTTGAAATCACATGAAAACTGTCATAATATAACATTACTGCTTATTCAGATTTCTGGTAAAAATTTCTTAAAATACAAATGTCCTTTACTGTAAATATGGTAAATTTGTCACAGATGTGGGTGGTGCTACAACCCCCCACAGCAACTGTCTCTGCCAAGCTTCATTTGCAACAAAGAGCTTTTATGATGCCTTTTGAAGTTTTTGAAAGTTCCCCCTTCAGAGGGCTGTTGGAGGAAATCGCACCTCTCGGTCATGCATCAGCCCTACTGGTTTCCTTTGTTCATCCTGGCAGGGCTGCCAGCCAGTCTAGTAGGGCCGTGAATCCTCAAACCTTTGGCCTTTTCATGTGTCCTGGTGTGACAGTTCACTTCTCCAGGAAAAACAGTCCTACTGGTTTCGAGATCTTTTCCAAGTAGCAGTTCTTATGAGAACAAATATAATGTGCATTGGGTAGCCATGTCAATGCAAACCCCCACCCACATATACAATAATGTTTCATTTGACATTTGACTTTGAAATTACATTTATTTTTCTTATTTTAAAGAGCAGATTCACACATGTGCAGAACTTTTCCTTTCCACTTACAAACGCGGTTCTGCAGCCTGCGGGATTATGTTCCAATTTATCTTTGGTAGGGCTTTTGCATAGACTGTGGGTTCCTGGGCACAAAAATATACTACAAACAATTCCTTTGATATTGACCGGGGGAAAGAGAGAGAGCTGCACTATTTCTTTCCTTTGCTGCAATTTGAGTGTGATGGTTACTTTCCAAAAGAAAACAAAAGCTGTGTTGAATGAAAACAGAGTTCTTTGCCCTTCAAGTACTTTATCAGTAATGCCGTTCTTCAGATGTATTGCCTCACTTCTTGGCAATTTCATGAAATACACACGCAGGGCTGTATTTCAATAGCGCACACACTTTGTAGTGTTTAAATGAAGAAAAAGAACAAATTGCAATGCAGTCTGAAATGCGGTGCACAGCCTTTAGTCTTCAAAGGACAGAACAGCAATGTAGAGCCATCCTGGATACAGGTTATCTTCTTTTGATTTAAATGAAGCAAAGCAAATGCAGCCATTCTTTCGGTGGCAGTGTTTAAAGCTCACCACACGTGTGCCAAGTAGACAAAAGCACTGCCGTCGTTGTGGTCCTGTTTAAATGCGGTTTATGGCTGTAGGGGAGTTCTGTTTTGGGCCTTAAATGTACCCCACAGCTGTATAAGGACTAGTTCATCACATTATAATTTGAACAGCTTCATGGCTGGCACTGGTGTCTACCCAAGACTACAAAAGGTTGTCATAATACAGGCTCAGTACAGCAGCACTGGATACTGCACAGAGTATTAGACTGAGTGATAATATAACAATACGGAACCAATATGAAAAATATTAGCATGTTATATCCTTGTGTTATTTTCTCTCTTTAGGATTATCTTTATTTTTAAAATGTCTATTATTTTTTAACAATATCCATAGAAATTAGCAATACACTACTAACCCCCCTCGATACCATCCTTATCCTATAGATTTCACCCACGCATAAGACAATTATATAAAAAATAAGAATTTCAAGTTATACTGTCTTCAGCAGATTTCAATGTTTTCAAGCAGTCCAGATATCTTCACCAAATTGACAGCTCCACATTTGTAATTACTCTAGGAGTAGATTCTACATTGTAGGCTTCAGGATCAGATGACGGCAGACGTGCCACCTTCTCCGAAAAGTGTGGATCATGCAACATTCCCAGGCTAAATGAAGAAAATTGCCCCTTTGATGACAACGTTTACATTATTCAGACAGATTCATATCAAAGATGTGAAGTGTCCCAGGAGTTATATAAGATTGGCGCAAGCCATTTAACTGCACAAGCCTAAATGTATAATGTACTCAAAGCTAATGCACCAGTTCACAAGATTGTTGGCACTGGACTTCAGTCATTTACATTACATTACTTATTGGAACCCAACATTCTCAGCATGCTTCTTTTTTTTATTGATTTAGTTGAATTTAATCAACCTTTCAATATTATAACATCATTAAAAAACTTTATGAAATACAATACAAGAATAAAAATATATTGACTCCTCATAAACACAAGGTCAAATAAAGTGATGAGCCAAATCTCATATCTCTGCTACTAAGAGCTAATTCATGACCACCGAGTTGAATCAAAGCCTATACAAGCAAAAGTAAAAAAACATAATAAATATGTAACACAATACAATACATTATATCACATCTAGCCAACATAAATTTCTTCTCTTGTATGTTAACTACTGCCTTAGGAGAAGACAGTACATGTAATTGCATTTACACCATATTGATTTCCAATTGCAGAAAATTGACAGTGGCTATTTGTATTGGCAAAAAGGAGCTACCTAGAATTAGAGACCAACAATGGGCCTCATTACGAAACCCTTCCGACTCCGCCCTGGTGAATGAAGCAATTACAGGTCCATTCCGAGGTCGGAGGGACCGGTAATTCCCCATTCACCAGGGCCATTCCCCATTCCCATTTGAGCCCCCAGAGGGCTCAATGGGAATGGGGAAGGCGCTAATAACGGTACCGCAAATTGCAAAAACCAGGCATTAAGGAACGACCCGCAAAGGGAACTCATAGTAGGGAGGTAAGGGATTACTGGTACCGGTGTCCTTACCAGTAATCCCTTACCTCCCACCTCGTAATGAGGCCCATTGTCTCCTCAAGATTACCTAAGTACTTGCAATATTTAGTAAAATGTGTTTGCCTGCGCGGTCGCAATGCAGGGCACTCAGTTAATAGATGTTCTAATGTCTCTATAGAATCTGAATTAGTGCAATAGCGACAGATGTTATCTCGTGGTTGTAAAAGGTGTTGCTTTATCAAAGTATCCTTCGTGTGCCATAGATTGAAGCATAGACGTAGAATAGCCAGTCTATATTTTGGTGTAGGAGCTCTCTCTAAATAACAAGGTAAAGTGCGTACTTTCCTTGGAGGAAACCTAATACTGTCACCCCCTTGGTAACTCCAACAAAGGTCATGGGTGGTTATCCAGTTGGCCTGATATAGTTTTTCTTGGCCTTGTTCGGATTGTGTAACAACAATTTGATAGAAATATCACAAGACCCAAGGATTTGGGAAATTCTATTTACCCAATTAGCCATAAAAGAATGTTTAGTTGAAAACATATAAGCAGACAGTGATTTCAAAATGATGTCATTACCTGTAGAGATTAAACATTTCCTAAATAGAGAACAAAGTCTCCACTTGTACAGTGCGGTAAGGGAAACTAGGCCCAGCTCATACCTTAGCCAAGAGATAGGAACGCAGATAGGTAAATGGAGGACTTGACGCCAGAATCTAGCTTCCCATGGATCGAATTGGAAGCGAGTGTTGGTTGCTAATGTTTCAAGTCCATATAGTAAGGCTGGTGTTGCTTTCTGCGTCCAATATAGCCACGCTGGTCTCATTGAGAATTTACCATATTTGAACATAATTATTTTACTTTGTGCTATAGCAGTGTCCAGTTTCCTCCGCACTGTATCAAGTTGACCTTTTGGATTGAGAATGCCCTCAAAGCACATGCCCAGGTATGTGTATTGTGTTACTATTTTTAAGGGTATTTGATTCATTGACCATTTAAAACATCGCCTGGTGGTCCTCACGGGCACATTTCTAACGATCTGTGTTTTTTTGTGTATTTACTTCAAGTTCATTTTGGTAAATGTTCATTGAAAGGCTGACAGGAGCCTTTGTAGACCCATCTGGGTTTTCAAAATGAGCACGAGGTCATCTGCATACATGACAGCTTTGACCTCAAGACTTCCTAATTTTGGTGAATCTGAAATTACTTTATGAAATGCATCTTTAAGATCATGTACAAAATAGTTAAATACAGAAGATGCTAAAAGGCATCCCTGTTTCAGTCCGCGCGCCATCTTTATGGGAGCAGAAAGAACGCCATCTAGGGATAGACAGACACAGATAGACGTGTCAGAATGGAGAGCATAGATCATTTCAGATAATGGAGGTGGACACTGATCTCTCATAAATTTTTTCATGAGGAGAACACGGGAGATGGAATCGAAATATTTCGCTTGTTTAGTGGACTGGCACTGCACTTTAACTGCATTCAAGCATAACAAGTTGATTTGCGTGCCCAAACCGGGCACAAACCCTGTTTGTGACGGGTCTCACAATCTGTTGTTTTGAGTCCATTTGTTGAACCCTTGAAGCACCAACTTTGTAAAGATTTTGCCCAGGGTGTCTAACAAAGCTATGGGCCGATAGCTTTGCGGAAGCGAGCGATCCCCCTTTTTGAAGATTGGTATAATCACCGAAGACTTCCAAGACAATGGAATAGTTTGAGTAAATATTACCATATTACCACCAGCATGCTTCTAAGATTTGACATAATGTCTTTGTTGTTTTGAACATCCAATCAATGTATTAATTGCCTCCAGCGATATATCCATACTCGGAAAGTCAGGAAACGCTGGAGCAATCCTTTGCATAAGCTCTCTAACGTGTATATATTGAAAGATAAACAAAGCCTCACATTTGTGTAGCTCAACTATTAGGGAATATGGTTTAAAGACATTGCTTGCAAACATGTCACTTTCCATAGATAGCCCCAGTGTGATTGGGCAGCGTAGTCTCCTTTACAAAGCTTTGGATGGCCAATAAGTAAAAGTGAACAAGGACACATCCAAATGCACTGGATATATCCATATACTGCTTCTAACAGTTATTCACCACCTTTACAAAACTGTAAACGTTGGTCTGGGTACATTCTTCAAATTCATGCTTTTAGAAGACGTGAGAATAGATAAACACGTTTCCGCTATAACAGCAGCTTCAAGCTTGGCCACTTGGACTTTTGAATCACCACTTAGCCAGAATATCATGAATTACACTCCTCTTGGACAATGTATGCAAGTTTTTCAGTATTGTTATATTTTTCTAAAGCCCAATTGTAAAAGTGTGTTGTATTTTTATTTTATAATGTGGCAGTTTGGCAGGCAATTGTGTAAATAGCTGTACAATGTTACCTTGCTGTACTATTCTACATGTTATCTGTTGTACATTTACAGGCCGATTCATGGAATTAATGTGCGCTGAAAAAATCGGCGCACACGTGCGAAAACGTGCGATTCGCAGTGTTACTTGAAAAATCGCAGTGCAAGTGCGAATATCGCAGGGAAACCAGCGCACATCTATTCATGGAAGTCCGTGCGCAAGTAAAATGTGGGATGTGCGCTGAAAAAGTGCGCGGCGCACAGGTCATCTAACGGCGTGCACTAAGGCCACAGCGAAATCGCACATAGCGCGGCGCATATAACAAAAGTAGGCGGAACATGGGGCGTTACACGCAGAATGGGGAACAACTTGTGAAAATGTGGGCGTCACGGGGGAAGTACAGGAGGCAAGTGCGCGGAACGCCCACACGCTCGCCTACAACACGTATTCATGGTATCGAATAGGGCAAGATGCGCACAGGGCCATACACGTCCGCCACACGAAAGCAGGCAGTAGCGTCCCTCCGCAGGAAAAAAATGTGCACCAAAATGTGCGCTAACAAAAAGCACGTATATACAGCTATGATGAATGTCCCATACTGTGGCCCTCTAGGACAAATTACGTGCAAAGGGGTACGCGACAAACACGGACACCCGCTGTGTCAAAAATAGCGTGTGCGTGCATTCCTGGCGAGCGCAGGAAGTATTACACGCGATCGGGCCTGGGGGAGCGGGTACGTGTATTCCAGGGGTGCGCGAGAAGTTTTACACGCGATTAGCCTGGGTACGTGTATTTCAGGGGTGGGCGGGTGTTTTCACACGCAATCGGGCCTGGGGGAGCGGGCACGTGTATTTCAGGGGTGCGCGAGAAGTTTTACACGCGATTGGCCTGGGTACGTGTATTTCAGGGGTGGCAGGTGTTTTCACATGCGATCGGGCCTGGGGGAGCGGGTACGTGTATTTCAGGGGTGCGCGAGAAGTTTTCCATGCGATTGGCCTGGATACGTGTATTTCAGGGGTGCGCAGGCATTTTCACACGCGGTCGGGCCTGGTGGAGCGGGGTACGTGTATTTCAGGGGCTTGCGGGTGGTTTTACACGCGATCGGGCCTGGGGGAGCAGGGTACCACTCACCGTCTGCCTTGCGTGTAGAAGAACGCGTAGCCAACACCCACCCGCTGTGAAGTAATAGCGTGTGAACCCCAACGCCTGCAAAACACACGCACCGCACCCTACGAAAAGCACATACAGAGCAATGGAAATCCACGTGGGATCTTCAAGCCCTGCCAGGGCAATGCCCGTGCGCGATACGTCACAGATGCGCTTACGTGCTAAGGGCCTTTGGTTCAATGGAATCGCGTATGCGTGCTGACGCGCTAAGGGCCTTTCCTCGAATTACACGCTGACGTGCAGAATTTTCACGTGCCAAATCACTCCGTATCAAGCTGGCCACGCGTAAGCACACTGAAAAGACCACGCTCCTGCCCAAAAGGCCGAATTACTGCCCCCCAGAGCCCCGAACAGCCTCCCACGAGCATCTGCTGCTGCCTGCCTGCCTGCCTGCCTGCTGCCACCGTGCCCTGCCATTTGGTGCCTGCACATCAGCCATCTGCAGGGGTCCAGTTGCCGTGTCCACCCCTGCTGGAACAGAAGACTCCCGACTGGGATACCATCGCTCCACAGCCCAGCCCCAGGACCCAGTTGCCCACCCACGCCTGCCTCAGGGGTCGCCATGTCGGGGCAAACACCATCCGAGACCACTGGCGACCCCCAGCCAGAGGGGCAGAGGGCCACCAGCTTCAGTCAGAAGGAAGTTGGTGTTCTGGTCGAGCATATCCTGGGGCATTATGATGCCCTCTTTGGATCATCACGTGCCGACAAGAAAGGACAGGACAGGATCTGGACGGACATCGTGACTGCCATCAACGCGGACGGGGTGGCAGTCCGACTATTCCATCATGTCAAGAAGCGCTGGGAGGACTTCAGGTCCAGGACCCTGAACAAGGCCTGGCGTCTCTTGAAGGCAGCAGATGCTAAGGGGCGCCGGGGCCACTTGTCGGAAGATCAGATGAGGGTCCTGGAACGCATATCCCCAGCGCTCCACGTCCAGGTCCTTGAGAGGCAGACCCGTCTGGAGTCGAGCGGTAAGTGGCCAAGCATTGCTGTGTGAGACAGGGCATGTTGCAGTGTGCTGGTTGTCTGATACTTGCCTGTATGTGTGACATAGGCCATGTACGCGTGTGTGTGTGCAGGGACATCATCGTCATGCATTTGAGACCAGTAATGTGTGAAGCACACGGTTGGTGTATGTGTTTAAATGCTACATGGGGAGCCCTATGCGGAATGGCCACATGAGAGCATGCCAGTCTCTGTACCTGGACATGGGTGGCGGTGAGGGATGGGTGATGATGCCATGTACATGTATGGTGTCCATGTCTGTGTGTCTGACCTGCGTGCCTGTGACTTGTCAATGCCATGGATGCATGACACATGTCTGTGTCAATGTTCTGATTCACTGATGCAGCCTAGCTATCCTTGCATCCACTGTGTCTGGGGTGTACGAGTCCAGATGGATGAAAGTACGGTGAAGTGTGTGAATGTGATAGGCATGACCCATGATGCACGTGAGTTCAAAAACAAAATTGTATGTTTCAAGAGTGCCTTGGACATGTTTGCTTATGTCCATAGCATGCGCCATGCCTGTTACTGCATGTGTTTTGCCTGCACTGACCCATGTGTTGTGGAGGGACATGATGGAAGTGATCTTTGACAGTGCCACTCATCTGCTATTGCTTCCTGTCTAGGGGATCATTGTACAGTACCCTGATGCTTGTGTTCTATGTCTCCCTCTACACAGCGCAAAGTGAAGAAGAGGGCGGAGACAGCACTGTGGAGCAAAGCGGCGGGGATGCCCCCACGGCTGCAGCGGAAGTGGTGGGTGAGCCCCCACAGGGGCTTGCAACGGCGGAAGACGTTGTGGAGCCATCCAGGTTGGTGGTTTCCACAGAGGAGGAGGAGGCCGCTACTGAGCGCACATGGGGCCTGGTGGGGGCATCCCTGTTGGTGCAAGTGGTGCAGTCCAGGGGCAGGGGCAGGAGGCAGCACAGGTCGCCGTGGAGGTGCCTGTGCATGTCACTGTCCCTGACGCTGGGACTGCACCACCATGCACCAGCAGGGATGCCCCATCCCAGGCCTGTCCGCAGGTAGGAGGGATGTCCATGTCATCTGACTACCCTCCACCTGCGGACGAGGGGACCTCTGGCCGTATGGAGAAGGTCCCGATTGGTGTCACATTGCGCACGGGTGTCATTTGTGATGAGGTGCGTGCTTCCCGGGGGGAGCACGCACGTCATCACGAAGAGCACCGTGCCAACGTGGCCCAGTTGGGAGCGGTCGTGGTCGGGGGTCTCGTACATGTGTCGGGCACTCTGGCGACCCTCTCCTCCTCTGTGGAGGCTATGCGCCAGTCGTTCTCCATGCCGTCTTCCGGCCCAGATGCCACCAGGGCCCCCTGTGGACCTGCCCCGACCAATGCAGCCACCTCGGTGGGGATCCCATCCCAGCCACAGTCGGAAGTCGGAGGTCCAGCAGGAGTGGACACACCAGCAACTGGACCCCAGCAGATGGAGGATGTGACGGCATCATCGGGCAGGGCACGTGCACGACGGCGTCGGTGGATTACATCAGCCTGGATGCCGTCGTGCTGGCACAGACAGTTGCATCGGAGGCAGCGGCAGGCTCGACGTGGGAGGCATCATGGCTCGGGGCCATCAACATCAGGGATGCAGGCATCAGCCGGAGGGCAGGGGAACCCTGGAATGGGAGTGGCTTCCGTGTGGGAGCGGTTGGGCCAGCAGATAGGTGCGGAGCGGCAGTGGGCAGAGGAGGAACGGCTCACAATGGTCAGGGCGGAGAACTCCATGCGGAGGGCGCTGAGGCGGGCTGAGTGCCTCGAGGGTCTTCGCAGGTAGTTGGAGCTGGACACTGCATTATCCCTGCGAGACCTCGGGGCCAGGGAACATGCCCGCCTCCGAGCCATTGAACAGGAGTTCGATGATGCCCTGGCCCATGACAACAACCAGTGAGCCGTCGGACTAGCCCACTGCCCTTGTAAATACTTATGTAGTTAGTGTTGGGTTTCCTTTGCTTTTTTATTTATTTTGGACCTTTTGGACAATGGACCACATTTTTGTATATAGTTTTTTTATTAGGTAGTATTTTTAGATAGGTTTCATTTCTTCAGTTGGGATCATGGACCCTGGATTGTTTATCTGTATATAGTTGACTGTTGGATTTTTTTTTTTTTTGATTTACCCATGGAGCAATGGTTTTCGGTTTTGTTTTTCCTTTGGATTTACTTTTTTGAACTGTGACTTTGGACACCTTTCCTTTGGATTATGATTTGTGGTTTTTCATTATTTTACGGACATGCTGCTTTTGGTTTTTGATTCCCATTGTCGTTTATTTTTAATTCCATTTATGTTGCTTTTAATACATTTTTTTCATCAAACTTCAATGTGTAGTATCATCTCATTGGTTTCATGCATATCATGATATGGGTTTTGACATTCACTTACACACATTATGTGTATGTGAGGGACATGTGTTCATTTACATACTTGCCATTGGGGTTGTATCATGTAATTGGCATTTCTAAGTGGGTGGATGCAATACTTGGGTGGGTGTTTGGCATGTGGAGGCTGCCCATAAGGGCCAGGGATCTAGATTGTGATGACGTGTTGGCTGGGGGACATGTGTCAGGGCCTGCTGGCAGGTGCCCCGCAATGCTGGGGGGTGGGGGTGCAGGGGGACATGCGTGGGACATGAGTGGGGGCCTGCTGGCAGGTGCCCCGCAATGCTGGGGGGTGGGGGTGCAGGGGGAAATGAATGGGACATGAGTGGGGGCCTGCTGGCAGGTGCCCCGCAATGCTGGGGGTGGGAGTGCAGGGGGACATGAGTGGGACATGAGTGGGGGCCTGCTGGCAGGTGGCCCGCAATGCTGGGGGAGTGGGGGTGCAAGGGGACATGAGTTGGTGATCAGTAGTGCAAGGAGACATGTGTCTTTGCTGGGGGGCATGCCCATGTTGGGTGGGCTGCCTGCGGGACATGACCAGGGATGCAGGGTAGTCCCCTGTGGCGTGGGCTGCCTGCAGGGGCCGTGGAGGGTGTACAGGGAACACCTGGGAGGACCCACACTGCCAGATCACATGTAGGACTCCCCGGCACCCCGGAAATACACGTACCCTGCTGAAATCGTGTGGGAAACTTCCCGCGCACCCCTGAAATACACGTACCCAGGCAAATTGCGTGTGAAAACACCCACACACCCCTGAAATACACGTACCCAGGCAAATTGCATGTGAAAACACCCGCGCACCCCTGAGATACACGTACCCAGGCCAGTCGCATGTGAAAACACACGCGCACCCCTGAAATACACGTACCCAGGCAAATCACGTGTGAAAACACCAGCGCACCCCTGAAATACATGTACCCAGGCACATCGCGTGTGAAAACACCCGCGCACCCATGAAATACACGTACACTGCTCCCCCACGCCCGATCGCGTGTGAAGATTTCCGCGCACCCCTGAAATACACGTACCCAGGCCAATCGCGTGTGCGACTTCACGTGAACTCCAGTTATACACGTACCCGCTCGCACAGGCCCTTTTGCGTGTGGAAGTTACCGCGAAACCCGTAATACACGTTCCCCGCTTGGCGTTTGCTGTTTGGCAGTCCGGTAAATTGGTTTTGGGTTGTCGCAGACCTTTGCGCTGGATTGGGGATTTTGATGCCTTTTCCTTGCGCAAGGGGTTCTTGGGGGCGTAACTGGCACTGCTGCAGGGTCGCTGCGCCACTCTGCGCCACGGCTGGTTTTGGAATCTAAAATCCATGAATACGCTGTGCGCTGAAATGGATTTTATCGCACGCGGCTGGCGCAGTCTATCGTACGGGAACACTGTGCGCCAGCCGCCTGCGCCACTTTTGTGCGAATTTCCATGAATTACCCTGATAGTGAGGTCTAGTAAAGAATAATAAAATGGCGGTGCCTTGTGTGGCATCTGAAGGCCTCTGTCTGTAACCTAACGTATTCGCTTTTCTTTTTTCGATTTCAAATTTCACCACGCAATCTCGTGTCATGGAGCCCCAATTGTATACAGTCAATAGTAAATGATCCCTTTTATCACATTTTCACTTGCCACCCATACAGATTCAGAAACCCTACATAAACAAGCCCAGACAGAGGGCTTAAAGGATACAACTGATTAAAGCTTGCATCCAGACTGCGCAGTTGCCAAAACGACCTCTCTGAATGTGCTGATAACATAGACGGATGAATGCCAGTTTACAGAAGCACGTCGTCTGTCAAAGTCATGAAACCTGAAAAACACATTTTCGCTTGGCCTGCGTCTGTCCTTGTTGATTGCAAGTTTTCGGTTCCATGCAAACACATTTGCAGGGTTTTTTTCTTTCAAACTTGCGACACCACTTTTATTTCTCTATTGTTCCACTTGCTACTTTACACAGACCTTGACAACGCATGTATAAAGAGGCACTAGAAAGAGAGTCGGCCAGGAGCGAAAGGACGAAGTGTGACTGAGAAAAGAGCGTCATAGAGGAAAGAGTGGAGCTAGTTGCAGGGCACTTTCTGCAGATGCACAGACAAGGTGAGGGAGGGTGGTGCACAGCAGAAGGTGCGTAAATTACTACTGAAACCTTGATAGTCGTTTAGATGACACATATATCAGCTGGATCATTCCGAAAACGTTTCAAAATGGTTTCTGCACTAACAAGTTGCCGACATATAAGATCTTATTTGACAATCTAGTAACATGTACACGTCAAACAATACTTAAGCCAAAACATTACTTTTGTGGAATTCAGAGCATTCCTGTTTTGTTTTATTATTTTGTATGGTTATAGACATTGGGCCTCAATACAATCCTGCCGGTCCGGAAAACAATGGTGGTGGTAAAACCGCCACCACCGTTGTCTCCGGGCCGGCAGACTACGAGTTCTGCAGGCAGGTGGTGTCACTCCCGCCAGGTCTGACCTGGCGGGAGTAATGTCACCCGCCTGCAGACGGATATGGAAACACCAGCACCGTTACTTACAGTGCCGATGTTTCCATTGTCCCCATCCCCATGGAGTCCTATGGGATTCCATGGGAATGGGGATTAACGGAATTACGCCTCCGGAGTTACCAGGTCACCGGGGTTGTAATTCCCCAGTGATTTTGGCAATCAAGGAGCTGGTAATTCATTTCAGGTCCGGCGGCAGCCTGCAGGTTTTTCTTGATATGAAGAAACATCTCATATCTTAGATCCACCTGGCTGGAGCTCTAATTAACACCAACATTGATCATTGCAATGGCTTGTTTGCCGGCACTTCCAATACCAATTTAAGATCTTGAGAGACCATTCAGAATGGAGCTTTTAGAGCAGTGAAAGGCCTTAAAAAGATGGCGCATGTCACAGATGCCAGAAGAGCACTTCATTGGCTCCCTGTGTATCACAGAGTATTGCATAAAATCTTGACTCTGGCACACAAATGGCACACAGGCAATGACTCCAGATATCTTGTTCACTTTAGGGGTACGAGGTTTGATCACTGTGCCCCAGAGCTTTGAAACAATCTGCCTTCTAATTTACATGATGCCATGAATCTGTTCAGCTTTAAGAAAGCCATGAAAACGTATTTCTTTCATTCTAATGATTGCGAAAGTTTTGATGTTCTCTACGTCTTACAGCTGATTCCCTGATTTTTTTCTCTTATGGACTTGTTTTTGTTTGTCTTGTTTTCTGTGCGCACTGAGGGCGAGTTGCACTTCATAAGCAATATAAATAAATGCATTGGTTCCCTACATAGTATACATAAGTGTTCTTTCAATGCACTTAATTTTACTTTAAAAGACATCATTTTAGCCGCATGTGTTTTATTAAACACACAAAAAGTAAAAAGCTAAATGGTCATCTTGTTAAATACCCTTTTCTAAAAATAAAAATTCAGACAAATGAATTTTATTTGCCCATGGGAGAGAAATGTAACATTTGAATCGCCTTTATAAGTGGTACTTTAAATCCTATAGCATCATGACATTTTTCAGGCAATGCCAGCTGAGCAAATCAAATGCTTTTTGAGAATCGGGTGAGACAATGTGCATACGGGTGATCCCCCTGACATGCATCCATTACTATGTCCGAAAAAGAAAGATTGGTGGTCTGAGCTGAGAATGAAGTCTGATTGATGGCAGATGAGGTCTTTACCCAGCAGTCTCCAATGCAAGTCCTCAACAACCTCTAAAAGGTTTTCAGAATAACCATTCACTATGTAAATAACTCATATTAAGAATCCCTAAATTCAATTCATACTTCTATGGCTATCTTGACCATTTGCAGTGGTTTAGAGTCATGAGGACTCGAACTGGGGTCTAGCCAGTTATTAATTATTTTGGCTTGGATTCTATGTCACAAATAGTGAAGGAAACCGGCATGTATTTTGGGTTGTCTCTTGTAACAAAAATGTCCTACAAATTAGGCAATAACAGAGTAGAAGCAGTTCTTGGATAAAATGTCTTTACAAAAAAGTAATTGTTGGATTCAATGAGGAATACAAGGTGACAAAGAGTAAAGGTGAGAACAAACCATTAACTGGGACAAGAGGGCATGGCAATAATATGATAATATTGTTTACATTGAGACTGAGATGGAGTATTGCTTTGAGGAGTTCCACTGAAGAGATTGCTTTAATGGCCGGGGAAGAGCATTTCAGGGTAGGGGGGCAAGTACGAAAAAGGGTAAAATCAGGCAGAAACCCAGGTATGTCGGGCATTATTATGTTTAACAGTGATCAAGATCAGGTAGGGAAATTATAGTGAGATACAGGGTGAAGTAGTGGGGCAGGGGGGGAGACCCTGGATAGATTTATAAATGAGTAGCAGGGATTTAAAAGAGTAGTTTTTAATGGAGAGGCATCCAACAAGGTTCCAGTAGGTAGAGATTTGGGGGGATGAGAGTAGGTTGAAAACGATGGGGATCAAAAAGCAGAGGACTTTTTTGAGGGGAGCTACTTTCTTCACTGAGGTGTTGGCAACACTGGGGAGAACTCTGTAGAGGGTCATAAAGACGAGTGTTCCTGACAATACAATAGGGAATCGGGATACTCCGCGGGTGTTGGATGCTGTTGTCTGCCTGGCTTCCCCTTCTTTGACCGGTCTGTCCTGTGAGCGACCTTTCAGAATATTGGGCCTTCCCCTTTATTCTCTTAACCGTTTCAGCTTTGGATGCCTGCGGGTAGGGACTCGGACTCGGACCTGCCCAGCCCCTTAGGAACTGGGCACCCAAGTTCTCATACCGTGTTGACAATTGGGGTTGTGGTGCAGGGGATGCTTCAGGACTTTGCGGAGAGGGGCGGCTGATTTTCCCTTTTTGCGACAGACAATCACTCTGCTTGGGGTGGTGCTGGAAGTGGTGTGGGAATTATTCCCAGTGGAAGAGGCCCATTGGACCCCCCCCTTTCTTTACCTCTCCCCTCCCTCTATAAAAACAGTAATACCACCCTCCCTCTAATCATTTACTCATTGAAACAACTTAAAATGCCTCCGGGGCAAAAGACAGCACAAAATAAATATAATCTACGGAAGACGACGAAAGCCCGAGAAGCAGAGGCACTGCGGAGTGAGGAGATGAGTAGTCCCAAGGAAATCTCCATGAAGAAGCTCAAAAAGACCACCCTCCCAGGCCAAGGGATGATTACTGGTTTCTTCCCTACAAATCCTATACCTGAAATTAATTCTACGATTATAGAGGAACCAGCATACATTGGAGGGGGTGGGGGGGATTGTTTGAGTACTACTAATTTCAATGATATCGACAACAACTCTCTACTTGATCTATGCCTGAGTATTCAATGTGGGATGACCCCCCTGATACCCAGGAGGCAGGATGATAAAGATCTGACGCAGGGAACGAATCCTGCGGCCTCTCCTGTTATTACCTCGGGCCACTCTGAGCAGAGGGGCAGATTATCTGCCTCCCCTAATTTGGTAATGGTGTCAATGGAGGACGTCCCGGACAATGAGGATATGGACTTATCTGTCCCGTTTCCTGGAGCAAATGAATTAGCAGAGATACAATCTTCTGTAACTTCTCTTCAGTTTGCCCTAAAAATTCTGCTCCAAATGACCGGGCGTATTTTAGCCAATACCACCGCACCGACTACTCCCCGGACTTATGAAAATCCTGTGGAAGACGAGGCAGAAATCAATTTAGCGGAGGCCATTGACATAGCTGAGGAGATAAATGCTATGTCAATTAAAGAAGCCTCTGCAATCATGGACCAGAGCGAGATGGTCTTTTTCTCTCGCAAACAGCGCAAATTGGCTAAGAAGGCTCAACAAAACAGGAAAAAATTGTCAGTGTGTCCCTCAGTAGAAGAATTTGTGAAAATCGGTGGGCGCTCAAAAAAAGCAAAGAAAAGGGCTGCCCGAGCTAAGAAAAAGAACAGCACTGGAGGTGGCTGCCTGACTAGCTGGCTGATTAAGGACCAAGATCAGAACAAGGAACAGTCGAAGGAGCCGTTAATGCCTGCAAGGAAGGCTGAGTGTGCTGAGGCCAAAGGTACATTGACCTTGGATGACCTGGAAGAGCAGGACGAAGAGTGGGAACAACTTGAAGTCGATGCTCAGTTGACAGAGGAAAGGTTATGTGGGTCCCCGGAGAAATCGTCCCAGCCTGTGCTGCCTCAGGCTAAAATCATCCATCCTCCTATCAAATCAATGGAGGCCGGATCAGGCAAGTCATTCAGTAGGATATGTCGGATCAAGAAACTTTACAACAACGGCGATCGCAGATGGCTTTCTCGGTCGGAACTCCTAACTCGATTATACTCCGTTCCTGAACTGCGTGTGTTGCAATCTGATGACTTCCAGTTTGTGGAGCCATTGAAGGGGCGGAATTCGTGTGTATCTGCCCTGCATTGCAAGTTCCTATCTACCGCACAGCTGATTAGGAAATATCGAGACGAGTTATGGGCAGTTGACATGGAGATAGATGCAGACTTGGATGAACCTGATCCCTGTGTCGATAATGGTGAAACAAGTGGTCCGGCTGATCTCGATGTCTGTCCGATTGTACCTAAGGGAAAGAAAGTGGAAGTGGCTGACATACAACACGTGCTAAAATGGTTGGCCGAATCGCTTCCCGAAGTTCTATCCAATCATTGAACCTGGTCATTATTATCGTGGAATTGCAGAGGCTTTGCGCATCTGCTGTCCTCTGAGGGATCAGTAAACTTTGTCGCCAAACATGAGCTAATATGTTTAGAAGAGTCCTGGGCGATGGACCCATTATTACTGGATGGATATGTGACTTATCAATCTTTCGCAAAAAGGGGAGAGAAGGGTAGACCATTCGGTGGGTTGCTTACTGGGGTGGCAAGCTGTCTGCACTCGAAACAGATACCCTGTAGCCAAGATAATAATCTGTTGGCAGTGGAAGTTGAATATGGGCCTAAGGGCAAAGGAGAAAAGGTACTGTTGATAAATCTATATAATCCTCCTTATGCCCGGATAAGTGAACCACTCCAAGAAGCCCTTCACGAGTTGTTGGCATCCTGGTCAGCCACTCTGGGAAACGGAGCGGTAATGGTAGTAGGTGACTTCAATTGCCGAATACCGGGGGAGGGAGGGCTACAGCCACAAAATCCTAGGTTAAGAAACAAGCGGTTACTTACGCATATTAAAAAGGATACTGAAGGCCCGCAGTGGCGTCTCTTGTTCGATGACTGGGATTTGGAGATGTTGAATGGTTACACTGATAGTGACCATCCAGGGAAACAAACGTGGGCTAATGGGTCTTCTTCCAGTATAATTGACTATATATTTGTGTGCCCTAAAATGTTGCTGTGTGTTGTTGACCTAACGGTATCTTTAAATGAATGGAGAGACCACGCTGCACTGCAGTGTGTATTAAATATTTCCCATACTAATCCAGAAAAGAGCAATATGGGTACAATTCGGGTAAATAAAGCGGGCTCTAGTATTAGGTGGACTGCCAAGAACATACACTTGGCATCAGAAGCACTAAATATTGAAAACTGGCCCCAAATACCCAATTTCAACGATATGTCTATTGAAGCTATAGAAACTTGGATCAGTGTTTTTTCTAATACTCATGCCTCAGCCCCCAACTGGAGTATGACTAGACCAGAGGGTGGGATACTCCCGTTTAATAAAAAGATCAGAGACACTAAGAGGGAATTTAGAAGGGAGCTTCGCACGATCAAGCAAAGGTGCGAACCTATAGAAAATCTTAGGGTGGCTGTTAGGAAATGCAAAAATAAATATAGAGCCAATATCAAAAAGCTACGGCTCGCCGAAAGATCTCTGGCATATCAGAAATTGATACACACCATCTGCTCGAAAAACACACGTAGCATTTGGGCACTTCTGGGTGAAGCTAGGGAAACAGTCAAGGGGCAATTGGTAAATCCCATCGGTGCAAAGGAATGGGAGGATTTCCTGCTGAATCGTAATGCCATCTTGCAGACAGAGGAGAGGTTTCCACCGCTTCCTCCAAGATCCAGTATATCATTTGATATGTCATACACAGCGATATTCTGTAAGATAAAAACTCTAAAATCCTCTAGAGCTCCCGGCCCTAATGGCCTAGCCAATATAGTTATCAAAGCCCAACCTGAGTTTTGGGCAGGATTGTTGGCAATTATGTTTGAGAAAATTTTGAGCCAGGGGGTGATACCTAAGTCGTGGCAAACAGCCATGTTGATTCCGGTATTTAAAAAGGGAAATCGGCTAGATCCGAATAATTATAGACTCCTTTCTATGCTGGATACGACAGGCAAATTGTTTGCCGCCCTGTTGCTCAAGGACCTTCAGACATGGGTAGATGAGGCCCATATACTATCTAAATTCCAATGTGGTTTTAGAAAAGGCTACTCCACCGGGTATAATCTGATGGTAATGAACCTATTGAGAGCAAGAGCCCGTAAAAGAAATGAGCCACTGCTGTATGCACTTTATATCGACTTTAAAGCAGCTTTTGACCTGGTACCTAGAGAACGCCTATGGTCTAAACTTGCTGCCCTAGGCTGCCCCGCTGGCATACTATATTTTCTTAGATTGTTACATCATAATACCTCGGTCAGGTTAAAATTGGACCAGGAGGGACATCTGACTAGTAAGGTATATCAAAACAGGGGGGTCAAACAGGGCTGTGTGACTGCCCCCCTAGTTTACAATCTTTATGTGCATGATATTCCGCTTGCTCTAACTTCTGCCCGTAATTGCCCCCCTAAAATCGGGGACTCTGCCTGCACCGTTATGGCATATGCTGATGATTTGGTCATCTTTGACCATACTATTGGTGGCTTACGTAGATCAGCCACAGCATTATGGGAGTACGCTGAATCCAATGGTCTCATTATTAACCTAGATAAAACTAAGGTATTGAGATTTTCCAGCAAAAGAGTGTCCCGCGTGAACCTCACGGTGAATAATAACTTGATCCCATACGCCCCACTCTACCGCTATCTAGGTATTGATTTTGAGCCCAATGGGGAATATGTGGCACTTAAGCTCTCACATACAATGCGAGCGGCGCAAGTAACATCTCTTATAGCCAACTTTACCAATAAGCAAGGAGGATTTACGCTTTGGGGTACGCGCCAATTATACACGCAGGTATTTATCCCTATGATGACTTATGGTCTAGAATCACTTCTAGACTTAGATCTTAGTTGGCTTCAAATCATCGAGGGGAAATTCTGGCGTCGTATACTTGGCCTGGGTCCGGGAGTTCCGATGGCAATTATTCGATTGGAATTAGCACTACCCTCTATGAAGGCTATCGTCATGAAAAGGAGATTGGGGCACTTCTTGAAAATGCGTAGCATAACATCCAACCCTCTCCTGACCACTATCTTCTAAGAATTGTGCAAGAAACAAAATCTTCAGTCACCATCTGTGATGATGATAAAACATCTTGCTACAATTGGATGGACCTGGCGAGAAGGGCCATATTCTAAGCAAGTTCAAAATGCACTTAACAAGCGGGAAGAAATGTGGGATTGGTTAGAGAATTTCGCTCACCTTAGCGCGTTGAAAAGCTACGCATTTGTACAATACAGGTTGTACTCATTCATGCAACCCCAAGGGTATCTCAATCTCTGCCCTTCTAAAAAACTGCGACGATTTATTCTTCTATTAAGGCTGGACCAACTCCCTATCCTGTTGGTCACGGGCAGAAGATTGCAGTTGCCAGTGGAACAACGCACCTGTCGGTTGTGTAAAGGAAGCAATGTATTAGAGTCAGCAAGACATGTTTTGACAGAATGTGGTACTATGATCAATGTAATCCAATGTCACCTGGGGAAGTTCTCCCATAATCTAGCATCAATCGGAACGTCATTATTCTGGTATCACTGCATGAATTCTGAGAGTATGCAAGTAATGTTAGCTCTCTTCAACATCTGGACTAGGATAGAAGAAATATTGGATATTCAGATCTGAAATTAGTACTCGTATCCTAAAACAGTCACTGCCCCTGCCTTGGGACGAGGTAATCGGCTGTGCTGTGAGTGCCCTTGGTACTGTAGTTGTGAGAAATGAACTAAGTATAGTTTACCGCCTTAAATTTCTGTCCGTATATTATAGTGGGCATTGTGGGTGTTATTGTGTAAATTTGTACTGTCTCTTTCTTTCTACTTTTTTTACATGCTACTTGAGCTTTTAGATTGATTTTATATGTGTAAATGGTTTATTATTTATCATATTGTTATATTGTTACTATTCTGTTCATTGAAGTTTAGTTCATATATGTGTTTAGTTATCAATATGTGTAAAGTTTATTAAATAGACTGTATCACATTAATTAAATAAATAAATAAAAAGAGTAGTGGGTGTTGTGGAAAAATGAGCATTGAATATTTCGGTGGATTGTTGAACAATTTTTTGTAGAAAGCAAGCAACAGAACAACGATAGTACAAGACTTCGACACAAGATGAATTTGCTAGTATGTACCTGAACATGACTAAGATAAAAGTAACTGGTGGTAACCAATCTCCTTAAGCACACACGCATGCTGCAAGTATGTATGAGATCATAACTAAGATGCAAGTAACTGGATGTAACCAATCTCGTGATGCCTATGATTGCCTTCTTATCACCTGTAATCGGAGGGAGCCAACTTACTAAGCAATTTCTTATAGCAAGTTGAAAGTAACTGGATGTAACCAATTTCATGATGTCCAAGACTGCCTTTGTCTCACTTGTAACCATATTCTTAAGTACAAGTGCCCAGATGCCCCAGGGTTAGGTGCACTATATAAATGTAATAAATAAATAAATAAACAAGTGAGAACCCCTCTCCCTCCGCGCACCAATCTATTATGCCCAAAGAAACACATGCAATTCAATGGAATGGGGGCTACAGGTAGGGCAAGCAATTATACTGAAACAATGTTACAAGCAAGGAACACAGCCCCACTATTCAAGTCTGTGATACCAGCTGCATTCTCACATCTTGAGACAGTGTTATCAAGCATGAAGGGATACATTTAGTGGAGCTGAATATTCTCCTCAGAGGTTCACCCCATGGTCTGAGGCAGGCGAGCATGCTTGCGCTAAGATGATTTCCATCTGCTAAAGCCATGTTTCCTAAAAAAACGGGAGCCTGAAACATGCTTACATATGCCAAAAGAGAAACACGTTAGAAGCGAGAGATGTGAAGGTGAGCATAGCAACACGCTAGGTGGAGAGCCTTCATTGCAAGGACATGCACAGTAAAGCCTAAAGCCTCCCCTCTCACAGGCAAGAAACAGTTGTTTAAATATGGCAGTTTGCAGTACCTACTCAATATTATGATGCAGCAGTATGCTAGGGCAGCACCTACGGTTTTCAATTCCAGACATTTCCCCTACAGTCCCCTCCTATGAGACCTGCACTCCAGTCTCATTACATACATCTTTAGGGGAACAAACATCACATCCAGGCATATCATAACATATTATTTCTCCAGTAGCATGACAGTGAAGTATTTGGGCAGTCTGAGAGACTTCGAAGCAGGTGGTGCATGTTCGATAGTAGAAATACACGCGCGCGCTATCATCAGACAGGACTGATTTAGGATTATGACTAGCGCTATAATTAAGATGTGACAATAGATGTACCCATATGTCCCAATAGACCCTCAATCCAAGACCCACATGTCGGGGAACCCTCTCGAATGGTGTGAAGGAGGCTTACTGTGTGGTGAATGTGGGCAAAGATATCAGTGATATTACTTGCATAACTGGGTATAAAAGTACAGCACTCACTTTTCATGATTGCGGAAATGCCTCCTTGTGAGGCTAGGATGATGTCTAAAGCCATACAGTTCTGAAGCACCAGGTTTCGGATGGCCACCTGTTCTCAGAATAATAGAGTCAAGGAAGATGCCATGGCATTTGCAATAATCTCTACTAACCATGACAATTGTGTGAGATGGCCTCTATTTATCTTAATCTCTGTGGCTGGTATGAGATCCTAACTCAGCAACAAAATCTTCCCAGGCGGTGCTTCTCCTGGAACAGGGCTGAGCTGGAAAGGTGGAAGCCTGATGCACTGCAGGTGGCACACACCCAATGTAACAACTTGCTCCCCCATTGATAGGCAGCCAAGGATAAGCCTTGCCCCCACAAATGGGATAGATCCAGAAATACCTGGTGTACCCCGATTGGGAAAATGAAAGATTAAGATCAAAGGCAAATGTGACATTATTGATCACTACACTGGGGTTGGTGGACAAGTAACAATGCCTTTAGCTAGTTCCCATGAACAGTTACCCTGGGTTGGTGTAGCACACAAGGCCAGTTGCTGGGGAGGAAAGGTGGAGTACATCTGGCTTAATGCGTACTTGGTCTGAAGTGGGGACGCTCTGAGGACCGGCGCGACTGAGCATCTCTAAAGGGTCCTGGGCCTTGAGATCTTTTGACCAACTTAAGGTCCAGACATCCCCTCACTAGAAGGGCATGGGTGCAATAGGGAACTTGGAAGATAAATAATGGGGCATATGGGCACAGACCCAGCAGTCAGTAAGATTAAAAATACAGGCATATTGCCAGAAGAGGTGCAGATAAGTGTATTCAATGTGAACCCAGGGATGTGCAGAGGGACCATCATGTTCATGATAGGTTGTATGGAAAGCAGCTGTCACAGTGAAATGATAATATATCAGTATCCTGACAATAACGATGATAACAGAGTTATAGCCAGAAATAATGTATATTAGGTCTAAGTCTAAAAAGATCTGGGTTCAAGAATCAGGTTGTGGCACCAGCTCAAAGGTTTGTGGCTAGAAGACAAAGTTCCATTCAGTTCATCAGGGCAAGTGATGTGTGGGGGGCAAATGATATAAACTTGCCAGCTTTCAGGTCAACATTTTATAGGCTCAGTGAATTTGCAGCAAGATAAATATCACTGTTCAAAAGAAATCATGTACTAAGTGAAGAATTTGTTATCCCATAGTTCATAATAAGAAGTTCCAGCTAAATGTTCCAACTAGAGATAACAAAAGTACCAGACCCACATGCATATGAAGGTTATCGAAACAAAAGGTATGACCAGCAGGTGATAACAGCAGGTGCCATAACTTGCAGATATTGATGAGTCAACAGTCATGGCCTCCATTCTTTGCCAGTGCACTGCCACCTCAGGGGCATTCATTGTTTTTGAGAGGACAAATCTAGGGGCGAGTGACCCGGCCAGGTCCCACTTCGTTCAGAGCTACTAGTTCTCAGGAGCTCTTCCACAGCATCGGAAAGCGTATCTTTTGTGGCTGCATTGGGAGATCTGAGGGGGGGGGGGTAGGGACTGAAGGATGAATACCAGAAGTGCAGCCTGAATCAGGGCCGTTCCTTCCGGGACTTGGACCGACTGACAAAGGAGCCTTAGCAATATCTCCAACAGGGACCTCACCATGTGAAAGTGGTTCAGAAGTTGTGGGTCCTGGTTCAGCACGTGAGCATACTGGGCAAACGATGGCTCTCTGATACTGGCTGTTCCTGATACTGCTGATATTGGCAAACAACCAGTGACATCACTGGTGGAAGAGTCGGTGGTCGCAGTGAAACTGGAGACAAGCCGAGGAAGATCGGGTGTAATAGAGGTGGTGTCGTCGACTGGGGTGGCGATCTTGCAGCAATGTGCTGTATAAATCCTGGCTGGGATCCCAACACATTTAACTTCAGTGTGTGTAGTCAGGAGGACCTGGAATGGGTTGTGCCACCTGGACTGGAGTGTAGCTTCCCACTGATGGACCATCACTGGGACCTCATTTCCTGGCTGTAAAGGATGGCAGGGCTCAGTAGTGGGTTTAGGCAGAGCTTAATGGACCTGAGTGTGGAGATATCAAAAGTTGTAATCAACATGCAACAGTATTGGAGTAAAGTATCATCCTCTAAAGGCAAACTTTGGATGTGGGGGACAGCTGGTGGTTTCAGTTCCCATTCTCATGGGACGGCATGTGAGAAGTTCATGCATAGACAGATTGTGCTTATGCTGGGGATTATTGCACATGGCAAAGAGAGCTAGGGGCAAGGCTTTGTCCCATGTCAACCCCATCTCTTTACACACTTTTGGCAGCCTCAACTTGAGATCCCCTTTGCAGCCTTCCACATGCGGCTGGACTGGGGGTGATAAGTGTAATGGAACTGTTGAGCTATTCCTTGAACGTTGGATACTTCTTTAATAACCTGAGCATTAAAATGGGTACCCCAATCGGGGTATGCATTCTGCCACTGTAACAGCATCTGCTCTTATACATGGGTAGGCCTCTACCAACCCAGAAAATACATGCTCCATAACTAAACAATAAGTAAAATTCATGAGGTGGGGTAGTGTATTAAGCGTATCTGCACATGCAAGAAGGGCTCCTCTGGGGCTGGACACGTGGATATTACTCTTCCAACATTATCTGTCAAACAGGTAACACAGTTCTCACAATAGCCTTGAGCCATGGATGCTAAACCAGGGACAATCCAATCTTAATTCAGTAGGGTAATCATAGCATTTTTACCTGAATGGGTTAAGCCATGATCTTTGCAGACCAGGTAGGGGAGGAGTACATTGGGTGCCACCAGTTGGCTGTCTGGGGATCACCACAGGGAATCTACTCCCAAACTACAGTAAAGTTGGGTTCAGGTCACCTTTTTGTCTTCGGGGGCTTGGTCTCAGAGGATTGGCAGACTACAGAGGGAGGTGGTTGGTTGCCATGGGACTGCAAAACAAACAAGAATATCATTACGACCAAGGGGCCCGTTTAAAGCCACTGAACAAATTGCACCTTCTGCTAGTGTATTTCCTTGGGTTGTGAATGACTCAGAGGGATCATATCCTTTACGTTTAACCATAGCTACAGCTGCAGGAAGTAACAATGTATTCAATAAGGATGACATATTTTCCATTCAATATTCGGGTGGCTGTGGATGTTAAATACCCAGCTGCTTCCAAAGGACAACAAAGTCATCTGCAACCCTGTAAGCATAGCTTTCGTTGGTATAGATCCTGGCCGATCTAGCCCGGGCTAAAGAACAAGCACGGATGAGAACCATGAGTTCAGCAAACTGGGCAGTTTTGGCTCTGGGTAATTAATAAGCTTGTAAAATGGCATGGGAGTAGATACAGAATAACCAGAGACCATTTCCCCTGATTCTGGGACATGGATATATGAGTCATCTACAAAGAGGATCATATTGAGGTTCAACAGGGGGACATTTGATAAGTCTGCACAGGGTGACATAAACATCTCGACAACATCCTGACAGTCATGCAGTTCCCTGTCCTGATGGTTTGTCAGCAAAGAGGCATGATTGAGGACTGAACATCTATTCAAGTTTACATTAGCAGCAGAAATGATCAACTTTTTACATCGCTTAAGACGGGAACTAGGCACATGCTGTGTCTTCGATTTCAGCAGTAATAACAATACAGCACGGGGAACTGCAATTGTAACAGCATGACCTGTAACAGTGAGTCAGTCTTTTCTATCAACAAAGCAGCAGTGCTGTTGGCTCGCAGACAAGCTGGGAGTCCTGCAGCTACTGAATCTAAGGCTCCACTGTGCTAGGATACAGGCCAGTGCTTGTCACTGTGTAATTGGGTCAACACACCTTCAGCAAACCCATTGTGCTCATCGCAGTACAGCACAAAGAGCTTGCAATAATCTGACAAACCTAAAGCTGGAGCCATTGTGAGTGCTTGCTTAATGGTGACAAAAGCATCTTCTGCTTCCTGAGACCATGGCAGCTGCCCAGGGGTCTAATCGCGTTTCGAAGGGGCTTAACTATGGTTACATATCCCGAGACCCATTGTTTACAATAAACGTCCATCGTGAGGAACCGTCTCATCTTCTTTCTGGTCTGAGGATTGGTGATCTTCTGGATCGCTGTAATCCTATCTTGGGATAAATATCTTTCCACGGCTGCAATCTCATGCCCCAGGTATCACACACGGGACAGACACAACTGTAACTCATCTGTAGATGCCTTGTGACTGTTTTCAGCAAGCGCTGTCAACAGGATCAAAGAATCTTCCTCACATGGTTCCAGGGAGGGAAGGCTAGGAGCAGATTGTCTATGTACCTAGGAACTGAACTGAGTCAAGATTTATGTTTTAAAATTTGGGCAAATAGAGTTGGGCTTTCTACATATCTCATTGGAAGATGACTCAATGTATGCTGCGTGGATTTATGTGAAATACTTGGCTCTATAGGGAATGCATGACAGAATGGTAGGCGGGTTAGGTACAATGTAAAAAGCTGGTAGAGCGGCTGCATTAACTTCCCACAGGTCCCGGATGAAATGATAATCCTCTTTACCTGGCTTCTTTATGGGCAAAGTCTTGCAAGGACTGCAAGTTGGTACAATAATACCTTGTTGGAGAAGTGATTCTATTACAGAGATAATGCCTTCTTCAGCCTGTCAGGTAATAGGAAATTGAGGTATACATGGCAGGTGCTTGACAGGATTTAGAGTGATTTTGACTGGTTCGGTATTGACCATGTAACCAGCGTAATTTGCATGCTTTCGCCATTACTTGGTCAGGACTTGGTCCAAAAGTCCCTGTTGCAAACAGGGAGTGCCGGTCTGGTCTCCAGGCTTCTAATGGGTAATTTCATATAATACTGCCAGCACCATGTGCTCCCTGTGAGCAGGGATGTCAAGGTACACCCATCAGGGAAACAGTAAATGGAGCAACTTAGCTTGCACAATATATCTAATCCAAATGAAATTCACAGGAGAAAGAGGGACTCAGCAAAAATGCATGTTGGTCAGAAATTGAATCTATCGTGACCATAAGTGGGGTAGACACGGGATGGAGTATTAGCAAACCACAGCTTCAACAATTTCATCAGAATGCATCATTTGTTGAAACTCAGAGTCTTTTAGTGTGGAGTGTGATGCTCCCATGTCAAACAAACATGTCACCTTTTGACCAGCAATAACACAATCAATGTACAGGGTGGTAGCATGAATCAGTATGAATGGTGCAACAAGTTTGGAGACCCCTTGCCAATTCTAACCATCAGTCTGCAGTGGTGCCCGTGGAGGCTGGGACCTAGCCATTCTGCTTGGCGCAGTTGGCTGCCTACCTCGACAGTCATACTGAGGCATATTTGACACTCAGCTTTCCAGTGTCCAACCTCTATACAGTAATTACACTGATCACTGTATGTGTGTGTGTAACACCTCTCAGCAATATGCCCTGGTTCATGTAGTTGGGGTGCTTCTCTGCCTCTTCCCTCTCCTCGCCCTTGCCCTCCTGTCATGGGGCAGAACTCTCTCCTTCACAGGGAAGGATGTAAACTCTGTATCTGTAATGCCATAAGCTTGGCTTCAGTAGTTTCTTTCTAGTGTAGAGGAGGAGCCAAGTAACCCCACTCTAACTGTCCCACGTACATTACCTGAAAAGTTTGAACCAAAGTATGTGACGTATACTGAACAGTTGAACCAACAAAGAGAAGAGCGTGGACTCTGTGCAGTACCCAGAGGGGAACCTATACCGACGAGAATATGGGAGGTAAAGTACACATTGAGGAAACCATACCTGCATACAAGACAATACGATGGCCATTTGAACGAGATTCCTGAAGAACCAGAGAAACTTAAAGACAAAGATGAATGGTGATGTCATACAAAATTGAATTGACACCCATAAAGGAGACAAACAGACCATAGGATGCAGACGATTTACAAACCAACAAGAAATACCAAGGATAAGTGACATCTTGGGATCAAGGTGAAGAAACTTATGCCACAGACCTAATGAAGATACTTAGTTTAAACGTGTACAGATGCAATGAAACACAAGCTGCAAAGCAATCATGAAGCTAGCCACATGCTTTTGAATAGTTAGACTACGGCAAGCACCAACATATACATATATATAGATACATATGAACAAGTAAAGTGTTGCACTTAACAAAAGCAATTGAATTAAACAGAATAAAAGTTCAGCTAAGGAGTTGACTGAGCCAAGAAAGCCAAGGTCTTATCAAACTGGAATTGGCTGCCATTGGATACAATTAAAGTGAAAGAACAGAGGCTCCTGTTCAGAAAGGTCAAACAAAAACGAAAGAAGTCTGAGGACTATTAGAGAATAATATCAAATACACGAAAAGCTTGATTTCATGGTGTCCAGTCACGTGGTAAAGGGAAGTTGGATGGGCAAGATGTTCACACCTACACACGAAGGTCGGCTCTTGACCCCACTCCCTAAAAATTCTCAGAACACAGTACAGACTCAAAGCCAAACTTCAAACACTATTTGACACTGGATCATTGAGGTGATGATGGATGATATGCTAATTGGTGGGAAGCCGGTGCTAAGACGAGCTCACCCGCACCTGGTTGTTCAATCTGCGTGCTGCTAGACGTAGGTGAAAAAGTACTGACAGGGTTAGAAGCTAACCAATTGTAGGGGACAACGTAGTTGGGGGTCCTATTGCTTGTGTAGCCAATGGGACGTTGTACATTTAGTGATGTTCATAGTGGCCGTTTTTAAGGGGAGGGCTTAGTTGCGCCACCTGATGTTAATTATCCTACCACCGTCTTTTGTTACTCCATATAGATATACAGCTTATACTTAAAACCTCACTGAGACCCAATCACACCCTCCGTTAGGTTTGTGTAGTTTGCCACGTAGGATGATGTTGGTAGTGACGCAGGTCAAAATGTCAACGATGACCAATTATGGGTATAAAAACCCAGGTTTTTATAAACAGACAAACTTTACCAAGCTATTTGTGTCATCTTGATTATTGATGTATGAATACAATCTGCATCCCCATCCATCTCTAGGGTATTGCTACTCATCTTAAAGGGTTGTCTGAAAGAACACTAAGCTTACTGTTGTTCAACCTTTTCATGGAAGTGATGTGCAGCCAATACAACCTGTGAATGATATTGAACAAATCAGTAGTGCACCATGAGGCATGTACAGTAACTAAATTATTACCTCCTCCAGGGAGCTGTCAAAGTGCAAATGTACCAGTACTGGTATTGGATGTCACATGTGGGAACCCTTCAAATGTTGCTGATGAAGGCAGAAACAAGTTTGGAGATCTGGGCTTGTATTTCAGGGGTGAATGGACTGACAATAGTGTTTATTGGGGTGGACTGATGATAGGTTGGCAGTTGGGTAGAGTCTGGTTGATGGTCAGGTGCAACATTTCAAATGGCAGGGTTGTAAGTGTACAGAATAACGTTGGGAGTTTCCTTTGGAAGGGGTTCCCCTTGGATTATGGGATATAAATGTTTGTACCTGGCTTTGTGGGCCAGTACCTCAAGGTTGCAGTACTCAATTTTCAGGGATTTAACTTGATCTGGAGCATTTCCTGGGTGTCTTTCAGTGCCTAGGTCTTGCACTCAGTCTGTCTCTTAGTAACTTCGGTATACCAGTCTAAATAGCTGTCCAATCACTGTTGGTGTATATGTGCACCTTTCTTTTCTAACGCCTTCCATAGGTTCTTTAGCCTATCTAAGTCAAATGTGTCTTTCTGGGGAAGTTTCTAGGTGAATCACTCTTTGTCTATTTGTGCCATTTATCCAGGTACTTACATGATTTGGGTGAGTAATGAGTAAACATGAATGTTCTCGACAACCTTTAAGAGGAAGTGGCACTTGTCTATGCTGACCTGAACTCATTCTCACAGGGGTAAGGCAAGTTATGACTTATTTCAGATCCATGTCTGTTCATAAGTCTGTCTGCATTGGGACGCTATCATGTCTCGTGTGGCTGGCGGGGCTGGTACGCTCATAGCTGACTGCTCTGATACGTCTATCCGGAGGCTAAGGTGTTACCACCTGACCTCCCTTCATCTCCCCATACTGAAATGTCTAGGATAGAGGAGAGTGTGAAATAGAACGCAGGGTCACAACTGAGTTGCACATTTAGGGCATCAAGTATCAAGGCACGGGTTTAGACTGAACAACCATGTGGCTCTCATCCAAAATATTGTCTTCACAATCATACAGAACACATCCATCCTAGTCCTGATCCATACTACACTACTATGACTAGTGCAGAAGTCTTAATCAGTAGGGAGCATCGATGCGCTGCTTTTTACTTTTTATTCTAAGCTGCGGTGGCCAATGTGAGACACGCATGGTACCAAGAGTGAAGACACAGACAAAAGATGCACAGTTCCAAACTAAACGTTATTAATGAGCAGGATGGTGTAATGCCTGACTTGTCCTATGTTAAAGTGGTATTAGTAAAATAGGGTGTTTGGTCCCAAGTTCCATGTCTTCAATCCAAAAGTACAACAGCTCAAAGCCCATACTCGGGCTTTGAAACGTCAAGCCATGCGTGCCCTGATTGTAAGTAGAGCTGCTTTGTTGAAAACCATCCAAACCAGGCATAAGAATGCGCTTAAATCTCTCAAAGCCCAAATGTATCAATTAGATGGGGAACTCTTGTTGCAGTCGGTCCGCGCCAAAAACGGGCGGGTCTGTGGACCCTCATGAACAAAACCACTAATAGTCCGCAGCTTATGTAACAAGCCAACTGTGTGTCAGAGCGGAAGTGGATAGACTACTTTTCGGTCCTTTATGCTACCCCCTGGTCCGATCCATCTACACTGGGCCACGAGCTCCAGAAACCCTTTCATCTATCATTTGATATGAATGATATCAAATTCTACATTAATAAGGTCAGCAATTCTGGTGCTTGCGGTCCAGATGGGTTGTCCAATCGTATGTTCAAAGAACATCCAAATCTTTGGGCAGCCATTCTTAATAAGATCTTTACCACCATCAATGAGACTCATTGCTTGCCTGCCAGTTGGACTCATTCGATAATAGTCCCAATTTACAAAAAGGGTGACCGCTCCTCACCGACTAGCTATAGGCTCATAGCGCTGTTAGACGCTCTGGCTAAAATATTTGCGAGGATCATCCTAAGGGACTTCAATCTCTGGACCAAACTGAACAACTTGAGAGATCCCGTACAGACGTGTTTTGTTGTTGGGCTTGGCACATTCTCAAACCTTATAACATTAAACATGTTGAAGTCTAAGTATGCCGACAAAATCAAATTCTGTACTTGGCTTATATTGATTTTAAAGCTGCATTCAACTCGATTGATCGCTCCATTCTTTTTCACAAATTAATGTTTCATAAATGCCCTACTTCTCTTCTGTCCTTTATCATGCTTCTTCATACTCATACCACCATCCAAGTTCGTCTCTCTATGGCCGGTGCACTATCATCTTTTATTAAAACAGCCCGAGGCCTCAAGCAAGGTTGTATTCTCGCCTCATCTATTTTCAATTTCTTTATTTTTGATCCTGGTATCAGCCTACAAGCTACTATGAGCGATTCTCCAAAACTTGGCACTCATGTAATAAGCTATCTTGCATATGCTGATGATCTGATTCTTATCTCCCAGACTCCCTCAGGACTTCAAAAACTTCTGAACTCCTTGTCCACATACGTAAATACTAATAACCTTACCATCAATACTCAAAAAACTCAAATTATGATTTGCAAACCATAATGCAAAACTAAAGTAAAACAGTGTGTTTGGCATTTGCACAATGAATTGTTAATTCAAGTGGATCTCTATAAATATCTCGGGGTACATATACAGGCATCCTCTTCCACTCACGATCAGGAAGCTGAGATATTATCCAAACTCTGCATGCTCACTTTGCAGGCAAATATTTAAATAACGAAATTTGGGAAATTCACGCTGAAACATGTCCTCCTTTTCTAACAACAGAAGGTAATTCCCACGGTAACCTATGGCCTTGATACGATGCTTCCAAAAAAAACCCAATGATGGCGAACCATAGAAGCAAGATTTTGGAGCACTCCGCTGCCGTTGATTAGACATGAACTAGGAATTATATCACTAGAGTCACAGATTAAATGGAAGATGTGTGCTTTATTTAGAAAATCTATACTTGGTTTGTCGTCTGGAGGTTTGCTGACTGTATTGGCACAGCATCTGTTAGCGCAGGATCATGCTTTCACCAAAACCTGGTGCAACATGGTTCTAAATTCAATGGCGGATGCAAGTATCAAACTTGAGCTCTTATTAATAAACCCAGTTCGAGCAAAGCAAAAATGGTTCGATTATGAATGGATCCAAAATCGCATCTCATGTCAAAAGTATAGGGACTTTGATGCCCGGGTTTTCGGCATAAAGGTCTTGCATGCAACTGAATCTTACCTGATGAGATGCCCGAGTCCATATTTGCGTCACCAATTTCTAAGGTTTCGCCTGAATCTCTGGCCCACAACACAACTATTGGCCAGACGAAAGCTTATTCCAAAACATTTAGACTTTCGTCGTTTTTGCTTAAATAAATCTCAAAGTGAAACATTGGAACATTGCATCTTATATTGCCCGGAGCTGGCACATCAAAGATCGAAACACTTCAAAAAATGTGACTTGACCAAATACTTCTTTATTTCCTTGAATGACATTTGGGCAAGCATTAATAACCTCCCGAACCTAGCCATGCGTGTGGCAATCATTTGCTTTCTTGAGTCCATTTTTCCCAAACTCAATGATCCTGTTTTTGGCTAATTTGTTGTTCATGTAATCATTTGAATTGTATAATAGTTTTTATACAAATGATTTGATTAATCTATGTATTGAAAATGTGCTAAATATTTGGTTCTGAATTGTAATTGATCATATTTTTATTCTATATATTTGAAAGGATGATTTTTTATAACTAAACATGGTGGAGGAATCTTCTCAGTAAAGTATAAGTGTTGAAAAGTAAAGGTTACGCTACTTTAGCTTGAGGTCTTCTTGAGATCCCTATCTCAAGTTCAATACAGTTCCAAAATAGGTTCACTTCAATAGAGTTTGATCAAGTTCTGAAATTACCTTCTTCAAGTTCTAGTGCATCGCAATTCACACCAAACGAAGGTCCTGGGCTTCCCTTCCCCAAGTTCAAGTGTACCATAGTCCACACAAAGCTGAGGTCTCCCTTCCCCAGGATAACATTCTCTGGTTGTTTGGTTCTCAGGGTTCCTCTCCCCAAGACTTTAACTGAGCAATCACATTGGTTCATCTGTTCAAAGTTCACAGTAAAACACCAGGTCCACTTGACCCACCTTCAGGTGTGGTTCACCAATTGTTTCATACTTCTTTGAAGCTTGCTCACCAATCAGGGTTCCTGGTCTAGTCCACACGGTCAACCCATCACTGGTCACACAACCATACATCTCCCCAACGCTGCTGGGCCGCTTATAAGCTCTTCTGCCTTGGGTTTTCACTTTCCACACTTGTATTCCTTGTAACACTCTTTTATACCATTTCTTGGCTTCTTTTATGCTGATGAGTCTCTCTCACGTTTGCAGTTACAACTGATATTCTTCATTATTATTCTTTGCACTTGTACTTCTCAAAGTAATTAATTCTTCAGTTTCATCACATTACTTTAATTCTGTTCAAATTGCATTTTAATGGCAGTGTGCCACATGAAATGTCTATTTGACTTAAAGTGTTCATTCACCATTCAGCACATCGTAGTTTAGTCAAATGACAGCTTTCTTTCAGTTCAGTTTCAATATAAGATGCATTGACTGGTGCTCACTCAAATAGCACCTTTCTTTTAGTTCGGTATTCAATAGATGCAGCATTTACTTGTGCTCACTCAAACAGCGACTTTCTTGCAGTTTTGTATTCAATAGATGCAGCATTTTGTAGCGACTTTCTTGCAGTCGGGTATTCAATAGATGCAGCATTTTCTTGTGTCCACTGAAATAACAACTTTCTTTCAGTTTGGCATTCAATAAATACAGTATTTACTTCAGTTTGTGGACCGTTACTTATTTTTGGTCCATTCGAAGCACTCCAGTCCTTCCAGTGTCTAACATTTACCAGCTCTTCGCAGCTACTTCCAGCGGCTCACCAGAATGGGAAACCAAACCACCAATTGGTTGGGCCCATCCCCATGCACAAAACGGCTTCTGTGCTCTTCTCCACCTCTGCTATATGACGGCGCCTGCTGCCCGCCTTCCCATGCAGGGTTCCCAGTACTGCCCAGTCCCTCAGGCAGGTCTCCTGGGACCGTTACCGGCACCTCGGCTTCCAGGTCCTCCAGCACGGCTGATTCTCTCCTGTCTCTCCCTTCTGCTGCATCTGCTCCTTTTGGACTCCACCTTTTACACTCTTTTCCATTCTTAACAGGCTGCAGTTGAAGTGAGTTAAACTCAATTGCCTGACCTTGTATAAGCCTGTTAGTGTGACACGCCTTATCTTCATTACAGCATGCCTCCAGGCCCCTCTTCTTCGTCCCAGTACTAGAGTGGTGTTTGCAATATGAGGTGTGCATTACTCTAGCTTCCTCTTTTCAGTACTTGGTAGGAAACTACATGGGAAAATGGGATAAGATTGACAATATCCCATGAAGACTGAGGGAGGGTCAGGTAGGTCATTGTTAGAGACGGGGGGATACCATGTCTCGCCTCCAGGTACCCTCACTCCAATCCCCAATGACCCGCCACCCAATTGATCCTCCCTCGCTTGTCCAACCCAAGTCGGGTTCCAAAAGTGATGGCCCCTGCCTGTCCACCTGAACAGAAGGTCCCCGAGGAGTAGATGTGAGAGTACCTTCAGGTTTCTCAGATACCCATCCCCAGTGCAGGTTGGACTGAGGTATTTCACAAGAAAACCGAGAGGGGAGAGTTACCTTATCTTGCTTTCATTCCTCTCGAGGGTCTCTTGTGGAATCATCTGGTCGATGGTCCAAGAAATCCTGCATTCTGTTAAGGTTATTTTCTTTCAATGGGACTCTTAACTTTGTCGCCAATTCGGGAAATGTTGTCTTCAAAGGGACATGAGACCCAACTACAAGATTTTTTAAATTTATTTGGGCTACTCGTGAAACCCATTGATCAAAGTGAGGGACATCTCTCCCTAAGATTAATTGAGTTGGCAAGTAGGAAACCAGTATTACTGTTAAAACTATTTTCCTTCCTAGAATAGATATAGGGATTTGAGTCAATGGGTATTTCTGAGAATGGCCACGTACACAAATTACATTTTCTCTTTTCTCTTCTTCCCACCCCTGTGAAGTACTTCTGTTCTTATGGCACTTTCTATACTTCCGGTGTCCAATTTTGCCCAAATCAGTTTTCCTTCTAAGACAACAGGAATTGTATTGGTGGTTTTCCCTTTCGTATACAAAAAGATATTGGACTTTCTTTGAGATTGATTGGGTTGGATGGATGACATTGATTTGGGAGATTCAACTATGGGACAATTTTTCTCTAGATATTCAAACCCTATGCATGAATAACATTTCCGATATGGATCAAGACATTGATTTATTACTACAGGATACTTTTCTTTTTCTATTGGTTCCCTCCAGGAGTCTGCTTTTCCAATCCCTGCTTCAAAAGAAGGGTTTATCTGGGGAAGGTAAATGTACAGTAATTTTCTTGTTGAACAGCTAGAGTGCTCTGATCTTTCCTCAAAATGTTTTGTCAAAGCTATGTTTCCCTTCTCTTCTTCCTTGACTTTTGATATCCCCACACCTTCTGAGGTACAATCTGAACTTGATAATACAGTACCCTAGCTGGAATACTGCGATTCTGTTTGCAAAGGGTTTAAGACCCAAAGCTTTATTTCTTTTCTTTACTGCAATGGTTTTCTGATACTTTTCTTTTGATTCTGAGTAGGAGGAGGGTTCCCACAAAATGTCATACCTTAGAATTCCTAGCAGCTGACCCCTTGTAATCTCAATGTGGTCATCAGAAAAATTCAAAGGGACACATTTTAATACCTCCTCCAATGAGAGCATAGCTTGTATTTGTAATCCTGTGCCCTTTGGTGGCAATATATATATACCTGACTCATGTGGAAAATCAATATGTATGCCCAAAGACATTATTATCTTATCTCTCCCTGGTATTCGACATTCATAAGGACAAAAAAGAAGATAATCGTTTCCTTCTACAGATTTCATGAATCAGTTATCAGACAGCGCGGTACACCCATCACAGGTCATGCAACTATAAATCTCCCCAAAGCTGCTGGGCCCCTTATAGGGTCTTCTGCTTTGGGTTTTCACTTTCCACACGTGTATTCCTTGTAACACTCTATTATATCAGTTCTTAGCTTGTCATATTCTTATGACTCTTTCTCACATTTGCAGTTATAACTTATATTTGTTATTATTAGTCTTTGCACTTGTAATGATCAAGAAAACTCTTCAGTTTCATCACATGTCTCTAATTCTGTTCATATTACATTTTACTGGCAGTAGATATGTCTATTTGATTTAAAGTGTTCATTCACCATTCAGCACATCATAGTTTACTCAAATAGCAGCTTTCTTTCAGTTCGGTATTCGATATATGCAGCATTGACTTGTGCTCACTCAAATAGCACTTTTATTTCACAAATGTGCTCTAGCACCTTGAAGCGTCTCATATACTAGATGGAATTACCAATAATGATCTCGAACCCAAATAACCAGACAAACTCAAGTAATATGGCAAAGTACTACTTTGTTATCAGCATAGAAATAACTCTGCAGCCCTGCCCTGCTCTGTCTACGAGGTAGCTTGAATGTTTTTAATATGAGTCTGACTTCCATCTTTCCATCATAGCCGCTCTAGCCATGTTATGTTTTCCTCTGCAGCAAGCTTATATATTTGTCATCTGCCTTGTGTTTCTGAATATGCACATTTATTAATCAGCAGGTTACTTTATCATCTTTGCATATACCATTTCTTCTTATTTAATTATGTTTCTCTTGTTACTTCAGTTAAATCCTTATTCTTTGAGTATTTGCATATCAGTTCAGTAAGTCTCAGTATCTTTCCTCTATGACATCATTCTGCTCTTGTGAGATTTGACTTAGAGCGCTATGATGTCCAATGGTGTTTTCAGACATCCTTCTACCATCTCAGTGTGAGGGTACATTTTATATGGTTGTCTGAGTGCATATTGTCTCTCATACACTCAATGACGTATTGGGATGATACCTGGTGACCCACATAGTGCTCTTCTCCTACTGTTCCAGTATGATGGAGATGAGGGGACGGAAGCTAGGGATAACATGTGCACCTGCTCCTCTACATTCCCCCTATGGTTGAGTCCTCAGCCACCTCCTCATCTTCAATCATCTTCATCCTCTCTTCAAATCTAGGCTTCTTTGGGATCCTTATTTTCATCGACCGCCTTTAGGTCACCTGCATTATTTATGTGCTCATCCACACCACAGGCATGTGACAGCATTCTCCAGTTGGTCGACAAAATACCCAACATCCTACATATTTTTTGTGATCCTTAGGGTAGTAGAACTGGGGATGACAGGGGACTTTTCTTTATGTTCTCACTGGTGCCATCTTCAGTCTATGGTGTATGATGTCCATTCACATCAATCATTATCTTCACCCCAATAGCTTTCTTGGCGGTTTTCTGACATTGTCCAAAAAGATCCTTATGAGACAGAATCCTAGCAATACCAATACTAGTATTGCTCCCAGTAATTTGAAGGCATTTGCCAGCCCGGTTGGACTCTACGAAAACAGAGACGAAAACCAGTCATCTCCTGCTGTCTCATTAGATTCATCCTCCATCTTCATATGCAGGGTCGTCAGCATAGTTATTGCTTCTGTCAGGGTTCAATTTTCTCTGTCATGGGAAGGTTTGAATGTACAGCAAGAAGACCCAACCGTGGCACACATGCCTCCTTCCATTGCTGTAATTAAGTCCAGGAGATACCTGTTCTGGAGGGTCATAAGCCTAATGATCCTCCGTTCTTCTCTGATTGAATTAAATCCTTTTATTGTTGCATTGATCGTTTGCAGCAGGTCCCATCTGGTAATATGCAGCCACTTGCCATTAACTGCAGTCTGAAGTTCTAGCATAAGTATAAATGTCATTATCATCGCCATCTTGCTGAATAATTTATGCTCATCCGGAATATTGTTATAGGATTCTGTTGACTTTGATGAGAAATAGTTCTCCCTCTTCGGTCGGTGAAGGTTGAGCGACCTCTTCCTTCTCTGGTGTTCATCTATTTTTGGAAATTCATCAAAATCGAGATCACTTTGTGGAATCACTAATGCAGGAACGTGTATGACCACAAGGGAGCATACTCCTCCCCAATTTTTAGGCAGTTGCATACAAGCTCTGGATCCACAGACCCAATATCGATCCATAAATACGGCAGTTCCTCCACTCATTCCTGGTAATTCGAGCACCTGTTTGCATCCTTTATTTTCTCCAACCAGGACCAGGCCTTCATTCTTGAAACATGTTGTCGCATTTTTTAGTGGCATTATACATACGGGTCCCGCTTCATTGTCAACCCATGTTAGTAGCTTAGAGTACTTGGCCCATGACTCTAAACATATGTCATTCACTATTTGTACTATGCTTACTGGTTCCTTCTTCAATAGGTGTGTGGGGCAAGATAACATTCCTTCTTCCCATCCTGTACTGGTAGCCACAGGTCCATACACCAATAGCTGAGGTCTCTCCTCGCATCCTGGTACTTCTGATCTTTCCACTATTTCTGAACATTTCTTCCTCATTTCGACAACCTTTATTCATTCTCCAATCTGGGATGGATACATATGTTTTTTGCTTGTCCAACCCATCCCTTTCTCCATCCTTTGTGTTTTCACATAAGTATCTTCAAATGGAAATGTTCACCTTGATCGCCATCGCACGGTTGCCCATTTTCCTTCAAATTGTCAACTGGTTGTGCATGCTGCCAGATGACTGAGGCACTTTGTATCATGTGCAGACATCTCTTTTGCAAGAAATGTTCTGGCTGCATTCATGCATAAGAGATAAGTCAGCACAAGTAGCAACTTTCACCTGACGTTATCTCTTCAAGCTCCCTCATGTGCTGATACCACAGGTTATTCTTTAAGTGAGCTGAATTATCAACTTATGTATTTATGCCTTCATGATCTTCTCCAACATCTCTTTTAAGTTGAACAATTTGTTTAGTAAAATTAGGGAAGATTCTGCTTGTGCTTTTGTTAGGGATTATAAAGGATGTTTCATTGTCCCCCACAGTATCTGCATTTTTAATCATTATGTGCCTGAATGCCATAATAATAAGGACGAAAAGACAAATCATAAGACAAAATGAAGTCACACATTCCATTCCCACAAAACTCATTGACTTTCTTGATGATAGTCAGTCTCTCATATTTTGGAACCTACCCATTTTATTTAGTTCAATATGTAATTGTGTTATCTTCTGTAACTCATGCTTTTATTTCAAGAACTGTTAAATAATTGCCACAATAATTCTGAAAATAATGTGATTGTTTTTAGACTTGTGTGAGAAACATGATGGTATTCTCCCACCTATTCCCCCGGGATCTTCCATTATGGTGGCCAGGGAAGGGACATCGCTTTTGGATCCCGACCCTGGGGGTGGGCAAGCAAGGGATGATCACCTGAGTGGAGGTGTGCACGACAGAAAAAGAGGTGTGCAGGAAGCACAGTAAAGTGGAAAAGGACAGAGTGAAAGCAGACCAGAAGAGGAAAAGGTGCCAGAGAATAAGGAGAGTGGTTAGAGGTCACAGTGGTTGCGCCTGGGAGGAGCAAAGAACTCAGCATTCTCGAAAGTCTGATACTTCTCCCATAAAAAGAACTGTATAGTAGAAGGTACATCCTGACAAGAGGAACATTTTGTATCCTGATCAGAGGAACTTTCTGTTTGTTTGTTGAACTTCATAAAGAGGGGCCTAGTCTTGGGAAGGGAACCCTAAGAGGCCCATTAAATACAGTGTTCTCTTTGTAAAGAGAGGCCTAGACTTGGGGCAGGGAACCCTGAGAGGCCTAACAAGAATTGTGTCTTTTTGTTTGGAACTGGAAGGTTCAAAACTTGGGGAAGGGAACTCCAACTGACCCTCCTGAGACATTGTGAACTCTATTGACTTACGGCAAGAGCCCTGCTTCAAAGGTTCCAAGGGCAGCCCTTTTTGAGTTTAACTATTTAGAACTGGCAGAACCTATTGGTAAGACTACCTAAAACCAGCTGTGGTTTACATTTCCTATTTTTTTTCACCATTATTCCTTTAAGAAGACCCCCTATAACATTTACTTTAACAGCGAGGGCAACCATCGGTTTGGACACAGACGAACTTTGGCTTTGGACTAATGGACATCGACGGCCCTTAGGAGCATCAGTTGATGGAACAATCCCCTTAGAGTTAGGGCCAGGTAGGCATTACACCAGCCCCACAATATTTGATAATAACTGTTTTCAAACTGTTTCTTTTGAGTCTGTGTCTCTCTTGATACATGCCTGCCTGTCAATTGCCAAAACATTTTATTATGTCCACATGTCGTCTTATCAGAGCTGGTTAATACTGTAATATGTAGGTGAAAACAGCATACAAGAATGTGCGTAGTGTTATTATGATTGGTAGCATAGAGGATGCAGTGTTTCTTGTCCTTTGACTCTGGTGCATCAATTAATTGTTCCTTTTACTTATCTAAAAGAGTTCCAAGATAGCTACAAGTCCATCATTCCTTATTAGATTTAAGAAATGTTAATCTTTATTTCAAGGGTATTTTTATTATTCCATAAACTCATTTTCCTTGCTCTTGGATGCTGATCTTGTCTGCATACATGCAACGTCTTCTCTTGCTTGCATGCAAGGAGGGGTCGAAGTTTCTCCTTTGTACAGTTTGATGTTATGCATATGCAGCCAGGCTCGTCTTCCTTGTATTTTGACAGATGTGGGGGTAACTACTACCACCTCATATGGTCCCTTAAAGCGGGCTTATTCCAGGTGTGGACCAATTTGCGCACCAGTACCTGGTTCCCTCGATAAAAGATTGGCTGGTTCAAAATACAGTCTGGGTCAGTTGGCTGACTTTCTTCTTCAGTCCTCTTTGACCCCTCCCTCCGGTTCTTTATCTGTTGAGAAATAAAAGAGACACTAGCAGTCATAGTTGTTAAATAGTCATGCATCTCATCACCTAATGTCTTTGCTGCACTGTGGGCATCAGTTTCTACCTCAGTTGGAGGAGCACGGAATGTTCTCATTTGGCATCCAGTCACCAACTCCTGAGGAGTTAGGTGGTTTTCTGAGCAAGGCTGATTTCATAGTGCATATACCACAAGGGGAAAAACAGTGTAACTACCCCTTCTTTAAAGATATCTTAATCTTCGATTTGCTCTTGTTAAGGAGTCCATTTAATCTCTTGCAAATCCCATTCACCATGCAGAAGAGAACTTACATGCTCAAATAGTTCATTTACAAAATGCAGTCCATTGTCAGACCACAGCACTTCGTACACACCCCATCTTGGGAGCACCTCACGCACAGGAAACTTGGTGGTGCAGCTGGCATTCGGGTGCCTGCACGGACCTGCCTCGATCCATCTAAAAAAGGGACATACCGCTACCAGCATGTACCTATAACCGTTGCATGTCTGCAACATATCCACATAATCTATATGTAGTTGCTGAAATGGGCCATTGGGTCTAGGAATTGCTCATCTCACTGTTTGCAAAGAGTGTGCCCTGCAGTACATTTCTGGTACACAATGCAATTCACAAAAAACTGTGCCACATGTTCTTACACATTTGGTGAAAACCAATCTTCTGCAATTGCAGCAGCAAGACTCTTGAGTCATATGCGCGGGTTAGTGAAGGTGCTCCAGCGCTACCATCAATAATGCTAGAGGCATAACTGGCTTTCCAGTGCTATCCTGCCTCCAGATTGCCACATTGGGGGATACAGAACACCCCTGCTTTCTCTATAAATCTTGCTCCTCCTGTGAGGCTCGACCTTGTATTTCAATTAACTGAACAATATAAAGCATGTTAAAGCCCTCCTTTACCAACATGCATTGTCCAGTCCTTTGCTTGACACTTCTGCCTTTTTGACTTCTAAATCTGCAGCTTTGTTTCCATGAGAAATTATGTCTGTTCTTTTAGTATGTGTTGCGCATTTTACAACTACGATAGTCAATGGGAGCCTTAATGTCTCAATTAGCTTAACCAATAGGGCCGCATGTTGCACTTGCTTGCCGTCTGCATGGAGGAAGCCCCTCCTTTTCCAGTGTGACAAACCTGCATGCACAGTTGATGTCCCATAGGCATCACATAGTCAGAGTACTCCGTCACTTACTCATACTCATATCTTTGGAGTGCAGCAATAAGCGCCACTAATTCTGCCGCATGTGCTGAGCAATGCAGAGGCAATCTCACACTTGTAACTGCCTGAAATTCAACCTCTGGGTCCAGCTCTACTACTGCTGACCCAATATGCCCTTCAACCATCAATACATACAATTCAGTATACGTTGTGCAATCATGTACATAATCATCCTCCTATAGTGGTTCCGCTATGAATGTTGCTGGATTCACTATTCTGCATCTAACAATTTTGAATGCAGGGTTCGAGATAATTACCTCGTACCCGGATGCTCTTTGTATGGTACATGTACTTTTGGGTTTCTCTAGAATGGTAAACAATGCGTTCTCAACAAATATTGTTACTGAACACCCCATTGTAATACATGACACCTTTTCAATTGCAAATGCAGCAGCAGCTAAAACTTGTTTGCAAGGGTAATTTCATTTCATAAATGGATCTAAAGTCCCATTGCAATAAGCCAATGGTTTGTGTCCATGTCCTAATGTCATTTTGTGTGTGAGAACTGCTGTCATGACTTCTCCATTTGAATATTTGAATGAGAAAATAAGTACAATTCTTTATGATAGTCTGGAATTCCTAGCATAGGGGCTGTACTAATTGCCTTCTTTAATTCCTCAAATCCATCAGTCATTTCATCTGTCCATGTTATCTTAGTTTTGTCTACCTCTGCTTCTTTAAGTCCTTTAAATATGGTTGAATAAATGTGCTGCAATCGAAACACATGCCCTACAATAGTTACATAGGCCTAAAACTGTTGCATTTCCCTCACTGTTTTAGGTTTTGAAGTATTCATAATTGCTTCTGCTCTTTCAGCTGACACATTTATCCCCTCTTGAGAGATTAGCTGTGCTAGGTAAAAGGACCTCTTCCTGACAATATTGTAACTTGTCTTTGTCCACTTTGTATCCTTTCTCTGCTAATCTGGTCTTGAGTCACACTGAGTCTTCCCTGCACCTTTATTCTGTCTCACTGCACACCAATATGCCATCTATGTACTGTATTATTGAACTCACAAACTGTACATTACCCAGGTCCATCTGAAAGACCCCGTTAAAGATCAATGGGGACTCACAGTAACCATGAGCCAAACGAGTATGTTTCAGGCAGATATTTCTATACGAAATGGAAGTCAAATCTTGTGAGTCCTTATGGAGGGGAATTGAGAAGAACACGTTTTTTGATCTATAACAGTAAAATATTTAGCCTCAGAAGGAATATTATGTAATATCGTGGTGGTTTTTGGACCTAAAGGAAAATCTGCTTCAACAATATTGTTTAGGGGGTGAAGATCCTGAATAAATCTCCATGATCCCCCAGTTGATTTCTTCACTGTGTACACAGTCGTGTTACATGGTTACTCAGATGGCACCAATATACCTTGCTTCATTAAAGTGGAAATGTTCACAAATATACCTTGATCTGCTTCTCGGGACATGGGATATTGTTTTGTTCCTGGCACAATTGCTCCTCGTTTAAGCTTGATTTTAACTGCTCCTACTCCTTTCAATAGGCCTATGACATATGGACTAGTGGTCAATAAAATATTTGACACTACCTCCAAATCTTCCTGGAGAAATGACGGTTCACCATTCTCTGCGGTATTTCCATATTCTCCACTTAGTCCAATAAGTAAAACTTATAAAAAATACTAATTCATCATCAGAATAATCATCCCTAAAACGCTCTTTGTCTGTCAAGTCTGTCAATCTGTACCCTTCACCGAGGGCTATCACTGCTCCCCATCCTCTCCCCTCATCACCTGTTCCATGGACAACCACTCTTTCCTCTCTGACCACTGCTGCTTCTAACTCTAAAGGGATAACATGTCCTTCTTCATCATCTATGGGTATTTCTGGTCTAAACCAAAACTTTTCAGGTATTCTCAATATTTTACCCACCAATTTAGGTAACCACGATAATACTTCTGGATCTCAAAGAACTCCTCATAATGCTTTCTGGCCTGTGAAGTCTACTACAAATTTGTTCTCATTCATATAATGTATCCTTGGAGTGGAACACTCTATCCCCTCAGTAAAAGATATTGATATGATATGATATGATATGGCATATGTAATACACAAGTGTTTCAAGTGCTCATTACACGGTTGCCGGTTAAACCCGCCAGTAGGTGGCGGCTTACCGGCAACCCCGTAACACCCTTACCACCGCCCGATATCCTAGTGCCACCGGGATAACACAAGTGGCGGCGGTAATGGTAAATCCCCATTTCCATGAAGCACCAGCACCGTTTCTAATGATGCTAGTGCTTCAGTGACAACCATGCCGGTAGGGGCCGGAAAACCGGCAGATCAGGCCTGCTGCAGGATCCGTGGCCCCTACCAGCATTGTTGTAGTATGGTGGTCCATAAAGGGTGCTGGTATATTGCTACCGGCACCCTTATTTTGGGGCCGCCATACTTCTAATGAGGGCCATTGTCATGTTAAGTTTTGTCCTCAAGACACGTCCTAGTATGTTAACTGGTGCCTGCCGAGAATATAATAAGGGCATCGGCATATTGTGTTCTCCCATGGAGACTGGTAATTCGTCTGTAAAAGGAACCAAGCTCATCGCCCCAGAGATTCCCTGCACATTCATGGCAATGCCTGACATTGGGTATTTTCCCTCCCGGCCACAGGAACGAGTTGCTCCAGTGTCTACAAGGGATCAAAATGTCTTCCTCCCTAGTTTAGTTGCAGGTGTTTGCAGTATTCCTACATTTGTGTTCCATTGTGGTACCATGGCCTGTCATATCTGTGCTTTCTAGGTCTGTATCTTTTGGGCTTGCATAGGTACTTGCTGTGGTTGCCCTTGTGGTGATTGCATTTGTAATGGAGCTTGCTGTGTTTGCGGCGCACGTACCTGGTTCTGCATGTAAGCGTGGGCATAATATTCCTGTGGTTCTGAATTATATTTTGGAACATAGCCCACCCCCCCTCTTGGAGCTTGCCAAGTTTACTGCATACTCCCTCTACTTCTACATATTCTGGCTATATGTCCCATCCTGCTGCAATTCCAAGATTGTTGCAGCTGTCTGCCATTAAATCCTCCGCCTCCCTTAGGGTTCTGAAATCCACCTCATCCTCCTCCCATGGGTCCATTCCCTCTTCCTTTTGGCAAAAGATTTTACCCACTCTGATCCATAGGGTATTATACATTACTTTGCTGCACTGGTTGCATCTCTTGTGTTGCCACACCCTCATTACTTGTCAATACCACTCCCTCTATGGCTAGTTTTAAAATAAAATTCTGAACTAATTTTGCTTCCTCCTGCTTTCTACTCTCGGCTTTCTTCTTATTCTTCTCTTGTAACAATCGGCAATGGTGTACGATAGTCAATGGTATTCCTGGCCATGGCTTTGCTTCCATCTCTAACAGTTTCTTCATCTGCCTTTGCAGTGGCTTCGGAAGTCCTTGACATGAAATGTGGTAAAATAATTCCACAGTTTGGTCCCATGGTTCCCTCGTCTCGAGATACCATCTCTCTTGTATATCTTAAATAAAGGCAACAGGATCTTCATCCCCGCCCATCTTCTTAGTCATGATCGCACCCATATCAGATTTATCGGGATATTTTGCCATACATCTGCAATTATTAAATGGTGTGTTTTGTGCAGTCACACTTGCATATCTTGTCCATTTGTGGCCACAGAATATATTGTGGTCATCCTCCCCCTTTCTCTAATAATGGGAATTGTGAAAACCCTGATCCACAATCATACCCACCTACACTTTTTGTCTTGTAGGCGGGTCTAGTCTTGCCCATTTGTCTCCGTCCTGGCAGTGACCTTAATCTGCTTACATAAGGAGGGGATACATCCCCTGCACTGTGCAACCGTGCCTGCTCAGTGTATGGTGTCGGTTCTGGTGTTTTTTTCTTTAAGGTCCTCTAAGTCTGACCATTTTACCCCTTCCTCTAAATGCTTCGATAAACTGCCTATTCTCATTTTCTTCCCTTTCTTCGTCTGACATCATTATGCCCCAACTTGTATGGCTTTCTTTCCTTTCCATATCATCAAGATCTAGTCTACTTAAAGACAGTGTTTTATACTCATTTGTTAATGACCCTCCTCCTGTTTCCCTCGATAAAGATCCTTCAACATCCTCTTGGGTTTTATTCCAATCTTATCTCTCATTTGCCTATGTAAATCCCCAATCCTCTTCCCTATGTTTTCTGCTTCATGTTTGTCACCCATGTCTATATTCTCTGCATTCCTTGCAGCTCCTCGCAGGGCTGCAGTGACCCTCTCTCTTCCGCAAATAATTATTGTGCTTCGATTGGCACTATGCATCCTTTAGTCCTCTACTTCTGTTCATCTCATCTTCCCTTCTTCTCATCTCTCTTTTCTCTTCTTCCTCTTGCCTTTTTTCAACCTGCATACTTGCATTCTCTGTATTTCTACCTCCTCTTGCTTTTTCTCTTCTAGTTTGTCCTTTTCTTTCCTTGCATCATACCGTCTTCATTCTTCCTTTTGCTTCCTTTCTTTTTACTTCTCTTTTTTGTATGCTCTCTTGTTTTCTCTTTCTTTCTTTTCCCGCTCTTCTCTTTCTTCACTTTCTCGAACCCCATCAATGCCCTTATCATCTATTTTGAGTAATATCTGTTATCCCATCCATTCATTCTGTCCTTTTGTTACTCCCTTAGCTTTATCTTTTACTTCCCGTTGTCTCCTTGCCTCTTCCTCTATCTCCATCTGTCGTTCCTGTCTGTCCTTTCTCTCATCACATTGTTTACTTTCGGCACGTGTCAATATATACTTGCGTTCTCTACTTTTGCTCTCTTCCGCATTATCCTCAATGTTATCAGCGGGGACTCGTATGTCGGATTAACATATGCCTCTGCTGCTTTCAATTCCTTGAAATGATCAAATCCCTGTTCCTCAGTAACTGTGCTCTTGTTTTCAGAAGGGGGAAGAGAAGTCAAAGGCATTATATCCTCATCCTTATGCTGATTGAGCATCCACTCCTTCTCAGGCATATCTTATTTTTCGCTCTGATGCATTTTGCACAATTCTCAAATGGCCAATGTTTTCTGCAACATCTTCCCCTTGTATGTAGCATGTAAATATATTTTCATATGTTGCAATACTGTTTTTGACAACACACCCTCTTAAGGCGCCGGCATGGGTTTTTTGTTAGTTGTGCTTCTGACCCACTATGCGTGATACTGTCTTATCATGGGTGTATCTCTCGGCTCCCCCACCATGCAAGTCGATCTCGACTGTCAATACTTAACTTACTTGATTTTTATTACTGATGTTTTAAGAGTCCCTTCTTTATTTTGTTATTATTCTGCTTTGATTTTTACTCTCCTTATTGGCGTCAATCTCTTGATTTAAAAATCTGATGATCACCTTAATTTTTTTACTATCGTTTTATATCTCCTAATCTAGCCACAATACAAGTTTTATACTTACATAGTTATAACCGCATACACATGTGCATTTTTAAATTTTCTGCGTATGCCTTCCATTACTATCTTAAGTAAATGTATCTCATCTCACTTTTTAGCCCATTTTTGAGTTTGATAAGCACTTTTCTTCACTTTGCCTCAGGAATCCTTAACTAATATCCCTATATTTGAAGTTTTAGCAGATGCCCTTCTGCCCCTCTTGGAACCAGGAATCGAGGTATCTATTTCTCTTCTTTCTTATCGCCAAAAATCCTACTACTTGCATTCAAATATTTGCAATGCAGTCCCTCCCCTTATGTTTGCCACCTTTGATGTTCTACTTACATCTGTGGCTCAGCTCAAGTCCTTCAGTATCAGACTCTTCCCAATCGACCAGTTCGCCTTCAGTTCGCAGGGAAACTGTGGGGACCAGACAGGAATTTCATCAAAGGGGCACCTGCCAACCGATTCTTTTCACACGTGTCTATTTGCATGCTGATCTTCACAGGAAGCTCCACAGTCTTTTGGCTAGTTGCAGAATCAATCAAGAGTCAGAGAGTCTGGATCTGGGTTTAGGTCGATTAGACCAGAACCATCCTCTGCTACCAAAATGTGCTCTACCACCATGAAGTGTCCCATGTGCTAGAAGGACTTACCAGTAATGATCTTGGAACTAAATAGCCGGACAGACTCAAAGAAGTACTACTTTATTATCAGCATAGAAATAAAGTAGGGCAATCTGGCAAATAACTGGCAGTAATTCACGCACTCACCCCCAAATGTGATTATGCAAAGGGTTTATACCTCGAAATGTGTCATCTGTGATGTCAGCCTTCATAGCAAACTAAAACCTATTGAAGGGAAGGATTGGTTAAGGGATACCTATAGTATATGTAAGTGTTAATAACTTCAATGGCTGCCCCTTATCTGGTGGGCACACCTTGAACTACCTCTAAATACGTATAATGTTGATTACAGCCGAAAAATGACAGTGGTTTGGTCTTTGAAACATTTGATTTTTTATTTGATTTGATTTATTTATTTATATAGAGCGCTTTATAGCATGTTGCTACATACACCCTCAGATTGGTTGTCATGCTTTCCCAACCTTGGACTTTCGGCTAGTTAGCAGCATGTAAGCAAAAGGAAACTCAGGTGATGCAAGCGACATCAGACTACTCCCCACTTTCCCAATTAGTCCATCGTCTCTCATTGGTCAGGCCCAAAGCCAAGGCTTCTCCTTTGTAGTTGACCTTGTAGCCTGCTCTCTGCTCTGGGACATTCAAGGGAGTGTAGGCACACTATTATCTTCATTTGGGCTTAATGAATAGACCTTGTTTTCAACTACTGAATCATGTGTGAAGAGATCATAAATGTGTCCATCTCGACCTTCTATTTACTGCTATTTGATTGAATTGAATTAGGTGTCATTACCCTTCTTGGCCTTTAGACACTTGCTCACTCCATCTTACATGGGTTTTCTGCATCTTTAATTTTCTAATACTGGGCTCTGGCAGATGTTTTCTCCTTTGTTTAATCTAAGAGAAATATGTCTTACATACATGGCTTATTCTTTTGACTCCCCTTGTGCCTTGCAATTATTCCTTGAAGTAGCATCCTTGATCCCAGATGAATAGAATCCTCTTTATTCCTCACACAAAGCTGTTTTCCCAGCGTCTCCTGACTCTGCAGCGCTGGTCTGTCTCTGCGGTAGCTTTAATGGTTTGAATACGAGTCTGATGTTCATCTTTCCATCATGGTCGCTCTAGCCATATCATGTTTTCCTCTGTCTCATCTACCTTGTGTTTCTGCGTATATTAATCAGCAGGTTACTTTATCTTCTTTGCATATAGGATTTCTTCATATTTGATTACATGTTTCTCTCGCTACTTCACTTATATCCTTATTCTTTGAGTATTTACATGTCGTTTCAGTAAGTCTCAGCATCTTTCTTCTATGACATCACGCTGCTCTTGCGAGTTTTCACTTATAGCTCTATGATGTCCAATGGTGTGTGCAGACATCCTTCCACCCACTCAGTGTGAGGGTGCATTCGATAAGGTTGTCTGAGTGCATATCATCTCTCATACACTCGATGCAGTATTGGGATGATACCTGTGTCCCACACAGGGCTCTTTTCCTACTGTTCCAGTATGATGGAGGAGAGGGGCTGGGAGCTAGGGATAACATGTCAACCCCTGCGCTTCTACCCTTTGGTATTTAATATATGCAGCATTGACTTGTGTTTATTCAAATAGCACCTTTCTTTCAGTTCGGTATTCAATAGATGCAGCATTTACTTGTGTTCACTCAAACAGCGACTTTCTTGCAGTTCGGTATTCAATAGATGCAGCATTGGAATGCTCCAGTCTTCTCAGTGTCTTCTGACACTTACCGACTCTTCTCAGCTCCTCCCGGTGGCTCTCCCGAATCAGAAACCAAACCGCCAGTCTGCCAGGCAGGTCACCACGGACAACGCATTCTGTGCTCTACTCCACCTCTGCTATACAGCAGTGCCTAATGCCCGCCTTTCCATACAAGGGTTCCCAGGGATCACAGGGAGTTGCGCCCTGTGACCCCTGGGCTTTGCCACAAGTCAGCGGAAATCCATGTCGCAGGCACCAATCTGGTTGGGGAAAGATGACCACTGACTGTTCTGGTGGATTGGATTGGATTGGATTGGTGAACAATTTATTAGGAGGTCCAAACAGGGCAAGCAATCATACTGATACAATGTTACAAGCAGGGACGAAAACCCCACTATACAATTCTTTGATACCATCTGCATTCTCACATCTTGAGACAGTGTTATGCTTAACTCTTCAAATATGTAAGTCACTTTTCTCCCTATCAACCCCACACTACCTTCTATTTCTCTTTCCCCAGGTCCTTCTTACCCCTTAACCCATGGCTCACAACCTTTTTTGTTCTCTATGAACGCAACTTGAAGCTTTTCTAGTTCATCATGGCCATAGTCACAAGAGCCAGACTCAACTTCCTAAACATTAGAAAAATCTGCTCACACCTTGAATCACCTCTAAACTAGAACCCGTATCTCTACTACTCTTGGGCTCAGACAACTAGACTACTGGTTTACCCTATTTAGGGCAAAAGTATGGAATTGAAAATGTGACTACTCCCCTACTATACTCCTGCATCATAATATTGAGTAGGTACTGCAAACTGCCATGTTTAAACAACCGTTTCTTGCCCTTGCGGGGTGAGGCTTTAGGCTTTACAGTGCAGGTCCTTGAAATGAAGGCTCTCTGCCTAGTGTGTACCTATGCCCGCCTTCACATCTCTCGCTTCTGATGTTTTTCCCTTTGGGCATAATTAATCATGTTGTGGGACCAAGGACTGATCCATGAGGAGGGCCCACTAGGAGGCTGTGTTGGGGTTCCAAGAGATGGAAAAGAAGAGATCATAGAGATAGGAAGACTCTCAGTTGAATACAATGGCGTTGAAGTCATGGAGGGAAACAGTGTTTAGCAGGGAGGTATGATTCACAGTGTCAAAGAAAGCAGGAATGTCAAGAAGAATGAGGCTGGAGGAGAGCTGAGAATGGAGGCTAGCGCTAAGGGAATTGGTGACATAAGTGAGAACAGTCTCAGTGGAGTGTTTGGAACCGAATTCAGGCTCCTAGTTTACCAAACGTTACATCTAAAAAGGGTCACAGGTTACAAGGTCAAAAAAGACAATTTAAAAAAAATCACAGGGCTCTTGGTGACCACAAAATGCAAATAAGTATCAAAGGTTCTTAGGTGGCCAAAACATGAATTTAAGAATCAATATATCCTAGGCAATGGGGAAATGCAAATTAAACAAATCAGAGGGTTCCAGGTGACCAACACATGTTATCTAAAATATCACACGCTCTTAAAATAGGATATATACACATTGAAGAGTCCTGGGTTACCTGAAAATGCAATTAGAAATCATTAGGTATTGGTGATCAACAATTTCCAGTTAGAAAATCACAGAGAGACCACAAAATTCAATTTGGTTTTCAATAAGAACTTTATTTGGCATTATGCCTTAAAAGCTACAATAAATACATTAATAAAATCTATCAATACGTTGATCACAATATCAGCAATTGAAAACGATATAACAATTTAAATAAAATTCAGTATGAAGATACATTCATCTTCGCCTTGTGCACAAAGAGCATGGATGTAAACATTTCATAGAAAACCCCTAAATTCCATACTTCCCACCTTCACATGCCAACGTAGTGATTTCTGTAGCTACAACAGACAGCTTAATAATAACAGGCACAGCATGAGCTCAATGATTTGTAACAGGCCTGGCCAATGCTTAATGAAGGAATAATGATTATCCCAGATTCCTGAAATAATTATGCAGTTAATATGCTGCTTCTTCTATACAGTGCCTGCCTCACATATTGCAGTACACTCCATGCCATCCGCACCGACTCTGCGGAACACAATAAGAGTAGTGCTGGGTGGCACTGGGTGAAACAAAGTTCTCCGAGGAGGATCTTCAAAGCTTTTGCTCGTATGTCATTATATGCCATGCAAAAAAGCAAAAAGTGAAGCAAGTTCTCTTCTGCTGGTAAGCACAAAGGGCAGCGCTTCTCAGGAGAGTTAACTGTCCACGCGCCTCGACCAACTTTAGTGGTAGGCCATTGAATCCTGCTCTTGTTATTGCATGTCTTTCATGCAGGTTATTTGCCCATATTAAGTAACCTTGCATACCAATTGAAGTAAGGATATCGTGCTGCCTATTGAAGAGAGAGTGACTAGTTCATTTGTTTATCTCCTCTCACGAATAAAAGCCACAGTCCCAGCCTTCACTTGGGAGGTTGCAAGCTGGTCTAAGCTTAGAGGTTTCAGTAGATAACTCAAACAGCCAATTTTCCACAAGTATGTTTTCAAATGGATTAGCCAGGGAACATATTCTGCCCATCCCTTGGTTAGCATTTCCAAGATAATAGACTGAGTAAGGTCAGACTTAAGATAGGTCCAAATGTGCAGAGGGCAAAAAACAGGCTGCATGATAAGATCATCAGTCAAGAAACCAAGGTCTACATTCTGATGACTAGCAATATTTGGGGCACATCGGGGGAAGGGGTGACGTTTTTTGATAAAATAATTTTCTGTCACTTGCAAATCAGCTGCTTCAGTGGAGCCCCATAGGGAGGGACTATAGCTTGCTGTCGTGATTGCTTTAAAACTAAAACACTTTCAGCACTTTGTCCAATGGCTGGTGTCCATAAAGGTTTGTTACGTGCAAGACCCCACCAATTGCTTGTTTACATATAGTTGTTTGAGAATATGACAGCCACCCTGGAGGTTAATGTATTTCAAGATAATCAAATTCCTTTACACATTAGATTTCGATATTATTGCTATACATTTTTGGCATCAAAACCCGTCGCATGGCAGACATGCAGACCATTACTACAGATTTTCCTTGATTGACCTGAAGATTAATTTTTTTCATAAAGGTGTTGTATGCCAAGGCACTGTAGAGTTCAAGGTGTTCTTGGGATTAGCACTGTATCATCGGCGTAAGCAAGCACTCACAGACTACAGTTCCCAGCCCTTGGGACATCTTCCTTTAAATTACCTAAGGTCTCCAAAAGCCCGCTTATGTATAGGGAAAAGAGAAGAGGGGCCAGAATGCATCTCTGTTGTACATAAATTAAAGAGTCCTGGTGTATTTGAAAATGCAATCAAAAAAATCACTTGGCCCTAGGGGGCCAAAAATTGCAAGTAAAAAAAATCACAGGGAGACCAGAAAATTCAATTAATAAGCACATGGTCATAGGCGACCAAAGTATTCAATGTTAACAGTCACAGGGTCTGCTTCTGTCTAATCGGCTTGTCACCTGTCCATGTTATGGCCACTGATCTCGAGGGGCTCATTCAGGAGAAGGGCAAAGGGGCAGGTGGCTGTGAAAAAAGTTGAAGGTGAGATATGGCAGATGAATAGGATGCATGTGTGTATAGGATTGGCAAGGAGAGAGGGTCATTTTGTGCAGGGTTCTGTAGTGTGTGGCGTAGGGGTCACTGTTGGTTATTGATGAAGGGCCGAGAGAGAGAGAGAGAGAGAGAGAGAGAGAGAGAGAGAGAGAGAGAGAGAGAGAGAGCGAGAGAGAGAGAGAGAGAGAGAGAACGAACACGTGTGGATGTTTGCGTCAGCTGCATAACTGTCATTCCAGTGGGGAGACAAGAAGTGAACTGTGACACTGAGGAAGTACTCCTGTCCTTACGCAGGTTTGGGGCATGGAACGTGGAAAAAAAGAATGAGAGACATGTAAGAGAATGATAGCTGGCACATTGTGAAAAAGAATGGTGGAAGTTGTAGTGCACAGACATTGTCATGGAGCCACTAGTGATTTTGCCGTTGTTGCTCAGCTACTTGGCCCATTTGAGTGCACATTGTTATCACGTAGGTCACATGGTTGTCCTTAGTTCCCTTTTAATATGTGTACGCCTGCTGCTCCACCCCCTTGGTTGGGCATTGGCATGGCACATGCTTTGGTGTTCATGTCGGTTGGCCTCTGGGTATACATTTTCTGAGAAGAGTAAGGACACATGATGTGCCATTGACAACCTGTCTGCTGCCTTCTTGCATGGCCTTCGACCTTCACTCACAATCATGAGAGTTTATTATCAGCTGTGTATGGTGTGCAAGTGAAGGGAACAGCAATGCCGCTCTAATCAGATATCTACAGTGTTCATCCCATTGTACTCCTCAGTTCCCCTGTTTGTGAGCTTAGTGCAAGTAAGTGCTTGAGTGTGACCAGTGCATGGTGGTCTAGGGCACAGTGGCAGGGGTGATGTGGCAGAAATTGGTGTTTCTTTGGTGATACATTTGAGGTAGTTGCGGCAGTCAGCACCTCTTACTCCAATGTGTGATACCTGAGGCATTATGGCCAGGATGTCATGCACACTAGGGGTGAGTATCTCCAGATTGTTGTCAGAGGTGTCAAAGTGCCCTTACGCTGCATGGGTCATATTTCATCCACTGTCTTGCTCTCAAAGCTGAGGCCATTCACTTTCTCAGTGACCCACTCACACATGGTGGTACTGTGGCTGACACTTCACAGTGCTGCACACAAAATCGTACCAGGGCCTCCGTTTCCACGACTGTAAAATGTCTCTTTCTCGGGGTGATTCCCTCTACTGGACATTATAAACTTATAGATAAATTGCATGCAATGGCCTTTGGCTGCAGTAGTGTTAGAGTGATAGAGGTGTGAATGTTTGCATCTAATTCAATTGATCATAATTGGCGGCTGGTTGGATGATGCCTGTGCCTTAAGGACTGCGGTTACTGCATGTTTCATCAAGCATTTGTGGATATCATTTGTGTTGTGCAATTAGCTTCCGGCGTATCTTTCTGCATACCAGTGACACATGGAGGTAGAATCCTCTGTGCACGGGATGCCGGCCCTCACCCAGAAGGGGTATACCATAGCGTGCACACTGGAACTGGAAGGTGTGTTGGCAGGGTCCTAGAAGTTGTGGGTATGTTGGGATGTGTATCAGGGTGCATGGAATTGGGGGAGTTCCAGGAGTGTATGGTGGTTTGTTGGTTTGTTGGGGTGTCAGTGCAAATAATCGTCACATTCCGCTGGTTGAAGTTGATTGGCAGCCACTAAAGTCCACTGTCCTGCTAAAGACCTTTTGTGTCTGAAGTTACTCATGAAAAATTATGATGTAAATGTGATTTGAGAAGTGTGTAAGTGCATTATATGTTGCAACACGGAGTTGGGGGTGGTGTAGGCCGGGGAGTGCCTTGTGTAAGTGTTTATATGTTCTAAAAAGTGTTCTTTACTTATTTTGGAAATTATGTCTTTCTTCCCTGCCAATAGTAGGCGTTTGCTTGCATACTTAGAGCTATTTAAAATCTGGTTCTCAAGTGTAAGTGTAATTTCTTGTTAAATCAGGTATGGCTACAGCAAGAAATTGTGACAGCTTTTCCTTAAAGTTAAGGTGAAGCCATCCATGGGCTGAGTGATTTTTAAAAAGGAACTGGTGTCAACAACAAGGTGTACAGTAGAGAAATGAGGGTCTGTAAAAGGTTTGATTGATTGATTTTTTATTTACTATGCACTTTTACACAAGGTTTTCAAAGCACAACCATGCATGGGAGGGGGACGACATATGGAAAACAGACAATGATCTTACTAGACATGGTACATTCAGATTATGCAGGTGAACAGAAAGGAAGTGTATGGGGGGTGCAATGGTGAGCTAGTGCACCCAATTCCGTCAGAACATAGGTTAAGTGCAGAGAGATACTACTCTCATGGGTCGTAACCGAAGTGCAGTAGTGCTACGGCAAGTGTAAAGCCCGGGGGGAAGTGGACCAGTGAGGCTCTGAAGGTACACCAAGCAGCCATCAGCGAAACTGAGCAGTGGTAGAGGTGAGATAGCGAGAGAACCAGAGAACAGAAAGAGGTGGTTAGCAGGGGAGATGGCTAGAGAAGGCGGAGGCGAAGAGGAACGTCTTGAGGAGTTTCTGGAATTTAAGGCGATCCGCCTCAAGATGGAGAGAGGCAGGGAGGCTGTTCCAGAGGGAGGCACCTGCAGTGGATGAAGATCTCCCCCAAGTCTCTGCTTGGAGAAGCGGCTCACCATCAAAGAGTTGGAGGAAGGTAAGCGGAGAGCTCGGGAAGGCGAGTATTTAGGAAGCAAGCGTTGTAGATAGTGTGGGCCCAGGCCCCAGAAAGCCTTGTGGACAATGCAAAGAGTCTTGAACTTAATCCTTGCAGCCACGGGGAGCCAGTGAAGGGATTTCAGTGCCGGAGAGATGCGGTCTCTGGGCTGGAGACCAAGGATAAGTCTCACGGTTCTGTTCTAGATGAGTTGAAGAGGACATAGTGTAGAAGAGGGCAGGTTGATAAAGAGGCTGTTGCAGTAGTCCAGCCTAGAGAAGACTAGGGCTCTAGAGATGGTGAGCCTCTGGGGGAAGGTGAGAAAAGGTAGAATCCCTTTGGAAAGGTGCAGTTAGTAGTGGGACCTTTTAGAGATGTCTGCGATGTGGTAAGAGAAGGAGAGAGTGGAGTCGAAGATGACCCCCAGATTTTTTGCCTTGTTGGTAAGTGGAGGTGCAGGACCAAAGGGGGCCAGCCAGAGTGAAAGAGGGAAGGAGGGAGCAGGGGTCCCAATGAGGACAATCTCTGTCTTACTGGCATTGAGGCAGAGGTTGTTTGCAGCAGACCACGACTGCATTTATTTATTTATTTTATTTATCAAATGTTTTTGTAACGTTGCACCACATGCCCATGGGCCTCAGGGCGCGCACAAAAAGAACAACAAGACAAACAAAAGGCACAAATATCATTGGAGGCGGCGTGAAGAGAGAAAAAACCAGGGGCAAAACTCAGGATCCAAGTAATGACTCATGAAGTACGGCAGCCTAATTGGGAGGCAAATTGAAAAGTAGCGTCTTTAGCTTTTTCTTAAACTTAGCTGTAGTCTCGACAGCTCTAAGGTTCAAAGGCAACAGATTCCAGAGGTTGGGATCTTGTACACTAAAACTGCGCCCACCAGCCTTCACTAACCTTAATCTGGGTTTGACCAGCTCAAAGCGATGTTGGGATCTAAGTGAGCGGGCGGGAGCATAGGGATGAAAGCACGCCGAGAGACACTGGGGTGCCGTATTCCTCACATATTTGTGTGTTAGGGTTAAGATTTTATGCTTGATTCGAAGTTTGACAGGCAGCCAGTGTAGGCCCTGCTGGGCCGAGGTAACATGGGCTCGCCTAAAAAGACCCAAAACTGCCCGCACTGTGCCTTTCTGCTTAACCTGAAGGGCCGCTATGGTGGAATGCATGCAGCCACTGAGCAGACTGTTACAGTAGTCCAGTTGCGTGTTAATAAGGACTGAGGCCAGGGTTGCTAAATTCTCATAAGAGGGAAAAGGACGAATGTTACACAAGAGCTTGGTAATCAATGCACAGGAAGGTATAATGAGGGCCACATGGTGAAGCATGGACAGTTCAGTGTCCAGGACCACCCCTAGAGTTTTTACCTTCTTCACCACCGGGATGAATGTGCCCAGGAGTGAGAAATGTTTATACTCTGCGGGTAGTGACCTCAACGTGGTGGCAGAAGCTACAATTAAAAACTCTGTTTTACTGGCATTTAAAACCAGGGAATTAGCTGCCATCCACCCATGGATGGACTTATAAATGATATTCAATTTGGCTGCATCCTCAGCATATGTACCAGAGAGCTTCACGACCACCTGGGAATCATCCGCGTAGTTAGCCACCTGGACACCCAGTCTGATCCCTGGTGCATGCCACAGGTAACGGGGAAGGTTTTGGAAAAACATCACCTACATTCACCCTAGAGTTCCTTGGGCACAAAAAGGAGGAGATCCAGCTGGCAGCTTTAGGAGAACATCCGGCAAATTACTGTAATCTATCCTCAAGAAGAGCATGATAAACAAGGTAGAATGCTGAGGATAAATCTAGCAGCATAAGAACTGATAGATGCCCTTGGTCCATGTTCTGTAATAGGTTAGTCTGCAGGTCAAGCATAGCTGTTTCCGTGCCATAACCTTTCCTAAAACCAGACTGCTGGGGCATTAAGATCTTGTTACCCTCCACAAAATTTTGAAAATACAAATGAGGCACCTTGCCCAATATTTTTAACAAGAATGGCACATTCGTGATGGGTTGATAATTTTCCAGGACAAATGGGTCCAGAGACTCCTTTTTTAAAAGTGGGGTAACCCACACCTCTTTGAGAAAGAGAGGTACACTACCCTCTGCAAATGAGTGATTGATAAACTTAGTTACCCAGGGGGCATAAATGTCCCTACATTTTATAAACAGGCTAGATGGACAAACATCACTCTGACAAGAGGTGAAATTCATCTCTGAGATAGTTTGAATGATGAAGGATTCCGAGCACGGAGTGAAGTTCAAAACAAGAGGCATTGTGTTCGGCAGAGCAGCCTCTTTAAGGTCAGCTTCCCACATATCCACAGAGGGACAGGTATCCTTTGTCCGTTGGATATTGATTTAGTGTGTGGTGACCTTATTGGAAAAAACATTATGAATAGCCGGGCACCACTCCTTGTACTTCACAGGCAGTGACGAAGGTAATGGTCTATTCTCAAACTCCCGCAGAATAGACAACAATTCCTTTGAACGTGACTTAACAGACAGACAGTGAAGCATGAGTGAGGAAGGGGCTGAGGGTAGCCTGAAGGAGAGCTGCGTGTCATCTGCGTAACACTGAAAGTTGCAGGTGAAGGTGGCTATCATACGGGCCAGGGGGGCCATCTAGCCATTGAAAAACAAGGGGGATAGGTTAGATCCCTGGGGGACACCGCATGTAGAGAGATTAGTGGGGGAGAGAAATGACCCCAATTCCACCTGGGATGGGTGAATGGTTACTAAATTGAAAACACATGGCCTGCAGCAATGAAAGGCATAAGAAAACATCAGATGCAGTCTTTCCTGTAGACAGGCTTTTGTTGTGCAAGGCAAACCTAAAAATATCTGATCTGTGTTTGGCATACAGAGTATCAATTAGTTTGGGGCCCATGTAGGCTCCTTTATTCATCATGGCTGCTACAGGCCTCTCCTGTAATAATAGGAGCAAATGACAAGCACAGAAACAGTGCATCCAGTTTAGTTTAGTTAGTTTAGTTTATTATTTGTATAGCGCCGCCAGGCCCAGGGGCATCCAGCCGCTTAGTACAGTTATAAAGTTGCCAATATGTTACATCATACATTTAGATAGAAAAAAACAGTTGTAGGTAATATGCACATCCTACATATTTACACTCTTTGGGCAAAATACACTTTATGCAGGCAGTAAATGCAGTAGTCGGGTGAGTTGGAATTTTAGACTTCTTTGGTCAAAAGCCAGTTTTTGGCAATGTGTCTGAAGCGGTGATAGGATGGTTCGGATCTGAGATCGACTGGTAGTAGTAAAATGATGTTTGATCTGATGTTTGATCTGTTTCCAATGGAAAGTAAGCCTCAGTGGGTTTTACTGTGGTGTCAACACCCAATCCGGTGGGCCGGATCGGGTGTTATTGGCCTGGGGCCTGAATTAAAAACCAGAGCAAAGCACCCCAGACTACTAAAGCGGCAACCCGGGGTGCTAAAAAAAAGAAAAAAAAGGTGTTTCCTTCCTACAACCGGACACACGGGGCATCCCATTGTACGAGGGAAAATCCTTTACCAACATGGCTGCCATGGAAAAAGAAGAGGGGATCCATATGGAGCCATTCTTCCCTTTCCATGGTTGTCTGCGGTTATGAGCAGAGAGGAAGGTGCGGTAAGTTTGGGGGCAGAGGGCATTAAAAATAAAAAAAGGGGGCAGGGATAGTGGGGGGAAGATGGCGGTTCAAGCCCACGTTCTGAGCCACCTGATTGGCTGTCGCTCCCCTGCTGGGTGCTAAAGGATTTTGTCAGTTACAACCTACATCCAGAAAGCATACATGTGGTTCAGAGGGCAAATACATTTTAAAAAGTTGAAGTCCCGATCTAAGAAAATGTGAAGTCTTCAAAAGTCAGGTATTCCCAATGTTAAGGTACAGTCATTACAAATTAGGCATTTCATTAGGGTGCACAATTCCATCACACTAACATTTAAACCTCATTAAACACTACAACACTGCTTCACAAGGCTCACATTAACTATAGCAGAATGTGAGCTACATAATATTTGGCAGAAAGAGGAAAGGCGGGAGCAGGGGTCCAGATGAGGACAATCTCTGTCTTACTGGCATTGAAGCAGAGGTCTTTTACAGCACATCACGACTGAATTGCGGACAGACAGTCAGGTATGAATGTGGGAGAGGAAGAGGCTGAGGGTAGCCTGAAGGAGAGCTGCGTGTCATCCGTGTAATACTGAAAGTTGGAGGTGACGGTGGCTATTATACGGGTGAGGGGGACCATTTAGCCATTGAAAAACCAGGGGGTCAGAGGGCAAAAAAGTTAAGGGTCCGATCAAAGAAAATGTGAAGTCTTCAAAAGTTGGGCATTCCCAATGTTAAGGTACTGTCATTACAAATTAAGCATTTCATTAGGGTGCACAAGTCCATCAGACTAAAACTTAAACCTCGCCTCACACTGCAACACTGCTACACAAGACTTACATTAACTATAGCAGAATGTGAGCTATATAATTTTTAAAGCAAGTGTTATAATGTAGTGGTGTAATGTGCTAAGGTGTAATTTGTAGTGTGATGGGCATTGTTTGCATTACAAAATACTTTACTTGTACCAAGTGTCATTCCCAAAGTTTGTAAACATCACCTTTTGGTAGTTAGTATGGCTAATGTGTATATCAAGCAGGTTATTTCGAACATATTATTCTGAAGTTATTGTTGCTGATCATGGTGTGGGCTTGTGTGCAGTTGCTGTACTGTATGACTAATTGCAGAATTACATTCTGTGCATCTTACTTTGAGTGCATTGTTTTGATTAGGTTGTTTTGAGTGTCTTGTTTTCAATTTATTGTTTTGAGTGTTTTGGTTCTTGTCATTGTGTGCCTATTTCCGAACTCTGCAACTGTTGAGCGTGACTAGTGTGCCAAATTATGTTACGTGCATGTTATTCTGAGTGTATTATTTTAAGTGTACTTTTTAAGAGATTTATTTTGAGAGAAATTGTTTTGGATGCAATTTTTTGTGTGTATTGCTGTTCATGGTGTGCTGATTTTGTGAGAATGTTGTGTTTGATGTTTGTGAGGAATTGTATTCTGGGCATATTATCATGAGTGCACTGATTTTCAAAGTACTTTGGTGTGTGAGTGAATGATTGTGGGTGGGTGTGGGTGTATGAGTGTGAGTTGGATTATCTCGTATGTTGTCTACCATATTTTTCATTTTGTGGTATATTCTCCATTTTGTGGTGCCCCTTACCCACCCTCCCAGCAGCTATACGGTGTATTGGGCAGGGTGGATCATCTCGCATATTTCATAGTATATTTGTAATTTTGTTTGGTCTCTTCAACCCTGGTGATCATTTTGTGTGGTTGCACTATATATTTTTTATTTTGTGGTATATTTTTCATTTCATTTTGTTCCTCTGGCCGTATTGATCACATTTTGAGTTTTGCTGTATATTTTGAAGTCAGTTAACTTTCCATCTGACCCTCCTTATTATGTGTTTCACTATATATACATTTGTTTAATGTCATAGTTGTAACAGATGGCCTCAAGAATAGCACATCAACTCTCGAAGAGAGTTAAAGTTTTTGTATAAAATATTTCAGTAGGGTCTCACTAAGCTCGCTGAGGGCTGAGCCTCTCTCTATTGTCTCCCGTGGTATCTTCCCTCCCTACCCCAGGCATCCCTGAATACTAAGGTGTTCACCACAGATGTGTAACCCCTACTATCTAAGATCTGGCTAGTGTGTGCTGAGGGTCTAATGGCAACCTCCTTATCTCTCTTACTCCCTGCTCTTTTCGGTGGATCCTAACTTGGAGTCCCACAAGAACAATAGTGTTAAGAATCTGAGCCCAGCGGCGTGGCCAGCATGCGAGCGGGCAGGACGTGAGTCTGTGGAGCTCCAGCAGCCGCTGACAAAATCCTGTTTAAACATCCTTTTCGATGGAACAATTCTGGCTCCAAACGCATCTGTGGCGAAGAGGATAAGGTGCGGCACAGGCACACGAAGCTGGATAGCAGAAAGCCAGCCTTTTACCGAGATATTCGACGATAACGAAACCTGATCGGGCGCGAAGGCGTGAAACTAAGATGGCCGCCGCGACTTAGTGGAGCTGCGGAAGAGAGCTGTGGCGTCCACGAAAGGGCTGGGAAACGTGGCTGTGTTGTAGCCCGGTTAGGGTGCCCAACACCGACAGGCAACGTGTGCGGAGCTACGGTGCAGGACGGAGGGAGAGCCGCAAGGAGCAGCGGAAGTGGCGGGTGACTTGCGGAGCGGACGGCACAATGCTGCGTGTGTCCCCTGGAAAGAAGGTAGGAAGGAACGTTGTTCCGAGAGGGAGCGAACGGATCCCCCACTCCTTGGAGTAACGGCTTGCCGTTGGATTGGCGGTGCGGCTAGGACTTCGCTCTGGGGACGGGGCAAGAATCTCAAGTTGGCATGAAGCAGCCTCCCCCCATGAGTGGCACTGGCTTTGCGGCCCACAACCGATCCTATCCTCACCTCCCGCCCCCGCGGGGAGAACTGGAGGAAATCTGCTTTCCACGGACTGGGCAGAGAGGCAATAGATCCGGAACCTGCGCCTGCAGGGACACTCCTGAAAGCACTTAAACACAACTCCTACCCCGGCAGTTACGACTGCCACCTTCCACGCTACAGAATGGGGAAAGACAAACCATGGAAATCGAGCGTACAAAGCAGAATGGACCAATATGCTTTCGCCACAACATCTCAACCGACGGATCAAGCACCGCTGGCAAACTCTCCAGACGCGGAGGACACCCTTCCCCTGAAAGATGTAATGGCGGCCATTGCCCGCACCTCTATGGAAATGAAAGTGGACAGCATAGCGGCGGATGTGTCCTTCCTCCCCCACGACCTGCAAAAACTCACTTCTCGCATCGGGGAAGCGGAACAACGCATCTCAGGTACAGAGGATAACATTAGCACTATCAACCAACAATTGTCACAGACACTGCGCCGGTTGAAGACCCTGGAGGCCAGAGTGGATGAAGGTGAGGGCAGGTCTGGCCGCAACAACGTGCGTATCCTCGGAATTCCGGAAGGAACGGAGGGACCGAGCATGGAACTGTTCTTGGAACAGTGGCTAGCAGACATCTATGACCCTCATTCCTTTTCCAAATTTTTCTCAATAGAACGCGCTCACAGGATACCTTCTGGCAAGCCCATCCCAGGAATGCCACGCAGGACTGTAATTGCTAAACTCCTTAACTATCGTGATAGGGATGCGCTGCTCCAGATGGCCCATGCGAAGGGAACGATCACCTATAATGGCTCTCGGATAGCCTTCTTCCCTGATTACATGAAAGAAGTGCAACGCGCAAGACAATCATTCGAAGCACTGAAGCAGCAGCTGTCCCTCATGAAAGTGAAATTCGGACTGCTATTTCCAGCTCAGCTCAAGATATATCATAAAGGTACGTCCACACACTTCACTGACCCTCAGGAGGCCTGGAAACAGGCGGAGACCCACATTGAGGGCGACTGGTCGGCGCGACCAACGAGACAGGAAGATAGATGCCTGCCTCGTCTGGACCGGGCCCACCCGGGGAGACCCCCGGTGAATATGGAACCGGTGGCTCTAGAACAAGCAGTGGAACCCAGCGAGCACCAACCAGGATGATGAACTCTTACTCCGAACCACAAATAACATTACGGAAACAACATAACAACGGCGGCCACCCAAGGCCACCTCCCAGAAACTTGAACTTAAATTTAGACTGTGACCTCGAACAGTCAGTTTGGCAACGGAACAACCAAAGTAAGACAGTTGGAGATTGGTTGAAGCAGAAGCACAGAGACTTGGGTAATGGTTATTAGTTAATGAGTTACCTGTCCGTTTGACAGGGTATTTGATTGTTGTATGGGGTGACAGATGCTTCAGATTGGGTGGAGTATAGGGTGGGGGTGGAAGGGTGTGAGTTGTTGTGTTAAAAGTTACACCAAGTTCAAGAAGTACATGCCAATAACTCCCTCGCGTTTGACCCGCACGGAACGAAAGAGCAAACGAGTCCTGACACTGAACCAACAGATGCACGATCCAGCTCAATCCCGATCTTAGATATACAATACACTGACACCACACATGCACAAGTCACATGGCACAGAACACCAACGTAGATAAAAGCAGAGCCATCCGGGTGATGACATGGAACGTTAACGGGCTCAGAAATAGTATTAAAAGACGCCTAGTCCTGCAAGCACTGAACCATCACTCACCGGATGTGGCCTTCTTAACAGAGACACATCTGGCGGGCACAAGATGCACACTGTTTAGTCGCACAAACTACCGACAAGCCTTTCATGGCGGATTCACCATGAGATCACGTGGGGTATTGATCCTAGTACATAAAAGACTCCCTTATAGCCCCACTGCAGTCACCCAGGACCAGGGAGGTAGATATGTACACACGATAGGAACCCTGTGGGAGCGCACCATCTCTATGATCACTGTATATTTACCGCCTAACCTCCGAACCCCCCTGACTAATGATATTACACCCCTAATTGTTGACAACACTGAAGGCCTCACGTTGATTGGAGGTGACTTTAACAAAGTCATGAACACGTAGTTGGATAGGACACATGTACGATCCAGAAACCCAGATATATGCACTAAACTTGCCACATTTACCAATGCACTGGGGTTACATGATGCATGGAGATCCCTACATCCCAATACAAGAGAATACTCGTAGCACTCCGGTGCACATGCTTCGTTATCCAGGTTGGATTACTTCTTCCTACCAATGTGTAACATTCATGAGGCGCGTGACGCACAATTGCTCCCCAGAGGTATTTTAGATCATTCCCCACTCATGTTAACGATTAAGACCAGCAGACCACTCCCCCTGCCCAGTTGGAGACTGAATGGTTATTACCTGGGGTTTCCCGCACTGGTGGAACACATACAAAAAGTTACTGAAACATACTTTGAAATAAGTACGGACTCTGTGGACAGCCCAACAACGCTATGGGAGGCACTAAAAGCAGTATTGAGGGGTGAAACCATAGCCTGGACTGCAGCCCACAAGAAAAAACACCTTGAAGCGATACGTGCAGCTGAAGCCAAGGTACGGAATGCAGAATCTGCTCACATGGTCCATGACCTTCCCGAGACACAACGCGCACTGCAGTTAGCACAGAAACAGCTACAGCATATAGCCTTGGACAATGCAAAACAAGCGCATGCAGCAATGCGAGCGAAAATATATGAAACTGGGGACAGGGCGGGGAAAATTCTAGCGTGGTTGGAGCGCAGGGACTTAGGCCTCACTCAGGTTAGGAAACTAACGACAGAAGAGCCAGACCCACTAGTAACAGACCAGGACATAGCAGAGGGATTTGCTAAATATTACGCTGAACTGTACAGTGCTCCACTTGCACTGCCACACACCGCCATATTAGAAGAAATCACCCTTCCTACCCTAGACGAACAACAGGCGGCCCTACTAGAACAAGAAATTACAGAGGAAGAAGTAACCTGTGCAATGTCAGAACTTCAGTCAGGGAAGACCCCAGGCCCGAACAGTTTCCCTGTCGAAATATGGAAGAAAATAGGCGCAAACGTAATCTCTCCACAACTACTGCGCCTCTTTCAACACTCACGCTCGCAGGGTTGCCTCCCCCCCCGGACCTCAGAAAAAAAACAATAATAGTTTTGCCCAAAGCAGATAAGCCACCTGACAAGTGCAGTTCCTATAGGCCCATCTCTCTTATAAACTGCGAGGCCAAAATACTGGCGAAAGTACTGGCCAATCGGCTGCAACGCGTCATACACACACTAGTGCACCCGGACCAATGCGGCTTTATGCCACAAAGATCCACCAGGCAAAATATATATAGATTACACACAGCACTAGAAAAAACACCTAAGCTAGTAAGCCCCCTAGCCCTACTGTCCATAGATTTCGAGAAGGCTTTCGACTCTGTGCACTGGGAAGCAATTTGGGAAATTATGCGATGTATGGGCATAGGCCCTTACTTCATGAGTTGGGTTAAACTATTATACCACCTTCCAGTGGCGGTAACAAGAGTGAATGGGTATACTTCCGAACCCTTCCAGCTAGGTAGGGGCACCCGACAAGGCTGCTCCCTGTCAGCTTTGATTTTTGCATTAGCAATCGAACCTTTAGCAATCCTGTGAAGATCCACACAGACATGGAGTGGCTTCAGGTGGGCAGACGGCTGGTAAGTCAGAGTGTCTTTATACGCGGATGATCTGTTAATTTATCTGGCGGACCCGCGAGTTTCCTGCCCCGTTGTGTCGCATTTACTAGAGAGATATGGCGCGTTCAGTGGACTCCGCGTCAACTGGTCAAAGTCCATACTATTCCCGGTGAAACATACAGACATTGCGGTACCAGATGTGTGCCCCTACCGTATTGAAAGGGAACAATTCAGATACCTCGATATACAAATCACACACAAACTAACGGACTATGTGGGGAAAAACTTACATCCAGTGGCGACCAGGTTCAAGGATGATGTTCGCCACTGGATGTCCCTACCACTCACATTGCTGGGTCGCGCGGCGCTCTTCAAAAGGATGGCCCTCCCACGTTTTCTCTACGTGCTACAAAATGCACCACTATCAATAGCACCCAATGAGTTCCATAAGATAGATCAAACACTTAGGAAGTTGTTATGGAAAGGGGGGCACCCACGAATGGCACTTACTACCCTACAAAGATCCATATGGGAGGGCGGGATTGGGCTCCCCCGTCTACAGACCTATTACTGGGCCAGTCAAATGGCAATAGTGAATGATAAACTGCATGGGGACACCACGCTACCGCATAATGTAATACTAGACACTGACGCACAAGAAAGGCCCATCATGAGCCTCCTCTACCGGAAAAAAGAGCGACCCGCTGACCCATCCATGTTGTCGCATATAAGCCTGGTCTGGGCAGATACACATAAATACCTAGGTTGGGATCAAAAACTAACTCTAGCACAACCAATCTGGAACAACAGACATCTCCCGGAGGTGAACAAACTCCCTAAATGGCAAAATATGGGCCCAACTAGGTATTACGAAAATTGGCGATGTGATGAAAGAAAATGTAATAGCATTTGCGGATCTAGCTTCCACCTTTGCACTCCCCCCCAGCGAACAATACCACTATATCCAGCTCAAACATGCGCTGCAGGCCCATCTCCCTGAACTGAGTAACATACCTGATTATTCTCCACTAGAACGCAATGTATTCCCAGAATTGCTTACACAGAAGGTCACATCGACTATGTACAGTGCTATTAACTCCTTTGCTATGAAAGAGCTGTCGAACCTGAAAGCCAAGTGGGAGAGGAAGATGGGTGATATACTCCCAGAGGAATGGGTGTCTGCGCTGATGTACCCCAGAGCATCAACTATCTCCTCCAGGCTTAGATTGATTCAACTGAAGATACTACATAGGATTTATTACCCAAGCGTGGCACTGTTCAAGTCGGGAAAGGTTACAAATCCGTACTGTTTGCGATGTAAGAGGGAGGAAGTCTCCTATTATCATATCCTGTGGGATTGTGCCATCATTCAACAATACTGTCAACAGTGCTGCGAAGAACTGTCAAGGGTAATGGGCAAAAGGATACTTGCAAATCCAACGCAATTATTGCTGGGAATAGAAGGAGACACTGATCTAACGAGTTATGAGAGAGCGCTCTTATCTACCACCACTGCGATACTCAAAAGGAACATAGCACAACTTTGGGGCTCCGAGAGGCCACCAAGCCTTGAACAATGGATCACAGACGTGGATATATGCATTGCGATTGAAAAGAGAGTCTATACTGCCAGGGGGTGCCCAGAAAAAGCGCAAAAGATATGGCAAAGTTGGGAAGAGGCGCACTAAAAGTGAGTTATAATATTGTATCGTTACGCTATCTAGAGACTTGCAGATGGACTGGCGGGTGTAATGCGAAAGGGACAAATGTTGGGGCATGTTTTGCAGCTCGTTGGTAAGGGACCACGGCGGGGAGTCATTGGCGGCGGGTATGGGAGGTTTTGTTTACCCCACTGTGTGGGGCTGTATGTTTTGTGCTTCCAAAAAAACAATAAAATGTGGTATTAAAAAAAAAGAATCTGAGCCTTCCAGTCACCTAGGTCTCACTCATATGTTACCACTCGCACTCCTGAACTCCTCGCTCTGATGTTCTTTCTTTCCTGTCCCTTCTGTCTACTCTTTCGCTCCTTGTTCTCCCACTCTCCTCTTTCTCTATTTATATGTCTGATGTGCTTCTCTATCTCTTCTAAGGCTTACCTCTACTCTACCACTCTACACTCGCACTACTCTCTACTCCTACAACTCTCCACTGCTCTCTCCTCCCATCACTCTGCCCTCTCCACACCCACTTAGGCTCACTCACTCACCTTACTTACACCCAAGTGCCACTTTTTTACCAACAATACCTCGCCTTGCACACGCTCTGTGAACTTACTCCATGCTTAACTGCACTGTTGTTCCTCCACCTGATCTCTCAGTCTGCTTCTTCCTCCGTTGACATCACCCTAACAATCCAAACTGAGCTGTTCTCAGGGTGCCCTTTCATTATCCTTCTTCTCCTCCCAATGGTTCTGGTGACCACCTGGTTCCCCAGACTACTCGCTACTTTTCCCTCCCCCAGTATCAGGGTCACAGAGATGGGAACACATAAACCCTCTTTAAACCCTGCCCCCTTTTGAGCATGTGTCGGCCTGTAACCTGCAATGGCGACTTGCTACAATCAGAGTCTGTTTATGAGTTCGTAGGCCGCAGTGTTGACCGGTTGAATTTCCAGACTGCAGCGAGTGACATTCCACTGGCTTGCTGCACACCACTGGCTCTTTCGCTGGTGGGTTGCGTGTTCCCTACTCTGCCGCAAGGACTCTGTAGTCCTTGAATAGAAGAAAGAAAACACTGGCCAGAACAGAGCAAGACATTTATGGAGCAAGCCATTGTGGCCTGTGGCAATTGCATCTAGGCACATATAAAAGGGGCAGAGACTGTTCCTGACCAGGTGGGACTTTTATCATCATGATTTAAGATGTATTTTTACTTTCTTCATTATCAAGTTTGGTATTTTCAATAAAAGTCCTAATGACCTCTATTTTTTGATTGTTCTCCATTTTAGCAGTTGATTTAACCAAACAATTGAATGGGGCATGGGGATAATGAAAAGACAGTGTTGGGAATGCTAGGGGGAGACTTCAACGAGATCATGGACCTGGTGCAGGATCCCACGTATATTGGCATCAGAATCCCTTCTCAGCAACTTTGACAGGCTTCTAGCACTTAGGGCCTCATAATGAGGTTGCTGGTATCCTAGCGGTATTACTGGTAGGATACCGGCAACCTATAACACTGTTACCAGCACTCAGTCCAGCAGAATTACTGCCGGATTATGAGTGCTTGTAAGGGCGGTAAATGGGGGAATTGCTGGTATTACTGGTACCGATAATACTACAAGTACCGGTAATGGCAGCTATTTGTGCCGGTGGGGTGGCAGAATTATCACCATCTATTGGCTGGTATTAATTTCGCCCACCCCACTGGCAAACTTGTACTTTGCTGCTGCAGTAACGTGCCGGTAAACGGAATTATCAGCACGTTATTACTGCACCAGCAATGTCGTAATGAAGCCCTTTGACTTCAACTAAAGGAAGATTGTATGCCCCCACTAAGGAGGATTTCACTACTTTCAATCGGCACAATGGTCGTCTTCTATGTGAAGACATACAAGCTTATATACCCAAGAACACTTTTCCTCTCTTCAGGAGATACCAGCACAGAGGTGTGCCCTTAATATATTTAAAATTGCCATTCTTCTATAATTATGTGTTTGAAGTAATTTATTATTACTGTGGCCGAATATACTTTTAGCAGTGCATAGAGGGTTATGAATAATTGTTCTAAGGCAGCAGAACACCAGTGTTCAAGTAAATACTGGATTAGTGAGCCAAGTTTCTTTTCTCCATCTTGACTTCAAGCATATAATTCCAATTGGAGTTTTCTCTCTAAATTTCGTTAAGCCTGGTACTGGAAATAAACACCTAGTCCTTCTTAAATCAGCATAATCTTCTCGTGTTCATGTAATTCATTAATTTATAATGACATTTGCAAACATCCTCTAGGTAATCATTTACATGTATTTGTATTTTTATTCTACAATAGTATTCTCATGTGACCCCCAATGTGACATAGTAATATAATATTAGAATGCTTTCATCCTTGTGAACATGAATATATGGCACTTTCAAGGTGCTGGACAAGACAGAGCAACCATTTTATCCACTAATGACAATGACAAGGATAAAACTTTATTTCGGTTAAAAAACATAAAAGTGCAAAGACAGTTCTATAATTAATCCACTATACAAAAACAAAATACAATAAATCATTCTCTAAAACATTGACAATAGACAAAATGCCATATAGATAAAATAGAGCTCCTCATGTTAATAAAATATATAAATTGCAGAAGGGACTCTAAATAAAAGACAACCAATGTTCCTGTAATTTCATATAATTTGCATAAAATACAATACCTTGAAAGTCTGCAACATGCCGAGGACTTCGGGAGTTGGGAAATGCAAAAATAAGAAACGTTGGTGTTACATTTGTGTATTATAATCCAAATTGAATATGGCCAATAAAGCAATGTTACTGTTTGCCAAAGGCATTAAATGTTTCCTACGTCACAAAGCTAATCTTATACAAGTTGCAATTTTATGCAAATTCTTCTGGTCGGTTGCAGATACTAAGGGCCTCATTCCGAGGTTGGAGGTAGTCATGGCGCTATTAGCGCCATGACTACCTCCAATACCGGTACCGAGTCCGCCCTCGTTCAATGGGGACTTACCGGTCTATTCCGACATTTGCGGGACCGGTAAGTCCCCATTGAAAAACCCATTCCCCATTCCAATTTCAGCCCCCATAGGGCTCAACGGGAAGGGTGAAGGCGCTAATAACGGTACCGCAAATTGCGGTACCGTCATTAGCTCTGAAGTCCCTGAACGGGCCCCGTCCATAACGCCTGGTAAAACCAGGCTTTAAGGAAGGGACCCGCTAAGGGACCTCGGAATAGGGCGCAAAGGGATTACCCGCACCAATATCCTTAACGGTGCCCGGTATCCCTTTGCGCCCCCCTCGTAATGAGGCCCTAGGTTTAGAAACATCAACCGTTAAACCACCCTTGTTCGATTATAATTGGGGGAATCCAGCATTTCCACAAACAGTGATGCCAGCAGCAAAACATCAACAAGGGCAGGCTTGTTTTAAAAGGACCAGTGTTACACTGGCAAAAGGCTAAGCTGGTGCCTGTTTTATCCCCAAAAGCGATGCTACATAATAACCCTGGTTGGTTTGGTCTCAGATGTGTAATCAGATTTATATCTGAGTACTTTGGGATCAGGTCAAGGTACAGTTGGTTTTGTTTTGAGAGAGGTATATTCCTGATATTTTTGGAATGGAAATAATGCAATCACTTACTCCCCTTTGATCCCAGTTCATTTGAGACAGCAGATATTTCGGATATAAGTTGCCTTTGGTGGAATAAGGTAAGGTTAATTAATTGAAGATTCATTCTGAAGTATTTGAAATAAATTGCTCATGTTAGCAAGCCATAAAATCTTACATTTTTGCCAAAATGGCAATCATTTCTCGACAAGATCTCTGCATAGGGTATTTTTATTGATAGTCCATACTTTGATCCAATATATGGTGCAGTGTACTGACACAATAGTACTTAGCTAGTACAACACTTAATTTTGTATGGGCAGTGAGGTTCAATGTGCCCCCATTTATCCCCAGCACAATCTTCAAGAAACTGCTCTGGGTGGATTTGCATTTTTTATGTGCTTCACTCCCCATACCACTGCACCTAAAAACCTTGGATCTCTGCTTTATCCTCATGAATCTTTGAGGGTGGTTTTCAGAACAGCAGTCAGTCTTATAAAATGATAGTATACCACTTGTTTGGCTTAATCGGTGATGCACCCGGGATACTTTCTCATGCCAACAGAATTCCCAATACTTGAACATATTAGCAACCCCACGTGTGTTCTTGTATATTTTCCTTTTGGCTCCCATTTCCATTATTTTGAACCTTTCTGCATGTAATCTTAGATAGTGTTCTCCACAGTAATGTATCATTCCCTCAAGCAGTTTCTATAGGGCCACTTAAGTTTTTGCTAAAATAGTGCATCCTCTACATACAGCAGGAGAGGAGAGGTGTAAGATATTTATTGATTTTTGGTATGTCAGCAGTAATTTTTCACATCTAGAGTATACATTATTATTATATATCATAAACAAAGAAATTGGCAGAACAAAGCCCTGTTGTATGCCTCCATCTCCTGAGAGGTTTTTGGCCTGGTCCCCACTACTGGAAAAACGCGCTGAAGCTGTGAAGAATGTCAAGAGTGACTCCATATGTGGCTAATATGTTCCAGTGTTTCGGTCTGGAGACTGTGTCAAATGCCATGCTTAAATCTAGAAAAGCCCCAGAGGTATTTATCTTTCATGGTTTGATACACTTAGCTGCCAAGAGGTGGCACGTTAGGCATCGGTCCAATGTGCTGCAATTCGCTTGGCACTCCAGTTGGCATTTAGGAAGGATATTTGTATTAGCAATCCAATCCCATATTTTAATGTGCAAGATAATAGCCAATATCTTTGCGTGGGAGTCAATCAATGAAATTGGTATGTAAGTCTTGAGATCGACTCTGTCCAATTTTATATACATTGGGATACTTTGGACTTGTCTCCATGATTTTCGAATCTCTTTAGTAATAATGATTTAGTTGAAAAGTCTAATTAAAATGTTGCCCAGAGTGAGATCCTTGCCCGGTTCAAATCGGGGGCAATTCGATCGGGGCCTGGTGCTTTGCTCCTTTTATAAATTTAATGGCAGATTCTCTAAAATTTACTGAAACACTAATGCCGTAGTTGCTATCACTTTCACTTTTTGGCACTTCGAGGATAAGTGGTGAGACAGTACTAAACTGTTATTTGTTGTTGTCACCTTGTACATTGTGGATAAAAACCTGTCTACTCGCGTGTATAGAGTTGCATTTACTTGCTGAGCATTGTTAGCTTAGTTGAAACTTCAGTTCCCAGACTTCCCCCTGCGACCTGCCACAGGCACATAACGCTGTTCCCATCTTTGTGCGCCCCATGCTTAAATATCTTACTCAGACACGAAGCTAAACTTTTTGCTCGTATCTGGGTATGTTTTAAATGAGATTCCCTATACTGTTTTGTATGTATTATACATTTTAATTGATTTGACTTCCTTTAATGTGCACTTATCTGCTCACTCCCGTGTATAAAGTTTTCATTTACTGGCCCTGAGTTGTTAGCTTAGTTGGAATTTCCGTTCCAGACTTCTGCCCGAAGCCCGCTGTGGGCGCCTTACGCCATTGACATTTTTGTGCACCCCGTGCTTACAAAGTTTGCACAGATGCAAAACGCTGCACGATCCATGTTTAAGCATCTTAAACCACGGGTATGGGTGCTCTGTGGAACAGCCAACAAGATGGCTGCATTATAGCCGAGTTCCGCGCACACCACCCGTACCGTTGCTGCTGCTGCGTCCGGATTCCCGATACCTTTTCGGCTTCTTACTGCCCAGTGTGTTCCGGGAGCCAGTTTTTGCCGTAAACAAGCCTCGGATCTGCGATGCTGGGGGCCAGCTGCTGCCGCCATCCCGGCCTTCGACTACACTGGCACCCTATGGGTCTGGCCTGCTGCAGCCATTGCTGTCCCTCCTTCTTCCAGGCCCATGTTCCACTAGTGTTCCTGTGTCCTTTTATCCCAGCAGCCGGTGCTGTGCTGTTACCGCTTTACAGATCTGGCATTCGAGCTCAGGCCACCATTCTGCGCCCCATGGAAGCGGCCCTCAACGTTGGCCGCCTACACCATCATCGAAGACGGCCTCTGCTCTCCTCCTCGCCACCATTGGGCATCTGAGGCCCGGGTGCGCTGCCGTTGTTCTTGGGGCATGTGGTTGCCATGCCGGTATCACTGCTGTTCTTTTAGCTCCTCGCTAATTGTGGGGCGCCGGGGCTCTACTGGACTGCACACTGTCCGAGGGATGGGGCATCGGGGACTGACCAGCTGCCGCCACGACCTCGACCACCAGCGACATAAGGATCCTGAGGAGTCAGATTTGCTGTGGGTTCCACCAGCCCTCTGCTCTGCGGCCTGTCATCTCCTACCACACTCCCATGCCTCACATCCCACAGCTGGCTCTACAGCCGTGCAGCGGTTCACCTGGAGGTTCGGTGCTGGTTCTGCCCTCGAGCTCCACATAAGTGTGGCTCCCGAGCCTGACACTAGTACCACTCTATTTGGATGGCCATTGCCCCCACTGCATCGCCTGCGGTGCCCCCAAATTCTGTGCACTAACTTCTATTTCTGATGTGCGCTGCTCAGGGCCATGCCAAATGTCACTCCCCTGTGGGCCTAGCCTTGCAGGCTGCAGCTACTCCTCCTCACTCTGAGTCGCTTGCCTGAGCTTGCAGCAGCACCCCATTGTCCTGCAGTATATACCTAGTGGAGGTGGCCTGGCGCTGTACCATTACGCTGCCTGGGGGGCAGGGGCTGTATTGGAGAATGTTTTGTGTGGGCAGCTGATCTAATTAGCTCGCTTTTGCCTGCCACCACTAGCTGCTGGACAGAGCACTGAGCATTTACTTCAGAACACAGCTCTCTATCATAGCGTCCTGACACAGCAGGATCCCCACCCTTGACCCCATCCTCTCAACACCCAGCACATTTGTGCGAATACGTTGAGAAAGGGGTAAGATGGAGGGGAAGATGGATGCTTTTACAAAACAGACCCCTGGGACTGGGCCAAGGGGAGATGTTAACACAGATGCAGAAGTATCCCCACTAGATACGAAGATCCACACAGTTCAACTCTTGCTGGACAGTATGAAAACCAGCTTGTATCTGTTGATACCAAAATGAATGACAATACAGCTAGGATCAGCACGCTGCATACCAAGTTGGATAAAGAGGCAGCCAGGATCAAGCAAGTCGGAGAGCAGGATTAGCACAGTGGGTAATGACCTAACAACCGTGAAGTCTGGCCTCACCCAACTATCTCAGGACGTGTGTGACAAAATGTGATAACTTGGAATCCTAGTCCCTGCCGTAACAACATCCGAATTATCGGCATCCCTGAACAGGCCACAGGTGGTCACGTGGAAGATTTTGTGGAGAGACTGTTGCTGAATATGTTGGGGACGAAATCTTTCTCATCACACTTTACTGTTGAACGAGCACACCAAGCCGGTGCCCCAAAATCAAACCCTGGTGCCCAACCGAGGCCGATAGTGGCCCACATATTCAATTATAGGGACTGCGACAGGATCTTACGCCTGACCCGCAAGAGATTCGAAGCCAACAAGATTCACATTTACCCAGAATTCTCAGAGGCCGTGCAAGCAGAGTGGAAAACATTCCTTGGCGTTAAGAAGCTCCTCTGTGATACATCCATTTTTACGCCATGCTTTTCCCAGCAAAACTGTGTTTTCTGCAGGAAGGAAAGACTTTTTTGTTACGTTACTGGAAGAAGCCACTAACTTCATCGATAATCAAATCCATCTCTCTGTCCCCATGACCAATGGCTGTGTCAGCAAGTCTGCAGACCCTATTGAATAACTGGTGTCGTGTTTACTCTCACTTTGGAACACTTTGCGACTTACCCAATTTGAGCCCCTTTGCAGATTCTTTCATACCCACTTCTCTATATGCAACAGGCGAGGCAGATAGGCTGGAACAGCATAAGCTCCCCATGCATGATTGCTGGCTTCCTGATTATTATGTTGTTTGGTTTTTGGGCTTTTGGCTTTCTGGACATGCACTGCTGAGTTTGGGTTGGTGGCAAGGGAGGGTCTGGTGAGGGAGTAAGGGAGGGGTGTTCATAATTCTTGGCTAGCTTTATTCTCATGTATTTTTTTTTAAATCCGGCCCTTGGAGCCTTACAATACTCAACGATTGCAATGGTAATTATGTCGTTTGTATGTGCGATGGTGTACACTGAAGTGATGCTGCTCAGCTGGAATGTAAGAGGCCTAGATAACCCAGTGAAAGCTAGAAAGCTCCTTGCTTGCATAGTCAGGTAGAATGCCAACATACTCTTGTTGCAGGAAACGCTTGCAATGCCCGCTGCAAGACTTGCATTTGTGCAGATCTGTGGTGCCCATAGGTACTACACATCTTATTCATGGCAAGCCAGAGGAATCCTGACCATTATCCACAAATCTCTGCAGGTCACACCCACCGACACCCAAGTGGACCCCCAAGGCAGCTTTGTGATCATGCATGGTATACTAATGAATAAAGACCTATTGCTCATTCATTCGTATGGCCCCAACACAGATGAGCCGACATTCTATCAGGAAATTGTAAGACTATGCCAGTCCTACCCGGATATCCTGATGGTATGGAGTGGAGAAATTAATACTATTCTCGATCTTACACTGGACCACAACCAGATCTATGACTAAAGCGCATACATCATTCAGGATGGTTTGCACACACTGGAGCTTGTTGATGCATGGCATACCCTACATCCCACATTGCGCAACTACACTTCCTACTCGTCTGTCGCAAAATGTCTTCCAGGACAGACTTATGCTTTCTCTCTTCTTCAATCTTGTCTTAGGTCAAGATGCTTAAAATTCTTCCCTGCACATACTCAGACCACTCGCTGATAATCTTTGTTTTAAAAAAAAAAACATTTTATTGGGTTTTTAACATCAACAAAAACATTTAGTGTTATCAATGCATCTTTTGTGATAGCTTGTGTGTGTCACCTACCTCCCCTCCCTCCCCGCCCTCCCAAGACCACAGTTTGTTCTTCAGTTCAGCCTTTACCAGATGCCCATCATGGGTCGCTTGCTTCATCAGTGGAAGCAGCTTCCTCTCTTGGGTTGAATAAAGACACCGTGAGCGCCACCCATTGATGTAGGTCTTCACTGGTATCTAGTTTCTGTTTTTGTAGCGCATTCTCCCATGCCACAGCTTCCGCCATCACCCACTTTCGGAGGTCTTCCCACCACAGTGTTGCACTTGGGTTTTTGGGCCTTTTCCAACCCACAGCTATGCGTCTCTTCGCTACAATGTACATCAGGTCTTTGAGCTTGTTCAGGAGTTTGTTCTTCCTGCTTTTTTTATATCTGCCCAGGATGCAAGCCTTTAGGGGCTGCACATCTAAGTCGATGTCTGCCTTGGCCACCTTTGCAGCAATTTGTGACCAAAAGGATTGTATTGTCCGGCATCCCCAAAACATGTGTTTCATCCCCGCACAGGGTTCATTGCGTTTTGGACATTCTTTGACTCCCACACCCCTGAACTTGGAGATGCCCTCTGGTGTGAGGTGTGCTCTATTAATGATGTAGAACTGTATAATTCGAGGCCCAGCTCGTGTTCCCATTTCACTTTGCTCTTAAAGTCTTGCTTAGTTGTGCTGTCTAACAGTGTTTCATAGAGCCTCGAGGTTTTGTGTCCTCCCTCGGCTGCGTTTAGCATGTTCTCTATGGTCTTGTGCCCTGTTTCTAGGTTCTCGACCTCTGGCCATCGGTCTGTAAGCCTTCTTACTACCACTCCGTGGAGCAGGAACTGTCCCGAGGTCTCATGCAGCTCCGCGAATGTTAAGATCCCTTTGTCATACACCAGGTCCCCCAGTGTGGCGACTCTGCAGGGTTCCCATGTGTTTCTCACCTCTTTTTGTCCCCCGTGTCTGTTCATCATAATGGCGGCAATTGGGATCTGAGGGGAATATGGGTTGTTTATCTTCGCTGTCTTGCAGGCTCGTTTCCAGATCTGGAGCCCTAGTTTCACCAAGTATGGGCTGTGTTGTGTTGCGCCTGCTGGGGTCCAGAATAAGTCTCTGAGTAGCATGTGGGGATAGCCGGTTGTAGGAGTCGGGTATCAGTTGTGGTCTTGTCTGCCATCCATTGCACTATGTGTTTCAGTTGACCTGCCAAGTAATATAGTTCGAAGTTGGGGATTTTCAGGCCTCCTTTGTCGTAGGGTCTCTGTAGCACTTCTAGCGCTACTCTGTGCCTTCCTCCCTTCCAGAGGAATCGTCTGCAGAGTTTGTTTAGATCTTTGAAGAACTGCGGGCGGATGTTGAATGGGACGTTTGTGAAGTAGTGTAGGAGTCGGGGTAGCGCCACCATTTTAAGAAGCCCAGCTCTTAGTGCCACTGAGAGCGGGAGTCTATCCCAAAAGTCCATTGATTTTCTAGGCTTTCTTTTGCTCTTAACGTGTTCAAGGTGTGTTCAGTCTTGGGGTCTCGGTGGATGGTAATTCCTAAATATTTGAAGGAGGTGGTCTCCCACTTAAAGGCCATAGTAGGGAGACTTTCTTCTCTGGGCTCGCTTAGAGCTGCTAAGGGAAAGAGGCATGACTTTTCGTGATCGATTTGTATCCCCGTGTATCTATGGAACCCGTCTAGCGTCTCTAGGATGTATGGCAATATGTGTTCTGGGTTGTTTAGGTATAGGAGTGTGTCGTCAGCATACATTGAGACCAGATGGGTCACTCCGTCTATCACTATGCCCCCGTCCCCGTACTCCTGCCTTAGGTATGCTGCTACAGGTTCGATGGCTATGATGTACAGCATGGGGGAAAGTGGACATCCCTGCCGCGTGCCCCTATAGAGGTGCCATTTGTCTGAGTATGTATTGTTCGTACGCACCCTGGCCGTGGGGTCAGTGTTTATGAGTTTGGTCCACTTTAAAAAGGCTGGCCCTATTCCCATCTTGGTCATGGTGGCGTCCAGCCAGTTCCACCTGACTGAATCAAATGCCTTAGTGGCATCCAAAGACGCCACCGCACATTTCTCAGGCCTGCTATTGGTGCTGTATATGATGTGGTGTAATTTGCGCAGGTTCTCAGTAATGGTTTGCCCTGGCACATAGCCTGTCTGATCGTGGTGGATCAGTTGTGGGATCACTTTACATAGTCTCCTCGCCAGTAGCGCCGTCAGGATCCTGTTGTCTGAGTTTAACATGGATAGGGCCTGTATGAACTGCACTCCTCTCCATTCTTGCCAGGTTTTAATAGCGGAATGATTACGGCTTCTCTCATGGTGTCTGGGAGGGTGCCTATTTCGTATGCTTCGTTAAACACTTGGGCAAGGAGTGGTGCCAGGGCGTCCGCATAAAACTCCCCCAGAAGCCCATCAGTTCCTGGGGCCTTTCCAGACGGCAGGGATCTGATGGTGACCAACACCTCATCTGGGATGATGGGCTCGTCCAGGGCCTCCGCCATTAGTTAGGGTAGCCTGATAATGTCCAGGACATCTTCTATTTCAGCGTCTGTGGGCGACGGGGGTTGGTAAAAAGGTCCTGGTAGAACCCAGAGAATGCCGAGTTTATCTCGGCCTGTGTGTGTACAACTGCGCCGTCTGGTCTACGGACTTGGCAGATGGGCTTTCTGGGGGCTTCCCGTTTGTAGAGCCAGGCTAGGAACTTCCCTGTTTTGTCGCAGAGGGCACGACTTCTTTCGATGTATTTTGTGTAGCTGAGTTTCCCCAGTTTTTCCCAGTGCACTAAACAGGCTTGTCTAACCTGTACCACGTTTTGTATGTGATCTGCGTCCGAGGAGGCTCCGGCTTCTAATACCACCAGCTCCTTCTCAGTGCGTGCTAGTGAGGTTACGATGGATCTCTGGGCTCCCCCTATAGCTGCAATCATTTCCCCCCCTCATGACCACTTTGTACGCCTCCCATGCTGTGCTCATGCGTTGCACGCTATTCTTGTTTATCTGCTATAAGTCCTGTGTGCTCTTCCTGATCTGTTCGCGGAGGGCTGCGTCTAGAGGGCCTCACTTCTAAGCCTCCACGTGGGCACGGGGGGGGGGGGGTCTAGGTGTGAACACAGTCCAGGTGGTTGTTAGTGGGGAATGGTCTGACAACACTCTGGCCAGGTATTGTGCATCCCCAAACGAGGCTCGTTGCTCTTCGCTCGCAAATATATAGTCTAATCTGGTGTGAACAGCATGTGGAGGGGAGTAGAAGGAGTACTCTCATTTCTCAGGGTGTTGCTCCCTCCATAAGTCTTTAAGCGCGATCTGTTGTGTCAGTGCAATCAATATTTTGGCAGTTGGGGAAGGGCAGGAGTGTTTGCTATCTGATCTGTCTTAGCGGATGTCAAGGGTGGAATTGTGGCCACCCCCCGTATCAGTGTGCTATCTCTATATGGGCCGAGCCGATTGTATAATGAGCGAAAGAAGACTGTGGCGTTGTGGTTGGGGGCGTAAGTGTTAATTAAGCAGACTTCCTTTCCTTCTATTGTGCCATGTACCAAGGCCATTCTGCCTTCGTCATCTGTTTTAGGGGGATGGTTGTAGCAATCCAGATCAGGACCTCTCCAGCGTAAGTGGAGTATGTAGAGCCTATCAGTGTTCCTCTCCAGGTTTTGGCTAGTGCTGCTAGCTTTCGTGCATCCAGATGAGTCTCCTGCAGCAGGGCGATTCCAACCTTGCTCTGTTTTATGAATGTGTGGATTTGGCATTGCTTGACGTAGCTGTTCATTCCCCTAACATTCCATGTCATGATTCTGATTTTGTCAGCCATGAGTTTTGTGTATCCAAATGTTCTAGAGGGTGGCGCCTTTGATGGATTTTCTTCTGGTTTCAGCAGTTTTCGAAGCTTGGGGTGGTCTTGTCTTTTCCCTGTATAATTCCCCAACTGAAATGCCAACTCCTGTGTTCCCTCCCTCCCTAAACTTTAAACTCCCCTGTGACAAAACCTGTCCAGCGAGGTTTCCCCCATTCCGACTACCCCGTTTCCGCTCCATTTGACCATGTAGTGGTCTCTTGGTGCGCTACGGGCGGGTTAGGTGTACCCAAATTACTCTGGGGGCAGAAGAAGTCAGCTTCGGTTGCTTTCGCATTAGGAGCAGTCCGTCTTTGGTACGGCTCCTGTGAGAATTTATCTTGCTGCGTTAGGATGCGAGTTTTGCCTTTTTCATGTGTGCCATGCCCAATAGCTTGCCTTACGACGGTCACTCAGATTGTGGCTTAGCGTGGTTTGCGCTCTTTCACTTCAAAGTCAGGAATCTGTTCCTCAGCCATCCATTCTCGGGCTTCCGCTGGCGTGTCAAACAGGCGCGCTTTATTGTTCTGTAGTACTTTCAGTCTTGCTGGGTATAACAGCATATAGCGCAGGCCTGCTTTTTTCAGTCTTGCTTTGGTGTAAATGAATTGTGCTCTCTTCATTTGGACTTGGAAAGTGTAGTCAGGATATATGGCTATCTTCGCAGAGTCTTTTTGTATCTGGCCTCCTTCTAAAGATACCGGTGGGGGGTGTCTGTACTTCCGCTCGCTATATGGTAGAGGAGAGGCACAGAGGACCCCAGCCAAGATTCTCTATTGTGCTTGCAATGGACGAGCAATCAAGGCCTAGCTTCTCAGGAGGTGATGCAGGCTGGTTCTTAAGTACAGCGAAGTCCCCGAACCCCCACAAAGGAATGTCCACACACTGTATTACTGAAATCACAGTCTTTATATAATTAATATTCAAAGGTATGTACACAATCACAATAACGCACTTTGTACTCAGAAATCAACAATGGTAAATATCTACAATTCTAAAGTGGTACCACCAATATTATCAGATCTCATTAAAGTGCATCAACTATACTGTTAGAATGTCACACAGATCAATAACAAGGAAACCAGCAATAGAGAAAGGAGGGAAAGCAAGATGGTTGAAACAATAGGCAGAATACTGCCCTCTACCGCTAAGCACAGTTCTGTGTGGAGATCCCCCCTCCTGGGCAACCTGTAAAATAAAGATATATAGCACAAGCCCAGTCCATATATTGCTCAATAGTCTTGTTCTCTCCTATAATGTTTTTACCCCCCCAATGTACCTGGTGGAGTAGAGTTCTTCGAAGAAGCATCGACGGATCCTTCTTGAGTGACTCCCTTGCAAGCAGGAGCCACGGATTGTCGAGAGGCGTCGAAGAAGGTGAACTTGGCGTCGACGGCGTCAATGAGAAGTTCGAGGGTGCCGAGACCACGACGTCGGTCCAGGCGGTGCTCGTCAGTGACGTCCTGCGAGGATGAGGTGTGCGGGGCACCTCGCCGATTGATTGTTCAGGAGTTTCAGAAGAACTGTGGCCCAGCAAGGGCGTCGAGTCATCGAAGTCTTTGTGGCCTTCAGGTGGCGGGAAACCCACCGGCGGATTCTCCTTGGCGTGTCGGCGGCCTGGACTTTCTCCGGCAGGAGAAAGCCGTCGACGTTGCGGACAAGGGGGTCCTTCGATTCAAATGTTCTTGGGCAAAGGAGCGGGTGGCTCTGGTCGGCGCGGCGGCGGCACGGCGTCAATCGGTCCCCTCTTCTGGGGCAACACGACTTTGACGGGCCTCCAGTGGTTACACAAACCTGCGAACCCTGGTCGACGGCAATGGACTTTGACAGCGGCGAAGTCCGGGTGCTTCACTTCGTTCTCCTCAGCGGTCTCGTCTCTGGTCGGCAGCCTTTCGAGGGTCTGACTTCCGGGGAGCTTCGGCGAAGGTTAGCGGTGCTCGATGGTCCCTCGGAGAACGGGAAGAGGGCGCCTTAACAGGTCCTCTCTCGGATCAGTCTTCGACGAGTTCGGCAGCTTTCAGATCAGGTTGAAGCAAATGCAACAGCAAGTCTTCTTCTTCCAGCTGGGCGTCGAGGATCAGCAGTTCCAGTTACTCTTCAAGTGTAGACACAGCTTCTGAACAATTTCCAGTGGTGAGAGGTCCCCAGATATATTATCCTGTCTCTCATCCACACTGCTGGCTCACACTCAGCAGCCAATCATACAGAAGGGCATTCATGCAGTCAGTCAGCCAATCAGGCACACAGTGCATTCAGGCCATCCTCCTCCCTCTCAGACACTCACAACAAGGAATGTGAATGGGACAAGTACCCAGCCATTCAACACTACACACTGCATTCAGGCCAGTTTCGGGCAGGGCTGTCTCAGTCTTTGTCTCTCATACCAGAAACCAGACAGCCACAACAAGAAGTGCATATTGGTCACACACTCCATTCACCAAGGTCCCACCCACAGGGTGTACCCACAACATACAGTCACTGGGAAGGCTCCAGCCAGTCTGGACTGGACTTCACAACAACACCATATATGGAACTTCCACCCAACAGCCAGTCAGGGGGAAGGGACAGAGTCAGGGCTTCCCAGGACTTTGGGAAAACAAGGTAACAGGCAATAGAAAGCAAGAGGCCCCAGGGGCCATCTTGTTTTCCATCAGGAATCAACTGATTCCAATGGCAGGGCCTGTGTATCCCAAAATGGAGGATACTCAGAGCACCTGTCAAATTCAGCATGGAGCTTCCACCAGCCCATACCCTGCTCTGTGGGCCACCCACAGGTGCCCAAAAACATACACTAGGGGCACAGGGTTGTACCCTCCCACCCATGGGTGCCGTAAGGGTATCCCATGGGTCTGTTCACCAAACCAAAAGAGAGAGAGCTGCACCGCCAGGAGTCCCACATGAACTCCTGCGCGGAAAACACGATAGAACACATGATAAAAAGGCAGTAAAGGACAAGGATACGGAGGCCCTGTCCCTCCAATGCATTTCCAGCATCACACTCCTGATCTCAAAAAGGCTAGAATTGTCTCCCTGTCTCTGTACTTTTGCGATTATTGGCCTGGGTGCGGTTCAAGGGCGTAGCCATTTGGTGAGGGATCGGTGGGCTCTCTCAATCATAAATCCTCGCGAAAGTTTCTCAGTCCCGATTTCTTGCAGTAGGACGTTCTCTATATAATTTGTGGGATCGGTTCCTTCACTGCCCTCTGGCATGCCTAAAATTCTAATGTTATTTCGGCGTGCCCGCCCTTCGGCTTCCTCGGCCCTATCTTCCAGGTGTTTCACTCTCTGTGCCAGTTCGTCGACATCTTTCAGAAGCTGTGTTTTGATCTCTGTATTTTCTCGAACCTGGGTTTCGAGCGCTTCGGTTCTGCCAGCTATGGTGCGGACATCCGGTCGCAGTAAGTCTATGGCCACTGCATCTATTTTGCTTTCCATCATCGTTTGGAGCATTGTGATGGCCTCTAGGATCTGCGAGTTGCCTGGTTCTGCTTTCATTTCTGGAGGTTTGGGCCGCGCTGTTGTGGTGTCTGTGGTACTAGTGTCGGGTCAGGCTGGTCCTCCAGCGATATAGGTCTCCATGGTGGTCTGTTTCTGTTTATCTCTCGCTCCTTTTGTGGACATTACACCAAGGGCTGGGGGATCTGTTGGTTCACTGAGCGGTCTGTACTGTCAATGGGGGTGGTGCACTACCAAGGGGTAGCGTAGCTGCTGCACGCCCTCCACGGGTCTCTCACAGCGATCTTTGTGACTCCTGGCAGCTGTGCATTGTCACAAGCGTTCCCCCAGGGGTGAATTGGGTGGCATCATGGACTTGCTATGACTTTATAAATCGTCCGTTCTTCTTTACTCTGTTTGTTAGGGAGAGTGGTCCCTCCGTATCCATGGCGCACCCCTATGGCAGTTTTCAGCTGTTCGTCCGTGCCTTGGTGCTCCTGGCGCACGTATGTGGCATTGGTGGAGGCCTCCGTTGCCGCCGAGGCAGAGCCCGGTTCCAACCGGGCTCACTGCCTGAATGGCACCGTGGGGTTAGCAGTGTCTGCTCTGGGGCCAACCTGCGCAGCGTTGGCTCCCACGTCACCCGCCTGTGCCCACAGCGATAGCACACCGTGTGTCATACGTGCCTATCGCGCACAGTTACAGGCCCTGCTCCACCTGAGGCCCAGGCGTCTGCTCCCTCCGTGTGGACAAAAGCCCGCGGGGGGAAGGGCAGCCCGGCTCCTGGGTTGTATGGATGCAGCAAAACCGGCTGGATCCTCCCTCCCCGACGGCTCCTCAACTTGTGTCTTCTTTGTGTTCAGCTGGGCAGTCTCATGCATGAGCTCATTGCACTTGATCCGCCGCTCTTTGCGGGCCTCCTGATGTCCGGGTCCCCCTCCTTGGATCCGTGGTTTCCTCTTCTCTGCGCTGGGGCGATCTCCGTTCCCCCTGCTGCCGTGCCACCACTTACAGGTTCCCCTCACGTCGCCACAGGCTATACTCGCAGCGAATGGGGTACGGCGCTTCTGACTCGGGTCACTCAACTGCCCTTAGGTTCATCCGGGTTCGCTCGCCCTCGGGTCGATGGATCGGGTCAGTGTGCGCAATGCCGCTTTAGCCTTTCATGTGGTGGGGGCCATTTTTCTCCCTGCTCGCCAGCTCTCCACAACACAGCACCCCACTCAGGGCACAGTTCGTAGGAGTTTCAGACTCTGGATGAAGCTGCCCAGCGTTTCTTGCTGCAGTTGTGGCTGCTCACCGTTGTTTGGGCTTGCATAAAACCATGGTTTTGCAGCTTATTATGGGCACATCATGCGGAGCTAACCGAATATGCGTCCTTCTTACATGGCAGTTAGCCACGCCCCCTCGCTGATACTCTTTGTTATGTCCTGGGCACTAACAACATACCAACCCCGAATACTGGAACTTTAAACCTCAAGCACTCCAGGACCCCTTATTCCATGCTACATTGTGGGACAACATACAATTATACTGTGGCAAGAACTCGGGCACAGTGAGCACTGTGAGTACACTCTGGCAAGCATTTAAAGTTTACATTAGAGGCATTGCCATGTCTACTGAAATGGGCATCTTGAAATCCATCCGGAAAGACATTGCGATTGCTGAAACTGAGCTACACTATTTGGAGATATGCCATGCAAACAACCCTTCTGACAATACATTGGCTGATGTTAAGCGAGCGTTAGACCTCTTCCGCGAGCACGCCAGGAGAAAATAGAAATACTTTGTGAGACCCGCAGCAGCTTGCCGCTATGTCAGAGGTGACCGTCCAGGCAAACACTTATCTGGGATTCTGAAAAGTGAGCAGGGGGGTACATCCATACCATTTAATTCGGATGGGGAGCCGGTACATGACCTCACAGGCATTAATGAAATGTTTGATTATTACTCCCAATTATTGGTCACAGGATAGTAAAACATATCCGAAATAGAGGCCTTACTTGACGGCATACCGATTATGTTGATATCGGATGCCACTAGGCATCTCCTAGAGCTCCCTATCACGGCTGTGGACATTCTGGTGGCCATCAAGGACCTGCCCTCTGTCAAGTCACCTGGACTAAATGGTCTCAGCGCTGAATTCTATAAGACAAACCATGACCTCCTAGTACCACATCTGGAATCGGTTTGGGATGAAGCCATGCTCACCTCTGAAATTGCCCCAACTGTCACGGAAGCTATTGTGCTACTAATGAAACCTGACAAGCCTCCCATGGAGTGCGTCTTGTACTATTCCCTTTTGCTAATCAATACGGATATTAAAATCTATTCAAAAGTGCTGGTCAACTGCCTTTTGCCTTACTTAAGGCATATTATTCACCAAGCCCAAGCAGGCTTTTATCCCTGGTCGTTCAACGGCACTAAACACTTGCCGTTTATATAATATTATAACACAGATTAATCCCCCCTTTCAAGCTGTGGCAGTGTCATTACATGTGCAAAACGCCTTTGACATGGTGCTTCCTTTTTGCTGTGCTGTGAAAGTATGGCTTTGAGCTTAATGCCATATTAGTTATCTACTACTATATACCCTACCTGTTGCTATAGTGCGTACCAACGAGCAGCTATCTGAAACCATTAATCTTTCTAGAGGTAAAAGGCAAGGTTGCCCCCTATCCCTGCTACTTTTTGCCCTAGTCATGGAGCTGTTAGTGGACCCGATCAGGTCCAAACCATGCACAGGGAGTACGGATCGCGGAATCAGCAACAATCATATTATCCTTGTATTCCAACTACATACTTTTATACAATAGAGATCTGCATATCAACCTAAACCCAGTGCTCAATGATATTGATACTTATGGCTCCTATTCTGGACTTCAGATCAATAAGACCAATTCTGAAGTATCTCCACTGACGGATGTCACAACTCCCACTCCTGCTCTGAACATGTTAATATGCTCCACAATGCGCATTAAATACCCGGGTATCTGGGTGAGCAGAACACACCGTTCATTGGTCAGAGATAAATATGAGTCATACTCTGAATGCCTGACTGATAAACTGAATAAATGAAAGGCCCTGCCTCTCCATGGCTGGGCGATTAGCTTCAGTAAAGATGATAGTTTTGCCTAAACTGCTTTATCTCTTCCAAAAAATTCCCCTTTGGTCGGGTCTGGCCCACGCAGCCGCCTCTGCATGTGAAACTGAAGCACGCAGCAGCAAAGGACAGTGACAGTGGCACTTTACTTTTGCTAAACACTTATACTGACTCCTGCAAATTAGATCCTTTCCAGACCACATTGCTAGCACAGCGGAAAATATATCTCCTATCCTGCTCGGCTGCACCTTGTAGCAAACATCTCCCACTATGGTACTCTCCCTGCATCCCTCGCACCATGGACAGGGCCACACAAAAGAGTTGGCTTGGCATAAGCACCAATCTATTGGGAGACTTATTTACCGATGGGTCATTTTTGGCAAGCACTGACCCCTACCTGCCCTTTGATACCACTAATGAAACTACACTATTATACGATGTAAGCAGTAGTCCAAGCACAATTTCCCACCTTTCCCACTGATGGCGAGAATGGGACCTTGACAGAGGCCATAACGTTGCTGACGAAACTGCACAATCAGATGGAAGGTGAGACAGAGGCCATTGCAGATGACGGTTGGTTTGCGTCTATCTTTTCATGGGTTCCACAATGGATGGCAAACATCTTCAAGTTTCTTGGAGCAGTATTAGTGGTAATAATGTTTGGATTCTGTGTGATCAAGATAATAATTACAGAGTGCAAGAAGACCGCAAAAAAGGCAGTAGGAATGAAGATCATGATCGATGCTGAATCAGGATTTGGACCCAAGGAGTTGACAGATGAAGATATCAGAAAATATATAGAGGCCAGCATTTTAGCACCTGAGGGAACAAAGTTCCTGCATCCAAGGAATCACAAGAAGTATGTCGGACGGTGGGTCTATTATAATCCGAATGCACAGTGCATCTACATGACTTGGAGTGTAGAGGAGCATGTAAAATCAGCAGGATCCATGAAAGGGAGTAGTGAAGATTTGGACTCTGAAGAAGCACTTCTTCAAGAGAAGAAATCAAATTGTGGAGATTAATGAAGTTGTGGTTGATGAATCAAACAAAGGGGGGAGTGTAGAGGAGCAGCCGAATGCCTCTGCAGGAAGTCCCACCCCACTCCAGCCTATATGTTGGAAGCCAGAAATCGTGCCATGCATGACACCAGTGGTTGTGCCTATTCTGCGGAGAGTCTTTGAGAAAGGTATCCACTAAGAAAACCCTATCTGATGTATCCCCGAAGAGATGACAATCTCTTAGAAGAGGTCCCCAAACTAATATGAAGATGAAAGAAAGAGACGTTGGTGACATCACACAAGATAAACGTGATGCACTGAGAAGAGTGGCTGAAGAAGAGGATTTATAGACCTTATGGAATCTAATGATGAAGTAAAGAATAGAGTAAACTTTCATATCCGAAGTGAAGATTGCATGTGTGAAGAGCACTGCAGAAAATGCAAGCTGTTTAATAACTGTACAGATGCAGCAACACAAGTAGACTAAGTAATCATAGAGGCTAGCAATACGTAGTGAATAGGCTGCAGGTGGTGCTGCCATTATACAGAATCTGGACTTCGGTGTCACAACTTTAGTAAGCTTAAGCCCATGGAGAAGATGGTTGAAAACTGTGTCGCAGCAAGAAAGCAGCTGAAATCGAGGAAAGATCGAAAGGCTCTCTGGCCTGGTGCCAAAGGCTGAAGCAGCCGATAACTGGTTATCTATCCTTGAAGAACAGTGAATATGAGAGGCTGAGTCGTCCCCTGTTAAGGTGCAAAGAAAGAACACCATGAGTGCCAAGTTTATTCATTTAATACAATTAAATGCTAGAAAATGAGCCGGATTGAGTTCTCCTGTCATGTGGTGCAATGGATGACAAAAGAAGGTGGGCATGCAGATCAGGAGTGAGGATACTTTGCAAGGCCAAGTTCAAAGGCAATCTCCATGGCAGGAGGCATGGGTGATGAGAGATGTTGGGCTAATTGGGTGGGGAGACACGGTCAAAGTCCACCCACTGATACCTCGAGTACCAGTTTACGTGCTGCTGGTGACCCAAATGTTACATAAGGGCACAGGCGTACCAACCAATTGTAGAAGGACATATAACGAAAATCCTTATAGTTTGATAGCCAATGATGATGATGAGGTGTGTGTCAAATAAATGTTGAAGATAACATGCACTAGAGGTGGGCATAAATTGTCCACCTGAATGTAGGGACCCAATCACAAGCTGATCCCTGATAGAAAGTATACTTAGATGTTCCCCTTGAGCCAAGAAAAACCCAGCGTAGGTTTCTCTTATTTGCCACGTTGTATGATGTCACGTATGACAAGCTTTTATTATATAAATGATGTTTCTTATGAAATGCTTCAAGTGAGATTTTGTGCGACGTCCGTTGATGTCCGTTGTAACTCCCTTTTTTAGACAATTGATAATAAAACAGTTAAATGACTTTGCCTTCTTCCTGAGTTGGTTTATTTAGTGTAAGAGTTACTCTGCATCCCATCTACTGCACAATATGCTGCTTATTTAAGGGCCATAAACTCACAACACTATGTTGGGTTATAACTCTGTTATCATTGTTATTGTCAGAATACTGATATATTTCACTGTGACTGCTGCTTTACGTACAATCTGTCATGAAAACGATGGTCCCTCTGCACATCCCTGGGTACTCAGTTAAAACATGTACCTGTACCTCTCCTGGCAGTATACTTGCATTTTTAACTTACTGACTGCTGGGTTTGTGCTCATCTGCCTCGTGAGCTATCCTCCAAGTTCCCTATTACACCCATCCCCTTCCAGTGGGAGAATGTCTGTTTGGATCTTAAGTTGGTTGCCCAATCCCCAGGCCTAGAACCTTGTAGAGATGCTCATTCTCACCTGGGTTTCACTGGTCCTCTGAATTACCCCACTCCAGACCAAGTATGCATCGAGCCAGAAGCCCTCCACCTTTCCTCCTCAGCAACTGGCTTTGTATGCTATGCCAACCCAGGTCCTCAGTTTATCAGAACTAGCAAATGTCATTATTACTTGTCCACCAACTCCAGTGTAGTGAGCAATAATGTTACATTTGCCTTTGATCCTCATTTTTAATTTTCCCAATCTGGGCACGCTATGTATTCCGGAACCTATTTCATTTTTGAGGACAAGGCTTATCCTTGGCTGCCCATTAATTGGGAGTGTGTCATACTCCCACCTTTCCAGCACAGCCCCACTCCAGGAGAAGCACTGCCTGGGAATATTTTGTTGCTGAGATAGGATATCTCATACCAGCCCTTGGGATCAAGATAAACGGAGACCACCTTACCCAATTGTCACGATTGGTAGAGGATATTACAAATGCCACAGCATCCTCTTTGACCTTATTATGCCAAGAACAAGTAGCCATCCGAACCATGGTGCTTGAGAACCGTATGGCTTTCATTGTCCTAGCCTCAAAAGGAGGCATCTGCGCAATCATAGAAAGTGAGTGCTGCACTTCAATACAGAGTTACACAAGTCCCATTACTGACTTCATTACCAACATTCACCACACTGTAAGCCTCCTTCACACCAGTTCAGAGGCTTCCTTGACATTTGGGTCTTGGATCGAGGGTCTCCTATGACTTCTGGGTGTGTCTATTGGTCAGCTCTTACTCATAGCGCTAGTCATGATTCTAAATCTGTCCTGTATGATGATGGCTTGTAAGTGTCTCTATTATCGAGCAGGTGCCACCTGCTGTGAAGTCTCTCAGACTGCTCAAGTACTTTACTGTCATGCTACAGTAGAAATAATGTTTCTGATATGCCTGGATGTGATTTTGTTCCCCTAAAGATGTATGGAATAAGACTGAAGTGAAGTTCTTATAGGAGGGGATTGTAGGGGAAAGTCTGGAATTGAAAATTGTATGTACTCACCTAGCATACTGTTGCATTATAATATTGAGTAAGTACTGCAAACTGCCATGTTTAAACACTGTTTCTTGCCAATGCAAGATGAGGCTTTAGGCTTTACTTTGCATGTCCTTGTGATATAGGGTCTTCGCCTAGTGTGTAGTCATGCTCGCCCTCATATCCCTCGCTTCTGATGTGCTTCTCTATTGACATATGTAAGCATATTTTTGGCTCCCGCTTTATTCGGAAATGTGGCTCTAGCAGACAGAAGTCATCATACTGAAAGCCTTATCACCTGGACTGATTCCTTGCCTTAGAAAAGATACTAAACACCTAAATGGGAGTACCAAAGAAAAATATGACTGGACACTCCTGTCTGAACAATGGAAATGTGTTATTTGCATACACACTGCCTCTGATTGCCACAATTTCCTCTCAGACTCAGCTCCTTAGAAAAATATAGCATTCAATGTGAACTTTAAAAAATATTAAAACAATACAAATGCTGGTCTCCAAGACTGAATCTCCTCTAATAGACCATTTGACAACTGCATACAAACACAACAATGTACTGTGTGGGGGTTAGTATGTCAGACTCACTCCCAGTACAACATAACTGGATCTTTTTACTATCTACACATTGTATACCCGTGTGGTCTTCCACAGTACATAAAAATAAATGTTTCAGAAACAACTGTTGGCAAATTTACTTCAGTTTTTAAACTCAATGTACTGTTGTAGCACAGTGTTTGCACCCAAAGATTTATCAATTGTATAATGCTCATGCGTCAGCCTACACATTTCTAGTGTCTCCCAATGTCACCTCATACAATGTCTCAAAATACATATTGTTGACACTACTGTGGTTCGGCCTTAAAGTTCATAGGTTCTCCCTTGCCAGGTACTTGGGAGCCTCCTTAGTTCAAAACGGGCCATCATCAAGTATTTCCCCTTCTTGATGTTCTTAATAGCTGTGCATTTCTCAAGGTACAATAAGGACTCTCTCACTTCACCATATCGAAATGCTTAGAACCTTAAAATGGCTCCACTTATGGAGTAAATCCAATTTGTATCACTCTAGTTTCAGAAATGCTATCCTTTCATTATTATTGGCCTTTTGGCTTTGCGGGATGTTCAAAAATCCTCTACAGCCGTTTACTTGAGATGCTCGCGTTCTTAGCATCTGGTATCCAGTATCCCTCCGCTTTTCGAAAGAGAATCTCGTGTTGCTGGCACCTTTCTGTTACACTCCAAACAATACGATTTGGCATTCTATTCATTTCGCGCTGCTGTCCTGTGTCTTCGTGGTACACGGATGCGACCTGGCTTGCAGAGCACCCGTGCGTCCTCCAACTGTCCTCCAACTGCCAGTGAGTGTGTTCGCTGACTATGGAAAATGACCCCCTTGCCCTGTCTGGACCTCCCCTTTCATTGAAATGCATGTGTTCCTTAGGGTATAAGAGAACGGTTCACTGAGGAAGGGGGTTCTCACTTGTGTTGGGGTCTCATACTGTCGTTGGTTTGTGCTGTCCTGTTGCTTGCTTTTTACTAACAAATTGCTCACCAATCCACCAGAATATTCAGTGGCATTTTTCCACAACACGTTCTACATGTCGTTGCTTAGTAAGGATTTCTGGTATTAAGTGGACCATGGCAAAGCAGTGGTGTTGTGTGGCCAGCCATGTCATACAATTCTAAAACCCCAGAATTTAAATGTTTGCTACGTTTATATATAAAATTGCGCTCATGCTGGTACTTTACCAGTACTTTTCAGAAAGACGTTTAAAGCATATACTTATTTTGTTACAGGAGAGCACAACGTATGATGGGAGTAAGGAACACCCTTGGATGCAGTAGTTTTTATCTTACAAGGACACTAAGTTCATTGAGTGTTTCACTTTGGGGCCTATTGGTATACATTTAATCAATGTTTTCATCAGGATTGGACAGGATAAAAGGGAATCCGTCATATGTTTCAAGGCATCCGTTGTTTCCTCAACATATTAGTACATGGAAGACAAAAAGTGGAGAAGGAATAGAAAATCAAAACAGGAAAGAGCTTTCAACAAAGATGTTACTGATGAACAAAAATGTCCCTCAAGGAATGTATGTTGTTCATGTGTCTTTTGGGTGACATTTAAAATGCAGGAATGAGGACATTGCAATATTGTGAAAAGTGTACTATGTTTTGCTTCACCACCACACTGCTTCTGTGCCCAAAATGGAGGCATTTTCTTTCCCCCTCGCTTTTCCCTAATAATGTATTTAATAAATTAATTAATTGATTTGTATAGTGTGCAGACAGCCCTGAGGCATCGAGGCGCTGTTGCAAGTACATGTAATTTGTGATGCATTCATACAAAAATGATTGCATTATGTTACAGATACAATATATGTGGGTGCAAAGGAGCCCCCACGGCTTAGTTAAAGATTTGCAGAAAAGCTGCGTTTTGAGTGCTTTTCGGAATACCCAGTAGGATATCTCTGCTCTGATGAGGTAGTTACATGAGCAATAAAATAGGTGAAACTTAGAACGCAGGAAATATGACATTTTACTATTGAGAAATGTGTACTCTGTTTGCTTCACCACCCTGCCATGCTACTTTTCCAGCCAAATCAGAGGTGTTTTTCTTTTTGCTTGCTTTAACCTCATGGATGTTTATTTAGAATGCAGGAATGAGGACAATGCAATGTTAAGAAATGTGAAGTCTCCTTTGGTTCCCCATTTTACTTTTAATTCTATCTGGATTAAGTTGTGGTTTGAATGGTTTGTAGATTACCTACCACCTGCATTCTGCTTTATGGTGACCATACGACTGGTTGGTGGCGGTCTGTGTCGCTAGCCACTAGTCGCTATGTTGTTCCCTTTTTCTCTAAAACTCTCCCATCATTAAACCCAGGTCCTCACTGGCCACCACCGGCACAGTTGTCACATCAAGTGGCACACACTGAGGAGTGATGCAAAGGATGGAAAAACATAAAAATAAAAAAGTAGACAGGTGAAGATCAGGGAGGATGGGAGACAATGGAGAGTTAATCTGGGGGTTTGGGACACAAGCAGCAGGAGTAGAAAAGAGTCGGATAGCATGACAAGGGTGCAGCAGCGCAGAGAAGGCCTGTGAGGAAGAGTTCAGAGGTAAATTGTAGCTGAATGACATCTTGCCATATCTTGCACGACATGTGTCGGTTATCTTTCTCAATGATTGTTAAGAGCTTTGACCACAAGATCCAACATGCAACAGTTCTCTGTCAGTTCACTTTCTCAGTGATCTTCAAGATGCTTTTGGAACTTTATCCTTAAGTTCCATCATGACGTTTTATTAGTAGTACTCAATTTCTCAAAGTTGTGGTGCAATGTGCTCTGGGAACTGTACCCCTAAGTTCCAGTAGGCCGCATTACTCATTATATTCAATTTCTCAGTGTCTTTTCCTGTCCGAGTTTGTACTCAGACTCTTCCTCTCGGCAACTTGTTCTTCCCCCGGTTTCTCCAGCTGCTCCCGGCTTATCTTCAAACCTTTGTTCCCATCCTGGTTCCATCCCATGTCCTCTGTGCCGCTCATGCTTAACATGTCTGTGCATTCCTTCCCTTCAGAACACCCACCTTTGGCTCTACGGGGCCCCAGAATCTATCATCACTTCTCTGCCTTGCGTCTAGCCTTCTCATTAGGCTAGACGCAAGGCAGAGAAGCTCATGGTTGCTGAAGTCAGCATGGTTGTTTTGTCTCATCGTCACTGCACAGTGTAACTCCATATCACACATCTGCTAAAGAGCATATTTCAGAATTCTATAGCCCAAAAAGGGCCTGGCTAGTAGGGGCTGTGTGCTTGTTTCATAAGGGATAACCCAGAAATAATGACACAGACACTAAGGTTGAATGAAGTAATTTATTTAATGTATTATGTGTGTATAAATACTTGCTATGGGGACCGCAACCTCAAGCAGCCTCCGGGCCCCATAGACATTTGTGGAGCTGGGCCATGTGAGGTGTGCAACCCAGCGAGTGAGCCGCAGGGCCGGGCTGCATGGTGGGTGGAGCACAGGGGCACACAGGGCCGTGGTGGATGTTGGGCCACCCAGACACACCCTGTAAGTACAAAGAGTCGAAAACGAAGAGCTGCCCAGTTTCTGGGCAACATGTGGTGGCCAGCTCAAAATGGGCAACCCGACCGTATCCCTGTTTCGGTCGGCGAGGTGCACCCTGCTGAGAAGTTCTCCCGAGCTGCATCTGCCAGGCCATTTGGGAGGTGAAGTGTGGAGGAAGTCCATTCCAGCCAAAAGCCCTGTGCTGCCAGGGCGGCCCAGGTTAAGAGAAGCCCTAGGCTGCCAGAGCATCCACAGTGAAAAGTATCGGGCCACTCCATCATTGCAGCCCGGCTGAAGGGTGAAGACAAGTCCCTGCCACTCCATTCTTGTTGCCCAGGTAAAGACCCCTGTGCCTCTCCATGACACAGCCATGAGAGGGGGCAGGCCCATCATTCGTGCCAGGCATGCCGACGATAATGGTGTGCCCATGGGAACAGGAATGCCACCAGGACTAAAAATGGCACCGCAGGTGCGGCAGTGATAACGGCAGTTGCCCCACAGCAATGGGATGCCTCCTGGAGTGAGCATGGAGCCGTAGAGCGCAGCAGTGATGTGGGAGGCCCCCATAGCAACCGGGTCACTCATAAGCCTTTAAAGTGGTAGTTGGTGCGGTGGTGAGTCCAAGCGCCACCCCCAGCCTATCGGACAACCCAAAAGTTAGAAAGTTGCGGGTGCTGGTTCCCATGCGGACTGGACTGTCCCTGGTCTGGGGTAAGGGAGGTAGACACCCTTGCTTGAACCAGGGCCGTAAATCAGGGGGCTACACTCCCCCATCAGCTTCAGTCCTGCCTTTAACCTCCTCCTAACCTACACACCACTTCTTCCTCTTGATTTGACATTTCTTCCAGCTGCAGTGCCACGTCCTGATTCACCTGATCATAGTCCGAGAGGACAGACTCTTAACTCTCTGTTACCCTGTTTTGGAGCTATACACTTTTGAAGGCTACCTCTTGTGGTTTTCAGCCCCATTCACAAATGCCATTTGCTCTGAAATTTAGATGAACTATTGACCATCCAAAGTTTGAAAATCACACCAGCAGGTTCACAGCAGTTTTCAGCTGCGAAATTGATGTTTCCAACCACCCTTTGCTATGTGTAGAGCCCAACCCTGCCTTCCTATGTAGATATCACACGTATCTCCTATCTGTAGTATGAAAATCACTGTTAGCCGTGGCTCCAGGCAATTAGTGTTGATGCATTTTATGTCTGTTATCTAGTCTTTGTCCATGGTTCCTATCCCATTGCCCTACCCCCATCATCAACCGTTATATCCGCTTAATTATCCACAATAATTTGTAAAGTCGCCCTAAACAGGAACTGCCTCCATTATCTGTATTAGTCCCTTTGTAAATAGTTTTAGTTTGAAATGACACCTCAATTTCAAATAAATAACTGCTGCACCCTTTGGCGTGGGTCTCTTCATGGCCCAAGAACCCTTCTGGCACCACAAATACTTGGGTGCAAAATGTCCACCACCACAAAGTTCCATAATAGAAGTATGCACCGATGCAACTCATGCTGCCCTAGATTATGTGCCATGCTCAGGCCCAGCTGAAGAAGTGCGGGAGTCCATTTTAACATGATGGTCGGGTCCCCCCTTGCTTAGGGCAGAAATAGTCTGCAACAACCGTGGGGTGCATACCTTAAAATAGAGACCAATACAGGGTTAATAGACACCGATTATCATGAGACGGCCAACCAGCAGGGAGGTGAAACACTATGGGCCTGATTCATGGAACATTTTCCTATGGGATTGCGCCATTATAAAACACTTCCATGAATCAGACCCTAAATGTCCACTGATTATCACCTCCGGCCCCTTGCTGACAAAGAAGTATGTATAGCTTTTCAGTGGGCATTTAGTCTTTCAGCTCCCTGCTGACTGGCCGTCCTGTGATAATCAGCGGCTATTAACGCCTGGGTATATTTCTTCACTTTAAATGTGTGCTTTTCAGCACTCGTTTTACAAGCATCCTTGAGCCCTGAGGCGGGTGCTGCAAAGCACACATTTAAAGCCCCAGAACGTAAATAATATACAAACAAATCTATTGCCTCATGGCAACGTGAGAACTGTTGCTGGGGGCCCCCCTGAGGCTCGAGCCCCTTTGAAAAAGGTGGAAGGACTTGACACCGTCCCTGGCCATGCTAATCAGAGAATGCCACCATATGCGTGTACAGGTACATCAAAAACTCATGCACATTTGGAATTACAGAAGGGACTTGTTGCTTGATTAATTGATAAGCTATTTATAATGCGCCTATACACAAGTGTTTCAATGTGCAATCGGGGAAGGGAGGGGAACAAGGGAGAAACAAGACAAATCATATTACTAAGCCTTGTATCATTTAGTTCGTACAAGTGCACAGACAAGAAATGAAGTGGAGGGGAAGGGGACAAGTGCACCCAGAGCAGCAGCGCCCTGAGTTAAATGCTAGGATGGCATGGCATCCCTAGGGAATCACACCCAGATAGTGCATGGATGGCCAAGAGACAGTGCAGGAAGGCCAGGAGGCAGGTGCGAGGGACTGGATGGGGTGGTGGGCTTGTTGTCCTGTATGCTGCTTTTGTTTTAGTGGTAGGCATGTCCTGGTAGCAAACGTTTTTTAATAGCATATTGTATTCAGCATGCGGCACAGGTGAGAAATGCTACCTGTTTCCCCTCGCGCACCTAAGGCTATTGATGTTGCAGTGACGTCAGGGTCACCTGCCCTGAGAGAACGACTTAAGGATTTGGTGAGTTACGACAACATGGTGGATCACTGGTATGTGGTGGGGCCATCTCATGGTGATCGAGAGTACGAGGAGGAAGAAGAAGGCAACCTGGGCTCAGGTGAATAGGGAACGATCATATATGGGTCGGCGGGTAGAGGTTTTCAACCTACTGAATTGGAAATGGACCATGCGTGAGAGAGGGAAAGGCAAGCTGATGGGAGTGGTACCAGAGGCCGGGTGAGGAAAAGACCTGCCAAATATGATGGCTTTGATCTGTACAAATGACTTATTTTTGCACTGTACATTTTTTCTGTTTTTTTCATTCGCACTGATGTGCCTCCCAGCAGGGGAACGTATTTTGAAACAACAAATGCTATAAGTTGTAATTATATTAATATTTGTAATGTTAGTGTTTCCTTGGCCTATTTTTCTTGTTTATGCTTAGTTTCCATCTATACAGGGAACGTATGTTGTATTCAGCATGCGCCGCGGATGCTCAAGGGAACCGTTAGCTGTTTCACCTCTATTGACATTGCAGTGACATCAGGGTCAGGTTCAAACTGAAAAGAAAGTTCCCAATTAGGGAACCTACGTCCCCTGCACACTATCCCGAGGGCTATTCCAAGGCAAGGAGTTACGAGGTAGTGATAAGTGGTTCCTATAAGGGGAGCCACTAGCGTCACAATGTGGTTTGTCCAACTTTAGTCTGTTAATGTAACACATTTTTCAAATATTAAAGATAAACCTTAAATAATACATGTACATAAATCACATTAGGCTGTAGTTTATAATATCAGGGGCTTTTTAGCCATGTTTCACTACAAGGAAATTCAAAAAATAAAAAGTAATGTCAAACTTCATGGTACATTAACCATCAAGATCAATTCATTGCAATGTATGCATTCAGGTACTTAATAATTTCCAATAGGTGACATGATTTTTGTAACCCAATTGATCACTTCATAAATGTGTATACATGAGTTAGAGCTGTTCTCCAAGGTTCCACAAAATTAGAACATGTATGCCCTGTGTCAAAGTAAGAGAAAACAGGGAGCAGAGGTTTTTTTGGGGCTGTACACAGAAGTGACTTACAAAATGGTTATGCTAAACTATGTAAGAATTAGTGTTATTAAAATTGCCGTGACATCAGGGTCAGGTCCACCAACTATCACTGCTTGCCAGCATTAACTGTTGACCCAACCCAGTTCTACTATGCATACTGGGGTCTTATAATTACGCAGCTTATAATTATTGAATAAAGAAGAATATATGTTACCTACTCATTCGTCTCTCATTACATCATTTGTGGTGACGAGGGAGGATGACCAAGAGGGATAAGACCCCAGTCGCAGGTGAAGTATCCAGGCCTGGGAGAGCCTCCATAGCAGAGGCAGACAGCGATTACTGCAACAGAGTGATATTCTTCACAGGAAATTTCTGGTTAGCACGCTGGTGCTGAACTATCTCTCCGTGCTCCACAGTTCCAGTAAGTGGCTCTTGGGTGTATAAGCGGGTGTGACTCTAGTCCAGTGATAGTGTGGGTCTTTCTGGCAACCCTCCACACTACGCACTCTGCCCGTATAAGTGGTGTCCCTCAGCTGGGACTATATATGGTGCGCCCACCTCAGGAAGACACCAACGGTAGGAGCAGAAATCAAGGATCATCATTGCCGGTATGTTTATGTGAGGTACTGACAGAGCATTATCTCATCAACGTGTGAGAGGTGTCGCTGTCAAGGCATTATAGCAAGTCGCACGGAAAACTTTCAAGATTTAATTCCCTGTAAGAAGCTAGATAGCAGCCCTCCTGTGGCGGTTTATGGTGGGTCCCTTTTTATTTCATACACTTTTGGAGGTCGTATAAAAAGTGTTAAGGGATCTGCTATTTTCTGGCGCTTTTCCATACCTTATAATTCATTGGTTGATATAGCATCATCTCACCATCAGTACTGCAAATAAGTATTTCACACCTTGGCAAAAGGGTCGTCTTGTACTGATGATTCTACACATTAGTGAGACAGTTCTAGCTCCATCTGGAAGAGACAGTGGGAGGTACTGCTTCTGAAGATTGCTAGGACCCTGGGTACATTATTCCTGCAGCAAATTCTGGCTTTACAGTAACATCACATTTCACTTTTGTGCTGAGATAAACTTCACCACCAGTGTTACAGTGCAAGACTGTCCCAGCTCTATCCGGAAGGGACAGCGGGAGATACTCCTGTCTGAAGATTTCTGGGATACAGGCATATCTTCAAGAGGAGTGATACACCATGCAAAATTTACGGCCACCACCCAAGTCTTCGGCTACACCGGGGTAACCACCAATATCGTGGGAAGATATTGGAGAGATTTATTTAAATGTTACTTTGTGGCATCTGGGGGTGAAAGATATTCTGATGAGCAAAAATGTTCTACCTTAATGTGTTGTTTGAGAGCAGAAGCGGTGAGGATAATAAAAATAATCCAAGATGTAGTTGAAGATGAGGGCAATCATGGTGGGAGAGGCGAAGGAGAGGGTTTATATGTCATGGCTGTGAAAAAACTGCGGGTGCAGTTTGGGAAACAAATCAATATAGTGTTCAAAAGGTACAAGTTATTTTCAAGGAAACAGGGTGTGGGGAAAGCAGTGGACTCTTGTGTAGCTCACCTCAGGGTATTATTGGCATCATGTGAATTTACTGGGAATGAAGAGGAATATATTAGAGACCAATTAATGATGTACAAATCAAACCCTAAAATACAGGAACGGTTTTGGCAGTCAAAGAATCCAGCCTTACATGAGGCCTTGACGATTGCCGAGGGCATGGAATTGACTATAATGTGTTTAAAGGAGGTGAATTAAAAGAGTAATAACGAGTCTGTACAAGCCATTGTAGAAAAGGTGGGTGAAAGTAATGGGGTTGAGGAAACAACGGCATGTGCCATGAAAAGGCATACAAGTTTGGTAGGGGTAACAATGGTGGGGTTGGGCCACAAATACCAGTCTTAACAACTCACCTGCACAGGACAACCGCAAGAGAACAATGTACTAGGTGTGGCTTCCCCAATAAATGCCATGAATGCTAAAGAGTGCCCTGCAATGAGGGTTAAATGTAGGTGGTGTGGCAACATGGGGCATTTTGCAAGGTTATGCAAATTTAACAACAAGTTCCAGGAAGGGGACACAAATGTGCAGTTTGTGGCAGAGGAGAAGGGAGAGTGTGCAAATAATAAGAGAGTGTGCACATAGTGGGGGGGATTGAAGAGGATGATGAGGAGTAGTACCTCCCCCCCTGAAGTGGAAATCATTATGGCTGGGTGTCCCATAAAAGCAATAGTTGATTCAGGGTATCCATACACCATTATTTCGGAAAACAAGTACAAAGAGATTTGGGGTGCGAAAGGTCATGGATTGCACAACACAGATATAAGGCCACAAGCATACAGAGGGGGCAAAATTGACATGATCCGTTTTGTATTGGGAGATATTGCCTATGGTTACAGGATAACTAACGCTCACCTGGTATCCACGGGGACGTCACTCAGCCTGTTCTGACCTCTTATGACCTCAAACCCTTCCCTGGAGGCTATTCGACCGGAGACTGGGCCTGAAACACAGGATTGGTAGAGTTTAACTCCCTATTGGCTCTGTGTGCTTGAACCCCTTCTTCCCCGGGGTCCAACCCTTCCCTTTGAGCCACAGCTCACCTTGTTTTCTTGAATAGTGTGCTCTCCGTCCTGCTTTCAGCGCAGGGGCGCGTTGATTGATGCAGGCTCGTTGCTGCCTAGTTACTTCACTGGCAAGAGTCCGACAGGTAAGTATAATGAGTCTTTTGAGCAAGCTCTAACTGCGTTCCTTTCCTTCCTTAGATGATGGCCGGCGTCCGGGGATGGCAACGTGCTGCTGAGATGAGTAGCGCTGAAGGTGAGTGAGAGCGCGATGCGTGATGCACCCCTTTCGTATTTGCATTGAACTGAGTTCTTTTTCTGTGTCTTTTAGGTGCTGCAATGTTTTCAGCGTGGATGCCGGTTATGAAGAACAAATGCGGTGGGTAAGCGCGGTATGCGGCACCTCTAGATTTTTCCACGCTAACCTGGAGTGTCTTTTCCCTCTTGCAGATGGATGAGAAGTTCTGGAGACAGAGTTCCCCCAGAGCGACTGGGATTCAGGTAAGCGTTTGAAGCTCGTACAGTATTTAAAAATAAGCGAAGATTTGCAGAATGCCTACTAATGCCTTTTTTTCTGTTCTTTTCCCTTTTCCTTAGGAAGCGGCGTGCCGGGATGGGAATGACACCGCCGATGATGCCTGCAGAACAGAAGGAGCGATGAATGATGGGCAGAAGCGCTGCAAGGTAAGGCTGTTCCTAACAGTGTTCTTGTTCTTGCAGGAGCTGAGCGCAGAAGAAAGATGCAGGCCTACTGGAGACCGATCCGAACACGGTGAGTGTCACGCTGCAAGTGCAGAAAACGCAAAGCATGTTTCTCAGCCTGGATGTGGCTTAAATAGTCTCTGGATATCCCAGGTGTCTCTGGGCTGAACCACACCCAAAAGACTAGACCGCACATGCAGTTCTGGGAACCGAAATATGTGGGGGCATCCATCTTGTCCCCATCAATGCACTACAATTCCAATCCCCAATGTTATCCTATGGGAGTGAGTGAGTCTGTTGCCACAAGCGCCAATTCTGACTCCAAGTGGGTCTTTGGAGGGATGGAGAGGCCCTTGAGGGCCATGTACGTGATCGTGGCCTGGCTCCAGCCTGACATCTTGGAGGGCTGGTGACATGAGGGGCATGAATCATGACAGCACTCCTCCCCAAGGCCCCTCTCAAGGTGGCTCTTCTGTCTGGTCCTGGTTTGGATGGATGGTTTTGATGAAATCGTCTAAGAAAGCGAAATGCATGATGTACTCACAAGGCTCCCATGTCCTGTCTTGTGGACCATACCCCTTCCAGTCTACTAAGTAGTATAATTTGGAGCTGACGTACTTTGAATCTAGGATGTCCTTGACGTCGAATTCTGGCTCTCCGGCGACTACTACTGGCTGCGGTGGGGTTGCTACCCGGGTCCCAGGTTGAACAGGTTTAAGGAGAGGCACGTTGAACACAGGATGAATCTGTATGTTGGAGGGAAAAGCTAGTCTGACCGCCACAGGATTTATCACAGAGGTGACGGTGAATGGACCCAGGTATTTTGGACGGAAAGTTCGGGCTCCTTTAATGGACACATGTTTAGACACCAGCCAGACTTTGTCTCCGACTTGGTAGTTGGGGGCCTTTGTTTGGTGTTGATCAGCAAACTTCTTTTGGCGATTCTTAGCTTGAAGTAGGTGTTCAGCTGCCCTTTTAAAGGTTTGAGAAATGGTCATGTGCAAGGTTTTGACTGCTGCCATTTCCAGGGTTGTAGGAACGTCCAACTCAGAAGTATGTGGGTGCCTGCCATACATGGTATAAAAGGGTGTCTGCCTAGTGCTGGTGTGTAGGGAATTATTATAAGCATATTCAGCTATCCATAATAGGTCGAACCAGCTTCCTTCAGCTTGGTGTAACATGCAACGCAAATACTGCTCGAGCGTCCGATTTGTCCTCTCAGTTTGACCATCCGTTTGGGGATGGTGACTGGTGGATAGCCGGATGTCGATCTGAGCAATAGAGCAGCATTTTCTCCAGAAGTTAGATAAGAATTGAGTACCTCGGTCTGAGACCAAAACTGAAGGAAACCCATGGAGCCGTACGATGCCTTCAAGAAATACCTTTGCCAGAGTGGAAGCATTTGGAGCCCCTGAAGAGGAATGAAATGTGCCATTTTTGAAAATAGGTCCACGACCACAAGAATAGTGTTAAACCCTTGACTAGGTGGTAACTCAGTAATAAAATCGAGGGACAACGTGTGCCAGGGTGCTGGTGGGATTTCCAATGGTTGTAATAGCCCAGCCAGTTTCTGCTTGGATGACTTGTTTTGAGCACACACTCCACAAGATAGGATGAATTGGATAATGTCTTTACGCCACGTGGGCCACCAATAATTTTGTTTTACCTTGGCTCCGGTTTTAGCGATTCTGGGGTGGCCCTCGATCAAGGAATCATGATAACCGGACATGACTTGTTCTCATAGTTCTTGGTTTGGTAAGAATAAATGATTCCTGAAGTAGGGCAACTGATCTTTTATCATGTAATGTTCTCCTTGTGAACTCCACGCTTGTAATTGCTCCAGACTCATCAGGTTTTGGATTTCTTCATATAATTCTTTCTGAGTTACGGTTGCTGTGATTCCTAGGAGCTTGTCATTCGGGATGATTGCTATTGGGTCAGGGGTCTGATACCCTTACTCTTCCACCCCCATACGGGAAAGGGCATCAGCCTTCCCGTTTTTCACCCCTGGTCGAAATGTAATCACGTAGTCATATTCAGCAAAAAATAAAAGAGCCCAACATAGTTGTCGTGAGGATTGGGCCTTTGCCGTTTTTAGGTACTGGAGGTTCCGGTGGTCAGTTATTACGGTGATTGTGTGTCTGGCGCCCAAGAGGTAGTGCCGCCATGCCTTAAAGGCTGACTTAATGGCCAGGAGTTCTTTGTCTGTGATAGCGTAATTGAGTTGAGGGGGTGTGAATTTACGCGACCAGAAGGCAACAGGGTGTAACTAGCCCGTTTCGGGGTCCTTTTGTGAGAGGACGGCTCCCATAGCCATGCTTGAGGCGTCCGTTTCCACCAGGTATGGGAGATCAGGGAGAGGGTGGCGTAAGATTGGGGCAGATGTGAATCTTGCTTTGAGTTCCTGGAAAGCCTCCTCGGCTTCTGTTGTCCACTGGAACTTTTTGTTGCTTTTCCTTAGTAATGACGTGATGGGATGCAAGATTTGCGAAAATCCTGGGATGAACCGGCGGTAGAAGTTTGCAAAACCCAGCATACTTTGAACCCACTTGAATGAATTTGGGGATGGCCAGTTCAGGATAGCATCTACCTTGCATACATCCATTCGATTCCATTCAGGCTGAGAATAAAGCCCAGGAATTCCACCTCGGAGATGTGGAATGAGCACTTTTCGAGCTTGGCGTAGAGCTGGTGTTGACGGAGTTTCTCCAATAAGGATCGGACGTGTTTAACGTGGTCCTGCTTTGATGCGGAATATACTAGGATATCGTTGATGTACACTAGAGCACAGACATCAATCAATTCCCTTAGGACATCGTTCATGAAGTATTGAAATGCAGCAGGTGCGTTGCAAAGGCCAAATGGCATTACTTGATATTCGTACAAGCCGTATTTGGTGCGAAAAGCGGTTTTCCATTTGTCCCCCTGTTTTACGCGAACAAGGTGATATGCCCCCCTCAGGTCTAGTTTTGTGTAGATTTTGGCATCTTTAACTTGATCAAGCAATTCATGGATCAGTGGCAGGGGGTAGCGATTTTTTACAGTAATTTGGTTCAGTGCGCGATAGTCGATGCACATTCTCAAGTCCCCCTCCTTTTTTGGTACGAAGAATAGAGGACTGGCTGCTGGAGAGTTCGAGGGACGGATGAACCCGTTGGCCAGGTATTGGTCAAGATAGGCCTTCAGGTGCTAGTTTTCTGGTTCCGTGAGTGCATAAATTCGCCCACAAGGGATTTGTGTGCCGGGTATCAGGTCGATTTGGCAATCGTATGGTCTATGCGGTGGCAGGGTATTAGCCCGTTCTTTCTGAAAGACATCTTGAAAGTCCTGGTATTCACTTGGTAGGGTGCCGATTGCCACAGTCGCAAGCGTGGAGGTTCTGGTGTCTATTGGTTGTTTCTCTTGGCAATAACATGTGTGGACGCAAGTCTCGGGAAAGGCCAATTCTTTTGCTCGCAAATCGATTCGAGGATTGTGAGCTACCAACCATGGCATTCCCAAAATCAACCGGAACTGTGGTGCCTTAATGAGGTGGAAAACGATAGATTCTTGGTGTCCATCCTGGCACAGAAGGGTTAAAGCTGCAGTGCATTGGGATACTGGACCAGAAGCGATTTCCATACCGTCGACAGTGGTAACAGTGTCGGTGGTTGATTTAGGGCGTAACGGAAGCCCCATCTTTGCCGCAAGATCCTGGTCGATGTAATTCCCAACGGCTCCACTGTCTATGTACACTCTTACTGCGTGCATCCAAGATGGTTGTTGGTGATTGATCAAGACCACAGATAGTGCAAAATGGGAGGTCTGTAGTTCACTTTCTTCACTCGACAAGTAGACCCCTACACTTGCCGGGCTGGGGAGTTTTCCGATTCCTTGATGGTATCTTCCTTGTCTGTGGCCCCTACCGTCCTCCTCAGTGGCTTCACAGGGCACTATTTAAGGAAATGATCTGACCTTCCACAGTACAGACATAACTGCTGATGTCTCCTTTTATCCCTTTCCGCTTTAGTCAAGGGGGATCTGACGCCCCCAATTTGGATTGGTTCTCCTGAACCTTCTGTTGTTCGGGCAGTATTGTCCTTTGAACGCACATACATAGGGCGAGGGTCCGGTCTGGTTCGATCGGCTCTTGGGTCCTGCCACCTATGATCCAGTTGAACAACAAGGTCAATGATTCAGAGCAGTCTTTCGGTGGGTTCACTACTTGTGCGAGAACCTCCTTGAGCTCCCCCCGCAACACCCGATTAAATAACGTGGTTCTCTTCTCCACTGGCCATTCTGCTTCAACTACGAGTCTATTGAACATGGCTATCTATATTAATAGGTCTTGATTCCCTTGGCGTAGGGTTGAGAAGTTCATTGTCTAATGCCTGCCCATGAGTACGACGGGCGAACAGCTTTTCCATCTCCTGCTGAAAGCCCCTGAAGTCATGCAGCAAAGGATCGTCTTGGGCCACAAAGGGTACAGACCAGTCCGGGGCGCTACCACTCAGGTAGGATAGCACAAAAGTGACCCGTGATTGGTCATTCGGAAAGGCCCCTGGCCTACAGAGGAAGTGCAGGCGGCACTGGTTCATGAACGTTGCAAACCTCTTGGGATCCCCCGTAAATCGTTCAGGTGGGGCCAAGGGAACTGCCCCAGGAAGGGTTATCTGAACGGGATTGGCTGATGGCGCTGGCATCGAGGGCACGCTTCCCGGCAATGGAGCATGCCCTGCTTGTGACTGGAGAAGTTGCCGGCTTAAATCATCAGTGCGTTCTTTGGCTACTATCAGCTCTCTCCTCAGGGTGTTGGTCTCCTGCCTGGCTGCATGTACTTCGGAACGTAGCTGCCCAAACATGTGGGCTAACTGGTCGGTTTCCGATGTTTCCATGACGCCCAGGTGGATTTTGATGTGAGGCTTTGCGTTCTGTAACGCTCACCTGGTATCCACGGGGACGTCACTCAGCCTGTTCTGACCTCTTACGACCTCAAACCCTTCCCTGGAGGCTATTTGATTGGAGACTGGGCCTGAAACACAGGATTGGTAGAGTTTAACTCCCAATTGTCTCTGTGTGCTTGAACCCCTTCTTCCCCGGGGTCCAACCCTTCCCTTTGATCCACAGCTCTCCTTGTTTTCTTGGATAGTGTGCTCACTGTCCTGCTTTCAGCGCAGGGGCGCGTTGATTGATGCGGGCTTGTTGCTGCCTAGTTACTTCACTGGCAAGAGTCCGACAGGTAAGTATAATGAGTCTTTTGAACAGTTCTCTAACTGCGTTCCTTTCCTTCCTTAGATGATGGCTCGCGTCCGGGGATGGCGGAGTGCTGCTGAGATGAGTAGCACTGAAGGTGAGTGAGAGAGCGATGCGCGATGTGCCCCTTTTGTATTTGCATTGAACTGAGTTATTTTTCTGTGTCTTTTAGGTGCCGCAATGTTTTCAGCATGGATGCCGGTTATGAAGAACAAATGCGGTGGGTAACCGCGGTATGCGGCGCCACTAGATGTTTCCACACTAACCTGGAGTGTCTTTTCCCTCTTGGAGATGGATGAGAAGTTCCGGAGACAGAGTACCCCCAGAGCAGCTGGGATTCAGGTAAGCATTTGAAGCTCGTACAGTATTTAAAAATAAGCAAAGATTTGCAGCATGCTTACGAATGCCTTTTTTTCTGTTCTTTTCCCTTTTCCTTAGGAAGCAGTGTGCCGGGATGGGAATGACACTGCCGAAGATGCCCGCAGAACAGAAGGAGCGATGAGTGATGGGCAGAAGCGCTGCAAGGTAAGGCTGTTCCTAATGGTGTTCTTGTTCTTGCAGGAACTGAGCGCAGAAGAAAGATGCAGGCCTACTGGAGACCAATCCGAACATGGTGAGTGTCACGCTGCAGGTGCAGAAAACGCAAAGCATGTTTCTCAGCCTGTGTGTGGCTTAAATAGTCTCTGGATATCCCAGGTGTCTCTGGGCTGAACCACACCCAAAAGACTAGACCGCACAAGCAGTTCTGGGAACCGAAATATGTGGGGGCATCCATCTTGTCCCCATCAATGCACTACAAGTCCAATCCCCAATGTTATCCTATGGGAGTGAGTTAGTCTGGTGCCACAAGCGCCAAGTCTGACTCCAAGTGGGTCTTTGGAGGGATGGGGAGGCCCTTGAGGGCCATGTAGGTGATCGTGGCCTGGCTCCAGCCTGACATCTTGGAGGGCTGGGGACATGAGGGGCAGGAATCATGACAATAACAAGTGCTAAATTTAACATGGACATTAAAGGGGATTGCTTACTAGGCTGGCGTCACCAAGGCAAATTGGGCATTGAGTTAGATCCTGGTAAGGACCTACAAGTGAGATCGGTGGGGGAAAACAGGGCTGAGAAATTTGCCAAGGAGGTGGGATCAAGATTCAAGACTGTGTTTGAGGATGGTATTGGTAAATTGAAGCGATTCTGCCATAAGATTGAATTGTCATTGCATGCTAGACTATGTGTAATCAAAGTAAGGAATCTTCCTTTGAGAGTAAGAGAGAAGGTGAGAGATGAATTGTGTGGCCTATGTGAGCAGGGCATTATTGAGCCTATTGATAGCAGTGAGTGGTTGTCCCCAATCGTAGTAACCCAACAACCTAATGGGTGGATAAGATTATGTGTTGATCTGAAGGACCTTAATATGTTAATTTGGGTAAATAGACACGCCCTGCCCAAGATAAATGAGATGCTCATGACCATGGATGAGGTAGAATGGACAGTACCCTGGACCTTTCTTCTGCATATTATCAAGTGGCGCTAGATCCCTCATCACACCCCTTAACGGCTTTCATCACCCTGATGGGTGCTTATCAATTCAAAAGGATGCCTTTTGGGTTAGCTTCTGCATCCGCTGTATTACAAAAAGTCATAGAAGATTTGTTTAGAGATGTACCTGGTGTACAGTGTTTCCAGGATGACATTCTGATGGGCGCAAAAAATGAATGTGAACATGATGCAAGGGTGAATGAAGTGTTGCAGAGATTAGAAAAGGTGGGGTTAACGGTCAAGATTTCAAAGTACCAGTTGAAAGTGCACCAAGTTTCTTATTTGAGCCACAGTCTGACTAAGGAGGGAATGGTGCCACAACCTGAAATGGTGGATGCCATTGTTAAAGTAAAATCACCTTGTGACAAAGACGAGTTAAAATCATTTTTAGGTCTAATTGAATTCTACTCCAAGTTTGTGGAGAATCTTGCAGTAAAAAGTCATTCTTTATTTTATTTTTTTATTTACTTGTATTTAATCGCATTTGCAATTTTTACAAGAACGATGCTGTATTTTTAAAATGAAAGAAGAAGAAGAGATGAGAGGAAAAGAGGGAAGGAAAAGTCATCCTTTATGTGTTTTATTAAAATACAGGACTGAGTTCAGGTGGGACAGGTTGAAGAAGAATCATTTCAGTGACTTAAAGGTGAAATAGCTAATGCTCCCACTTTGTGGAGGTGCATTCCTGCTGCAGAAACCATTGTATCGGTCGAAGCATGCGCATCGGGAGTAGGTGCAGTGTTGGAGAGGTAAGGAAGTACATGTGGCTTTTGCTTCCATGTCTGACATTGAATCCAGATATTCCACAATCGAAAGGGAAAGCCTGGCATGTTATTAGGCCTCTGTTTACTTCTAGACATACATTTGCGGCATACCTTACAAGCTCAAAAGTGATCATGAGCCTTTGGCTCATTTGTTCACTATGAAAGGTTCTGGGCTGGCAACTCCTTGGATTACCAGGTGGCTAGCAGCCCTACAGAGTTACAATTTCACAGTAGAATATGTTCCAGGAAAATGTAACACTGTAGCTGATTGTCTTTCCAAGGCCCCTGTTGACGGTGTTGATCCAATAGACAACGCCTCAAAGGAGGGGATAGCCCAAATAAGCGATACTGTAAGCAATGTTTTCTCTAAAAAGGTTTGGTTGGACACTTTGGGTGAGGATGAGGTCAGCTATGTAGTACATGGATCAAGGTTGGAAATCAGTTGAATCGATGAAATCACCCTTCTATACATATAAAGATGAATTGAGCAGTTCCAAATGGGGATTAGCATGGGGGGAGAGGATGATACCTCCATTTTCATTACGGGTTGAATTCACCAAGCACACTCACATAGTTCATTTGGGAAAAGGTTTAACAAAAAGGAGACTAAGATCCAGATTTTGGTTCCCAGGAATGGACGTCATGGTAGATGTTGAAGTGGGGCAATGCATTCCATGATCCGTACGCGACAAGTCTCTTAAAACTTTGAAGGTGGAAACTGGCAGTGTGGAATTTCCTGATAACACTTGGAAAAAGATTGCCATAGACTTTATGGGCCCTAAGCCTAAGCTGGGGAAAGGAAACAGGTTTGCCATAGTTGTTGTGCAGTATGCCTCAAGATGGTTCGAGGTGAAATTTGTAGAGCGCATGTCAACTGGCGTAGTGATGAATTGCTTAGAAAAACTGTTTGTTGGAGACAGATACCCTATGATCATAATATCTGACAATGGTGTGCAATTAGTGTTCAATGAGATGAGGCACTATCTAGAACATGGCATTATGAATCACTACACAGCATTATATAACCCGAGAGCAAATGGGCTGGTGGAAAGGACCAACCATATAATCAAGGAATCTATACAGTTGTCCAGGGCGAATTGGTTGGATTTGAAAATGGGTGTGTGTGATATGCTGATGGCGCATCGGGACACCCCACACACTTAAATCTCACTGTTTCAAGTAATGAGGGGAAGGTCAATGCATTGTGATTTATATCTTGATTGGGTAAGGGATCAGTCTGTAGGGGAAATGCACAAGAGCATGAGAAGGGGACATGGCGTAATGGTGGGAGATATGGTGAGGATCAGGAAACCTTTCTGTGTGTCCAAGGGGTGCTCACAATACTATGACCCTATATTCGTGACATGGGTGAGAAACATGTGGTAACTAGTGATGGCAAAGGATGGAGTATGAGTCATGCTTCGTTTGTAAGAAATCCTACCCTGAGAGAACGACTAGAGGATTGGGCCAGTTACAACAATATGGTGGTTGACTGGTATGTGGAGGGGCCATCTCATGGTGATTGAGAGTATAATACGGAGGAAGAAGGCAACCTGGGCACAGGTGAACAGGGAACGATCATATATGGGTCACCGGGTAGAGGTTTTCAACCTACTCAATTGGAAATGGACGATTGCGGGAGGGAGGGAAAGGCAAGCTGATGGGAGTGGTACCCGAGGCCAGGTGAGGAAAATACCCGCCAAATATGATGACTTTGAACTGTACAAATGACTTATTTATGCACTGCAAAGTCTTTCTGTTTTTTCATTCACACTCATGTGCCTCCCAGCAGGGGTAACGTATTTTGGAACAGCAAATGCTATAAGGTGTAAACATATTCATATTTGTAATGTTAGAGTGTCCTTGGCCTATTTTTCTTGTCTATGCTTAGTTGCCATCTATAAGGAGGAACATATGTTGTATTCAGCATGTGCCGTGGATGCGCGAGGGACATGCTACCTGTTTCACCTTGCGCCCCAAGGTATTGACATTGCCATGATGTCAGGGTCGCCAACTGTCACTGCTTGCCGGCATCAAATGTTGACTCAACCTGGCTACGTTATGCGTACTGGGGTCTTATAATTACTCAGCTAATAATTATTGAATAAAGAAGAATATATATTACCTACTCATTCGTCCCTCATTACATCACATGCATTACTGGGATTGTGTGATGGGCAATAGAATAGGGTACTGTACACATCACTTGTCTTGGTAGGAATTCTGGCCCTAAGGCAAATTAACAAAAACAATTTAGCAACTCTCCCCCTTGGGCTGGAAAAATAAGTGGACAACAATCCAAGCTTCTGAGCTGACGCATTACTTTTTGTTCAATGGTTAGCTTTTGTTGTTGTTTGCCTTTTCTCTGTTGTTGAATCATCTGACGCTTTTATCAAAGTTCGCAAACAGGCGTTGTACTGGCAAGAGGAAGCTTCCGACATCTTGTAAATCAAGCAGGGCTATGAGTCATACGCATTTTTTACAGCACCGAGAACTGTTTTATTGTGGGGAACGGTTTTCAGAAATTCCTGAATGAAATACAGTCTGCACACAAATCTATATAAAGCGAAGCAACAGTCAAAGGAGGCTACTCCTTCTGTAAATCCAAGATGGATTCTTATCTGCCATGTTGAAAAAAGTACAGCAAACACCCTCTTTTGACGCGTTCAGAACGAGTATGAGGCCGGCAACATTTGCCCCACATAAATGCCTTTAATTTTGCAGGTTTCTGGTCCCTCCCGTACTTGACTTGCCATACCTTGCTTGTGGAGTGCCGAGCTGTTGACATTTGTCTCAAATGACAGCTTACAATCCCGCTACTGTGTGCCGAAATGCTCCCTTCTCTGTACTTTTAGACCTTTTCCCTTGGTTTCCAAGATAACGTTGGCCCATTCCAAGCACTTTTGTGAATATGTTCATTGAGGATTTTTTTTCTGAAGTTCCTGTTACAGGGTTCAAATAACAAGAACTGTTATCCCCAAGAGAATGACTGTGCAGCCTTTTTACACAGTATACAGCTTAAAAGTGCAAGTGCGGACGTATCCATTTCAGCTTAACAAGCAGCATTACAGAACACACGATCAAGCTTAAATATTCATATTGTATGTCTCACAATGCCTTGTGGTTTCTAAAGATGCATGCAAATGGAACTTAAGGTTACTTGACTATAAATCAAGTTGTCGCGTATTTTTCTTTGTCAAGAAACTAACGTTATTTGTTTCCTGCCTTCTGTAGAAAATAGGAGTTGACTAGTCGAATCCGGGAGTCGAATTCTCTTTTGATTGGGAATGTAACTTGCAATCAGAAGCACAGCTTAATGGCAATACTTTCTGTAATGCACCTTGGGCAGCGGAAAAAAGGAATCCAAACTGATGGGGTTGTAAGAAGTTTTCTTCTGAATTCGCACAGTGATTGCAACTCATAAAATATCAAAGGCACAGTTACTAGGGATAATTACATTGGACTACCTACGGTAGAAAAAAGTATATTACTGTAGTTCTTCATTTGAAGTAGTACAGCTTTTTAGTTTGATCTTTCAGATGGTGCCTAAGCACCCATGATGTACTACAGTAATTGAATTAAGTTAGCAAGATAGTGATTTTTGAGAAGGAATATAGTTGTTTAGTGTTATATTAGTCCAAAACTCAACCCTAGCAAAAAGGCAGTTCAGAGAGGCTTAAAATCTTGAAAAAGCAGCAGAAGTAAACAGTTCCTGTGGATACTTTCTAGTCTCTAGAATACAAGATGCAAGAAGGCTAAACCAACATTGGAGACCCTGTTGAAGGACACGCTAAAGGGACACAAGCAGCGGCTTCAGTTGGAGTGAAGAGGGGGTTGCCCTGGACAACTCTACATGCACTCCAATGCTCTGGGGTGATTTTCTGGAATAAGGTAAGCAATACTTTTTCCCCACAGTACCTTTGGTTAGAAGAAAACGTTTGCGGCTGGATGCTCCTCGATGTTGCGGCTCTGGACCCGACCTCCAGATTCCTTGGTCTGATGACACAAGGCAGGACAATGGACGGGATCTATCAGCAGCAGTCTCGAGGAAGGACCTCTGGCACAGCTTTCATCAACTTCTCTGGTCACTCTCCAGTTTTGGTGCGTTTTCTGCAGCAACAACAAAGGACGTGATTTGCCCAGTCAATCTTCTTTGGTTCCTGCAGTCCTGCACTCTATTGAGGGGACATGGATGAGTTGGATTGTGTCTCTAGAGTGTCCCTGAGGGCTCAGCAGAGACTTGGACTGATTCAGCCTTTCCACAATGATGCACTCAAAATGGACAACAGGTCTCCTCGTATTATGGTTCCGCAGCTCTGGAAAGTCGCAGGACCTCAGGAGATGGCTCAAATTAAAGTTTGTCTTGGGACTGATTGCTCACACCACTCAAAGGGAAGGAGTTGTCCTCTTTGCAGTTCCTCTGTCTCTCAGAAAACAGGACCAGGACAGTAGTGGTCGCTTCACAGTGTTGCCAAGGGTCTGCAGGCATCTCCGGTCATCTTCTTCTTCAGTTACTTCAGCTTCCAGTGGTCGACTTGCTTCTCACTCCAGGAGCCTTGCCATTTATCAAGTTCCAGCACGCACGCCTCTGCAATCTTCCTCAGCAATTTGCAGAAAGGGGCGTATAGCTGTCCAATCAGGACATCCAGACCCCCAGTGGGAACGGGTCCCATTCAGGCACTCTAGCAGACAAAGGACAGTGGGGTGGAAAATTCCTCCCCCATTTCCTGCCTGCCCAGACAGTCTGGAGCCTTGGCAGGGACACCCAAGGGTTCCCCCAAAGGCAAAACACACACACAGGCCTCCCCACCCCAGAATGATAGAAGAAGGTTTTAGAAAGAACAACCATGCTAGAAATGGTGAAAGGAGAAGGAAGCCCCCAAGTTAGTATTTGGGTACCCCTATTGTGCATTACCGGGCTATGGACATAGCCTGCGGTAGAAATATCACACAATAGTTGGTAGAACACATCCACTGCCACCAGCCATAATAGGAGGTTGGCTATGTGACTAAAATGTCACAGGAGCAGAGAGAAGGGGGATACTAGGTATCCCCTTAGCACTCCACATAAGGTGGTGTGTGCCAATCTCTCAGACTATAACGTTTTAGGAGTATCTTTCTATCCTTGAGAACTGTAGTTACTCTAGGATAGAAAAAAGAATCTCAAGTGAGGAATCTAAGGGTTCCCAGCAACACTGCCCATAAGGAGCTGTGTGCTGCAACAGTAAAATATAGATGCCTTTAAGTGTAATGGAGGAAAGTAGACTCCATAGGACAGGTTAAACACAGAGAACAGAGTTCCAAAAGACAGAACCCATAAGAATGAATGAGTGGAAAAAGGCTCCCCTTATTCAGGATTTCAGATAAAGGTACAGAAGTCCAGTTTGCTCCAGCATGGAATTAAAAATGATGATATCAGACCAAATAATCGGACAGGGGATTGCCTAAGGGAACATATCTACTTATAGAACATATAAGGATTAGTGCATCATTGGCTACCCCTTATATGTAGGGCACGCCTTGAACTACCTCTACAAACATACAGTACTGATTATAGCGGACTAAATAGCAGTGGATTGGTCTATGCAACATTGTATGTTAGGTTGTCTCTAAAACCCAATGATTGGTTGGTATGCTATCCCAACCTTGGACTTTCGGCTCCTTAGCAGCACATATGTGAAACGAAACTTAGGTGTTCAAATCCTGTCAGACTACTCTCCGTTTTCCCAACTAGTCCATCATCTCTCATCGATCGGCCATGAGCCAAAGTTTTCCATTTGTAGTAGACCCATTCCTTAACCGCACAACGGTTCGTTTCAGAACCATCATGAAAGCTGAAAGAAAGATCTAAGCTGGGTGGTGGTGGCTTAATATTAAGCACCATGGCAATGGGCTAACACTACTGGTAACCGTCTGCTGCCCAGGTTATAGGCCCAAATGAAACAAGGGTCTCTCTTAATGCAGGCAGCAGTAGGGTTACCAGCAGTCTCAGCCCACTGCTGTGGATTATGCTGGAAGGTCATTTAAAAAAGAAAATTGTACTCCCTTAGCACCATGCAGTTGGTAAGACTGTTTAATTCAGAGTAAAATACACTTACCCTACGGTGCACTTTGGCACCATGCCCTACTTCCTCAAATTAATTTTCTCTGTCAATGACTCTTACATCATCAACATAGAAATGGACTTCAGAAAGTAAGGCACGGCATTTCATCACACCACAAGGTCATATATATTTTTTTAATTGATCTTCTTTAGCACCATGAAGGTGCTAAGGGTGTTTATTTAATGGGGAAAACACACCTAAGCGTTATTCTCAATGGTTTGGAGTTTCTTTAGGTTTTTTTCTGAGGTCCCAACAAAGAGGATGTTGCAGTAGTCCAATCTTGAGCCAATTATGGCTCTGGCAATGTACAGGCAGTTTTTCGGTGGTCAGGAAATGTCTGGCTGCATTTAGCAGTTTCGTGTAGTAAGCTGCAGAGGACATGATATCGCTTACTTGCTTGGATATGGACAGGGTAGTGTCAAGGTATACTCCAAGGGTTTTTACGGACTGTGAGACTAGGATTTGGATGTTGTCGATGGTGAAGGCTGAGTATTGGTTGTTGAGTTTATTTAGGGCTTCCTTAGGTCCCATCAGTAGTAGTTCAGTCTTATCCCCATTTCGGCAGAGGCAGTTCACTGCCATCCTAGCCTGGACGGTGGAGTATGCAAAGTTAAGGGTCTTGGCATCTGCCTCATAATTACCAGATCTGGGGAGGAAGGCTTGGGTATCGTTGTCGTTGTCGTCATAGTTGTTGTAGGTTATGCCGAGTGAGTCCATTATGTTGAACAGTGGTCTGGTGAAGATGTTAGAGCGTGGGAGAGATGCAGGATCCTTGCGGAATGCCGCACTGAATGGTCGCTGGGGCAGCGCATGAGTGGTCAGAGAACACTCTCATAGCTCTACCTTGGAGGAATGAGGTGATCCAGGCTGTTGCTTTGGGGGAGAAGTGCGCTGAGTAGGAGAGATGGTGGCAGAGTAGTTTGTGGTCTACGAGGTCAAAGGCCGCTGAAAGGGCTTCAAGGAGGAGTAGAGCAGGTTTTTCCTGCATCCTTGATGTCGTCCAAATTTTTAGTCGAGCAGGGCTGATTCCGCTTCATGACCGGGTTCCGTTTCATGACCGGGACAGAAGCCAGACTGTCGCACACCAAGGACGCTGTTAGATTCAAGGCATTGTTGGACCTGTAAGTAGGCTGCTTTGTCTAGGATTTTTAGCAGGAAGGGGACTGTGGTTATAGGTCTGTAGTTGTTAGAGGAGGTGGAGTCGAGTGAGTTTTTTTTTTAGAAGGTGGCGTACCCAGGCTTCCTTGAGGCTGGAGGGGACGAGTCCCGAGGCGAATGAGGCATTTATGAAGGCAGTGAGGAATGGTGCAAGTGTGCCTGCACAGCCTTTAATGAGTGAGGCAGGGAAGATGTCACCTTTGCAGTTAGAGGGTTGGATGTTCTTCATAAGGTTGATGACTTCTGATTTGGTGACATCTTTGAATGTGAAGAGAGGTGTGTCATTTTTGTTGTGATTGGAAGTGTTTGTGATGGACTGGTCGGGTAGGATCAGTGTGTGCCTTTATAAAGCCGCCATTGCTGTTTTATAGTTCACTAGCAACACATTGTGCACACAATAAATTACAATTACAATTGAAAAACATCATAATATACATACACAAAAAAAAACTCATACCGTGCAAGAAGATCCCCAAACTAAGGATATATAATAGGAAAAGAAATATGCACATGCCACTAGCAGGCGTGGGTAGACAATACTGTACAACATAAGCTCAAATACCTATAGCTAAGTGCCATCATTAATTGAATCAACCACAGTCTACCAGGCAAGACAGCTATTCTGACAACTGTCTTCCAGATTCTAATGGAGCTTTTCTGAAGGGTGTAATTATTTTCCCCTTCCTCCTTGTTTCAACATCTCTCCTGCACTAGGAAATGTTTTTAGCAGGACAAGTTATCCATATCTAAAAAGTGAAGAGAAATAGCATTGCTAAATCACAATCTATTGTCATATGCGCAATGTATGCCAACATAATATATTACAAAAACTACATTATTCACTTACAGCAAAAGGTGCATGGATCAAGTAGGTTCTACTAAGTCATTCAACCGAACCCTATACCACAAAAACATTAAAGATGAAAACCCATTACTTGTCTGTCTAGCTGCAATGTGTACCTGATGTTGAAATAAAAGTGCCAAGGCACTTACAGCATTCCCAGCACCTCATTGTTAAGATGGATTTCTGAACTCTGACCTGGTGGACAGAGGTTCAGAAGGCCAGCCTAGTTTCTTGGAACAGGGTAACCTTCTGGACAAGCCAGACCAATCAAGGTAGCTTGGCGGTGGTCAAGACTAGGTCTCAGGAGGGGTGAGGTTGACTGAAAGACCTCAATGAGCACACAGAGTACAGGACATTACAAATCACTCCCTGTCAGGTGTAGATATATTAAAAATACGAATACATTTATTTCAAGGCCTTTGAGTTTCAACACACAAATCAAATCACAGTAATACTTTTAAGCCAATACAATCCTATCTAAGTACATATAAATTACCAATGGGGTCTAAAGGGTTAATGCACAGAATGGGTCCACAACCTAAAAGGGGAAGGAAACGAGCAGTGCAAATAGTCTTTAGTCCCTTCTGTATACAACACACTCCTAACTAAGAGGCAGTCCAATCCCTAAGAAGAGTGGAGCCTATTGCTCAAATGTGCTTGCACTGCTAACGCATTCAGTAGTTCAAATGGGCAAAACGGGGTCTCTTCAAGGGTCTGTAGCAGCTCAGGAAGGTGGGTGAGGTGATGAAGAATAGGTTCCCACTATTTGAGGAGGGCCTCCACTTGAGGGCAGAGTCAATTCCAAGAGTTGGGAATAGTTCGCTAGTTCTCACCAGCAGTGGAAAGGAGAGGGGCCCTTAGGGGCCACTCATGCGCAAAACTGGATGGAGGCGCTAGGGGCCAACAGTTAGGGCTGTGATTACTCACGACCCCCGGCGCACTCTGGACCAAAATTCGGCAGTCGAATCCACTTCGGTTCCAGGTTCAGGCGCAGCAATTTGGCGGCTCTGCGGCTTTCAGCGACAAAGATACAGTGATGATTCCCAAATAGGACAGTGGCGATTTCTCTGCTCCTTGTGGATGGATCAGGCCAATTTCACTGCAACAGGCTCTAGGCGCAAGAGGGGCACAAATGCAGCGCACATGCAAAGTTCGTCACCACAGGTCGGCGACACCGTAACCACGTATGCTCAGGTTCGGGCACACTCACTTTAGTCCAGACCTGGGAACACCAAGTGTACGAAATTCGGTGTGAGAGTGCCATGAACACAAAGCTAGCGACGTACCTAAGGCCTCCTCGAAACGGCAGTGGTATCAGGGCAAGGAGTCTGCGTAAGATGGTCAGCCAACTGGTTGGCCCAGGGACACTTCCGAGAAGGCTTACTTGCAAGGTTTGATGAAGGTGCCGAGATTAGTTGGTCCCACTATTCCAATGGGTTGAAGCGTCTTCGCAGACCTTCTAGGATGCCCAGATGCAGAGGGGTCCCCCGGGACAACAGCAGGCTCAGGGTGCCAAACCTTCCAGCGGGTCACCAGAGGTTCCTCGAATCAGCTTCTTAGTTTCAGGATACTTGGATCCTAGCCTTCGTTTCAGTGAGAGCTACAGAGATCAACATAGTATGGGTGTTTGTGCCCTTTTCTTATCCAGAATCTCCTTCGCGCCAAAATGAAGAGGACCCAATGGGAGATCTGCTCACATTCAGGCATACCATACATGGACAAATCACAGACCACGGTGGTCCCAGACATTCACAGCACTCCAGATTCTCATTGGAACCAGACGTTCCAGCCCACATCCTTGAGGCACACACACAAGGCATGCAGAAGCCTGCAGCCTGCAAACGTTTGACACTCTGTGGGAAAATGCATGCCCAAATAAGGACTGACCCAGGTTGGCTCGACCTGGGGAAGGTGAAGAGGCAAGATGGCCAAAGGACAGGACAAAGAACCTTGTGGCATGGCCATTTTGGAGCCAGGCCACCTGCCAAACGTGCTAATCACGGTTTACCTGACAGGAAAGGGTTAAATATATAAAAAAGATAAGCTGCCACCAGCCCTGTCCAAGGCACATTTGCACGTCTCCTAAAAGATCCTTGGAGGCCTTTGGAAGTGACTAATAGGCCCAAGTGCACTGTACTGGAAGGTACATTGTACACTTGTTACATGTTGCAGAAAAGTTGCAACATTGGAAAGGACTAAGGGAAACAAAGTCTCCCAGTACTGTCTGTCTTAAGGGCATGTCAGTTTCCCCATAAAAAGTGAGCGAAAAGCCTAGAGGAGTGCAGCAGAAGGCTGGGCTCCTATGGTAAAGTCAGACTATGGTGTTTAACATCAGCACAAATTTGGAGGGTACACAACTGGAGGGAAAATTACACATTAAATGAAAATCTTTCCTAACACTCACCCCTCCCAGAGCAAGGACAGGGGGAATTAATCCACCCCTGGATGAGTCTCATGTTCAGGTTGGTTAAACATTCTGGACAACCCATCAACATTTCTATGTTGGACACCTGGCCTATGCTTAATAGTGAAGTCAAAGCCTTGCAGACTTATGGACTATCTGTGCAACTTTGAGTTCTCTCCCTTCATGTTAATTAGCCACTTTAAGGGATTATGGTTAGTGTGTACAGTGACGTGGGTCCCATAGATGTAGGGCCTCCGCTTCCTTAGGGCCCACAGAACAGAGAAACATTATTTCTCTACTGTGGACCATCTGAGCTCTCTGTCCTTACGCTGGTGACTAATGAAGCCAATAGGGTGTTACTTGCCCTTCTCATCTACTTGTGATAGTACAGCTCCTATCCCAGTGTCAGAGGAATCTGTCCACACAATAAAAGGTATTTGGTAATCAAGGGCCCTGAGAACAGGGGCCTGGCACAAGGAGTATTTTAAACCATTGAAGGCCTTCCCACACTGTTCAGACCAAGTTACCTTCTTGTGTTTCCTAGGAGTTGTGATACCAGTCAGAGGGGCTGCTATGCTGCCATAGTCTGCAATTAAATTCCTGTAGTACCCAGTGAGTCCTAAAAAGGCTCTCACTTGGGTCTGAGTGGTGATGGTAGGCCAGTCTTGTACTGCTTGTACTTTACTGGGTAGAGGCTGTATCCTCCCTCCACCTACTTCATGTCCAAGGTAAACCACTGAGCCTTGTCCAATCTGGCACTTACTGGCCTTTATGGTCAAATGGGCCTTCTGAAGAGCATGTTACACAATCTTAATGTGTTTCATAGGGTCTTCCCAGGTGGCACTAAAAACTGCTATATCATCCAGATATGCGAGACAGAATTCATCCAACCCATTAAGCACATAATTCACAAGCCTCTGGGAAGTGGCAGATGCATTCTTCAACCCAAAAGGCATTACCCTGAACTGGTAAAGATCCTCTGGTGTTGAGAAAGCTGTCTTCTCCTTGGCATGTTCTGCAAGAGCTATTTGCCAATAGCCAGCAGTGAGGTCAAATGTGCTGAGGTATTTGGAGGCACCCAAAGTGTCCACCAGCTAACTTGTTCTAGGCAAGGTTTGTGCCTCTGCCTTGGTGACAGCATTCAGAGCCCTGTAATCCACACAGAACCTCAATTCAGAGGTACCTGCCTTTGGAACCAAAAACACAGGGCTGGACCAAGGACTACTAGAGGTTTCAATCACCCCAAGATCCAACATTTTGTTGACCTCAGTATTAATGTAAGACCTTACTTTGTCTGACATCCTGTATCCCCTACTGTTGGTAGGTACACTGTCTCCTGTGTCAATGTCATGTTTGCACCAAGGTGTCAAACCAGGAGACTGTGAGAACAAGGGGGAAAATTGCCTCTGCAAACATTTCACCTCTGCCTGTTGATCAGCAGTCAGGTGAGGGGCCACTTGCATACCCTCTATGAGCTATCTGAAGGACTGCCCTGGAACAGGTCAGGGAGAGGTTCTGACTCCTCCTCCTCAACATCTGAAGCCAGCAGCAGTGCAGCGATTTCAACTCTTGGAATGAAAGCCTTCAGCCTATTTACATGGAACACTTTTGGAGCCTGACCTGCCCTTCCGAGGTCCACTAAATAGATGACCTAACCCACTGACTCCACCACGGTGTAAGGGTCTGACCATTTGTCCTGCAAAGCTCTAGGCCTTATAGGATTCATGATCAGAACTTGCTGACCAGGTGTGAAATTGATAAGGGAAGCCTTCTAGTCATACCAATGTTTCACCAGTGCTTGCCTTGCCTTCAGTTTCTTACTAGACAGACCCATCAGGAGTACCATCCTTTTTCTTAGCCCTAGCACATTGTCTACTACGTTGGTAGTAATGGGGGGAGTGGGCATCTCCCATCTCTCCTTGACTATGGCTAAGGGTCCCCTCACAGGGTGACCAAACAGAAGCTCGAAGGGACTGAAGCCAACACTCTCCTGGGGTATCTCTCTGTAGGCAAACAGTAAGCATGGTAACAGAAGATCCCATTTTCTTCTTTTGGGTTCTTCCAGAGCCCCAATCATGCTTTTCAAGGTTCTGCTAAACGTTTCAACTAGACCATTGGTTTGTGGGTGATATGCAGATGAAAATTCACAGGTGACACCACATTCCTTCCACATGGCCTCCATATACTTTGACATAAAATTGCTGCCCCTATCAGACACAACTTTTTTAGGGAAGCCAACTCTAGTAAATATGCTTTTACAACTGACTTGGCAGTCACAGTCTTCAATGAGATGGCCTCAGGATACCTGGTAGCATGGTCGACCAGGAGCAGGATAAACCTATTGCCTGCGGATGTTTGGGGTTCAAGGGGACCAACAATGTCAATCCCTACCCTCTCAAATGGTACTCCCACAACTGGGTGTGGTACCAGTGGAGCTTGGATTATTGTGCCACACTTACTAGATAACTGGCAGGTGGCACAACTCCTGTAGTGACTTTCTAGGTGACCCCCATCTTGGGCCAGTAGAAATGCATGGATAACCTTTGCTTGGTTCTCTTGATACCAAGGTGACCAGCAAGGGGCACTTCATGTGCCAGATGCAGGAGGAGGGGTCTTACAGCAAGGGGAACCACCAACCTCATATTGTCTCCTTCTGTAGACTCTGTAGGCTCACTGTAGAGGAGCCCACCTTCCCAATAAATCCTATGTGTCCCAGGAGGTTCACCCTCAAGCTGGGAGCAGGCCTGTCTCCTTAGGCCTTCCAGAGATGGGCACTCACGTTGGCCCTTACTGAATTCATCCCTGTCAGGACCACCGTCTATTAACAAGTCTTTTAGTTCAGGATGGTCATATGGATCAAATAATTCAGGTAAGACCTCTACCTCATCAGGTCCAGGTGTTTGACCAACTGCCTCTACCTCAGTGGTAGGTGAGTTAGGGGGAATGTTTTCTTTCCCTCTTTTGTCTTTCTTGGCTCCTTTAGCCTTGGGTTTCCCCTTTGGCTTGGGCCTGGCAGTGGTATTGGCCAGTGCTGCCCTTGTTTTTGACCTTGTGGAGGGTCTTTCTGCTGTATCTCCAACAAGCCCTAAAGCTCTGAGATCATTTCTGAGCAAGACCTTTCCTGGGACATCTCTCTGAATTCTCACTGGAATCCTGCCCACTGTACCATTGATAGTAAGATGTACAGGTATAACTGGGAACTTGAGAGGTGGGCCATCAGCCAATTTAGTGGGTAACAGAAGAGCTCTGGCAACTGCCTCTGGGTCTACCAAGGTAGAATCCACTACAGTTCTGCTGCACCCACTATCCCTAAGGGCAGGAGTGTCTACTCAATTAAATAGCACACTGTTCTTAAAGTAGTGATTGGTATTATCCGGAATCCTAGCATAAGCCTTTGATACTGTCATGATGCCTACCCCCGGAGTACCAGGCCAGGCCCAGCACCCCCGGGAGCAGGCATCACGCCCCCGCGTAAAAGCCCATCGGCCCTTTATAGGGGCTCTTTGGACTCTGTCCTGGCGCCGTTGGCGCCAGGCTCATGTTGGACATCAGTCCTGGCGCCATAGGCGCCAGGCTCATAAGGGGAAGTGTTTGGTGCACTTACCTGAAGCAGACCATGCTGCACACTCACCTGATGCAGACCATGCTGCATGAAGAACCAAGCCAAATGAGGCTTAGGAGGGACTATTTTTCTGAGGGAACTATTTTGTTACTTGGGTGGGGCTGTGGAAGAATACTCACCTGGAACTTCTTCCAAGGCTATTTAAGCCACGCCCGGACAGCCACACGTGCTTCGCGTTGTTCTGCATCCCAGCAGCTGAACGCTCACCATGTCAGCTCCTGCACCTGGACTCCAGCCACGCCCGCCTCGAACCTGGAACACCTGTAAGGAAAGAAGAGAAGAGAAAGGTGAAAACCAAGAACTTATTCAACCTTCTTACCTGCATCCGGAATCTTCACGCCAGCATTCCTGAAGGAGGACTTCCATTTAAAAGCACCGCGTTGCTCGCTGCAGCGCCGCGCTTCACTCACCTGTTCCCGAGATGCCGCCCGGCTCCATCGCGGCTCTCAGCACCAGTCGCCACATTTCTGCACCTAGGGGAGAGAAGAAGAGACAAATGGTGAGCAAGGGAACACAAGAGGAAGGCCGAATTTTCAGCCGTATTACTTACCGGCTTTTCTTGGTGAACCATTCCACATCTCGGGTCGGCGCCGCATCTTTGGCAGGTACCGCACCCCGGCCCCTGTAGGGAAAGGACAAAAGACATTACTGGGGAATTATAAAGACATTTAGAGGGGTCGCCCTCATCACTAACTCACCTGATTTTACCACCGGCAATTTAACCCCTCAAAGCATCGCCTTGGTTCTGCACCTGAAATAAAGGACAGATCACAGGTTAGGAGAAACAACATAAAAGGAGGCTCACACTTGAACTTTAGCATCTTCATACTTACGGTGTATCGCTCAGAAAAGTCAAGTGGATTTGCCAGCGCCATTCTGAAAACCAGTGAAGTAACTGGACGAACGCGCGCCCCTGCACCAGAAGCAGGATGGAGAGTTCATCCTTCCAAACCATAAGGTGAGCTTAAACCGGGGGGTTTTGGAGGAAGTCAGAGGAGAACGAAGGGGGTAAGGGGGGAGCAAGCACACTATTCAGCAGACAGTTAATCCCCTTTCTCATCTGCAGAAGGATATTCCTACGGGCCAGACAAGCAAGATTTGGGGGTCCTGTTCAATCGGTGGTCCGAATTCTGCGCATCACGCTTGAAGAGGCCACAGCAACCCAGACCGGACCAGTGCCTCAGTGGGAGCCAGGTGAGCGTTACAGATACTTTAGGCTTCCAGGAAGCCAGGGAAACTAAAACGACTTCAGAATCTATCCCACTGGGGAAGGAATCTGAGGAGAAGGAAACCCCTGTAGTTTCTACTTCCTCATAGGAGGAGAAGGCCAGATTAGCAGAGTGGACCCCCAAGGTTTTGACCTTACATCTGGGGTCCCCCTTCACATGGCCACTTGCTCCACAAGCCACACAATATCCACTGGGTCTGTTGACATAGGGAGGCTTACTGTAACCTGAGTTCTATTTTGGAGGATAACCTCCACTAACCTGTATGTTCTCTTGTGACTTACCCTTATTTTTCTTTTTGTGGCTCTTTTGGGAGGAAGTTTTATCAGATCCCCCACCCTCCTCATTTTAGGACTTTTTCCCCTCCTCCTGCTTACCAGGATGAATCTTTTCCTTATGGGACACTCTATGTGACACCCACAAATCTGCTGCAATGGCCAGCTTCTTAGGATCTAACTCCTTTGAATCTGCCAAATGCTGCTTAAGCTCAGGGGAACAAGATGCAAACATATGTTCAAGTATGACAAGACATATCATACCCTCAAAGGCATAGACCTTATAGCCTTCAACCCAGCCTGTCAAGTTTTTTAAAGAATCAGTCACATATGACACCCAAGTACTTCCCTCTTTCTTTTTGTGCTCTCTAAACCTCTTCAAGTATTGGGCAGGAGTCTTTCCAAACCTTAAGATGAGGGTTTGCTTCAACATTGCAAAATCTACTTTTTTAGCTTTTGACATTTCCATAATAGCACTGCAGCCAGAATGGGGTAGTCTGCTGAGCAACCATGCAATCTTATAAGCATTTACAACCTCTTGAACTTGACATGCATACTAAAATGCATTCAACCAGTCCATAATGTCATTTGGTGCAGAGCCTGCTGACGCAGGTTCAAATCCCGGTGGGGCCAAACTCAGCCTTTCATCCTTCCTAGGTCGATAAATGAGCACCACACACAGTCGGTAATAATAAGCAGCGCTCAGATACCTGAGGGTTCGTAGCGCTATATAAATGCCAAATAATTATTAGTAGTATTATTATTATTATTCGCATCATATACACTGAGCAGATCTTTAGGAAATCTTGGAAGAGAGGAGGACTCAGACCCATGTCCATATCCCTTGGATCCATTTGAAACTTGAAGCTTGGCCAGTTCCAACTGGTGGTCCCTGTCCTTCTGTTTTTCTGCCTGCTCTATCTTCAGCTTAGCCATGAGAAATGCAAGCTCCTTCTGCCTAAACAGTAGTTCTTGCTTCTTGAATTCCAACATGGCTTCAGCATCAGCACTTGCAGAGGAAAAATTGGACATTACTTCATGCAGATCCACATGGCCACCATGGATGAGGGCAGCGGCAGAACTGTCAGTTCTGCCAGTGCGAGCAGCCCCACCTCCTTCTGCACTCTCATCTGAAGCTATGGCACTGAGTTGTGACTCTTGCCATTCCATGATTCTCTGAACCATTTCCAATGTTGTACCTTGAGCAGGTAAGCCCCTCTCAGTACACATCTTTCTCAATGTTTCTGATCTAGAAGCATTCAAGGTTATAAGGGTACTTGTTTCCATTATATTAGATACGTCTGTGGCCTTTAAAGTTATCACTCAGGGGCCACTCATGTGTAAAAAAGGATGGAGGCGCTAGGGGCCACCAGTTAGGTGTGCGATTACTCACTGACCTCCGGCGCACTCTGGACCAAACTTCGGTAGTCGAGTCCACTTCCGTTCCAAGTTTAAGTGCGGCAATTTGGCGGCTCTGCAGCTTTCAGCGACGAAGATATAGTGATGATTCCCAAACGGGACAGTGGCAATTTCCCAGCTCCTGGTGGATGGATCAAGCCAGTTTCACTTCAGCAGGCTTCAGGGGCAAGAAGGGCATGAATGCAGCGATCCTGCAAAGTTCGTCACCACGGCTTAGCGACACGGTAACCGCGTATGCTCCGGTTCGGGCGCGCTCACTTTACTCCAGACCTGGGAATGCCATGTGAACGAAATTTGGTGTGAGAGTGCCATGAACACAGAACTAGCAACTTGCCAAGTTTCAAAGGCCTCCTCAGAAAAGTGGTGGTATCAGGGCAAAGAGTATGTATAAACTGGTCAGCCCACTGGTTGGCCCAGGGACACTTCCGAGAAGGATTACTTGCAGGGTTTGATGAAGATGCCGAGAGTAGTTGGTCCCACTATTCCAATGGGTTGAAGCATCTTCGCAGACCTTCTAGGATGACCATATGCAGTGGGGTCCCCCAGGACGACAACAGGCTCAGGGTGCCAAACCTTCCAGCGGGTCATCAGTGGTTCCTCGACTCTGCTTTTTAGTTTCAGGATACTTGGATCCTATCCTTTGTTCAGTGAGAACTCCAGAGATTGGCATGGTATGGGTGTTTGGGGCCTTCTCTTATCCAGAATCTCCTTCACTCCAAAACGAAGAGGACCCAGTGGGAGATCTGCTCACATACAGGCATACCATACGTGGACCAATCACGGACCACGGTGGTCCCAGGCATTCACAGCACTCCAGACTCTCTGGCACCCAGGAAGTTTATTGGAACCAGACATCCCAGCCCCTATTCTGAAGGCACACACACAAGGCATGCAGAAGCCTGTGAAAGATGGCCAAAAGACAGGACAAAACCTTGTGGCATGGCCATTTTGGAGCCAGGCCACCTGTTTGTGCCAAACGTAGTAATCACGGTTTACCTGGCAGGAAAGGGTTAAAAATATATGAAAAGATAAGCTGCCACCAGCCCTGTCCAAGGCACATCTGCACTTCTCCTAAAAAATCCTTTGAGAGTATCTAGGGCCTTTGGAAATGACTAATAGAATCAAGTGCACTGTACTGGAAGGTACATTGTACACTTGTTACACGTTGCAGAAACGTTGGAACATTGATAAGTACTAAGGGAAACAAAGTCTCCCAGTACTGACTGTCTATGTCAGTTTCCCCATAAACAGTGGGCGAAAAGCTCAGAGGAGTGCAGCTGAAGGCTGGGTTCCTCTGGTAAAGTCAAGTCAGACTATGGTGTTTAACATCAGCAAAAAGTTGGGGGGTACACAACTGGAGGGAAAATTACACATTAAATGGAAATCTTTCCTAACACTCATGGAATAGTGTTCATCACTTTCATAGTTCCTCACAGCATATATATTCATGTCTCACTTTATATTCACAAAACAAAGTTAAATAAAACAGTTTTCGGTCTCAATACACAAATGCAAGATGTTAAATCGCCTTAATACAACCCCCTAATCATTTTAATTTAATTTAATTTGGAAAGCATTTTTAAATACATTTGAATATGTATTTTTTTTAAATCCTAAATCTATTTGAAATACTCATCTTCCCCTAACTAGTGATGACCAGATCTCAATATGTTATAGTTTACGTGCATATATTCTTTCTTTTCCTTGTTTGTGATGCTTCTTCATCTCGGCAAAACACTTGAAAAAATAAAAATACTATGTTATCCCCAAGCCCCAAACCTTCACCAATCATCCTTCCTCAGCCTGTCTACATGCTCACTGTCCTTAACATTCCCTAATTAATAATGTTTATATCATTTTAGGGAACTTTTCAATGTCGATTCAGAACTTGAATTGCGATTCGAGTAATGGCCACCTTTCAGAACTGGAAAAGCTTGCCAAAAGCAATGCATCATGGAATATATAACTTGATTGTTGGCTACAGGGGCACCTCGCTCTGTGCTAAAAAAAACACTGGATGAATTTGCGCTAAAACAAGAAAGGGTTTCCTTTGAGCGCTTCATGCCCGACTTGTTTCTTATTTGGCGCAAATCCGTCCAGTGGTTTGGGCTGTGCGCGTGAGCAAAAATGTGACATTTTTCCTTGGGGGGGAAATTAATGGGAAAGTGAAAAACACACATTTTTTACCCTTTATATCTTTTGGACCGTAACACGGATCTATACAAAACGTTCCATTCCAGAGAGCCCGACCCCTAATAATGGAATGTCACATGCTGTGCCAATCCGTGCTATGGGTTAAAGGTTATTAACCATAGAAGCTTCGCTTTTCCAATGGATGATAGGTTTCTCCTTAACTATAGTATTGGCAAGTGACTACAACCTCTCTTGGCGGTATCAGAGGTGGCCATTGGCAAAGTGGAATTCAATGAATCAGTGCATATGGGAAAAGTAGGAGACATTATAATGCATAACTGTGTGCTGCACTATTATCTGAATGTAGCTCTCTAAATAAATGTTGAACAGGGCCTATTTCTACTCAAGTGTCCTATAGCTTCTCTTTGATTATACAATCAAAATCTAGTCATAAATGCTTTCTAAATGACCCTTTACCTTACTTGTGAGTAGTGTAAATGTAATCATTGCCCATAGTACCTAGATGTTCAGTAAAGTCACATTAAACATTAGATAGAACACTGCATTCATGAGCCCACTCCAATAATAGCCTGTTAGAAATAATTCTCACAACGTGTTTTGGTGAGGAGTCAATTAAAGGGAGAGGGCAATAGCATGGATGAGCAGTTCTGTCTCCCTTTTTTTAAACAAAGAACCCAGAGTTACACATTTTCATGAAGTGGAGCTTTTAACTGAACAGATGACAGCAATTAATAAGTTAATGAGAAAGGGGCTACATTAGAGGAGGGCATACTTTGGTCCTGGGCATTTCTTTGCTGATGCCTTATAAACCGCTACCTTTACCACATCATTATTATTGAAGATAAGGCTGATGGTCTGCAATCCACTTCTGCTTTATTTATTTGTACCAATGTCATACCAGTGAATGTGACAGAGTAATATAATGTAAGCATCATTATAAAGTTTATAATAATGTTTGACCCATTAGATTTCCATAACTATATTTTATTTGGTGTCCTCACAATGGCAACTTTTGATCAGTTTGCAACTAATTTGCAAAACTAGCAATTATCATGTCTCATGATTGCATCTTCTAGAACCGTCTACACCTCCTTATGAAAGGCCCTTTGCTTTCAGAGATTATATTTTTGTATTGACACATACAAACCAGTATGCTATTATGATCCATCAATGTCTTTAGTTACTGTAAACAACTTACTTTCTGCCTGTCAAGATTGATCATGAGTTAACCATGTTTTTGGTTGCTTTCGATTTACTAATAGTGAACGCCAATATCCTCCACATATTAGTTGTTAATTATATAAAGCAACCTAGTACTTCAACTGTATTTCTTTATAGGTACATAAGAACATGATTTGATCTGAATCCTGCTGCAACCATTTTAGTGCCTTACGTTTATTGCATGGTGAGCCCCTCGATACTCCTTCCAAACAATGTATTTGCTTTCCATTAACCCACTAATTCAACTTGTTCCAAATGTCCCACACCTATACCCTTTTTTACTCAAATTCCCTGAGTCATTTGTAGTATGTTTGTGTTTTTGCAAATGTCCAAAAGTCGGTCTCCTTCATGCCATTCAGCTGTTTAGGGATGTCATCAGTGATGTCATCAGTGATGTCATCATTGTGGTCATAGGCTGCGCAACAGGGAGTACAACGTTAAGGTGGCTTTAGTGAAATTTCAGGGGTTTTGCTGCGTTAAGTACTCACCTTACCGTCCCTGCAACTAAAGCTTTTTCCTTACATTTCAAGCGTTTTGTCATTCCATAGCTTTTTTTAACGCTACCAGACCACTAGCCATGGTTTTGCGGCTTTGGCCGGTGGGCATGGCTGATTACTACCAAACCACTAGCCATGGCCAGTCGGCACAGCCACTTTTAATACATTTACAACCCATCGCACAAAGATGTTCATCAATAAAAAACTGATTTTGACAGTGGTATTGTTATGTATAAAAATTACAGGCTTTGAGAACTCACAATGTTTTCAGGTTATGCACAATGAGATTACATTATTTGCCATGGACCACACACTTTGGTTAAGCAGCGTGCTACAAGTCCCTTGTTTTATGGCCGGTCTCTTGATGACTGTTGTGATACATCGCACAACCCCAAGTAACCAGATTGAAGCACCACGGAAAAGGGAAAAAATTACAGGCTGCAAGAAAAACCTATGCCCAGGTACTTTTGCCCCTATAGCCGAAAATCAAATGATGGCACCCATGAATATATATGCACATTAAGTGAACCTAAATCTTAAGTGAAATACACAAATGTAGTGCATTTGACCTTCCCTTTAGAAGAAAGTGCGCAAGATGAAATAGCATTGGACTTTTTAAAAAGTTATGAACCGCTTCGAGCCTCCTCATTGGCTGAGGGGCTGCCAAGCTCCCCAGATGGGAACAAAGGAGTGGAATCCCGGCCGAGGTATTCCCAGCCGGGTAAAGCTTTGGCGAGGGCCAATCAGAATGTTTGTTTCATTCTGGTTAACCCTCGCCGGGTACTAATAAAACATACAGATCCATAATTGGGGACTGTCTAAACAGGACAGAAACTGCTTAGCTTCAAAGCAAATAAGGTGCCTGCCCCCTCAGGCCACAGATGCTCTGAGGGGTGTTTTAACTTATGCTCATTTATTATTAGACAACATGGCCTGAGGAGGCCACTCGCTACCTTGCTTTGATCTAAGCAGGGTCAGTCCTATGCCTATTGTCCACGGCCAATGATATTTTCATCCCCAACATCAATATACCTGTGAAAATACCTTCTTTATTTTTTTTTTAACTTTTTTTCTATAGCCGCACATGCAGAACTACAGATAACCTCAGCAATCTGAAGTTATTTTATTTATGAACTGCATAGAGCCGTGGCTATCTGTAGTTTTCTATAGCTGCGAATTTCAGAAAAAACGCTGGAAAATAAAATGCTTTCTTGCCCCCCCAGGCAATCACCTAGTGCCCCTATCATCTGTGCCAGCGCCCCTACTCCCCAGATGGCCTTGTCACCTCCCCTTTCCATTTCCACCCACAACACACACTGTTTCTGTGACACAGTTTGCTTTGAGATGTCAGATATTTGCGGATATAGCTGAGTTACAGAAAAGCTTTGTGCTCTAAACTCGGTCCCTAGACCCCCTCCAACTCGCAAATTTCAATTGGTGCCCTCTAGTCAACCCCCCTCTAGACTGATGGCATATGCATGGTTTTTACTTGTAAATTGATTTTTTTCCTGCATTTCATTTTCTGTTAACCTCAACTATAACCTTGGCTATCTCTCGCATTGAGCAAAAACAAAGATGGCAGCTTTTTCATTTCTAAAGACCCCCAGTTTTGGCAATTTACCTGAGATATGGCTATCTATTTTTGAGAAGAGGGCACCCCATTCACTGTCAAATATTTAAAAAACAGCTACACGGAATAACTCTAAACTACAAAAAGGTATTTTATATAGGCTTTGTGCCCAAGTTGTTTCAGACCTGGTCAAAATCCGTCCAGCAGTTTTTAGCTGTGCGTCCTGGCAAAAATTGACCTTGTTTGTCTATGGGAAAATTAATGGGAAGTAGGCTGCAACTTTGGATTTTTTTGTTGTTGTTTATAACTTTTTCATTTCATAACAAATCTCTACAAAACTTCGCAGTATGGGCGCGGAGAAGGTGTGCATGCTTAACCAAATGCAAGATTTCAGCCAAATGTGTTACTAAAATCAAAAGTTACTAACAATAGAATTTGGTGAGGTTCCTATGGGAGTCTACTCACCTTAAAGCACCCTATAAAATATATTACTGGGCTTGGAGCAGCAGCCCTATAGTTATGGTTAAGTTACTCAAATCATAGAAAGAACACTTTTTGGGCGGCTTATAACTTTGAACCGCCCTGGACAAATCCTCATCAAACTTGGCAAAAAAAAGTACAATGCCCCCTCGGAATGATTCTGCAAAGTTTGGTGTGGTTTTATCCAGGGGGGCAAAATTATAGGGGAGTCACAAAATTTGAGGAAATCCTCATAGACACAATGGAAAATAAATTGTGCTCACTCCTACAGACAACCGCAGGTGTCTGCGGATAGAGGGACGAGGAAAAGTGTGGAAAACACATTTGGGGTTATTTGGTGACCCAAAGAGGGGCTGGAAACGGTGAGGGAGCATGATACAGTTGACATAGAGCTGTTTTTATAGGCGAAAAGGGGTTTGCAGGTGCAGCCGAGTTCTAAGTCAATACTTACTGTCCACGGACATCATATGGATGGCAGGGGGTTCTGGGTGAGTTTGGTTATTTAAAGGTGTATTGTACATACTTGTTATATGGTTCTGGTTGTGGCCAGTGGGCAGGTTTCTGGGGACATGGCAGTAGTGTGTATAGTAATTATAGGTGCTGTAGGGGGAGTATACAGTATTGGTAATATGGTGGAATGATATAATTAAAGTATATATGGTATTTATGATTGTAGTACAATTGAGGATAGTGCTCCGTAATGTGTCTTTCACACAGTGTACCATTGGATCCTCATTAAAAGGTTACATGATACCTTTAGCATCATGGACCGAGCACAGGATAGGCTGATCTGTTTTCCTCACCAACCTCTTTTAGTACCTGCAACGTGGCGGTTTGTACTCCACCACATCACTGTGTACCTGCAAAGTACCCCATGGTCTTATCCTATATTTGTGGCTCTTCCGTATCTAATTCATTCCTCTAGCTCACTTGATGTCCTTGTTCTTTTCTCATTAACAGTGTTATGTTAATGCCACACAGCTTTCCTTAAAGTTCCATGAACTAATTTCTTCTCCTCGTTTTGTATCCCTGATAGTCTCACCGCCATCAAGGCACTGTGTGCGGCTAACAATCTTTGTCTCAATGGCAGTAAGACAGATATTTCTTATTGTGACACCTGTGCCCTATTTTTCTCCTACCCACTGCCCGCTGTCTTTGGGCCCTCTACTCCCACCATCCGGTGAGGCCAAAAACCTTGGGGTCATCTTTGTTGTCTCTCTGTGTTACTCCTTGCATTTTGGAGCTTGTAAAGAAAGCCCATGCTTTTAGCTTGACCTCCTTACAGGCATTACACCCTTTCTCACCTTTCCCCAGAAGCTAGACGTGTGTAGAACCTTGGTCCTGTGTAGGCTGGACTACTGCAATAGTCTCCTACTAAACCTCCCCCTTTGTTGTTTATGCTTCTTTCAACTAATCTAGAATAGGGATGCAAGACTTACCCTTGGCCCCAAGCCCATGAATCGTATCTCTGTAGCCCTAAAATGTGTACATTGGCTTCTGTTAATTGCAAGGACCGCTGCTAAAACTCCAATACTGTGCTTGTCCAATGCTTTTTGAAACAGAGAGCGGGAGGCATGTCTCTGTCTTCAGCCGGTGCCTCTGTTTGGAAAAGCCTTCCTGCTCTTCTTATATTTGAGCTGGGCTTCCTTAAGTTCGGTAAACTTCTGAAAACTCTGCTTTTGTGTTCCTGTATTACTTAATCCTTTCCCTGCTAACTCACACCACTGCAACTAAAACTGGTCACTTTGTCCTCAGAGGTTCCAGGCCCTATATCTAGTCGACACCAGTACACCCTCCACCCCTTCTTCAGCAATGCCATTGAGGGTCTACCACCTGGCGGCTGTGTACCACACCCTTGGAACTCCTCTGCCACAGCAGGTAGCTAGTGGTGTCCCACCTTGGCATGTCTTGGCACTTTCCTTCTGGGCTCCTATCAGTACTTGGTAATCCCTACTCCTCTTTCCATTCATACACTTCTTTTACTGCATAATGCATATGTGCATTTATAGCAGCAATGTGTACAATTTGTTTGGCTAAGCAAGGGAATGCATATGCAAAAGATGTGTAGAACATTTTTAAGTGGCAGTTGTTGTGTGGAAGCTTAATATTCTGATAGTGTTATATGTAGAGTTTTTTTAACTACTTGGTGGATGTATGTGTGACAGTTTGTAAGCAGGCAATGAGGGAGTGCTACAAACATAACAGTAAAAGCGTAGAAGGGCTGTCTTCTGCGATGGTGTGCACGTGCCATCTGGGTTTTTTAATGATGCATGGAGAGGGGAGTATGGAGACCGTGGATAGTCATGAAGGTTTATGGATTATGGTCCTTATTGCATGCTAGAGAAAAGTATTTGGGACAGAAAACTGTTTCTGTGCTTTACTTTTTCTCTAGTGTGCTATTGTCCATTATTTCCATTATCATAGTATGGGAACGTTGGCAAATCGTATTGAGTCTAACTACTTTACTGAACAATGTAAAGTAGATGGAGCCTATAGGCTTCTTTTTTCAGGAACCTTTTTTTGTGTTTTGGGATTTTGTATTTTTCTCTTTTTTTTGAGCAGGAGAGGTTAGGCAGTAAAGTTAAGAGGAAAATAAGGGAAGGGACACCACCCACAGAAATGGGTGGGGGTAGGTGGACAGGGGAAGATGTTGGCCGTGCGTTAAATCTAAGGTAGGGGGCAGTGTTTCTCATGCTCCTTGATTACAGCCTCAAAAGCACTTTGAAACTGCTCCCCTTTGCAGAGTGCTGTGTTGCAGTTTATACTGAGTACTGTTGTCTTGGAATTATATGGATCAACAGCCTCTATTATGGCTTGCAAGGTAGCTGGTGGTCCTTTCTGACCCACAGAAGTAGCCTGTGTAGTGGCAGTATCGCTTGAGGAAGATGAGGTAGAGGAAGACAGTGTACTAATTCCTGAAAAAGGAATAGCCTTTCTGAGATCATTCCAGTGGTTGGACTTGGTGCGGCAGCAGATTTAGGTGGACTGATGACAATGTTGCACTCAGTGCATTTCACCTTGCTAGCCTTAGGTACACCCCCAATGGTGGTAAAGAACTGCCACACCCATGATTCTCTCTGGATGCTAGAGGTAGGCATTTCCTCTACCTCATCTTCCTGGTCGTTTTGATTATTTTCTGCATTATTGTGCTTTTCTGTTGTCTAGGCCTTCCCGCTGGTGGTGGTGATGGCTCCTGGTGGGGAGAAATAGTAATAGCTGATGCCATTTCTGAAGATAAATAGCAGCTGTACTAATATTCTTGCAAATATATGCTCTGACGTAGGTTGCAAATGGATAATAAGTAAGAATAGCTGTAAGAGCTCTGCAAGTTTCGAACTGTTTGCAAAGCACAGACTCATTCTCGAAGCGCCGACCCATTCACGAACATGTCATCATGCCACGCGTGCGTGGTCACGTGACACTGTCCCAAAAGTCTGCGATGACATCAGACGTTCTCGAACGTCTGCGAACACAAAAGCAGTGGAAAAAGTTGTAAAACGTTTATAGTAGTGTTAAAAATGTTGGTAGGAGTTGGTGAATGGCACAGTTTTAACTATAAACTTTCTACATTGGCCAAAAATGCTGCTATATTGGGGATAAATATAATATTAGGAAGTTGTAGAAAATTAGGTTGCCCTGCTAATCACCCATAAATTCAGTGAAAACACTTTGTTAAAGGAACATTATGGTTAAGTTGCACTAATAAAACCTATACAATTCAGTGAAAAAACTTTTTTAAAGGGACGCTATGGTTACACGTAAAACCGAAAAAAAAATTAATTTGCCCGTTATGGTAATCTAAGAAACAATAACTCATGCCACCAGTGTGCACTGCTAACACTAACAATCAGAACATCAAAGATGACTTCACAAATGTCATTGATCTCATCACGGATGACATCACATAATAAATCAATTAAGATGCAAAGTTTTTACAAGCAGTTATTTACAATGTTAGTAGCAAAATGTGAGGAGTGATTAAGAAACCTACTATTAAGTAGTTAATGTATTAAATAATGTACTCGTGCAAACAAAATGTTATATTGGAGTGTTGTTGTTAATACAGAAACCTAAAAATACATACACATAGGTAATGGTTGCAGCATGTGCCATACAAGTACAGTAAGTTTAATTTGGCAATTTTAGTTACTAAATAAATGAATGCTACTTTTGCAAAGTTTCGAGTAACGTTAAACATGGAATAAAAAATAATAATTCAAAATGTACCATATAATTGTGTTAGTACAAACAATACATATAAATATGCACAATATATACAAATTAGAGGCACTTACAGGGAAAGTAAATTAAGCAAAAAAGAAACATCACCATACAAAGTCAATAATATTAAAGTTCATCATTATGTCTACAAGTGAATTGTGTGTTTGAAGCCTGCTTATTGCTGAATATATGTGCACCATGAGCTGCAACCAAACCCTAAGGAAAGTACTTTAAAAACATACAAATAGGTTAGTGTCTACTTATATACCACCTTTTAAAGGTTCATATTTTCACTGTCAGTAAACAAAAATGCCTGGCCTACATATGTCAAAGAACAAAAACAAGTGGCCCAAATATGTGATGACATCAATGATGTTATCAATGACATTTGTGATGTCATCTTTGATGTTCTTGGTGTTAGTATTAGGAGTGCATCCTGGTGGCGTGAGTTATGGTTGCTTAGCATACCATAACAGCAATTTTTTCTGGAGGGGTTCGGTTTTACTTATAACCATAACATCCTTTTAACAACTTATTTAATTGAATTTTATAGGTTTTTATATAGGTTTTTATTAGTGAAGCATAACCATAACGTCCCTTTAACAAAGTGTTTTCACTGAATTTCAAATGTTTTTATTGGTGCAATTTAACCATAATGTTCCTTTAACAAAGTCTTTTCACGGAATGGCATACCCACAAGTCCAAAAAGGGAAATAAATCATGGCACTCCACTGACCTTTAAAAAAATTAAAGGTTAAATATATTCTTTTGTATTGAATTACAAAGCCATGGTAAGGTCAACAAAAACCCTGTGATCAAAACCGCCACGTGACCAACCCCTCCCGGGGCATCATCAGGCTGCTCCTTGCCTACCACCTGCCGCACTGAACTTGCTGCTGGGCCTCCTCCCACTTCCTCATCAACGCGGGTTCAGCCTGGTACACACTTACCTACCACCTGCCGCACTGACCCTGCTGCAGGGCCTCCTCCTGCTTCCTCTTCCACGTGGGTTCAGCCAAGAACACACTCACGGCTCCTAATCATGCCCTGCCTGGCTCCTTGCCTCCCACCTGCCGCACAGACTCTGCTGCCAAACCTCCACCCGCTCCTACATCTGAGCGGGTTCAACCAGGCACACGCAGACTGCTCCAGCTCTTGCCCCACCCAGCTCCTTGCCTGCCACCTACCACACTGTCTCTGCAGCTGAGCCTCTTCCCGCCTCCATTCCAGCGTGTGTGGGCTCAACCGATTTCTCACTGTCTGCTACTGTTCTTGCATTGCCTGACTCTTTGCCTACTACCTGCCAAACAGCCTCTGCTGCTGAGCCTCCACCCGCTTCCACACCAGCGCGGTCTCAGCTAGGACCTGCTAACTGCTCCTGATCGTACCTGGCCCGGCCTTGCCTACCTCCTGCCGACTGGTCTGACTCCAGCAGGGCACACCAATTCTTCATCCCGGGCTCTTCCAGGTCCTTGCTGCCTGTTGCTGTTTACATCCCGGCCTCCTTGCTTGCTGCCTGCCGCCTAGTTAATCAGTGACTGGGCCCCTCCCCCCCAATCCTCACCACAGCGGATTCTGCCAGGGCTTTACCAGGTCCAGGTTTGTCTTGACCCTAAATCCACTACCAACTACTGACCACTTCCACCCATCTTACTCCCACCATCTCCTGGACCTTGTTGCCTACGTTGGTCCCTGTTCTCACCATCCTAAAGGTTCAACAGCAGCAGATCATCTCAGCTCCTCGTCTCATCTGATCCCTCCACCTGTCCCTGGCCACCTTCCACCTTCAAGGCCCTCCACTCCCAGCTTCAGTCCCTGACCTGCCTCCTGTGGTGCTTACTCTTTCAGCTCTGAGGCCTCCTCTTGCCTACATAGCCCCTTAATCTTGCCATCCTATAAAGTCAACTACCTCCAACTTCTCCTCTTACTCTGCTACTCCTTCCTGCACTATTCCTAGTTTCTCTCCCCCACTCCGGTTTGACTTCTCCCCATTACACATTCTCTATCTCCTCCTTCCTTCTTCCTATTCACCCAGCTCCCCTTCATTACCACTTTATTCCTTAACCATACCACTCTCATCCCCTCTGTTATGCATTCTGCCAAAACTCTTCATCACCGTCCTCATTTCCCTTCCCTCCTCTTTCCCTCGCCCCACCTTCCCCTTTCTCTCCTACTCTCCTTCTCCCTCCTCCTCATGCCTATTCCCCTCTTCAATCCCTCCCCCACTCTTCCCGCCCTATACCTACCCTCTCTCACCGTCCTAATTTTCTCTACCCCCCACTGCTCATCCCTCCAGCCACATGAACATTGCTCTCTAGAACGCCAGATCCATCTGCAATAAGACCGCAGCCGTTTTAGACATGTTCTTTCATCTCAACCTTCATTTCCCATGTCTAACTGAAACCTGGATCCCCCTCACAACACTACTGTCCCCGCTTCCCTAACCACCTCCTCGTCCTCCTTCTCTCATATCTCTCGTGCTACTTGCCGTGGCAGAGGTATTGGCCTCCTTTTTCACCCTAAATACCTTTCCTCTACCTCCTCACCAGCTCTTCCTTCTTTCCCTTCCTTCGAAATTTCTTTACAAATCTTTCTCCTCTCCTCACCCCATCTCCTTTCTAATCATCTATCGACCCCCTGGCCCTCTTCCTTCCTTCTATGATGACCTTGATCACCTCCTTCGCTCATCTCTCCGCCCCTCTCCTCTAACTGTACTCGGCGACATTGATCTTCACCTCCCTTCTCCCCCTCATTCCTCACCACTTTTCTCTATCCTTGACTCCTTCCTCCTTTCCCCTCTTCCGTCTTCTCCTACTCATTCCTCTGGCTCCACTCTTGACCTCATCTTCAACTCTTACTACCTCTCTTCCCCTGTCTCTACACTTCCTATCCATCTCTCCAATCGTGCATTGCTCTCCTTCTCCCTTACTCCGCTTCCTCATCCTCCCTCTACTATGCCCTCTCCTTCCATCTTTTCACAACGTGACCTTTGCAACTTTGATCCCTCCCTCCTTCTCGACACTTGCTCTTCTTCTCTCCCCAAGATTTGTCTTTGCTGCCGGCCAATGATGCACTATCCATTCTCTCCTCTTCTATCTCCTCCTCTCTTGATCTACTTTACCCCCTCTCCTTCTTCCGTCCAACCCGTAAACCCTCCCAACCGTGGCTCTCTCCTCAACTTCTCTCTATGCAGCGTCTCCTCTGACGTCTTGAGAGACTCTGGCTCAAATTTCCTTCGCTTTCCAACCAAACATCATATTTCTTTTACCACTCTCTTTACGACTCTTGTCTCGCCTCGGCTAAACGCTCCTACTACTCTGACCTTCTCCTGTCCCAAGCCTCCCACCCTCGCTGCATCTTCCAAACTCTCTCTCAACTTCTCTCCCCTTCTACCTCTGATCCCTCTACCTCTTCCACCCTTTCTCCCTCTGACTTTGCTCCAAGATTCTTGCCCTTTGGCAAAAAATCAATTGTTCCTCTTATTCCCCCCTTCTCCTTCTCCCCTTTTCCCCTCATCCTGCATGTCTGACTTCTCGCCTGTCTCCCCTTATGATGTCTCTATCCTCCTCTCCAAAGCCCACCCCATGTCTGCTCCAACTGACCCTCTCCCCTCCCTTCATATCCCTAAAATCTACCCTCTTCTTATTCCCTACTTAACTTCCTTCTTCAACACCTGCCTTTCTTCAGCTACCTTCCCCTCTGCTTTCAAGCATGCCACTATCATTCCGATTTTGAAGAAACCTTTTGCTGGTCCCCTTCTCACCTCTAATTTACGTCCCATCTCTCTTCTCCCATTCCTCTCTAAGCTACTCGAGCGCCTCGCCTACTCTCAGCTCTCAACCTTTGTCACCAATCTTTCTCTCCTACCCCCCTCCGAAGCTGGCTTCCGTCCTAAACACTCTCCTGAAACTGCCCTCACCTACATCCACCATCCACCTTATATACCGACCTCCAGGCCCCTTAGGGTCCTTTGAGGAAGACCTCACTAACATCATCTCGAACAATCTTAAAAACACATCCCAAAGCATCCTACTAGGTGACTTTAACCTTGGACTTAATGACCCTACTGATGCCAATGCCACACTAATCAACAACACATTAGAGGAATTAGGCTTTATCCAGAAGATCACAGAGTCTACCCATATTAAAGGTAGAACTCTTGATTGTCTAGCTGTGCACAATTGTCCTATCCTGGTCTCTTCTATATTACCACAGCCTTGGACTGACCACCACCTGATTACGTTCTCACTAGAGGCACAACCAGCACAAGTTATCAGCATAGCCCCAGCTACCCAGACTAGAAACAAAAGAAATATCACCTCTGACAACCTCATTCCTTTGATCTTACCGACCTTGAATGCTATTCCTGACCACTTGGATCCCTCCATCATGGTAGATTTGTATAATAAAGTTATGCTCTCCTCCCTTGACATCATTGCACCTTTAAAGCTGAGAAAGAGCAAACCCCCCCAAACATGTTAACACCTGGTTCTCCCCCCATCTTAAACTCCTCAGACAGGAGAAACGACGCTGCGAAAAAGTTTGGAGATCACACCCTACTGAAGGTAACAAGAATAACTTGAACACACTAGCCACCCAGTACAAAAAAGAAATTATTGAGGCCAAACAAATGTCCTATAACTCCCAAATTTCACTTGCCAAATCCAATACCAAGGAGCTCTTTACTATTCTGAAAGAGGTAGAATCTCCTGTACAAACGCCTGACTCCTGCCTCAAAGATAAAAATTGGTGCGCAAGCATTCAAAATGCCTTAGCTAATAAAATCACGTCCTTGCAAACTAAGATAAAAAATAAAAAAGGCTCACTTCCCCCAACTATCAAAATGAATATCACCAGTTCAACAACGGAACTTCCGACCCAGCCACCCTTCACTACTCCCATTCCCCAGTTCAACTTCCATAAAGTCACTACCAAAGAGGTTGAAAAGGTTATCCTCACACTCAAACCTTCAAACTGCAAGGGAGACTTGTGTCCTGCACAATTGATAAAGGATGCAGCGCGTGAACTTGCACCTTTCATCACCAAATTAATAAATGCCTCCTTCACCACCAATACTATCCCCAATAACCTGAAACAAGTGTGGGTCCTCCCCTCCTTAAAAAACCTAGCCTAGATCCCGCGACTCCTACCAACCTATTACTACAGTACCATTCCTACTTAAAATCCTTGACAAAATAGCATATCAACAAATTCAATATTACCTCGAACACTTTCACCTTCTAGGAGTCCGACAGTCTGGCTTCAGGCCACGGCACGGCACCGAAACTGCTCTCCTGGATCTCAAGACCCAGATAGACAAGCTGAGAGACAAGGGAAAGACTGCATTACTACTACTTTCTGATCTCTCAGCCGCCTTTGACTTAGTTGACCATGAGATTCTCTGCAATAGCCTACAATCAGCAGCCCACTTCTCTCGAGAGGCAACCGAGTGGATCCAATCCTTTCTCAAAAACAGCACTATGAGAGTATTTTGCCCTTTAGCAGCTGCCAACCCTACACCTATTAGCTGTGGCGTACCCCAAGGCTCCTGCGTCTCCCCCACCTTGTACAACATCTTTACAAAGCCCCTTTTCAACGATCTAGATGGTCTGGGTATCACCTACACTAATTATGCGGATGATACCCAGATCCTCATCCCGCTGATGGGGGACTACGACAAGGATTTGGCCTTTGTAAATAGAGTGTACCTCATCATTCAGGCATGGATGGCCACACACGGTCTATGCCTGAATGATGACAAAACAGAACTCCTCATTCTCGGCACCTCCTCTAACCTTACCAAACTAGGCCCAAATTACTCCTCCCTTGTAATCAACAACAGCAAGATTACAGTAGCCAAAGAGGTCAAAACTCTTGGCTTCTACCTAGACTCGACACTCACCTTCTCAAAACAAGTAAATGCTATGGCATCCGCCACAGCATATACATGCAAACTTATTAGAGCAGCTAAACCCTTCCTCTCATCGTCTAACTGCATTACACTAGCCAGAGCATTAATATTGTCCAAACTGGATTATTGCAATGCCTTATATGTAGGTTGCAATAAATATATCACCAATAAAATCCAAATCCTCCAAAATAATGCTCTAAGAGCCGCCTTGAGCATCCCGCAAAAAGCACATATCTCGGATACTAGAAGGTCTGTCAACTGGCTATCTACCAAAGACAAAATCTTCCTCAAATCTGTGTCCTTGACGCATAAGTGCCTCCACCAGGCAGCCCCTCAATACCTAATAACTAGATTTACCAGACCTATCTCCTCCCGACCATCCAGAAAAGCCAATTCCAACCTCCTCCTTGTGCCCAGATTCAAACGGATGATGTCTGGGGGGAATAGTTTCCCCGTCAAAGCATCTCAATGTTGGAACTCACTACCTCCATCACTCAGGGATGACCTGCCGTACGTACAATTTAGGTCCATGACTATCCACTGGCTCAAGGAACATGATTTTTAATTCACTACTAGGCTGCGCCTTACCACAAATCCTACAAATCTCGTATACTAATGTTTACCTTGGCCTATTAGATGCTACTTGTTTGATTACCTGTATATATTGTATACCTTGTGTGTGTTACTTGATTGTCCATAAATGCCAAGGTGGTTCCAGCAATGTAACCTCTGCTGGACCTACCTCTGTTGCTATGTAACTAAGTTTTTACAATCCTCTTGTCACTTTTTGCGCCTTGCTACCCTTTGGGTTAGGTGCGCACTATAAATAAACAAAACAAACAAACAAACATCCTTAACTCCCTCCTCTCCGCTCGACACTCGAAGCAATCCTCTGTCCTTATTCTTCTCGACCTCTCTGCTGTCTTCGACACTGTCGATCACCCCCTTCTTCTCAACCCTTTCTTCCTTTGGATTCAAAGGCTCTGTTCTTAACTGGCTATCCTCTTACCTCTCCTCCCACTCTTTTACTGTTTCCTGGGAAGACCGGTTCTCTCAAACCCAGCCTCTGGAATACGGTGTACCCCAAGGTTCGGTGCTTGGCCCTTTCCTTTTCTCACTCTACACCTCCCTCCTTGCCCCGTTATCTCCTCGTTCGGCATTTTCCACCATTTCCATGCTGACAATACTCAGCTCTTCCTTTCCTTCTCTTCCTTCCCTACCGACCTCCACCTGAAACTCTCTTCCTGTCTTACTGCCATAAAAAACTGGATGTCTTCCCACTTTCTTTCCCTCAACACTGACAAGACTGAAGTTGTATTCTTCCCCTCCAACTACCTTCCCCTCCCTCTCCTCCAACTTTCATTCACTTTCCTCCTTCTGATCTCCTTATCTCTGTCCACGCTCGCAACCTAGGCATTCACTTTGACTCCCCTCTCTCTTTTTCCCACCTCTCGTGCCTGTTGCTACCACCTTTTTAATATTTGCAAAGTCCACCCCTCTCTCATGCTACTAAACTTTTAATCTCTTCCCTTATCTTCTCTCACCTCTTCTACTGCTCCTCCTTACTCTTCAGAATACCTACTTCTCCTCTCGCCCCCTCAAATCTATCTACCATTCTGCATC